>NW_028227264.1:30930000-33330000 GCF_978045245.1 Mus caroli
TAAATAGTATTCCACTGTGTAAATTTCTGTATCCATTTTTTATTTTCTGTATCCATTGTTTGGTTGAGGGACATCTGGGTTGTTTACAGCCTCTGAGTGTTATAAATAAGGCTGCTACGAACATAGTGCAGCATATGTCCTTATATGTTGGAGCACTTTTTGGGTATATGCCCAGGAGTGGTACATCTCAGTCCTCAGGTAATACTATGTCCAATTTTCTGAGGAACCATTAGACTGATTTCCAGAGTTGGAATCCCCCCCAGTAATGGAGGAGTGTTCCTCCTTCTCCACATCCTCGCCAGCATCTGCTGTCACCTGAGTTTTTGGTCTTAGCCATTCTGACTGGTGTGAGGTAGAATCTCAGGGTTGTTTTGCTTTGCATTTCCCTGTTGACTATAGATGTTGAATATTTCTTTAGGTACTTAATGGCCATTTGATATTCCTCAGTTGAGAATTCTTTGCTTAGTTCTGTACCCCATTTTTTGTAGGGTTATTTGGTTCGCTGGAGTCTAATTTCTTGAGTTCTTTGTATATGTTGGATATTAATGCTCTATCAGATTTAGGATTGTTAAAGATACTGTTGGTTGCCATTTTGTTCTACTGACAGAGTCCTTTGCTTTACACAAGCTTTTCAATTTTATGAGGTCCCATTTGCCAATTTGATTTTAGTTAGAGCATTGGTGTTCTGATCAGAAAAAAAAAATCCCCTTTACCCATGTATTCAAGGTTCTTCCCCACTTTCACTTCTTTTAGTTTCAGTGTATATGGTTTTATGTGAAGGTTCTTGATCTATTTGGATTTGAGCTTTATACAAGGAGATAAAAATGGATCAATTTGCATTCTTCTACATGCTGACCTTCAGTTGAATCAGCACCATTTGTTGAAAATGCTGTCTTTTTTCCCCCACTGGATTGTGTGTAGATTCATTTCTGGGTCTTTAATTCTATTCCATTGATCTCCCTGCCTGTCTCTGTACCAATATAATGCAGTTTTTATCAAAACTGCTCTGTAGGTACAGCTTGAGATCAGGGATGGTAATTCCCCCAGAAGTTATTGTGAGAATAGTTTTTGCTATCCAGGGTTTTTTGTTATTTAAAATATAATTGAGTATTGCTATTTATAACTCTATGTAGGATTGAGTTGGACTTTTCATAGGGGTTGAATTGAATCTGTAGATTGCTTTCAGCAAGATGGTCTTTTTACTATATTAATCCTGGCAATGCATGAGCACGGGAGATATCTCCATCTTCTGTGACCTACAGTTTCTTTCTTCGGAGACTTAATATTCTTGTCATGTAGGTATTAGACTTGATTGGCTAGAATCACACCAAGGCATTTTATATTATTTGTGACTATTGTGAAGGGTATCATGTCCCTAATTTCTTTCTCAGCCAGTTTTTCTTTTGAGTAGGGAAAGGCTACTGATTTGTTTGAGTTAATTTTATATCCAGCCACTTTGCTGAAGTTGTTTATCAGCTGAAGTAGTTCTCTAGTGTAATAATTGGGGTTACTTAAATATACTATGAAAATAGTGCTATTTTGACTTCTTCCTCTCCAATTTTTATCCCTTTGACCTTATTTTATTGTCTAATTGGTCTGGCTAGAATTTTGAGTACTATATTGAATAGATAGGGACAGAATGAGAAGCCTTGTCTAGTCCCTGGTTTTAATGGGATTGCTTCAAGTTTCTCACCATTTAGTTTGATATTGTCTACTGGTTTTCTGTATATTGCTTTTACTATGTTTAGGTATAGTCCTTGAATTCCCAGTGTTTCCAAGACTTTAACATTAATGGGTGATGAATTTTACCAAATGCTTTTCAGCATCTAATAAGATGATCCTGTGTTTGTTTTTTTTTTATTGAGTTTGTTTATATAGTGATTACGTTGATGTATTTCCATATATTGAACCCTCCCTGCATACCTGGGATGAAGCCTACTTGATAATGATAGCTGATTGTTTTGATGTGATCTTGCATTCAGTTTTTGAGAATTTTATTGCATATTTCACATCAATTCATAAAGTGAATTGGTCTGAAGTTCTCTTTCTTTGTTGGGTCTTTGTGTGGTTTAGATATAAGCATAACTGTGGCTTTATAGAATGAATTAGGTAGAGTTTCTTCTGTTTCTACTTTGTGGAATAGTTTGAAGAGTATTGGTATTAGGTCTTCTCTGAAGGTCTGATAGAGTTCTACACTAAAACCATCTAGTCCTGGGTGTATTTTTTTGTTTGGGAAACTGGTTTTAGAGATTCTTTGTGTAGTTCTCTTTTGTTTCCACTTAGTTCTTTTCAATCCTGAGTGTGATCATTTCCTGCAGTCTACTCCTGTTGGATGCATTTGCTTCTTTTTGTTCTAGAACTTTCAGATGTACTGTTAAGTTGCTAGTGTATACTCTCTCCAGTTTCTTTATGGAGGCACTGAGTTTTCCTCTAAGCACTGCTTACATCGTGTACTTTAAGTCTGAGAATTTTGTGCCTTCATTTTCAGTAAGTCTTTAAGCCCTTTCTTTATTTCTTCCATGTCCAAGTTATTATTGAGTAGAGCATTCTTCAGCTTCCATGTGTATGTGGGTTTTTTTTTTATTGTTTTTATTGTTGCTGAGGACCAGTCTTAGACTGTGGTGATCTATAGGATGCATGGAATTCTTTCAATCTTCTTGTATCTGTTGAGGCCTGGTCAGTTTTGGAGAAGGTACCATGAAATGCTGAGAAGTTATATTCTTTTGCCCAGGAGAGATATTGCTGGATCTTCTGGTAATACTATGTCCAATTTTCTAAGGAACTGCCAAACTGATTTCCAGAGTGGTTGTACCAGCTTGTAATCCCACCAGCAATGGAGGGGTTTTTCTTTCTCCACATCTTTGTCAGCATCTGCTGTCCCCTGAGATTCTCTCGTCCATCTCTTGTGTTCTGTTGGTGATGCTTGTATCTATGACTTCTGTTCTCTTTCCTAGGTTTTCTATTTCCAGGGTCATCTCTCTTTGTGGTTTCTTTACTCTTTCTAAAATAGAAACATTTTTAGTTTCTGTATGGTTTTGTTCAATTCCTTCACCTGTTTGTGTTTTTCTACATTTCTTTGAGGGATTTATGTGTTTCCTCTTTAAGGACTTCTACCTGTGTATCTGTGTTCTACTGTGTATCTTTAAGGGAGTTATTTGTGCCCTTCTTAAAGTCTTCTATCATCAGCATGAGATGTGATTTTAAATTAGAATCTTGATTTTACAGTGTTTTAATATATCCTGGGCTTATTGTGGTAGAACTGGGTTCTGATGATTCCAAGTTGCCTTGGCTTCTGTTGCCTATGTTCTTGTGCTTTCCTCTTGCTATATAGTTATCTCTGGTGTTAGCTTTGTCTTGCTGTAATTATAGCTTGTCTCTACTGTTAGCTTGTGATCTTAGGCATCTCAGCACTCCTGGAAGATCAGCTCTCTCCTTATAGAATTGGGTACAGAGAGCTGTGGCATAGGGTAAGCTGTTGTGTGCAGATGGAAACTGGAAGGTTTTTGTCCCAGGCTGCTTTGTGTTTCCTTTGTCCTGTGCACTCCTGGCAGGTCCCACTTGGGCAAGGTATTTGAGCAATGGTGGTGGTCTCACCTTTGATCTTATTGTATATGGAATCCACATACAGAGTGCTGTGGCACAGGGTAAGCTCCTGGGTACAGATTGAAAGTCCATTTCTTTATGCACCTTACTTCCTAAGATTGCTGAAATGAACTTGTGGTACATTGGATCATGTTTATCAATCTAGAAATCATGGGATTGATATGGAAGGAACATAAGTTAAATATCATAGGAAACAGGTAGCAAGAACCAAACACACAAAAAATTGTTTAAAATATCAAAGAATTAATGTGCATATTCTTCCTCCCCTTTCTCTCTTTTTGAAATAGAAGCTTATTGGACCCGAGAAAAACTGAGGCAATGCATGCCACTTTCAATGTAATCCATGCCATCATTTCCAAGTGTGTTTGTCAAATAAGAAGTAAAGATACACAAGATTACAAAGGTGTCACAGCAAGGCTGTGTGAAATCTTAAAATATCTTCCCATCATTGACTTGTTTTGATAATTTACTTTCTACTGGATTCCTTAAATAACTTTTAAAATGTGTAAGATCATTCCTTTCATAAAATCTGAGGAATAGAATTCAAATGATTTGATCAAATCCTCTCTCTCTCCTCTCTCTCTCTCTCTCTCTCTGTCTGTCTGTCTGTCTCTCTCTCTCTCTCTCTCTCAGACACACACACACACAGAGACAGAGACAGAGACAGAGAGAGAGAGAACTCAGATTTGGGCATGTTTTTAAGTCCTTATGATTGGCATCAAGTCTGATAGAGATGGGTAGCTGCAAGGGCTCCTTATGCATGAACTATGAAGCCTAAAATGGGAAATGAAGCAGAATCTGTATGTTGGATTCTTTGAAAGAATGAAACTGCAAAGAACAATCAGGAAAGTTGAAGAAAAGAAAAGGTCCTGTTTGAAAGGGTGGATGGGGAAATTAAGGTTCTTTTGGGAAATTCATAGAGAACAATTTAGGGTCGGGAGTAGGCAGATACTGAAGAATCAGCTATCTCAGCTCACTGTAATGCACAGAGTAGAAGAATGAATACACTTACTATCAAGCAGTCGAGGGGAACATGTGAAGATTCCAATCCCAAACAACTTGCTTAGTGCATGTCAAGTTGCAAGGAGCATTGTATGTATTTTCACATATTGTATATAATTTATTTCTACATTTAATTTTTTAATTAGTAAGTGGTTTACCATCGTGTGGAATTTAGAAGTGATGTAAGAAATGGAATGTCTAGGATAATAGTAGAATTATTCATAATAGAAATTGTGAGTACTTTTTTTTGCTATTTATTAATCCAGATTGAACACAATTAAGGGTTTAGGAATACTAAAGGAAGAGTTAGACAGATCAGTTGGTGAAGTTGCCTCATGCAAAGCTTAACTATCTGTTGATTCCCAGGACTCACAGAGCTAACTCTTATATTCTGACATCTAACATTCACAGATAAAATTTTAAAGTAATATAATACAAAATATACTAAAAATTCATGCTTTCTTTGATAAAAGGAGTGGTAGGAGGAAATAAAATAAGTAATAGAAAAGCTTATTCATAGAGTTGATTTGTATAGCACATATTCTAGTCCTCACAAATTCCAGAGGAAAACCATCACTTCCTTCTGATGTCCAAAAGATAATGTGTATTTGAGGAAATTGAAAGACCAATGAGACATTTGATTAAATGCTGCTGAATACCAACTTGTAACTTTGTTTGTACATGAATGAAAGAGAAAATTAACAAGGTCATGACCTCGATTGTGAATTTAATATGTTACCAAGACAATGATGTTGACAGAATATTTATCGGTAATAAATCAATATTGGAAAACACCAGAAGATAAATGGATATATTTTAGTGACAAAATGTAGGAAATTTTTCTAATCAAGTACAACTCACACTTGATATAAAATCTTTCAAAGATATAAACAGAAATGTAACAGAAAAGTGACATTGCATAGAGCAAGATCAGGAAGTACATTTTATTATGGGATTAGATTGGAGGGAAATTGCAAAATATTGATGAAGCCAGTGTATCTAAAACACTGTCTTCAGTAATGAAGTTTAGGTGTTATTGCAGTGTTTCACTTTTTTTTAATGTTTTTTTTTTAATTTATTTATTTATTAGTTGTAAGTACACTGTAGCTGTCTTCAGACACTCCAGAAGAGGGCGCCAGATCTCCTTATGGATGGTTGTGAGCCACCATGTGGTTGCTGGGATTTAAACCCTGGACGTTCGGAAGAGCAGTCGGGTGCTCTTACCCACTGATACATCTCATCAGCCCCAGTGTTTCACTTTATACACATTATATAACTTATACACATGTGACTTGGCAGGTAATAATGTAAAATCCAAGCACTATATACTGTCATTCTAGTGTATGTTCACACATTGTAGAGGTATCCCTGACATCTAGACTTAAAAGACAAGTGGAGAACTATATTCTAAAAAGAACACAGTCAAGGTATGTGTAGCCCTTTATAATTTCATTAAGTTAAAGTTTTCTTTCTTCATCTGGGTTATTTTGATCCATATTTGATTTTTGTCCTATTTATATCGTTTAGAGAGCAATATAATGCACTAAATTTGCTATGAAAGTAAAACTCGGGTGCTCTAATTCAGGTCCCAATGTTCACCTGAAACACAACTTGTTAAATCTCTTGATTGGTTAGATCTCCTTTCCTCCTCTAAAATACAAGATTAATAATGGGGTTGTTGTTGAATTAAAGAGAATTAGGAAAAGGGAACTTCATGAGTATACCATCTGTGATGGTTTGTCTATTCTTGGACCAGGGAGTGGCACCATTTGGAGGTGTGGCCTTGTTGGAATAGGTGTGACCTGGTTGGAGTAGATGTGTCACTGTGGGTGTGGGCTTAAGATTCTCACTCCAGTTGCCTGGAAGTCAGTGTTCCACTAGCAGCCTTTGGATGAAGACATAGAACTCTCAGCTCCTCCTGCACCATGCCTGCCTGGATACTGCCATGCTCTTACTTTGATGATAATGGACTGAACCTCTGAACCTGTAAGCCAGCCCCATTTAAATGTTTTTTATAAGACTTGCCTTGGTCATGGTGTCCATTCACAACAGTAAAACCCTAAGACAGAAGTTGGTACCAGGGACTGGGGTATTGCTGTGATAGGCCTGACCATGCTTTTATTTGAAAGAATGTGGATTTTTGGACTTTGGATTTGGAGCTCAGTGGAATACTTCAAATGGGGCTTAATGGGTCATCCTAGTAGGAATATGGAAGACTTTGTTGCTGGGAGTAATTTGAACTGTGTTGACCTGGCCCAAGAGATTTCAAAGGAGAAGGATTTCAGTATGTGGCATAAAGACTGTTTTTGTGGTATTTTGGTGAAGAATGTGGCTACTTTTTGCCCTTGTCTGAAAAGTCTGCCTGAGGATAAGGTGAAGAGACTTGGATTAATTGCATTAATTGCATTGACAAAGGAAGTTTCAAAAAAGCCCAGGAGAGACTTTGTTCTCTGGTTAAGTCTCACAAAAAGAAGTTTGAACAAGCATAGCAAACTTAGAAAGGCAAAATATAAAATATATGGTTCGTGTATTAAAGGCATACCAGGAAGTGAAATGGAGCAAAATCCTGTGTTCTAGGAAATAACAGATTAAAGGAGTGGGACCTTGGGGCAAGATCCTACCCAGCTGAATTTAGATCCAGGCATGGTGGTACACACCTTTAATCCCATGAGACAGGCATGCTGATCTCTGCATTCAAGGTCAATCTACAGAGCAAGAACCAGGATAGCCAAGCTTAGGCAGTGAAGGATTTAGTAAACATAAAGCCAGTGATAATGTAATAGTACAAGGGGATCATGTTCTTGTTCTTGTTAGCTTCAACCATGTGGCTCTGGCTCTAGAGTTAAGAATGAAAGGAACTACTGGGACAATTGATACTGGTTAGCCGGAGCTAAGACATTAGCAATGATTAAGAAGAGACCAGCATCACTGAGTTGAAAACTGGGAGTTGTTTTCTGGGAGCACGAAGAAGCTGTGTCCCAGAGATAGCCAAGGTTGTACCTCATGCTGCAGCTGGACTTGGTAGTGTGTTAAGAGTCACCCAGGTGGTACTGGTTTTGAAGGCATGAATGAGGGTGTCATGAAGAACAGCTGAGGCTTGGCACTGTGAGAGATAATGGAAGGCCATTGTAGAAGGTATAGCCTCAGTTGTAGTTGATGGCCCAGGACTGAAGCTGGTCAGTCAAAGAATTTGATGCTTGGCACCATGAAGAGAGCCTATGAGAGGCTATTGGTGAAGCCTAGTTGGAGTGGAACATGGTATTGGAGATGTCAGTACCATGGGATGATAACCAAGAACAGCAGCCGTAGTGGAGTGGATCAACCAGAGCTTAGAGTGCTACAGAGGGCAGAGTTGGGGAAGTAATGCCAGCCCTTAGGAGGAGGCCAAAAGATCAAGTGGAATTGCAGACACTGAAACAAGAAGCTGTAACATTGAAATTGCCTTGGAGACTCAAAGATGTTAAAGATGCCAGAGCCATGGGATACATGATGAGGAAAGCTGCTAACAGGGAGTAGAACTAGCTCAGGAGAAAGCAGTTTGTTGCAGTCAGCAAAGATGAAAAAGGAATGAAGATCTGAAGACTGCTTTGACATCAGCCATGGAGATGCAGAGTTTGGGGTTTGTCCAGTTGGTTTCCTGCCTTGCTTTGGAGATTACAGTTAATTAGTTGGATGAATCTCAGAAGAGCCCTTGAACTTTGAACTTTTAACATTGTTGAGACTGCTATAGACTATGAGGACTTTGAAAGTTGGACTAAATTCATTTGCATTATGCTATGTTTAAGTATGGCCCCCATAGACTCATGTTTTTGAACAAGTCTATGAGGGACAGGGAGTGTAATGTGGTGGTTTGTATATTCTTGGACCAGGGAGTGGCACCATTTGGAGGTGTGGCCTGGTTGGAGTAGATGTGTCACTGTGGGTGTGGGCTTAAGACTCTCACCCCAGTTGCCTGGAAGTCAGTGTTCCACTAGCAGCCTTTGGATGAAGACATAGAACTCTCAGTTCTGCCTGTGCCATGCCTGCCTGGATACTGCCATGCTCTCACCTTGATGATAATGGACAGAACTGCTGAGCCTGTAAGCCCGCCCCATTTAAATGTTGTTTTTTATAAGACTTGCCTTGGTCATGGTGTCCATTTACAGCAGGAGAACTCTAAGACACCATCCTAAGTGTTAACTCTTCTTTAGTATTTAATATATACCTATAGATTATTACAAGTGGAATTTTGGTAAACAGAATAAACAAACTATTCCTAATCATGCAAACAAACAGCATATCAGGTCAGTATTGACCATTATATAACTTATAGCTTTTTTTCTAGTATGTATTTGATATGTGTGGAAATGCAGAATTTTAATATTGCCTAAGGATAATATACTATGTAAACATGTAAAATTCATTTGATTAAGTCTCTCTGAGTTGTAGGGAAAAGTAGTTTCTATAGATCACTGCAGTAAACAAAATATTTATATATGGACATCTATTCCATGAAGCTTAGAAGGACTTTATAAAAAGTATATTTTCATTTACAATACAGCAACACTCAGAAAAAAATCAGTTCTTGTTATTATTGAAAAAGAAATAAAATGTAAAATACTTACAGTTGTAGTCTAACTTATATTTTATTAATATTAAACAATTGGCTTTATGAACACTTATGATAATACAAACACTATGTGGTTTATACATACTTGAAATATGATTTTATGATATATAAAAATATACTGCATATACCAGGTAATGACTATGGTATAAACTTATAGATATAGGACGTGGAGAATATAATAAAATCATGTCTACACATATTGAATCAAAATGATCAGATATATGGCAATTTTAGTTAATACAATGATTTTTTCACTAGTTATCAAAAATATATTTCATGATTTTTTATTTAAAATGTATAACATAAAATTGTTCAAACTTATAGCATACTGTATTATTTTTACAAACATAGATACATTGTTATCCAAGTAATGGATATATCCATTAATGTCCAAGTATGTATAAGCATTCTTGTTCCTCAAATGTTCATCTTTTTTTTGTGCCAAAACATTAGAAATATGCCAGGCAGTGGTGGTGCATGCTTTAATCCCAGTACTGGGAGGCAGAGGCAGGCAGATCTCTGAGTTTAAAGCCAGCCTAGTCTATACAGCAAGCTCCAGGACAGCCAGGGATACATAGAAAAACCCATCATAAACAAACAAACAAACAAACAAACAATCTAGTGTAGCATTGTTTCAGATGTTCTCTCCCTTGTGTAACTACAGCTCTACACCAACTGATAAATGCACTCTTTAAAAATAAGGTGAGACACAGAGTGAAATAATAATTTTTATAAGTATAAAACATTTACGTGTCCAAAGGATAAGAA
The DNA here is from genome assembly GCF_978045245.1 of Mus caroli. NCBI lineage: Eukaryota > Metazoa > Chordata > Mammalia > Rodentia > Muridae > Mus > Mus caroli. The sequence goes on from NW_028227264.1 coordinate 30,939,983, forward strand.
CATTTCCAATTAGGCTACCTTAAATAGCACAACATACACAACAGTGGTGAAGCAACACATTTAAAATCTAAAGAGGTCAGAATGTTTAGAGATGCTTAGAGATAAAAGTAAAAGCTTTCAGACACAATCCTGGGTTCATTTACTACAGCTTAGGTCACTAAATTACATTAAGTCTTATGTCTACCATAATTCTACTTGCATTCCTTATTCACTCAACAGGGCAAATCCTATAATTTAACTATATGGAATCTAGAACAAAAAGCTTTTATTTTTTTAATAATCAATCAATCAATCAATCAATCAATTAGTTTGTTTGTTCTTATTATATCCTGAATGTAGTTTCCCCTTCTTTTACTACTCCCAGTACTCCCCACATTCCTCATCGTTGGCCCCTCCACCTTCACTGTCTCCAACATTTACTACTCCTTCTGAAAGCAACAGCTCTCCCCAGAATATCCACTGAATATGACATAACAAGATGTGATAAGACTAGGCATAAACCCTGATATCAAGGCTGATCAAGGAACGTAGTAGTAAGTAAAAGGTCTTAGGAGCTGAGGAAAGAGTCAGAGATATACACCCCCCATTCCCAGTGTTAGGAGTCTCACAAGAACACCAAGTTACACAGCCATCACAAATGTGAAGGGTACCTAGCACAGACCCATGCAGACTCCATGATCTCTACTTCAGTCTCTGTGAGCTCCTATAAGCTGCACTTAGTTGACAATATTTGTGGGCCTTGTTCTGATGTCCTTGACCTCTCTAGCTTCTACAAATCTTATTCCCCCGCCCCCTTTCCAGCTGCAAGGGAAGGGGCCTGAAGGAGATCTCTACTTTGGGCTCAAGTAGAAAACTTAATTTACCAAAATCAAATAACCAACCATAACAAAACAAAACACAAAGCCCAGGGACCTGGGATTTCTTAGCTAAAACACAAGCTACAAAGTGAAGCACTGAAAGATTTCAGAAGAGATTGATTTCTTTTTTAACCCCTGCACTAGTAAGGACTAGAAAGAATAGTAAAACAATTGCTGTAAACAGAATGAGGTCTAGCACACATGTGGTGCATTTTTAATAGTCTGGTCTTTATATAGGCAAATCTTGCCTCTACATTGGGCTCTGTCCTTGGACCTTAAAGCCCTGGTTGACTAGTACGTGAAGGATGAATTTAGGAGCCATAAGACTGTTGGTCCTAGTGAGGCCCAGCATTTATTGAAGGGATAGGACACATATGCAGCCATGTTGTGGCAACAAGTTAAGGACAGCAGACAAAGTTCAACAGGAAAAACATATTCGACACCTCTTTCCAAGAAAAAATTAATGACTTTTGTGATGAACAAATTGGACAGTTGCAAGAGCTGATGCAAGAAGTTACTAATCCCAATTGTCAGTTTAGTACTACTGAGTCTGCAAAACCACAATTGTGATCGAATAATCTTAACAAAGTGTCTAAACTTTATAACCTGTTACCTCATCTATCATTGACTCTCTAAAATATATTCTTTCAGCTTTAATAGAATAGTCTCTTATTTTTGGACAGTATGAATGATGCATGCATCAAGATCTCAAATGTCACACTAATGCCATCATTGCAATGACATATTATTTATTCGATATGTGGAATGTAGTTTTGTGGAATTTAACTTCTGGACTAAAGAAAGGTGTTTAAAAGGATATACATTGGAATTATGGTGAAAAATTTTTGTTTTATTAATCAATTTTTTTGTTTACATTTCAAATGTTATTCCCCTTCCCTGTCTTCCCTCTTCAAACATCCCACCCCATCTCCTTGCCATTTGCCTCTAACAGGATGATCCTCCCTCCCTCCCCCCAATCTACTCCTTGCCTCACCTCTCAAACATCCCCCTTCTCTGGGGCATCGGATTTCTACAGGAAAAAGTACATCCCCTTCCACTAATGCCAGATGAAGCAGTCTTCTGCTACATATGTAGCCATGAACCAACACATATATACTCTTTGGTGGTTTCATCTTGAGAGCTCTGAAGGGTCTGGTTAGTTGATACCATTGTTCTTCCTATGGGGTTACAATCCCTTTCAGCTTTTTCAGCCCTTCCCCTCACTATTCCATTGGGATCCCCAGGCTCAGTATCTTCATTTGTCTTAGGTGCTGGCAGAGCCTCTTAAAGGATAGCCATACCAGGTTCCTGTTTGCAAGTACACGAATTTTTTATTTAAATTCTATTCCCATGAAGCATTAGGCTCCTGATTTGTCTCTAGCTTCATCAGTTAAATAAGCATAACATAATAATGGAAGATGTGGAATTCTCATAAGTTTGTTATTAGTCATATTGTGATTCTGAAAGTTCTACTTTTTCTCCCTTAATACTACACATTTGGCTATCCCTCAGAATTTCCTGTTTGAGTCATGGTGAAAGTTTTTTTTAAAAAGAAAAGCTTTAAGATTCAGTTATTAAGAATTTCAGTTATCGTCTAAAGGTTGGGGAGATGAAAAATATTAAGTTGACCCATAAATGGGTCTATGGCTCCAGCTACATATGTAGCAGAGAATTGCCTTGTCTGGCATCAATGGGAGGGAGGCCCTTGGTCCTGTGGAGACTTGTTGCCCCAGCATAGGGGGATGCTAGAGGCATGAGGCAGGAGTAGATGGGTGGATGAGCTCACTCTTAGTAAGGCAAAGGGGAGGGGAAATGGGATGGGGATTGCAGAGGGGAGGATAGGAAGGGGACAACATTTGAAATGTAACTAAAGAAAAGAACCAATAAGAAATAAATTATTTATTAAAACCTTAAAGAAAAAAGAATGAACTGTTTAGGAGCAATCCCCATGAATCCAGAAGGCAAGTCACTTGTTATTTGAGCATCTTTTCTCACCTATAAATTGGCATAACAAATCTGTGAGATGTGGCTCAGATCAGGCACCTATACTGGGGCTGCAAACCTGTAACTGTAAAGGAAAACATTTCCAGGGCCTTGGGACTTTTTAGCTTCCTTTATTTCTACTTCTTTTGTATTTCTCATTTAATTATCCTGTTATTACCATTCTCCCCTTAGCAAGTCCTTTCTTTTTGAACTGCCTTTTGTACACCTTTGTAAAAATTTGCCTTTAATTCTTCCCTACTGCATACCTAGTCAGCAATATGATGTTTTCTGAATTGAATTCTTAACTTACACAATTTATCTCAATGAACAAATGTTTATCCCAAAGCAGTCTCTTTATTCGCTTGAAGAAATAATCTTTCTATTTAAAAATGTGACAGGTTTCTAAGCTCTGTAAATAGGCTTGTGTAAAGATTTCTTGATGACTTATTGTTGGTCCCTTTAGAGAATGAAACTCAGAATTAATAAAGACTGGTTCAATGAATCTATCAGTAAACTGTGGGCAGCAGACAGAGGTAGATGAAAATGAGGGAAAAGATGAGAGTCTGTGCCTACTTATAAGGTTGTATAATCCCTGGATTCTCCATACTAGCAAGAGAATGACTTTCTATTTTGAATTAGATTGTCATATCTGTATTCACTGAAGATTTCAGTCAGTATAAGTGGCTAGGATTCACACAGATAAAGGCAGTAGAGTCCTTCTGAGTTGATCCAGTTTTACTGATGCTCTTGCCATAGTCCAGTCAGCTTTGTCAAGACTGGTATAAAGTAGGGATTAACTGAAGCTTCTTTTGACTTAGTACTTTGACCTTGTAACATGGCAAGAAAATCAAAGCTTTATCTCCTAGACTTTTAAAAGAGTCATCTGCTTCAACATCTGGTTCTCCTTGCCTCAAGAGAACTTTTCAACAGAATGTGTGGATATAGGTAGATTATATAGAAAATGAATGCATGTACACACACAAACACATACGTATGTAAACATATGTACATATACATATGCATATGCACATATACACATATATTCAGATATAAGCACACATACAGATATTAGTCGGTTTTGAAAAAATTCATGCCATGCACATGCTGTCAGAGAAAAATAAAAATATCTACTGAGTATGTTTACAGCCTGTTATAAAACAGTGTGAAAAGAAACCAAGAAAAATGCAGAGTAATTTGAATAACTGTGTGAGAAGTAAGGAAAATTAAGTCTTAATCAAAGAACTATCAAGCTAACTAGATGTTATTTATTACCATGACATATATTTTAATAGTTTCATCTCTCAGCTAATATGCCAGGGTGAGGGCTAAGGAAGAATTCTAGTCCTTTACACATTCCACCAATGCTACTGGATGTCCCTTTGATTGGCCTTAGTTACAGCGGCTAAAGTAAAAGACTCTGGGGCTCTTTGTAGCTAGCCACTCAGATAGCTGCCACAATTACTTCTCCTCCATTCTTATCAGACCTTCACTTAAGTGTAGAAATAGTGACTAAGTGGCCTCAATAGCTCTTTCCAAAGTCTCTTGTTTGATAAACAAGTTTGGCAGCATTGTCACCTTGGAGAATTTTTATTTTTCTATAAACGTTAAACATTATACCAAACTCCAATATCAATAGTTAATGTTACTGGTGGTAGGCTGCCCAGACAGCTGCTCAGTGTTCTTTGCATACATCTATAATTTCTTCTTGAGATAGTACATTTCACATTTTGGTTTTCTGCACTATTTTCAGGCAACGTCATGCTATTTCACTGGCATTGGAATGATGAGTATTTTGAGGCAACATTTTTTATGTTAATTCCTCCGTCAGTACTAGGGGAATATATTCAAAACCATTCTATTTATCAGGGTCAAGGCAGAACTGAAGCCATAGTACAAAGTATACATCCATGCACACCACTGTACTGTGGTTGTTATTCCTTAATTACACTTGTTCTGCATTTACCCTGATATACCTGTTTTTTCTTGGATCTCAAGAAGAAAAAAATATTGTGGAAAACGATTATTTTTAAATTTTTGGTTCTTCAAGGCAAGGTCTTTCTGAATAACTCTGCTAGACTTGTTACTACTGAGCCCAAGTTTGCCTCAAACTCACAGCAATCCTCCTGTGTCAGCCTCTCCAAGTATTGAAATTACAAATTTGTGCTACTATTCTTGGTTTAGGAATGAGTTTTTGAGTAGATAGAATTGATAGAAGAAATAAAATTGTAATAAGTGAACTAACTAGCAAACAATAAACTAAACTAGTCCTATGGGCAGGACCTATGTGGCTATGCTTCCTTCTAAGTTAGAACATATTCTACCCCAACATCTGCCTTTTGCCTTTGCACTAAATTATTTACTAGTATTTATATTACCCTTTGGAAATAGTCACCAATATATTTTACTCAGTGGTTCTATTTGGTGATTAATATGTTGTTTGTAGGGATGAAGAAATGTCACCAACAACTCCATTTTATTTTCATTTTTCAGTGTTTAGTTATTTAGCATTTTGTAGCACAGAAACTTGTGTCTTTTCTACAGACAGGGAGTGAAAATAGACAGAGCAATATCACTATATACCACCAGGTAACCTACTGAGAATATTTAAAGTCTGTTCTAAAATAATGTGAAAAGGAACAAAAATCCAGAGTAATTTGAAAAACAGTGGATAATCAAAACTTCCTGGAAAAATCAAACTAATGACTTAATATTCTATATGGTAGTCACACAACACTTAATCCTGTTCCATGCACTATAATAGATGAACCTGATTATATAAATCATGAGTTTTCCCAGAGGACCATGATATTTCATGTTATATTTCCTGAAGACATTGATAAATTATGTATATTATTTCAAGTCATAAAATACTATCAGTTATACTCAATTTAAATCAGGAAGAACGATTAGCTGGCTGCCAAATATTCCATTCATCTGTGAATGTAATTGTGAATTTAACTGCAACCTAGAGCTCATTAAATAACCATTGTTAACTATTAACACACCATCACTTTATCCTTTATCAATGACACATTTAAATTTCAGCGTCATGCCTATTGTCGAAGAGATACAGCCATATACTATTTTTACTCAAGTATCCTGTAAAAGTACTTTTTCTTCTAAGGAAATATTTTAAGTTCCTTTCTCTTCTTGATGGAAGATTCATTTTTAATTGGCTCTTTAGGCTTTTCCAGTTTCTCTGTTTTGATTAGAAACTGAATAGTTTCATGTGTCGGAAAAAAAAAATAAAGGAGAGGCATTTCCCCCATAGTAGAGACAAATATTGGGACAAGCTGATGCAGAAACCCTTCATTTTACTGAGGCTTTGGTGGTGTGGGAATTGTATAACAGGTTGTGAAAAAGTGACAAATGGCTTAATTCCATATGAATTAATTCTTTTTCTAATACAGAAACAGCCCTGTTTTTGAAACACCATATTAGAAATTTCTCCTGTTTGGTTAAAAGGATGGCTCAGTAGATAAAATGTATAAGGTGAGGAATTCTTGTGATTAGAACTTGCATAAAGGCCACATGTGTGTGATGACTACCTGTAAACTCAGACCTCAAAGTGAAAAGACAAGGACATTTCCCCAGGAGAAGCAGGTTAGTTTCCAGTTCTTGGAGAGACCTTGCCTTAATAAATACAGTATAAAATCTCCAATGTGCTACCAATGTCATCTTGGGCCTCTATGTTTTTATATGCACACACATACAGGCATGCAAAAATATTTTTCACATTACCATTGAAAATGAAAAAAAACTAAACAAAACAACAACAACAGCAAAAACAACTAAGAACTTTTCTATGTGAGGCAAAACTGGATCTGACGGAAAGACCTGGTAACTGTTCCTTTAATAATTGTGAGGATCTTGCGCAGTGATGGTATTGAGGGGACTCTGGTGACTCATAGGTCATTTCCTTCAGTTCTCACAGAGCTCTGTAAGTGCTCTTATAACTTGACCTCAATCAATTAAGAATTGACCTGAGAAGGGAGCTTCAGAATTTGTTCAGATGGCTGTGTACTATTTCTAGGACTCTAGCAGAATTAAAAGGCTAGTTTTAAAATGATCGCCAACATCTCCTTTTTCTGTCACTTAGTTTGCTAAGTTACACAGTTTATAGCAAATAAATAGATTTTGTTATAATGAAAATCAGATGTATGCTTCTAAATCTTATCAATATAGTTGCTAAAGAAAGTGTATAGTTTGCTGGTAATGTTCATGTCCCTATGTAAATATACTAAGGAAAGGAATGTGGTGCAAGACCTGCAAAGGATAGACCAATGACACCATGCATAAGAGCACATGTAATTTAACATTATGTTCTATGAGTATACAGTAAGGCAGCAATGTGATCTGATAGAAGATCATGTTGTATCATGATTAGATTTCTAAACTTCGTGCCATAGTTACAACATATTATGATAAGAGGGAACATGGAGTAAAATTGTCTGTTAGGGTGAATGTGGGTCTTGAAATTATTCATAATGAAAACAAAAGATTGAAGTAGTTTGGGAACTGACTTAGTGATCAACTGTGCCATCTGCTATCTGTCGCCCCAATGTGATAAGAAAATAAAGAAACATCATTCATTTTTCATGTTTTTAAAGTTTACAAGAAAGACAAGCCTCTTACCTACTATGAAGTAAATTTGCTGTTCTACTTCTGAATAATTTATTTAAAAAGCAGTTTCTAAACTTAATGATTTTGCCTTTGGCAAACATATATTCTCTTATTTCCTGGTCTCCACATGCATTCTTGAGATTAGTAATTAAACAGGACTTGTCTTCTAATTTTGAGTAAGTAATTAAATTGTGTTGGATTTCTGAAAAAGAATTTTGTATATAGAATATAAAATATCACATTCAGAACTTGAACTGTAGCTGGGCATGGTGGCATACTCCTTTAATCCCAGCACTCGGGAGGCAGAGGCAGGCAGATTTCTGAGTTCGAGGCCAGCCTGGTCTACAAAGTGAGTTCCAGGACAGCTAGGGCTATACAGAGAAACCCTGTCTCGAAAAACCAAAAAAAAAAAAAAAAAGAACTTAAACTGTAATCCTTTTGCTTAAGAAGTATTATATCTTAAATTTACCAATATTCTTTTCTTTTTTTTTTACTAGATATTTCCTCATTTACATTTCAACTGCTATCCCCTCTCCTAGTTTCCTCTCTGAAAGCCTCCTATGCCCTTTGCCCTGCTCCCCAACCCAGCCACTCCCACTTACTGGCCCTGGCATTCCCCTGTACTGGGCCATATAATCTTCACAAGACCAATGGCCTCTCCTCCCATTGATGAGAGACTAGACCATCCTCTGCCTTATATGCAACTAGTGTCACAAGCTGTGTGTGTGGGGGTACTGGTTAGTTCATATTGTTTTTCCTCCTATAGGGTTGCAGACATCTTTAGCTCCTTTGGTACTTTCTCTAGCTCCTTCATTGGGGGATCTGTGTTCCATCCAATAGATGACTGTGAACATCCACATCTGTATTTGCCAAGCACTGGCATAGCCTCACAAGAGTTAGCTATATCAGGGTCCTGTCAGCAAAAACTTGCTGGCATATGCAACAGTGTGTGGATTTTGTGGTTGTTTATGGGATGAATCCCCAAGAGAGGCAGTTTCTGGATGGTCATTCCTTTCATCTCAGCTCTGAACTTAGTCTCTGTAACTCCTTCCATGAGTATTTTGTTCCCCATTCTAAGAAGCAATGAAGTAACCACACTCCTTCCTCCTTCTCCTCCTCCTCCTGCTTTCTTCTTCTTCTTCTTCTTCTTCTTCTTCTTCTTCTTCTTCTTCTTCTTCTTCTTCTTCTTCTTCTTCTTCTTCTTCTTCTTCTTCTTCTTTCCTCCTCCTCCTCCTCCTCCTCCTCCTTCTTCTTCTTCTTTTCTTCTTCTTCTTCTTCTTCTTCTTCTTCTTCTTCTTCTTCTTCTTCTTCTTCTTCTTCTTCTTCTTCTTCTTCTTCTTCTTCTTCTTTCCTCCTCCTCCTCCTCCTCCTCCTCCTCCTCCTCCTCCTTCTTCTTCTTCTTCTTCTTCTTCTTCTTCTTCTTCTTCTTCTTCTTCTTCTTCTTCTTCTTCTTTCCTCCTCCTCCTCCTCCTCCTCCTCCTCCTCCTCCTCCTCCTCCTTCTTCTTCTTCTTCTTCTTCTTCTTCTTCTTCTTCTTCTTCTTCTTCTGTTTCATGTGTTTTGAAAATTGTATCTGGGGTATTCTAAGTTTCTTGGCTAATATCCACTTATCAGTGAGTGCATATCATGTGGGTTCTTTTGTGATTGGGTTACCTCACTCAAGAAGATATCCTCCAGATCCATCAATTTGTCTAAGAATTTCATAAATTCACTGTTTTTTATAGCTGAATAGTATTCCATTGTATAAATGTATCACAGTTTCTTTATCCATTCTTCTGTTGAGGGACATTTGGGTTCTTTCCAGCTTCTAGCAATTATAAATAAGGCAGCTATGAGCATAGTAGAGCATGTGTCCTTATTACAAATTGGAACATTTTCTGGGTTTATGCCCAGGAGAGGTATTGCTGGATCTTCTAGTAGTACTACGTCCAATTTTCTGAGGAATCACCAAACTGATTTCTAGAGTGGTTGTACCAGTTTGCAATGACTCCATCAATGGAGACTGTTCCTCTTTCCCAACATTCTCGCCAGCACCTGCAATTTTGATCTTAGCCATTCTGATTGGTATGAGGTGGAATCTCAGGGTTGTTTTGATTTGAATTTCCCTGATGATTGAGGATGTTGAACATTTTTTTCAGGTGCTTCTTAGCCATTCGGTATTCTTCCGTTGAGAATTCTTTGTTTAGCTCTGTACTCCATTTTTTATTTGATTTTCTGGAGTCCCATTTCTTGAGTTCTTTGTATATATTGGATATTAGTCACCTATCAGATTTAGTATTGGTAAAGATCCTTTCCCAAACTGTTGGTGGCCTTTTTGTATGATTGACAGTGACTTTTGCCTTACAGAAGCTTTTTATGAAGTCCCATTTGTAGATTCTCAATCTTACAGCACAAGCCATTTCTGTTCTGTTGAGGAATTTTTCCCCTGTGCCCATATCTTCGAGGCTTTTCCCCACTTTCTCATCTCTAAATTTCAGTGTCTCTGGTTTTATGTGGAGTTCCTTGATCTACTTAGACTTGAGCTTTGTACAAGGATATAAGAATGGATCAATTCGCATTCTTCTACATGATAACCACCAGTTGAACCAGCACCCTTTGATGAAAATGCTGTCTTTTTTCCACTGAATGGTTTCACTCCTTTGTCAAAGATCAAGTGAACATAGGTGTGTGGGTTAATTTCTGGATCTTCTGTTCTATTCCACTGATCTACCTGTCTGTCATTGTACCAGTACCATGCAGTTTTTTGTCACAATTGCTCTGTAGTACAGCTTGAGGTCAGGCATGGTGAGTCTACCAGATTTCTTTCATTGTTGAGAATAGTTTTTGCTATCCTAGGTGTTTTGTTATTCCAGATGAATTTGACAATTGCCCTTTCTAACTTTGTGAAGAATTGAGTTGGAATTTTGATGGGGATTGCATTGAATCTGTAGATTGCTTTCAGCAAGATAGCCATTTTTACTATATTAGTCCTGCCAATCCATGACCATGGGAGATCTTTCCATCTTCTGAGATCTTCTTCAGTTTCTTTCTTCAGAGACTTGAAGTTCTTATCATATAATATCTTTTACTTACTGAGTTAGAATCATACCAAGGTATTTTATGTTATTTGTGACTATTGTGAATGATGTTGTTTTCCTAATATCTTTCTCAGCCTGAATATCCTTTGTGTAGAGGAAGGCCACTCATTTGTTTGAGTTAATTTTATATCCAGCTACTGTGCTGAACTGTTTATCAGGTTTAGGAGTTTTGGGGTGAAATTTTAAGTCATTTGTATATACAATCATGTCATCTGCAAATAGTGATATTTTGACATTTTCCTTTCCAATTTGTATCCCCTTGTTCTCCTTTTGTTGTCTAATTGCTCTGGCTAAGACCTAAAGTTCTATATTGAATAGGTAGCAAGAAAGTGGGCAGCCTTATCTAGACCCTGCTTTTAATGGGATTGCTTCAAGTTTCTCTTCATTTAGGTTGTTGTTGGCTACTGGTTTGCTGTATATTGCTTTTATTATGTTTAGGCATGGACCTTGAAATCCGGATCTTCCCAAGACTTTTATCATGAATGGGTGTTGGATTTTGTAAAATGCTTTCTCAGTATCTAACAAGAAGGTCATGTGGTTTTTGCCTTTGACTTTGTTTATATAGTGGATTATGTTGATTTATTTCCATATATTAAACCATTACTGCATCCCTTGGTTGAAGTCTACTTGATCATGATGGATGATCGTTTTGATGTGTTCTTGAATTCGGTTTGTGAGAATTTTTTTGAGGGGTGGGGTGTTCAAGACAGGGTTTCTCTGTATAGCCCTGGCTGTACTAGAACTCACTTTGTAGACCAGGCTGGTCTCGAACTCAGAAATCCGCCTGCCTCTACCTCCAAAGTGCTGGGATTAAAGGTGTGTTCCTCCACCTCCCTGCATGGTTTTTGAGAATTTCATTGAGTATTTTAGCATCAATGTTCATAAGGGAAATTGGTCTGAAGTTCTCTTTCTTTGTTGGGTCATTTATGTGATTCAGGTATCAGAGTAATTGTGGCTTCATAGAATAAATTTGGTAGAGTACCTTCTGTTTTTATTTTGTGGAATATTTTGAGGAGAATTGGAATTAGGTCTTCTTTGAAGGTCTGATAGAACTCTGCACTAAACCTATCTGGTCCTCAGTTTTTTTGGTTGGGAGACTATTAATGTCTGCTTGATTTCTTTAGGGGATATAGGACTGTTTAGATCATTAATCTGATCCTGATTTAACTTTGGTACCTGGTATCTGTCTTGGAAATTGTGCATTTCATCCAGGTTTTCCAGCATTGTTGAGTATAGCCTTTTGTAGTAGGATCTCATGATGTTTTGAATTTCCTAGGATTCTGTTGTTATGGCTCCCTTTTCATTTCTGATTTTGTTAATTAGGATGCTGTCCCTGTGCCCTCTAGTTAGTCTGGGTAAGGGTTTATATATCTTGTTGATTTTCTCAAAAATATAATTTCTGGTTTGGTTGATTCTTTGTATAGTTCTTTTTGTTTCCACTTGGTTGATTTTGCCCCTGAGTTTGATTATTTCCTGCCGTCTACTCCTTTTGGGTGAATTAGCTTCCTTTTGTTCTAGAGCTTTTAGGTGTGTTGTCAAGCTGCTACTGTATCCTCTTGCTAGTTTATTTTTGGAGGAACTCAGAGCTATGAGTTTTCCTGTTAGGACTGCTTTCATTGTGTCCCATAAGTTTGGGTGTGTTGTGGCTTCATTTTCCTTTAACTCTAAAAAGTCTTTAATTTCTTTATTTCTTCCTTGACCAAGTTATTTTTGAGGACAGTGTTGTTCAGCTTTCACATGACTGTTGGCTCTCTATTATTTAAGTTGTTATTGAAGATCAGCCTTAGTCCATTGTGATCTGATGGGATGCATGATATAATGTCAATATTTTTGTATCTGTTGAGACTTGTTTTGTGATCAATTTTTATGATCAATTTTTAAGAAGGTACCATGAGGTGCTGAGAAGAATGTATATCCCTTTTTTTTTTTTTTTTTGGATAAAATGTTCTGTAGATATCTGTTCAAACCTTTTGTTTTGTAACTTCTGTTTGTTTCACTGTATCTCTGTTTAGTTTCTGTTTCCAGGATCTGTCCATTGATGAGCGTGGGGTGTTCATCTTGGAAATTTTACCTTTGATGACTATGAAATGCCCCTCCTTGTCTTTTTTGATAAATTTAAGTTGGAAGTAGATTTTATTCAATATTAGAATGGCTACTCCAGCTTTTTTCTTCAGACCATTTGCTTGGAAAATTGTTTTCTAGCCTTTTACTCTGAGGTAGTATCTGTCTTTTTCTCTGATGTGGGTTTCCTGTTTGCAGCAAAATACTGGGTCCTATTTATGTAGTCAGTCTGTTATCTATGTCTTTTTATTGGGGAATTGAGTCCATTTATGTTAAGATATATTAAGGAAAAGTAATTGTTGCTACCTGTTACTTTTGTTGTTAGAGTTGGGATTATGTTCTATGGCTATATTAGGTTTGTTGAAGAATTACTTTCTTGCTTTTTCTAGGGCATACTTTTCCTCCTTGTGTTGGAGTTTTCCCTTTATTATCCTTTGAAGTGTTGGATTCGTAGAAAGATATTGTGTGAATTTGGTTTTATCATGCAATACTTTGTTTTTTCCATTTATGGTAATTGAGAGTTTTGCTGGGTATAGTAGCCTGGGCAGGATCTTCTGGCTTTCAGAGTCTCTAGAGAGAGGTCTGGTGTAACTCTTTTTTTGTTTGTTTGTTTTTGTTTTTTCGAGACAGAGTTTCTCTGTGTAGCCTTGGCTGTTCTGGAACTCACTCTGTAGACCAGGCTAGCCTCAAAATCAAAAATTTGCCTTCCTCTGCCTCCCAAGTGCTGGGATTAAAGGAATGCACCACCATGTCCATCTTGGTATAATTCTAATAAGTCTGCCTTTATATTTTTTTTGACCTTTTCCCCTTTCTGCTTTTACTATTCTGTCTTTATAGTACATTTGTTGTTCTATTATTATGTGTTGGGGGAATTTCTTTTCTGGTCCAGTCAATTTGGAGTTTTGTAGGATTCTTGTATGTTCATGGGCATCTCTTTCTTTAGGTTAGGGAAGTTTTCTTCTATAATTTTGTTGAAGATATTTACTGGCCCTTTACGTTGAAAATCTTCATTCTCATCTATACCTCTTATCTTTAGGTTTGGTCTTTTCATTGTGTCCTGGATTTCTTGGATGTTTTAAGTTAGGATCTTTTTGCATTTTGCATTTTCTTTGATTGTTGTGTCCATGTTTTCTATGATATCTTTTGCACCTGAGATTCTCTCTTCTATCTCTTGTATTCTGTTGCTGATGCTCACATCTATGATTCCTCATATCTTTCGTAGGATTTCTATCTCCAGAGTTGTTTCTGTTAGTGTTCTTTTTTTAATTTTTTTTTATTTTTATTGATTCTACTTTCCTTTTAGATCTGGGATGGTTTTGTTCAATTCCATCACCTGTTTGGTTGTGTTTTATGTAATTCTTTAAGGAATTTTTGTGTTTGCTCTTTTAGGACTTCTACCTGTTTAGCAATGTTTTCCTGTAATTCTTTGAGGGATTTTTATGCTTCCTCTTCAAGGACTTCTACCTGTTTAAGCAGTGTTCTCCTGTATTTCTTTAATTGAATTATTAATGCCCTATTTAAAATTTTCTATGAGATATGATTGTAAATCTGAATCTTGCTTTTCTGGTGTGTTGGGGTATCCAGGACTCGCTGTGGTGGGAGTACTGGGTTCTGATGATGCAGAGTGGTCTTGGTTTCTGTTAATAAGATTCTTACATTTGCTTTTTACTATTTGGTAATCTCTGGTGTTAGATGTTCTAGCTGTGTCTGGCTAGAGCTTATTTCTCCTGTGATTCTTTTAGCCTCTGTCAGCACTCCTGGGAGTCCAACTCTCTCTTGCGTCCCAGTGGTCAGAGCACCCTCTGCAGGCAAGCTCTTCTCTTGCAGGGAAGGTGCACAGAGGTCTGGAGCTCAGCTCTTCCTCCAGGCCTGAAAGCACCCTGTCCAAGAAGCGCTTTTGCTTCTGCATCCCAAATGCTCTTTTGTGAACTAGTCTCTGAGAGACCTGAGATACAAGATGGCGCTCTCACCTGAGCTCTGGGGTCAGATCCCTCCCTGAAAGTGAACTCTTCTTTGGCAGGGAAGCTGTGCAGAGGTCTGGGTCTCAGTCTGCCTCCTGGCTGAAGATGAAGCCCTGAAGGGACACTGTCCAAGAAGCTCTGTTGCTTCTGCAACCAGTGTGTTCTCCTGTGTGGACTGGTCTTTGAGATACCTGGGATACAAGATCAAAATTTACCAATATTCACTTATTAATTGTAGCAATTACTTGACTAGTAAATAATATTATTATAAACAATTTATCTATATTAATGATCAATGAACAAAATGAATAATATCTTAATAGCATTTAGTTAGTATGTTAGCCTTTACGAGAAGAGGTATACCTCAATACATAAATGTAATTAGAAATTTAACTCCAATTTGCATGGTATAGTTTTATTTGAAATCACATATATTAAAATTCAATGTAATTGTGTTCCTCACTTACTTACAAACATCATACATTAAATATTTTCCAAGCACAAAATTTTATCCTATAACCACCCCTAACATTTAATATCATAGAAAATGTGCACACTCAATTCCATAAAGATTGATAGATATTTTTATACTTAAAAAGACTCCAGAGTCTTAATTTGAATTTACTATCTTTTGATAATAATTCCAACCTATAGTCAAGATGTGTGATACATGTATTTTAAGTCACCCTAATGGGAAATATAGTAAAACACCCATTATTAATATTATCTTATTACATTGTAGACTATAGAATGTACAATGTTTTATTAAATTGATATGACATAATATATATAATAGATTTCTCCTCCATAATTACACATAACTGTCCCATAATATGAATCTTCCATTAATTGAAAAGTCTTATCCAAGTAGTGAATTCTAGACTTCTTTTAAGATTAATTTATATAGCTTTAAATACTTTACTCATCCTCTGTTCCTTCAGTCATACACAAATGCAATTTGAGTTTGTAGAAAGATGCAAATGTTCCAATTCTGTGCATTTGGCTCATTATTATAAAAAGAAATCAGATGAAATTCAAGCTCTCCAAATTCTTTGATTTTCTCAGTAAAACATGAGCCACCTTTATGCTCAGAAATACTCAGGTTACCTGTATGGAGGTGAAAGTGTATAGATTAAAATACACAACAATCATATATTCTTGCCAGTTAGGGGAAAAATTAGATATTTAGAATATATTAAAATGTTATATTATGTGTGAACTGTTTCATGAATACTTAATTTTTTAGCTTGAGCTTAGACATTTCCACAACCTATGACAAACATATTAATGTTTCACTGAAGTGATGGATATTATACGCTAAACAATTAATAAGCTTCCTCCAATAATGATTAAACAATTTAGATTTGCAAATAATTGAAGTAATAATTTTCTTATATGTTTTGAAAGTATTTCCCATTCTATTAAGAACTGAAAATGTAAAATTCAGCTTATACATAATAAAATATTCTAAGTACAGCATGCTAACTCAGCAATTAGCTTTCATACATTCATTGATTTGCTCCTTCATTTAGTCATTGATTTCATTTTAATAAATATTTTTATTTAATTAATAGACATTGAGGATCACAATAGGTATAGTCTACTGCAGACTTAAAATAAATTGAAAATGAATAAAAT
The DNA here is from genome assembly GCF_978045245.1 of Mus caroli. NCBI lineage: Eukaryota > Metazoa > Chordata > Mammalia > Rodentia > Muridae > Mus > Mus caroli. The sequence goes on from NW_028227264.1 coordinate 30,956,182, forward strand.
CATTGATGCTTGGAGAATCATGGAGTAAAGCATATGTGATGTTAGGAGCAGTCAAGTACTGTCATGAGTGTATTAATATGGACTCAATTCAAAAACTGTAAATAGAACCAATCTTTGAATAATGACTGGAAATAACTATGTTATAAGCAGTTTCATCACTGAAAAGCTGTAATTCTTCAGATGTGAAAAGAATTCATTGAATGATTTCATAGTAAATGGGGCATATGTGTTCTGCACATATAAAAAAGTTGCTATTAAATTAATGTCAGCTTTTTTGTGTGTTACTAGCTCCCACTATGTTGCCCACAGTACATTCAACCTCCAGGTTTCAAATGATCCTTCCATTCTCAATGTACCTAGGTTTCCCTTACATAAGTTCACAGCAGGACCCATATCTTGTCTTAATTATTATTTTTCGTTGAGAAAGCAATCAGACTAATTTGGCTTGCCAGCAGAGAGTGCTCTAACCACTGAAACACAGAGGAGAGAGCCTGTCTCCCAGGTCTGCTGATAGATGGTAATCAGAATCACCAGAAGAACAATCTCTAAACAGAGACAACTATAACAACTCCAGAGATTACCAGATGGCGAAAGGTAAATGTAAGAATCTTACTAACAGAAACCAAGACCACTCACCATCATCAGAACCCAGCACTCCCACTTCGCCCAGTCCAGGGCACCCCAACACACCCGAAAAGCTAGACCTGGATTTAAAAGCATATCTCATGATGATGGTAGAGGACATCAAGACTTTAATAACTCACTTAAATAATTACAGAAGAACATTGCTAAAGAGTTACAAGTCCTTAAAGAAAAAACAGGATAACACAATCAAACAGGTAGAAGTCCTTAAAGAAAAACAGGAAAAGACAACCAAACAGGTAGAAGTCCTTAACGAAAAACAGGCTCATTACTATCTCTGCTTGTCTTCTACATTTGTCCTTTACCCTGAAAGAAAATTACAAATACCATTTACTTCTTACCTGTATCTTTTCTTTTCCTCGGCACATGAGAAACAAATATGAGGTTGGCTTCTGGGTTCCTCATAAACACACACCTGTACATCCATATATACCTAGACACTATGTAAGGAAATAATGCTGAAAGTCTTGAGGAGAGCCCACTTAACACCTTTTTTTTTTTTCTGTGGAAAGAGTCAGGTCTTCTGGAGATCAATTGAAGAAGCTGCTGAACCTCCTCTGTGGTTTAATATAAGCCTATGTATAAGGCTAGCCCAAGAAAAACACCAAAACTACATAACTATAGAACATAAACAGATCTTTCAAGTATAATGAATTAGGTATGGCATCAAGGTAACTGCCATTTACTCTGACTTTATTAAAGAAACAAAAGAATAACATAAAGTAAACAAACAAAAAACCTCTTTAATTTAAAACTGAATTTGAACTCAATATGTGTCCTTATTTTATGTAATTATGCTTCCAGAGACCACTGTCTAGCTCTCTTGAGATCTATGGAGTGGGAATGGCTAACTTTAAAGTACCCTTTATAACCCTAGTTTCTACAATTATGATTCTCTGCATCTGTTTCTGTTACATCAGAACACCAGGGATTCTGACATTAACAAGGCATAAAATAAATAGAACAATAATAAAGTTAGGATCAATCTCATTTTCTTTCATTAGTTAGCTGTTCCATGGGAAGTTAGTTTTACTTCATCTATTTGATATGAGAACGTAAAAACATGAATATTACCTTTATCATTTCTAATCAAAAGAATATATGAAATATGTATTTGGTTCCCAGTCCTTGCTTCCCATCAAAGTGAATAGGCAAATATATAATAATACATGGATATATTAGAGAAGACTTTTATAAGGGGTCAAAGAAACTACACAAAAAGTATTAGTGCTTTCTTTGGTGATGCTCTTTTATTTTAAAAGGTGAAGCTTTGGGGGTTTTACATGCCTGAGAGTAGAATGGTGCAGCCAATTTAGGATCAGTATTCTATTTTCTTAAAAAACAACAACAACAAAAAACAAACCATGACAAAAACAGACTAACAAAAACAAAATTCTAAAAGTAAAGCATCTTAAGAATGAAGTAACTCACAAGTTGTATCATTGGTTGCCCCTAAAAAATTATATGTATGTAGATTGACCTTAATGCACCTCTTTGCATATACACTGGAAAGGTGGTAGAGATGGCTAAACTAGTTTTTAATAAAAACAAGTAGCTTGGAAAATGGAAAATCTGCTCTTCTTTCTCTTTTCTCCACTGGTATCTCAATTTGCTCTTAGATGCTCCAGCATAATTGTGAAGTCATTTCTTTATGTTCCTCACCTACCATCTGCATCTGTTTCGGTTACATCCGAACACCAGTAATTGAGACATTAACAAGGCATAAAATATATGGAACAATGATAAAATCAGGAATCAATCTCATTTTCTTTCACATACCATATTACATTTATTAGAAAAACCCATTAGATCTATTTGGAAACGTACTCTGAATTACCTACTTCTCTACAACTTAATTTCCTTTGACCATACACTCAAAATTATCAACCCATGACTTTGAATACCATCCCCTATAACTATCAAATGGTAACTTTTATTGTAAGGCAGTTTTTTATAATTTATCTATTGAATAGGTTTTTTTTTTCATTTTATTTAGCACAACTAGCATTTCTGACCTATAAACCAAGGAATTTGTCTGTATGCTATAGTTTTGTTTATGAGAAGTTATTGGTAAATAATAAGCACTAAGTATTTATTGCATGAATGTGTGACCTTCTGCTCTAGGCTATCAATGCGCATCTTACTTTGTTCTTTTCAGTGTCATGCATTTGACTTCCTGAAGCATCTCTTATTGTTTCTAAAAAACAAACAAACAAACAAACAAAACAAGTCCTTTACTTTTCAATTCTGTGATCTTTTCAGAGTTCCAATCCTGCTAAACTATAAAAGAGCGTCATATGGTTTTTAGGAAGAAAGACACTTCTTGAGGCCCGTCAAATTTGCACATAACCCCATACAGGTCAGCAGGCTTGTTTTGGGCTCACACTAAGCTCTTGGAGTCAGCTTTGTTTCAACTATTCCCCAGTCACTCTCGGGTTCAATACCTTATGTTGGTTACCATGATCTGAAAAAAATCGTTTTCCTTGTTGACCTCAAGCCTTGCTTTTGAACTGACATAAGCTTCATGTTAATAGGGCTTGTTTGTATTCAATGATTGTTATTGCTATTATAATCTTCATAAGAAGTTTCCAAAGCCTAGGTAGACTTTATGTAATAATCATAATACTTTAAAAACATTTATTTGCCTATCACCAAGTTAAGGAAATTCTTTTTGCTTGTTGCCTAACTTCTGTAAGAAATTTCTGCCAGGCATTTCCAGGCATTTTATGAATTAATGAATTTCTGTAACCTATCTTGACCAGACCAGCATCCAACATCACTATTATGTGTTCAATCTCTCATTATATCCATGCCTTGTCCCATATACCCATATATGGGACAAATCAATGCAGACCCTATGTATGCTATGTGAAATGAAAAGAAAGGATCCCATGAATAGATGGCTGTGAATTCACAACATATGAAATCATGAAATATAAACCTTGGAGAGTATTCAATAAATCATGTCCAAAACAAGTTATATAGCTTACATCATAAGCTCTGAAACACATTTTTAATACTAAGATCCTTTGTCACTAAATGAAGGAGTAAATCACTTTTTAAAACAACCGAAGATATCAGTGTAAAGAAATCTGAAATTGGATGATTTTGATGTAGGGCAAAGAACAAATTCGCAGTGAGAGTAACTTTTCCTTCCATGACACTATTTTTCTTCTTATTTTCCAATGAAATATGTCTCTGTGTCACTGTCTTTTGGGTGTGTAGCTTGCACATATTTTAGCTTCTTTTCTTATTCTTTCTTTTCCCCTTTCCTTTTTAATATTCTCTCAACTTCTCTCTGGTGTCCTTCCAAATCTCCTATCTTCTTGTGCAATAGTATACCTTTCTGCTTTCAGAGCCACAAGGGTGACCTTGGGGTTGAAAGGAGATATAGGAAGACATAGTTGCCAATGCATGCTGGTCAGTGGCTTCCTCTATAAACAAGTGCCCTAACAATCCAGAGTAGAGGATTGAAATACTCAGTATGGAAAGTCAATGTTGACCCATTAACATGTGTTATTACCATAATTACATGTCCTACCTGAAAATATAAACTAGTGTTCAATTAATCCTAACTGTAGACTTCATAACTATTTTTACAAGTGACAAAATAGTTACAAATTTGTAATATAATTTTGTTTTCAAATAAGTTATTGTTATTTCCTTTTGTATAGAATGTTTTCATTTGCTTTCAGTCATAGATGTATAAATGTCTTCAGTGAACCCACAAATTGATAAGGATGGGATTTTTAATCTAAATCCTTTTATTTTTAAAACATGTAAGTGAATTTTAACTCAATGAGTAGATATTCTTATAGGTTTTCCATCCATAATTCATGGTTCTCCATAGACTGTAGCACTGGAAGTCTTACCAAAGTATTCACCAGTCTAATTTAACACTCAATGCCTCAAGTCAACTGCAGTGAAGGACTACAGCATAAAGTCTTTGTAAGACCTCAGAGGCATCCTTTTCCTTAACCATTGGCACACAATGTATGGAACTGGCTTCACTATGAAGTAGAAAGACTAAACTTTCATACAGTGAATTGTATCTTCCTTCCTGAAATCTGAATTTAACTCCTAACTTCCCAGTTTACTTGAGAACTTGGCTCATCCTAATCTTCATTTTAGTAAAGAAAATGTCAATCACTTAGATGCGGAATATATGTAAACTATGTCCTATAGACTCTGATTAATTCCAAAACAATAAAATTGACTTATGTGACCAAAAAAAAAAAAAAAACAATCAATGTGAAAAATAAAATGTCAAAAATAAAAGGATTTAGATTAAAAATCCCATCCTTATCAATTTGTGGGTTCACTGAAGACATTTATACTTCTATGACTGAAAGCAAATGAAAACATTCTATACAAAAGGAAATAACAATAACTTATTTGAAAACAAAATTATATTACAAACCAATCAATGTGACCAAAAAAAAATCAACCAATTCTAAAATATTAGCAGCTTATAAACAGGTCATTTAGGTATTATGGAAATAAGCCAGCCAAAATCATGCAAGGTACAGAAATAAAGAAAACTCACATGTTTGAGATTTTTCAAGCAAATGCTTTTAAAATGAAGGGCACCTTTAGAGTCACAATGTACATTTCAAGAATCTAAATGTTTTCTTTAGAAAGTATCAATAGTCAGAATCTCCAAAGGAATATATATCTAATAAAATTATAAGCCTTTCTATAAATGTATTCTAGTATCTGTCATATTCAATTTTATCTTTGTTTTTGTTTTCTTATTTCAAAAGATAGCTTCAAATCCCCTTGTATAAATATATGGGACTTAAATTGTAAATACATTATGGGACAAAGAAGTAATATTTTGAGTCTTTTGTATGAATTAGATACTTCATAATTTAATCCTCTTAACAACCTTAAAGACTATTCTCACATATAATGTCCCAAACTAAGGATTGGCAAAGCTGTGAGACTTTCAAGTTTGCTCTGCCTATAGGTGGTAAATCTTAACTCTCACTTAAATTCATACTAGTATTTAGCATGCTGTCTTTATACTAAACAACTTTACCTTTATTTTAAAATTATGTCATACATCTAATATTGCAGTAAAGTTAAATATTTATAATACCTAATTATTAGCATATGTCTATAAAGGGTATGGTTTCAATATAATTCTTTGACAGTATTTGAACATAGAAAGAGTTTTTCTTTAAGACTGTATTGAGCTGCTAATTTATAATTTTAGTATCACTTAGCTGGTTAATTTTGGTTCATCATAACAAGTATATTTTAGGTTAATAATTTCCCTATTAGGGCTATCTGTTCCTACTATAATGGAGGAAAGCAGCAGTTTGGCATCTCCTACTTTTTTCTTGTGGTCGTATTTCCTCATTGTGCTATCTGCATTGTAACCAAACAGTTAGCCATTTTATTATTTTGAATGAATGTGTGTGTGCGTGTGCATGAATGTGAGCACACACACTCACATGTAAACATGCTCATTTATCTGAGTGAATATGTGCACAGGCTACAGTGTGAGTTTGAAGGATAGGGAAAAACTCGTGTCAGTCCTTGTCTTGCATATTGTCTGAGACAGGATCCATTTGTCGCTATGTAGGTCAGGCAAACTGACCTCTGAACACCAGGAGATGCTGATTCCTTCACATCTGTCTTTGATTGGTTATTATTGTTTTAAAACTTCAGTCCTTTAAGACATCCAAATATCTCTTTCAAATTTCTCTCTAATATTTCACAGTCACTTAACTGTAGTCTCCCATAAAATAAATAGAAAAAAATTAAAATAACGTACATACTTTTTTATCCTGGAAGTAAGAACCAGTGCCAGATGCCAGATAGCTGTCAGTATTAGACTAAAGCTAAATCAAAATTCAACATTGTAGAAAGTTCAATGCTTAATATCTAGTACCCACTCAGATCATAGGGGCTCAAAAGGGCATTCGAAGTTCCACTTCTCTGGCTCTGGTATCCATAGCACAGTTTTCTCTTACATTAATGTGCTTCACTTCTAACATGCTGTCTTTATACTAGCCTTTTCTAGGTAATCTTTAGGTGCTCTACATGCTACATTGTGCCAAACCTGAACTTTTCTTCCCCATCCGTTCAATCCTCTAGCTTCTACCACATCTGTAGCTGAACCTTCACTTACAGCCTTCCATAGTGCCAAGCTTCATCTCTTCTTCATAACCCCTTCATGCCTTCAAAAACTAATACCACTTGGGGATACTTACATATTACCAAGTTTGGTGTCCCGTACAAGGTGCAGCTCTGGACCACAGCTGCTGTGCTAACCCTGAAGAAACACTTCCCAGAAGAGTTTATATTATTGGCTCCAGTTCTTTCTTAATCAAAGCCAGTTCAACCAGAAACGCTGATAGAGTCCTTTAGGGACCCTCCAAATTCCCGATAAAACTTCACAAAACCAGCCTACATTATCTTCACTGCTCTTATATATTCTAAGTTCACTTGGTATCTGATTAAACTCTTAACACACAGTAGTTTCTCTAGGTCAAAGTTCAAAAGTTGTTCCATAACCCTAAAAACAAATCAACAGGTCTGCAACAGCAGTGCCCTAGTCCTTATGCCAATTTCTGTCTCAGTTAGGTTTTCTCTTACTGTGATAAAATACCATGGTCATAAACAACTTGGGGAAGAAAGGGCTTATTTAATCTTATATTTCCAGATCACATATTATCAGTGAGCAAAGTCAGGACAGGAACTCATGGGAGGAACCTGGAAGTAGGAACTGAAGCAGAAGCCATGGAAGAGTATGCTTACTGGCTTGTTCCCCATAGCTTCTCTGCTAAAGACTGCTATCTTACATAATCCAGGACCAGAAGGCCAGGGGTGGCATTACACCCAGTGAATTGAGCCCTCCACTATCAATCATTAATTAAGAAAATGCCCTACACACTTGTGTACAGGAAATCCGATAGGTGCATTTTCTCAATTGAGATCCCTCTATTACCCACTATCCTTAACTTCTGTCAGAATGACAAAAGGAAATATTGCCAGGACATCATCCCATTTCATCATAGCAATGCTGGAAACAAGAATCAATCATGTGGGTTCTGGAAATCAAACTTTGGTTCTTATGATTGCACAAAAGTGATTTTACCTGCTGAGCCTTCATTCTAAAAGTAGTCAGCCATTTCGCAGAGAATACTAAAGTATTTTGTTGTGAAGAATCTCTTATGAACAACATTACATACACACATATACAGACAGGTAGATAGGTACAGATATAGAAAACATAGATGTAGAAAATATAGGTTAGGAATTTTTATGTTATGTATCAGCTTTTATTCCCATGCCATGAGAAAAAAATAAAAAAATATGGTGTTATATTCTTTGGGTATATGATCTGTAATGCACTGGTCTGTGCTGCTTGTTCCTACTTGAATACATTCATAAGTCATTCAGTATGAAGGTAACAAATAAAAGAAAATGCTGTAATGAATAAAGGCTAGATTCCATGTAGGCATGGGATGTGGTAAGTGTAAAACTCTGTTTCATTAGCTAAACCATAATAAGCTGCACAGAACTAATTTTCAGCAATTTCAAAACTGAAATCCTCTTAGTAAGCAGGCTTGTCTGTTAATATTTGATAGTATCTAGTTGCCAGTGAGATTTTTCAACAGTATCCATGCTTCTGTCAATTCCTATATCAAAACCATATAGCAGGAGCTTATGAGTTGGCAATTAATAATAAAAACTTCATGCAAGTAGTTCTTATGGCTTCATGTGATAGTTAATATTTACAGTTAATGGCTTTAATGGTAGTGGTTAGTTAAAGAAATCACCCAGGGTGGTAAACAACTTGTAAACAGTTATGGACTTTTGTGGTTTCACTTGATAATGAGTCCAGGGACTTGAGAAAACCTTTCAAGTTCCTATGAAAGTGAATATATTTTAACTTTGGCTCATTATTTAGTTGCCTGCAGGTCATTTATTTTGACAGAAGAAAGGTACCTGTTCAATATCAAAAGGCTATGAATTTTAACCTTCTTTCATTGCCCTACTATATCATTTGAGAGATTATTTTAAATAAAAAATGATAATTTTCTGCAGATCAGAATCCCCCTCAGCATCTATGATTTTAGTTTCCATAACTGAAAACACACATTGAAAATAAATTGCTTTATATGAGCACACATATATTTTCTATTAATGTAATCCAATGAAGGTATCTGACATTGTGGATACATCTGTGAAAAATAGTATGTCCAGAAATAGCACAAAATATGGTAGACTCTGTGAGAGCATCACCCCTAAGATGTCATCTCAGAACCTTTGTTTCCCTGCATAAGAATATTAATTTATAACTCAGAATTATGAATGATGCATACAGGGATTAGATATACCTATTTTAGTTCTGGATGTTAAATGTATTAACATTTTTTTTCATCTTCTGCTTTGCATGTACAGGACAAAGCCCAGTTATGCCACCACCATCGACACCTTCCAAACCTGCTTTGTCAACACCGGCCCTTGAAGGCAAGTACTTAGTTTTGTGGTGTTTTCTCCTACATAAATATTTCCATTGCATATTTTAAAAATGAATCTATAACAATAAAACAGAATAATAACATTAATAAAATGTCCAATATTTTCTTACACAATTGTATTTGTAAGTTAAAGTTTTGTTTTCTTGAAATTTCAATTGAAGTCTTTCTAGAATATAAAATTTTCTTAGAATGTCAGATGGTTGAACTCCATCTTCTCAGAGGAAGACCAGTGAACTGCTAGGAAACTAACATCAAAAATTATCAAATAATCAATATGCCTTGCCATCCTATAGTTTTAACATCACTTAGAAAATATGGCATTTAAAGACTCAGGTGACAGCATCTGAATTTGAGCTCCATATGTTACAAATTATCTAAACTTTGAAATTATTTAAATTGACTTCTCATGAGCGCTGCCTTCTAGATTTTATTAAAATATTATGGGAACACTACATATGTGAAAAGGATACAATCATATTTAGTTTATAAGTGCTGTTGCAACAAGTAGTTATTATCAATAATAATTCTTCAAAATGAGACATTTTTCACAGAAGAAAGTTTATTTTTGCTATAATATGAGAAGGCAGGTCAATAATGGCTAAGGAGCCATAGCAACAAATAGCCAGAGCTCAGAGATTTCCCCCTCCCCCTCCCCCTTTCTCTTGTAAATTAATCCTTTTTACTGTCTAGTTGTTATCCCCCCTCTGGTCTGCCCTCCAACAGTTCCTCACCCCATTGCTCTTTCCCCATCTCCAAGAGTATGTCCCCACCCCATCCCATACCACCCAGGCAGGCCTCCCTATTCTCTGTGGTCTCAAGTGTCTTGAAGGTTAAGTGCATCTTCTCTCACTGAGTCCAGATCAGGCAGGCCTCTGCTGAATAAGTGATGGGGGCCTCATATCAGCTGGTGTATGCTGCCTGGTTGGTGGCTCAATGTCTGAGAGATCCTAGGGGTCTGGGTCAGTTGAAACTGCTAGTATTCCTATGGGGTTGCTCTCCTCCACAACTTTTTACAGCCTTTCTCCAATCCAACCATAGGGATCTCCATTGGTTGTGTATAAGTATCTTTTTCTGTCTCAGTCAGCTGTTTGTTGGACCTCTCAGAGGACAGCCATGCTAGGCTCCTGTATGTAAGCAAACCATAGTATCAGTAATAGTGTTAGGCCTTAGAGCCACCCCTTGAGATGGGTCACAATTTAGGCCAGCCACTGGAACTACTTTCTCTCAGTCTCTTTTCCATTTTTGTCCCGTTAGTTTTTTCACACAGGAATAATTCTGGGTCAGACTTTTAGACTCTGGTATGGCAACCCTATCCCTCCACTTGATGACCCGTCTTTCTACTGGAGGTGGACTCTGCAAGTTCCCTCTCCCCACTGCTGGGCATTTCAACTCAAAGGTCCCTTCCCTTTCAGTCCTGAGAATCTTTTGTCTCCCAGGACTCTGATACATTCTAGAGTGTCCTCCTACCTCCTGTTTCTATTCATTCTGCTGGCCCTCAGGGCTTCATACCTGTTCCTCCACCCAATACCTTATGTTGTTCTCCTTTTACTCTCCCCCTCCCCTCTCCCAACCATGCCCCTCCCTTCCTCTGTCCACCATGATTGCAAACAAAGATTTAAAAAATAGCAAATAAGAGGAGAAAAAGTCACTGCAATTAGTTTTGCTAGAGATTTAGTCATATCTTCAAGTCTTATCCATTTGTTACTTTCAGTCATTTTAATGTAATATATAAATAGGGTAAATTCCAACAATGGGATTTATTTTGAAAATTGTTGGAAATTCACTACTTAATTAAAAAATATCATCCCTCTAGTCTAATTCAGTTTAGAGATATAAAAGCACAAGTAATTGAAGTTAGTACATGGCTAATGTTTTATGAGAATGCCAATGGAAATCCTTCCCATCAGCTCCTTTCAACCATTCATTTCCTCTATACTGAAAGAGTCTTTGTGCACAGATATCCCATCCTACTTTCACATTCTGCCCACATGGACTAATAGTTGGTCCATTGGTTCTGATTTCTGTACAGCCATAACATGCTCATACTTATGACATTTCATCAATGAGGTGGTCTTTATATACAGGGGGAAAGAAATATAAAGAGCCCAGGTTTTGGATTGTAGGGTAGAAGAGACTCTAGCTTACTCCACTCTGTCTGCCCCACCAGTCTCATCTTTATAAATGATGACCACAAAAGACTAACCAAGGAAAACTCTACAAAGCATAGTCCCTTTCAGAGAGGACCTGACTTCGATGTTGTAGGAGATGTTCTGATCATTGCAATATGATACAAGACCTAAGTCCTCATAAAATAGTGTAAACTTAGAAGAAGGAGAGCATAGACTGTCCTGGAAGAGCAGGAGAACCTCAGGAAAATCTTCAATCATGTTAGAGCTAAAGAGCTGGCATACTTGAGTATGGTACATAGATAATGAAGGGCAGGAAAGCAGGGATAGAAAGAGCTGCATCATAAGTCACGGACATAAGAAAGAAAAGAGCATCCTACACAGAACTTAGGAGGTCAGAGTAGGAAGAAAGGAAGGCATTTAAAAGGTAAATTGCCCAGTATTTTCTAGGATTGACTTTTATTGTCAATGCTTTTTTATTATACCATGTGCCCATGATAAAGTTTTCTCAATCAAGGAATGAAAATGCCTACTATTTCTATTACTATACATTTTGACTACTTGAGACTCAGTCTCACTTTGCAGTCAAATCTGATTTTAAACTTGTACTTAACCTCCCATCCTCACTTCTGGAGTTATAGGCATGAACTACAATGCTTGGCTAAAAACAGTCATCATTTTCAACAAATATCTCAGTTTATTCTTTATCCCCGAAAACTTGAGAGTCATTGTTCTATTATATGTATAAAGTATATATCACAACCAACTATCTTATGTCAAGTATTAGATATTCTTAGCCCTATATAAATTGTTTTATCTGTATTTTTATGTTTCACATCAAATCTGAATACTTTAGAAAAGGATGCATTTTCCAATTAATAGGAACACAGTAATAAATTTTGGTTATACAAATGTTTTTTATTCATTCAATAGAAAGAGTTTAGTTAATGATAGGTATTATTTCCTTAAAACATGGTCTGACAAGAGCATATGTTTTATACTTGAAGCTCCATCCTGACCATGCCATGTTTGTTCTTTGCTTTCATCAATTCACATTTATTTAGACAACATATTTACATGACATGCATTCTATGGTTGGTATTCTGAATTCAGAAAAAGGTAGAATTTGTTACTAATATGAACAATGAACAAGTGAAGACTTAAAATTTATTTATGCTAATAAGTAAATAGCAGGTAGCAAGATTCGCATTGCTGCCTTCTGTTTGGAGATCTATGCCAAGGTGTTTTTTGTTACAGTGTATACTCTTGACAGTGAAGATAACACTTTTTATTTTTTAATGTTTTTATAAAATATGGGGGCATGGGTTTTATGGTATAGTTTTGCTATTGAGTTTTATTCGGTTTTCTCATACATTAAAAAAAAAATGTGTTTGGATGGTAGCCTAAATACCTTAACAATTCTCAGAATTGAAGGCTCACATACATAGCCTTAAATGCCTGTAAAAACGCATGTGACTTGTGATTTAGTAAGTCTAGATTGGGACCAGAATTTTGTTATCAAACTGTCAAGTGTTGCTGATGTTGTTATTCCAGGAACATGTTTTTGTGTCAAATCATATGACATGAGCTTATAATGATGCTTTTTTTTAAACTGCATATGCTGTTTTATTAGATATTTTCTTCATTTATATTTCAAATCCTATCCCGAAAGTCCCCTATACCCTCGCCCTGCCCTGCTCCCCAACCCACCCACTCCTGCTTCCACACCCTGACATTCCCCTGTAATGATGCTTTTAATTTAATTGAGTTATCTGAAAACCTTGGCAAATTGACTTATTCAGAGTGCAGACAGTTTGAGTTCTCATTGACTAAACAAACACCAAATAGTTCAAGCTAAATATCCTATTCTCTTGCTAGAGAGCCAAATAAATGATGATAGAAAACAGGGAGGGGTCACATGTCTCTTCTGAACTACAATGACCTGTTAGGTATTATATAAATATTTTGGTTTGATTATTTAAACAAATTGGATAAATTATAAGTTTCAAATTTTAAGTAAAATTCCTAAGCAAACTGTAAGTCACCAGTACATTGATCACAAACTAGAAAACACAAAATGTTTTTGTTTGATTGTTACAATTCATGGCATAGTGAAAAGTCCATGAGTATCTTGCTCAGACTCCTGGGATATCCCCAAGTGTTTAGAGAATGCTATAAATCCATTTAAAAGGGTAGAACTTCCTACCCTTCTCAGTCCACATAGGTCTTTTATTTCCTTTTGTTTTCAGTGTGAATATTCTGTCTTAAGTAAAATATTGTGGTGTCCACTACCGTGTATTTACTCACTCATTTGTCAACTTCTCTCCAGACATTTCTTCTTTGTGAGTGAAAATGTGTAAAGTTTATTCATAGTGATGGATAAGGTTGCCTGACCTGCATTGTTATATGCCAAGAGCAGTCTTCCCAAAGCACAAAAGACTGGTTAACTTAAGCAGAAGAAACTTATTTTCTTATAATAGTGCAGTTTTGAATTCTAAGATTAGGAGATCAGCCTGCTATTTTCTATTTCAGAGGAAAATTGACTTCAAAGCATCTTTCTCAGTACTTTGTCTACAATGTAGATGAGGCAAGCTTGACTGTCTTTTTCCAGTTTTGGCAGGACTGTGAATTTTGTGCATTTGAACTGATATAGCCATAATCATCTTCCTAAAACACTTTATCTTTTAAAACATTGAGATTTGGCAATTTAGTATGAAAACTTGACAGGCATGATGATGCATTCAATCTGTAACTATGGGTAAACTTTCTGATTAGTGAAAACAATTTGAATGTCTACCTCTTGTAATTAGAGTTGCTTAAATGGTTATAAAAAGCTGATATTCTTTTTATTTCTAGCACATATATTTTTAGAAACAACATGCATTATGCACTTTTATCATTTATCTGTATATAATTTTCATTGGTATCATTTAAAACAATTTATATTGAAGTTAAATGACAACCAAACTTAGAATAATCTCGACTATCAATTTTTACCTTTAAATAAAAGTAAAACAGAGGACTAGAAAAATCTTGTAGAACTCAAAATGCACCCCCCCCTCCATAAAGGGGAGAAAAACAAAATGTATACTCTTTCTTTCACATGTGAACTTTGATAGTTCAAGTGATGTGGGATAATTTACAAAAACTGCCAAGTTACCATGTCCATGCCCAGTGTTAACAGGGCAAGACACAGCTTATAAATCTTAGTATCGTCTTAAATGCAATGGAGTCTAAAGAGTTGGAACTAAATCAGATGATTTAAATTTCTTAACTGAAGGCACTCTTTTATGATAAGATTATTCATAGAGTTGGCTTCAATTAATCTCCTAGCAGAAGTTCATAAAATGACAAGAAGCCAATTCCTTGCCTTTTACTCTGTCACTTGAAAAACTTGGTGTTATTTTAAAAATGGGATCCCGAAGTTCTGTTGTCATAATTAAAGAATGATTAATTTCACAGTTCAACCCAGGATTCATTGTTATGTTTAAGTGAGCATATTAATGGTGTTTCAAGATTGTGGACCTTTTGCAAATAAGAATTGCTATGTGCGGAGAGCAGGGTCCTCTCATAGAGTCTTTTAAAACAGAGAAAGGCCCAAGAAGCACACAATATCCAGCTAGGCTGAACTCAGTAGTTTTGCCAGGCTTTTCCAATGTGCTGCCTGTAACTTCATTAGCACATGTTTAGTATTTATTAATCAGGATTTTAAAAAAAAAGATTTTTTTAGTATATATAAGTACACTGTAGCTGTCTACAGACACACCAGAAGAGGGCATCAGATCTCATTACAGATGGTTGTGAGCCACCATGTAGTTGCTGGGAATCGAACTCAGATCCTCTGGAAGACCTTAACTGCTGAGTCATCTCTCCAGCCCAATCAGGCTCTTTTTATTGAAACTGTTTAGGCCAGTCCTGATCTGTAACTTCCTGAAGTATAAATTGCAAGAAAATGGCTTTATGTGAAAGAGAAAAACTGGCATATAGTCCTGAAGTATACAGTTTGCTTTGTAGAATATGGGTCAATGGTGGAAGTGTAAACTTATTAATATTTTAATCTTTTTAAAGTAGTACTTTTTATAGAGATACTAGATCATTACATTGGTTCAAGGAGTTTTAAGGAAACAACTTAGAACTTTATATCAAAGAAACCTAAAAGCTTGGAACCTTGTGGGTGAAACTCCACACATCTGTAAAGCTCTTTTTACTACTACTACTACTACTACTAAAAATACATCTTCATACTTTCATAGCACTTGACAACATGTTTCTTGTAGCAGGTGCTTGTAATCTGGAGAGTTATTGTAGTTCATGTCTTAGACACTACTTTAGTGTCTTGAAGTGGTATATTGACTTCCTTGGATTACATTGTTCTCTATGGCTTATGTTTTGTATACCTATTTTTTTTAATTTGAATCTTTAAATGCAAAGGGAACCAATTGTACTTCTAATTATGTGTTTTCTTTTATTCTTTATAATATATTGGTATTGGAAGTATTTGTTACAATAGATTTAAAATGAATTTACCTACTAATAAATTAAATCATTTTGGTGACTGTGGTCATTTTATATTTAATTCTTGACATTGCTTAACAAGAAATAATTTTAAAATGGACCTAAAATATGGTATTGATTTTTATAATCTTTTAAAATAACTTAAGTGTTGTCCACACAGGAGCAGAGAAGCCTATAGATTCAAAGGATTACTGTAGTTATTCACAAAATATAGAAGTCAATTCAGAAAAACTCTTTTCCCACTCAGAATAAATTTTGTAATATTATATCTCAGGTGGTGTTATATCTTAGCTTGAGAAACTTCTTACTCTCAAATGTTGTTGAACATTCCTATTAGTCTCTTCTCCAAGGAAAACTATTTCTCTGGAAGTTTCAGCCTTTCTCCATTTTAACAGAATCCATAGTAAATAAACTGGATAACTTCAGACAAAGTTATTCTGCAATTCTCGAGCCAGTAACAGTGATAGAAACACTGTTTCCTAAAATCCTTGCATAAGCAAAATTACAAGATATGATCGCATTCATTTTTTTTAATTAAATTATACTGGGGTTATTTTCTTCTTTTGTTTAACTCAACACAGCTCTATGAAACCTCTATTTTTTTTTATCATTGATCACTGAAGAATGGAAAGATAATATTACACAAATAATGGGCATTTAATGTGTAATTACCAGGGCATCTACATTGTGGAATAAGTGTTGAAGGAAGAAATTAAATTATACTCGATTTACTTTTGTGTATCTCTTTAAAAGTATATAGTTTGATAGTAACTACAACAAGAATGATAACTATCAATCATCTACATTATGTCTTGATATACAATTAGTATTAATTTTGATATTATCACTATAAAAATAGAATAACCTCTGTAACTTGTATGTAGATCCAAAAAGAATAGACAGAAGATGAAAGTTATGCAACATTATCTCAGCTCTGGTTTTAATCACTTGCACGATCTTGACAGAGCAAGTAATATGTTATGACTTACATATCTTCACTTACAAACTGTGGAAGCTGGACTTAAGTGGTACTTGGAGTCTGTTTTGGCATTTCTACCCACCTGATCTCTCTCTCTCTCTCTCTCTCTCTCTCTCTCTCTCTCTCTCTCTCTCTCTCTCTCTCTCTCTCTCTCTCTCTTCAGGCTGATAGATCAGCAATAAATTGTCTTAATAACAGATTGAAAATTAAATAGATTCATTTTGAGATAATTGCCACTGTAAATATGAAATTGCATCTATGTTGTCTATAGAAATATTAATTTTGTCAAACAACTGTGAAGTATTATGTATGAAATACTAAAGTGTGTGGTATAGATAGATGACAAAGGCTGCATTTGTTGAAAGAAGGTGAGCTATTAATGTGGCAAGCTATTGGATGATCTATATTAGATCAGAAAGAGTCAGAAGTTATATTTATGTAAATACAGAGGGAAAGTTCACATCACTTAATTTAATTTTACCACAGGATGCACTGGAATACAATCTTCTACAGGAGCTACTAATGTCTTTGTCACAATTCTATTAAACCAAAGAACTTGATCAACTCAGCTGTTCTATGAGCTATACCCTGAGACATTCAAGACATAAACTAGTAAAACAGAAATTTGGTCTCTGATTTATTCTATTAATTCTGTGATACATAGGTTTTATTCTTTTTTTTTTTTTTTTTTTTTTTTTTTTTTTGTACTGTGGTGAAATAAACTCAGTGCCTCCTGGTAAGAGTTTTGAATAAAACTGATATTGAGTTACACATAATGATAAAACTCATATACCAAACAAGTTTGTCATCTATTTAACTTAGAAATTTACCTAAGTCAAACAACATATACTTAAAACATCCCACTGTATGAGTACAATTGGGAGAACAGCTCATTTGCTAGCATAGTTGAAACTCAAAAACCATTTGTTTCTATCATTTTCATTATTATAATTTTACATAGGGATGGAAATTAATTTTTTGTAATTATTATTAGTCATTAATTTTGTGATAACTTTGTTAGTTCATATAAAAGGCAATAAATAATTTGCATTTATCACATTCCTGTATATAGAACTCTAAATTATTTTAGTACAGGATTGAGCCATATCTTTAATATACTTTGTTCCAAAAACTAAGGTTTTATAACTCCTCCCTTCCTAAGCTTTTTAAGTCAATTGAAAAGAATAAAATGATTTAAATTTCATGTTAAATCATTGGGTAAACAATAGAAAAGATGAATTGATGTTTTTGAGGATTTAGAAGTTAAGACACATTTAGGAGACTACTGCTCCAGGGGAAAATTGTGCTTTTATTCTTAAGGATTACATGTATAGGTAATACAACTCCAAAAACTGAATATGATACAATTTTACAGAGTTCAGAGAAATCAAGGAAATTGCCTATAATTGCACAGATCTAAAAATGGCATAATCGTAATTTGAGGCCAGGTGTCTGTTAGCAAGGCACAGTGCTTTTCTCAGTATCTTTGAATGGCAATTAAAAATTTAGGACTCCATATAATTGCTAAGGCTCTTATCTGCCATGGGTAAATGAATGACATTAGGAATAAGAAAAGGTTTTGATGTGTAGTAAGTTCAGTTTTCATCTTGCTGAGTATATCATGGTGTTTAGGTCACTCGAATATGAATTTGTGTGCCTAAGGAATGAAATATTTATAAATGTCTGAGCAGGTTATAGTGGAGCACTCCAGACATTGTGCAAACTGGAAACCATATCAACTTTTAGCCTAGAGAATCAGTGGAATGTAAGTATTTACAATACTAGAAAAATGTTTGATTAGAAAATAGATGCAAAAAAAAAGAAAATAGATGCAAAATTTGAACAACTGCATGTTATTACCTTCAGTAAGAGAACATAACCATCAACATGGCAAATGATGAATGTAATAATCCCAATAAACAAGAGAACAAGCAAAGGAATAAATGCACAGTTTTTTTCTCTCCCTCTTTTCTTATATGAACTCTTTTGGCTCCTGTGTTTCTCTTGGTATGTCTCTCTGTCTCTCTCTATATCTTTGTCTCTCTTTCTCCCTTTGATTTTTGGAAACAAGGTCTTTCTACATCACTTCCTCTGTTTTATTGAGACAAGTTTTCTTTGCATTACCCAGGTTGGTCTGAAACTCACAAGGTAGACCAGCCTGACCTACACTCATAGAGATCCACCTACCTCTAACCCCAGAAAGCTGTTATTAAAGGTGTGTACCACCAGTCCTTTCTAGGATCAATTGATATCTTAGCAAGAGTCCTGAACTACCTGTATCCAGAGGACTTGGGCATTGGTTGTCATCATACATAAAAGGGCCACTGTGGAGTCTGGACCTGGAGAGTACAGGAAGTCTTTTCTTTATGTTGGGCAGGAAGTTGAGCTTTTGGAAAATGATATACTATAGTAGTGTGCAAAAAGAGAAATGGTACAGATAGTGGAGTTTACTCAGCACATTTCTTGGAAGAATGCTATGGCAGAATTGGCTGATCAATGTGATCATGACAACATACTTTTAGAGAGCATATAGCATTGTTGTTCTGCCTCTTCACAGACCCTCTGTATTAAAAAATAATAGAAGTTAATGACTTACTTCAGATATTCTCTATGTATTTTTCTAGATAAGCATGTATTTCAAATAACATCATGGAATGAATTATCTCCAAAACAATCATATAAAGTTTAATTGCACACGAACCTTCATAGTAGGTCAATCACAGGTATAAGTCTTATGAGTAAACAGAGTATACCCTAGGAAGGAAACATGAAGAAAAGTGTTGATTTCATGATATTTTCCAGAAAAGTAGAACCAAGAATCCTATTGAAAATGTATCTATATAGCACTAAATATAGCATCTGTCTATCTATATGTGTGTCTATCTATATGTCTGTCTATCTGTCTATCTATCTATCTATCTATCTATCTATCTATCTATCTATCTATCTATCTATCTATCAATTTAATCTATCAGTCATCTATCATCAACCTAGCTATTTATTTATTGAGACACTAATTTTAAGACATTACTTCTTGAAATTGTGAGTGCTTGCAAGTTCTAAGTGTACAACACTTGTAGGTAGATTAGGTATACAGGGAAACTTGATGTTAAACATTGAGTCTACAAGAGTGTGTCAATAAAATTCCTACTTCAAGAGACTTTAATTTTTTTTTAAGACTTTCATTCAACAGGCAGAGACCCATCTCATCCACATTATGAAGATGAATCACTTTTCCCAGTTTACTAATTCGACATTACCATCAATAGAAACCAATAGATTGGCTCTTAGCTTTGCTAAAACAATACATCTGACTAACCATTGTGAGCAACATCAGAAGGCTATGAATAGTACTCAGAAAGATATTTGCCTAATATGCACAGAGCCTTGGGTGCAAATCCAACATCATAATACTAAGTGAAACAAAGATACAGAAAAAGAAAGGGAAAAATAAAACTCAAAGAAAAAGTTAAGGATAAAATTTTGTAAAGGAAGAAAAGTTACATTAGTTACAAGTGCTGCAGAAATGAAAAGAACAAAGACAAAGCACAAGTCTTTAATAGGTGATGATCTAACCTACACTTGACTCGAAGTTTGCCTCTCCCACATATACTTGAGGGCACAGTAAGGAGTGAACGGAAGGTCCAAATTTAACCCGGTTTGTTATATTAACTTCTCAGTGTCTACTATGGGGATAGTGATGATTTTAAACTAAATTATATTGAAAGTTGGTTCCATCTTGAAACTTTTATTGTGTATTGCACCTTGCCTCTCCCTTTCACTATGAAGCAAACTGTGGGCTACTGAGTACTACCAAATGAGAATGAATCTTATCATCTGACAAGTAAACCTTCCAATACTGCAGAGTTGATCATTTTAAACTTTACTTTGCCATGATGTTACATTTACACTGAACTGATAAGAGACTTCAGCAAACTTCTGATATTAGTGGCATACAATCATTGTCTACTCACTAAAACTAAGAAAACAATACTGGTGCAACCATAATAATTGAATTTCATATTCATTTGACTTTCATTTCAGATGATTAAAAACAATGCCTGCCATGGTAAAAGAGTAATGAACAGATTTCTCTTTCTCACTCTAAATTCTAAGCAATATTCTAGATTTTCCTGGCCAGTTCTGATTATGCTGTGTTCTAACAATATACTTGGTAAGCACATAAAAACTTAATTCACATTTTAATAGGTAAGATTTAACTCTCATAAAAAATATATTTGAAGAATGTGAAAAGAGACCAAAAGAAGGGGAGGGGAGATACAGATAGACTGAAGTAACTTTTATTCATATTTTCATAAAAAGAAGATTTTAAAGATAGAAGTAATTAAAAAGTTGCATGCAATGGTTCAGAAAGGAAAAGCAAAGAACAATAACAACAAAACAAAACAAAACAAAACAAACAAAACAAACAAATGAATGAAAAATCAAATGGAAGTTCTTGCTTTCCATAACAAACTAAACAACAAATATACAGCTTGCAA
Source organism: Mus caroli (assembly GCF_978045245.1). NCBI lineage: Eukaryota > Metazoa > Chordata > Mammalia > Rodentia > Muridae > Mus > Mus caroli. The sequence continues at coordinate 30,977,444 of NW_028227264.1, forward strand.
AATAGAAAAAGCACCACTTTATAACTGAGCATGTAACAAGGGATTAATACTAATCATCTTTAAACAATTATAGTATCTAAAAAGAAATCCACCAAAATCAATGTGTAACAAACATTTCTCAAGTAAGAAACACATGGCAAACAAGTATATGATAAATGCTGATCAATACAAATCACCATGGGCATTTAAATCAAAATACAATTAGACTTCTTCATTCTCTACAGTGCTTTTATCTAAATTATGGATGATAATAAGTGACAATAAGGCTCCGGAAAAAGAAACATTTGCATACTGTTTTTGGAAATTTATATCAATATAATGATTATAGAAAGTATAGGGTTTTTTTCGAAGACCCCTTCTTCTATGATAGAACTACTATGTGAACCAATAATTATATATACATGAAATAAAACACACACACATACACAAAATGAGATCAGTGTCAAGAGGCCTATACACTTTCATGTTTATTTAATATTCACAATGAGATAGAGTCGATCTAAGAAGTTGATAATAAAGGATATATAATTTATGGTCTAGTCTATTTAGCCTCCAGTTTGTTTTGATTATCAAGTGCTAGTGGAACCAAAGATGGAATTATGTAGCTTAAAGAACTCTTCTATTTAGGTTAGAACCAGTGTATACATATACATATATGCATGTGATAACAATTAATGAAAGTGACACCATGAATTTGAAGGAGAATGAGAAGCAATATATGGGAGGGTTTGGAAAAATGGGAAAAATGCTCTAATTAAATTACAATCTCAAAAACAAACAAAAGACTATAACCAATATTCTAAATATTTTTTCACTGCTTTTTATGTATGATATTGAGTTTTCTTTTTCCCCCTCTGCATTTTGTGCTCTAAAACGGCCAGAAAGAACGTTAAAGATAAGATGGTATGTTGGTCAGTTTTTGCCAATATAACACAAACTAGAGTCCCTTAGAAAAGGGAACCTCAAGTGAGGGATTTTTTTTTCCATCAGATGGGCCTATGGACATACCTGTGTGAAATGTCTTTGACTAATAATTTATTTTTGCAGGTTCAGCCTGTGGTTAGTACATGGAGTCCTGGGACATATAAGAAAACAAGCTGAGAATGAATAAGCTAGTAAGCAGCATTTCTCCCATGTTCTCTTCTTGAGGTCTAGACTCTAGTTTCCTGAGTTCAGTTCCCACTCTTTCTTACATGAGAATAAACTGTGACCTGAAAGCTATAGGAAGTAATAAATTATTTTCTCCTTAAATCAATTTTGGTTAGTGTTTGATCATAGAAAACAAACAAAATAAAAACAAAACAAAACAAAAAAACTCCCATAGGACGGATGATTTTTATAAAAAAAAATGAATATAATTTTCTAGCCATTTCTTCCTGTAGGATTCAGATTTCAAACTTTTGGTCTAACAAATTTTACTCATAAAATTTGTGAAGAAAGAAATCGATTTTTTAATGTCCTTATTGGCATATACAATAAAAAAAAATAAGGCATGTGTTTGCTATTTGTATGAGTTTAATATAAATGCTTTTTTTCTATTATGTAAACTGGTGGTAGATGATTTTATTTTTCCTTGATGATCAAGGAGAAAAGTGGCACTACCTTTGAAATTATTTCTGTTCTGGGAAAATAGAATAAAGAAGCTTGGAGCTGTTTACGCAGTGAAAAATGCAGGACATTTCAGCTAAGGGGGAATGTTTGACATGACTCGAACAAATCGTATGTCCAGAGGGTAAAGACATAAATCTATAATCCTACTCTAGCATACTTACACTATATGAGATGTTGGAGTTTATGTAGCTTATAAATTAAAATGGAATTGAACTTGACATACTAAGACATACTACCACATGAAAATTTGAGTTCTTACAATAGGTTTTCAATTCTCCCCTTTAAGAAGTAATATCCATTATGTGAATTTTTTAAAAATTGAAAGGCTTCAATTACTAACTAGTCTTACAAATATGACCAACCTACTGGTACTGTTTGGTAATTCTAAAGTCAATTCTATCATATTGGAAATAATTATTGAGTATCTAATATATTTGAATAAATCAAATCCAGATTTCTCAGGGTTCTATTGATAAAACTGATAATATCTGTGAATTTTTACTTTTAATTATAACCAACTTTAACCCTTAAAAGCAATACATTAGTGATGAGAAGGAAAAACTGAAAATTTTAGTGCATCTTGGTGTTCTTAAGATTTCAAACACAATGAAGGACATTCACAGTCCACATGCAAGTACAGGAAAATGTAGAAGAACATATAAGGAAATTCAGAAAAAGTAATCTCATTTAGGCGACATGATGGTGAAAATGAAACATTGTTAGGAAAGTATCTTGTGTTTATTTTTCATTATCCAAGAAAAGAACAAAACAGCATCAATGTTTACAACACATCTTGTGGAAGTAATGATTCTGCATAAAACCTAAACTGTTTAAAAAGAGAATCTCAGAATAACAGCATTATGAAGCAAATACAAAAGGAACTAACATACTTTATAGTGTTGCTTGATAAAATAAATGCATTTCTACTGGCAGCTATGTGTTTTGGAACAAATCTAACAAATTTTAATTGAGCATTTTCCTTCTTATATTTAAAACCCATAAGGGGAGTGTAAAATTTAGGGTGTCACTTTCCATACCCAGTTTCTTTTATTGACTCATAATTGTCTACAAACAAACAAATGTGGAAACTTTCATTCTTATAATTATAACACATCCAATATTATTACAATCAGTTATTTAAAAGCTCCCTATAAATTTAAAATGTTTAGGAAATATCTTTTTATTTTAAACATTAAGTTTATAAAGATATTTTGTGAACTAAACTATTTGAAATTATTCTTCCCCTTGAATTTTTCTTGTATTAAAATTTCAGTTATGAAAAACAATTTTCTTTTATAAGCAGCCAGAAACTTTGGTTTTGTTCTCAAACCCAGACACCATTGGATATGCCAGAAAGATTTTGCTGACAGGACCCTGATATAGATCTCCCTTGTGAGGCTATGCCAGTGCCTGGCAAATACAGAAGTAGATTCTCATAGTCATCTATTGGATGGAACACAGGGCCCCTAATGAAGGAGCTAGAGAAAGTACCCAAGTAGCTAAAGGGGTCTGCAACCCTATAGGTGGAACAACAATATGAACTAACCAGTACCCCCAGAGTTGTGTCTCTAGTTGCATATGTAGCAGAGGATGGCCTAGTTGGCCATCAATGCAAGGAGAGGCCCTTGGTCTTGCTAAGATCATATGCCCCAGTACAGGGGAATGCCAGGGCCAAGAAGCAGGAGTGGGTGGGTTGGAGATCAGGGTGGGGGGAGGGTAGAGGGGGCTTTGGGGTTAGCATTTGAAATGTAAATGAAGAAAATATCTAATAAAAAAAGAAAACAAATTTTTTATTATATCAATGATTTTTCATTGAGATAGAACAAAAATACAAGTTAGATAACAAAGGAAATATAAAATAACACTTTTTCTCAACCCTTTGCCTCTGCAAGTATGCAAGGGCAATGAAAAATTTTACTTTCCATATTACAAGGCACAAAAGGCAGTTGATGCTCATCCTTAGATTCATATCTGTACTCTTTCATTTAAATAAATTTCAAAGCCCGTGAAAGCTTGCTTGAGCCCAAGTATATGCTAATATACACAAGATCATCTACTTTTTTCCCTTAATGGAGTGTCATGTCATCTCGGGGGTATCTTGATTCTAATCAAAACTACAACATTTTTACTTTTCCTTAATCATAAAAGAGGTAATTAATTGAGACTCCTTTATTCAATACTTTGGAGGCCCAAAGAAGAAATATGTCATTATATCATGAACAAAATAGGGTATGTACTCCATGAGAATTAGAGCTCCCTGCTTATAGCTTGAACACACAATACATCACTGCACATCTTCAGTTCTGCAGAGGTGTGAACTGTAAGGCTTGACATATTTAGGCTATGGCAAGGCTCCACAAAGCACCTAGCCTCAGGATAATGTTTTCTTTTTTTACTCAGTCTTCCTGGGCTGAGCCTCTGACCTTTTCTCTCAAAGGCCTTAATGTCACAGTGAACTTTCTCTTCTCAATTTGATTCTCACATCAGGAGTCAAAGCTTTTAAAAAATTCCTGATCCTTACAGCTGGTTTAGCATAGACTAAATAAAGTTTTGTTGATTTCAGTGACTAAATTGTGTAGCTAAAAGTCTCTGGAAACAGTTAAGGAATTACAGCTTGGTAGTTAATTGTTAATAGCTAATAATGAGAACTGATTTCCCTGTATAACTCAGCCACCACTAAAGAAAAGTGAAGGCAAAATAATGGACTAGGTTTCTATAAATCCAGCCTTGTTATAGAAGAGAAGCGAAGCCCTCAACAGAAAGACCCTTACTGTCACAGTAAAAATTACATTGCAAAGTAATGGCTCTCATTATGTTGCATAATGTTTCCTTCATTGAAAAGCCCCAGATAAAATTGAGAGGAAAATTTATTGGTGAACAACAACAAAAGAACCTTTCTACCGATTTTTCTCCTAAGGTGTCCCTATCATTCATCACATAATCCAGTGGAGCATTTGACACCACCAAGCAGCAAAGAACTTATTAGCTTATTGTACTTTTGTAGTCTATGTTACTGTGAGAAGAAAAATTCTTAGACTAATACACGCTATTTCACCAGATGTGCTATAGTAGAGCTCTTGCCCTGAGTATTTCACTCTCCCTGCCTTCCTCTTTCTGTTTTCTACATATCTAGTACGCTCCTGTTTCAGAGTCTTGGCAGGAATGTTCCTTTTTGTGAAGATAACCAAAGTTTTTTATAGATTTCTTAATATTCCCTATTATGAATGATTTACCCATGTCTGACTTTAATAAAAACAAAACAATACTTTCTTCCACCTTCTGATTCCCTAATCTGCTAAAACAAGTGCCATACTCCAGTTTGGCGGTCAAATTGGTGCATGTTGGAAGAGTTACCGTCATTTAAAGAATTGCCTAGTGAAATGGCTACAGGTATGTCTGTGAGACTTTTTTTTTTCTTTTTTGGTTACTGATTGATATAAAAGAACCCAACACAATGTGAGTGGTACAATCCCTAGTCAGGTGGGCCTGGATTTTGTAAAACTAAAACAGATGAACATGAACTAAGCAAATTAAGAAGCAGTTTCCCAGTAGTCCATACTTAAGTTCCTACCGTATATTTTCTCAATGCTAGATTATAACTTGTAAGATAAATAAACCCTTCCCCCTCCCAAGTTGTATTTACATGTGGTTTTATCACAGTAATATCAACACAAACTAGGATACTATGTTTTTTTTTAATTATTTCTAATCAACTTCACTGTCTAACATTATATACATGTACATCTTAAGCACATAAAATGGATCTTTCTCTTATTTTAAAACTTTGTGAAATAGAGACAGTATATTATGGCTATTTACAACTCTAAAGATTTTTGAAATAATCTATTCCCAATAAAAGTGGTTACTATGGGAAAGATCATATGAATTCCATTTGGATTAAGGAATGAAATAGTGGTACATTAAATACATTCCACTCATCTCCCTAAAACTTATGGTTGAAGATGGAAGGACTACCATTTTCTCAACAGTTGCATCAAGAATGAGCAATTATTGACATATCCTTTTTGTTATCTACACAGTACGGGGTAAGAAAGTATCAGAGTCCTTGGACTGAATTCTGTTCTTGACCTTATCTCGTTTGTGATGTTGGACATCTGTTTTGAGACATTAAATTTCAGTTCCTCTCTCTATAAATGGTAGCTAACAAACCATAACCAAGCAACATCCAGAAGTTTTTTCTTCATTGTAACACAGCTGTGTTGTAAGCAGATCTGCCTCTACATGTACACACTTTTTCTTGAGGTTTTGCAAGAAAGCTTATTCTAGACACACATTCCTTAGATGCAAAGAGATAAGTAATTTGCACTTATGGAAATCAGTAGAACTCACACCTAGAAAAATACTAAAGATAATATGTACTCACATTTTTATTATTTGCCTAATGTAGTAAATGCTGGTTACTATTTTATTGTACTTTTAATAACTACTTTGTTCCAGGCACTTTAGTCTAATTATCTCTATACCTCACAGAAAAAATAAGTAAAAATAAAATTGGTACAGCTTGTTAGCTACCTAATTTAGTATGTCAAAGCAGATGTCTAACATTGTCCACATAGAAAAGATCAGGAACAAAATTTATACTAAGAATGCCTATGCATTGTTTCTTATCCCACACTCTATAGATAACAATGGGGAGGTTTAATAATGATCATATAATTGGCCTCATCTCTTTTTACTCTATTTTCCAAAGTCATGAAATGTGATGGGTTGCAGGCCAATTTCTACCACCCCAAAGAAACAAGGTGTCAGTGAAGTGGAATGCTGGAATGTGGTGTCATGGAACAACTGGGACCTGATTTAACTGGCAACAAAAATACTCCAACTCTGGCCCCATAGAAATGAAAAGTATTCCTCTGCTATGTAGACTTAGCATAAGCTCCATAGTAAGAAGACTTGGCGACAACAAAACATAAGGCCTAATTAGAACTACTTGTATTTGTTTCTTAGTTTTGCTGGAAACAGAGTTTTATAACCCCAGCTATATTAAGTCAAAGCATGGGATTCGTTGTACAAGAATATTCTCTTTTAAAAACATGAAAAGAAGGACTTATATCTCACAGCCTCAAGTATTTATTTTAACTGTGAAGTTCAATGTGCCATTAACTAATTGGCACCGATTTTCTGATGAAATATTTATTCCTCTGCAGTAGAAAACTTAGATCCAGATACTAACTTATAATTATATAGCAACTGTGGCATTAAAAGTATGGTCTTAGAAATATTTCCAAGTACTCATATGTAGTTCGGCCCTTTTCTGATTCATGATACCAGATGATGGTGTTTAGCCTTTTCAATGACCTGGCATTTTTGTTTACTTAGAAAGATGGAAAATGCCCTGTTACATATAATTTCTCCCAGTAAACTAACTGAATATATTAATACTCTAAAATATCTTTATTTAATTTTCAAAATATATTTTGCTTAGGCCTAAACCTTGTACAAAAGAACAAAGTGAATTTCAGCAGTCTGGAATGATAAAAATGTACTTTCTGGACTTTCTCCTTCAGACTGAGCAAGCTGCAGACACATTTAGACAAAGTGAGAACGTGTCTCCTTACAGTGCTAGATTTTCTCAGGGAGTAGTAGAGAGGGGCTGTTTATAAATTATGCTTCTAGCATGAAAAGAAAGTGTTAGATTTGATCTTGTACGTAAAAAAGCTCTATACCTAAGGGGATGAATTAATTCCTGTATTTAATTAGATGCAGTTCTTAGTAGACAACTTAAGCATTCACATTAGAATTTCACCTTGGATATTCTCAGCATGGTAAAAAAAAAAAAAAAATCTCACAATAGTTCTAGCAAATGATAAGCTTAGAGGGCATCAGTCTGGGAAAGTGACAAATGGCAAAGAAAAAGGTATTTCAAATATAGAATAAAAATTTCTATGAATTGAAGACAAAAGTTTCTAACAATAAAAATTCATATTACTGCTTCAGGCCAAAAATCACTGACTATTCTATTTAAGCTATTAGATATAAGCACTTGTTATTATTGTAAATGACTAGACTTACCAGAAAAATGCCCATGGAGTCCAAGCTTATAGCTAGGCAGCACTTGACCATCTTTCTTGGCTCTAGTCATACCATGGAATGCTAAGATATCTGAAAGAGGAATCCTCCAGGAAACTTCATGAAACCATACATTTTGCATAGCATTCAGACATACTACAACCTTGGTGTACCCAAGAACTCTACTTCATAAAAGTGTTCAGAAAGGGTATTGAAGGTAACATTCCTGCCACACTGCCACATAAATGTCACCAGGTCCAAATATCTGTTGACAAGAGCCAGAGCTAAAAAAGAAAAAACAATTAACTCAAAATAGAATGGTGTAGCACAGTAGTTCTTAACCTTGCTAGTGCTGTGACATTTTATAGCAGTTGCTCATGTTGTGGTAACCACCAACCATAAAATTATTTTTGTTATGACTTCATAACTGTATTTGCTACTATTGTGAATCATAATGTAAATCTCTACATTTTTCTGATGGTCTTAGGTGACCCCTGTGAAAGGGTCATTCCATACTCCAAAGGGGTTATGACCATAGGCTGACAAATTCTGGGCTAACTCATTATTTGTAATAAAATAGTCATACAAAGTAGACTATTTAGTCTACTTTTAATATTGTTTGTAAGAAATTTACCCAGAACTGAGCAAGACAATGTACAAAGTTCCTGATAGCACTATCCATCTTTGAGAGGGCTACTGTTATTTTTTTAAATGGGGAAAACGTGGTATTAACCACAAGGTTGCCTGGGACAGAACCCACTCAGCAGTAATCCTTTCTGTCAACTGGCTTCATCCTTTCTGTCTTTCCATAATGGGCATATTTGCAATTTCTTCTCCAGAAAAAGAAAAAGAAAAAGGAAAAGGAAAGGAAAAAGAAAAAGAAAAAGACAAAGAAAAAGGAAAAGAAAAAGGAAAAGAAGAAGAAAAAGAAGAGAAGAAGAAAATGGAGAAGAAAGATACTTCTGATACAAAAAAGAAAGGTAAGGATTAGAAAATCTATCTAACACCTAAATCAAACAGTCCTAATTAATAGTGTTGCTGGGAAAGCAACTGTTTTCTAGAAAGGGATTCATTTGTTTGATTGTCACTGTTAGTCAAAATACTTGGTATTTTTGAATGTTCCAAATTGGATTTGAAGGAAACATGTAAAATCCTTTATTTCTGTATTCACTTAAAAAATGAAATTTGTCTGTTTAGCTCAGGCTGATCATGAGTCTCATGCCTCAGAAACATGAAATTTCAAGGCTGTGTCAAGTCATCTGGCATCTTAACATTTGTTAAAATACTACTGTGATATTCTTCATTTTGCAGTATACATACATACATATATACATAGAAAGAGAGAAAGTGAGAAAGAGTAGGGAGTAGGTATGTGGAGTATAGGTGTACATGTGACTAATAAAGATTATTATTTAGTTTATTCAATTTTATTAAAACTATCAAGATGTCAAATTATTTTATACTGTGAGAAGAGTACATGGAATAGTTTGCTATACCATTCTTATTCTTATTCCTCTCTTGACACTTGTTTATTCATATTAGTCTATTATTACCAAGATGTGTTCAGAAATTTTAAAATTCCAAATATATATCTGTGACCCAAGCCAGAGGGAACACTCAATTCATTACTTTTAATATATTTGAGTTTATTCAGTAATTGTACAGCAATTGTTCTGCATTTAATATCTCTACCTTTGTTAAAGACTTGTTTTCCTTATCAAATTAAATCCCTTTATAGATAGACAGGAATCCTAAGCTTTTGGTGTGTTTAGAAGGTTCTAGTATAGAATCCACTTATTTAGGATTTTGGCTTAGACTTACAGTTTTCTTGACAAAGTAAACTGGTCACTATAATGGTAGTCATTTGTTCTCTAAAACATATAAGAATGAATTAGTTAGAGGCTTATAACATTCTTATTTTATCTGCAGAAAAAGAAGTCAAAAAGAAAAGTGAGGACATTACCATTGATGGGAAAGGCAAAGGTACTGCTCTTTTCTTTGCTTCCCTCTGTTACCTTCCAAGATTTACTTCATGAATAATATTAGTGCATCAATATGCAGCTTGAATATTGGTATTCACACCTTTCCATGTGTAGCATGCCAAAACAGAAGTGTAGTAGAAAGTTCAATCTACAGATATAGCTGGGTCTTCAGGTAGAACTATTTCCAATTTTCTCTGGATCTGACAGATTGTTTTCCAAAGTTGTTTTCTCAACTTGCAGTCCTGTCAGCAATGGAGGAGTATTCTTCTTTCTCCACATCCTCACCAGCATCTGCTGTCACCTGTGTTTTCTGACCTTAGTCATTCTGATTGGTGTGAAGTGGAATTTAAGGGTCGTTTGAGGATTTTAAGGATTTTGAGCATTTCTTTGCCATTTGAGATTCCTCAGTTAAGAATTCTGTATTTAGTTCTGTACCCTTTTATAATAGGGTTATTTGATTCTTGAGTTCTTTGTATATTTTGGATATTAGCCCTCTCTCAGAAGTAGGGTTAGTAAAGATCTTTTCTCAATCTCTGTGTTACTGTTTTGTCCTAGTGACAGTATCCATTTGACAATCGTTGATCTTAGAGTATGAGCCTTTGGTGTTCTGTACAGGAAATGTAGAGACCACCTTTAGTAGATAGGTATGGCCTCCAGCTGAGGGATGGGGCTGCCCACCCATCTCCAAGTTTTTAACCCATAAATTTTCTTGTCCAAAAAAAGACAGGGACAAAAAATAGAGCAGAGTCTGAAGGAATGGCCATTCGGGGACCTCCCCACCAGGGGATCCATCTTGTTTGCATACAATAAACCCGGACATTATTGCTGTTGCCAAGCTTGCTGACAGGAACCTATGTGGCTGCCCCCTGGTAGTTTCTGCCACTAACCAAAACAGATAAGGATGCTTAGAGACAACCATCAGACTGAGCTCAGGGATCACAGTGTGGGAGCTAGGGAAGGAATAAAGGAGCAGAGGGGTATTGCAACACCATAGGAAGAATAATTTCCACTGGCAGACCACCCAGGGCTCCTAGGGACTAGACCACCAACAAAGGACTGTACAGGGAGGGCTCTATGCCTCCAGATACATATATAGCTGAGGATAGACTTGCCTGACATTAATGGGAGGGGAGGCCCTTGGTTCTGTGGAGGTTTGATGCTTCAGTGTAGGGGGATGCTAGAATGGTAGGGCAGGAGTGAATGGGTAGGTGGGGGAGCACCCTCATTGAGGCAAAGGGGAAGGGAGGGAGGGCAGATGTGGTGTGAGTGTATATGTGTAGGCATAACCCGGAAGGGGGTATCATTTTAGATGTAAAAATATGAAATGATTAATTAACAAAAAAGAAGTTGATGATTCAACTGTTGCACAGCTTAGATTTCTGCATTTAGTTTTGATTTTATGGTATACAAACATAAACACTGGTTTCTATTCATATAGGACATAAATATACATGGAAAGTTGTCACTTCAACTATTACACTTTAGGGACAAATATTTCATCCTAAATATTTCTTCTACTCATATCAGTGATGGTTGAAATTCTGCTTAGAGCTACTCCATTCTGGTGAGTTATGTAGTAATTGTCCTCCATTAAAATGCAAACACCCCAGGGACCTGTCTATTCAATGGGATAAAACCAAATTCTTCTCAGCTGTTAATGTGAGTTAATGAGATATCCATATTCTCTTGTGGTAACTGTAAACTGAATGCAACTCTCTGACAGTTTACACAATAGTTAGGTTTAAGTGAGGAGGCAGCCAACGAGAGGTCCAAGGTGGGACATAGGCAGGGAGGGCAGGCTGCACAGGATGGTGTTAGTAAAGTCCTTCTGTTCTCAGGGAGAAAGAGGAATAATAGTTTATGTGGATGGAGTCTAAAAAGGAGGCCATAGTATTGACTAAGTAATGACTCCTGTGAATGGAAAATAGAACTGATGGTATTTCTCCTACTGGGCTATAAACAGGGTGAAATATATCACACCCAGGGTTGCATGTGGCTTACAAGATAAGCAAAAAGGGATGGCAGAGGTTCAGTGAGACAGAGTTTTGTCCAGGAAATTTAAGACAAAACTTAAACTAAAGTCTGGCGACTTTAGGTGTGGGGTGTGTGTGTGTGTTTCTATCTGTCTGTATTCTGTCTCTATATATCTGTGAGCCCCTTACTCTTTGTTTCTAGTTGTTTCTATCTGTCTGTCTTTCTGTCTCTTCATTTGTTTCTCTGTCTCTGCCAGTATCTCTATTCTTCTGTGTCAATCTCTGTCTCTCTGTCTGTCTCTCTGTCTCTCTGTCTGTCTGTCTGTCTGTCTGTCTGTCTGTCTGTCTCTCTCTCTCTCTCTCTCTCTCTCTCTCTCTCTCTCTGTTATTGCTTTACTTTGTGTGTCATCTTTTGGTTTACTTAAACTGAGGCTGAAGGCTGAAATACATGTATATTCAATGATTCATGGGAAAAATATTAAACTCTGTGGTCTGAAGACTTATGACTTTAGTTTCACTTTTGCATAAAGGTGAAGTTCTTCATTATTGAGAACAACTGTCTATGGCAGTTTCTTTCTTCAAGCCAAGGACCAAACTAAATCACTGCTGAACCAAACTAAACCATTGCTGAACACAATATAAGCCTATTCCGATGGAATTATAAAACACATTTGCACTTTTGAAACCATTTTTCCGTTGAAGGCTTTCATTAATTTTGGTCACATAAGATATCATTGAGTCTTATAAATTAATCTAACTTTGATGGAAACATGTATTTTTGATATTGTGTTTAAAAGCCCTTAACACTCAATTTTTATGGTGTGTGTGGGTGTGGGTGTGTGTGTATGCATGTATGTTCACACAGGGACAACTTGATTACTTTCTAAATGAATATTTCTTCTTACAATAGGATAATATTTTCAAATTTTTCAGGATTTGAAAACAAGTTTGAAACATTCTATCTTAGGCTTCTTCTCCTTCTCCTTCTCCTTCTCCTTCTCCTTCTCCTTCTCCTTCTCCTTCTCCTTCTCCTTCTCCTTCTCCTTCTCCTTCTCCTTCTCCTTCTCCTTCTCCTTCTCCTTCGTTTGTTTTTTTGTTTTTTTTCGAGACAGGTTTCTCTGTGTATCCCTGGCTGTTCTGGAACTCACTTTGTAGACCAGGCTGGCCTTGAACTCAGAAATCCACCTGCCTCTGCCTCCCGAGTGCTGTGATTAAAGGCGTGTGCCACCACTGCCTGGCCATCTTAGGTTCTTATTGCACTAGAAATGCAATAGAACTAATGAAAAAGTGAAGTATAACTTGAACTGTTAAGTAGCTGGCACTCTTTGCTTTCCTTCCATCTATGATGAACATCTAACATAAAGAAAGGGGAGGTTTTGTTTGCCTTACGTGTTCAGAGGTTTCAATACATTGTGGAGTGAGGCCAGATTAGAATTGTGTAACCCACTAAAATCAGGAAGCACTGAGATAAGATGAATGTGTTAGCTATCCTTCTTCTTTTTTATTCTATCCATTCCCTAACTGCGGGGAAGTGCCACAGTAAATTTTCCTTTCTTAGTTAATCCTTTCTGGAAATACTATAACAGAAACACTAAGATGCTTATTAATCTCTCAGGTGCTTCTCAGTCTAATTAAGTTGAAAATCCAACTTAATTCCAAATACTTATGCCATTTATTTCTGAAATAGTAAAGGTAATAAAGATATGAATATAACAGTTGTAGCTACAAAGAGTAGTGATTTAAAAAAGACAGAAGCCAGCCTTAAACACCTACTGAATACATGATTATTATATTTTACTAAATATAAATTAATTAAATTAACTTTTACATGCCTCACAAGTTTATTTAAAATATAGTATATATTAAATAATATAATAAATAACTATAATAATTTATTTGTACTGCAGTTTACTACTTTTCTTTTACTAAAAAATAGTCCAAGGTTTGAATTCTGTGGACTTTGCTAGTAGTCAGTGTTAGGAGAAAATGCAAGCAGTGGCTCCTATGATACCACATTCCCAGCTTAACGTTTGTCATTAGTTGAGTCTCAGAATTTGAAAATCTACTATAGTTAACTATCATAGATACTTTACATTACATATTGAAAAATCTCCCTCAAAGTCGTACATAATAAAAACAAATCAAGATATATTTCAATGGTTAAACAATACATTCCTAGTTAAGGAAATACTTTGAAAACCACAACCAAACAAAAGACTCCCCAACCTTGTCCTGAACTTTGGGTGGGTGTTATGACTCATCTGCACCACTCTGCATGGTCACACATAAGATATTCTACAAGTGAGCTATACTGCACAGGGTGGCCTGGAGGATGTGAAGATTCTGAATTGAGAAATTGTTACTGAGTCATGAAACAACAGGCCAAAACCAACTGCAATGAGAACAATGCTCTCTTAACCACTATTGCCTAGGCTAGAGAAAGTGAAAGAGACAGATGTATTGATGTTCTCATTTGCTGAGCCAGTCATCTCTTTTGTGGGTCTGTTTCTGATTATTAGTTTCATGTATCTGGTTAGTGAGATACATTTAGTCTCTAATATTAAGTATAGCTGTAAATGAGCTCCGAATTTGCTTTAGAAATTCAATTTTCCCCACATCTTGGAAGAGTAGAACACAAGTAAAAGAGAATGGTCAAGGGATCCATACTAATGAGACTTTCAGGAATGACGGAGGAGATAAAGTTCATATAGAACCAAGGACACTTCCAGTTTCTAGTCAAGGACAAGAATCTAAGTACCTGTCCTGAGATAGTTTCTGAAGACCCGAATTGTAGGTCTTCTGATGGCAACCAGAGATTAGTCTGTTCTCTCCCAAACTGTAACTGACAACTCAGTCCATGAACATGATGAAATATGGTAATTTAAAAGCTCACAGGACAGATTTGGGGGGGGGGTATTCGAGACAGATTTTATTGCTGCTTATATTACCCTTTACTTAAACATTGTCCCACAAACTCAATAATAAATGTAAAAGAAAATGTGAGAATAGAGTATACTTTATTTCATGTTTATAAGTGGGTTCTTAAGAGGAAGGAAGTAGGCAGAGTTCCCATATAACAAGAGCAGTTTCCAAGAAACTGTTGGGGTTGGAGACTGACTGAGCAAGAACGCTTGTTCTTCCTGAGGATTAGAGTTCAGTTTATAGCACCCATATGGTGACTTACAACCATCAATAACTCCATGGAACTTGACATCATTATTTTTGATTCATAAGGGCATGTAGTAAACATGCAGTGTACATACATACGTACATAAGGCAAAGCACTCATACACATTAAATAAATGAATAAACCTGAAAATATGTAGTGATTAATAAGCCTCTTCTGGTTTGATTTATCAGATGTGACCTGGTCAAGTATGATTGGTCTACCCCTTAGGTGTCTATGCGCCTTCCCAATCCAAGTATTGCACTAGAGTTCATTCATACCTTTATTCATAGCCTCCAGGTAATTCTGTTTTTTCTTTCCTTAAAGAAGAAAATTATCAACAAACCAGACTGCCTAGTATTTCTGACAGTCAGCTAAGATAGCACTAAGGGCATTGCTAGGATAGAATCTTTGTCATTTGGCCAAAGACTTTGATCAAAGTCCCTGTCCCTAAACAGCCCAACCAATTATTTCTATTTAAATGGAATATAGGTAATTTCTTTCATTATTTAGCATTATTATACAGAAAAGAAAATAAGAGTTTTAGATGCCATGGCTCAAAATAGAATAATGTTTATCAATGTACGAATGGATAAAGCAATGTGGTACATTTACACAGTGAAATATTATTTAGCTGTTAAGAAATGAAATAATTAAATTCACAGGTAAATTTAAGAAAAAAAAAAACTAGAAAATTTCCTCCTGAGTGATATATCATAGATCCAGAAATATCCAGGAAGACAAATGTACTTCCTAATGCAGCAGATGGGAACATATACAAACAACCCACACCCAAACAATTTCTTAGAAATTGAGAGACCTGGGGACATTCACCCCTAAATGGGATGTCCTCACCTAATCACTCTGCTTAGGATCACAGAATTCTATAGAAGAAGAGACTGAAAAAATATACGACCCAGAGGGGGGAAGAACACCAAGAACACAAAGCCTTCTCAATATAACAGGACTGATGTACATACAAACTCATAGAGACTGAGGCAGCATACACAGGGCCCAATTGGCTCTGCTCCAGACGGGTACAACCAAAAATAGAAGCAGACACATGTGCTCATTCCTAATTCAGAAGATGTCTCCAACTGATAACCTCTTACAAATGAAAAATTAGTTTTCTAAAAGGATGTCTCACTAGGGAAACAAACTACTCTTAAAAGTAGGCAAACTTTAATGTGAGTGTGTGTGTATGTGTGTGTGTGTATACATACATATGCATATACCTCTAAATATGCATATATATATCACATATTCTGCACATATATGACATATTTCAATATTATATGCATATAATTTTCAACTCTATATATGTATGTATGTATATATGTATATGCACCAAAGTCTCAGTGGCAAAACATGTATTTTCGATAAAAAATAATATACACATATTATTTCATATATTATATCACATATGTGTTTTATATTACATAATATATTTTATAATAAATATATTGTACATATATGCATATAAAAACCTTACAGGCTTTAAGCTCTCACCTTTTTTAATCTCATCTCTAGCCCTCCTTCTCACCTCCCCCCCAACATGGCCATGGGCGGCCTCTCCCTCTCTCATTCTACCTTCTCTCTTTTCCCCCCACCTTTCTACACTAAAGCTCTAAAACCATAAAAAGGTCATTTGCTTATATAGCTTCTGGTTTTGAGATTTTTGTGGGATTCTTGTGTGGGCAAATATGTGTGTCTCTGTGTTTATATGAGTTTTTTGTGCCTTTTTGGTTTTTTTCTTCCGTTTGTTTTGTCATATCTAGATTTGTTTCTTTATATATCTTCCTTGGTGACCTCATATAATCTCGTGGGTTTAGTGCCATATGTGTGACAATAAATCACAAATATCTGTCACTAACTTTGAACTTTAACCTTATATACCCAACTGACTAGTCATCATCTCTCTTTAAATGTCCATTCATCATCACTGTTCACAGAGTTTTAAATAAACCTTTTAAACACTCTTATTTGAATGTTGTCAACTATCAAAAGAATCTTTTCCTTTAATGAGTAGATTAACACTACTTTTATCTAATTCCTAGATACAGGTCCAGTATTTTCACTTCATTAATACATTTCTTAAACCCTTTTAATTTCATCTTTGAAATATGCCATGTACCAGATATCGTTTTATGGCTGGTAAGAATCACCGCAGCTAGAAACCTCTGTAATTTGACTCCACAGCCGTGTTATACTTTTGCAATATCTACTCCTTAAAATTTCCAAATACAACAGAACTTATTTCAAGCATAATGAATTTTAGTCATTTTTACTCCCATTCTTTTTCAACCCTTTCCTCTTTTGTTGTGAGATTTCCCCCCAAATCCTATTCTCCTTTTATGCCTTCTTTTAGTGTGTGTTTCTTGTCTAAGCACCACATGTCACTACTGCTTGGGTAATGTGGCTGAGAGACTCCTGCTGCCAACTTGAGCACTTCATTTTCATTTCTCCCTTTATAGAGACTTCCTATATCTCTCAAAATAAATTCTCTTCTACACTGATATAAAAGGCTATTCATGAGCTGATGGAGCATACAATTGCAGATTCCAGCAAGACAGCTTTTATCCTACAGTAAGGCCATTAGCTGAGGTTCTAATCACATTTTTGGAGTATCCAATCATTTGACCAAATTGCTTCCATTTATAACAGAACCTTCAATTTCAGCATTTAGATTTCAAAAGCACATGAAAGTTTTAATTTGTCATTTTAACTAAATTTTAGCTTCACTCAAATGTTATCAAACTGACATCTGAAATCTTTTAACAAGTCATTTCTAAGAAATGATAGAGAGAAAGATAATATATGAGTTCTATTTTCTTGCTTTTATACTGTTAGAGAAAAACATAGAGCATATGTAAAACAGGCATGCATTCAACTTTGCTCTAAAATGGTCTCAGTGAAAAATAAGTAGGCGCGAGGGTGGGGAAAACACCATGAAAGAAGGATGTACACAGTCAGCTATTGGATGGAACAGAGGGCCCCCAATGGAGAAGCAAGAGAAAGTACCCAAGGCACTGAAGGGATTTGCAACCCTGTAGGTGGAACAACAATATGAACTAACCAGTACACCCCTCCACCCCCCAGAGCTCGTGTCTCTAGCTGCAATTTTAGCAGATGTTGGCCTAGTCAGCCATCATTGGGAAGAGAGGCCCCTTGGTCTTGCAAACTTCATGTGCCCCAGTACAGGGGAAACACCAGGACCAAGAAGTGGTAGTGGGTAGGTAGGGGAGCTGGGGATGGGAGGGTATAGTGGACTTTTGGGATAGCATTTGAAATGCAAATGAAGTAAATACCTAATAAAAATTGGAGAAAAAAAATAAAAAAAATAAAGAAGGTCAGGATAATCAATTTGTAATGGGGGAAGAAAAAGCTGCTAAAAACCACCTTATCCATAATATGCAAGAAGAGCATGTGGTGTTTGTAACTCAAGACACACAGAACACAGTACAGCAATACCAGACATTAACAGCTGTTGCCAAATGAAAAGCTAATGACTAAACTAGAACAGACGAGTCAATTTGGTAATAGGTAGTTATCACGATTGCTCCTCAACTTTTCTGTATTCTCATCTTATAAATTTGATGAATGAATTTCTCCCTAATCACCATTCATTTAGATATCACTCAGCCCACAGTGGTAGAAACATGACATCAGATGAACTGGCAGAGACTCTCAGGAGACACTATATCAGGCTCCTGTCAGCAAGCACTTGTTGGCATCTACAATAGTATATGGGTTTGGTAGTTGTATATGAGATGGATCCCCATGTGGGGCAGTCTCTGGATGGTCATTCCTTCAGTATCTGCTCCACACTTTGTCTCTCTAACTCCTTCCATGGCTATTGTGTTCCCGCTTCTAAGAGGGACTAAAGTATCCTTACTTCTTCTTGAGTTTCATGTGGTTTGTGAATTGTGTGTTGGGTATTTTGAGCTTCTGGGCTAATATCCACTTATAAGTGAGTGCATATCATGTGTGTTCTTTTGTGATTGGGTTATCTTACTCAGGATGATAACCTCCAGACCCATCCATTTGCCCAAGAATTTCTTTTTCTTTTTATTTTTCTTTTTTTATAAACAAAAATAATGTTTTACTTGAGATACTTGGCTTTTGTTTTATTGCCAATATCAGTAATATTTGAAGCAAATATGCAATATCATCTGTGGAAGCAAGGAACATTAGCAACTTTTGTCAGATTTGATCCTGCCTTTAACTGACTTCTTTTACAAAGGATCCAGGCTCTCATTCCTTCTGCAGGAGCCTGATTAACAAATTGCTGATTGCAGTTTCCTTTTCCTTGTACATGGTCCTGCCAATTGTACAGTGACTACATTTAACTCATGTTAACCTTGATGTGAAGGTCTTCCTCATATAACTTTGTTTCTTTTTTTTTCCAATTTTTTATTAGTCATTTTCTTCATCATTGGGAAGAGGGGCTCCTTGGTCTTGCAAACTTTATATGCCCCAGTACTGGGGAATACCAGGGCCAAGAAGTGGGAGTGGGTGGGTAGGAGACCAGGGTGGGGGTGGGGCGGAAAGCAAGGTATGGGGGGCTTTCAGAATAGCATTTGAAATGTAAATGAAGAAAATGCCTAAGAATTTCTTAATTCATTGTTTTTAATAGCTGAGTAGTACTCCATTGTGTAAATGTACCACATTTTCTGTATCCATTCCTCTGTTGAGGGACATCTGGGTTCTTTCCAACTTCTGGCTATTATAAATGAGGTTGCTATGAACTTAATGAAACGGGTGTCCTTATTATATGTTGAAGCATCTTCTGGTTATAAGTCCAGAAGTGGTATTGCTGGGACCTCCAGTAGTACTATGTTCACTTTTCTGAGGAAACACCAAACTGATTTCCAGAGTTGTTGTATCAATTTACAATCCCATCAGCAATGGAGGACTGTTCTTTCTCCACATCCTCAACAGCATCTGCTGTCATCTGAATTTTTGATCTTAGTCATTCTGACTGATGTGAGGTGGAATCTCATGGTTGTTTTGATTTGCATTTTCCCAATGACTGAGAATGTTGAACATTTAGTTAGGTGCTTCTAAACCATTTATTATTCCTCAGTTGAGAACTCACTGTTTAGCTCAGTACCCCATTTTTAATAGGGTGGTTTGGTTCTCTTGAGTCTAACTCCTTGAGTTCTTTGTATATATTGGATATTATCCCTCTATCAGATTTAGGATTGGTAAAGATCTTTTCCTAATCAGTTGGTTGCCTTTTTGTATTATTAGAAGTGTCCTTTGCTTTAGAGAAGCTTTCCAATTTTATGAGATCTCATTTGTTAACTCTTGATCTTACAGGACAAGTCATTGGTGTTCTGTTCAGGAAATTTCCCCTGTGCCCATATGTTCAAGTCTCTTCCCCACTTTCTCCTCTATAAGGTTCTGTGTATCTGGTTTTATATGGAAGTCCTAGATCCACTTGAACTTGGGCTTTGTACAATGAGATAAGAATGGATCAATTCACATTCTTCTACATGTTAACTGCCAGTTAAGCCAGCACTATTTGTTGAAAATGCTATCTTTTCTCCACTAGATGGTTTTAGCTCCTTTGTCAAAGATTGATAGAAAGCTCATATACACGTAGAAGCTGAACAACACTCTACTTAATGATAATGTGTCAAGGAAGAAATAAAGATAGACATTAAAGACTTTATAGAATTTAATGAAAATGAAACCACAATATACCCAAACTTAAGGGACACAGTGAAAGCAGTCCTGAGAGGAAAACTCAATGCTCTGAGTGCTTCCAAAAAGAAGTTGGAGAGAGCATACACTAGCAGCTTGACAGCATACCTGAAAGCTCTAGAACAAAAAGAAGCAAATTCACCCAAGAGGAGTAGAAGGCAGAAAATAATGAAACACAGGAATGAAATCAACCAAGTGGAAACAAAAAGAAACTATGCAAAGAATCAACCAAACTAGGAGCTGGTTCTTTGAGAAAACCAACAAGATAGATAAACCCTTAGCCAGACTAACTAGAGGGCACAAGGATAGTATTGTAATTAACATCAGAAATTAAAAGGGAGACGTAACACAGAATCTGAGGAAATCCAAAAAAATCATCAGATCCTACTACAAAATCTCAACAAAAACTAGAAAACCTGGATGAAATTGATAATTTTCTAGACAGATACCAGGTACCAAAGTCAAATCAGGGTTACATTAAAGATCTAAACAGTCCCATATTCCCTAAAGAAATAGAAAAATTCATTCATAGTCTCCCAAACAAATTTCCACATTATTTACAAATGCCAAACCATTACTTAGTGATTCTGAAGTTTTTAGTAATAACCATATGGTTAGGGAAATATATCTATTAATGTAAACTATTCCACAAAATAGAAACAGAAGGATCTCTACCCAATTTTTTCTATGAATATACAGTTATGCTGATACTAAAATCACACAAAGACCCAACAAAGAAAGAACATCACACCAATTTCCCTTTTGAATATCAATGCAAAAATACTAAATAAAATTCTTGCAAACCTATTCCAAGAACTCATCAAAATGTTCATTTACCATGATCAAGTAGGGTTTATCCCTGGCATGTGGGAATGGTTCAATACATGGAAATCTATCAATGTATTGCACTACATAAACAAACTCAAAGAAAAAACACATGAACATTTCATTATATGCTGCAACATCATTTGAAAAATTCAGCATCCCTTCAGGTTAAAAGTCTTAGAACAATCAGGAATTCAATGTCTGTACCTAAACATAGTGAAAGCAATATACAGCAATATACTATTTAGAGAGAAACTTTCTCCCTATCTACTCAATATAGGACTTCAAGGTCAATCTAGAGCAATTATACAACAAAAAGAGGTCAAAATGATACAAATTGGAAAAGAAATCAAAATATCACCATTTGCAGATGATATCATAGTACACTTAGGTGACTCTAAAAATTATACCAGAGTACACCTACAGCTGACAAAGGATAAACAAAGGATATATCTCTAACCAAACAAGTGAAAGATCTGTATGACAAGAACTTCAAGTCTCTGAAAAAAAATTGAAGAAGACTTCAAAAGATGGAAAGATCTCCCATGCTCATATATTGGCAGTTTAATATAGTGAAAATGACCATTTTGCCAAAAGCAATCTACAGATGCAATGCAATCCCCACCAAAATTCCAACTCAGTTCTTTAGTTAGAAATAGCAATTTAGCTAGAAATAGCAATTCTCAAATTCATTTAGAATATAAAAAAACCCAGGAAAGAGAAAACTATTCTCAACAGTAAAAGAAATTCTGGGGGAATCACCATCCTTGACCTCAAGCTATATAATTCAGAACAATCATGATTTAAAACCGCATGGTATTGGTACAGAGACAGTCAAGTAGATCAATGGAATAGAATTGAAGACCCTGAAATGAACCCACATACCTATGGTCACTTGATATTTGACAAAGGAGCTAGAACCATCTAGGGAAAAACAGCATTTTCAACAAATGGTCCTGGTTCAACTGGTGGTCAACATGTAGAAGAATGCAAATTGATTCATTTTTATCTCTCTGAACAAAGTTCAAGTCCAAGTGGTCAAGGACCTCCACATGCTGCCAAATACACTGAGTCTAATAGAAGAGAAAATGGGGAAGAACTTCGAAGATATGGACACAGGGAAAAGTTCCTGAACAGAATACCAATAGTTTATGCTCTAAGATAAAGAATCGACAAATGGGACCTCATAATGTTGCAAAGCTTCTGTAAGGCATAGGACACTGTCTATAGGAGAAACCACTAACCAACAGATTAGGAAAAGATCTTTACCAATCCTACATGCAATAGAGGCCTAATATCCAATATATACAAACACAGGACCCTGATATAGCTGTCTCATGTGAGGCTATGCCAGTGCCTGGCAAATACAGAAGTGGATGTTCACAGTCATCTATTGGATGGAACACAGGGCCCCCAATGGAGGAGCTAGAGAAAGTAACCAAGGAGCTAAAGGGGTCTGCAACCCTATAGGTGGAACAACAATATGAACTAACCAGTACCCTCAGAGCTTGTGTCTCTAGCTGCATATGTAGCAGAAGATGGCCTAGTCGGCCATCAACAGAAAGAGAGGCCCCATAGTCTTGCAAACTTTATATGCCCCAGTACAGGGGAATACCAGGGCCAAGAAGTAGGAATGGGTGGGTTAGGGGAGCTGGGGGGAGGATACAGGGAACTTTCGAGATAGCATTTGATATGTAAATAAAGAAAATATCTAATTTAAAAAAATCCTTAAAAATAGGGGGTGGGTTGGGGACCTAAACAGATTTTTCAACTGAGGAAATGTGAATGGCCAAGAAGCACCGAAAGAAATGTTCAACATTTTTAGTCATCAGGGAAATGCAAATCAAAACATCCCTGAGAATCTACATCACACCAGTCAGAATGATTAAGATCAAAAACTCAGGTGACAGCAGATGCTGGTGAGGAGGTGGAGAAAGATGAACACACCTCCATTGCTGGTGGGCCTGCAAGCTGGTACAACCACCATGGAATTTCAGTCTGGTGGTTTCTCAGAACATTGGACATAGTACTACCTGAGGACCCAGCCATTCTACTCCTGGGTATATACGCAGAAGATGTTCCAACATGTAATGAGGACATATGCTCCACTATGGTAGCAGCAACCATATTCATAATATCCAGAAGCTATAAACAACCATATGCCTCTCAACAGAGGAATGGATGCACAAAATGTAGTACATTTATACAATGGAATACTACTCAGCTATTAAAAACAATGACTTCATGAAATTTGCAGGCAAATGGAGCTTGAAAATATTCTCACTGAGACAACTCAGTCTCAAAAGAACACACATGGTATATACATTGGTAATTGGATATTAGCCTTCCTGAAAACAGTCACCATACCCAGATGCTATTGTCAATGCCAGGAAGTGCTTGCTGACAGTAGCCAAATGTGGCTGTCTCCTGAGAGGCTTTGCCAGAGCCTGACAAATAGAGGAGGATGCTTGCATCCCACCATTGGTCTGAGCAGGAGGTCCCTGATGGAGGAGTCGGAGAAAGGACTGAAGGAGCTGAGGGAGATTTCAGCGTCATGGAGGGAGCAACAGTGTCAATTGGTCAGACCCTCTGGAGCACCTGTGGACTGGACAACCAACCGAAGAACACAAATAGAAGGACCCATGCCACAAGTGGCAGAGGATGGCCTTGTTGTCAATCAGTGGGAGGAGGAGTCCTTGGACCTGAGTGTCTCCCTGAATGCCAGGGAGGGAAGTCGGGAGTGGGTAGGTGAGTGGGGGAGCACCCTCATAGAGGCAGAGAGAAGGGGGATGGGATAAGGGGCTTCCAAAGGGGAGGCCTGGAAATGTAACTAAAGAAATATGAAAAAAAACCCCACAAAATATAAAACAAAACAACAACAAAATATAAAACAAAACAACAACAACAACAAACAACAAAAAGTGAAATGAAAGATGATATAGGCTGGATGAATATATAACGAATCCTATTAGCATAAATTTAAAATGGAGAATGAACTAAATTAAAGGAAAGATTATTAGCTTCTCAAATGTCTACTAAGCAACATTTAATAATTAACATTACTTAACCTGGCAGAGATGTATGCAGTGCGTTTTGTCATATCTGTAGAATCTTTGGATTTGGTCACTCTGAAAATGATTATGTTTGTTACTTTGAATGAGCTCATTCAGGATTTGTCAATTTTTTGACACAATTGCTACTGTAATAGGCAAATTAATTTTTGAAGTCAATAATTCTGCAGCTTCCCTTGGAAAAACACATTTAAGAATATTTGTTGGGCAAAAAAGAAATACAATGGAAGTTACATATTTAGTTCATGTACAGATGAGTAATATGGGAAAACATAACAAATGTTACTCATAGGGAGTTGATATAATTAATGACATAATTGAAGTTGGAGGTAATGTAGAGAGCTGACTTCCAAACTGTTAGTATTTCTTCTCAAATGACTGTTTATCTCATAAAGAATATGGTAAAATGAAAAATATAAAAAGAATATTTGCTGGAAACTATACATACCTGCTGTCTGGCTATACCAAATATCAGTCTTCCCATTGATGCATGTTTTTCCATAAATGGTCTTAGATCAGGCTGTAGAATCCAATTCTGCTATGTTGTGAAGTCATCAGTTCTGTCTTATCATATTTCTTCCCAATGGCTTAAATTCAGAAACATTTCTGAGAATTTAACTATGTAGTCTCATAACCTATTACAAACTGGCTTTCACCCATAGCTACAAAGTTTATCTCTTTCAGATGCCCTTTTCAATGTTACAGGGGCTTATATATGCTTACCACCATCTTGGCTGTGAGTCCTGCTTCTATGGTGTTGGCTTTGTTTGTGATTGTTTTGTTAATCCTCTTAATACTGTTCTTTTATTTCTCACACATGCCTCTGTTTAATTTCCACAAAATATACTCACACAAATCATATGCACAAAGGATAGACTTTTCTAAATAGAACTCTATGGACTGGAGGACATCTGCAGGTGCACTGACTGCATGATGTTTAGGTGGACACAGATTAATTGATGAATGTCATATTTTGTAGTGTCCACTGATTGTGTTCTGCTGTTGTCCTCCGAGAACTTTCAACTGTGTGCCCAGTTCTAATACCCTATTGCCTTTGTTGTGGGCCACTTGTCTACATCCTTCACTTTATAAGGCCACAAAAAATTCCATTCAACACTTTCATTCAAACAAATCTGTTTCTCAATGGTCTGAAATACTAGCCTCATTTTTTTTTATTGTTAAAGTTATTGAAGTTGATACAATACGCTGTATCAGAAGAAAACTTCATCAAAAGCCAGTTGATACTTAACTCATCATTATATATTGATTATGAACTAGAATCAAGATGCTCTTTTGATTAACAATTCCACTTGGACCTCTATAACATTAGTATTTAGTGTAATAAGTATCAAAACATGATATGCTGTATGAGATGAGATGAAGGATGTTAGGAGCCAAGAGGTGTCATTATAATATAAGATTTTGAAGTAGAATTTAGAGCTATATTAACATATTAGGAGGAAGATATAGAGGTTGCAAACTTCAGAAGGATTAAACAGATCATCTATAGTTACTCTTATTTACAAATCTTAATTCACCCTTAATTCTGATGCTCTTTTAATATTGATATTTATCTCCTCACATAAATGAAGTTACCCACTACCATTAAAGCAAAATTATGCCTAAATCAGGACACTTTTAATTAGTGTAAGCACATCATTCCACTGACCATGTATTTGTTTATGATGCTAGCATAAATTCTCCAGCTGCACAGTGTAATGCACAATAAACACATATATTTATATTTTCAATTCTATAAAATGAAAAGGAAATATATGACAAGTGTGATAGAGTTGGTTAATAATACATTTTCACTTGTTGCACACATCTGTGTGTTCACATACATGTTTCTGCGTGTATATGTGTATGAGTGCATGTGCGTGTATGAGTCTATGTGTGTATGTGTGTGTGTGTTTATGTATGTATGTGTGTGTGTGTACAGGTACAAATATATTTGTGTGTGCACACACATGTATGCCAAAAGATAAACTCATATGGTGTGGAATTTTTCCTCAGGAAACACCGACCTTACTGTCTGAGATGGGGCCAAGACTCTGAGTGATCTACAAGTCACAAATTAGGCTAAGCTGCCTGATCAATGAGCACACTGTTAGTCTCTGTTGTCCTTGCAGTTTTATTATAAGCCTGTGTCACCACATCTGGAAATTATTATATCAGTTTTGGAAATCAAACTCAGCCTCCCACACTTGTGCTGTAAAGCACATTTCTGGCTAGGCCATCTCCCCAGCCTCCTCATTTTGAGTATTGGTGACCATCCCTTTAGAATTTGCTGTGAATTTATTTGGTAAATTTTGTGAGTGCAGTAAGCAATGTTTTATGGCCATGATTTGAGGTGCTGGCAGAAGAAGAGGAACCATACTATGTTACCTTATGCTCCTAAGTACAGCCACAGCCAAAAACTTAATACACCATTTATAACTTTCCTGTATGCAGAAAAATGTTGGGTCCTGTTTAAGTATCCAGTCAATTTGTTTATATCTTTTTATTGGGGAATTGAGACCACAGATGTTAAGAGATATTAAGAAAAAAGGATTGTTGCTTCATGGTATTTTTGTTGTCAGAGGTGGAATTATGTTTTTGTGGTTATCTTCTTTTTGGCTCATTAAAAGTAGATAATTTTCTTTCTTTTTCTATGGTGTGGTTTCCCTCCTTGTGTTGGAGTTTTCCATTTATTATCCTTTGAAGGGCTGTATTTGTGGATAGATATTGTGTAATTTTGTATTTGTCCTGGAATATCTTCATTTCTCCATCATTGGTTATTGAGAGTTTTGCTGGGTATAGTAACCTTGTCTGGCATTTGTATTCTCGTAGAGTCTGTATGACATCTACCCAGGATCTTCTGGCTTTCATAGTTTCTGTCAAGAAGGCTGATGTAATTCTAACAAAGAAAGAATATTAAAAGCAGTAAGGGAAAAAGGTTTGGTTTTGTCATAGAATATCTTGGTTTCTCCATCTATGGTAATTAAGAGTTTTGCTTGGTTTACTAGCCTGTGCTGGCATTTGTGTTCTCTTAGTGTTTGTATAACATCTGTCTAGGATCTTCTGGCTTTCATAGTCTCTGGTGAGAAATCTGGAGTAATTCTCATAGGCCTGCCTTTATATGTTACTTGTCCTTTTTCCCTTACTGCTTTTAATATTCTTTCTTTGTTTTGTGTATTTGGTTTTTTGATTATTATGTTACAGGAGGAATTTCTCTTCTGATCCAATCTATTTAGTGTTCTATAGGCTTCTTGTATATTCATGGGCATCTCTTTTTTAGATTAGGGAAATTTTCTTCTATAATTTTGTTGAAGATATTTACTTGTCCTTTAAGGTGGTAATCTTTGCTCTCTTTTATACTTATTGTCCTTAGGTTTGGTCTTCTCATTGTGTTCTGAATTTCCTGGATGTTTTGAGTTAGCATCTTTTTGCATTTTGCACTTTCTTTGATTGTTGTGTCAATGTTTTATATTGTATCTTCTGCACCTGAGATTCTCTCTACTATCTCTTGTATTCTGTTGGTGATGCTTGCCTCTATTCCTCCTGTTCTCTTTTCTAGGTTTTCTATCTCCAGAGTTTTCTCCATTTGTGATTTCTTTATTGTTCCTACTTTCATTTTTAGATCCTGGATGGTTTTGTTCAATTTCTTCATCTGTTTGGTTGTGCTTTCCTGTAATACTTTAAGGGATTTTTGTGTTTCCTCTTTAAGAGCTTTCTACCTTTTTCCTGTGTTGTCCTGTAATTCTTTAAGGGACTTATTTATGTCCTTCTTAAAGTTCTCTATCAGCAACATGAAATATGATTTTATATCCATATCTTGCTTCTCTGGTGTGCTGGGGAATCCAGGACTTGCTGTGGTAGGAAAACTTGGTTCTAAGGGTCCCATGTGGTTTTGGTTTCTATTGGTAAGATTATTTTGTTTGCCTTTCGCCATCTGGTTATCTCTGGTGTTAGTTAGATGTTCTTGCTATGTTTCCCTGGAGCTTGTTCCTCCTGTGGGTCTGTTAGCCTGTTTCAGCACTCCTGGGGGACCAGATCTCTCCTGGAGGAACTTGTGTATAGAGGGCCCTGGAACAGCCTAAGCTCTGGGTGCAGATTTCGAATGGAAGGATTCTGGCCTGGCTGCTGCACTGTTCTTGCACCCCATGTGCTCCTTGCTGCCCAGATCTAGACAGTTATTGGAGAAAAATTGGCTATTTCACCTCTGAGCCTGGGAGTAAAACCACTCCTGGAGAACAGTTCTCTCCTGGTAGGACCTCTGCACAGTGGGGTGTGGCACAGCTTCAGCTCACAGCTGCAGATGGCAGACCGGAAGGAATAATGTTTTTCTGAACATTTGTCTTTTCTAAGGCATTATCATTTTATAGGTAGCATATTCCTGTGACTTTTATGGGCTTCTGTGCTAATGAGAAAACTGTTTACACTCAAAGACATGATTGTGGACATTTTTTATTTCTTCAAAACATAGGTTTAAAATGTAATAACTCTAAGTATTATAGGAAAAATAGTTTACCTTGACAGGCATTTTGACCCACATATGTAATTCCAATAATCTGGAACAAAGGTGAGGAAACCCTACAATGTTAAATACAGCTCAATCTATAAAGTGATTGCCAGGCCAGCCAATGCTATGTAAGCAAAACCCCATCTCAAATAAACACAGACATAAAGGTACTACAGTTGCTCAGATTTCATAGGCACATTACCATAATTTGATCTAAGTTAAATTGAAGTGTTCAAGCAAAAACTAGGTCATAAATTGGATGCCACTTCGGAGAATTCCATTCAGCTCTGTGGTTAGCAAGCAGATGTATACATTCCAGACAGAAATAATCTGATTGGTTATAGTAGCACTTGTATAATTTGGAAATGGTTTGATTAGCTACTTACTGGTGATTGGCTGAAGGACAGCTTTTACAATTGTCAACACCCAAGATCCTTGTAAAATTCCTAAGTTGCTAAGTTTCATTCAAACTATTCACATAGAAGACAGAGGTTGTATCTCATAGAAGTTGTATCTCATTGCACAAGAATGGAGAGACCTAGGTCCTGAAGATAGTCTCAGGTCAATATTCTCCTGCTTATTTAACCCAACAATTTGAACTTCCCTCAATTATTACCAAGACTCTTCTATCTGAGTTAGTTGATCCATAGAACAGAGAGGATGAATTATCATTAAGTGAGATAACAGTTTTTGTTTCCTTGTCCTTTTGTGAAGATTTACCTTGTCTCTACATTCAGTCTTATTTGCCTAGCTTGTTTCCTTAAAATAGCTAGTTATGAAGTCATCCTTCATGAGACACTTCTAATGCAACAGTGGATAGGCATCATTAACAAGTTTAAGTAAAATAATGCAATGAGCTTTGGTGCAGTAAATACTGAGAAATGTATGATAGACTATACTAGACACTTTTCAAACCACATACAACTGTGGACTTTTTATTCCCTTAACCTTTTGCTCTTCCTGCAGACTACGTATTGCAGAACATGATTTCCATTTCAAAATTCTTCAGAATTTTAACTTATAACTCTGTGTTCCTTTTCCTTGGAACTAATTTAACAAAGCACAGCAGCATATCTGCATTTTATAAGTCTAAAGATTTTTTTTTTACAGGAAGCTCAGATTCTCTTTGAATTTGATTTTTTTTTTCATTTTTGGCATTTGAGAACTGTAGAGTGAAAAGGGAGACTTTACTCCCAGTCTGATTAATTTGAGAGGATAATTGCTTCTCAGTTCTCAATTGAGATGTCAGATACCTGACACTGATCTTTGCAACACATGGCCTTTTTATCAGCTTCCATTTATTTATTCATGAAAGAACTTTTACCAGAGGCTTTCTCAGTGCCACAAATTGTGTTAGAGACTTGAAGATACAGGTAATAAGTCATGTTTCCTGTGAATTTCTTTTAACTATCTCCCACTACTTGGTAGTTTTATGAAAATTAAGGTAAATTTAAATTTTTATTGGTTTGTAACTTATCTAAATGAAGAATATGAAAAGGGTACTGCTTTCCATTTTCTATAAAAGTAAAAAGTACGATGTTATTCACACATGCTAGTTACTAGTGTAGAAAACAAGAGCTCTTTTTCTAAGTGATGAACTTAGATCAAATTGTTCTTACACACTAGTTAATGGGACAGCCACTTCCTTTTTTATTGGCAGAATTAAATATTTTATTTAACTCCAAAACATTTTAATGTACACTCAACAAAAAGAGTAGACCTTAAGACATATTATTCAGTGATAATAATTTTAATGTACTTATACCTCAATAGCAACTGAAAGAACTCTCTACAAATAAACCCTTGAAAACTTATTTAGGCATATCTGCAAAGGCTTATTCATGAAGTAAAAATAAGTGTTTAGTGTAATTAATTAATTATGATTCCCTATTACTTCTCTTTTCCATACTTAGAAATGAAGGGCTACCTAATTCCCATTGAGAAATTATAAATTTCTGAGATGTGAACTTCAACTAAGTTGTAAAATGGCACATAATGTTCCATGAAATTTTCCAATTTACTTTTATTATTTATTTGAATGTAGGTAAGTATGTGTGGACATGGGCATGCCATGGTGCACATGGTGAGATTGAACACTACTTTTGGGAGTTGGTTCTTTCCTTCTATCCTGTGGGTCCTGGGGATTAAACTCAGGTTATCAACCTTGGTAGCGGACACCTTCATCTGCTGAGCCAATTTGCTCTAAATAATAAAAAATAATAACAATGGTAGTAATGATAATAATATAATTATTGCTGAGAGACAAATCTTTTGGGTTTAGACTCCATCTTAGAGAATCTGACCTAAGGCGTAACTCAAGTTAATTGACAGTTCAGTATATAGCAAAAGTTTCCAGGCTACCTCCCAACAAAACCTATGTCTAGCACTGGTTTCCAGGTTGTCCCCAACAAATCTGCATCTCCAGTTTACAAGGCTGCTCCTGACACTAACAACCACCCATCAGGAGGAAAGCAGAAGTTAAGTTTATGGATTGGTTCCCAGTACCAGCTTATTATTTTAAAGCCCGGAGTGGTCCACCAATTAGATGTGTGCCAGGCTAGATACCCTCTTCTTGCCTCTGTAAATGCTTGCATAAAACTAGGCTCAGGGCTCTGCCTTCCTGTCCTGCTGTGATGTGGCTAGTAGGGGGCCCAAGGTCAAGCTTGTAATAAAGAGAACCTAATGTGATTGTATCAGAATAAGCTCCCTGTGAGTGCATACTTATGTAGGTGAACATTTTGCACTTGAGTAAAGGCCAGAGGTTAAGTTGGAGAGTTTTTCTTATGAACTGTCTCTTTCTTTTGAGACAGGATTGCTCCTATGGTCTTTTTGAAGATCTAATCTGTACCACTGACCTAGCTTTCTTCTCCTTCCTATATACCTATAATTAGAACACTGGTCTTTTCATGCTGTCCCACAGTTATTGCATGCTCCCTTCAGTGTTTTTATATATTCATATTCTTGGCTTGTGTGATTTAATTCCTCTACTTTTTCCCCTTTTTTTGTTGATTTAATTATAAACATTTTTGAAAATCCCCTATCCCCTACCCCCTACCACTGCTCCCCAATCCACCAACTTGCATTCCTGGTCCTGGCATTCCCCAATACTGGGGCATAGAGCCTTCACAGGGCCTCTCTTCCCATTGATGACTGACTAGGCCATCCTCTGCTACATATATAGCTAGAGCCACAAGTTCCACGATGTGATTTCTTTGATTAGTGGTATAGTTCCAAGGAGCTCTGGGAGAATTGGCTAGTTCATATTGATGTTCCTCCTATGGGGCTTCAGACCCCATCAGCTCCCTGGGTGCATTCTCTGACTCTTTCATTGGGAACCTGTGCCCCGTCCAATGGATGACTGTGAGCATCCACTTCTGTATTTGTCAGGCACTGGCAGAGACTCAAAGAGATGGCTATATCAGATGTGTCAGCAGGCTCTTGTTGGCATCTGCCTTGTGTCTGGGTTTGATGTATATTTATGGGATGGATCCCTAAGTCAGGTAGTCTCAGGATGGTCGTTCCTTCAGAATATGCTCCACTCTTCTTCCTTCTTCTTGAGTTTCATGGGTTTTGCAAATTGTATCTTGGGTTCTCTAAGTTTCTGGGCTAATATCCACTTATCAGTAAGTGCATAGCATGTGTGTTCTTTTGTGATTAAGTTATCTCAATCAAGATCATATCCTTCAGATCCATCCATTTGCCTAAGAATTTTATAAATTCATTGTGTTTAAGCTGAGTAGTACTCCATTGTGTAAATGTACCACATTTTCTATATCCATTCCTCTGTTGAGGGATATCTGGATTATTTCCAGTTTCTGGCTATTATAAATAAGGCTGCTATGAACAAAGTGGAGCATGTGGTCTTATTAGAAGTTGGAACATCTTCTGGGTATATACCCAGGAGAGGTATTGCTGGATCTTCCAGTAACACTATGTCCAATTTTCTGAGAGAGCACCAGACTGATTTCCAGAGTGGTTGTACCAGCTTGAAAGCCTACCAACAATGGAGGAGTGTTCCTCTTTGTCTACATTCTGGCCAGAATCTGCTGTGGCCTGCATTTTTCTTCTTAGCCATTCTGAATGGGGTGAGGTAGAATCTCAGAATGGTTTTGAATTGCATTTCCCTGATGAATAGGGATGTTGAACATTTTTTCAGGTGCTTGTCAGCTATTCAGTATTCCTCAGTTGAGAATTCTTTGTTTAGCTCTGTACCCCATTTTTAATAGAGTTATTTGATTTCCTGGAGTCCATCTTTTGAGTTCTTTATATATACTGGAATTTAGTCCCCTATCATATTTAGGATTGGTAAAGATCCTTACCCATTCTGTTAGTGGGCTTTTTGTCTATACCTGTACCATTAAGTTTTTATCACAATTGCTCTGTAGTACAGCTTGAAGTCGGGCATGGTGATTCCACCAGAGGTTCTTTTATTCTTGAGAATTGTTTTTGCTTATCCTAGGTTTTTGTTTTTCCATATGAATTTGCAAATTGCCCATTCTAACTTGGTGAAAAATTGAGTTGGATTTTGATGGGGATTGCATTGAATCTGTAGATTGCTTTTAGCAAGATGGCCATTTTTACTATATTAATCCTGCAAATCCATGAGCAGGGGAGATCTTTCCATCATCTGGGATCTTCTTAAATTTCTTTCTTCAAAGACTCGAAGATCTTATCAAACAGATTTTTCACTTCCTTAGTTTGAACCACACCAAGGTATTTTATATTATTTGAGAATACTGTGAAGGGTATTGTTTCCTTTCCAATATGTATCCCCTTGATCTCTTTTTGTTGTCTAATTGCTCTGGCTATGACTTCAAGTACTATATTGAATAGTTTAGGAGAAAGTGGGCAGCCTTGTCTAGTCCCTGATTTTAGTGGGATTGCTTCCAGCTTCTCACCATTTACTTTGATGTTGGCTACTGGTTTGCTGTAGATTGCTTTTATTATGTTTAGGTATGGGCCTTGAATTCCTGAACTTTCCAAGACTTTTATCATGAATGGGTATTCAGTTTTATCAAATGTTTTCTCAGGTTCTAATGAGATGATCATGTATTTTTTTTGTCTTTGAGTTTGTTTATATAGTGTATTACATTGATGTATTTCTATATATTAAACCATCCCTTAGTCCCTGGGATGAATCCTAATTGATCATGATGGATAATCATTTTGCTGTGTCTTGGATTCAGTTTGTCAGAATTTTATTGAGTATTTTTGCATCAATATTCATAATGGAAATTGGTCTGAAATTCTCTTTCTTTGTTGGGTCTTTATGTAGTTTAGGTATCAGAGTACTTGTGGCTTTATAGAATGAATTGGGTAGAGTACCTTCTGTTTCAACTTTGTGAAATATTTTGAAGAGTATCGGAATTTAGTCTTCTTTGAAGGTCTGATAGAACTCTGCACTAAACCCATCTTGTCCTGGGCTTTTTTTGGTTGGGAGACTACTAATGACCGCTTCTATTTCTTTAGGGGATATAGGACTGTTTGTTTAGGTCATTAATCTGATCCTGATTTAACTTTGGTACCTGGTATCTGTCTAGAAATTTGTCCATTTCATCCAAGTTTTCCAGTTTTGTTGAGTAGAGCCTTTTATATTAGGATCTGATGATGCTCTGAATTTCCTCAGATTCTGTTGTTATGTCTCCCTTTTCAGTTCTAATTTTTTAATTAGGATGCTGTCCCTGTGCTCTAAACTTAGTCTCGCTAAGGGTTTATCTATCTTGTTGATTTTCTCAAAACAAAACAAAACAAAACAAAAAAACCAGCTCCTGGTTTGTTTGATTCTTTGTATGGTTCTTTTTGTTTCTACTTCATTGATTTCAGCACTGAGTTTGATTTTTCTACTCCTCTTGGGTGAATTTGTTTCCTTTTGTTCTAGAGCTTTTAGGTGTGCTGTCAATCTGCTAATGTGTGCTCTGTCTAGTTACTTTTTGGTGGCACCCATAGGTATGGGTTTTCCTTTTAGAACTACTTTCATTGTGTCCCATAAGTTGGGGTATGTTGTGGCTTCATTTTCATTAAACTCTAAAAGTCTTTAATTTTTTTCTTTCTTTTTTCCTTGACCAAGTTATCATTGAGTAGAGTGTTGTTCAACTTCCAAGTGAATGTTGGCTTTCTATTATTTATGTTGTTATTGAAGATCAGCCTTAGTCTGTGGTGTTCTGATAGGTTGCATGGGATTATTTCAATATTTTTGTGTCTGCTGAGGCCTGTTTGATGACTGACTATATGGTCAGTTTTGGAGAAGGTACCATGAGATGCTGAGAAGAAAGTATATCCTTTTGTTTTAGGATAAAATATTCAGTAGATATCTGTTAAATCCTTTTGTTTCATAACTTCTGTTAGTTTCAATGTGTCTTTGTTTAGTTTCTGTTTCCAGGATCTGTCCATTGGTGAGAGTGAGGTGTTAAAGTCTCCCCCTATTATTGTGTGTGGTGCAATGTATGCTTTGAGCTTTACTAAAGTTTCTTTAATGAATGTGGCTGCCCTTGCATTTATAGCATAGATATTCAAACTTGAGAGCTCATCTTGGAAGACTTTACCTTTGAGTATGAAGGACCTCTCCTTTTCTTTTTTTGATAACTTAGCATTCAAAGTCGATTTTATTCAATATTTGAATGGCTACTCCAGCTTGTTTCTTCAGACCATTTACTTTACAAATTGTTTTCCAGCGTTTTACTCTGAGGTAGTATCTGTCTTTGTCTCTGAGGTGGGTTTCCTATATGCAGCAAAATGTTGGGTCCTTTTTATGTAGCCAGTCGGTTAGCTATGTCTTTTTATTGGGGAATTGAGCCCATTGATATTAAGAGATATTAAGGAAACGTAATTGTTTCTTCCTGTTATTTTTGTCGTTAGAGTTGGGATTCTATTCTTGCAGCCATCTTCTTTTAGGATTGTTGAAGGATTACTTTCTTGCTTTTTCTAGGGCGTCATTTCCCTCCTTGTGTTGGAGTTATCCTTTATTATCCTTTGAAGGGCTGGATTCCTGGAAAGATATTGTGTGAATTTGGTTTTGTCATGGAATACTTTGATTTCTCCATCTATGGTAATTGAGGGTTTTGCTGGGTATAGTAGTCTATTCTGGCATTTGTGTTCTCTTAGGGTCATATAACATCTTTCCAGAATCTTCTGGCTTTCCTAGGCTCTGTTGAAAACTCTGGTGTAATTCTAACAGGGCTGCCTTTATATTTACTTGGCCTTTTTCACTTACCGTTTTTAATATTCTATCCTTATTTAGTGAATTTTTTGTTCTGATTATTATGTGTCAGAAGGAATTTCTTTTCTTTTCCAGTGTATTTGGAGTTCTGTAGGCTTCTTGTATGTTCATGGGCATCACTCTCTTTATGTTAGGGAAGGTTTCTTCTATAATCTGTTGAAGATATTTACTGGCCCATTAATTTGAAAGTCTTCATTCTCATCTATATCTATTATCCTTAGGTTTGGTCTGCTCATTGTGTCCTGTATTTCCTGAATGTTTTGAACTAGGATCTTTTTGCATTTTGCATTTTCTTTGATTGTTGTATCCATGTTTTCTATGGAATCTTCTGCACCTGAGATTCTCTATTCTATCCCTTATATTCTGTTGCTGATGCTCACATCTATGGTTCCTGATTTCTTTCCTAGGTTTCCTATCTCCAGAGTTTTCTCCCTTTGTGATTTCTTTATTGTTTTTACTTCCGTTTTTAGATCTTGGATGGTTTTGTTCAATTCTTTCACCTGTTTAGATGTGTTTTCATATAAGTCTTTAAGAAAATTTTGTGTTTCCTCTTTAAGGCCTTCTAGTATTTCTTTAAGGGAGTTATGTATTTTCTTCTTAAAGTCCTCCATTATCATCATGAGAAGTGACTGTAGATCCAAATCTTGCTTTTCTGTGTGATGGTATATCCAGGACTTATTATGGTGGGAGAGTTTGTTTCTGATGATGCCAAGTAACCTTGGTTTCTGTTGTTTCTGTTCTTATGCTTTCCTCCTGCCATCTGATTATCTCAGGTGCTTGCTGGCTTCAATATATCTGATTGGAGCCTGTCCTGCCTATAATCCCGCTTGATTCAGGACTAAGAGTCCAGATTTCTGTGTGATACTGTGATTCTGGGATCCTGTGAACCTGAGATTATGGGTGTGTCAGAGTTCTTGGCAGTCAAGCTTCCTCTGAGACCCTTAGATCCTGATGTGACCAAGTTCTTGGTATCCTGGGATCCTGGAATCCTAAGATCCAGGGCGTGTTGCAGCACCTGGAAGTGGTGTCTCCTCTGGGGACTGTGGGGCTGTCTGGTGTGTTTGAAACCAAGTTACATCAGTACTAATCAGAAGAAACCCAAGCCCCTGGTCAGGCAGGGCTACTGTGTCCTTGCTTCTGCTGTCACAAGTGTGTCATGATTGGTTTGGAATAGATGTTGTGTTCTACTCACCAGTAATCCTAGAGATTCTGGGTGTGCTAGGGCACCTAGGCCATGGTGAGTTCTCTGGGGACCATGAGACTGTCAGCTGAGTTTGCTCCCAAGGTCTAATTCCTCTACTTTATCTCCAATCTTTGATATTCTTTCTACTTATTGATTCATTCTACCTGTGAAGGTTTCAATTGGTTTTTTTTGTTTGTTTGTTTGTTTTTTGTTTTAACTAGGTTATTGCGTCTTAAATTACATCTTTATTTCAGTTTGATTACATTTTTTATTAATCATTTTATCCATTTACATTTCAAATGATACCCCCTTAACAGTTACCCCTCCAAAATTCCCCCAAGTCATCTCTCCACCCCTCCACTCCCTGTTGCCTCTATGAGGGTGCTACTCCACACATTCAACCCACTCCTGCCCCATTGCTCTAGTATCTCCCTACTCTGGTGCATCAAGTCTCCTTCCCCTGCCTCCCCACTGGCACCAGATAAGGAGATCCTCTGCTACATATATATCTGGAGTCCTACCTCCTTTTATGTATACTCTTTGGTTGGTAGTTTAGTCCCTGGAATCACTGGGTGGTTCAGTTAGTTGATATTGTTCTTCTTATGGGGTTGTAATACCCTTCAGCTCAGTCCTTTCCTGAGTTCTTCCATTGGGGTCCATGACCTCAGTCTGATGTTTGGCTGTGAGTATCTGCATCTGTATTGGTTAAGTGCTGGAAGAACCTCTCAGGGAAGAGATGTATCAGGCTCTTGTCAGCAAGCACTTCTTGGGGGGTTTATTGTCTGCAGATCAGATGGATCCCTAGATGGGTCAGTCTCTTGATGACCTTTCCTTTACTCTCTGTTCCAGTTCTTGTTCCTGTCTCTCCTTTGGACAGAAACAATTCTGAGTTAAAATGTTGAAATGGGTGGGTGGTCAGATCCCTTAACCGGTGGCCATGGCTATCTCCTGGAGGTAGTCTCTACAGAATTTCCCCTTGGTTGGGTATTTGAGGTAAAGTCATCTCCATTGGCTCTTGGAAGCTTCTCACTTCTCTGTAGTCTGGTACTTTCTAGTGGATACCCCCAATTCCCCATCCCCCAGTGCTACATGTTTTTATTCACTTCTCTGACCCTCTCTACTTCTCTCCTGTCCATTCCAAAACCTGCTCCTGGCCCACTTTTGTCCCTCCCACTCCTTCCTCACTCCTCGGTTCACCCCCTTCTACCTCCTATGATTATTTTGTTCCCCATACTATGTTGAATTGATACATCTACCCATTGATCTTTCTTCTTCATAATCTGCATATGTTTTTTGGGTATTCTGAACTTCTGGGCTAAAATATACTTATTGTATATTCTTTTATGTCTGGATTATCTCACTCAGGATGAAATTTTCTAGTTCCATCAATTTGCCTGAGTATTCATGAAGTCATTGTTTTTAATAGCTGAGTAGTATTCCATTGTGTAAATGTACCACATTTTCTGTATCCATTCCTCTGTTGAGGGACACCTGGGTTGTTTCAAACTTCTGGCTATTATAAATAAGGCTGCTATAAACAAAGTGGAGTATGGGTCCTTCTTTGTTGGAACATCTTCTGGGTAGATGCCCAGTAGTGGTATAGCTGGGTCTTCTGATAAAACTATTTCCAGTTTTCTGAGGAAATGCCAGATTGATTTCCAAAGTGCCTTTACCAGCTTGCAGTCCTGCAACTAATAGAGGAGTGTTCCTCTTTCTTCACATCCTCCTCAGCATCTGCTGTTACCTGAGTTTTTGATCTTAGTCATCATGATTGTTGTGAGGTGGAATTTCAGCATCATTTTGATTTGCATTTCCCTGATGATTAAGGATATTGTACATTTTTTTTAAAGTGTTTTTTAGCCATTTGAGATTCCTCCATTGGGAATTCTTTGTTAGCTCTGTTCTCCATTTTTAATAGGGTTATTTGGTTCTCTGGCATTTAACATCTTGAGTTCTTTGCATATGTTGGATATGGGTCCTCTGTTTGATGTAGGGTTTGTAAAGATTTTTTTTCTCAATCATTGGGTTGCTGTTTTGTCTTATTTACATAATACTTTGCCTTATAGATCCTTTTCAATTTTATGAGGCTTCATTTCTCAATTGTTGATCGTAGACACTGAGCCAATGCTGGTTTGTTCAGCAATTTTTCCCCTGTGCCCATATGTTTGAGGTTCTTTCCCACTTTCTCTTTTATTAGATTCAGTGTATCTGGTATTACATGGAGTTCCTTTATCCACTTGGATTTGAGCTTTGTATAAGGAGATAGAAATAGACCAATGTTCATGCTTCTTGCTGACCACCAGTTGAACCAACAACATTTATTGAAAATGCTGTCTGTTTTCCACTGGATGGTTTTGGCTTAAAGATCAAGTGACCCTAGGTGTGCATGTTTATTTCTGGGTTTTTGATTCTATTCCATTGATTTACTTGCCTGTCTCTGTAGCACTGCCGTGTGGTTTTTAATCACATATTGCTTTGTAATACAGCTTGAGGTCAGGGATGGTGAATCCTCCAGAAGTTCTTTTATTGTTGAGAATGGTTTTCCTTATCCTGTTTTATTTTTTTTTTAATTCCAGATGAATTTGATAATTGCTCTTTATATCTCTGTGAAGAATTGAGTAGGAATTTTCTTGAGGATTATATTTAACCTGTAGATTGCTTTTGGTAAGATGGCCACTTTTACTGTGTTAATCCTGCAGATCCATGAGCATGGAAGATCTTTCTATCTTTTGAGGTCTTTTTAGATTTATTTCTTCAGAGACTTGAAGTTCTTCTCATATAGAGATTTCACTTGCTTGATTAGAGTCACACCAAGACATTTTATATTATTTGTGACTATTATGAAGGGTATCATTTCCCTGATTTTTTTCAGCCTGTTTATCCTTTGAGTAGAGGGGGCTAATGATTTGTTTGAGTTGATTTTATATCCTTCTGAAGTTATTTATCAGTTGTAGGAGTTCTCTGGTGGATTTTTTGTGGTTGTTTATAATATTGTCTGCAATTAGTGATAACTTGACTTCCTCCTTTCTAATTTGTGTTCCATTGCTTTTTTTTTTTTTTTTTTTTTGTCTAATTGCTCTGACTCAAACTTTATGTACTATACTGAATAGATAGTGGAGAGAGGACAGGCTTGCCTTGTCTCTGATTTTAGTGGTATTGCTTCATTTTTCTCTCCATTTAGTTTGATATTGGCTATTTGTTTTCTATATATAACTTTTATTATGTTTAGCTATGAACCTTGAATTGCTTATCTCTCCAATACTTTTAACAGGAAGAGGTATTATATTTTGCCAAAGGCCTTTTCAGCAGCTAATGGGATGATCATGCGTTTTTTTTTCTTTGTGTTTGTTTATATAATGGACTATGTTGATGGATATCCATATATTTGAACCATCACTGCATCTCTGGCAGAAATCCTACTTGATCATGTTGGATGATTATTTTGATGTGTTCTTGCGCTCAGTTTTCGAAAAATTTATTGGTATTTTTAATCAATATTCATAAGGGAAATTGGTCTGAAATTCTCTATCTTTGGTCTTTGTGTGGTTTAGGTGTAACTGTGGCATCATAGCACATATGGGGTAGTGTTCCTTGTGTTTCTATTTTATGAAATAATTTGAAAAATATTGGTATTAAGTCATCTTTGAAGGTCTGATAACTTTTTACACTAAAACAATCTGGCCCTGGGCTTTTTTTTTTTTTTTTTTTTTTTTTTTTTTTTTTGGCTAGGAGACATTTAATGATTTCTTCTATTTCTTCAGGGGTTATGGGACTGTTTAGATGGTTTGACTGATCCTAATTTAACTTTGATACCTTAAATCTGTCTAGAAAATCATCCATTTCATGTAGATTTTTCTAGTTTCGTTGAGTATAGGTTTTTTAGTTAAATCTGATGATTTTTTTTCTTTTTTTCCATATTTTTATTGGGTATTTATTTCAATTACATTTCCAATGCTATCCCAAAAGTCCCCCACACACTGAAGAAATTCTTCAGTTTCTGTTGTTATGTCTCTGTTTCTTTTCTGATTTTGTTAATTTGGATACTGTCACTTGGCCCCTGGTTAGTCTGGCTAAGGGTTTATCTATTTTGTTGATTTTCTCAAAGAACCAACTCCTGATTTGGTTGATTCTTTGTATCATTCTTTTTGTTTCCATTTGGTTGATTTCAGCCCTTAGTTTGATTATTTCCTGCCTCTACTCCTCTTGGGTGTATTTGCTTCTTTTTGTTCTAGAGCTTCCAGGTGTGCTCTTAAACTGCTAGTGTATGTTCTCTCAAATTTCTTTATGGAGGCACTCAGAGCTATGAGTTTTCCTCTTAGCACTGCTTTCATTGTGTCCTGTAAGTTTTGGTATGTTGTGCCTTCATTTTTCTTAAATTCTAAAACATCTTTCTTCATTTCTTCCCTTACCAAGTTATAGATATGTAGAGAGTTGTTCAGCTTCCATATATATGTGGGTTTTCTGTTGTTTTTGCTGATATTGAAGAGAAGCCTTAGACCTTAGTGATGCATGGGATTATTTCAATCTTCTAGTATCTGGTGATGCTTGTTTTGTGACCAATTATATGGTCAATTTTGTAGAAGGTACCATGAGGAGCTGTGAAGAAGGTATAGTCCTTTGTTTTAGGGTAAAATGTTCTGTAAAAGCTATCTGTCAAAACCTTTTCATTCATAAGTTCTCATAGTTTCACTGTGGCTCTGTTTAATATCTATTTCCTGTTATATGTTCAT
The DNA here is from genome assembly GCF_978045245.1 of Mus caroli. NCBI lineage: Eukaryota > Metazoa > Chordata > Mammalia > Rodentia > Muridae > Mus > Mus caroli. The sequence continues at coordinate 31,019,444 of NW_028227264.1, forward strand.
TGGTGAGAGTCAGATAATGAAATTTACCATTATTATTGTATGAGGTTCAGTGTGTGTTTTGAGCTTTAGGAATGTTTCTTTTACAAATTTGACTGCCCTGGTGTTTGGGACATAGATGTTCAGGATTGTTTCTTTGATGAGATAAGTAGTATCCTTCCCCACTTTTTTTTTTTTGAAAACTTTTGATTGAAAGTCTATTTTATTGGATACTAGAATTGCTACACTAGTTTATTTCTTGGCACTGTTTGCTTGGAAAAATGTTTTCCATCTGTTTATTTTTTGTTAAAGTCTGTCTTTGTCACTGAGATGTGTTTCCTGTATGCAGCAAAAGTTTGGGTCCTTATTACATATGCAGTCTGTTATCCTATGTCTTTTTATTGGTGAAATGAGTCCATTGATGTTGAGAGATATTAACGATCAATGATTGTTGCTTTCTGTTATTTTTGTTATGAAATTATGTTTTAGTTGTCTCTTCTTTTGTTTTTGTTTGAGACGATTGATTTCTTGCTTTTTCTTGGGTGTAATTCCCTTCTTGTTTTGGAATTTTCTTTACATTTTCCTCTGTACGGCTGTATCAGTGGAAAGATATTGTTTAAATTTGTTTTTGTCATGGAATATCTTGGTTTCTTCATCTATGGTAATTGATAGATTTGTGGGCTAAAGTAGCCTGGACTGGCATTTTTGATCTTAGGGTCTGTATGACACCTGTTCAAGATCTTCTGGCTTTTAGAGTCTCTGGTAAGAAATCTGGTGTAATTCTGATAGGTCTGCTTTTATATGTTACTTGACTTTTTTCCCTTATTGCTTTTAATATCCTTTCTTTGTTCTGTAGATTTGGTGGTTTTATTACTGGATGGGAGGAATTTCTTTTCTTGTCCAATGTGTTTCACATTTTGTAGGCTTCTTGTATGTTTATGGATATCTATTTCTTTAGGTTAGGGAAGTTTTCTTCTACAATTTTGTAGAAGATATTTACTGGCCATTTTATTTAGGAATCTGCTTTTTTTTTTTTTTTAGGATTGGTCCTTTCATTGTGTTATGGATTTCTTGAACGTTTTAGTTAGGTGCTTTTTGAATTTTGTATTTTCTTTGACTGTTGTATCAATGTCTTCTATATTATATTATATATCTGAGATTCTTTCTTCAATCTCTTGTATTCTGTTGCTAATCCTTGAATTTGTGACTCCTGATCTCCTTACTGGGTTTTCCATCTCGGGGGTTGTCTCTATTTGTGTTTTCATTAATGTTTCTATTTCTATTTTTAAATCCTGGATGGTCTTGTTCAATTTCTTCAATTGTTTGGTTGTGTTTTCCTTTATTTCTTTAAGAAAATTATGTTTTTCCTCTTTAAGGCCTTCTACTTGTTTACCTGTGTTCTCCTGTATTTCTTTAAGGGAGTTATGTCCTTAAAGTCCTCTATCATATTCATGAGATGGGATTTTAAGTCTGAATCTAGTTTTTCAGGTGTGTTGGTGTTTCCAGGGCTTGCTTTAGTGGAAGAACTTGGTTCTGATGATAACAGAAATAACCTCAGAACTTGGTTCTGATGTTGACAAGAAGCATTTGTTCTGTTGCTTATGTTCTTGTGCTTACCTCTTGCCATCTGGTTATATCTCATGCTAACTGGCCTTCCTCTCTCTGACTGGAATCTGTCCCTCCTGTGAACCTATGATCCTGTTTTTTGGGGTTTTTGTTTGTTTGTTTTGTCTTGTTTTGTTTTGTTTTATTTTTAGAACTTCTGGGATTCCAGGTCTCTCTGACCCTGTGATCCTTTGATCCTCAGACCCTGGGTGTATCAGGGCTCCTGAGAGTCAAGCTGCCTCTGGGTTTGGTTGGGTGGAGTGGGTAGAGAGCCAAAGCCCATGGTCTGCTCCAGGCTCAGGTGTAAACCAGAAGAAAAATGTGCCTCTGGATGGGCAGGGGTTTCTGTGTCCCTTGGTAACATCCTATTTAACTACAAAACTTTGTTTGATCCTTTAAATGTAGTTAATTTAAAATTGTAATCGATTAAAAATGCACCACTCCCGACTTGTCCAATTCAGACAGCTAGGTGATACCCTCAAGCACAGGGTTATGATTGATGCTCTTCAATTATCTGTCATTCAATACTTAGTTTTTTCCAATACTGCTGTGAAAGGCTGATGCTTTCTCCACAATCTATGGGTAGATATTTTTAGCTAAATGTATAATTGAAACAGCAAAGCTCTTTTTCTTTCCCTCAAGTCAAGAAAAGTTTAGAATGAGTTCAGTGAGAAGAACATCGTTTTGGTTCCTTAGAGGGTCATAACAGAAATAATAGGAACTGTTTTAACAGACATTGAACATATTTATTTTTTTCTCACCTGTTCACTGTTAACCCATCTAGAGCTTTTTAGAGTAGGAAAAATACAATAATTAGTTGAGGATTCTCTGCGGGGAGAAAAGGAGTTCTGGCTCAACTGCATTACCTTTTGTAAATGGTGCTGGCAGGCAATTTAGATTTTTGTAACCTCTAGCAAAAACAGATGGTTTTCCATAAAATGTTCATATTTCTGTATGTCTTATAATTTGCATATCTTGCAGCACATGGGCCATCCTTTCAGACCTCAGCATCCTTGGCCAGAGAGTGGCGAAAGACTGCTTCACTATTAGTTTCATCTCAATAGGCTGATTATTATACTAAAATGGAGTATTATCCCAGAAATATGCTTTCCTCGAGCACTAAGTACAAGAAGTGTTACCTAAGAATTTTTAAGCATATACATTCCTTTTTTTTTTTTTTTTGGTTTTTTGTTTTTGTTTTTTGTTTTTGTTTTTTGTTTTGTTTTTGTTTTTTGTTTCGAGACAGGTTTTCTCTGTGTACCTTGGCTGTCCTGGAACTCACTCTGTATACCAGGCTGGCCTCGAACTCAGAAATCCGCCTGCCTTCCAAGTGCTGGGATTAAAGGCGTACACCACCACGCCAGGCAGCACATACATTCTTATTTTAATTTTTAATCTTTCTCCAGTTGAGTAGTAGTTTTATAAGAAAATAGGAAACTATAGTTTTATAAGTAGAGAAAACAACAAGTCTGACTTCGATTGAGCAGCTCATTGGACAACTAGTATCTTATTTTAAAAGAATGTGTACCCTTTGAGGGTTTGAAATATGTTATATTGCTGATTCAACTTTAACTGTTGTATTCATTACTATGGATTTCTCTTGAAGTTTACATAAAAGTTCCTACCCAAAAGTTTATTTATTTTTATTAATACAAATACAAATGTTTTCTGCCATCTCTTTCACTTGCAAATATGAGCAGTGAGGTACCTGTGTACACCATAGTTATTCCTGAGGTTTGGTCAAAATATGCCACCACATTGGGGGCAAGTCCATTCTAGCAAGAAGCAAAGCTTCAGGCATATAACCTTCTAGTGGTGTTTTCCCCTGCCCTTGCTTAACCTTCTGCTCCCAGCTTTCTACCCTCAATTACCCCTTTCCTCTGTTTCCTGTCTCCTGTGTCTGTTTCAGTCTCTGTAGCTGCCTCCCTTCCTCCCTTCTTCCCTTTTCCCTTTCTACCTTCCTCAAAGTGATCAGGATGTTCAAAATGTAAGCACCATACTGCAAACTTGTAGCACTCCTATCTCTCCTAGGAAGTGCCCCCAGCAGATTCAAGAAAGATATATGGCTGAGGATACTAATTTTGCCTCCCTCAGTAGATGTGATACCTGTGCCATAACTATCTCATTCTTATATTCTTCAAACCAGGTGCTCCACAAACAATCAAAGTACCAGTCTTTGTTCCTTTGCATCGTGTACTTATAAAGCCTTATATAGTGGCAGCCCCTTCTTCTGGTGGCTGAGGTAGGCTGAATGAACCAGAAGACCACAGCATCCCACCCAGTAGCCAGTGAGGGGCTCTATATTTAGTTTTCAAATTTAACCTTAACCTAAATGTGCATTGCAAAACTAGATACTGACTTTGAATTTTCTTTTCTTAGAAATTAATAAAAGGAATTTGCTTCATAATTAGCTTCATAAAGAACTAGTTTCTTTATGGAATAGTGAGACATTAATAGTCTCATTGTAGAAAATTCACCAGTTTTCTCTGGTCCCTACATAATCTATTGAAAATCAAGTTCTGATCTTTAAAATGAAAAGGATTTCTGTATAATATACATCTAATAGAAAGAGAAAGGTATTTTTGTTTTGTATTTTTATATCAGTCTGGTCAGTTGATTTTTTCCCATTATCATTAGTTTTTTAAATACAACTTTTATGGCTTTATTAGTGATAATCTTGTCAGTAGTCTTCTAAGTGTGAGTTACAATGATGAGTAAGTAATTAATGATACTAAGGGATTTGTAGGATAGTGTGAAGAAACATTTGTGTAAGTAACTTAAATGTATGACTACTCTGAGACTCAAGTTTTCACTGTTGTGCCCAGTAGACTGGGATTGAGAAATGATGAATGTGTAGACAACGGTATTGATTCTCATTTCTTTGCCTCACACTTGCTTGTGTTTATTTCATTTCTTGTGTCCGGTTGTTCTTTTATTTAGTGTACTCTTTATTTTCTATTTTATTGTTATTTGCTGAAGTGACAGATCTAACATATTACTCAAGGATTACTCATTGCCACTTTTCTTGTGAATTTATGGTCTCAGGATTGAGTTTGCTCTTTAAACCATATGGTTTTGAAGATAGAAGTGCTATGTACAGGCCAGATGTCAAATCTGATAGTCTTTGCACATGTTCTTGGTTGCTCAGAGGCTGATACTATTGCCGAGTGGAAGCAAATTGTCAGAGTTGTTGAAAAGGCATTTTGATTTTAAATTGTTAGTTTCTCCTGGCATGCAGTTCACATAATAGGTTGTGAATTATCACATATTAACTTAAGAGTTTACTCAGAGAAGGACAACATGGTATTGTGAGGGACTCATGCTGTCATTATGACCCTAAAATTTGCTTCTGTTAAAATTTCCCCTTTACAAGTAGACATTAAAAATTGTTCTCTCTAAAATGAATTTGGGAATGTTTAATGATGCTCCAGCCAGCTGTTAAAATGTTTGATGTTTATGCAGAGGTCCCTCATCAGTTCCAAGCATCCACATGACAATTCACACCTGTATGTATCCAGGGTACTGAACACCCTTTTTTGGTCTGAGAGACTTTCAGGCATAGATGTAGTACACATACATACATACAAGCAGAACACTTAAAACTTAAAAGAAATGAACGTTAATCCACTGAAAGTATTAAAAATAAACCAGTGTGGATTGATAAGGTAATGTGATTTTCTGGTGAAGAAACAGATGAAGTCAAATCTCAGAGAGGGGCCTGGGATAGAGCCTACGGTCTTAATTTTTTCCATTCATGTGTTACTGAGGCATGATCAATCAGAAACCAGGCCTTGAATAAGTAACTATAACTATGATGATGATGATGATAAATAAACAATATTCTTCATATAAAAACTGAAGTGTTAGCATGTTTGTAATGATGGCTCTGATATAAATGAAAACTTATCTCTGAAACAAAAGACAAAACAAGTTCATTCATCACAGAATATAAAATCCTTTTTCATCATCACCATCATCATCATCATCATCATCAGGGGTATATTTATGGCAAGAGTGGGAGAGAGAGAGAGAGAGCGGGGGGGGGGTGGGAGAGGAAGGATGGAAAGAATTAGTATATGTAGATTTGCACATGTGTGTTCCTATATAAATATGTACGTGTGTGTACACGTGTGTGTGGAGGCTAGACGACAATTTCAGGTGTTCTTTCATAGCAACATAGTTCACTTGATTTCAAGACAAGTTCTCTCATTGGCTTGGAACTTGCCAAGTAGGCTAGACTGTCTGGATAGGAAGCCCTAGGAATCTGATTGTGTCCAGTCAATGCTACAGTTACAAGTGATTGCTACCATGCGCGGCTATTGCTATTATTATGTTATATTATTATATTATTGCTATTATTATATTGATAAGTTTAGCTTATCATTCTCTACATAGTATATTGATTCTATTTGTTCCTTCAACTTAAATCCAGTTCCACTGAAGCCCTTCAAGATGTCATATCTCCCTCCCAATTTTATGTTCCAATTGTTTATTTTTGAAGATTTGCTTATATTACTTCTAAGTGTGTGTGTGTGTGTGTGTGTTTGTGAGTATATGTGTGATTATGAACAATTACTCTCAGAGCCCAGAGTAAACCAATCACTGGGGAACTACAGGAAGCTGTGATCTTCTTGATTTACGTTATGGGAACAAAACTCAAGTTCCCTGGAAAAGCAATAGATGTTCTCACACCTGAACCATCTTTTTGGCCTTTATTTATTTGATTTTAAATTAGTAATTTACTGAGTCCAATAAGGATGCCCATTTATGCATGTGAGCAGGGTCATGCAATGGGTAGCTTACCAGAAACCACACCCTCAGGGAAAAATTATTATCCCTCTGCCAGAAGCTATAAACTGATAATAGTTTCTCAGCAATGATGAGCTTCAAGGTCCCAGTCCTCTCATGCTTCAACTGATGTGTGTGATCATATTCAAATTATGTGCAGGCATGTACAGCTATTCATGAGTCTGATGGACCTAACCTGTAAAGAAGTCAACATTTCCAAATCTCCTCTCCATCCACAGGCACTTATAATCTTTTACTCCCTCTTTCATAATGTTCTCTGATCCTTGGGTGTGGAGGAGAGTAAAACAAATGTCACATAAGGCTGAGCACTCACTGTCAGTGCTTGATCACTCAGTCATATCTTCTGATGATGCTTTTATACTTCTAAATAGTATAATTTTAAATATGTTGATATGAAATGAAAGACTGAAAACATATGTGTCATCCATATGATATTTACATATATATAAATAATATAATATATTTACATATAGACTAAATTATGTACTCTAAGTCTCAAATTATGAATGAAGATAGTTGACCAGAAGGGATAAATCTTTCTCTCCATATTGTTGAATGATTCTATAAAAAATGTTAATAAAGGCAATAATCTAACATGCTAAGTGAAATGAACTGTGTTATGAAAGCTCAATTTATTCTAAAATCTTTATTTATATGTCTGTCATATAAGTGGAGTTCTGTATGATATTATTTTATAAAATGCAGAACAAGGAATGGAGAAAAGCAATGACAACAAAAATCTCTAATATAACATGGAAGAAAGACTCAAATTACTCTCTTCATAACATATTTTTGCTCAAGGCCATGGTAAATGTGATGGAAAGGACAATAATGTGGGTAGTGGCATCTTAGTGATACAGGCAGGCTCCAGATTAAAAATGATTGTCCTTGGAATTATTCTTATATTATCTTCAGTGACATTCAGTGGACCAGTTTTTAATCTAAATATAAAAGGCTGGCCATACAGAAATAATTCATAAAGGAGTTTGAGAGTCTTTGATTCTAGGTGCTAAATAGCGAACAATGAGGTTGTTCAGTTTTTAGAATCTCTTATGCTGTAATATATTTCATGAATTTTTGTTTTTATATGTCCGTTTTTCTGAAATTCCATTAATGAATAAATTTATTAAGAAAAAAATCTAAGTATTAAAAACAAAGCTTCTATGTATAATTTTCACATGTATTCTTAATAGCTGCCCTTATATCCACAGATAACCCTTGCCTTATCAAAGAAGTTTCATTTTGCAGAAGATAGAAAATATTACAGAAAACACAATGGGTCAAAAACTCATAGAATTAGCCAGGTTCCATTTGACACATCAATAATGCAGCCCTATACTCAAGGAACATCACAGAAGAGAGGAGGAGAAAAAAAATGTAAGAGCCAGAGGAAAGGATGCCAACTGAGAATTAGTGTCATGTAGAGATGACAAGAAAGCTGCCCCCATGAAATCTTAACAATGTTTCCTAAAAACACCTGAACAATAAAACCAAATGGGCATGACAATATAATAAGGTTCTAATTCCAAGTGGTCATCTATAAATCTGTGAACATAATAGCAATACTAAATGTAGTCAGTAGGTGTGTGTGTGTGTGTGTGTGTGTGTGTGTGTGTAAAACAACAGTAATTAAATCTAAAGATGCCATAAATATTGAGAGGGTGCAGGAGGAGCTGGTGAGGGTAAAGGGGAGAGTAAGAAGGATGTAAATACAATCCTTATGTATGAGACTGTCAAAAGAAAAAACTGAAAAATCAAAGTTAATAATCATTATTGTGTAATTTTTCATCTTTTTTCTATATTGTTTTGAACTACTTGTGAATTGTAAATTATCCATCTTTTTTTTTCCTTGAAGAACCAGGCAAACCTCCTGAAACCAAACAAATGACCGCCAAACTCACAACACAAGGTAAGAAAGCAACTCTTTAAACATACTACTTGCCTTTTCCTATTGTAACTTCATAGCATTTTATTGACAAAGCAAAAGCTGTTTATTGCAGAAGGGCACCATCTGCTGGCCACTCTTCTTCAGTAAACAAACTTTCAAGTATTAATTTTTATTGAAAATAGAATGTATATTCTGGTTATGATTCCTATGTTTCTCAACTTTTACCAGATCTTCCCCACATCCTCATCCACCTAAATCCACACTCTTTTTTTTTATATGCATCTAAAAATAAAACAAAGTAAAATAAAATATGAACAAACATATCTGAATGGGACAAAACAAACTAATGACCGGGAAAACAAAGAGCCAAGTAAAAAGAAAAGAAAAGAAAAGAAAAGAAAAGAAAAGAAAAGAAAAGAAAAGAAAAGAAAAGAAAAGAAAAGAAAAGACATGTAGACATAGGCACACATAGAAATCCCCCCAAAACACAAAATCAGAAACCTTAACTTATAAGTAAAAGAACTGTTAGGAAAAAACAAAACAAAAAACCAAAACCAACCAAACAAAAAACAAACAAAACTAACCAAAGCATTGTATATAAAAGTACCCTCAAAGATACCACTAAAGTTTTTGTTTGTTTGTGCTGGTCATCTATGGCTATGGATGGGGTCATGTCCTAAGAGTAGTGTTTATACTCAGTGAGACTCTCTAAGAGAAAAACTATTTTTTTTATTTGCATGTAGTAACCAATTTGAGAAAGCTTCTATGCTAAGGATGTGTTCTTGTATTCAGCTCATTTCTCAGCACTGGGACCTCATAAGATACAGGCCTGTGTAGATCTTGTGCACACTGTCAGTCTTTGTGACTGTATCAGTTCATAGGTTTCCTGTGTGTCCTCACTGTTGGCTTTGATTCTTTGGTGTCCTCTATTCCCTCTGGCTCTTATAATCTTTCTCCCTCCTTTCCTGTAGGCTTTCCTAAGCTGTTAAGGGGTAGGAGTTATCAGAAGCATCATATTTAGGGCAGTGCTTTAAAGTTTTTCACATTGTCTACCTGTGTGTCTCTGTATTTTTCCCATCTACTGCAGGAGGAAAGTTCCCTGAGGATGGCTGAACAAGTAACTGATTTGTTAGTATAGCAGAATGTTGACTTGTTGGTATGTTCTTTAGCAAAGCAGTATTAGTTGGCTTATCTAGTCTCAGGCTCTTGGCTCCTCAAGCAGGTTTCATCTAATGGGCTGGACTTTAATCCAGTTAGATATTGGTTGGTTATTTCAACAAGCTCTGTGCCACCACTGCACCATAGTATCTTGTAGGAAGGTCACGATTTTAGACTGAAGGGTTAGTGGCTGGGTTGGTGGTTATTTTCTACTCTATTACCTTGTAGAATAGCTTCCAGTACCAGAAACGCAAGTCTTAAAAGCAAGCATTTCCTTATCCATTTGGAAAAGTTCTATTGATAATGATGCTAACTTTACATACCAAAATGAAAAAATAAATAAATCAGTGCATTGTCTCCAAGTTTATTTCATGATGCTTTAATATATATTCTAAAATGTAAATCTCAGATAATAAGTATATAAAAATACACAGATTCACTACTAATCCAAGTATTTCTAATGGTTTGGCTAAACTGGTTATATTTTATGATTTGTTTCATGTTAGAAGAGACTATTGGAATGTTATAAAATCAATATTGCTTTCTAAATGCTCATATTCCAAAAGCTGGCATCTAGATATATTACAAAAATAATTACCTTAACTTTATGAACCATGCAAGAAAATCAGTTCCATCAGTCAATGACATCCTTGGGGCCTACACAGTAGAAGGAGTAGATTCTCAAATAGGAGAATTAATTTGACAAAACATAAAACAGGGTCACAAGTATTCTACCATTGTTACCTCTGAAAAGTTAGAGAACACTTTTAGAAAACAATGGGGAATACATGGGGGACAGGTTTTTCATTTTCTCTTCTACACCAGATTATTCAGTACTGCAGTACTTAGCAATAAAAGACATGTCTTTGGACAGTGATATGATTTTTTTTCTGGGTAGAAGTGCCTTGCAGCAAACTTATTAGCATACAGCGTGCTGTGAGATAAAACTGAATGTATTGTATCTGACCAAAATCTTATTTATAAGCAATTTATGCTAGCATAGTTAAAGATTATAGAGCCCATTTTACATTTTTTTTTGCTGAAATAAAATTGTTTCTTTTATGAAAGTTTTGATGTTGAAGGCAATAAATATTATTTGAGATAGAAAACTATAGTGAGTCTGTGAAAATAAATATCAGGGTAAATTCCACAGGCAAATAACTTTTTGTAATAAGAGTTATTATAGTGTTCATATATGGATGTATCTGTGTATAGACATATCAAAGTGTGTTACTTTTCTTATACAAAGTACAAAGGTTTTATTTCCTTCTATTTTACCTGGAAATTTTGATAGCCACACAATAGTAGAAGTGCAATTTGAATCATGAATCAAATTTACTTGAGCCTGATGTTAATGAAGTTGAAACAGAAGCATTGAAATATATGTGACAATTCACTTAAAATATCAACTGAAGCCTATGGGTTCAGTGCTTTTACACTAAACTACATTAGGCAAGGTGTCTTAGTCAGGGTTTGTATTCCTGCACAAAACATCATGACCAAGAAGCAAGTTGTGGAGGAAAGGGTTTATTCGGCTTACACTTCCACATAGCTATTCATCACCAAAGGAAGTCAGGACAGGAACTCATATAGGGCAGGAACTTGGATGATGTAGAGGCCATGAAGGAATGCTGCTTACTGGCTTGCTTGCCCTGGCTTGCTGAGATTGCTTTTTTTTTTTTTTAATTGGTTATTTTGTTTATTTACATTTCAAATGTTATCCCCCCCCCAATTTCCCCTATGGGAAAAAAAAGACATCATACCTCCTCTCCCTGCTTCCATGAGAGTGCTCCCCCACTCACCCACTCCTGCATTCATGCCCTAGCATTACTCCCAGTACCAAGGGCCTCCCCTCCCAATGATGCCAGACAAGGCCATCCTCTGCTACATATGCAGCTAGAGCCATGGGTCCCTCCATTTGTGTTCTTTGGTTGTTGGTTTAGTCGCCGGGAGCTCTGGGGGTGGGGGGGTGGATCTGGTTGGTTGATAATTGCTATTCTTCTTATGGGGTTGCAAACCCCTTAAGCTCCTTCAGTTCTTCCCCATTGCGGTCCCCTTGCTCAGTCCAATGGTTGTCTGCAAGCATATGCATCTGTGTTGGTAAGGCTCTGGCAGAGTCTCTCAACAGACAACTATATCAGGCTCCTGTCAGCAAGCACTTCTTGTTATCAGCAGTAGTGTCTGTGTTTGGTGGCTGCATATGGGATGAATCCCCAGGTGGGGCAGTCTCTGGATAGCCTTTCCTTCAGTCTCTGCTCCACTCTTTGTCTGCTTGCTTTCTTATAGAACCCATGACTTCTAGCCCATGAATGGCACCACCTACAATGGGCCCTCCCATCCTTGATCACTAATTGAGAAAATATCTTACAGCTGGATCTCATGGAGGCATTTACTCAAGGGAGTCTCCTTTCTCTGTGATAACTCCAGCTTGTGGCAAGTTGACACAGAGAACCAGCCAGTACACAAAGTGACATCTGAAATTTTTGCTTTCAAATAAATTATTTACTGATGAATGACCAATAATCTAGAGTCTCATCTTTATGTTAGAGAGCCCTACTCATTAGAAAAGTGGTTGCCCATGTTGATTTAGCAGGGTCAGATACTGTTGAGTGTATTCAAAGAAATGACAGTGATGCACTAATGTAAGAAATAGCATAATGAGAACAATTAGCAGTGCAGAATTTCCATAGATCTTTCATTTAGTAGATAAGATATAATTGGTGTTTTCAAGTAATACATGAGGAGACAAAGTTTATGCACAAGTGCCAATAGTTCATAGTAGACAATTTTGAAGTAAACAAATTGAAAATGAAAATGAAATGTGATACAAAACTAAATTATAACCACTCAGGAGCTCACAGGCAGAGCTGCTGGGACAGGGCCCTACAGGACTACACCTGCATCCAGGAGGTGGAGTTGTTCCACAGCCCTCTGTGCACTTTCCCTGCTAGAGGAGAGCTTGCTTCAAGAGAGTGCTCTGACCCTAGGACTCAGGGGAAATCACAATTTTCACACCAGGGACTCTCTAAGGTAGGGCCACTGAGAAGGGCACAGACCACAGAAGTGGAAGAGCATCTGGGACAAGGTCCTACGGGCCTACATCTACATCCAAGAGGTGGGGCTGTTGCACAGCTCTCTATGCCACTCCCAGGAGTGCTGACACAGGCTTACAGACTCATGGGCGTAACAAGTGACACCCAGAGACAGCAAGAACATCTAACACCAGAGATAACCAGATCGTGAAAGGAAAATATAAGAATCTTAACAACAGAAACCAAGACTTTTTGGCATAATCAGAACCCAGTATTCCCAACACAATGAGTCCTGGATACCCCAACACACTAGAAAAGCAAGCTTCAGATAAAAATCACATCTCATGATATTGGTAGAGCATTTTTAATGAAGGACATTAATAACTCCCTTAAAGAAATACAGGAGAACACAGATAAACAAGTGGAAACCCTTAAAGAGGATATGAAAAAATCCTTTAAAGAATTACAGGAAAACACAACCAAACATGTGAAGGAATCAAACAATACATTCCAGGATCTAAAACTGGAAGTAGAAACAATAAAGAAATCATAAAGGGAGAAAACTGGAGATAAAAAAACCTAGGAAATAAATCAGGAGCCACAGATGCAATCATCACCAACAGAATAGAGAGATAGAAGAGAGACACTCAGGTGCAAAAGATCCCATACAAAACACAGACACAACAATCATAGAAAATATAAAATGCAAAAAGATCCTAACCCAAAACATCTAGGAAATTCAGGACAGAATGAGACTAAACCTAAGGATAGTAGGTATAGATGAGAAGGAAGATTTCCAACTTAAAGGTCCAGTAAGTATCTTCAACAAAATTATAGAAGAAAACTTCTGTAACCTTAAGAAATAAATGCCCATGAACATACAAGAAGCCTACAGAACACCAAATTGATTGATCAGAAAAGAAATTCCTCCTGTCACATAAAAATCAAAACACCAAATGCACGAAACAAAGAAAGGATATTAAAAGTAGTAAGGGAAAAAGGTCAAGTAATATATAAAGGCAGAACTATTGTAAGACCCCCTTTCAGGGACCCCCACTCTAGCCTCGGGAGTGAGAGAGCACCCAAAGAAACACGAGAATCCATTGCTGTAATCACATGAGGCAGTTTAATGATGGAGCTCCGGACCACCGACATGCATCCCACACAGGAGATAATGGATGTCAGCCACAAGGCTCGAAAGCTAGGGGTTTTTAGGGGTGTGGAATTCAACATAGCAACACACTATTGGCTTATTCAAATATCAGCAGAAAAATTACATGTACGTGCAGGGTGTCAGAGTTCTGTGAGTTGTTGACTCAGTTCAGATAGCCCTGTTATGCTCCTCACATTCCTCTTTATCTTTAAGGTTAAACTGTTCCCAGGAATGTTTTAACTACAGAGCATACCCGGGTTTGTTTTTCTTTTTTCTCAGCCCCAGGCAGCCTCAAGGCTCACAAACAACCAGCAATTTCTGAGTACTTTATATGACTTACAGGTCTTGAAATTTCATCTTTCTTTCACTATCAGAATTACAGCAGACTTCTCACAAGAGACTATAAAGCCAGAAGATCCTGGACAGATGTCATACAGACCCTAAGAGAACACAAATGCCAGAATAGACTACTATACCCAACAAAACTCTCAATTACAATAGATGGAGAAACCAGAGTATTCCATGACAAAATCAAATTTACTTAATATGTTTCCATGAATCCAGCCCTTCAAAGGACCATAAAGAGAACAACACAAGGAGGGAAACTAGGCCCTAGTAAAAGCAAGTAATCTTTCAACAAACATAAAAGAAGATAGCCACATGAACTTTAAAACCAAAAATAACAGGAAGCAACAATTACTTTTCCTTAATATCTCTTAATATCAATGGACTCAATTCCCTAATAAAATGATATAAACTAACAGACTGGGTATGTAAACAGGACCCAACATTTTGCTGCATAAAGGAATCCCACATCTGAGACGAAGACAGAATCTAACTCAGAGTAAAAGGCTGGAAAACAATTTTCCAAGCACATGGCCCCAAGAAACAAGCTGGAGTAGCCATTCTAAGATTGAATAAAATTGACTTTCAACCTAAAGTTATCAAAAAAGGAGGAGGGACACTTCATACTTTTCAAAGGTAAAATCTACGAAGATGAACTGTCAATTTTGAACATGTATGCCCCAAATAAAAGGGCATCTGTATTCATTAAAGAAACTTTACTAAAGCTCAAAGAACACATTGTACAGCACACAATAAAAGTGGGAGATTTCAACATCCCACTACCATCAATGGACAGATCATGAAAACAGAAACTAAACAGAGACACAGTGAAAATAACAGAAGTTATGAAACAAATGGATTTAGCAGATATCTATAAAATATTTTATCCTAAAAAAAAAGGATATACCTTCTTCTCATAACCTCATGGTTCCTTATCCAAAATTGTGCATATACAGCCACAAAACAGGTCTCAACAGATACAAAAGATATTGAAATAACCTCATGCATCCTATCAGATAACCACAGACTAAGCCTGATCTTCAATAACAATATAAATAACAGAAATCCCACATACACATGGAAGCTGAGCAGCACTATACTCAATGATGACATGGTCAAGGAAGCAATAAAGAAATTAAAGATCTTTTAGAGTTTAATGATAATGAAGCCACAACATATGGGATGCAATGAAAGCAGTCCTAATAGTAAACCTCATAGCTATGAGTGGCTACAAAAAGAAACTGGAGAGAGCATACATTAGCAGCTTAACAGTACACCTGAAAGATCTAGAACAAAAAGAAGCAAACTCACCCAAGAGAAGTAGAAGGAAGGAAATGATCAAACTCAGGGCTGAAATCAGCCAAGTGGAAACAAAAAGAACGATACAAAGAATCAACCAAACCAGGAGCTGCCTCTTTGAGAAAATCAGCACAATAGACAAACCCTTAGCCAGACTAACAAGAGGGCACAGGGACAGTATCCTAATTAACAAAATCTGAAATGAAAACAGAGACATAACACCAGAATCTGAGGAAATAAAAAAAAAATCATCAGATCCTATTAGAAAAGCCTATTCTCAACAAAACTGGAAAACCTGGATGAAATGGACAATTATCTAGATAGACACCAGGTACCAAAGTTAAATTAGGATGACAATAATGATCTAAACAGTCCCATATTCCCTAAAGAAATTTTAACAGGCATTAATAGTCTCCCAACTGAAAAAGCTCAGGACAAAATGGGTTTAGTGTAGAGTTCTGTCAGACCTTCAAAGAAGAATTAATACCAATACTCCTCAAACTATTCCACAAAATAGAAAAAGAAGATACTCTACCCAATTGCCTCTATGAAGCCACAAATTCTCTGATACCTAAACCACACAAATACCCAACAAAGAAGGAAAACTTCAGACCAATTTCCTTATTAATATCGATGCAAAAATATTCAATAAAATTCTCACAAACTGAATCCAAGAGCAGATCAAAAATGATAATCCATCATGATCATGATCAGGTAGGCTTCATTCCAGGGATGTAGGGATGGTTCAGCATATGTAAATACTTCAACATAATCCACTATATAAATAAACTCAGAAAAAAAAAAAACCTGATCATCTCATTAGATGCTTAGAAAGCATTTGTCAAAATCCAACATCCCTTCTTGATAAAAGTCTTGGAAATATCAGGAATACAAGGCCCATACCTAAATATAATAAAAGCAATATACAGAAAATCAGTAGCCAACATCAATCTAAATGGAAAGAAACTTGAAGCAATTCCACTAAAACCAGGGACTACCAAGGCTACCCATTCTCTCCCTTCCTATCAAATATAGTACTTGAAGTTCTAGGCAGAGCAATTAGACAACAAAAGGAGATCAAAAGGATACAAATTGGAAAGGAAGAAGTGAAATTATCACTATTTGCAGATGATATGATAGTATACTTAGGTGCCCCAAAAATTCCACCACAGAACTCCTAAACTTGATGAACAACTTCAGCAAGTAGCTGAAATCCACTCAAACAAATCAGTGGCCTTTCTCTACACAAAGGATAAAAGAAATTCTTGAAACAACATTCTTCAAAATAATCACAAATAATATAAAATACCTTGGTATGACTCTAACTAAGGAAGTAAAAGCTCTGTATGAGAAGAACTTCGAGTCTCTGAAAGAAATAAAAGAAAATCTCAGAAGATGGAAAGATCTCCCATGCTCATGGATTGGCAGGATTAATGTAGTAAAAATGGCCATATTGCTGAAAGCAATCTACAGACTAAATGCAATCCTCATCAAATTTCCAACTTAATTCTTCACAGAGTAAGAAAGGGCAATTTGCAAGTTCATCTGGAATAATAAAAATCCTATGATAGCAAAAACTGTCCTCAACAATAATAGAACTTCAACAATAATAGAATAATAGTGGAATCACTATCCTTTATGTCAAGCTGTACTACAGAACAATAGTGATTTAAAAAAAATGCATGGTACTGGTACAGTGACAGATAGGGAAATCAATGTAATAGAACTGTAGAACCCAGAAATGAACCCACACACCTATGGTCATTTGATCTTTGACAAAGGAGCTAAAACCATCCAGTGGAAAAAAGATAGCATTTTCAACAAATGGTGCTTGTTCATCTTGGGGTAAGCATGTAGAAGAATGAGAATTGATCCATTCTTATCTCTTGTACAAAGCTCAAGTCTAAGTGGATCAAGCACCTCCACATAAAATCAGAGACAACTTATATAGGAGAAAGTGGGGAAGAGTCTTGAATATATGGGCACAGGAGAAAAATTCCTGAACACAACAGCAATGGCTTATGCTGTAAGATCAATAATTGGCAAATGGGACCTCATAAAATTACAAGTCTTCCATAAGGCAAAGGACACTGTCAATAAGACAAAAAGTCAACCAATAGATTGGGAAAAGATCTTTACCAACCCTATATCCCATAGAGGGCTAATATCCAATATGTACAAAGAACTCAAGAAGTTAGACTCCAGAGAACCAAATAACCCTATTAAAAATTGGATACAAAACTAAGCAAAGAATTCTCATCTGAGGAATACAGAATGGCTGAGAAGCACCTAAAAAATATGTTCAACCTGCTTAGTCATCAGGGAAATGCAAACCAAAACAACTCTGAGATTCCACCTCACACCAGTCAGAATGGCTAAGATCAAAAACTCAGGTGACAGCAGTTGCTGGGGATGAGGTGGAGAAAGAGGAACACTCCTCCATTGTTGGTGGGATTGCAAGCTGGTATAACCACTCTGGAAATCAGTTTGTTGGTTTCTCAGAAAACTGGACATAGTATTAGTGGAAGATCCAGCAATACCACTCCTGGGCATATACCCAGAAGATGCTCCAAGGGAAGGAGAGGCCCTTAGTTCTGTGATGGTTCTATGCCCCAGTATAGAGGGATGTCAGGGCTAGGAAGCAGGAGTAGGTGACTTGGTGAGCAGGGGAATGGTAGAGGGGATGGGGGGTGGGGTGGGGTGGGAGGGGAAACCAAGAAATAGGATAACATTTGAAATGTAAATAAAATATCTAATAAAAAAAGTTAAAAATAAAACACAGGGGCTTAGCATTTAAAGTACTTACATTCAATTGCTTAAGTTATTATATGATAATTAATATACTGCAAACATATTAATAGAATAATTTCCATTATAGACATTATCACTTGATTTCCTTCCTAATATGTGTGAACAGGCAGAGGATGTTAATTCACCTGTAGCTTAACCCATGAAAGTTAGAACCAAACCATCTCTACTCAAAATGTCACCCTTGTATGCATATTTAATGTCCTTTTTCCCCTTAGGTATCATTGTGCAATCTAGGCATTCAGCTCTGTCCTAATACCTAATATATCCCATGTTCTTTCTTAACATGCCTTTGGATTTTCCATTTTATTCTCTGAGTCCACGTGCATATTTTCCAAAATCTCTCCTTTTCCTACCTCATCAATCAGAGCTTCAGTTCAGGCACTATCATTTTCATGTAGAATTTCTAAATAGTATATTTAAGATATTATACTAAAAATAAAAAATAACACCAACATCCAAATCAGCAGTGTAGACATTTTTGTGGAGAATCGTTTACATTTTTTTTATATATACAGACATGTATGATGTTTTATGACCTTCTAAGAATACTTGTAGTTTCTCAGACACAACAATGTGTAAATCTTACATGAAAAATGAATTACATTAAACATAAGTGTGTATTCTTGTTTGTGTGACTCCATATGTGTATTGTTTTCACTATATTCCTATTTCTGAATTTTAAGAAGTCTTCATGCACAGCACTATATATAGCTACAACCTTATAGCTTTTTATGGGTTAAAAAGTTCATAGGTGGTCACTGAACTTATGAGTTCCTGGGATGGATTTCCATATTATGGGAGGTATTCTAAAGAATGTTCAGTTAATGTTTGAACACTGTTTGCTTTCCTTTATTTCAGCTTCAGCTAGAAAGGATGAGAAGAAAGAAGGTATGTTTTAATGTTTTATGCAAATTATCATTGTGCATTTTCCTAGAACAATTTACCAATATGCAAAACTGGATTTGACTGCTCTCCTACCCACATTCCTTTTGATTACTGGGTCTATTATGTGCAGGCATTTTTTGTGAATGTGCCTTTTCTATTTCATCTCACCAAAAGGGATGAGTTACTTTTAAAATAATTTTAGTATAGTTGTTTTCAAGACAAATAATAAAATATAGTTTGTTCAAATCTTAGTTCTCCTTCTTGGTTGGAAAATTGATAAAGTTTTATATAATTCTAAAATATCATTCTCCTATATTAAGTCCTTTCATGTTGTATATAAAATGACCTGATTTTATTTTCTTCTACTAAACTGCAAATAAGTAAGAATCAGTCCCTCGAATATCATGTCCATCCCTATTTTACTTTGCCACAATATAGAATAAAATATATTTTGTTTATAATGTTAAACTGAATGAACTATTAAAGCCAAAATTGTATTCACAAATATTGCAATCCAGTTAAAGTATATATGTAACAGTAACTGGATGCAAAAGAACACAACCCAGAGAAATCCAGAACTGGAATATTCTGTGTATTTTGGTCGGCCAAAACTACTAGAAGAAACTGATCAATGATCAGTAAGATTAGGCCGTTTGTATCTCATAATAGGTACTTATCAGCCTCAGGCTCCTCTCTGGCCAAGAGATTAAGAGATAATGGTGATATCTTTTCATTATCTCATCATCATCATTAGTATTAATTTTAACTATTATAATCCAAAGGGCTTTAGGCGGTTCATATTTCACAAAGGGTGACAGGATATTTCCAGTGATAAGAAATCTAAAGTAAAATACCTAAAAGAGAGAACACAAATTACAGCCAAGATGAAATCTGGCAATGTTTCAAGAAGTGTGGGATTTGAGACTACTCTATTTCCTATCATCTTCTACAAATGTCTCTAATGAACTCTCACACAACTTTGCAAAAGGCTGCAATGCTGATAATTAATCTTAGCTTTTTTCATGACAGTAAATACAAGAAAACACACTTAATGCAGGAATGACACCTCTAATCTAATTAGTGTACATCTGATCAGAGAATGATAAAAGAAAGCATGGGTTATATTTTATGACTAATTTCCTTACTACCTAATCACAATATCTTGAAGCCTGCATTTTGCTTCCTTTAAATAGAAAACTAAGAGCTATTGTGTATGAAAAAGGAAAATAAACAAAATATAAAATCTTGTTTAATATTTTAGAGATAATGGAGCCATAATGTCATGATAAAGACCACTAAGACACAATGAATGTTTAATGACATTTCAATCGATGTATTAATTATCCATATGCATGTAGTAAACCATCATTGTCATTTATGTTATAAACACTTTGAGTCAGAAATGTCATGATAACAACGAGGTAGTAAGCTGCCAGCACAGTTTTCGACATGCTAGAGTTTCAAAAATGTTTACTTGTTTGTGTCTTCTATAGGATCTCATGAATAAATACAATCTATCATTTAATTTGCTAAAGAAGTAATTTTAATAACTACAGTTTTAGGTAGTCATACAAATTTATCTGTGTGGTATTTCTGTAAGCTCATTATGATGAAGTGATTTTTACTTTTAGAAATAATTTTAATTCATTAACACTAAAAACAAAACATTAAGAAAATTATGGTATATAAAGCAATAGTTATATTATAATTTCATATATGTAAGCCAAATAATTATACTCCATCAATTGTTATGCCACCGGGACATTTTTTTAGTTTTGAATTTGCTTACTAGCATACCTCAAACCACTATTATTGAAAAATTCTCCAAATATACTATATGGTACTTAGAATAGCTTGAAAATATCTCATGGAAAAAGAAAACTCTTGTTATGGATTCAAAGACTCTGCTAACCTATGTTCCATCCAATTTTCCGTTGGACCCTGACATTTATTCTTCCATACATTTCAGTCTCAGTTACCTCTTCTTGACTTCATTCTTTTTTTTTTTAATTAGGTGTTTTCCTCATTTACATTTCAAATGCTATCCCAAAAGTCCCCAACTTCCCCCATTCCCCTACACCCCCACTCCCACTTCTTGGCCCTGGCGGTCCACCCTACTGAGACATATAAAGTTTGCAAGACCAAGGGGCCTCTCTTCCCAATGATGGCAACTAGGCCATTTTCTGATACATATCCAGATAGAAACAAGAGCTCCAAGGGTCTGGTTCGTTCATATTGTTGTTCCACCTATAGGGTTGCAGACCCCTTAAACTCTTGGGTACTTTCTCTAGCTCCTCCATTGGGGGCACTCTTTGTCATCCAATATCTGACTGTGAGCATCCACTTCTGAGTTTGCCAGGCACCTGCATAGCCTCACAAGAGACAGCTATATTATGGTCCTTTCAGCAAAATTTGGCTGGTGTATGCAATGGTGTCAGTGGTTGGAGGCTGATTATGAGATGGATCCCCAGGTATAGCAGTCTCTAGATAGTCCATCCGTTCAACTCAGTTCCAAACTTTGTCTTTATAACTCCTTCCATGAGTGTTTAGTTCCAAGTTATAAGAAGGGGTAAAGTTTCCAAACAATGGTCTTCGTTCTTCTTGAGTTTCATGTATTTTGCTGATTGTATCTTGTATCTTGGGTATTCTAAGTTTCTGGGCTAATATCCACTTCTCAGTGAGTATTTATTGTGTGAGTTCTTTTGTGATTGGGTTACCTCACTCAGGATGATGCCCTCCAAGTCCATCCATTTGCATAGGAATTTCATAAATCCATTGTTTTTAATAGCTGAGTAGTACTCCATTGTGTAAATGTACCACATTTTCTGTATCCATTCCTATGTTGAGGGACATCTGGGTTCTTTCCAGCTTCTGGCTATTATAAATAAGGCTCCTATGAACATAGTGGAGCATGTGTCCTTCTTACCAGTTGGAACATCTTCTGGATATATGCCCAGGAGAGGTATTGCAGGATCCTCCAGTAGTACTATGTCCAATTTTCTGAGGAACAACCAGACTGATTTCCAGAGTGGTTGTTCAAGCTTGCAATCCCACCAACAGTGGAAGAGTGTTCCTCTTTCTCCACATCCTCGCCAGCATCTGCTGTCACCTGAATTTTTGATCTTAGCCATTCTGACTGGTGTGAGGTGGAATCTCAGGGTTGTTTTGATTTGCATTTCCCTGATGATTAAGGATGCTGAACATTTTTTCAGGTGCTTCTCAGCCATTCAGTATTCCTCAGGTGAGAATTCTTTGTTCAGTTCTGAGCCCCAGTTTTTAATGGGGTTATTTGATTTTCTGGAGTCCACCTTCTTGAGTTCTTTATATATGTTGGATTTTAGTCCCCTATCTGATTTAGGATTGGTAAAGATACTTTCCCAATCTGTTGGTGGCCTTTTTGTCTTATTGGCAGTGTCTTTTGCCTTACAGAAGCTTTATAATTTTATGAGGTCCCATTTGTGGATTCTTGATCTTACAGCACAAGCCATTGTTTTTCTATTCAGGGATTTTCCCCCTGTGCCCATATCTTCAAGACGTTTACCTACTTTCTCCTCTATAAGTTTCACTGTGTCTGGTTTTATGTGGAGTTCCTTGATCCACTTAGATTTGACCTTAGTACAAAGAGAGAGGAATGGATCAATTCCCATTCTTCTACATGATAACCTCCAGTTGTGCCAGCACCATTTGTTGATAATGGTGTCTTTTTTCCACTGGAAGGTTTTAGCTCCCTTGTCAAAGATCAAGTGGCCATAGGTGTGTGCATTCATTTCTGGGTCTTCAATTCTATTCCATTGGTCTACTTGTCTGTCGCTATACCAGTACCATGCAGTTTTTATCATAATTGCTCTATAGTACAGCTTTAGGTCAGGCATGGTGATTCCTCCAGAGGTTCTTTTATCATTGAGAAGAGTTTTGGCTATACTAGGTTTTTGTTTTTGTTTTTTTTTTCCAGATGAATTTGCAAATTGCCCTTTCTAATTCGTTGAAGAATTGAGTTGGAATTTTGATGGGGATTGCATTGAACCTGTAGATTGCTTTTAGCAAGATAGCCATTTTTTACTATATTGATCCTGCCAATCCATAAGCATGGGAGATCTTTCCATCTTCTGATCTTCTATAATTTCTTTCTTCATAAACTTGAAGTTCTTATAATATAGATCTTTTACTTCCTTAGTTAGAGTCATGCCAAGATATTTTATATGATTTGTGACTATTGTGAAGGGTGTTGTTTCCCTAATTTCTTTCTCATCGTGTTTATTCTGCCTTGTTTGAATTAATTTTATATCCAGCTACTTCAGTGAAGCTGTTTATCAGGTTTAGAAGTTCTCTCATGGAATTTTTAGGGTCACTTAAATATATCATATGTAAAAAGTGATATTTTGACTTCTTCCTTTCCAATTTGTATCCCCTTTATCTCCTTTTGTTGTTGAAATGCTCTGGCTAGGACTTCAAGTACTATGTTGAATAGGTAGGGAAAAAGTGGGCAGCCTTGTCTAGTCCCTGATTTTAGTGGGATTGCTTCCAGCTTCTCACCATTTAATTTGATGTTGGCTACTGGTTTGCTGTAGATTGCTTTTATCATGTTTAGGTATGGGCCTCAAATTCTTTATCTTTCCCAGACTTTTATCATGAATGGGTGTTGGATTTTGTCAAATGCTTTCTCAGCATCTAACAAGATGATCATGTGGCTTTGTCTTTGAGTTTGTTTATATAATGGATTACTTTCATGGATTTCCATATACTAAACTGTCCCAGCATCCCTGGAATGAAACCTACTTGGTCAGGATAGATGATTGTTTTGGTGTGTTCTTGAATTCCGTTAGCGAGAACTTTATTGAGGATTTTTGCATCAATATTCATAAGGGAAATTGGTCTGAAGTTCTCTATTTTTGTTGGGTCTTTATGTGGTTTAGGTATCAGAGTAATTGTGGCTACATTGAATGAAGTGGATAGTGTACTTTCTGCTACTATTTTGTGGAATAGTTTGTGAAGAACTGGAATTAGATCTTCTTTCAAGGTCTGACAGAACTCTGCACTAAACCCATCTGGTCCTGGCCTTTTATTTGGTTAGATCATTAATCTGATCCTGATATAACTTTGGTACCTGGATCTGTCTAGAAATTTGTCCATTTCATCCAGATTCTCCAGTTTTGTTGAGTATAGCCTTTCTTAGAAGGATCTGATGGTGATTTGGAGTTTTTCAGGATCTGTTGTTATGTCTCCCTTTTCAGTTCTGATTTTGTTAACTAGGATTCTGTCCCTGTGTCCTCTAGTGAGTCTGGCTAAGGGTTTATCTTTCGTGTTGATTTTCTCAAAGAAACAGCTCCTGGTTTGGTTGATTCTTTGAATAGTTCTTCTTGTATCTACTTGGTTGATTTCACCCCTGAGTTTGATTACTTCCTGCTGTCTACTCCTCTTGGATGAATTTGCTTCCTTTTGTTCCTGAACTTGTAGGTGTTTTGTCAAGCTCCTAGTGTGTCCTCTCCCTAGTTTCTTTCTGGAGGCACTAAGAGCTATGAGTTTTCCTCTTAGAAAGGCTTTCATTGTGTCCCATAAGTTTGGGTATGTTGTGGCTTCATTTTCTTTCTTTCTTTCTTTTTTTTTAATTAGGTAATTTCCTCAATTACATTTCCAATGCTATCCAAAAAGTCCCCAATACACTTCCTCCCCCCAGTCCCCCACCCACCCACCCCTACCCCTTGGCCCTGGCATTCCCCTGTACTGGGGCATATAAAGTTGGCAAGTCCAATGGGCCTCTCTTTCCAGTGATGGCCTACTAGGCCATCTTTTGATACAAATGCAGCTAGAGACAAGAGCTCTGGGGTACTGGTTAGTTCATAATACTGATCCACCTATGGGGTTCAGTTCCCTTTAGCTCCTTGGGTACTTTCTCTAGCTCCTCCATTGGGGGCCCTGTGATCCATCCAATAGCTGACTGTGAGCATCCACTTCTGTGTTTGCTAGGCCCTGGCATTGTCTCACAAGAGACGCTATATCTGGGTCCTTTCAGCAAAATCTTGCTAGTGTATGCAATGGTGTCAGCGTTTGGAAGGTGATTATGGGATGGATCCCTGGATATGGCAGTCTTTAGATGGTCCATCCATTCTTCACAGCTCCAAACTTTATCTCTGTAACTCTTTCCATGGGTGTTTTGTTCCCACTTCCAAGAAGGGGCACAGTGTCCACACTTTGGTCTTTGTTCTTCTTGAGTTTCATGCGTTTAACTAATTGTATCTTATATCTTGGTTATCCTAAGTTTTTGGGCTAATATCCACTTATCAGTGAGTACATATTGTGTGAGTTCCTTTGTGAATATGTTACCTCACTCAGAATGATGCCCTCCAGATCCATCCACTTGCCTAGGAATTTCATAAATTTATTCCTTTTAATAGCTGAGTAGTACTCCATTGTGTAAATGTACCACATTTTCTGTATCCATTCCTATGTTGAGGGACATCTGGGTTCTTTCCAGCTTCTGGCTATTATAAATAAGGCTGCTATGAACATA
This sequence comes from Mus caroli, assembly GCF_978045245.1. Taxonomy (NCBI): domain Eukaryota; kingdom Metazoa; phylum Chordata; class Mammalia; order Rodentia; family Muridae; genus Mus; species Mus caroli. The sequence continues at coordinate 31,044,913 of NW_028227264.1, forward strand.
GAGGAGCATGTGTCCTTCTTACCAGTTGGAACATCTTCTGGATATATGCCCAGGAGAGGTATTGCTGGATCCTCTGGTAGTATTATGTCCAATTTTCTGAGGAACCACCAAACTGATTTCCAGAGTGGTTGTACCAGCTTGCAATCCCACCAACAATGAAGGAGTGTTCCTCTTTCTCCACATCCTCGCCAGCATCTGCTGTCACCTGAATTTTTGATCTTAGCCATTCTGACTGGTGTGAGGTGGAATCTCAGGGTTGTTTTGATTTGCATTTCCCTGATGATTAAGGATGTTGAACATTTTTTCAGGTGCTTCTCTGCCATTCGGTATTCCTCAGGTGAGAATTCTTTGTTCAGTTCTGAGCCCCAGTTTTTAATGGGGTTATTTGATTTTCTGGAGTCCACCTTCTTGAGTTCCTTATATATATTGGATATTAGTCCCCTATCTGATTTAGGATAGGTAAAGATCCTTTCCCAATCTGTTGGTAGTCTTTTTGTCTTATTGACGGTGTCTTTTGCCTTAAAGAAGCTTTGCAACTTTATGAGGTCCCATTTATCGATTCTCGATCTTACAGCGCAAGCCTTTGCTGTTCTATTCAGGAATTTTTCCCCTGTACCCATATCTTCGAGGCTTTTCCCTACTTTCTCCTCTATAAGTTTCAGTATCTCTGGTTTTATGTGGAGTTCCTTAATCCACTTAGATTAGACCTTGGTGCAAGGAGATAGAAATGGATCAATTCGCATTCTTCTACAGGATAACTGCCAGTTGTGCCAGCACCATTTGTTGAAAATGCTGTCTTTTTTCCACTGGAAGGTTTTTGCTCCCTTGTCAAAGATCAAGTGACCATAGGTATGTGGGTTGATCTCAGGGTCTTCAATTCTGTTCCATTGGTCTACTTGTGTGTCGTTATACCAGTACCATGCAGTTTTTATCACAATTGCTCTGTAGTACAGCTTTAGGTCAGGCATGGTGATTCCTCCAGAGGTTCTTTTATCCTTGATAAGAGTTTTTGCTATCCTAGGTTTTTTGTTGTTCCAGATGAATTTGCAGATTGCCCTTTCCAATTCGTTGAAGAATTGAGTTGGAATTTTGATGGGGATTGCATTGAATCTGTAGATTGCTTTTGGCAAGATAGCCATTTTTACAATGTTGATCCTGCCAATCCATGAGCATGGGAGGTTTTTCCATCTTCTGATATCTTTAATTTCTTTCTTCAGGGACTTGAAGTTCTTGTCATACAGATCTTTCACTTCCTTAGTTAGAGTCACGCCAAGGTATTTTATATTGTTTGTGACTATTGAGAAGGGTGTTGTTTCCCTAATTTCCTTCTCTGCTTGTTTATCCTTTGTGTACAGAAAGGCCATTGACTTGCTTGAGTTAATTTTGGGTGTTGGGTGTTGGATTTTGTCAAATGATTTTTCAGCACCTAATGAGATGATCATGTGGTTTTTGTCTTTGAGTTTGTTTATATAATGGATTACATTGATGGATTTTCGTATATTGAACCATCCTTGCATCCCTGGGATGAATCCTACTTGGTCAGGATGGATGATTGTTTTGATGTGTTCTTGAATTCGGTTAGCGAGAACTTTATTGAGGATTTTTGCATCAATATTCATAAGGGAAATTGGTCTGAAGTTCTCTATTTTTGTTGGGTCTTTATGTGGTTTAGGTATCAGAGTAATTGTGGCTTCATAGAATGAGTTGGGTAGAGTACCTTCTGATTCTATTTTGTGGAATAGTTTGTGAAGAACTGGGATTAGTTCTTCTTTGAAGGTTTGATAGAACTCTGCACTAAACCCATCTGGTCCTGGGCTTTTCTTGGTTGGGAGACTATTAATGACTGCTTCTATTTCTTTAGGGGATATGGGACTGTTTAGATCATTAACCTGATCTTGATTTAACTTTGGTACCTGGTATCTGTCTAGAAACTTGTCCATTTCATCCAGGATCTCCAGTTTTGTTGAGTATAGCCTTTTGTAGAATGATCTGATGGTGTTTTGGATTTCTTCAGGGTCTGTTGTTATGTCTCCCTTTTCATTTCCGATTTTGTTAATTAGAGTACTTTCCCTATGCCCTCTAGTGAGTCTGGCTAAGGGTTTATCTATCTTGTTGATTTTCTCAAAGAACCAGCTCCTCGATTGGTTGATTCTTTGAATTGTTCTTCTTGTTTCCACTTTGTTGATTTCACCCCTGAGTTTGATTATTTCTTGCCATCTACTCCTCTTGGGTGAATTTGCTTCCTTTCGTTCTAGAGCTTTTAGGTGTGTTGTCAAGCTGCCAATGTGTGCTCTCTCTAGTTTCTTTTTTGAGGCACTCAGAGCTATGAATTTTCCTCTTAGAAATGCTTTCAGTTTGTCCCATAAGTTTGGATATGTTGTGGCTTCATTTTCATTAAACTCCAGAAAGTCCTTAATTTCTTTCTTTATTCCTTCCTTGACCAAGGTATCATTGAGAAGAGTGTTGTTTATGTTCCACGTGTGTGTTGGCTTTCTATTATTTATTTTGTTATTGAAGATCAGACTTAGTCCATGGTGATCTGATAGGGTGCATGGGACAATTTCAATATTTTTGTATATATTGAGGCCTGTTTTGTGACCAATTATGTGGTCAATTTTGGAGAAGGTACCGTGAGGTGCTGAGAAGAAGGTATATGCTTTCGTTTTAGTATAAAATGTTCTGTAGATATCTGTCAGATCCATTTGTTTCATAACCTCTGTTAGTTTCACTGTGTCCCTGTTTAGTTTCTGTTTCCATGATCTGTCCATTGGTGAAAGTGGTGTGTTGAAGTCTCCCACTATTATTGTGTGAGGTGCAATGTGTGCTTTGAGCTTTACTAAAGTATCTTTAATGAATGAGGCTGCCCTTGTATTTGGCGCATAGATATTCAGAATTGATAGTTCCTCTTGGAGGATTTTACCTTTGATGAGAATGAAGTGCCCTTCCTTGTCTTTTTTGATGACTTTGGGTTGGAAGTCAATCTTATCAGATATTATAATGGCTACTCCAGCTTTTTTCTTCCTACCATTTGCTTGGAAAATTGTTTTCCAGCCTTTCATTCTGAGATAGTGTCTATCTTTTTCTCTGAGATGAGTTTCCTGTAAGCAGCAAAATGTTGGGTCCTGTTTCTGTAGCCAGCCTGTCTATGTCTTTTTATTGGGGAGTTGAGTCCATTGATATTAAGAGATATTAGGGGCCGGGCGTGGTGGCGCACGCCTTTAATCCCAGCACTTGGGAGGCAGAGGCAGGCGGATTTCTGAGTTCGAGGCCAGCCTGGTCTACAAAGTGAGTGCCAGGACAGCCAGGGCTACACAGAGAAACCCTGTCTTGAAAAACCAAAAAAAAAAAAAAAAAAAAAAAAAAAAAAAAAAAAAAAAAAAAAAAAAAAGAGATATTAGGGAGAAGTAATTGTTGCTTCCTTTTATTTTTGTTGTTATAGTTGGTGTTCTGTTTTTGTGGCTGTCTTCTTTTAGGTTTGTTGAGGGATTACCTTCTTGCTTTTTCTATGACGTGGTTTCCGTCCTTGTATTGTTTTTTTTCTGTTAATATCCTTTGAAGTGCTGGATTCGTGGAAAGATAATGTGTGAATTTGGTTTTATCGTGGAATACTTTGGTTTCTCCATCTATGGTAGTTGAGAGTTTGGCTGGGTATAGTAGCCTGGGCTGGAAATTGTGTTCTCTTAGTTTCTGTATAACATCTGTCCAGGCCCTCTGGCTTTCATAGTCACTGGTGAAAAATCCGGTGTAATTCTGATAGGCTTGCCTTTATATGTTACTTGACCTTTTTCCCTTACTGCTTTTAGTATTCTATCTTTATTTAGTGCATTTGTTGTTCTGATTATTATGTGTCGGAAGAAATTTCTTTTCTGGTCCAGTCTATTTGGAGTTCTGTAAGCTTCTAGTATGTTCATGGGCATCTCTTTCTTTAGGTTTGGGAAGTTTTCTTCTATAATTTTGTTGAATATATTTGCTGGTCCTTTGAGTTGAAAATCTTCATTCTCATCTACTCCTATTATCCGTAGGTTTGGTCTTCTCATTTTGTCCTGGATTTCCTGGATATTTTGAGTTAGGATCTTTTTGGATTTTGTATTTTCTTTGATTGTCGTGCCGATGTTGTCTATGGAGTCTTCTGCACCTGATATTCTCTCTTCCATCTCTTGTATTCTGTTGCTGATGCTCGTATCTATGGTTCCAGATTTCTTTCCTAGTGTTTCTATCTCCAGTGTTGCCTCAATTTGGGTTTTCTTCATTGTTTCTACTTCCCTTTTTAGGTCTTGGATGGTTTTATTCAATTCCATCACCTGTTTGGTCTGGTTTTCCTGCAATTCTTTAATGGATTTTTGTGCTTCCTCTTTAATGTCTTCTACCTGTTTAGCAGTGTTCTCCTGCAATTCTTTAAGGGATTTTTGTACTTCCTCTTTAATGTCTTCTACCTGTTTAGCAGTGTTCTCCTGCAATTCTTTAAGGGATTTTTGTGCTTCCTCTTTAATGTCTTCTACCTGTTTACCAGTGTTCTTTTTTATTTCTTTAAGTGTGTTATTAAAGTCCTTCTTGATGTCCTCTACCATCATCGTGAGATATGCTTTTAGAACCGGGTCTAGCTTTTTCGGTGTGTTGGGGTGCCCTAGACTGGGCGAGGTTGGAGTGCTGGGTTCTGATGATGGTGAGTGGTCTTGGTTTCTGTTAGTAAGATTCTTACGTTTACCTTTAGCTATCTGGTAATCTCTGGGATTAGTTGTTATTGTTGTCACTGTTTAAAGATTGGAGCAGACTCTGTGTTCCACTCACCAGAAGTCTCAAAATCCTGTGGTGGGTGTCGTGGGTAGCTGGCGGGTGTCAGCAGACCCTGTGCTCTAGCTACCCAGGTGCTGTTCAGACCGGAAGAGGCTTGTGGCCCTACTCAGGCCGGATTTCTGCCTCCCCAACCAAAGCAGTCTCAGGTCCCGCATGATTAGACTGGAGCAGAAGCTGTGTTCCACTCACCAGAAGTCTCAAAATCCTGTGGCGGGTGTCGTGGGTAGCTGTCCAGTGTCAGCAGACCCTGCGCCCTAGCTACCCTGGTGCTGGTCTGACCGGAAGAGGCTTGTCTCTATCTTAGTTCTAAAGTATTTAGATTACCCTGCTTCTTCTGGAAACTGAAACCCTAACACTGAGTCAAATCGTGGCTTCATTTTCATTAAACTCTAAAACATCTTTAATTTCTTTCTTTATTCCTTCCTTGACCAAGGTATCATTGAGGAGAGTGTTGTTTAGTTTCCATGTGAATGTTGGCTTTCTATTATTTATTTTGTTATTGAAGATCAGCCTTAGTCCATGGTGATCTAATAGGATGCATGGGACAATTTCAATATTTTTGTATCTGTTGAGGCCTGTTTTGTGACCAATTATATGGACAATTTTGGAGAAGGTACCATGAGGTGCTGAGAAGAAGGTATATTCTTTTGTTTTAGGATAAAATGTTCTGTAGATATCTGCCAGATCCATTTGTTTCATAACTTCTGTTAGCTTCACTGTGTCCCTGTTTAGTTCCTGTTTCCACCATCTGTCCATTGATGAAAGTGGTGTTTTGAAGTCTCCCACTATTATTGTGTGAGGTGCAATGTGTGCTTTGAACTTTACAAAAGTTTCTTTAATGAATGTGGCTGCCCTAGTATTTGTAGTAGAGGTATTCAGAATTGAGAGTTTCTTTTAGAAGATTTTATCTTTGATGAGTATGAAGTGCCCCTCCTTGTCTTTTTTGATGACTTTGGGTTGGAAGTCGATTTTATTAGATATTAGAATGGCTACTCCAGCTTATTTATTCAGACCATTTGCTTGGAAAATTGTTTTCCAGCCTTTCATTCTGAGGTAGTGTCTGTCTTTTTCCCTGAGATGGGTTTCCTGTAAGCAGCAGAATGTTGGATCCTGTTTGTGTAGCATGTCTTTTAGTCTATATCTTTTTATTGGGGCGTTGAGTACATTGATATTAAGAGATATTAAGGAAAAGTAATTGTTGCTTCCTGTTATTTTTGTTGTTAAATTTGGCATTCGGTTTTTGTGGCTGTCTTTTTTTAGGTTAGTTGAAGGATTACTTTCTTTTTTTTTCTAGGAAGTGGTTTCCGTCCTTGTATTGGTTTTTATCTGTTATTATTCTTTGAAGGGCTGGATTTGTGGAAAGATATTGTGCAAATTTGGTTTTGTGGTGGAATAGTTTGGTTTCTCCATCTATGGTAATTGCAAGTTTGTCTGGGTATAGTGGCCTGGGCTGGCATTTGTGTTCTCTTAGTGTCTGTATAACATCTGTTCAGGATCTTCTGGCTTTCATAGTCTTTGGTAAAAAATCTGGTGTAATTCTGATAGGCCTGCTTTATATGTTACTTGACCTTTTCCCCTTACTGCTTTTACTATTCTGTCTTTATTTAGTGCATTTGTTGTTTTGATTGTTATGTGTCAGGAGGAATTTCTTTTCTGGTCCATTCTATTTGGAGGTCTGTAGGCTTCTTGTATGTTCATGTTCATGTCTTTCTTTAGGTTTGGAAAGATTTTTTCTATAATTTTGTTGATGATATTTGCTGGCCCTTTGAGTTGAAAATCTTCTTTCTCATCTACTCCTATTATCCATAGGTTTGGTCTTCTCATTGTGTCCTGGATTTCCTGGATGTTTCAAGCTAAGATCTTTTTGCATTTTGCATTTTCTTTGATTGTTGTGCTGATGTTCTCTATGGAATCTTCTGCACCTGAGATTCTCTCTTCCATCTCTTGAATTCTATTACTGATGCTATCATCTATGTTTCCAGATTTCTTTCCTAGGGTTTCTATCTCCAGGATTGCCTCACTTTGGGTTTTCTTTATTGTGTCCACTTCCCTTTTTAGGTTTAGTATGGTTTTGTTCATTTCCATCACCTGATTGGATGTGTTTTCCTGTTTTTCTTTAAGGACTTGTAACTCTTTAGAAGCGTTCTCCTGTATTTCTTTAAGTGAGTTATTAAAGTCCTCCTTGATGTCCTCTACCATCATCATGAGATATGCCTTTAAATCCGGGTCTAGCTTTTCGAGTGTGTTGGGGTACCCATGACTGGCTGAGGTGGGAGTGCTATGTTCTGATGATGGTGATTGGTCTTGGTTTCTGTTAGTAAGATTCTTATGTCTGCCTTTTGCCATCAGGTAAACTCTGGAGTCAGTTGTTATAGTTGTCTCTGGTTAGAGATTTTCCCTCCTGTGATTCTGTTAGCTTCTATCAGCAGACCTGGGTGACTAGCTCTCTCCTGAGTTTCAGTGGTCAGAGTACTCTCTACAGGCAAGCTCTCCACTTGCATTGAAGGTGCACAGATATCTGACCCAGAAGCTGTCACCCTCTGAAGTCCATACTCTCACCTCAGCAGACTCGACTTCATTCTTCCTAAAGAAATTAAAACTATAGTCTTAAGTACAGGCTCCAGAAATGCTCTTGCTGCCTACATGGCTGCTATGATTTCATGTATTTCCATCTGACTTCTCAGATCAACTAGCATGATGACTTCTAAAACTCAACAAAGAATGTAGCAGAGTGACTTCAGAAAATGTCTGAGTCCTTTTGTATAGGCCCCTGGACAAAAACTGGTGGGTGTGTGTGTGTGTGTGTGTGTGTGTGTGTGTGTGCATGTATATGCACACATGTGCACATGTGTGCATATATGTGTGTGCATTTATGTATACATTTACATATATATAAACATATACATACTATATATGTGTGTAAATATGTGTGTGTGTGCATTTTTGTGTTCTTCTTTCTCTTATGTAAATTTTACTGGAATTTTTGTGTTCTTCTTTCTCTTTCTTATGTGAATTTTACTGGAATTTTCCAGTGGTTAAAATATGCCTGACTTTGCAGCAGACTAAATACCTGTGCAAATATACAATCAAATGTATTTTAATTAGGCTATAGATTAACAAGATTTCCAGAAACAAATTCATTCATTTCACAATTTTTTCAAAAGAATTAAATATGTTATAACGTATAATTGTAATATTCATTTTAATCTATTACTTGTAATAAGTCATAACCATTTTTGATATTTTCTCAGCTTTACTTTTTAAGGTTACAAATATTAATTAAAACATAAATAAAAGCTGATTGTGGTCTTTAATGGTTGTTAGGAATTTAAAAGTATCCTGAAGTGAAAATTTTTGAACAGGAATATATATCCTGCCTATAGTTCTTATTCATTATAAAGTATTAAGCCATGTTAATTAAAAAGTTTAAATCATTAGCTGTATATAATACTGAATGACTATAGCATTACTACAGAATATACTCTACCAATCTTAACCTGAAACTAAACTTTTCGAATTCACATTCACACTTGCTTTTTGTATTTGCTATCAGACACACAAGTGATCATGATAAGCCCAAGACTAAAGTCTGAAAACTTCAGGAGTCAGGCATGGGAAGTCCATTGAGACTGAGACAATGTATTGCCTTAGTAGACATAAAAAATAAAACTAGCCAAGGGTGCCTGCCTCCTGTTTTTCTCTTATCCCAAAACAAACCAGGTGAAACATTAATGTCAAAAACAATTTAGAAATATGTCCAAATAACTACTTCCACACTAAGGTAACATGATTTTGTGAGTTAAGGCTGTGTTCCTAGGATCCATGGCTAGGTGACTCTGATGGAGGTGAAAAACTGTCTTCACAGTCACACAGGAGAGATGAAGTATTGTTTGGGACAATGGTCTCACACCAGCTCCTCACAATCCTTTCATGATGCTGTTTTAGAGGTACTACTGGGTATCCTACTTATTAAGAATAGTTTTCACTCAGAGGCCAGCCTGGTCTACAAAGTGAGTTCCAGGACAGCCAGAGCTATACAGAGAAACCCTGTCTCAAAAAACCAAAAAAAAAAAAAAAAAAAAAAAAAGAATAGTTTTCACGATCCTGGGTTTTTGTTATGAGAAGTCATTACCAAGTGCTATGTCAGCTGAAGCGTATGTGTAACCACTAGCTGCTACTTGTGCTGTAATAGCAAGTCAGGATTAATGTCAACATTTAAACTTGGCTCAAATTAGTGAAATTCTTGAGATCAGAATTTTAATAATCACTTTTTATCTTCTGAAGTACAGAACTCCACTAGGGGCTAGCCAAATGATATTCAATGCTTACCAGAACTATTTCATGTAGGCTTGAATGCATCTGAGAATCCTCCATTTCTGCCACACAACAAGTAATACTTCAAGAAGAATCTTTCTGAACAAAGGTGAAATGTTTGGAGCCATAAGTGAAGCGATATGTAAATTAGGCAAGAAGAGGAATACTTCATGACCAATGTTGATATAATACCACAATTAATATTAATATTAATATTTTTTAATATGTGGGTGTTTCATGTACTTCTGGCCTAAGTACAAATGTTAGGCAGCATACCAAATACTAAAGATGATGAGTAATGGAGCAAACAGTGCAAAATATCACTGTAAACCACAGGGGCTAGAGCCTCAGTGTTCTTTTATTTTTTTTTTTTTTCGAGACAGGGTTTCTCTGTATAGCCCTGGCTGTCCTGGAACTCACTTTGTAGACCAGGCTGGCCTCGAACTCAGAAATCTGCCTGCCTCTGCCTCCCGAGTGCTGGGATTAAAGGCGTGCGCCACCACGCCCGGCGAGCCTCAGTGTTCTTAAGAACATGGTCAACCATGCTGATCTTTAGTGATGAAGGATTGCCAAATAAACCTTGGCAGTATTTTAAGCTGACAACAGAAAAGAATAACAGGAAAACATAAGGAGTTTTAATAGTATTAATATTAATAGCTAACTCTGATCACCAACCTTTGAGGTCAGTCTGAGGTCTTTCAATAAAACTTTAGCTTCATAGATAGCTATCATGTGTAAGTATTTTCATCTATTGCATTTAACCAAATAATAGTTTAAGTATATTTTACCACAACAATTCATTCAATAAAGCAAATATACTTGGTAATCTTGGTGAAAGCACATGTCATTTTCTACAGTTTATTTCTAAAATACTTTATTTCTTTCAAAAGACTTATACTTTCTATTCATGTTATCATCTTAATATCATTTGTTCTTAATATAATGCATCGTTCATACACAGAACTAAGAAGGAAGATAGATTAAAAAGTAGCAATGATTCCATACTGTATGATTTTTTACCTTCCTCAGAACAGCACTGAGTTATCTAGACAATCTGTACCTTTTCTGTTATGCAAATTTAGCACAAGTCTTCAACCACCTCCTCTTACTGTTTTAGTATATCCACAATCTGAACTTTAAATCCACTGTCATAACAGGAGCATCTTCTCACATAGTCATTTGTGAATTCATGCTTCCTTTTTTCTCTTTGGATTTCTAGAAATTTATGTATTAAAAGGAAAGTTATTTTTATGATGTAGGTTCTTTCTTTTGTTGCCTTTTTAAATGTATTTCTAACTCACATTCCTATAAAATATACTAAATTGTTAACAGCATTGGCTGTCCTTTAGATAGAATGAACCATCTAAGTTCCTTTCATAAAAAGATAAAAGTATATTGTCATCCTTCAATTATATCTATTCCCTGGCTTTGCCATTGGAACAAAGTTATGATACCATCATAGACCACACAAAGTCCTAAGATTGTGACAGTCTACTATTCTAGGTTTTCATGCAAATAAGCATCATACAGAAAACAATGTTGTCACCCCTTTTAAATAAATAATGTTGCTTATTATTATGTTTTTAAGTTCAGTAAGAAAAAAATTTTAAATATAGTTTAAATATATAGTTAAAATAAAGAAAATAACAAGATACTTTAAACAAAAATGTTAACTAAGGTTCAAAATTCTAAAATAATTGTGTTCAAAACTCAGTAATTGTATAGGCATATATTATGAACATATATATATATTATGTATATATATATATAGTAACTTGTATATTTAGTTTAGTTTTAAAAATATTTAAAATATTTTGAGGTTATAAAATCTTGTTAATTGTTCAGTTGTTAATTTAGTTATATTTACATTATCAATAATTTATCTCTGAATTTTCAGAATCAAAGAAAATGAGAAAACCTCCAGAAGGTAAAAGAAATACTTGAAATATTTTCTTTTGGGGGTTAGGGATGTCTAGTACTTGGTACTTAATGAGCCCTTAAGTTGAATTTTTACCCCTTAATGATTCAGCTAGAAGAAAAATCTTTATATGGAATTGAAAAGAGGAAAAAAAGAAAAAGAGCAAGAACAAGGGAGTGAGAGAGGAGATAGAAAGAAAGAGAGGGGAGTGCTTTAGTTCAGGGACAAGCATACTTGTCAATCATGTTTTCTCACATTCTAGCCAACACAAAACAATACTACTAATAATAATGACATCAAGCTATGATATATTGCAATATTCATCTATCATGAACCTTTTTAATTATTTCAAAAATATGATTATTTTATGAGACACTGAACATTATTACATATCAAATACATAAATTTAGTTACTTTGTTTTCTTATTAACATAGCAACTCAGTTAGTAGTTGAAATATACCTTTTTTGTCTTGATTTCAATCATTACCCATTTGGCAAGTTACCCTCTGTTTTCTGAACTTATACATGTAGAAGGTATTTATTCATGAACACTAAGACTACCAGATATAAATAGCTCAGTTTATTAAGCACTATAATTCTAGACCTTTTCATTGTTGAATAATGTTTCTGTCAATACATGGGATAATTAGTGATATCTCAAAGCAGGACACACTGTGAAATTCAAAAGAACTCATGGGGAGGAAGGTTGCGGGAGACTCCACTCTATCCTTTGTTGTGTAGTAAATGTATCTCAAAATCCTTTTTTTTCAACAGAACAACCCAAGGGAAAAAGTAAGGAAATGCATGCAAAGTCTAAAGTTTGTGCAAACTTGCCTCCACTATATAGAATTGACCAGCTGGTGTAATTAAATTTCAAATTTCAGTGTTTAATACATGTGGACTTTGTTTGTGTCTTGCTTTGAATATTTTAGGGGGGGTATGTTATTTATTGATTTTTCTGCATCCATGAGAATGTGTAAACTGTAGATCAGAGTAGCATATAAACCATAGCAAGCATTCTCACACCCATTTGACTCATAGAAGTAGCTAATAAAACCTCGAATTTTTTACCATACCTGCATTCTATTGATGCCATAATGTAATGTTTGTGTAACTTTAGTGGTGACATCTAGTTACTTCTCCATTCTTAGAAAACACTAAGTATTGATTTCCAGACTCTTTCCTATTATCTCATTGTTGAGGTCCAGGAATTATCTCACAGACCACATGATCACACATCTCAGTCAGACTGGGGAAGTTTGTTGAACATATGCCCCAGGACTGATCAGGACCACAATCCAGATTCAGGAACTGAATTGTGACATTGAGTTAAGATCTTACAGGGTTTTTAAGCCTAAAATCCACAGATATCTGTGTCAAGTTATTCTACCAATCAGAATTTATGGATAGGGAATTTCCTTAAGAATATGTTTTTATTCTCTTGCTATTGGTTGGGATGTTCAACTGTGGCAAAGGACTTGCCTTGTCTAATACTCATGTCTTAACTTGTCTATGAGGATGGGACTTGTCTTGCCTAATATTCATGTAGTAACTTGCAAGCCATGATGTAAGTTACCTACATACATGTCTCTTTCTTCCAAATAGGATGTCAGCTCCTAGGGAGGTCTTGGGAGCTTAAACTTTACTTGACAATAACTCAAAATTGAAGTCTTATACAAAATAGTTTCTTACATTGAAGCAGGTGCTCTTTGATGTTGGGGTCCATCCCAGGGGCAACTTGTGAAAGCAAATATCATAAAAAGCTAATACACAGATGCAGGAAGTGCTACTGGGTGGTTGCTTTGGAGCTGAGCTTATTATTTCCGGGGCACATAACATAATAAGTAATCAACTTGGCCATCAGAAAGCATTTTGGTAACAACATAAACAAAATGTGAGAAAGTTTCCTTATAATGGCAGGCTAGCCAGGTAACAGTTACCTAGGACTTAATATTCCCTCTAGGCCTTATTCTTTTACCTAGGACTTGTAACCTACAAATATTTTGGTATATTAATATTCAATTTCCATAAATTATAAGCTAATTGCAATAAAACTGCTAGAGATCCATTTTTAAGGACCATCTACAATTATACAGCACACTATTGATATTGCTTGCCAAACAGTTGAGTAACACTATATGCCTCTAAGTCTCTGTTTTTGTAAAAGTATAGCTAGCATGCTTAAGAGACAATTTAACAGTCATTGAAATTAGCACACTTCTAGGACGATAGATGAATGACTCCAATGGCATTCAAAACTTCTGCTTTAAAATACATGTCAGCTTAAAAATATACATATTTTCGTTGTTACAACATTGAAACATCCTATTATAAAACTGCTCTAAAATAGCCCATGGAAAGAAATGTCCAATTATGCTACAAACCAGAAATAGGGAGCAATGTATCTATAGAGCAGTATACATTACTTCATGCCTGGATTGATAAGTGTGTACAGCTGGTATGATATCTGACACAGAGACAGAAACCACACCATAAAACATTATACTAGCATGAACATAGAGGCAACTAAAGATTTGAGAAATGCTATTATCTGTATATATAAATTTAGTATATTTAGTGTTGTGATCTAATCAGTGCTCAGCTTTTAGAAAACAATCAATGGCTCTTGTATTCCAGACTATTCCTTATTATTATTATTATTGTAATCTACAAATATTTTGACATGCTCATATTCCTTCTCCCTACAAGAATTACAGACTCATTGCAAATATTGTTAAGATGAAATAAATAAAATAGAATAAACTTCACAATTGTTCAACACTTTTAGGAATACATTTAGGATGTTTAACTTTAGCTAAGCAACACACTTTTATTTTTGCCTTTTAACATATGTTCGATCTATTTGTTTATTTATCTCCCTGCTAGCAACTATGTCAGAGGAGAATATGTTGCCTAAAATATACATATCAGTACATGCTTGAAAAACAAAATTGTTCTAGGAGAGTTTGATGCATTGGCCAGAGAAGAATCTGTGACACTCTTTCATCCTAAAATCTGGTATATGGAGTTCTTTCAATGTAAACATCTTCCTAACATCTGATTGCATTCACTACATAAAATATTAAATCTTTCCCTTGCTTTTTACTTCACTGGTACTATTTATCATTACTGCTCAATTTTATTCCTGTGATTAAATTGACAAGTTGTCAAGTCAAAATAAGAATTGGAACATAAAAATAACATAAAGCTATCAAATTATTGCCAGCACTTCCTATAAAAATAGTACTTATTTATGTGACAAATTATCTTGCGAAAAGAATCATTCCTTTTTCTCTTAATGTGGATAAGGGAGTTTCTGAAGGAATTACCACCTAAAGAGGATTCTAGTATAACATATATTCTGCAATGTCTTTGCTTGTTCCTGCCTGCCTCCTTACTCTATCTTAGCACTTAAATATTACCATCAAAGTCCTTATTGTCACTAAATAAATCCCCAAGAAAAGGATTGGGAGAGGAATTACACATAAAATGCATCCAGATTCAACTTTTTGTAACTTATTTTAAGGCAACTATAGTAATTATATTTTGTGCTTATTTTTTATCCAAACTATCATTGAAGTTATTATAAAATAAAGGCAAGCTTGAAGTTTTCCTCCCTTAAGGGATTTACATTATATTTCTGGTTTCTATTCGCCCCCCCCACCAAAAAAAATCTTAATATTCAGAATATTTCAATGCTGTGCTAAGAGAACACACTCGTTGAACTAGGAAGAAAAGGCCCTCCTGAGGATGAGATGTTCATCATTTTGTGACACTCATGAGTTGCTGTGGTCTAGCATCAACAATGCATGTTTGTCTGTATTAAAACAAATTATTTAGAAAACATAAATTATAGTTATGTTAACAATGATAATCTGTTTTAGAACAGGAAAAGAAAGAAAAGCACATAGAACCAGGTAACAATTTTAATGTTCTATTTTTAAATTTTTATGTTATTTAATTCATATCTGAATACTGAATTTTAATGGTTGTCACAGACTGTTTATTCACCCTCTCCCCGCTTTCTTTTTGTTTCACACAGCAAAGACACCAAAAAAGGAACATCCAGGTGAGTTAGACTGGTATACATCAATTGATTTTCCCAGGAGGCAAACATGATATGGGCTTATAAATATAATGCCACAAAAGACAGGAAATCTCTTCATTTCACTCTCTGTATTCTGAGCTCTTGCCAGAATCAATATCACTACAGTTTGAGAAAAGGGAGAGCAAGTGTTGTGTTGTCTCCTCATTGCTAAACATGTGTCTATGAATTGGCAGTAACAGATCCTCTGAGACATCAGTAGTGCATGTATCTGGTTCTATCCCAGAGCAACTAAATAAAAATCTGCATCTTAGTAAGATCATTTGGCATCTATTTATACAGTGTCTGAGAAACACTGTTGGTGAAAATACATCCAGACAAAAGCAACTTAGAGAAGAATGTTTATTTATCTCACAGTTCAAGGCAAAGGACCTTAAGGTAGTAAGTTACATTGTATCCACAGTCAGTTGTGAAAAAGTAATGACAGCTGTTTTTAGCCTGGTTTTCCTTTTCCTCAGTCCAGTACAACAGCCCATGGATGACCACATCTAGTGTGTGTTGTCCCATTTCCACTCATCTGACTTAGATCATGACTCACAGATATGCACAAAGGTTTGTATCCTTAGTGGTTCTAGTGTCTATATGAAGCTGGTGATCAGGAACAACCATTAGAGACACTGTTTTATAGATAGATATATTTATAATTAAAGATAACAAAATAATATAAGAATAAAACTTTTTCTGTAAATGCATCTCACATTGTTTTACTTTTGAAATATAAAATATTAAACTCCAAAGATTCTCTCTCCCTAGTCATAATGTTACTTAATAACATTTTTTGTTGCTCTGTGGTGTTGCTCTCAATATATCAATATCCTAAGATTAGAAAACTGAAATTAGAACCAACAGACCAGACGAATAAAACAACAGAAAAGAGTATAGTTAATATAGACAAAAAATCATTTTCATAAAGTTTCTAAAATTTAATCAGATCAAGTAAGTTATTTCAAATGAAAATTTGATCTTGCATTAAACACCACCTATAATTTTTTTCTTGGTGAAAATTACTCAAATAATGTTTTTGAGGCTTCTGTGCTCTCTTTGTCTCTGTCTTTTTCTGTCTCTGTCTCTCTGTCTCTCCTCTCTCTCTCTCTCTCTCTCTCTCTCTCTCTCTCTTTCATTTGTGTGTGTGTGTGTGTGTGTGTGTGTGTAGGATATATGAATGTGTCTCTCTCTGCATACACACACACACACACATAGGATATGTGAATGTGTGTGTATGTATGTATATGTAGGATATGTGAATGTGTCTAAGTGCATAAAATATGTGACTGTACATGTTTGTACAGGCTGTAAGCTTTAACCTTTAGGTAGTATAGGTGTTAAGTCTTGTGCATACATACAGTGACTGTGCATGTGTGCAGTATTCAGGCAGATGTAGTGTCAATTATTGTCTGCCAGCTGCTCCAACCACATTTAATTATAATTAAAAGTAAACAACATTCATTTACTATTATGTCAATAGCCAAGTAAGTGTGGCTAAATTATAGCCTATCTATAAGTTAAGTTTACTAGTTGAAGAGAAGAATATTAAATGAATAATTGGTTATAAAGTTTTTAAAAACTGAATAATTTTCAGATATACAATTTAAGAGATGAAATAATAGTATGTTTTATTATTTCACATTAATGGTCAAGCTACTGCAACTCAGAAAGGGAATATTTTGTCTACAATATACAGTGAAGCCTATTTATGTAGAAGTACATTCCCACAGTGAGTGACTCAACACATACTCCTATTTATACACATATGAGGAAAGCTAAAATAGAGTGAAAGTCATTGAAAACCTGCAGAATTATACACAAGTATTGATATGCGCAATTTAAGAGTTTAGCAGATCAGTATTACTGTGAGTTACGTTCATCTTCAGGTTTGAATACAGTACAGCAGTTTTATAACACTTGGACATTTTCATTTTATTTTGCTTTGTTTTTAGACACAAGTTGTTTCCAGGCAGCTCTGGCTATCCTGTAGCTCACTATGTAGATCATGCTGGACTCAAACTCACAGATATGCTCCTGCCTCTGCTTCATGAGGCCTTGGATTAAAGGTGTGCACCACCATCTCTAGCTACTTAGAAATTTTTTAAAGTGATGTTGTTATTGGATCATTTATCAACTTAATTTATACTTTTGGGGCACTGTTATAGACTCTGGAAAATGCACTGCTCTAAACATGGCAGCAATCAGGCCACTTGATAACTATTGAAAACCCTGTAAATGAAAGATGGTTGGACTCTCCTGACAAATCTGTGGGCTGTGAAATCTATTTTAGAGCATAGCAAAGAAAATTGCAAAGCTACATTTTCCTCTCAGATATAATTTGCTTCAGTTTCTAATATTATACTTTCTTTCAACCAAGAAGGCCTCAAAGTTATTTTTAATGAACGTAGACTACTAATTAACGAAGGTCTGTTTCTCTCTTGTCATTGCAGGTCCAAGTGAAAAACTCAGAAAAGCAAGTAAGTTGAACAACGCTTGATAAGAATAGCATGGTTTAGTGGCCTACTTGCTTGCAAGTTCTTCTGTAGACCTTCTTAATGCTGTTTTTTGAATCCCACTTGTCTGCATTTCTATATGATGAATTGTTACAGTGAAGAAACATACAAAATAACTTCTGTCTTGTCTGCTTGTTCTTATGAGAATTTGTCTAGAGAGCTTAAATTTGTGAGTTTTGAGTTACTTAGTTTGTAATTCCTATCTTCCTCTTTTTTCTTCCACAGAATTAAATATAGTTTTATTGTCTTATGCATTTTCTAATAATTTAAGGATCCCAATGAATAGTATAGTAGCTTTGTCTACTATTTAATTTCATTATTAATGAAATGTAGACATCCTAAAACTTTATTAAAATTTTTTGTAGAATTTCAATTCTTTTTTAATGTGTGTGTCCTCAGATTAATTTTTTCTGATAACTGAAAAGTTAACAGTGGCAGCTCTCATGCTTAGGGAAAAATGCTGATTTTTTGATTATTATTTTTTATTGGATAAAATTGTTATTTCAATACTGTAATTTATAAATATACTTATTAGTAAATATTGAGGTCAATAACATCATTTCATTATAACTAATTTTCTTAGGCTTTACATATAAGAATAATAGTAGAAAACAAGCAGCACACACTATAGAAACCATTTGTATTTCTGTTTTGAGTTACTAATGCATGCATATTGACCCTAGTGATGATACATAAAGGAGCTCGATGGTTTATTTTGAAACAGTATTTTGTTGATGGATATATCACAGAATAATTAGAAAATATTAGTTAGCTTGATATTATTTAAATATAGAAAATGGCAGTTGTGATTATCACAAAGGCATTAAAAAACCTACAGATTATTTTTTTTTAAAGAGCAATTTAGGTTAAGGCTAGAGAGCTAATTCATCAGATAAGAATACTTGCTGCTCTTTGCTGCACTTCTACAAGAATTAAATTTTTGAGTTCAGTTTCCAATACTCACGACAGTTTACAGTTGCCTATAACTCCATTTCCAGGGCTTCCAATATCCTTCTTTGCCATCAATGGGTATACAAATCCATAAATGCACATGCACAGGCACAAACACACACACACACAGTCATACATACATACATACTTACACATCCTCACATATAAACACATAAAAATTAAAAAAATAAAAGTTATTCATTACCTATAATTCTGTTTATATTTTCACACAAAGCTGGACTTAAAAGTTGAATGTAAGGCTAACTGGAACTTTGTAACACAGATTGTTTAGTATGCTAAGCCACAGAAATGCATAATCAAGAAAATGTATAAAATGAAACTGATAATTTTGCATCACTCATAGAAAGCCTTAGATTGAAAATCACTCTGAAATTTAAAATTTCTCATGAGGAAATATGACACACAGATAAAAATATTCATCTACAAGGAAAGAGCCTGGAATTATATCCATCTGTGAAACACTGTCCAATCACGTTTTGAAGAGATAAGCATCTTTTGCAGTAAGCTTTTAGACTAGCTTGTCAAATTATTTAAATCCAACTTAAAATTCAAAGAGGTAGTATTCAATCCTTTATGCAATTGAGAGCATTGAGCTTGACATGAACATTAATCTTCACTACAAAATTAATTTAGAATATTTCATAAGTTACATATTTATCTAGTAACTGGCCTTTTGATATTTAAATCATTAAACATAACAGATTTAACACAGTTAAGATAGACCATCAACTACTAAAAGATTAATACCTAAGGTGAAAGTTGCATACTATGGCTAGTTTTGAAAATGCTCTAGCTTGTCCATATTGTATTTTGCATTTGTAGGTATTACCTGACTACCTGTAATATGGTTTCTATTATTTTCAACCACAATGGTATATAAGACAGATATCCAGATAAATTAACACTAGTCAAGTATTTTCAGGGGTTTATTGTAGAAAGCCGGAGAAAGGAAGAAGTGCAGAAAAGTAGAGGGCAGCCATGGCCATGTGGAAATATGGAGGTTGGGGGAGGAAAGGTGGAGAAAGAGACAGCAAGGGAGCAACAGAATAAGAGGTAAGAGAGCACGGGAGAAAGGAAGGGGCAAGCAGCTTGCTGTTACCAGAGAACCATTTGGAGGAGCATACCTGGCTGTTGCCTGATAATTGTGGGGGTGGAGTTTGGACAACCTACTTGACTGATAGCCACAGAACTTTGGAGCTGGGGCCTCATATCAGGAGCCTAGTGTCAGGGAGCATATGACAAACTTCCTTCCATCCCTTGCACATTAATCTTCTGGTTCTCCAGGGTTTAAACCTAGCTTGTTAAGAAAACAGGCTGGGGGCTGGTGAGATGGCTCAGTGGGTAAGAGCACCCGACTGCTCTTCCGAACGTCCGGAGTTCAAATCCCAGCAACCACATGGTGGCTCACAACCATCCGTAATGAGATCTGACTCCCTCTTCTGGAGTGTCTGAAGACAGCTACAGTGTACTTACATATAATCAATAAATAAATCTTTAAAAAAAAAAAAAAAGAAAGAAAACAGGCTGCCTTTCATGGTCCCACAATGTGTCACTTTTAACATGGGATAGAATGGTGCTGTGGTTGATAGTATGACTAGTTATCTCTAAATAGGAAGATGGCGAGACAGTTGGGATTTTAGAGTATAGATTATGTAACAAATGTAATACTATCCATGGTGGTTCTTCAAAAGGACAGTATATTCACACTACTTACTAAAAATATGATGGCATCATCTCTATTTTATTGTGAATGGTTATACCACACATCAGTTCTCTGATGGTCTTTGGAAACGCTGCTGTTTTTAATTCTTTCCACACTGAGTAACTTAGAGTGTAGATCACATAGTTTACACTATCTACAAATAACCTCCAGTCAATTGAGTTATTACCAAATATTTACCTTAGGCCAGAAAAAAAATGAACTTTTTTCTATATCAATTCACCTAAAATGCCAACAAACATTTTTTTTCATCCTCTGATTTTAGCCCTGCACATATTTCCATATGTTCAGCCAACATTAGTAACTTCAGTGTCCTCCTCTATTAAAATGTACCTCAGAATTATTTTGGAGCAGCTCCAGATGAGGAGCTGAAGAAAAAGTAAGGGAATTTTGACTTTAGGTATTTATCATTGAAAGAGCAGCAAGAGAATGGAATATTATTTGAAAACCACTGAAGTATTTCTGAAAGAACAAGGAATATGGTCTTATTCTGGTTTACTAAATTAATAGTTGTAGAGTCTTCTGCAGTAACCATGACTTCCTAAGAAAAGTTAGCTAGGTTTCCAGTACCAGACATGGTATGCCTCTTGTTGAAAGGGTATTATGTCCAATCTGTACAGTTGTTCGGCCATGATGATCATTGATATGATTTGCAGGCATCATAGCTAGATAGAACAGTTCATTGCTTCTCTTCCTTGGAAGCTTGTCAGATGCTTTCTGGTACTATGGAATCTAGAGCATGGAGGGAGCATTCAGGTAAAGTTTAGCTCAGGGAACTCTGGACCCTGTTTCTGAAGTGCATAGCATCTTCTGCAGTAGTAACTTAGCTTTCACCTCTGGGCTGTAGCCAATGACATGAGCAATAGGTTGTATATTTAGGGGCTTACATAGATCCCTCTGGCCAACAACTCAAAACAAGACTTCTCATGTCTGGTATGGAGCTTTATGTTAGGGGGTCTTTGGCTCTTAGAGGGAGTGCTGTCACCCCAGATGAGAAAAGTCCATTAAAATATATACGTAAAGAAGTACAAAGACATTTTTCTTGAAACACAGGGAGAGGTTGAAAAATCCTCTAAGAAAATATCTAAGCTGTAAGTTTAAAAAGATTCTGTATTTTGTTATGCTAAAATTAAGATCTTTGTCAATAAATGCTATAACAAGTAGTAGTAATACACCTATGCTAATAAAACTAAAAGTATAAATATATGATAATAAAAATCACCTCAAATAATGAAATGTTTATAAAATGAGAAGAGAAACATTACAAAGATTTATTACTTCATCAATGCTTTCTCTTCCCCCTACAAACTGTAGAAAGCTTCACCTATTTTTGTTTCAAAATGAAATACTTTGTTCTAGGCTCAGATTCCATATTTTATCTTTAGTGCAGCCTTCTTATTTTCTTTATTAGATATTCAAAAATGTGTCCCACATAACAAAGGTTTTGCCTTTTAAATTGTTATTATTTCTGAAAGAAGCAATGGAATTAAAAAAATAATAATATTATGACTAATGTTTAATACTGCTCACACTCAGCTTCCTAAGTCAAATATTCTTGACCATCTACCTAATTAAAAACTGAACATAGAAGGCCTTTATAAGGTCTTCTCCAAAATTTGTAAATCACACTGTAATTAAATGCTAATACTTTAACAACTATTTTTGTTTAATAAGGCACTTTTTATCGGCACTAAGAATACATAAGAATACAATTTTGATATCATAGAGTTATACCATGGAAGGAACTTTACCTAGAGCTCATTTATTAAAAAGCAAAACATGATACAAATGTTTTATTCTTTCTCTTTCCTATCTCTGCTCCCCCGCCCCCTGTGTGTCTCAGGCACTATGTGCATTTTGTTTTGGTTAAATATATTGTAGTCTGACTATAATACTATATGCTATTGTTCAGAAGACTCTGATAGCCATTGCTTATTCTTTAAATAACTGAATTTGCAGAAGCCGAACAAGCCAAGGAAGAGATTGCTGCTGCCTCAACAAAAAAGGGTAAACACAGCTGAAAAAAAAAGCTGATATGACTATAACTTGATCCTGAAGCTTTTAACTACTGTCTACGTAGTGCAGTTAGAGAAGCTCTGCTTGCTGATTTTGCTATTTTACTGACACAAAAACAAACTTTGCATGATTATTACTGCATCTACATTAACAAAGTTTTGTGGTTAGTTCATTATTGCAGTCAGTTTTAGCCTACTAGATCTATAAATTAATGTTTTTAACTATATCTAAATTGAAATACAGTTTTTGAAAAATTTTATAAGTATTCTGCTTAAGTACAGTATGATTTAATTTATCCATAAGGAATTTGGATTCAACACACAGGTTTAAAAGACTAAGTATTGAATAAATTAAAATTTGGCCAAGAAGAAACACATAGTATGTTCATTTATTATGAAAATATTATAGGACTAAGAAATATATTCCATGAGGTGCTGACACAGGGAAGTTGTGTTTCAAGAAGCAAAATGGGAAGTTGCAAGAGAAAATAGTAATTCTAAGAATGTTCTTGAAATCAACTCATAAGAATATTTAATAAGTCTACATTAATTATTCATTCAAGACCACAAAAATTCACACACACACACACTTACACACACATTCCATTAAAATGACATTACATATATTTATAGAAATTACACTATATACATACAAAAATAAAACACACGTAAAAATTTTAAACTAATAAAATATGCATGGCATTAATTTACATGTTCCTTCTAACATTATATGTATAAACATATGTACCACATTCATTATGTGTTCCATATATTACTATTAGTTGATTTATATTTATAAATCGGTATGTACCAATTTATATTGGTATGATTATATGGTGCTATGTAGGTACATATTATGTTTAATTGATGTAATTTCACCATAACTGACAGAAGCCTAAATTAAAGTAGCTTTATGTTATATCATATTCTTTTTAATTATTTTATTTATTTACATTTTAAATGTTGTCTCCCTTCCCATATTTCCCTCCACATTACTCCCAACATATCCCCCTTCCCCTTTGCCTCTATGAGGTTGCTTCTCTACCCACACACCCACTCTTGCTCCTCTACCCACACACCCACCCACATCCTCTCCATTCTAACATCCCCCTATGCTGGGACACCAAGCCTTCACATGACCAAGGGCCTCCCCTTCCTCTGTTGCCAGATAAGGCCTCCTCTGCTACTTGTATAGCTGGAGCCATGGATCTGTTCATGTATACTCTTTGGTTGGTTTTGTCCCTAGGAGCTCTGGGAGCTCTGGTTAGTTGATATTGTTCTTCTTGTGGGTTGCAATCCCCTTCATCTCCTTCAATACTTCCCCTAGGTCTTCCATTAGAGTCCCCAGGCTCAGTTTTATGGTTGTCTGTGAGTGTCTGCATCTGTATTAGTCAGGTGCTGGCATGGCTTGGTACTTTTTTGTTGATATAAATAATAAGAGATGTCATAGTATTGTGAATAGGCTGGAAGTATTAATAGACAATAAGGTAAAGTCGTTAATCTGGAAATTGGTATTTGGGCCTCACATGCTGTCAATAAGATCAAGTTACTGATAAATTTAAGAACAAGAAGGAAGATGAAGACATGCTGCCTTTATATCTGTAACTAAAACTGACACTAACACTCTGTCCAGAAAACAGTAGATGCTTTGTTGTGTAATTTAATTATGGGCAATTCTCTTTGAGTAATTAATGATGGGGGAGAAGAGTAGAATTATGTCTACATAAGAAAACATTGAACTACTGACATTGGATACATGCATGGATTGAGGCTTTTTTCCTTTTCAAAAATTAATTTTTTAAAATTCATTTTATATCACAATCATAGTCCTCCACCCCCTCTCCAAGTCTTACCCTTACAGATGCCTCTCCCCGTGGCCCCTTCCCCTTCTTCTCAGAGAAGGAGAGTCCCTTCTTGGGTACCACCCCACCCTAGGACATCTGTACCAGCAGGACTAGGCATATGCTATCCCACTGGGGCCCAACCAGTCCAAAAAGGGATCCAATGGCAGGGAACAGAAATAGCATTAGCCTCTGCTCCACTTATTAGGGGACCCATATGAATAACAAGCTGCATATTTGCCAAAAATGTATAAATGGTCTATGTCCAGCCCAGTCTCTAGACCCAATGGTTCCCAGTTATTTGACTTTCTAGGTATTCTTTTTGTATACTTGACAATCTGGCTAGCTCAATTTGATACCCCACTCTTCCACAAGACTTCCCAAGCTCAGCCTGATATTTGGCTGTGGGTCTATGAATGTGCCTCCATCTGGGTCTAGATAAAGCCTCTCCAGATAGAGTTATGTTAGGTTCCTGTCTGTAAGCATAGCAGAGTATCTTAAACAGTGTCAGGGGTTGACTCTCTCATATGGAATGAGTTTCAAGTTGAGGCAGTCATTGGTTGGTTCTTTCCTCGGTTTCTGCTCCATCTTTATCTTTGCACATCTTGTGTGCAGGACAAATTTTCAGTTGAAGATTTTGTGGGACCTCTTCTGGAAGTCCTTCTTGGCTACAGAAGGTGGCCACTTCAGTCTCTTTGTCTCCCTCTGGTAGAAATCTCAGTTAGACTCCCTATATCAATGGCTCAGACCTCCAGCTAGTCCCAGAGATGCCCCCAACTGATTGCCATTCTCCCTCCCAGCCTCTCTTATGCCCCTTCTCCTCATGCATGATTGCCACCCTAGTTTGCTTCCTTACCCCCTCTTCTACCTAGTTCCCTCTCTCTATTCACCTGTAATACCTCTTTAGTTTACCCTTCTGAGTGAGGTTCATGCCTCCTCCTTTGTTTCCCAAGTTTCTTAGGGCCTGTGGGGATTATAGCATAGTTATCCTGTACTTAATGCTAATGTCCACTTATAAGCTAGTACATGCTATTCTTGTCTTTCTGGCTCTAGGTTACCTCATTCATGATAATATCCTCAATATCCATCCACTGAGCAACAAGAAAACTAAATCAAGGGTATAGAAATTGGAAAGAAAGAAATAAAAGTATCACTATTTACAGATGACATGATAGTATACATATGGGAACGAAATTTTTATCATAGAACTCCTACAACTGATAAATATTTTCAGCAAAGTAGCCAGATAAAAACTAACTTAAAAAATCAGTTCTCCTTTATATAAAATGATAAATGAGCTAAGAAATTAGAGAAACTGTACCCTTTACAATAGTCACAAATAATACAAAGTATCTTGGTGTAACTCTAATCAAGCAAGTGAAAGATCTGCATGACAAGAACATCAAATCTCTGAAGAAAAAATCAAGGAAGATATCAGAAGATGAAAAGATCTTCTATGCTCATGGTTCAGTAAGATTAACAGAGTAAAAATGGCCATCTTACGAAAAGCACTCTATAGATTCAGTGCAATTTGCACCAAAATTCTGACACAATTTTTAGAGACCTTAAAAGAGCAATTATCAACTTCATATGGAAAACAAAAAACCCAGGACAGCTAAAACAATCCTGACCAATAAAAGAACTTCAGGATGAATCCACATACCTGACTTCAAGCTGTATTACAAAGCAATAGTGATAAAAACTGTATGGTATTGGTATAGAAACAGATACATTTATCGATGGAATAGAATAAAAAACCCAGAAATAAATTCACATACCCATGGACACTTGATTTTTTGATAAAGAAGAGAAAACATTACAATGGAGAAAAAAAGTGTCTTCAATTAATGCTGCTGGTCTAACATGATGTTTGCCTGTATACAAATGCAAATAAGTCCCTATTTGTCACCTTGTACAAGCCTCAAGCCCAAGTGGGTCAAATACCTCAACATAAAATCAGATACTCTTAATATAATATAATAGAAAATGGAGAATTAACTTGAATGCATTGGTACAGGAGACAGCTTCCTGAACCAATAGCTCAGGCTCTAAGATCACCAACTAATAAACAGGACCTCATGGAACTGCAAAGCTTCTGTAAGGCAAAGAACACTGTTAATAGGACAAAACAATAGCCTACAGATTGAGAAAAGATCTATCTAAAATATATAAAGAACTCAAGAAATTAGATACCAAGAACCCAAATAACCTAATTAAAAATGGGTTACAGACCTAAAAAGGGGAATCTCAAATGTCTGAGAAGCACTTAAAGAAATGTTCAATGTCTTTAGTCATCAGGGAAATACAAATGAAAAGAACCCTAAGATTCCATCTTATACCTGTCAGAATGTCTCAGGTCAAAAACACATGGGTAGTGGATTCACAGGGATAGACTATGAAACTTTGATGTTTTTTTGTTCTTCAAAACCTTGTTACAATGTTACAACATATGAAGACACTGTTGACAGCTATATTTATCACTGTTGCATACACAGTTGCCCTGTGTGAGACAGACAAAGATGAATACAATAGCAGCCCCTGCCAATTTGGGGCTGGGGCTAGGGTGGGGGTGGGGAATGTGTATATATGTAGTGGATGTGTAAAATGGTCTTCACATGGGACCCCCTACAACTGGAACAGAGGCTTACCCTGACTCTCTTGCCTGTCTCTGGATCCTGCTCCCCTAACTTGGCTGACTTGCCTGATCTCAGTGGGAGAGAATGTGTCTAGTCCTGCAGAGACTTGACATGCCAGGGTGGGTTGGTATGAAGGTGGGGATTACCCCCTTCCCGTAGTAGAAGGGTAAGGGGTAAAGGGAGGGGCTGTGAGAAGAGAGACAGGGAGGATGGGGCAGTGCTATGATTAGAATATAAAATGAATAAATAAATTAGTGGGGAAACTCAAGTGATAGCACATGCTGAGGATGTGGCACAAGAGGAACACACCTCTATTGCTGGCAGAAGGGCAAACTTGTACAACTACTTTGGAAATTATTTGGTAGTTTTTTAGAAAACCAGGAAAGTCCTTCCTATATCACTCCTGGGTATACATCCAATAGATGTCCCACTATACATCAGTGATACTTTCTCTACTATGTTCATAGTGGCTTTATTCTTATAGCCACAAACTGGAAACCACCTTGATTTTTGTCAACTGAAGAGTGGATAAAGAAAATGTGATACATCTACACAGTGGATAACAAGTCAGCTAACTGCTTACTCACAGGAGCCTGTTATAGCTGTTGCCTGAGAGGCTCTGCCAGGGCCAGACCAATAGAGTTGCAGATGTACACAGCCAAACATTGGACTGAGTGAATGGGCCCCAATGAAGAAGTTGGGGCAAGGACTGTAAGAGCTGAACGGGTTTGCAGCCTCAAAGGAAGAACAGCAATATCAACCAAATCTTCCAGGGACTAAACCACCAATCAAAGAGTACATGGTTCCAGCCATGTATCAAAGGATTGCCTTATCTGGCATTACTGGGAGGGGAACTCCTTATGCCTGTGGAGGCTTGATGACTCAGGATAAGGGAAAGCTAGGCTGAGGAGGCAGGAGTGGGTGGACAGGTGGGGAGCACCCTCATAGAGACAGACGGAGGGAGTAGGGGGTCCAGTGCTTGTGGAAGGGAAACTGGGAAGATAGATAACATTTGAAATGCAAATAAATAAAATAACCAATAAATAACAAAGTCATGATGAATTTTGCAGGATAGAATCATTTTATCTTGAACATGGCATAAATATAAACATTCATAGTTTGCAGTTTCACTATGTCAAACTATGTCAAAGTAGAATAAACAGTGATATAAAATCAAAACTGTATAATCAATTATGGACCCCATAAGAGTCCTCAACTAAGGATGCCATGAATTTTTAACTTAGCAAATATTTTTGTTGGAATGAGCTTACTTTGTAAATCTTAGAGTCAAACGACAGAGGAAAACTCTATTTATAAACAAGAATTATAACCAACTACTTTGCCATCTTATCTTAATCTTATATCTCTGTTATTGTTTAAATATGGTTCTGCATATTAGTTTGACAGATAATGAAAAGAATGAGCAGAGTAAAACTTGCTTCCAAAGCTCTCAGTAACAAACTCAGGTAGGGAATTATATAGCTGACAAATTTAAAAACAACATTAAACCTGATTTTTCTCAACTGTTAATAATTACACATTCCCATTCCTCTCATAGGTAGCACATTTATTGTTCTCTTGTGCATTTGCCACCTTCTAATCTCTCATAGTTTACAGAAACAAGAAATTGAATAGTGGTTGTTTTTATCTCCAAGTTGACTTTGAACAAGGGACTGTACATGATGTTGCTTTTGTGATTGTTGTAATGTTTTCAATGTTACAAATAATTCAATTACAATGTACTAATTAAGGTATAATGTACTAATTTAAATTTGTATAAATTGCTTCACTTTAATGTTTTATTTGAAGAGGAATAATATTAAATCCTCATTTGACACCATCTGTTTTGAATTTAAAAAATCTCTACTTATTTTCACAGTCACTCAGCATAAACTTATGGATATCATTTTCTGTATAAAATAAAACATGGGGGATAATGCTTGAATCTAAAATACTCAAAAAATATGAAATCTATTTTTACTATCAGTAAAAAATGTTCCAGTATAGCTGTAGCTCAAGGCTGAAGTCCAAATGGGAGATAAATTCAGATAAAAAGACATAGCAGTTTATAAGTTATTCTTTCCTTGAAATCATCAAAAGATTTTCTTTGCAGTGGCTTCAGAAGCAAGCCTTCTATAACAGATGTATTTGCAATGTGATCCTGATCAGAATGATCTGTGAGAGCACCTTGGGTGTCAGCAATAGAGCAAGGCAAGGTAGTGGGGCTTTGCAGGACACATATGAGGATCCATAACTCAGGAAGAGAACTTGGTCTCAAGATGTGGCATGACAGAGCTCCTATGGTAAATGCTAATGGTATTTCTTTCTCTGAAGCAAGGAAACCTGTTAGTTTGTGAATAATTAAAGTCCTCAGCATGAAACTTCACTTTTTGTCTCTGCTCCTTGTCTGGGGAGAAGTTTCTAAGGCAAACTATTCTTTAATTTTCATCAGAATCTGAACTTTACTTATGAAATATTTACATGCTTTTACTGTGTAGATACTTAACAGTTGGCATCGCAGAGACTCCATTATTAACTTAGGCTTTAAATTCTATCTTGACTTGTGGTGTACCTATGCTAGATCACAAATCTACCCTAAATTCTGAAGATCCAAATTGTATCTCCATTTCTGATTTTACTACGCATTTCAGACTTCTGTTTTCAACTGTTTAATTAACAACTTAAGGTTCTTCCCTCCTCATCTTAAAATGCCTACTCTTTCCTACCCATTTGCTTTTCATTATCTACTCTTTACCTTATGAGAGAACAATTTTCCATTTTCTCTTTATTTCTAATACATCCTTATTTTCATATAATCTTAATGTATTCCCATTTTTATTTCATAAACATTTCCTGTGTATGTGTTTGTATTCATAACCCTATCAGTACAGTCAAACCTTTATTGTCTTCTTCCTGAATTACTGTTCTGACCTGTGACTGGCCTCACATACATATATTTATATTAAAACTCAGCAAAGGCCATAGGAAATCACCAGAGCCAAAACATTGAACAAATCACTTGAAATTCTTTCTTCTAGCTACTCATATGGTCCAACCTCATTAAAATGGTGTTTCCTTAATAGAACCTAGCCTCTCTTACATTCAGTATTCTGGGCCTAGAAACTGGCTCAATTTATTGAAGAGTCGTGATTTTTTTGTTGCTCTGACTCAAAGCAGCCTTTAAATCATTTCTCCTGAAATTTTTCTGCTTCTCTAGATGGAGCATATATTTAGTAGCTCTCTATCTACTTCTAGAAATACCATGATGAATTATCCAGTGGTATATGTGAGCCAGACATCTTAATGATTTCATTTCCTGTGTTTTCCTATATGGTTTTCCTATATTACCCATCCATTGCTAGTGTGAAATGCAATTATATTTGTTATATTTTAATTATTCAGTTGAACAGCTGTGGCTCCCACCATAAAATATGACATAAAAAGAGCAATAAAATATTCTACTTAGAACATTGACCAATGCTTCCCACATAATAAAGAATTCCTGAGCTTGGATCCCATCAACTGTGGAATGACTAGATGTGCATGTGTCTATATTCCAGATATTTGGATTTCCACTATCCAGTAATGCTAACACACCATTCATCTCCTGCATCAGGGAGTGATTCTGCTTTAAAAAAAATAAAGTGAAGACCTATAGAGAAAGGCAACTTATGTTAACATCTGGTCTGTGTATGTGCACCTTCATGCACATGTCACACAACCACATATATATGTACACAAGCATATATCACATGTGTGCATGATTATACATGAATATACACTGGCAGATATATACTCCATATATACATACATACATGCATACACACACACACACAGACACGTGACTGTGCGTGAGACTGTGTGTGTGTGTGTGTGTGTGTGTGTGTGTGTGTGTGTGTGTGTGTGTGTGGAGCATCAGCATCATTTTGCTTTGTATCACATTCAGAGAACTTCATTACTGGCTTGATAGACAGTAGATTAATTCCCCCTGACAAGGATGGAACACTGCATAGAACAGAGACAAAACTTGCTTTAATCAAAATGATCTATGAAAATCTCAGAGATCAGTATCTTCAGTCTCCGCAGAGTCTGCCCATAAGCTCCATCTCAAGTTACTGGATCCTATTTTTTGTGAATGTTCTTTGAGGCTAGGACATATACTTGTATTATAATTCAGCCAATCATATGAGAAATTGCTGTACTTATTTCTGGGGGGGGGGGGGGTTACTGTTCTTGTTCTTAGACTTTTTTTTTTTTAACCAGCCTAATTACTATGGGAGAGATGATTCTTTCTCAAGTCACATGCAAAAGTCTTTACATTGTTTAAATATATATCATGAGAAATTAAGTTTTATCTCTATTATGCTTATTCTTTTTATTATTTTGTGTGTACATAGTAGAAGTAGTTGATCAACATCATTATGTTTCTTAGACTTGATAAAAGGCTTAGGAGATTGTGTGTGTGTGTGTGTCACAAATTTTTTTGCTCCTCACAAGTGATATGTCAGAAGTATCAAAGGCATTTATCATGCACATTGTTTTTAAGAGAAAAGTATTTTATTTACTTCTTAAATACCTATAAACAAACCTATAAAGGAATTATCCTTTGGCAAGACACTTGTTTGTTCACCATAATACAATTCACAGTTTCACACCTGGCCGTTTTGTCCAAGTATTCTCCTCCTTGGCAGGCTTATCTATTAAACTGAATATTCACTTTAGATTGGGATGCACATCAGAGTCTGAAGTTGCAAGCACAGTGCCTAGGAGGGTGTTCTGCATATATGTTAAGACTGAGAGCTTGTTGTTCGTGGGGAACTCATAACATTGGGCATGGGCATATCTCTGACTCCTTTTCCTCCTCTTGGGATTCGTTTAAACATTTTAAATTAAAGAAAATAAGAAAATAAGTCTATTAATTTTAAGGATCTTTTTAAGTATCCCAAATTTTATTTTATTTTAAATTTTTTATTCTTCTCTCATAGACTACATCTTGACTGCAGCCCCTTCTTCCCTTCCTCCCAGTCCCCTACTCCACCTACCCTCTTTCCCAGATCCATTATTCTTCCATTTCACTTTTTAAAAAGGCAGCCATCATAATGATATCAGTGAGACATGGCATAAAAAGATCTAATAAGTCTAGAAATAAACCTATCTATCAAGGCTAGAAGAGCCAACCCAGTAGGAGGAAAAGAACTCCATAAACAGGTTAAAAAAAATCAGAGAAAGCCCCTGTTCCTATGCTTTGGAGTTTCACAAAAATCTCAAGCTGAACAACTACAACATGTATGCAGAGAACCTAACACAGATAAATGTAGGTTCTGTGATTGTCATGTAAGCATCTTTGAGACCCTGTGAGCCCTGCTCAGGTGATTCTGTGGGCTGTGTTCTTCTGATGTCCTCAGCCCCTTTCCCCGGCTCCTATGATCCTTCCTCCACCTCTACTGCTGGGTTTACCAAACTCTAACATTTGGGTGTGGGTCTCTGCATCTACCTCCATTGGCTGCTGTAAGAAGTCTCTCTGATGATTATTGGGCTAGGCACTTATCTAAGAATATAACAGAATATCATTAAGAATAATTTGGCAAATACAGAAGTGGATGCTCACAGTCAGCTATTGGATGGAACACAGGGGACCCAATGGAGGAGCTAGAGAAAGTACCCAAGGAGCTGAAGGGGTTTGCAACCCTATAGGTGGAACAACAATATGAACTAACCAGTACCCCCAGAGCTCATGTCTCTAGCTGCATATGTAGCAGAAGATGGCCTAGTTGGCCACCATTGGGAAGAGGGGCCCCTTGGTCTTGCAAACTTTATATGCCCCAGTATTGGAGGACGCCAGGGCCAAGAAGTGGGAGTGGATAGGGGAGCAGGGTGGGGGGAGGGGATAGGGGATTTTCAGGATAGCATTTGAAATGTAAATGAAGAAAATATCTAATAAAAATTGAAAAAAAAAGGAAAAAAGGAAAAAGGAAGAATTTCATTTACTTTTTATGTTATTTATTTACTTATTTACTTAATTTTTTGTCAGTCATGTTTTGTTCTACCCTAGGACTCTGAGCTATCTGGCTCAGGCAGTGTCAGGCATGTGTCTCAATGTAGACAAATCATTGGTTGACCATTACCCCAAGCTATGAACCACCTTTACCACAGCATATCTTTCAGTAAGGACAGGATGTGGGTGGAAGGCTTTGTGACTGGATTAGTGTCCTAGTCCCACCACTGGAAGACTAGCCTGGTTACAGAAGATGGCCTGTTCAGGCTCCATATCCTGCATTAGTAGAAGTTCTAGCTAGGGTCACCCTCATAGGCTTCAGGAAGTTTCCACTAGCTCACTTATTCCAATCTTCTGGCCTATGTTTCTCCCTCTGTCCCTTTCTCCCTTACCCAATTCCTCTGGTTCTCATCTTCACTTACTCCTAGTCTACCCAATAGATCTACTCAATTTCTCTTTCCTTAGGATATCCATGCTTCTTCCTTCCTAAACCTCTCCTTTTAATCTAATTTCTTTGATCTGTGGATTGTAGTTTAATTGAACTTTACTCATCAGATAGTATTAACTTATGAGTATGCATCATGTTTCTCTGTCTGGGTTGGTGTTGCCTGACACAGGAAGATTTTTCTTTCTATTTGTATCTCCTTGCCTTCAAATTTCATGATGCCCCCCCCCTTTTTTTTTCTAACCGCTGGATAATACTCAATTTTGTAAATATACCACATTTTTTATATCCCTTTTTTCAGTTGAGGAACACCTAGGTTGTTTCCAGTTTATGTCTATTATTAATAAAGCTAGCATGAATATAGCAGAATTGAGCAAGTGTCTTTGGGATAGGATGGAGTGTCTTTTGTTTATATACCCAAGAGTGGAATAGCTGGGTTTTGAGGAAGATTGATTCCCAATTTTCTAAGGAACTGCCATATTGATTTCCATAGTGGCTCTATGAGTTTGTACTCCAACCAACAATCGAAAAGTGTTTCTTTTACTCCAAATCCTTGGCAGTATGAGTTGGCCCTGACAGGTGTAAGAAGGAGTTTCAAAATAGTTTTGGTGTGAATTTCCTTGATGGCTAAATATGTTACGCATTTCTTATGTTTTCCTCAGCCATATGAGATTCCTCTATTGAGAATTCTCTGTTAAAATCTATAACCTATTTTTAATTGGACTGATTTGTTTGTTGATGTCTGGCTTTTTGAGCTCTTTACGTATTTTGGATATTAGCCATCTATAAGATATGGAATTGGTGAAAATCCTTTTTCATTCTGCAGGGTGCCATTTAATAGGATATATATTTTTATCATGTTCATTCCCTCTCCTTCCAGATTTAATCATAAATACATATAACAATTGTATTTTGTTTTGCTGAAAACGTTTTATACAATGTATTTTGATTGTCATTTTCTCTTCCCTTACTCTTCTCAAATCTTGCAACTCTTCTATCATTATCATTCTATCATTATCATTATCAATTTTCTGTCTTTTCTTAGAAAACAAAAACAGGCATCTAAGGAATAATTAAACTAAGCTAAACTAAACTAAAATACAATACAATACAATAAAATACAAAACAAAACAAAACAAAACAAAACAAAACAAAACAAAACAAAACAAATCAGGATGGGATAAAACCATCAAACAAGTAAAAGGGCCAAACAGGGGAGAAGGGCAATAAACACTTACAGACTCATGGTAGACCACTGAACCATTCTCATCATGGATTATCAGTGTTGTCTCTAATACTGGGAGATTTTTTTTTCAATCAGCATTATTTATAGCTGAATTGGAGAGCCAGCTACAGATACCATAATGCTTGTTAGAGAAGCTCATCCCTATAACTCTATTGTTCTAAAGCCATTCATGATGTATCAATCCATATTATGCAGGAGTTTCTACAGAAAGAGAACCAATTGAAAATATACATGTCATTAATGGAGATTCACTAGAGTAGGTTATATGGTAGGGACTGGGGAGTTCAACAGTGCCATGAAGATATGAGAGACACTGAGAAACTAATAACTGCCTGGTTTATAATAATGGGTACCTCAGAAATCTCAATTTGCTTCAGAAAATATGTAAAATTCCTAGAGAGGTCTCTATTAGAAAGTCAAAGAAATTAGAGTTTGAAATCAGTGAAGAACGGAAGTAACAATAGCCACAGTCCCAACTACAAAAATGGATACACACATTGACCAACAAGAAGAATGAGGGAAGAAGGAGACAAATAAAGGAATACAGGAAGTGACAGCTAGAATCAAGGGCTATCTGAAGGGAAATATCTAAGCCTGGTACAGTAGACACTTCTAAATTATATAGTCATGGGAGTGTGCAATAAATAATATTGCTAAATAATGGAGAAGACAGAGCACCAAAGGGCCAGTTCTTGTCACCAAATGAAACTTCCATGAGCAGAGGAGGATTACATCTAATTCAGTTGTTGCCCAAAGAGGTCTTATTGGAATCCCAAGGAACCCAGGCTGTTGCCAAGGCTATTTGTTGCTCCCCACAAACTGACCTCAAGTTTCCATTGCTAAAGACATCACCTACAGAACTCATTGAACATGAAGAAGTAAAGATGGTGCACACATATACCCTTTACCCCTACTGATTAGTGTTCATGGTTCTGGAAGGTTCTGCACATACTACAGTCTTCAGAAGCTAATTGTTTCTGTTTACTGTGAGAGCAAGGAATTACCTCATTTCTTTTTGTCCTATGTGAATTTTAAAGAATATACATTATTCCTCTGGCTGGATATATACATTAATTCTCTTATGGGACATTAACAATGTTTTAGATATAGTTAATAATAAGTATTGATTTGCTTATCATTTTAATGTAATTGAAAGTGACGTAACCTCATAAACTTAAGTATTCTAAGAGCAGAACCTAGTGAGACATAGTCATCAAAGAATACATACAACTAACATTTCATGGACTGTTCAGATTTTATTTGAAAATACGCATATATATATGTACATCTGTATACTTAAATATATTTACATAACAATTAATGGGAAAAACACTATGAATTTGAAGGGGAGCAGATAGTTGTATATGGAAGAATTTGAAGGAAGAAAAGCAAAGGGATAAATTTATATTATAATCTTAAAGATAAAATAATCATGGATTAAGGAATAAAATCAAAATTATATTCTCTTACAAAACCGTGTGCATTAAAACCATATCATCATTAGGTAGAAATTAAATTATAATTAAATCAACAATTTGATAATATGCCTGGGAAGATTTAACCTTTTCAAAGATATAGTACTAGGATGTGTATCTTTATTTCTTTACTTACTTATTTAATTTATTAGTTAGTTGGTTTCATAGGCTTTCAGTATACAGTCTAGGCTTTGTCTCAAATACAAGATTCTCAAGCCTTAGCCTTCCAACTGCCAGTATAAAAGATGTATACCAAGCAGACCTAGCTAAAGAAATAATAATAATAATAATAAAAACCTAAGTATTTATTTGAGTAACAAACTGAGGAAAAAATGTTAAATTTAAGGAGCTCTCCCTTTAGGAACACTGTGCTTACAGGATGTAAACAACAATGTCTGAAGTTCCCAGTCCTTTTTTCCCTCCAAATATAGATGTTTCTTCATTCTTGTTATTCTTTTATTTTGAAAATATAATTTTATTTATGTTAAAATTTATTCCATTATTCATGTTTGTTAAATTATTGATGGGCAGTGGTGATGCACACCTTTAATCCCAGCACTTGGCAGGCAGAGGCAGTGGATTTCTGAGTTTGAGGACAGCCTGGTCTACAGAGTGAGTCCCAGGACAGTCAGGGCTATACAGAGAAACCCTGTCTTAAAAAAACATTTATACATATACATATATACATGTATATATATATAATGTTTCCTCTTTTTGTCTCTCGGTGGATTTCTATCATATTATTTCAGTATGGATTAATAGATTCCTACTTAGTTTTTAGTTTCTAGCTTTTTTAGATTCATCGATTCCTCATTTTAATTAATTATCTGTTACATTTTTAAGTAACATTGGAAAAATAATACAAAAAATTTATGAGAGGGATAATTGTGTTTAAAGTAAAGTAAAAAAAAATAATAATAATGAAGGGAAAAAAAAAAGAAACCATGCAAGAGTTACTTGTAGCTACTGGGCCTTGTGCTTGCCATAGCCAATCAAGTGTTTCATTGTTTTAATAAAGTAGAGGAATTACCTGCTTTATCACTTAAATATTAAGGCTCAAGATTAGATAATGTGCTGTAATTGCAACAGCATTTATATGACAAAATGGGAATGTACACTTGAGAGCCTTGCTTATTTTCCTGGGATTCATAATCCCCTGTACAATTTTTGACAAAAATCTAAACCATGCCCTTCATTTCTTAGAGCAATTCAGTGCCTAGGAATGGTTACTATAGGAGTATGGCAACACTCATTATCCTATATGGAAGCCAGGTCACACCCCTCCTTGAGTGGTCCTAACCTAATACTGACTTCAGTTTAATAGGAACAGAAAATAAGATCATAACTTCATTGTTATCCCCTGAAAGGCCTGTAAGTTCCCATTATTCAAATCTTTCTGTACATGTGGGATTTGTGAAAGTAAGAAAACTTAATTTGCTTTGAGCTAAATGTTTTCTTCAGTTAAGAGTTCCATTTGGAGGTTAGAGTACAATGTTTGTTTAAAAACCTACTTGTTTTTATTTCTAATAAACGGTAACAAACTTTAGGGTATTTTTGAAGTAGATACATGCAATGATGAAATTCATCACATTTCCTTTGTTTTTGTTTTGATTTTTTTCTTATATTATTTAAGTCTTTACTTGGACCCCCTTTCTTCCTCTATCTATTCTTTTCTCCTACTCTTCCTTTCTCCTTTATTTAGAGGAAGTTACCAGTGATGTACTTATGTGCCTGATGGCTTCTCCCTAATATTGTTTAACGTGCTCACAACACCCTGCATTTGATTAAAATGAAAGCCAGACCTCTGGTTTAACTTAATTTCACTTAGATGTTTTTTGATAGTAACATTGCAGAATATTCAATACATTACATGCTCTCTCAAAAGGAAGTAGCATCTCTCTAGATAGTCCAATGAATAAGAACTTCTGTGTCCAAAATGACTAAAGCCAGTGGGAGATGTATTTATTCATTTTAAAGTTGAACTTCCCCTTTATAACTCTCTGTAGAATAGTGCAAGATTCCATTATTCAATTCCACATCAGTTCTTAATCTAGCTGTTGGGATTGCAAGCTAGTACAACCACTCTGAAAATCAGTTTGGTGGTTCCTCAGAAAGTTAGGCATAATACTACCTGGGGACCCAGCAATACCACTCCTGGACATATACCCAGAATATGCACCAACATGTAATAAAGACACATGCTCCACTATTTTCATAGCAGCCTTGTTTATAAGAGCCAGAAGTTGGAAAGAGCCCAGATATTCCTCAATAGAGGAATGGATAACAAAAATGTGGCATATGTACACAATGGAGTACTACTCAGCCATTAAAAACAATGAATTTATGAAATTCATAGTAAAATGGATAGATCTGGAAGATACCATCCTGAGTGAGGTAACCAAATCACAAAAGAATACACATGATATGCACTCATTGATAAGTGGATATTAGCCCAGAAGCCCAGAAGCTCGTAATACTCAAGATACAATTCACAAATCACAGGACACTCAAGAATAAGGAAGACCAGTTTGTGGTTACTTTGATCCATCTTAGAAGTAGGGAACAAAACACCCATGGAAGGAGTTACAGAGACAAAGTGTGGAGCAGAGACTGAAGAAGACTTACTCACCTGGGGATCCATCCTATGTACAATTACCAAACCCAGACACTGTTGTGGATGCCAACATGTGCTTGCGGACAGGAACCTGATATAGCTCTCTCCGAGAGTCTCTTCCAGTGCCTGACAAATACGGAAGTGGATGCTCATAGCCATCCATTGGACTGAGCATAAGGTCCCCAATGAAGGAGCTAGAGAAAGAACCTAAGGAGCTGAAAGGGTTTGCAGCCCCATAGGAGGAACAGCAATATGAACTTGCCAGTAACCCCAGTGATCCCAGGGAGTAAACCACCAACCAACTAGCACACATGGTGGGACACATAGCTCAAGCTACTTATGCAGTAGAGCATGGCCTAGTCCTACATTAATAGTGGGAGAGGCCCTTTATCCTATGAAGGCTCTATACCCCAGTGTGGTAGAATGCCAGGGCCAGGAAGCAGGAGTGGTATGTTGGTCAGCGGGGGAAGGGGTTAAGATATGGGGAGGGTGTTTTTCAGAGGGGAATCCAGGAAAGGTGATAACATTGAAATGTAAATAAAGAAAATATCTAATAAAAATATTCTCATGTTGGAAGATAATTTTAATAGAAAGCATTTCTTTTTTATGAAAAACAAAATCTAGCTGTTGTGCAACTTCTTTGAAGATTCTTTCTTGAATCAGTTACTTCAGCTGAAGGCACTGAGTTCATATGAAAATTTCTGCTTATTTCATATTTAACTAGGTAGACTGCAAATCTTCCACCTAGAGCCATAAATCTTAGAGAAAACTTGAATCAGGGTGTAATGCTTTCACATATCTCTTTTTAGCTGCTTGTGATGTAAAATGGGTTCATTTAATACTTTAATGCATTTCAAGCATAACAGCATGGTCCTTTCAGTTGATTAAGACATGCTAAATCTGAGTTTTAAGAAGTATCTTATTGACATTTGTATGACACTAAGTGACTACAGCCATAAACTAAGTTTTAAGTCAATCATAGTCCTGTCAAGTGCTATTCTTTGTAGCTTGTTTATCAAAGCACAGAATAAAGGAATAAAATAGAAAAGAGGGTGGAAGAATTAGCCTCGAGAGTGAAGGGATTTCTTCATTTTGCTTTTGTTCTAATTCCTTAAGATTAGATTTAACCCAGATTTAAATTATGTTATAAAGAGATGAGAAGTACTTTAAAAAGCATTTGAGAATAGCTTGTTTAGAACCAATATTTGGTATCAAATGCATCCCCAAATGCTTTTATGTGTAGAATAAACATTTCAGATTGGAGCTCTTATTTAAACCTTATCTTTGCTTTGCAGCCCTGCATGGAAAGAAAGAAGAGAAAGCCAAGACGGTCGAGCAAGGTAAAAAAAAAAGTGAAGCAGGTTGACATTATCTTCTTTAGAAAGAAAACTACATGAGGAGGAAAACACTGGATTCAGACAGGCAGAAGACCATAACTGTTAAAGCTCTTGCTCCATAGCAAACTCCTTGCATTTTTCTCAGTACAGGGAGGATGGGGGTAACTATCTGGCCTTGTTTTACTATTGTGTATCAAGCTTTGAGTATAAATTCAGAACAGAAAATCTGTACAAACTGCTTCCTTACATCATCAGACATGCTGAAGAGTGATAAGAAGATGAGCTAGATAACTGGTAGACGTTCTTTCCTGTTTGGCTTTTTGTTTTCATACCACCTCAGAGATAACAGTCCAATTCAATCCTATTTATGAAAAAATAATTTATATTGCTTTAAAAATAATTTGTTGTATTAAGATACTGGGGCATAAAATTTATTAGAGTTGATATGATGACTTTGATGGTTGATTCACCCAAAAGGCCTGAAAATTTATTGTAATACATTGTAAGGTCATGAAAGATTTACTTAAACACACACACACACACACACACACACACACACACACATAGATATATCACTATACCGGAATACCACATTATCACTCTACAATATGTTTTAAACATGCTCTTGACCACTGTCTTAAATCATTGAAAATGATATTGTGCCTTTTCTTAAAACTCAACTAAATGAAAATATTAAGGATTTGGGAGCTTTGAAAAATGACAATAATATGATAGTTATATCATTAAAGCTTTTGTCCTTATTTTGGTGTCTGGTTACCATCCACAATTATAAGAGGCAATGCAATATTTCAAGCAGATCGATCTGAACAAAATGACTGTGTTAGTGTTGGAAATATAAAGCACAAACACAGCATTGTGTTTTGGCTTGCTCATTTATACAGCTTTCAGAATGTAAATTTCTTAAGCCAAAATGAAGACAATCATTTCCAATCTGCTTTTCTCACTTAGGTATTATGTAGCCCAAATAAAAAGTTATATGTATAAAGGATGAAACAAATTATAAATGCCCAAACTGTATATATTCACATTGAGCTCTTTTTTCACAAAAACAACTTTGATAAGTTGTCAAAGCATACTTTAATTCACCAGGCTTCATGATTTTCTGTCTTCTAGACATAAAATTACTTATCAGAACTTGCTTTGCTTTTTGTTGCTTGTTTGTTTTATTAATCAAGGTCTAAAGCATGCCAGGCAAATAGTGCAAAATTAAGCAACATCCCCACCCTTGCAGGATGTTTTAAATCACTATAACATGTTAAAAGTACACTGGCTAATAATAGAGACAACACAATAAATACAGTGGTACCTAACATGATTGACAGAAATACTGACTGTTTATTTCTGAAAGTATCACTTTTATTAACTCATTGATGTTTCCTCAAATGGACAATGGCCCATTAGTTTGCGAACTTATTATTTCAGGTGAATTTTACTATAATTTTCCTAAACTTACATTTTTAATCTTATGAAAACTCAGGGTTTTTTGTTTGTTGGCTTATATAAAACAAAGTACAATTATTGGTATAATTTCTATAAAAGATTTTGATTTTAATTGTGACAGTGCACCCTCATATATTAAACTACAAATATAAAAGAAAATCATATATTTAAATATAATGCTCTTTTGTTGGTATAGCTAACACAAATACTTGATGATTAAAATAGGTATTTTAAGACATGATTAAAGCCAAAAAAATATTAAAAAAAAAAAACACGCCAGGATATTCCATGTAAAAACAAAAAACAAAAAACAAAAACAAACCTACTTTGTTCAATGTTTCATGATGGAATTCTATATTTATTTATTCCTAAGAGGATGTTTTAAGACTCTGTTGTCTTTTCACTTTTATGTAGGTAGGTTTAGTTAGCTTTAGAAATATTCATTATCTAAAATGAGTTTATATTTAATTAAATATAATCAGAGATTCATTTTTCACTCATTTAAGTTTTAACTTGTGGAAATCTTTATTTAATACACCATGATTGTTCTAATTCCTATCAGATTTCAATATGCAGTATGGCCTAAATCTATTTGTGCACGTTGAACATCTTGATGTAGATGCATCCCAGCTATGCATGAATAAATTAACTCAGCACTACTTTACATTATGGGAAATACATTATTTGGAAAACGTGGAATTAATTTCCAGTGAGTCTAATTGAGAAGAAGAGCTTTTATCACTTGAAGGCCTAAGAGCTACAGAACTAAAATAAATGTGATTTTTATTTTAATTTATAGTGGTTTATTTTATTTTTTTCATGCAGATCTTATGTTGGGTTGATGATAGATTTGAGAGTTAAGAAAGATTTTGTATCCCATTACATTTAAAAGCCATTTGATTGGGAAACCAATAACAAGGTTATATGTAGGATGGTTCTTACAACATGTTTCCTCCACCTGATATGACTGTGCTTACGGGGAGAACAGGCATGCCAAAAATAAAACTATCAGACACATGCTGTGTCACTATAATTCTCATGATGTATTTGAAAGAGTGCACTGTAGTTCATTGATGTAATGCTCATTACTGAAAATTACTAGTTGTTGAATTTAACTTACTGAGATTATATGGTTTTTGAATGTGTTCTTTTTCAAAATAGACCCACAGTCTTAAATAACACTTCATTCTTTTTCAGAAGGAA
This sequence comes from Mus caroli, assembly GCF_978045245.1. Classification (NCBI taxonomy): domain Eukaryota; kingdom Metazoa; phylum Chordata; class Mammalia; order Rodentia; family Muridae; genus Mus; species Mus caroli. The sequence goes on from NW_028227264.1 coordinate 31,087,503, forward strand.
CAGACTGATGTGATTTTCTTAGTCCTAGTTGAGGGAGGCAAAACACCCACTCTCAGGAAGTGCTGTGATGTACAAGAAGAGACCAATTAACACAATTCTTCTGGGTCTCAATGATAAGCTTGGAGTAAGTTGCTCTGCAACAGGGAAAAAGTGGAAAAAATAGCTATGAATCAATCATTTGCAAGTTGTTATTTCTTCACTCACTTGGTTCATGACATTATTGATGTCTTCTTTAGAATTTGTTCTAAGAGCCTATCACTGTGGCCTATAAACAGCAAATACTCAATTTTACAAAAGGTTAGTTGATTGCAAACACAGAGAAAATGTCAAGAAAGGAATATTAGCTGACTGAGAATTTAATAACGTGTGCCCAACACACTGTGAAGATAAAGGAATAGTCTACATGTCAAATTTCTAACAATGAAGGTATGAAATTATTTCAGAAGTTAGATTAAGACTTTCCCTTATATATTTTAAAGTAGAAATCATCAAGGAAAAGTCCTGTGTGGTGAATGGTATATGGAAAGAATATGGAAATTATAGTTAAGTTCACTAATTGCACATAAGTTAAGTAAGAACTTATTAACAATGTCAAATGGAAGAAAAATTAAATAATTATTTAATTAGGTCAAATGATATGCCATATTCAGGAAAGTATGCCTTATCCTAGCTTTTAGAACACATTTACAAAGTTTGGGAACTACAAAAGGCTAATACTTTTTTCAAAGGAAAAAATTCTGACCAAAAGTTATTAAATGAAATATATTTTACAGTAATACATTGTTATTTTTAGGAGAATTTGTCAAGGAAACCTCCTGGTTTTTAATTATAACATTAGATTGAAAACCATACTTTATAATCTTAAATGCTTATGAACAGTTCGTTACCTCAAAGATAGTCTAAAAGTGATCACCGAATTATTAAGCATAGTGTTCTATCCTCTTAGAAAATAAATATGAGAAGAAAGAAAGAAAATAACTATGAGAAAAAAGAAAGAAAATAAATATGACTTTACAAACCAAATAATCTGAAACATGACAATTAGTTTTTAAAAAACATTTGATATCTAATTAGCTAAGGATATGAATTTAAACAAAATTACTCAACTTATGAAGGGTAAAATTGGAGAGTATAGATCAAAACTGTGTCAAAGTTAATTTCCTCTAAAAAGAAATTCAGTTTTGCCATAGGTTTGGAAACATTGCAACCCTCATGAGTAATCTAATCTGTATATAGTACCTGAAGGATTTCTGTCTTTCTTTGGATTGGATGTGATTCTGAAAATACTGTTACCATATAATTGTAAAAGCTTTGAAATTTGTCAGAGCAGGTGGAAAATAAGTCCTTTGTATGTGATACATTACTTTCCTCTATTGCAGTAGACTTCCATCATCTACACGTGTATATTGTTTTTTAATCTGCTTTGTGAAATTATTGTAGATTTATCCTGTAGTTTTAAGAGATTGTTAAAGATATCTGAGAACAGTGATTTCTGAGACAATCCTCCATATCTTAATAATTGTATTTATATTTCCTGATATGTCAAATTTAACCTTTAAAAATTCAATAGAGTAAAACTAAAGGCCGACTTGATCCAACTCTGTTTAATGATTTGTGTGATGTGTGATTAATTTGCACATGTAGATTAAGTCTTGTTGTTGACCCTCAATAAATTTTAAATGATAAGAACAATATGATTGATCTCTGTGAATTTCACGTGTTTGAATACAGTTTGTACCACAATTGTTTAATATTTATTGAGTGCCCACAACAGGCCAGGCACTGGGTAAGGGATGTGAGGGGCAATGGGTTGACTCAAGAGAGAAGCTGGTTTACAAACAACCCCAGAAACACATGAAAATAAGTCCATCATGACTTTTTAAACATATTTTTATGTATGTTGATAGAATACTTAGCATTTTATCATTTTCTCTGCTCATATAAACATTTTACCTCTTATCCTTATTTAATAATTATTTAATACTTTTACATTGACATGATCTGTACGAAATTCCTTTCCAGTTCTTGCTCTCTCACTTTTTCTCCTTTCTACTTCATTACTCCTTTAATAAATAATCAGGTCTAAATTTGATAATTTCATATGTCGTCAGAATAGCACATCACTCAAAGGAGTTTGTTTCTCACAAAGTGACACTATATGTCATGCAATGTTTGACGTATGTGACTTTTTTATTGGTATCATCACCATCTAACACTGAAGACAATTTTCCCCCAGGTAATTGCCCACCTGAGTCAATGATGATTAGGTTTAGAGATCATGATAATGATACTCATTTCTTTCAAAACAAAAAGATATTTCCATACTTATCAGATTTTTTTCTAGGTCATTTGCCTTGTCCTAACTATGTGAAGCACTATTATGTACATCTAGGGACCTCAGGAACGAAAATATGAGAGGAGATAGTTGGTAGATGGCACTAGATACATTGTTTATCAGGGCAAGAAACACAATTATGAACAAAGCATCAGTCGTACATTGCCTTCATTCTGTTCCATCAGTGGTTCACTAATTCAATTTCTTGATAAAATATTTCAGTGTTTTCAGTTCTAAAAGTTATAAACATTCTGTATTAATTGTGTGTCCCTGTACCATTTATCACACTTTGACCAAATGTGAAAACTAAAGATTACAAATATGAATCATTTCTTATTGCAAGGTCGAATATAATTATAAATACGATGCAAAATTTCATGTGACCTCCTAATTTAATGAAAAAATATTTTACATTTCCCTTGACATTAGATAATACACTTTTAAACAATTAATCAATGCAAAAAGTAAGTGATTTTGATCATTTTCTACCCCCAAACCTCAGGTTCAGGATCAGGTGCTCATTCAGGTGCATCAGCAGGTGAAGGTTTCCTTTTCATTTTTCACCACAAGGAAAGTTATCTTACACATACTATTTTCCCTCAAATATCATTTTGATAACCATTGGTAAAGTTTGGCACATAAAATCAACATTAAGTATTTGACATCGATAACTGAAGATTAAAGGATTCCGGTGCACATAGAAAATTTAGCCTTGCATATTCTTTGCCTTTATACAGTGAGTGGTATGGAAGGCTGAAGAAATCCACTGTAGCCTTTACCATAAAGAACAGCAAATAAATGCTACTTTATGGTCTCAAGAGCAATATCCAACTGCTTCTTATGTTTTCTTTCCTATGAAAAAGCTATTTCATGCCAATAAATTGAACCCATATATTGCTTATATTTTTTGAACAGAAAATATGGCACAACGACTGCCCTATAAAGTTGATTGGTTAGGCAAAGGTAAATCTTTGATTTTTAAAACATATTCTCTTAATTCTTTTATGTACATATTGGTTTGCTACTAAAGACTTAAGTATAATAAAATGAAATAAATTTCCATACACCATATTTTTGCCTTTAGCTTATATGACTTACCTTTGTATAAATTTGTAGATCACTAGCATAATCTTCTAGAATCAATGTTTAGAAGACGTCTGAAATTTTCAACTCTTCTACTTTATCACACTAAAGGAAATTACACATTTTTTTAAAACAGTATTTTATTTTTTTCTTAGTGAATAATTAAAAATTTATTTTCTTTATTTACATTTCAAATGTTATTACCTTTCCTAGTTTCCCCTCAAAAAATCCCCTATTCTCTCCCCACTCCCCCTACTCCTCAACCCACCCACTCCTGATTCCTGGCCCAGGCATTCCCCTATACTGGGCATAGAGCCTTCACAGAACCAAAGGTCTTGCCTCCCACTGATGACCAACAAGGTCATCCTCTACTACATATGCAGCTAGAGACAAGAGTTCCTCCATGTGTTTTCATTGATTGGTGGTTTAGTTTCAGGGAGCTCTGGGGTTACTCGATAGTTCATATTGTTGTTTCTCCTCTGGGGCTGCAAACCCCTTCAGCTCCTTGGGTACTTACTCTAGCTCCTTCATTGAGAACCCTGTGCTCCATCCAGTGGATGACTGTGACCATCCACTTCTGTATTAGTCAAGCACTGGCAGAGCCTCTCAGGAGACAGCTATATCAGGCTCCTGATATCAAGCCCTTGTTGGCCTCTACTATAGTGTGTCTGGGTTTGGTGGTTGCTTATGGGATGGATCTCCAGGTGGGGCTTATCCACTTATCAGTGAGTGCATATCATGTGTATTCTTTTGTGATTGGGTTAACTCACTCAAGATGATATCCTCCAGATCCATCCATTTGTCTAAGAATTTCATGAATTAATTGTTTTTAATAACTGAGTAGTACTCCATTGTGTAAATGTGCCACATTTTTTGTATCCATTCCTCTGTTGAGGGGCATCTGGGTTCTTTCCAGCTTCTTGCTATTATAAATAAGGCTGCTATGAACATAGTGGAGCATGTGTCCTTATTACAAGTTGGAACATCTTCTGGGTATATGCCCAGGAGTTACCACATCTTCCAGTAGAACTATGTCCAATTGTCTGAGGAACTGCCAAACTGATTTTCAGAGAGATTGTACCAGCTTGCAATCCCACCAGCAGTGGAGGAGTGTTCCTCTTTCTCCACATCCTCACCAGCATCTGTTGTCACCTGAGTTTTTGATCTTAGCCATTCTGACTGGTGTGAGGTAGAATCTCAGGGTTGTTTTGATTTGCATTTCCCTGATGATTAAGGATATTGAACATTTTTTACGTGCTTCTCAGCCATTCAGTATTCCTCAGTTTAGAATTCTTTGTTTAGCTCTGTACCCCATTTTTAATAGGGTTATTTGGTTTTCTGGAGTCCAACTTCTTGAGTTCTTTATTTATATATTGGATATTAGCCCCCTATCATATTTAGGATTTGTAAAGATTCTTTTTTTTTTTCCAATTTGTTAGTTAGTGTTTTCTCCTATAGACAGTATCCTTTGCCTTACAGAAGCCTTGCAAATTTATGAGGTCCCATTTGATGATTCTTGATCTTTCAGCATAAGCCATTGCTGTTCTGTCCTGGAATTTCTCCCCTGTGGCCATATCTTTGAGGCTCTTCCCCACTTTTTCCTCTATAAGTTTCAGTGTCCCTGGTTTTATGTGGAGTTCCTTGATCTACTTACACTTGAGCTTTGTACAAGGAGATAAGAATGTTCAATTCACATTCTTCTTCAGGGTAACCAACAGTTGAACGAGCACCATTTGTTGAAAATGCTGTCTTTTTTTCCACTGGATGGTTTTAGTTCCTTTGTCAAAGATCAAGTGACCATAGGTGTGTTGGTTCATTTCTGGGTCTTCAATTCTATTCCATTGATCTACTTGTCTGTCACTGTACCACTACCATGCAGTTTTTAATCACAATTTCTCTGTAGTACAACTTGAGTTTGGGGATGGTGATTCTACCACAAATTCTTTTATTGTTGAGAATAGTATTAGGGAAATAACACCCTTTAAAATAGTCACAAATAATATAAAATACCTTTGTGTGACTTTAACTAAAGAAGTAAAGTAAATGTATGATAAGAACATCAAATCTGAAGAAAGAAATTGAAGATCTCAGAAGACTGAAAACTCCCATGCTCATGGATTGGCAGGATTAATTATAGTAAAAATCTTGCTTAAAGCAATCTAAAGATCCAATGCAATCCCCATAAAAACTCTAACTCAATTCTTCACAGAGTCATGGCAATTTGCAAATTTATCTGGAATAATTAAATTATACATTTTAAGGTATGTCAAGGGCTAGTGTGAATCCTAACATAAAAAATGTTTTGAACTTTTGTATTCTTACCTTACTTTTGGGTAGACTGATAGACTAAGGTTGTTAGAGAGTTCTTGAAATGTTTAGAATTAATTCACAGTTTCCTGTGCAAGTTTGCATTGGCAGAACATTACTCAAAGGAAAGTTCTTTAGCATTATAGTTTGAAACATTTGATTTTATTCATTTGAGTTTTAATTGAAATAAAGATAATTAGTCTCCAACAGTTCTATATTCTCATTTATGGAGAAAAATACTGAACTAGAACTTTTGATTTATGGCTTATAAGAAAAAAATTGTGGAATTTTTTGATAGTTATAAAATACTAATTCAATATAAAGCTACCTCAAAATGAAACTGTCATTAGCCTATCCTTATTAGTCACATCTTCTGTGACATTGGGTAGTCTTATTCTAGCTACTTTTATAGATCAATTATTTTATCTATCATCCCATGAATTCTCATTTCATTTTATGAGAAAGCTGTGACATTATATAATTCTCAATTTAAAGACAAATATCCTATATGTAAATCATTCATATTTTCCATGAATGCCAAAGAATATCATGAATTATTGATCCAAGAACAGTCTACGGGAAATACAAGTATCAAATTCAGATCCAGATTCCAAAATAAAAATAGTTAAAAAATATTGTAAGACCTGCAAGATGGCTTTGTGGGTAAAGGGGTTTGCTATGAAAGCTTGAAGACCTGGGTTTTACCCCCTCAACCTGTGTAAAGATGGAAAAAGACATTCTACTTCCAAAAGTTATCTTCTTGCACACAAACCATGGTATACAAATCCACATAATAATGGACACCTCATCATATGAAGGTCATATATATTTTGGAAAAAAGAGAATCCTCAATGCTGGTCAACCTGAATGGTGCTTGTAGAAGAATCTAACTAACTACATTCATACTTATCACTCTGAACAGAAATGAACTCCAAATGGATAACTGGCAATTCTAGAAATAATCTGATCAAAATCCTAATATCTAAAAGATTTGGATATATTTCACTTACAATTAATTTCAAAGGAAAGCAATAAAACATACTAGTAGATATTGAATAAATTAAATGAAATTCCTGAAAACACAAATTCAAGCATGAGGTTCTGTTATAATGACATAAGTTAGTTATATTGCAGATATCATAGTCATTATATAAAAAATAAAATAATAAAGAATGCCAAAAAATATTGTCTCTGGAGGAAGAAGGCTGTAAGTGATGTAACCATGAGTAGGTAACTACTTTTGCAAGAATGTAATAATGAATTACTACTAGTTTGTCAGTTTGCACCACATTCTTTCATCAAAATTGTATTGAATTAATATTATGAACAGAAAGAAGATTGGAATATGATTGTATACATAACTGATCCAAAAAGCTCTGCCAGGACACTCCTACAGCAAATAAATTCAGCAAGGTTCTGGATACAAAACTAATAAATACCAGTAGTCCTCCTATATACAAATGACAAACATTCTCAAACAAAAATCAGGGGGGAAAAAAAGCCGGGTGTCTCGGGAGGCAGAGGCAGGAGTATTTCTGAATTTGAGGTCAGGCTGGTCTACAGAGTGAGTTCCAGGACAGCCAGGGCTATACAGAGAAACCCTGTCTCGAAAAAACAAAAAAACAAAAAACAAAACACAAAAAAAACCCCAAAAAACAAAGAAAAAAAACAAAGCAAACAATCAAAAAAAGAAAATCAAGGAAATAAAACCTTTCACAATAGCCTTGAATAATATAAAGTTTCTTGGGAGTATCTCTAAACAAACAAGTAAAAGACTTGTATGATAAAAACACTTCAAGTCTTTTGTGAAATAAATTATAGAAGATATCTGCAGATAGAAGGATTTCCAGTGCTCAAATTGTCATCACACCAGAAGCAATCTTCAGCTTCATTGAAATTCTCAATAAAATTCTAACGAAATTTTCACAAATCATGGAAATTTTTAGGTTCACATGAAAACACAAAACCCCATATACCTAAAACAATACTGAATAATAAAAGAAGTATGGGAGGCATCACCATCTCTGATTTCAAATTACACTAAAAAGCATGCTTGAAAAAAGGAGTAATAGCGGGAAATCAGACACACTGATAAGTGGAACTGAATGGAAGACCCAGATGGAAATCCATATACCAATGGACACCTCATTTTTCATATGAAGGCCATATACATTCTGGAAGGAAGGAGTATATTCAATGAATAATGATGGCCAACCTGGATGGTTGCATATAAATGAACTCTAAATAGATAAAAGACATAAATCCATATACATTCAATCTAATAGATGAGAAAATGGGAACTAACTTTGAGCTCACTGGCACAGAAGAACTTTTTTTTTCTTTTTTTTTTTTTAGCAGAATAGGTTTGCACAGATACTAAGATCATCAATTATTAAATAGATCTCATGAAACTTAGAAGACTCGACATGGCAAAGGATGTATCAATTGGACAAAGCAGCAGTCTAGAAAATGGAAAATGATTTTCACCAAATACACATCTGATAGAAGGTACTATCCAAAACATATAAAGCACACAAGAAACTACATTTAAAGAAAGTAGCCCTATTATAAAATGAAGAACAACTCTAAACAAAATTCTCAATAGAAGAAACTTAAAATATCTAAGAAACACTTTTAAAAATGGTCTTGTGAAGATTCTATGCCCCAGTATAGGAGAATGCCATCCAGGAAGTGGGAGTGGGTGGATGGGGAGCAGGGGAGGGGGGAGGGTATAGGGGAATTTCAGAGAGGAACTAAGAAAGGGGATAGCATTTAAAATGTAAACGAAGAAACATTGCTGCAGACTTATCCCTTTTATGGGTCCCCTATCTTCGTGGAAGGCTCTCTAGTTTCAGGTGGGCAAGGAATCAGCGAATGACAACCAAATAGGACATGAGAGAACTTGTTGAATTTGAGTGTAATTTTTCAAATTGAGCATCAAACTTTTTATACAGAAGAGTACCAAGAAACCAGGAGAGACTCATCAGTTGAGTTACAGTGACACAATACAAAAGGATCAAAAGATGGCTGGCACCAAGTCGCATTTACCACTAAGTAAATGCTAGTCTATTGTTAAGCCCACCACCAGGGGTTCTTAATAAATGCCTGATTTATGCTGTTTCTTTGGGCCTAGGGAAGAAACCTGTCTCAGGGGGATTCCCTAACTCTTTCATGGTAAACCTACCCATTCACTAGGCCATTGTGCATCCCTTTGTTTGGGTGAGACTGGCTACTGTCCTAAGTAATCACTCTGCAGACTATCCCCAGGGATATTCTAGCTCTGTTCTTTGTAATGCCTAATTAGTTTAACTGTCTCTACTAGAAGTAAATTTGAATGTTACTGAATAGATAACCTTCTTACTGAATTCCTACTGAATTCCAAGCTCATCAGCTTCAAGGATTTTTCTAGGACATTGGAACACTGGTGGATGCCTACCTATGTCAGAATACTTTCTTTGAAGGCACTTATAATAAAACAATACTGAAAGAGAGCATGTGGATCCATACACCAGACTAATGTGGGGATAGGGTATGAGTATACGGGTTATGAGAATGCCAAGGTTCCAGGAGGTTGAGTTTCCTTGAAACTCTTTGCCTGGTGAGTGCTTCCAGGCCTCTGGGCCTGTCAAGCAGACTTCACTGGAGTGGACGTAGCAAACATCTAATAAAAAAAGAGTAAAACAATGGTCAACTTCTATCTTCTCAGGGAAAGGCAAATAAAAAGCACTTTGAATATTCATCTCACATAATGAGAATGGCTGAAATTAACAAAAAAACAGTGACAGCTCATTCTGGATAGGATGTGGTATAAGAGGAACACTCATCCATTGCTGGTGGGAGTGTAAAGTTGTACACCACACCCACTATGGAAATTAGTATGGTGATTCCTCAGAAAGATGGGAATTAATCTACCTCAAGATTCATCTATACGACTCTTGTGGTAGCTGCTTCATCCTACCATAGAAACACTTGTTCAACCATGTTGATTGCTGCTCTATTCATAATAGACAGAATTTGCAAATAAGCTAGATGTCATTTAACAGAGGAATGAATAAAAAATATATTTGCACAATTGAATATTGCTAAAAAATTACATCATGAAATCTGTAGGCAAATGGATGGAACCAGATGGAAAACTTCCAGAGTGAAGTATACCAGACTCGAAAAAATGAATGTCATATGCATTCACTTATGTGAAGATAATGGCTGTCAATTTAATAATATTCAAGCTACAATCTGTAGAATAACATGATAGGTATAGATCAAGAAAGTAAAGGGAACAGATAGAACTCTTTGGGAAAGGAAAATAAAACCGATAATTATGGATGAATGGGGACTAGACTAGGAGGATCAAATGGGGAGGGGATGAGTTGTGGTATGGAATACAGGGAGAGACAGATAAAAGGAATCTATTGAGGGGTAGTGTGGAGACTTAATTCATTAGAAACTTTCTAAAATATATACATACATGAAGCAAATATAAATGAGATGACCAAATAATGGAGGAAAATGATTGTCAACTGGCCATTTCTTGTCACCAAATGAAACTTCCAGTACTGGGATTGGATTACATCTAATTAAGTTGTTGGCCAAAGAGTCCCAACATGAATCCCCAAACTCAGAATGTTGCCAAGTTTATAGATTGCTCTATACAAACTGAAAGTGCTCATTGTTTAAGATAATACCCAGACAACTCATTAAACATAAAGATGTTGAAGTGATGCCTACATAAATCTCTATCTCCTACTTCCCATTGTCTTTGGTACTGAAGGTATTCTACATGCTTTTAAAAGAGAAGTATAAATATCAAGCCACCCACAACAGTGTACTGCCTACAAGATATGCTGGGGAAATGGTGGCACATTGTTGTTGGAAGTAACCAACCAATAACTAATTTGACTTGAGGCTCACCCTAAGAGATGGAAACCATTCCTGCCACTGCTTAGGTGAATAAGAAACTGAGATTATATAGCCCAGGGTCATATGGTAAAACCAAATAAGTCTGACCCCCACTCACCCCCCCCCCAAAAAAAAAAAGAAAGAAAGAAGGAAGGAAGGAAGGAAGGAAGGAAGGAAGGAAGGAAGGAAGGAAGGAAGGAAGAGAGAAAGAAAGAAAAAAATGCAGTGATGAAATGACTCCTAATGATATTCACATAGATCAGTTTCTAATTCACCCATCATCAAAAAAGCTTCTTTCTGCAGCAGATAGAAACAAATACAGAGACCCACAGACAGACATTAGGCAAAAAGTAAGAGACCTTCGAAGGCTCAGTCCTAAATGAGACATATCCATCAAATTCCTCCTTACAGAGTTCAAGGAAAGACGCTGAATAGTTTAAGAACCAGGTGGAATGGAGGACACTAATAAAACAAGGAAAATCAACATAAGCCAAATTTATGTGAACACACAGACTGAGGAAGCTTGCACAGGGCCTGTGTGGGACTCCAGCAGGTCATTGGCACATAGATTTTGACTTACAATTTAATATTTTTACAAGGTGCTATTGAGTGGGTCTCTGATTCTTGTATCTTTTATTAGGCTTTCTTTATTTTGCTGGTTTATTCTGTCCATCTTCAGTGTAATATTGTTTGTTTTACATTTTATTTTGTTATATTTATTAGTATTATTTTTAGAAGTCTGTTATTTTCTAATGAAAGAAAGAGAAAAAGAATGGATCCAGATGGAAGGAGAAATGGGAAAGAACTGAGAAGAGTATGGAAAGAAAACACCATAATCATTATATATTAAGTGAGATAAGAAGCCATTATCAAAACAGAAAGAAAACATAAAAAAAGAATACTATGAGAAAGTATATAATATCTATTAATTCTTTTTATGAAAGCAGATGAGATAAAGGTAAATTATGGATATATTTAATTAGAAATAGTGTAGGACATTAAAAAATTACATGTGCCAACGCACTGTGAAACAATATATGTTGACTGACTGTTTGATTGATTGGATTGAATAATAAATGATTGACTTGTTTCTTTGGATTTTTTTTACCATTTCTTACCCTTGACGCTGTCTTGTCCAACCCTGATTTGACACTTTTTATTTTGTTTGGTGATATTTTATTTGGTTCTCTTTTTTAAAAGTGGGGGAAGGAAGGAAGGAAGGAAGGAAGGAAGGAAGGAAGGAAGGAAGGAAGGAAGGAAGGAAGGAAGGAAGGAAGGAAGGAAGGAACACCTAGACACTAAGGGAAAAGTTAACAACTGAACTATCAGTTATATCTACTAAGAGAAGAAAAATCAGTTCTTTCCAATAGAGATATGAGATGCGCATGTGTATATGAACCACTACAGTACAGATTTCATGAACAGGAGTAGTTGACCATAAAATGAGATTGTTCACAAATTTTGTGTGTACTTCTTATTTTTTTTAATTTTTAATATATTTTTATTACGTTTTTTCCTCAATTACATTTCCAATGCTATCCCAAAAGTCCCCCATACGCCCCCCCCCCCCACTTCTCTACCCACCCATTCCCATTCTTTTGGCCCTGGCATTCCCCTGTATTGGGGCATATAAAGTTTGGAAGTCCAATGGGCCTCTCTATCCAGTGATGGCCGACTAGGCCATCTTTCGATACATATGCAGCTAGAGACAAGAGCTCCGAGGTACTGGTTAGTTCATCATGTTGTTCCCCCTATAGGGTTGCACATCCCTTTAACTCCTTGGGCACTTTCTCTAGCTTCTCCATTGGGAGTCCTGTGATCCATCCGATAGCTGACTGTGAGCATCCACTTCTGTCTTTGCTAGGCCCCGGCATAGTCTCACAAGAGACAGCTATATCTGGGTCCTTTCAGCAAAATCTTGCTAGTGTATCCAATGGTGTCAGCGTTTAGAAGCTGAATATGGGATGGATCCCTGGATATGGCAGTCTCTAGATGGTCCATCCTTTCATCACAGCTCCAAACTTTGTCTGTGTAACTCCTTCCATGGGTGTTTTGTTCCCAAATCTAAGAAGGGGCATAGTGTCCACACTTTGGTCTTCATTCTTCTTGAGTTTCATGCATTTAGCAAATTGTATCTTATATCTTGGTTATCCTAAGTTTTGGGCAAATATCCACTTATCATTGAATACATATTGTGTGAGTTCCTTTGTGATTGTGTTACCTCACTCAAGATGATGCCTTCCAGGTCCATCCATTTGGTTAGGAATTTCATAAATTCATTCTTTTTAATAGCTGAGTAGTACTCCATTGTGTAAATGTGCCACATTTTCTGTATCCATTCCTCTGTTGAGGGACATCTGGGTTCTTTCCAGCTTCTGGCTATTATAAATAAGGCTGCTATGAACATAGTGGAGCATGGGTCCTTCTTACCGGTTGGGACATCTTCTGGATATATGCCCAGGAGAGGTATTGCTGGATCCTCCTGTAGTACTATGTCCAATTTTCTGAGGAACCGCCAGACTGATTTCCAGAGTGGTTGTACAAGCTTGCAATCCCACCAACAATGGAAGAGTGTTCCTCTTTCTCCACATCCTCGCCAGCATCTGCTGTCACCTGAATTTTTGATCTTAGCCGTTCTGACTGGTGTGAGGTGGAATCTCAGGGTTGTTTTGATTTGCATTTCCCTGATGATTAAGGATGTTGAACGTTTTTTCAGGTGCTTCTCTGCCATTCGGTATTCCTCAGGTGAGAAATCTTTGTTCAGGTCTGATCCCCATTTTTTAATGGGGTTGTTTGATTTTCTGGAGTCCACCTTCTTGAGTTCTTTATATATATTGAATATTAGTCCTTTATCTGATTAAGGATAGGTAAAGATTCTTTCCCAATCTGTTGGTGGTTTTTTTGTCTTATTGATGGTGTCTTTTGCCTTGCAGAAGATTTGCAGTTTCATGAGGTCCCACCTGTCAATTCTCGATCTTACAGCACAAGCCATTGCTGTTCCATTCAAGAATTTTTTCCCCTGTGCCCATATCTTCAAGGCTTTTCCCCACTTTCTCCTCTATAAGTTTCAGTGTCTCTGGTTTTATGTGAAGTTCCTTGATCCACTTAGACTTGACCTTAGTACAAGGACATAGGAATGGATCATTTCGCATTCTTCTACATGATAACAACCAGTTGTGCCAGCACCATTTGTTGAAAATGCTGTCTTTCTTCCACTGGATGGTTTTAGCTCCCTTGTCGAAGATCAAGTGACCGTAGGTATGTGAGTTCATTTCTGGGTCTTCAAATCTATTCCATTGGTCTACTTGTTTGTCACTATACCAGTACCATGCAGTTTTTATCACAATTGCTCTGTAGTAAAGCTTTAGGTCCTGCATGGTGATTCCACCAGAGATTCTTTTATCCTTGAGAATTGTTTTTGCTATCCTAGGTTTTTTATTCCAGATGAATTTGCAGATTGCATTTTCTAATTCGTTGAAGAATTGAGTTGGAATTTTGATGGGGATTGCATTGAATTTATAGATTGTTTTTGGCAAGATAGCCATTTTTACAATGTTGATCCTGCCAATCCATTAGCATGGGAGATCTTTCTATCTTCTGAGATCTTCTATAATTTCTTTCTTCAGAGACTTGAAGTTTTTATTATACAGATCTTTCACTTGCTTAGTTAGAGTCACGCCAAGATATTTTATATTATTTGTGACTATTGAGAAGGGTGTTGTTTCCTTATTTTCTTTCTCAGCCTGTTTATTCTTTGTGTAGAGAAAGGCCATTGATTTGTTGGAGTTAATTTTATATCCAGCTACTTCACCGAAGCTGTTTATCAGGTTTAGGAGTTCTCTGGTAGAATTTTTAGGGTCACTTATATATACTATCATATCATCTACAAAAAGTGATATTTTGACTTCATCTTTTCCAATTTGTATCCCTTTGATCTCCTATTGTTGTCCAATTGCTCTGGCTAGGACTTCAAGTACAATGTTGAATAGGTATGGAGAAAGTGGACAGCCTTGTCTAGTCCCTGATTTTAGAGGGATTGCTTCAAGCTTCTCACCATTTACTTTGATGTTGGCTACTGGTTTGCTGTAGATTGTTTTTATCATGTTTAGGTATGGGCCTTGAATTCCTGATCTTTCCAGTCTTTTATCATGAATGGGTGTTGGATCTTGTCAAATGCTTTTTCCACATCTAACGAGATGATCATGTGGTTTTTGTCTTTGAGTTTGTTTATATACTGGATTACGTTGATGGATTTCCATATATTGAACCATCCCTGCATCCCTGGGATGAAACCTACTTGGTCAGGATGGATGATTATTTTGATGTGTTCTTGGATTCGGTTAGCAAGAACTTTATTGAGGATTTTTGCATCAATATTCATAAGGGATATTGGTCTGAAGTTTTCTAACTTTGTTGGGTCTTTTTGTGGTTTAGGTATCAGAGTAATTGTGGCTTCATAGAATGAGTAGGGTAGAGTACCTTCTGTTTCTATTTTGTGGAATAGTTTGTGAAGAACTGGGATTAGATCTTCTTTGAAGGTGTGATAGAACTCTGCACTAAACCCATCTGGTCCTGGGCTTTTTTTGGTTGGGAAACTATTAATGACTGCTTCTATTTCTTTGGGGGATATAGGGCTGTTTAGATCATTAACCTGATCTGGATTCAACTTTGGTACCTCGTATCTGTCTAGGAACTTCTCCATTTCATCCAGGTTCTCCAGTTTTGTTGAGTATAGCCTTTGGTAGAAGGATCTGATGGTGTTTTGGATGTATTCAGGATCTGTTGTTATGTCTCATTTTTCATTTCTGATTTTGTTAAATAGAATGCTTTCCCTGTGCCCTCTAGTGAGTCTGGCTAAGGGTTTATCTATCTTGTTGATTTTCTCAAAGAACCAGCTCCTTGATTGGTTTATTCTTTGAATAGTTCTTCTTGTTTCCACTTGGTTAATTTCGCCCCTGAGTTTGATTATTTCCTGCTGTCTACTCCTCTTGGGTGAATTTGCTTCCTTTTTTTCTAGTGCTTTTAGGTGTGTTGTCAAGCTGCTAATGTGTGCTCTCTCTAGTTTCTTTTTGGAGGCACTCAGAGCTTTGAGTTTTCCTCCTAGAAATGCTTTCATTGCGTCCCATAAGTTTGGGTATGTTGTGGCTTCATTTTCATTAAACTCTAAAAAGTCCTTAATTTCTTTCTTTATTCCTTCCTTGACCAAGGTATCATTGAGAAGAGTGTTGTTCAGTTTCCACGTGAATGTTGGCTTTCTATTATTTATGTTGTTACTGAAGATCAGCCTTAGTCCATGGTGATCTGATAGGATGCATGTGACAATTTCAATATTTTTGTATATGTTGAGGCCTGTTTTGTGACCAATTATGTGGTCAATTTTGGAGAAGGTACCATGAGGTGCTGAGAAGAAGGTATATCCTTTTGTTTTAGGATAGAATGTTCTGTAGATATCTGCCAGATCCATTTGATTCATAATTTCTCTTAGTTTCACTGTGTCCCTGTTTAGTTTCTGTTTCCATGATCTGTCCATTGGTGAAAGTGGTGTGTTGAAGTCTCCCACTATTATTGTATGAGGTGCAATGTGTGCTTTGAGATTTACTAAAGTTTCTTTAATGAATGTGGCTGCCTTTGTATTTGGAGCATAGATATTCAGAATTGATTGTTCCTCTTGGAGGATTTTACTTTGATGAGTATGAAGTGCCCCTCCCTGTCTTTATTGATGACTTTGGGTTGGAAGTCAATCTTATGAGATATTAGAATAGCTACCCCAGCTTGTTTCTTCATACCATTTGCTTGGAAAATTGTTTTCCAGCCTTTCATTCTGAGGTAGTGTCTATCTTTTTCTCTGAGATGAGTTTCCTGTAAGCAGCAAAATGTTGGGTCTTGTTTGTGTAGGCAGTTTGTTAGTCTGTGTCTTTTTACTGGGGAGTTGAGTCCATTGATATTAAGAGATATTAAGGAAAAGTAATTGTTGCTTCCTGTTATTTTTGTTGTTAAAGTTGGCACTCTGTTCTTGTGGCTGTCTTCTTTTAGGTTTGTTGAGGGATTACCTTCTTGTTTTTTCTAATGTGTGGTTCTCATCCTTGTATTGGTTTTTTTCTGTTATTATCCTTTGAAGGGCTGGATTTGTGGAGAGATAATGTGTGAGTTTGGTTTTGTTGTGGAATACTTTGGTTTCTCCATCTATGTTAATTGAGAGTTTGGCTCGGTATAGTAGCCTGGGCTGGAATTTGTGTTCTTTTAGTGTCTGTATGACATCTCTCCAGGATCTTCTGGCTTTCATAGTCTCTGGTGAAAAATCTGGTGTAATTCTGATAGGCTTGCCTTTATATGTTACTTGGCCTTTTTATCTTACTGCTTTTAGTATTATATCTTTATTATTATTATTATTATTATTATTATTATTATTATTATTATTATTATTATATGTAAGTACACTGTAGCTGTCTTCAGACACTCCAGAAGAGGGCGCCAGATCTCGTTGCGGATCGTTGTGAGCCACCATGTGGTTGCTGGGATTTGAACTCTGACCTTCGGAAGAGCAGTCGGTGCTCTTACCCACTGAGCCATCTCACCACCCCCAGTATTCTATCTTTATTTAGTGCATTTGTTGTTCTGATTATTATGTGTCGGGAGGTATTTCTTTTCTGGTCCAGTCTATTTGGAGTTCTGTAGGCTTCTTGTATGTTCATGGGCATCTCTTTCTTTAGATTTGGGAAGTTTTCTTCTATAATTTTGTTGAAGATGTTTGCTGGTCCTTTGAGTTGAAAATCTTCATTCTCATCCACTCCTATTATCCGTAGGTTTGGTCTTCTCATTTTGTCCTGGATTTCCTGGATGTTTTGAGTTAGGATCTTTTTGCATTTTCCATTTTCTTTGATTGTTGTGCCGATGTTCTCTATGGAATCTTCTGCACCTGAGATTCTCTCTTCCATCTCTTGTATTCTGTTGCTGATGCTCCAATCTATGGTTCCAGATTTCTTTCCTAGGGTTTCTATGTCCAGTGTTGCCTCATTTTGGGTTTTCTTTATTGTGTCTACTTCCTTTTTTAGGTCTAATATGGTTTTGTTCATTTCCATCACCTGTTTGGATGTGTTTTCCTGTTTTTCTTTAAGGACTTCTACCTGTTTGGTTGTCTTTTCCTGTTTTTCTTTAAGGACTTCTACCTGTTTGATTGTGTTATCCTGTTTTTCTTTAAGGACTTGCAACTCTTTAGCAATGTTCTCCTGTAATTCTTTAAGTGAGTTATTAAAGTCCTTCTTGATGTCCTCTACCATCATCATGAGATATGCTTTTAAATCCAGGTCTAGCTTTTTGGGTGTGTTGGGGTGCCCTGGACTGGGCGAAGTGGGAGTGCTGGGTTCTGATGATGGTGAGTGGTCTTGGTTTCTGTTAGTAAGATTCTTACGTTTACCTTTTGCCATGTCTCTGTTTAGAGATTGTTCTTCTGGTGATTCTGATTAATGTCTATCAGCAGACCTGGGAGACAGGCTCTCTCCTCTGAGTTTCAGTGTTTAGAGCACTCTCTGCTGGCAAGCTCTCCTCTTACAGGGAGGGTGCACAGATATCTGGTGTTTGGACCTCCTCCTGGCCAAAGAATAAGGCCCAAAACAGAAAATTTCCCAGATGCTGTGTTGCTTTGGCAGGTCACAGAAGCTGTCAGCTTCTGTGGTGCACACTCTCACCTGTGCAGACTAAGTTCCTAAGTTCGGTGGAGTCCCAGAACCAAGATGGCACTCCCTGCTCCTGAGGCAGAGGGCTCCCATGCTGGGCAGACCACTGTCCTCCTGATGGGAGGGTGCCGGGTGTCTGTGGCCCCAAAAGGGTGCTGCCTCAGCGGCTCTGTGGCTCCTGCCTGTCCCAGAAGCTGTCTGCCTCTGTGGTGCACACTCTCACCTGTGCAGACTAAGTTCCTAAGTCCAGCGGAGTCCTTGGAACCAAGATGGTGCTCCCTGCCCCTGAGGCAGAGGGCTCCTGTGCAGGGCGGATTGTCGTGCCGATGTTGTCTATGGAGTCTTCTGCACCTGATATTCTCTCTTCCATCTCTTGTATTCTGTTGCTGATGCTCGTATCTATGGTTCCAGATTTCTTTCCTAGTGTTTCTATCTCCAGTGTTGCCTCAATTTGGGTTTTCTTCATTGTTTCTACTTCCCTTTTTAGGTCTTGGATGGTTTTATTCAATTCCATCACCTGTTTGGTCTGGTTTTCCTGCAATTCTTTAATGGATTTTTGTGCTTCCTCTTTAATGTCTTCTACCTGTTTAGCAGTGTTCTCCTGCAATTCTTTAAGGGATTTTTGTACTTCCTCTTTAATGTCTTCTACCTGTTTAGCAGTGTTCTCCTGCAATTCTTTAAGGGATTTTTGTGCTTCCTCTTTAATGTCTTCTACCTGTTTACCAGTGTTCTTTTTTATTTCTTTAAGTGTGTTATTAAAGTCCTTCTTGATGTCCTCTACCATCATCGTGAGATATGCTTTTAGAACCGGGTCTAGCTTTTTCGGTGTGTTGGGGTGCCCTAGACTGGGCGAGGTTGGAGTGCTGGGTTCTGATGATGGTGAGTGGTCTTGGTTTCTGTTAGTAAGATTCTTACGTTTACCTTTAGCTATCTGGTAATCTCTGGGATTAGTTGTTATTGTTGTCACTGTTTAAAGATTGGAGCAGACTCTGTGTTCCACTCACCAGAAGTCTCAAAATCCTGTGGTGGGTGTCGTGGGTAGCTGGCGGGTGTCAGCAGACCCTGTGCTCTAGCTACCCAGGTGCTGTTCAGACCGGAAGAGGCTTGTGGCCCTACTCAGGCCGGATTTCTGCCTCCCCAACCAAAGCAGTCTCAGGTCCCGCATGATTAGACTGGAGCAGAAGCTGTGTTCCACTCACCAGAAGTCTCAAAATCCTGTGGCGGGTGTCGTGGGTAGCTGTCCAGTGTCAGCAGACCCTGCGCCCTAGCTACCCTGGTGCTGGTCTGACCGGAAGAGGCTTGTCTCTATCTTAGTTCTAAAGTATTTAGATTACCCTGCTTCTTCTGGAAACTGAAACCCTAACACTGAGTCAAATCGTGGCTTCATTTTCATTAAACTCTAAAACATCTTTAATTTCTTTCTTTATTCCTTCCTTGACCAAGGTATCATTGAGGAGAGTGTTGTTTAGTTTCCATGTGAATGTTGGCTTTCTATTATTTATTTTGTTATTGAAGATCAGCCTTAGTCCATGGTGATCTAATAGGATGCATGGGACAATTTCAATATTTTTGTATCTGTTGAGGCCTGTTTTGTGACCAATTATATGGACAATTTTGGAGAAGGTACCATGAGGTGCTGAGAAGAAGGTATATTCTTTTGTTTTAGGATAAAATGTTCTGTAGATATCTGCCAGATCCATTTGTTTCATAACTTCTGTTAGCTTCACTGTGTCCCTGTTTAGTTCCTGTTTCCACCATCTGTCCATTGATGAAAGTGGTGTTTTGAAGTCTCCCACTATTATTGTGTGAGGTGCAATGTGTGCTTTGAACTTTACAAAAGTTTCTTTAATGAATGTGGCTGCCCTAGTATTTGTAGTAGAGGTATTCAGAATTGAGAGTTTCTTTTAGAAGATTTTATCTTTGATGAGTATGAAGTGCCCCTCCTTGTCTTTTTTGATGACTTTGGGTTGGAAGTCGATTTTATTAGATATTAGAATGGCTACTCCAGCTTATTTATTCAGACCATTTGCTTGGAAAATTGTTTTCCAGCCTTTCATTCTGAGGTAGTGTCTGTCTTTTTCCCTGAGATGGGTTTCCTGTAAGCAGCAGAATGTTGGATCCTGTTTGTGTAGCATGTCTTTTAGTCTATATCTTTTTATTGGGGCGTTGAGTACATTGATATTAAGAGATATTAAGGAAAAGTAATTGTTGCTTCCTGTTATTTTTGTTGTTAAATTTGGCATTCGGTTTTTGTGGCTGTCTTTTTTTAGGTTAGTTGAAGGATTACTTTCTTTTTTTTTCTAGGAAGTGGTTTCCGTCCTTGTATTGGTTTTTATCTGTTATTATTCTTTGAAGGGCTGGATTTGTGGAAAGATATTGTGCAAATTTGGTTTTGTGGTGGAATAGTTTGGTTTCTCCATCTATGGTAATTGCAAGTTTGTCTGGGTATAGTGGCCTGGGCTGGCATTTGTGTTCTCTTAGTGTCTGTATAACATCTGTTCAGGATCTTCTGGCTTTCATAGTCTTTGGTAAAAAATCTGGTGTAATTCTGATAGGCCTGCTTTATATGTTACTTGACCTTTTCCCCTTACTGCTTTTACTATTCTGTCTTTATTTAGTGCATTTGTTGTTTTGATTGTTATGTGTCAGGAGGAATTTCTTTTCTGGTCCATTCTATTTGGAGGTCTGTAGGCTTCTTGTATGTTCATGTTCATGTCTTTCTTTAGGTTTGGAAAGATTTTTTCTATAATTTTGTTGATGATATTTGCTGGCCCTTTGAGTTGAAAATCTTCTTTCTCATCTACTCCTATTATCCATAGGTTTGGTCTTCTCATTGTGTCCTGGATTTCCTGGATGTTTCAAGCTAAGATCTTTTTGCATTTTGCATTTTCTTTGATTGTTGTGCTGATGTTCTCTATGGAATCTTCTGCACCTGAGATTCTCTCTTCCATCTCTTGAATTCTATTACTGATGCTATCATCTATGTTTCCAGATTTCTTTCCTAGGGTTTCTATCTCCAGGATTGCCTCACTTTGGGTTTTCTTTATTGTGTCCACTTCCCTTTTTAGGTTTAGTATGGTTTTGTTCATTTCCATCACCTGATTGGATGTGTTTTCCTGTTTTTCTTTAAGGACTTGTAACTCTTTAGAAGCGTTCTCCTGTATTTCTTTAAGTGAGTTATTAAAGTCCTCCTTGATGTCCTCTACCATCATCATGAGATATGCCTTTAAATCCGGGTCTAGCTTTTCGAGTGTGTTGGGGTACCCATGACTGGCTGAGGTGGGAGTGCTATGTTCTGATGATGGTGATTGGTCTTGGTTTCTGTTAGTAAGATTCTTATGTCTGCCTTTTGCCATCAGGTAAACTCTGGAGTCAGTTGTTATAGTTGTCTCTGGTTAGAGATTTTCCCTCCTGTGATTCTGTTAGCTTCTATCAGCAGACCTGGGTGACTAGCTCTCTCCTGAGTTTCAGTGGTCAGAGTACTCTCTACAGGCAAGCTCTCCACTTGCATTGAAGGTGCACAGATATCTGACCCAGAAGCTGTCACCCTCTGAAGTCCATACTCTCACCTCAGCAGACTCGACTTCATTCTTCCTAAAGAAATTAAAACTATAGTCTTAAGTACAGGCTCCAGAAATGCTCTTGCTGCCTACATGGCTGCTATGATTTCATGTATTTCCATCTGACTTCTCAGATCAACTAGCATGATGACTTCTAAAACTCAACAAAGAATGTAGCAGAGTGACTTCAGAAAATGTCTGAGTCCTTTTGTATAGGCCCCTGGACAAAAACTGGTGGGGGTGTGTGTGTGTGTGTGTGTGTGTGTGTGTGTGCATGTATATGCACACATGTGCACATGTGTGCATATATGTGTGTGCATTTATGTATACATTTACATATATATAAACATATACATACTATATATGTGTGTAAATATGTGTGTGTGTGCATTTTTGTGTTCTTCTTTCTCTTATGTAAATTTTACTGGAATTTTTGTGTTCTTCTTTCTCTTTCTTATGTGAATTTTACTGGAATTTTCCAGTGGTTAAAATATGCCTGACTTTGCAGCAGACTAAATACCTGTGCAAATATACAATCAAATGTATTTTAATTAGGCTATAGATTAACAAGATTTCCAGAAACAAATTCATTCATTTCACAATTTTTTCAAAAGAATTAAATATGTTATAACGTATAATTGTAATATTCATTTTAATCTATTACTTGTAATAAGTCATAACCATTTTTGATATTTTCTCAGCTTTACTTTTTAAGGTTACAAATATTAATTAAAACATAAATAAAAGCTGATTGTGGTCTTTAATGGTTGTTAGGAATTTAAAAGTATCCTGAAGTGAAAATTTTTGAACAGGAATATATATCCTGCCTATAGTTCTTATTCATTATAAAGTATTAAGCCATGTTAATTAAAAAGTTTAAATCATTAGCTGTATATAATACTGAATGACTATAGCATTACTACAGAATATACTCTACCAATCTTAACCTGAAACTAAACTTTTCGAATTCACATTCACACTTGCTTTTTGTATTTGCTATCAGACACACAAGTGATCATGATAAGCCCAAGACTAAAGTCTGAAAACTTCAGGAGTCAGGCATGGGAAGTCCATTGAGACTGAGACAATGTATTGCCTTAGTAGACATAAAAAATAAAACTAGCCAAGGGTGCCTGCCTCCTGTTTTTCTCTTATCCCAAAACAAACCAGGTGAAACATTAATGTCAAAAACAATTTAGAAATATGTCCAAATAACTACTTCCACACTAAGGTAACATGATTTTGTGAGTTAAGGCTGTGTTCCTAGGATCCATGGCTAGGTGACTCTGATGGAGGTGAAAAACTGTCTTCACAGTCACACAGGAGAGATGAAGTATTGTTTGGGACAATGGTCTCACACCAGCTCCTCACAATCCTTTCATGATGCTGTTTTAGAGGTACTACTGGGTATCCTACTTATTAAGAATAGTTTTCACTCAGAGGCCAGCCTGGTCTACAAAGTGAGTTCCAGGACAGCCAGAGCTATACAGAGAAACCCTGTCTCAAAAAACCAAAAAAAAAAAAAAAAAAAAAAAAAGAATAGTTTTCACGATCCTGGGTTTTTGTTATGAGAAGTCATTACCAAGTGCTATGTCAGCTGAAGCGTATGTGTAACCACTAGCTGCTACTTGTGCTGTAATAGCAAGTCAGGATTAATGTCAACATTTAAACTTGGCTCAAATTAGTGAAATTCTTGAGATCAGAATTTTAATAATCACTTTTTATCTTCTGAAGTACAGAACTCCACTAGGGGCTAGCCAAATGATATTCAATGCTTACCAGAACTATTTCATGTAGGCTTGAATGCATCTGAGAATCCTCCATTTCTGCCACACAACAAGTAATACTTCAAGAAGAATCTTTCTGAACAAAGGTGAAATGTTTGGAGCCATAAGTGAAGCGATATGTAAATTAGGCAAGAAGAGGAATACTTCATGACCAATGTTGATATAATACCACAATTAATATTAATATTAATATTTTTTAATATGTGGGTGTTTCATGTACTTCTGGCCTAAGTACAAATGTTAGGCAGCATACCAAATACTAAAGATGATGAGTAATGGAGCAAACAGTGCAAAATATCACTGTAAACCACAGGGGCTAGAGCCTCAGTGTTCTTTTATTTTTTTTTTTTTTCGAGACAGGGTTTCTCTGTATAGCCCTGGCTGTCCTGGAACTCACTTTGTAGACCAGGCTGGCCTCGAACTCAGAAATCTGCCTGCCTCTGCCTCCCGAGTGCTGGGATTAAAGGCGTGCGCCACCACGCCCGGCGAGCCTCAGTGTTCTTAAGAACATGGTCAACCATGCTGATCTTTAGTGATGAAGGATTGCCAAATAAACCTTGGCAGTATTTTAAGCTGACAACAGAAAAGAATAACAGGAAAACATAAGGAGTTTTAATAGTATTAATATTAATAGCTAACTCTGATCACCAACCTTTGAGGTCAGTCTGAGGTCTTTCAATAAAACTTTAGCTTCATAGATAGCTATCATGTGTAAGTATTTTCATCTATTGCATTTAACCAAATAATAGTTTAAGTATATTTTACCACAACAATTCATTCAATAAAGCAAATATACTTGGTAATCTTGGTGAAAGCACATGTCATTTTCTACAGTTTATTTCTAAAATACTTTATTTCTTTCAAAAGACTTATACTTTCTATTCATGTTATCATCTTAATATCATTTGTTCTTAATATAATGCATCGTTCATACACAGAACTAAGAAGGAAGATAGATTAAAAAGTAGCAATGATTCCATACTGTATGATTTTTTACCTTCCTCAGAACAGCACTGAGTTATCTAGACAATCTGTACCTTTTCTGTTATGCAAATTTAGCACAAGTCTTCAACCACCTCCTCTTACTGTTTTAGTATATCCACAATCTGAACTTTAAATCCACTGTCATAACAGGAGCATCTTCTCACATAGTCATTTGTGAATTCATGCTTCCTTTTTTCTCTTTGGATTTCTAGAAATTTATGTATTAAAAGGAAAGTTATTTTTATGATGTAGGTTCTTTCTTTTGTTGCCTTTTTAAATGTATTTCTAACTCACATTCCTATAAAATATACTAAATTGTTAACAGCATTGGCTGTCCTTTAGATAGAATGAACCATCTAAGTTCCTTTCATAAAAAGATAAAAGTATATTGTCATCCTTCAATTATATCTATTCCCTGGCTTTGCCATTGGAACAAAGTTATGATACCATCATAGACCACACAAAGTCCTAAGATTGTGACAGTCTACTATTCTAGGTTTTCATGCAAATAAGCATCATACAGAAAACAATGTTGTCACCCCTTTTAAATAAATAATGTTGCTTATTATTATGTTTTTAAGTTCAGTAAGAAAAAAATTTTAAATATAGTTTAAATATATAGTTAAAATAAAGAAAATAACAAGATACTTTAAACAAAAATGTTAACTAAGGTTCAAAATTCTAAAATAATTGTGTTCAAAACTCAGTAATTGTATAGGCATATATTATGAACATATATATATATTATGTATATATATATATAGTAACTTGTATATTTAGTTTAGTTTTAAAAATATTTAAAATATTTTGAGGTTATAAAATCTTGTTAATTGTTCAGTTGTTAATTTAGTTATATTTACATTATCAATAATTTATCTCTGAATTTTCAGAATCAAAGAAAATGAGAAAACCTCCAGAAGGTAAAAGAAATACTTGAAATATTTTCTTTTGGGGGTTAGGGATGTCTAGTACTTGGTACTTAATGAGCCCTTAAGTTGAATTTTTACCCCTTAATGATTCAGCTAGAAGAAAAATCTTTATATGGAATTGAAAAGAGGAAAAAAAGAAAAAGAGCAAGAACAAGGGAGTGAGAGAGGAGATAGAAAGAAAGAGAGGGGAGTGCTTTAGTTCAGGGACAAGCATACTTGTCAATCATGTTTTCTCACATTCTAGCCAACACAAAACAATACTACTAATAATAATGACATCAAGCTATGATATATTGCAATATTCATCTATCATGAACCTTTTTAATTATTTCAAAAATATGATTATTTTATGAGACACTGAACATTATTACATATCAAATACATAAATTTAGTTACTTTGTTTTCTTATTAACATAGCAACTCAGTTAGTAGTTGAAATATACCTTTTTTGTCTTGATTTCAATCATTACCCATTTGGCAAGTTACCCTCTGTTTTCTGAACTTATACATGTAGAAGGTATTTATTCATGAACACTAAGACTACCAGATATAAATAGCTCAGTTTATTAAGCACTATAATTCTAGACCTTTTCATTGTTGAATAATGTTTCTGTCAATACATGGGATAATTAGTGATATCTCAAAGCAGGACACACTGTGAAATTCAAAAGAACTCATGGGGAGGAAGGTTGCGGGAGACTCCACTCTATCCTTTGTTGTGTAGTAAATGTATCTCAAAATCCTTTTTTTTCAACAGAACAACCCAAGGGAAAAAGTAAGGAAATGCATGCAAAGTCTAAAGTTTGTGCAAACTTGCCTCCACTATATAGAATTGACCAGCTGGTGTAATTAAATTTCAAATTTCAGTGTTTAATACATGTGGACTTTGTTTGTGTCTTGCTTTGAATATTTTAGGGGGGGTATGTTATTTATTGATTTTTCTGCATCCATGAGAATGTGTAAACTGTAGATCAGAGTAGCATATAAACCATAGCAAGCATTCTCACACCCATTTGACTCATAGAAGTAGCTAATAAAACCTCGAATTTTTTACCATACCTGCATTCTATTGATGCCATAATGTAATGTTTGTGTAACTTTAGTGGTGACATCTAGTTACTTCTCCATTCTTAGAAAACACTAAGTATTGATTTCCAGACTCTTTCCTATTATCTCATTGTTGAGGTCCAGGAATTATCTCACAGACCACATGATCACACATCTCAGTCAGACTGGGGAAGTTTGTTGAACATATGCCCCAGGACTGATCAGGACCACAATCCAGATTCAGGAACTGAATTGTGACATTGAGTTAAGATCTTACAGGGTTTTTAAGCCTAAAATCCACAGATATCTGTGTCAAGTTATTCTACCAATCAGAATTTATGGATAGGGAATTTCCTTAAGAATATGTTTTTATTCTCTTGCTATTGGTTGGGATGTTCAACTGTGGCAAAGGACTTGCCTTGTCTAATACTCATGTCTTAACTTGTCTATGAGGATGGGACTTGTCTTGCCTAATATTCATGTAGTAACTTGCAAGCCATGATGTAAGTTACCTACATACATGTCTCTTTCTTCCAAATAGGATGTCAGCTCCTAGGGAGGTCTTGGGAGCTTAAACTTTACTTGACAATAACTCAAAATTGAAGTCTTATACAAAATAGTTTCTTACATTGAAGCAGGTGCTCTTTGATGTTGGGGTCCATCCCAGGGGCAACTTGTGAAAGCAAATATCATAAAAAGCTAATACACAGATGCAGGAAGTGCTACTGGGTGGTTGCTTTGGAGCTGAGCTTATTATTTCCGGGGCACATAACATAATAAGTAATCAACTTGGCCATCAGAAAGCATTTTGGTAACAACATAAACAAAATGTGAGAAAGTTTCCTTATAATGGCAGGCTAGCCAGGTAACAGTTACCTAGGACTTAATATTCCCTCTAGGCCTTATTCTTTTACCTAGGACTTGTAACCTACAAATATTTTGGTATATTAATATTCAATTTCCATAAATTATAAGCTAATTGCAATAAAACTGCTAGAGATCCATTTTTAAGGACCATCTACAATTATACAGCACACTATTGATATTGCTTGCCAAACAGTTGAGTAACACTATATGCCTCTAAGTCTCTGTTTTTGTAAAAGTATAGCTAGCATGCTTAAGAGACAATTTAACAGTCATTGAAATTAGCACACTTCTAGGACGATAGATGAATGACTCCAATGGCATTCAAAACTTCTGCTTTAAAATACATGTCAGCTTAAAAATATACATATTTTCGTTGTTACAACATTGAAACATCCTATTATAAAACTGCTCTAAAATAGCCCATGGAAAGAAATGTCCAATTATGCTACAAACCAGAAATAGGGAGCAATGTATCTATAGAGCAGTATACATTACTTCATGCCTGGATTGATAAGTGTGTACAGCTGGTATGATATCTGACACAGAGACAGAAACCACACCATAAAACATTATACTAGCATGAACATAGAGGCAACTAAAGATTTGAGAAATGCTATTATCTGTATATATAAATTTAGTATATTTAGTGTTGTGATCTAATCAGTGCTCAGCTTTTAGAAAACAATCAATGGCTCTTGTATTCCAGACTATTCCTTATTATTATTATTATTGTAATCTACAAATATTTTGACATGCTCATATTCCTTCTCCCTACAAGAATTACAGACTCATTGCAAATATTGTTAAGATGAAATAAATAAAATAGAATAAACTTCACAATTGTTCAACACTTTTAGGAATACATTTAGGATGTTTAACTTTAGCTAAGCAACACACTTTTATTTTTGCCTTTTAACATATGTTCGATCTATTTGTTTATTTATCTCCCTGCTAGCAACTATGTCAGAGGAGAATATGTTGCCTAAAATATACATATCAGTACATGCTTGAAAAACAAAATTGTTCTAGGAGAGTTTGATGCATTGGCCAGAGAAGAATCTGTGACACTCTTTCATCCTAAAATCTGGTATATGGAGTTCTTTCAATGTAAACATCTTCCTAACATCTGATTGCATTCACTACATAAAATATTAAATCTTTCCCTTGCTTTTTACTTCACTGGTACTATTTATCATTACTGCTCAATTTTATTCCTGTGATTAAATTGACAAGTTGTCAAGTCAAAATAAGAATTGGAACATAAAAATAACATAAAGCTATCAAATTATTGCCAGCACTTCCTATAAAAATAGTACTTATTTATGTGACAAATTATCTTGCGAAAAGAATCATTCCTTTTTCTCTTAATGTGGATAAGGGAGTTTCTGAAGGAATTACCACCTAAAGAGGATTCTAGTATAACATATATTCTGCAATGTCTTTGCTTGTTCCTGCCTGCCTCCTTACTCTATCTTAGCACTTAAATATTACCATCAAAGTCCTTATTGTCACTAAATAAATCCCCAAGAAAAGGATTGGGAGAGGAATTACACATAAAATGCATCCAGATTCAACTTTTTGTAACTTATTTTAAGGCAACTATAGTAATTATATTTTGTGCTTATTTTTTATCCAAACTATCATTGAAGTTATTATAAAATAAAGGCAAGCTTGAAGTTTTCCTCCCTTAAGGGATTTACATTATATTTCTGGTTTCTATTCGCCCCCCCCACCAAAAAAAATCTTAATATTCAGAATATTTCAATGCTGTGCTAAGAGAACACACTCGTTGAACTAGGAAGAAAAGGCCCTCCTGAGGATGAGATGTTCATCATTTTGTGACACTCATGAGTTGCTGTGGTCTAGCATCAACAATGCATGTTTGTCTGTATTAAAACAAATTATTTAGAAAACATAAATTATAGTTATGTTAACAATGATAATCTGTTTTAGAACAGGAAAAGAAAGAAAAGCACATAGAACCAGGTAACAATTTTAATGTTCTATTTTTAAATTTTTATGTTATTTAATTCATATCTGAATACTGAATTTTAATGGTTGTCACAGACTGTTTATTCACCCTCTCCCCGCTTTCTTTTTGTTTCACACAGCAAAGACACCAAAAAAGGAACATCCAGGTGAGTTAGACTGGTATACATCAATTGATTTTCCCAGGAGGCAAACATGATATGGGCTTATAAATATAATGCCACAAAAGACAGGAAATCTCTTCATTTCACTCTCTGTATTCTGAGCTCTTGCCAGAATCAATATCACTACAGTTTGAGAAAAGGGAGAGCAAGTGTTGTGTTGTCTCCTCATTGCTAAACATGTGTCTATGAATTGGCAGTAACAGATCCTCTGAGACATCAGTAGTGCATGTATCTGGTTCTATCCCAGAGCAACTAAATAAAAATCTGCATCTTAGTAAGATCATTTGGCATCTATTTATACAGTGTCTGAGAAACACTGTTGGTGAAAATACATCCAGACAAAAGCAACTTAGAGAAGAATGTTTATTTATCTCACAGTTCAAGGCAAAGGACCTTAAGGTAGTAAGTTACATTGTATCCACAGTCAGTTGTGAAAAAGTAATGACAGCTGTTTTTAGCCTGGTTTTCCTTTTCCTCAGTCCAGTACAACAGCCCATGGATGACCACATCTAGTGTGTGTTGTCCCATTTCCACTCATCTGACTTAGATCATGACTCACAGATATGCACAAAGGTTTGTATCCTTAGTGGTTCTAGTGTCTATATGAAGCTGGTGATCAGGAACAACCATTAGAGACACTGTTTTATAGATAGATATATTTATAATTAAAGATAACAAAATAATATAAGAATAAAACTTTTTCTGTAAATGCATCTCACATTGTTTTACTTTTGAAATATAAAATATTAAACTCCAAAGATTCTCTCTCCCTAGTCATAATGTTACTTAATAACATTTTTTGTTGCTCTGTGGTGTTGCTCTCAATATATCAATATCCTAAGATTAGAAAACTGAAATTAGAACCAACAGACCAGACGAATAAAACAACAGAAAAGAGTATAGTTAATATAGACAAAAAATCATTTTCATAAAGTTTCTAAAATTTAATCAGATCAAGTAAGTTATTTCAAATGAAAATTTGATCTTGCATTAAACACCACCTATAATTTTTTTCTTGGTGAAAATTACTCAAATAATGTTTTTGAGGCTTCTGTGCTCTCTTTGTCTCTGTCTTTTTCTGTCTCTGTCTCTCTGTCTCTCCTCTCTCTCTCTCTCTCTCTCTCTCTCTCTCTCTCTTTCATTTGTGTGTGTGTGTGTGTGTGTGTGTGTGTAGGATATATGAATGTGTCTCTCTCTGCATACACACACACACACACATAGGATATGTGAATGTGTGTGTATGTATGTATATGTAGGATATGTGAATGTGTCTAAGTGCATAAAATATGTGACTGTACATGTTTGTACAGGCTGTAAGCTTTAACCTTTAGGTAGTATAGGTGTTAAGTCTTGTGCATACATACAGTGACTGTGCATGTGTGCAGTATTCAGGCAGATGTAGTGTCAATTATTGTCTGCCAGCTGCTCCAACCACATTTAATTATAATTAAAAGTAAACAACATTCATTTACTATTATGTCAATAGCCAAGTAAGTGTGGCTAAATTATAGCCTATCTATAAGTTAAGTTTACTAGTTGAAGAGAAGAATATTAAATGAATAATTGGTTATAAAGTTTTTAAAAACTGAATAATTTTCAGATATACAATTTAAGAGATGAAATAATAGTATGTTTTATTATTTCACATTAATGGTCAAGCTACTGCAACTCAGAAAGGGAATATTTTGTCTACAATATACAGTGAAGCCTATTTATGTAGAAGTACATTCCCACAGTGAGTGACTCAACACATACTCCTATTTATACACATATGAGGAAAGCTAAAATAGAGTGAAAGTCATTGAAAACCTGCAGAATTATACACAAGTATTGATATGCGCAATTTAAGAGTTTAGCAGATCAGTATTACTGTGAGTTACGTTCATCTTCAGGTTTGAATACAGTACAGCAGTTTTATAACACTTGGACATTTTCATTTTATTTTGCTTTGTTTTTAGACACAAGTTGTTTCCAGGCAGCTCTGGCTATCCTGTAGCTCACTATGTAGATCATGCTGGACTCAAACTCACAGATATGCTCCTGCCTCTGCTTCATGAGGCCTTGGATTAAAGGTGTGCACCACCATCTCTAGCTACTTAGAAATTTTTTAAAGTGATGTTGTTATTGGATCATTTATCAACTTAATTTATACTTTTGGGGCACTGTTATAGACTCTGGAAAATGCACTGCTCTAAACATGGCAGCAATCAGGCCACTTGATAACTATTGAAAACCCTGTAAATGAAAGATGGTTGGACTCTCCTGACAAATCTGTGGGCTGTGAAATCTATTTTAGAGCATAGCAAAGAAAATTGCAAAGCTACATTTTCCTCTCAGATATAATTTGCTTCAGTTTCTAATATTATACTTTCTTTCAACCAAGAAGGCCTCAAAGTTATTTTTAATGAACGTAGACTACTAATTAACGAAGGTCTGTTTCTCTCTTGTCATTGCAGGTCCAAGTGAAAAACTCAGAAAAGCAAGTAAGTTGAACAACGCTTGATAAGAATAGCATGGTTTAGTGGCCTACTTGCTTGCAAGTTCTTCTGTAGACCTTCTTAATGCTGTTTTTTGAATCCCACTTGTCTGCATTTCTATATGATGAATTGTTACAGTGAAGAAACATACAAAATAACTTCTGTCTTGTCTGCTTGTTCTTATGAGAATTTGTCTAGAGAGCTTAAATTTGTGAGTTTTGAGTTACTTAGTTTGTAATTCCTATCTTCCTCTTTTTTCTTCCACAGAATTAAATATAGTTTTATTGTCTTATGCATTTTCTAATAATTTAAGGATCCCAATGAATAGTATAGTAGCTTTGTCTACTATTTAATTTCATTATTAATGAAATGTAGACATCCTAAAACTTTATTAAAATTTTTTGTAGAATTTCAATTCTTTTTTAATGTGTGTGTCCTCAGATTAATTTTTTCTGATAACTGAAAAGTTAACAGTGGCAGCTCTCATGCTTAGGGAAAAATGCTGATTTTTTGATTATTATTTTTTATTGGATAAAATTGTTATTTCAATACTGTAATTTATAAATATACTTATTAGTAAATATTGAGGTCAATAACATCATTTCATTATAACTAATTTTCTTAGGCTTTACATATAAGAATAATAGTAGAAAACAAGCAGCACACACTATAGAAACCATTTGTATTTCTGTTTTGAGTTACTAATGCATGCATATTGACCCTAGTGATGATACATAAAGGAGCTCGATGGTTTATTTTGAAACAGTATTTTGTTGATGGATATATCACAGAATAATTAGAAAATATTAGTTAGCTTGATATTATTTAAATATAGAAAATGGCAGTTGTGATTATCACAAAGGCATTAAAAAACCTACAGATTATTTTTTTTTAAAGAGCAATTTAGGTTAAGGCTAGAGAGCTAATTCATCAGATAAGAATACTTGCTGCTCTTTGCTGCACTTCTACAAGAATTAAATTTTTGAGTTCAGTTTCCAATACTCACGACAGTTTACAGTTGCCTATAACTCCATTTCCAGGGCTTCCAATATCCTTCTTTGCCATCAATGGGTATACAAATCCATAAATGCACATGCACAGGCACAAACACACACACACACAGTCATACATACATACATACTTACACATCCTCACATATAAACACATAAAAATTAAAAAAATAAAAGTTATTCATTACCTATAATTCTGTTTATATTTTCACACAAAGCTGGACTTAAAAGTTGAATGTAAGGCTAACTGGAACTTTGTAACACAGATTGTTTAGTATGCTAAGCCACAGAAATGCATAATCAAGAAAATGTATAAAATGAAACTGATAATTTTGCATCACTCATAGAAAGCCTTAGATTGAAAATCACTCTGAAATTTAAAATTTCTCATGAGGAAATATGACACACAGATAAAAATATTCATCTACAAGGAAAGAGCCTGGAATTATATCCATCTGTGAAACACTGTCCAATCACGTTTTGAAGAGATAAGCATCTTTTGCAGTAAGCTTTTAGACTAGCTTGTCAAATTATTTAAATCCAACTTAAAATTCAAAGAGGTAGTATTCAATCCTTTATGCAATTGAGAGCATTGAGCTTGACATGAACATTAATCTTCACTACAAAATTAATTTAGAATATTTCATAAGTTACATATTTATCTAGTAACTGGCCTTTTGATATTTAAATCATTAAACATAACAGATTTAACACAGTTAAGATAGACCATCAACTACTAAAAGATTAATACCTAAGGTGAAAGTTGCATACTATGGCTAGTTTTGAAAATGCTCTAGCTTGTCCATATTGTATTTTGCATTTGTAGGTATTACCTGACTACCTGTAATATGGTTTCTATTATTTTCAACCACAATGGTATATAAGACAGATATCCAGATAAATTAACACTAGTCAAGTATTTTCAGGGGTTTATTGTAGAAAGCCGGAGAAAGGAAGAAGTGCAGAAAAGTAGAGGGCAGCCATGGCCATGTGGAAATATGGAGGTTGGGGGAGGAAAGGTGGAGAAAGAGACAGCAAGGGAGCAACAGAATAAGAGGTAAGAGAGCACGGGAGAAAGGAAGGGGCAAGCAGCTTGCTGTTACCAGAGAACCATTTGGAGGAGCATACCTGGCTGTTGCCTGATAATTGTGGGGGTGGAGTTTGGACAACCTACTTGACTGATAGCCACAGAACTTTGGAGCTGGGGCCTCATATCAGGAGCCTAGTGTCAGGGAGCATATGACAAACTTCCTTCCATCCCTTGCACATTAATCTTCTGGTTCTCCAGGGTTTAAACCTAGCTTGT
Organism: Mus caroli; assembly: GCF_978045245.1. NCBI lineage: Eukaryota > Metazoa > Chordata > Mammalia > Rodentia > Muridae > Mus > Mus caroli. The sequence continues at coordinate 31,121,920 of NW_028227264.1, forward strand.
TAAGAAAACAGGCTGGGGGCTGGTGAGATGGCTCAGTGGGTAAGAGCACCCGACTGCTCTTCCGAACGTCCGGAGTTCAAATCCCAGCAACCACATGGTGGCTCACAACCATCCGTAATGAGATCTGACTCCCTCTTCTGGAGTGTCTGAAGACAGCTACAGTGTACTTACATATAATCAATAAATAAATCTTTAAAAAAAAAAAAAAAGAAAGAAAACAGGCTGCCTTTCATGGTCCCACAATGTGTCACTTTTAACATGGGATAGAATGGTGCTGTGGTTGATAGTATGACTAGTTATCTCTAAATAGGAAGATGGCGAGACAGTTGGGATTTTAGAGTATAGATTATGTAACAAATGTAATACTATCCATGGTGGTTCTTCAAAAGGACAGTATATTCACACTACTTACTAAAAATATGATGGCATCATCTCTATTTTATTGTGAATGGTTATACCACACATCAGTTCTCTGATGGTCTTTGGAAACGCTGCTGTTTTTAATTCTTTCCACACTGAGTAACTTAGAGTGTAGATCACATAGTTTACACTATCTACAAATAACCTCCAGTCAATTGAGTTATTACCAAATATTTACCTTAGGCCAGAAAAAAAATGAACTTTTTTCTATATCAATTCACCTAAAATGCCAACAAACATTTTTTTTCATCCTCTGATTTTAGCCCTGCACATATTTCCATATGTTCAGCCAACATTAGTAACTTCAGTGTCCTCCTCTATTAAAATGTACCTCAGAATTATTTTGGAGCAGCTCCAGATGAGGAGCTGAAGAAAAAGTAAGGGAATTTTGACTTTAGGTATTTATCATTGAAAGAGCAGCAAGAGAATGGAATATTATTTGAAAACCACTGAAGTATTTCTGAAAGAACAAGGAATATGGTCTTATTCTGGTTTACTAAATTAATAGTTGTAGAGTCTTCTGCAGTAACCATGACTTCCTAAGAAAAGTTAGCTAGGTTTCCAGTACCAGACATGGTATGCCTCTTGTTGAAAGGGTATTATGTCCAATCTGTACAGTTGTTCGGCCATGATGATCATTGATATGATTTGCAGGCATCATAGCTAGATAGAACAGTTCATTGCTTCTCTTCCTTGGAAGCTTGTCAGATGCTTTCTGGTACTATGGAATCTAGAGCATGGAGGGAGCATTCAGGTAAAGTTTAGCTCAGGGAACTCTGGACCCTGTTTCTGAAGTGCATAGCATCTTCTGCAGTAGTAACTTAGCTTTCACCTCTGGGCTGTAGCCAATGACATGAGCAATAGGTTGTATATTTAGGGGCTTACATAGATCCCTCTGGCCAACAACTCAAAACAAGACTTCTCATGTCTGGTATGGAGCTTTATGTTAGGGGGTCTTTGGCTCTTAGAGGGAGTGCTGTCACCCCAGATGAGAAAAGTCCATTAAAATATATACGTAAAGAAGTACAAAGACATTTTTCTTGAAACACAGGGAGAGGTTGAAAAATCCTCTAAGAAAATATCTAAGCTGTAAGTTTAAAAAGATTCTGTATTTTGTTATGCTAAAATTAAGATCTTTGTCAATAAATGCTATAACAAGTAGTAGTAATACACCTATGCTAATAAAACTAAAAGTATAAATATATGATAATAAAAATCACCTCAAATAATGAAATGTTTATAAAATGAGAAGAGAAACATTACAAAGATTTATTACTTCATCAATGCTTTCTCTTCCCCCTACAAACTGTAGAAAGCTTCACCTATTTTTGTTTCAAAATGAAATACTTTGTTCTAGGCTCAGATTCCATATTTTATCTTTAGTGCAGCCTTCTTATTTTCTTTATTAGATATTCAAAAATGTGTCCCACATAACAAAGGTTTTGCCTTTTAAATTGTTATTATTTCTGAAAGAAGCAATGGAATTAAAAAAATAATAATATTATGACTAATGTTTAATACTGCTCACACTCAGCTTCCTAAGTCAAATATTCTTGACCATCTACCTAATTAAAAACTGAACATAGAAGGCCTTTATAAGGTCTTCTCCAAAATTTGTAAATCACACTGTAATTAAATGCTAATACTTTAACAACTATTTTTGTTTAATAAGGCACTTTTTATCGGCACTAAGAATACATAAGAATACAATTTTGATATCATAGAGTTATACCATGGAAGGAACTTTACCTAGAGCTCATTTATTAAAAAGCAAAACATGATACAAATGTTTTATTCTTTCTCTTTCCTATCTCTGCTCCCCCGCCCCCTGTGTGTCTCAGGCACTATGTGCATTTTGTTTTGGTTAAATATATTGTAGTCTGACTATAATACTATATGCTATTGTTCAGAAGACTCTGATAGCCATTGCTTATTCTTTAAATAACTGAATTTGCAGAAGCCGAACAAGCCAAGGAAGAGATTGCTGCTGCCTCAACAAAAAAGGGTAAACACAGCTGAAAAAAAAAGCTGATATGACTATAACTTGATCCTGAAGCTTTTAACTACTGTCTACGTAGTGCAGTTAGAGAAGCTCTGCTTGCTGATTTTGCTATTTTACTGACACAAAAACAAACTTTGCATGATTATTACTGCATCTACATTAACAAAGTTTTGTGGTTAGTTCATTATTGCAGTCAGTTTTAGCCTACTAGATCTATAAATTAATGTTTTTAACTATATCTAAATTGAAATACAGTTTTTGAAAAATTTTATAAGTATTCTGCTTAAGTACAGTATGATTTAATTTATCCATAAGGAATTTGGATTCAACACACAGGTTTAAAAGACTAAGTATTGAATAAATTAAAATTTGGCCAAGAAGAAACACATAGTATGTTCATTTATTATGAAAATATTATAGGACTAAGAAATATATTCCATGAGGTGCTGACACAGGGAAGTTGTGTTTCAAGAAGCAAAATGGGAAGTTGCAAGAGAAAATAGTAATTCTAAGAATGTTCTTGAAATCAACTCATAAGAATATTTAATAAGTCTACATTAATTATTCATTCAAGACCACAAAAATTCACACACACACACACTTACACACACATTCCATTAAAATGACATTACATATATTTATAGAAATTACACTATATACATACAAAAATAAAACACACGTAAAAATTTTAAACTAATAAAATATGCATGGCATTAATTTACATGTTCCTTCTAACATTATATGTATAAACATATGTACCACATTCATTATGTGTTCCATATATTACTATTAGTTGATTTATATTTATAAATCGGTATGTACCAATTTATATTGGTATGATTATATGGTGCTATGTAGGTACATATTATGTTTAATTGATGTAATTTCACCATAACTGACAGAAGCCTAAATTAAAGTAGCTTTATGTTATATCATATTCTTTTTAATTATTTTATTTATTTACATTTTAAATGTTGTCTCCCTTCCCATATTTCCCTCCACATTACTCCCAACATATCCCCCTTCCCCTTTGCCTCTATGAGGTTGCTTCTCTACCCACACACCCACTCTTGCTCCTCTACCCACACACCCACCCACATCCTCTCCATTCTAACATCCCCCTATGCTGGGACACCAAGCCTTCACATGACCAAGGGCCTCCCCTTCCTCTGTTGCCAGATAAGGCCTCCTCTGCTACTTGTATAGCTGGAGCCATGGATCTGTTCATGTATACTCTTTGGTTGGTTTTGTCCCTAGGAGCTCTGGGAGCTCTGGTTAGTTGATATTGTTCTTCTTGTGGGTTGCAATCCCCTTCATCTCCTTCAATACTTCCCCTAGGTCTTCCATTAGAGTCCCCAGGCTCAGTTTTATGGTTGTCTGTGAGTGTCTGCATCTGTATTAGTCAGGTGCTGGCATGGCTTGGTACTTTTTTGTTGATATAAATAATAAGAGATGTCATAGTATTGTGAATAGGCTGGAAGTATTAATAGACAATAAGGTAAAGTCGTTAATCTGGAAATTGGTATTTGGGCCTCACATGCTGTCAATAAGATCAAGTTACTGATAAATTTAAGAACAAGAAGGAAGATGAAGACATGCTGCCTTTATATCTGTAACTAAAACTGACACTAACACTCTGTCCAGAAAACAGTAGATGCTTTGTTGTGTAATTTAATTATGGGCAATTCTCTTTGAGTAATTAATGATGGGGGAGAAGAGTAGAATTATGTCTACATAAGAAAACATTGAACTACTGACATTGGATACATGCATGGATTGAGGCTTTTTTCCTTTTCAAAAATTAATTTTTTAAAATTCATTTTATATCACAATCATAGTCCTCCACCCCCTCTCCAAGTCTTACCCTTACAGATGCCTCTCCCCGTGGCCCCTTCCCCTTCTTCTCAGAGAAGGAGAGTCCCTTCTTGGGTACCACCCCACCCTAGGACATCTGTACCAGCAGGACTAGGCATATGCTATCCCACTGGGGCCCAACCAGTCCAAAAAGGGATCCAATGGCAGGGAACAGAAATAGCATTAGCCTCTGCTCCACTTATTAGGGGACCCATATGAATAACAAGCTGCATATTTGCCAAAAATGTATAAATGGTCTATGTCCAGCCCAGTCTCTAGACCCAATGGTTCCCAGTTATTTGACTTTCTAGGTATTCTTTTTGTATACTTGACAATCTGGCTAGCTCAATTTGATACCCCACTCTTCCACAAGACTTCCCAAGCTCAGCCTGATATTTGGCTGTGGGTCTATGAATGTGCCTCCATCTGGGTCTAGATAAAGCCTCTCCAGATAGAGTTATGTTAGGTTCCTGTCTGTAAGCATAGCAGAGTATCTTAAACAGTGTCAGGGGTTGACTCTCTCATATGGAATGAGTTTCAAGTTGAGGCAGTCATTGGTTGGTTCTTTCCTCGGTTTCTGCTCCATCTTTATCTTTGCACATCTTGTGTGCAGGACAAATTTTCAGTTGAAGATTTTGTGGGACCTCTTCTGGAAGTCCTTCTTGGCTACAGAAGGTGGCCACTTCAGTCTCTTTGTCTCCCTCTGGTAGAAATCTCAGTTAGACTCCCTATATCAATGGCTCAGACCTCCAGCTAGTCCCAGAGATGCCCCCAACTGATTGCCATTCTCCCTCCCAGCCTCTCTTATGCCCCTTCTCCTCATGCATGATTGCCACCCTAGTTTGCTTCCTTACCCCCTCTTCTACCTAGTTCCCTCTCTCTATTCACCTGTAATACCTCTTTAGTTTACCCTTCTGAGTGAGGTTCATGCCTCCTCCTTTGTTTCCCAAGTTTCTTAGGGCCTGTGGGGATTATAGCATAGTTATCCTGTACTTAATGCTAATGTCCACTTATAAGCTAGTACATGCTATTCTTGTCTTTCTGGCTCTAGGTTACCTCATTCATGATAATATCCTCAATATCCATCCACTGAGCAACAAGAAAACTAAATCAAGGGTATAGAAATTGGAAAGAAAGAAATAAAAGTATCACTATTTACAGATGACATGATAGTATACATATGGGAACGAAATTTTTATCATAGAACTCCTACAACTGATAAATATTTTCAGCAAAGTAGCCAGATAAAAACTAACTTAAAAAATCAGTTCTCCTTTATATAAAATGATAAATGAGCTAAGAAATTAGAGAAACTGTACCCTTTACAATAGTCACAAATAATACAAAGTATCTTGGTGTAACTCTAATCAAGCAAGTGAAAGATCTGCATGACAAGAACATCAAATCTCTGAAGAAAAAATCAAGGAAGATATCAGAAGATGAAAAGATCTTCTATGCTCATGGTTCAGTAAGATTAACAGAGTAAAAATGGCCATCTTACGAAAAGCACTCTATAGATTCAGTGCAATTTGCACCAAAATTCTGACACAATTTTTAGAGACCTTAAAAGAGCAATTATCAACTTCATATGGAAAACAAAAAACCCAGGACAGCTAAAACAATCCTGACCAATAAAAGAACTTCAGGATGAATCCACATACCTGACTTCAAGCTGTATTACAAAGCAATAGTGATAAAAACTGTATGGTATTGGTATAGAAACAGATACATTTATCGATGGAATAGAATAAAAAACCCAGAAATAAATTCACATACCCATGGACACTTGATTTTTTGATAAAGAAGAGAAAACATTACAATGGAGAAAAAAAGTGTCTTCAATTAATGCTGCTGGTCTAACATGATGTTTGCCTGTATACAAATGCAAATAAGTCCCTATTTGTCACCTTGTACAAGCCTCAAGCCCAAGTGGGTCAAATACCTCAACATAAAATCAGATACTCTTAATATAATATAATAGAAAATGGAGAATTAACTTGAATGCATTGGTACAGGAGACAGCTTCCTGAACCAATAGCTCAGGCTCTAAGATCACCAACTAATAAACAGGACCTCATGGAACTGCAAAGCTTCTGTAAGGCAAAGAACACTGTTAATAGGACAAAACAATAGCCTACAGATTGAGAAAAGATCTATCTAAAATATATAAAGAACTCAAGAAATTAGATACCAAGAACCCAAATAACCTAATTAAAAATGGGTTACAGACCTAAAAAGGGGAATCTCAAATGTCTGAGAAGCACTTAAAGAAATGTTCAATGTCTTTAGTCATCAGGGAAATACAAATGAAAAGAACCCTAAGATTCCATCTTATACCTGTCAGAATGTCTCAGGTCAAAAACACATGGGTAGTGGATTCACAGGGATAGACTATGAAACTTTGATGTTTTTTTGTTCTTCAAAACCTTGTTACAATGTTACAACATATGAAGACACTGTTGACAGCTATATTTATCACTGTTGCATACACAGTTGCCCTGTGTGAGACAGACAAAGATGAATACAATAGCAGCCCCTGCCAATTTGGGGCTGGGGCTAGGGTGGGGGTGGGGAATGTGTATATATGTAGTGGATGTGTAAAATGGTCTTCACATGGGACCCCCTACAACTGGAACAGAGGCTTACCCTGACTCTCTTGCCTGTCTCTGGATCCTGCTCCCCTAACTTGGCTGACTTGCCTGATCTCAGTGGGAGAGAATGTGTCTAGTCCTGCAGAGACTTGACATGCCAGGGTGGGTTGGTATGAAGGTGGGGATTACCCCCTTCCCGTAGTAGAAGGGTAAGGGGTAAAGGGAGGGGCTGTGAGAAGAGAGACAGGGAGGATGGGGCAGTGCTATGATTAGAATATAAAATGAATAAATAAATTAGTGGGGAAACTCAAGTGATAGCACATGCTGAGGATGTGGCACAAGAGGAACACACCTCTATTGCTGGCAGAAGGGCAAACTTGTACAACTACTTTGGAAATTATTTGGTAGTTTTTTAGAAAACCAGGAAAGTCCTTCCTATATCACTCCTGGGTATACATCCAATAGATGTCCCACTATACATCAGTGATACTTTCTCTACTATGTTCATAGTGGCTTTATTCTTATAGCCACAAACTGGAAACCACCTTGATTTTTGTCAACTGAAGAGTGGATAAAGAAAATGTGATACATCTACACAGTGGATAACAAGTCAGCTAACTGCTTACTCACAGGAGCCTGTTATAGCTGTTGCCTGAGAGGCTCTGCCAGGGCCAGACCAATAGAGTTGCAGATGTACACAGCCAAACATTGGACTGAGTGAATGGGCCCCAATGAAGAAGTTGGGGCAAGGACTGTAAGAGCTGAACGGGTTTGCAGCCTCAAAGGAAGAACAGCAATATCAACCAAATCTTCCAGGGACTAAACCACCAATCAAAGAGTACATGGTTCCAGCCATGTATCAAAGGATTGCCTTATCTGGCATTACTGGGAGGGGAACTCCTTATGCCTGTGGAGGCTTGATGACTCAGGATAAGGGAAAGCTAGGCTGAGGAGGCAGGAGTGGGTGGACAGGTGGGGAGCACCCTCATAGAGACAGACGGAGGGAGTAGGGGGTCCAGTGCTTGTGGAAGGGAAACTGGGAAGATAGATAACATTTGAAATGCAAATAAATAAAATAACCAATAAATAACAAAGTCATGATGAATTTTGCAGGATAGAATCATTTTATCTTGAACATGGCATAAATATAAACATTCATAGTTTGCAGTTTCACTATGTCAAACTATGTCAAAGTAGAATAAACAGTGATATAAAATCAAAACTGTATAATCAATTATGGACCCCATAAGAGTCCTCAACTAAGGATGCCATGAATTTTTAACTTAGCAAATATTTTTGTTGGAATGAGCTTACTTTGTAAATCTTAGAGTCAAACGACAGAGGAAAACTCTATTTATAAACAAGAATTATAACCAACTACTTTGCCATCTTATCTTAATCTTATATCTCTGTTATTGTTTAAATATGGTTCTGCATATTAGTTTGACAGATAATGAAAAGAATGAGCAGAGTAAAACTTGCTTCCAAAGCTCTCAGTAACAAACTCAGGTAGGGAATTATATAGCTGACAAATTTAAAAACAACATTAAACCTGATTTTTCTCAACTGTTAATAATTACACATTCCCATTCCTCTCATAGGTAGCACATTTATTGTTCTCTTGTGCATTTGCCACCTTCTAATCTCTCATAGTTTACAGAAACAAGAAATTGAATAGTGGTTGTTTTTATCTCCAAGTTGACTTTGAACAAGGGACTGTACATGATGTTGCTTTTGTGATTGTTGTAATGTTTTCAATGTTACAAATAATTCAATTACAATGTACTAATTAAGGTATAATGTACTAATTTAAATTTGTATAAATTGCTTCACTTTAATGTTTTATTTGAAGAGGAATAATATTAAATCCTCATTTGACACCATCTGTTTTGAATTTAAAAAATCTCTACTTATTTTCACAGTCACTCAGCATAAACTTATGGATATCATTTTCTGTATAAAATAAAACATGGGGGATAATGCTTGAATCTAAAATACTCAAAAAATATGAAATCTATTTTTACTATCAGTAAAAAATGTTCCAGTATAGCTGTAGCTCAAGGCTGAAGTCCAAATGGGAGATAAATTCAGATAAAAAGACATAGCAGTTTATAAGTTATTCTTTCCTTGAAATCATCAAAAGATTTTCTTTGCAGTGGCTTCAGAAGCAAGCCTTCTATAACAGATGTATTTGCAATGTGATCCTGATCAGAATGATCTGTGAGAGCACCTTGGGTGTCAGCAATAGAGCAAGGCAAGGTAGTGGGGCTTTGCAGGACACATATGAGGATCCATAACTCAGGAAGAGAACTTGGTCTCAAGATGTGGCATGACAGAGCTCCTATGGTAAATGCTAATGGTATTTCTTTCTCTGAAGCAAGGAAACCTGTTAGTTTGTGAATAATTAAAGTCCTCAGCATGAAACTTCACTTTTTGTCTCTGCTCCTTGTCTGGGGAGAAGTTTCTAAGGCAAACTATTCTTTAATTTTCATCAGAATCTGAACTTTACTTATGAAATATTTACATGCTTTTACTGTGTAGATACTTAACAGTTGGCATCGCAGAGACTCCATTATTAACTTAGGCTTTAAATTCTATCTTGACTTGTGGTGTACCTATGCTAGATCACAAATCTACCCTAAATTCTGAAGATCCAAATTGTATCTCCATTTCTGATTTTACTACGCATTTCAGACTTCTGTTTTCAACTGTTTAATTAACAACTTAAGGTTCTTCCCTCCTCATCTTAAAATGCCTACTCTTTCCTACCCATTTGCTTTTCATTATCTACTCTTTACCTTATGAGAGAACAATTTTCCATTTTCTCTTTATTTCTAATACATCCTTATTTTCATATAATCTTAATGTATTCCCATTTTTATTTCATAAACATTTCCTGTGTATGTGTTTGTATTCATAACCCTATCAGTACAGTCAAACCTTTATTGTCTTCTTCCTGAATTACTGTTCTGACCTGTGACTGGCCTCACATACATATATTTATATTAAAACTCAGCAAAGGCCATAGGAAATCACCAGAGCCAAAACATTGAACAAATCACTTGAAATTCTTTCTTCTAGCTACTCATATGGTCCAACCTCATTAAAATGGTGTTTCCTTAATAGAACCTAGCCTCTCTTACATTCAGTATTCTGGGCCTAGAAACTGGCTCAATTTATTGAAGAGTCGTGATTTTTTTGTTGCTCTGACTCAAAGCAGCCTTTAAATCATTTCTCCTGAAATTTTTCTGCTTCTCTAGATGGAGCATATATTTAGTAGCTCTCTATCTACTTCTAGAAATACCATGATGAATTATCCAGTGGTATATGTGAGCCAGACATCTTAATGATTTCATTTCCTGTGTTTTCCTATATGGTTTTCCTATATTACCCATCCATTGCTAGTGTGAAATGCAATTATATTTGTTATATTTTAATTATTCAGTTGAACAGCTGTGGCTCCCACCATAAAATATGACATAAAAAGAGCAATAAAATATTCTACTTAGAACATTGACCAATGCTTCCCACATAATAAAGAATTCCTGAGCTTGGATCCCATCAACTGTGGAATGACTAGATGTGCATGTGTCTATATTCCAGATATTTGGATTTCCACTATCCAGTAATGCTAACACACCATTCATCTCCTGCATCAGGGAGTGATTCTGCTTTAAAAAAAATAAAGTGAAGACCTATAGAGAAAGGCAACTTATGTTAACATCTGGTCTGTGTATGTGCACCTTCATGCACATGTCACACAACCACATATATATGTACACAAGCATATATCACATGTGTGCATGATTATACATGAATATACACTGGCAGATATATACTCCATATATACATACATACATGCATACACACACACACACAGACACGTGACTGTGCGTGAGACTGTGTGTGTGTGTGTGTGTGTGTGTGTGTGTGTGTGTGTGTGTGTGTGTGTGGAGCATCAGCATCATTTTGCTTTGTATCACATTCAGAGAACTTCATTACTGGCTTGATAGACAGTAGATTAATTCCCCCTGACAAGGATGGAACACTGCATAGAACAGAGACAAAACTTGCTTTAATCAAAATGATCTATGAAAATCTCAGAGATCAGTATCTTCAGTCTCCGCAGAGTCTGCCCATAAGCTCCATCTCAAGTTACTGGATCCTATTTTTTGTGAATGTTCTTTGAGGCTAGGACATATACTTGTATTATAATTCAGCCAATCATATGAGAAATTGCTGTACTTATTTCTGGGGGGGGGGGGGGTTACTGTTCTTGTTCTTAGACTTTTTTTTTTTTAACCAGCCTAATTACTATGGGAGAGATGATTCTTTCTCAAGTCACATGCAAAAGTCTTTACATTGTTTAAATATATATCATGAGAAATTAAGTTTTATCTCTATTATGCTTATTCTTTTTATTATTTTGTGTGTACATAGTAGAAGTAGTTGATCAACATCATTATGTTTCTTAGACTTGATAAAAGGCTTAGGAGATTGTGTGTGTGTGTGTGTCACAAATTTTTTTGCTCCTCACAAGTGATATGTCAGAAGTATCAAAGGCATTTATCATGCACATTGTTTTTAAGAGAAAAGTATTTTATTTACTTCTTAAATACCTATAAACAAACCTATAAAGGAATTATCCTTTGGCAAGACACTTGTTTGTTCACCATAATACAATTCACAGTTTCACACCTGGCCGTTTTGTCCAAGTATTCTCCTCCTTGGCAGGCTTATCTATTAAACTGAATATTCACTTTAGATTGGGATGCACATCAGAGTCTGAAGTTGCAAGCACAGTGCCTAGGAGGGTGTTCTGCATATATGTTAAGACTGAGAGCTTGTTGTTCGTGGGGAACTCATAACATTGGGCATGGGCATATCTCTGACTCCTTTTCCTCCTCTTGGGATTCGTTTAAACATTTTAAATTAAAGAAAATAAGAAAATAAGTCTATTAATTTTAAGGATCTTTTTAAGTATCCCAAATTTTATTTTATTTTAAATTTTTTATTCTTCTCTCATAGACTACATCTTGACTGCAGCCCCTTCTTCCCTTCCTCCCAGTCCCCTACTCCACCTACCCTCTTTCCCAGATCCATTATTCTTCCATTTCACTTTTTAAAAAGGCAGCCATCATAATGATATCAGTGAGACATGGCATAAAAAGATCTAATAAGTCTAGAAATAAACCTATCTATCAAGGCTAGAAGAGCCAACCCAGTAGGAGGAAAAGAACTCCATAAACAGGTTAAAAAAAATCAGAGAAAGCCCCTGTTCCTATGCTTTGGAGTTTCACAAAAATCTCAAGCTGAACAACTACAACATGTATGCAGAGAACCTAACACAGATAAATGTAGGTTCTGTGATTGTCATGTAAGCATCTTTGAGACCCTGTGAGCCCTGCTCAGGTGATTCTGTGGGCTGTGTTCTTCTGATGTCCTCAGCCCCTTTCCCCGGCTCCTATGATCCTTCCTCCACCTCTACTGCTGGGTTTACCAAACTCTAACATTTGGGTGTGGGTCTCTGCATCTACCTCCATTGGCTGCTGTAAGAAGTCTCTCTGATGATTATTGGGCTAGGCACTTATCTAAGAATATAACAGAATATCATTAAGAATAATTTGGCAAATACAGAAGTGGATGCTCACAGTCAGCTATTGGATGGAACACAGGGGACCCAATGGAGGAGCTAGAGAAAGTACCCAAGGAGCTGAAGGGGTTTGCAACCCTATAGGTGGAACAACAATATGAACTAACCAGTACCCCCAGAGCTCATGTCTCTAGCTGCATATGTAGCAGAAGATGGCCTAGTTGGCCACCATTGGGAAGAGGGGCCCCTTGGTCTTGCAAACTTTATATGCCCCAGTATTGGAGGACGCCAGGGCCAAGAAGTGGGAGTGGATAGGGGAGCAGGGTGGGGGGAGGGGATAGGGGATTTTCAGGATAGCATTTGAAATGTAAATGAAGAAAATATCTAATAAAAATTGAAAAAAAAAGGAAAAAAGGAAAAAGGAAGAATTTCATTTACTTTTTATGTTATTTATTTACTTATTTACTTAATTTTTTGTCAGTCATGTTTTGTTCTACCCTAGGACTCTGAGCTATCTGGCTCAGGCAGTGTCAGGCATGTGTCTCAATGTAGACAAATCATTGGTTGACCATTACCCCAAGCTATGAACCACCTTTACCACAGCATATCTTTCAGTAAGGACAGGATGTGGGTGGAAGGCTTTGTGACTGGATTAGTGTCCTAGTCCCACCACTGGAAGACTAGCCTGGTTACAGAAGATGGCCTGTTCAGGCTCCATATCCTGCATTAGTAGAAGTTCTAGCTAGGGTCACCCTCATAGGCTTCAGGAAGTTTCCACTAGCTCACTTATTCCAATCTTCTGGCCTATGTTTCTCCCTCTGTCCCTTTCTCCCTTACCCAATTCCTCTGGTTCTCATCTTCACTTACTCCTAGTCTACCCAATAGATCTACTCAATTTCTCTTTCCTTAGGATATCCATGCTTCTTCCTTCCTAAACCTCTCCTTTTAATCTAATTTCTTTGATCTGTGGATTGTAGTTTAATTGAACTTTACTCATCAGATAGTATTAACTTATGAGTATGCATCATGTTTCTCTGTCTGGGTTGGTGTTGCCTGACACAGGAAGATTTTTCTTTCTATTTGTATCTCCTTGCCTTCAAATTTCATGATGCCCCCCCCCTTTTTTTTTCTAACCGCTGGATAATACTCAATTTTGTAAATATACCACATTTTTTATATCCCTTTTTTCAGTTGAGGAACACCTAGGTTGTTTCCAGTTTATGTCTATTATTAATAAAGCTAGCATGAATATAGCAGAATTGAGCAAGTGTCTTTGGGATAGGATGGAGTGTCTTTTGTTTATATACCCAAGAGTGGAATAGCTGGGTTTTGAGGAAGATTGATTCCCAATTTTCTAAGGAACTGCCATATTGATTTCCATAGTGGCTCTATGAGTTTGTACTCCAACCAACAATCGAAAAGTGTTTCTTTTACTCCAAATCCTTGGCAGTATGAGTTGGCCCTGACAGGTGTAAGAAGGAGTTTCAAAATAGTTTTGGTGTGAATTTCCTTGATGGCTAAATATGTTACGCATTTCTTATGTTTTCCTCAGCCATATGAGATTCCTCTATTGAGAATTCTCTGTTAAAATCTATAACCTATTTTTAATTGGACTGATTTGTTTGTTGATGTCTGGCTTTTTGAGCTCTTTACGTATTTTGGATATTAGCCATCTATAAGATATGGAATTGGTGAAAATCCTTTTTCATTCTGCAGGGTGCCATTTAATAGGATATATATTTTTATCATGTTCATTCCCTCTCCTTCCAGATTTAATCATAAATACATATAACAATTGTATTTTGTTTTGCTGAAAACGTTTTATACAATGTATTTTGATTGTCATTTTCTCTTCCCTTACTCTTCTCAAATCTTGCAACTCTTCTATCATTATCATTCTATCATTATCATTATCAATTTTCTGTCTTTTCTTAGAAAACAAAAACAGGCATCTAAGGAATAATTAAACTAAGCTAAACTAAACTAAAATACAATACAATACAATAAAATACAAAACAAAACAAAACAAAACAAAACAAAACAAAACAAAACAAAACAAATCAGGATGGGATAAAACCATCAAACAAGTAAAAGGGCCAAACAGGGGAGAAGGGCAATAAACACTTACAGACTCATGGTAGACCACTGAACCATTCTCATCATGGATTATCAGTGTTGTCTCTAATACTGGGAGATTTTTTTTTCAATCAGCATTATTTATAGCTGAATTGGAGAGCCAGCTACAGATACCATAATGCTTGTTAGAGAAGCTCATCCCTATAACTCTATTGTTCTAAAGCCATTCATGATGTATCAATCCATATTATGCAGGAGTTTCTACAGAAAGAGAACCAATTGAAAATATACATGTCATTAATGGAGATTCACTAGAGTAGGTTATATGGTAGGGACTGGGGAGTTCAACAGTGCCATGAAGATATGAGAGACACTGAGAAACTAATAACTGCCTGGTTTATAATAATGGGTACCTCAGAAATCTCAATTTGCTTCAGAAAATATGTAAAATTCCTAGAGAGGTCTCTATTAGAAAGTCAAAGAAATTAGAGTTTGAAATCAGTGAAGAACGGAAGTAACAATAGCCACAGTCCCAACTACAAAAATGGATACACACATTGACCAACAAGAAGAATGAGGGAAGAAGGAGACAAATAAAGGAATACAGGAAGTGACAGCTAGAATCAAGGGCTATCTGAAGGGAAATATCTAAGCCTGGTACAGTAGACACTTCTAAATTATATAGTCATGGGAGTGTGCAATAAATAATATTGCTAAATAATGGAGAAGACAGAGCACCAAAGGGCCAGTTCTTGTCACCAAATGAAACTTCCATGAGCAGAGGAGGATTACATCTAATTCAGTTGTTGCCCAAAGAGGTCTTATTGGAATCCCAAGGAACCCAGGCTGTTGCCAAGGCTATTTGTTGCTCCCCACAAACTGACCTCAAGTTTCCATTGCTAAAGACATCACCTACAGAACTCATTGAACATGAAGAAGTAAAGATGGTGCACACATATACCCTTTACCCCTACTGATTAGTGTTCATGGTTCTGGAAGGTTCTGCACATACTACAGTCTTCAGAAGCTAATTGTTTCTGTTTACTGTGAGAGCAAGGAATTACCTCATTTCTTTTTGTCCTATGTGAATTTTAAAGAATATACATTATTCCTCTGGCTGGATATATACATTAATTCTCTTATGGGACATTAACAATGTTTTAGATATAGTTAATAATAAGTATTGATTTGCTTATCATTTTAATGTAATTGAAAGTGACGTAACCTCATAAACTTAAGTATTCTAAGAGCAGAACCTAGTGAGACATAGTCATCAAAGAATACATACAACTAACATTTCATGGACTGTTCAGATTTTATTTGAAAATACGCATATATATATGTACATCTGTATACTTAAATATATTTACATAACAATTAATGGGAAAAACACTATGAATTTGAAGGGGAGCAGATAGTTGTATATGGAAGAATTTGAAGGAAGAAAAGCAAAGGGATAAATTTATATTATAATCTTAAAGATAAAATAATCATGGATTAAGGAATAAAATCAAAATTATATTCTCTTACAAAACCGTGTGCATTAAAACCATATCATCATTAGGTAGAAATTAAATTATAATTAAATCAACAATTTGATAATATGCCTGGGAAGATTTAACCTTTTCAAAGATATAGTACTAGGATGTGTATCTTTATTTCTTTACTTACTTATTTAATTTATTAGTTAGTTGGTTTCATAGGCTTTCAGTATACAGTCTAGGCTTTGTCTCAAATACAAGATTCTCAAGCCTTAGCCTTCCAACTGCCAGTATAAAAGATGTATACCAAGCAGACCTAGCTAAAGAAATAATAATAATAATAATAAAAACCTAAGTATTTATTTGAGTAACAAACTGAGGAAAAAATGTTAAATTTAAGGAGCTCTCCCTTTAGGAACACTGTGCTTACAGGATGTAAACAACAATGTCTGAAGTTCCCAGTCCTTTTTTCCCTCCAAATATAGATGTTTCTTCATTCTTGTTATTCTTTTATTTTGAAAATATAATTTTATTTATGTTAAAATTTATTCCATTATTCATGTTTGTTAAATTATTGATGGGCAGTGGTGATGCACACCTTTAATCCCAGCACTTGGCAGGCAGAGGCAGTGGATTTCTGAGTTTGAGGACAGCCTGGTCTACAGAGTGAGTCCCAGGACAGTCAGGGCTATACAGAGAAACCCTGTCTTAAAAAAACATTTATACATATACATATATACATGTATATATATATAATGTTTCCTCTTTTTGTCTCTCGGTGGATTTCTATCATATTATTTCAGTATGGATTAATAGATTCCTACTTAGTTTTTAGTTTCTAGCTTTTTTAGATTCATCGATTCCTCATTTTAATTAATTATCTGTTACATTTTTAAGTAACATTGGAAAAATAATACAAAAAATTTATGAGAGGGATAATTGTGTTTAAAGTAAAGTAAAAAAAAATAATAATAATGAAGGGAAAAAAAAAAGAAACCATGCAAGAGTTACTTGTAGCTACTGGGCCTTGTGCTTGCCATAGCCAATCAAGTGTTTCATTGTTTTAATAAAGTAGAGGAATTACCTGCTTTATCACTTAAATATTAAGGCTCAAGATTAGATAATGTGCTGTAATTGCAACAGCATTTATATGACAAAATGGGAATGTACACTTGAGAGCCTTGCTTATTTTCCTGGGATTCATAATCCCCTGTACAATTTTTGACAAAAATCTAAACCATGCCCTTCATTTCTTAGAGCAATTCAGTGCCTAGGAATGGTTACTATAGGAGTATGGCAACACTCATTATCCTATATGGAAGCCAGGTCACACCCCTCCTTGAGTGGTCCTAACCTAATACTGACTTCAGTTTAATAGGAACAGAAAATAAGATCATAACTTCATTGTTATCCCCTGAAAGGCCTGTAAGTTCCCATTATTCAAATCTTTCTGTACATGTGGGATTTGTGAAAGTAAGAAAACTTAATTTGCTTTGAGCTAAATGTTTTCTTCAGTTAAGAGTTCCATTTGGAGGTTAGAGTACAATGTTTGTTTAAAAACCTACTTGTTTTTATTTCTAATAAACGGTAACAAACTTTAGGGTATTTTTGAAGTAGATACATGCAATGATGAAATTCATCACATTTCCTTTGTTTTTGTTTTGATTTTTTTCTTATATTATTTAAGTCTTTACTTGGACCCCCTTTCTTCCTCTATCTATTCTTTTCTCCTACTCTTCCTTTCTCCTTTATTTAGAGGAAGTTACCAGTGATGTACTTATGTGCCTGATGGCTTCTCCCTAATATTGTTTAACGTGCTCACAACACCCTGCATTTGATTAAAATGAAAGCCAGACCTCTGGTTTAACTTAATTTCACTTAGATGTTTTTTGATAGTAACATTGCAGAATATTCAATACATTACATGCTCTCTCAAAAGGAAGTAGCATCTCTCTAGATAGTCCAATGAATAAGAACTTCTGTGTCCAAAATGACTAAAGCCAGTGGGAGATGTATTTATTCATTTTAAAGTTGAACTTCCCCTTTATAACTCTCTGTAGAATAGTGCAAGATTCCATTATTCAATTCCACATCAGTTCTTAATCTAGCTGTTGGGATTGCAAGCTAGTACAACCACTCTGAAAATCAGTTTGGTGGTTCCTCAGAAAGTTAGGCATAATACTACCTGGGGACCCAGCAATACCACTCCTGGACATATACCCAGAATATGCACCAACATGTAATAAAGACACATGCTCCACTATTTTCATAGCAGCCTTGTTTATAAGAGCCAGAAGTTGGAAAGAGCCCAGATATTCCTCAATAGAGGAATGGATAACAAAAATGTGGCATATGTACACAATGGAGTACTACTCAGCCATTAAAAACAATGAATTTATGAAATTCATAGTAAAATGGATAGATCTGGAAGATACCATCCTGAGTGAGGTAACCAAATCACAAAAGAATACACATGATATGCACTCATTGATAAGTGGATATTAGCCCAGAAGCCCAGAAGCTCGTAATACTCAAGATACAATTCACAAATCACAGGACACTCAAGAATAAGGAAGACCAGTTTGTGGTTACTTTGATCCATCTTAGAAGTAGGGAACAAAACACCCATGGAAGGAGTTACAGAGACAAAGTGTGGAGCAGAGACTGAAGAAGACTTACTCACCTGGGGATCCATCCTATGTACAATTACCAAACCCAGACACTGTTGTGGATGCCAACATGTGCTTGCGGACAGGAACCTGATATAGCTCTCTCCGAGAGTCTCTTCCAGTGCCTGACAAATACGGAAGTGGATGCTCATAGCCATCCATTGGACTGAGCATAAGGTCCCCAATGAAGGAGCTAGAGAAAGAACCTAAGGAGCTGAAAGGGTTTGCAGCCCCATAGGAGGAACAGCAATATGAACTTGCCAGTAACCCCAGTGATCCCAGGGAGTAAACCACCAACCAACTAGCACACATGGTGGGACACATAGCTCAAGCTACTTATGCAGTAGAGCATGGCCTAGTCCTACATTAATAGTGGGAGAGGCCCTTTATCCTATGAAGGCTCTATACCCCAGTGTGGTAGAATGCCAGGGCCAGGAAGCAGGAGTGGTATGTTGGTCAGCGGGGGAAGGGGTTAAGATATGGGGAGGGTGTTTTTCAGAGGGGAATCCAGGAAAGGTGATAACATTGAAATGTAAATAAAGAAAATATCTAATAAAAATATTCTCATGTTGGAAGATAATTTTAATAGAAAGCATTTCTTTTTTATGAAAAACAAAATCTAGCTGTTGTGCAACTTCTTTGAAGATTCTTTCTTGAATCAGTTACTTCAGCTGAAGGCACTGAGTTCATATGAAAATTTCTGCTTATTTCATATTTAACTAGGTAGACTGCAAATCTTCCACCTAGAGCCATAAATCTTAGAGAAAACTTGAATCAGGGTGTAATGCTTTCACATATCTCTTTTTAGCTGCTTGTGATGTAAAATGGGTTCATTTAATACTTTAATGCATTTCAAGCATAACAGCATGGTCCTTTCAGTTGATTAAGACATGCTAAATCTGAGTTTTAAGAAGTATCTTATTGACATTTGTATGACACTAAGTGACTACAGCCATAAACTAAGTTTTAAGTCAATCATAGTCCTGTCAAGTGCTATTCTTTGTAGCTTGTTTATCAAAGCACAGAATAAAGGAATAAAATAGAAAAGAGGGTGGAAGAATTAGCCTCGAGAGTGAAGGGATTTCTTCATTTTGCTTTTGTTCTAATTCCTTAAGATTAGATTTAACCCAGATTTAAATTATGTTATAAAGAGATGAGAAGTACTTTAAAAAGCATTTGAGAATAGCTTGTTTAGAACCAATATTTGGTATCAAATGCATCCCCAAATGCTTTTATGTGTAGAATAAACATTTCAGATTGGAGCTCTTATTTAAACCTTATCTTTGCTTTGCAGCCCTGCATGGAAAGAAAGAAGAGAAAGCCAAGACGGTCGAGCAAGGTAAAAAAAAAAGTGAAGCAGGTTGACATTATCTTCTTTAGAAAGAAAACTACATGAGGAGGAAAACACTGGATTCAGACAGGCAGAAGACCATAACTGTTAAAGCTCTTGCTCCATAGCAAACTCCTTGCATTTTTCTCAGTACAGGGAGGATGGGGGTAACTATCTGGCCTTGTTTTACTATTGTGTATCAAGCTTTGAGTATAAATTCAGAACAGAAAATCTGTACAAACTGCTTCCTTACATCATCAGACATGCTGAAGAGTGATAAGAAGATGAGCTAGATAACTGGTAGACGTTCTTTCCTGTTTGGCTTTTTGTTTTCATACCACCTCAGAGATAACAGTCCAATTCAATCCTATTTATGAAAAAATAATTTATATTGCTTTAAAAATAATTTGTTGTATTAAGATACTGGGGCATAAAATTTATTAGAGTTGATATGATGACTTTGATGGTTGATTCACCCAAAAGGCCTGAAAATTTATTGTAATACATTGTAAGGTCATGAAAGATTTACTTAAACACACACACACACACACACACACACACACACACACATAGATATATCACTATACCGGAATACCACATTATCACTCTACAATATGTTTTAAACATGCTCTTGACCACTGTCTTAAATCATTGAAAATGATATTGTGCCTTTTCTTAAAACTCAACTAAATGAAAATATTAAGGATTTGGGAGCTTTGAAAAATGACAATAATATGATAGTTATATCATTAAAGCTTTTGTCCTTATTTTGGTGTCTGGTTACCATCCACAATTATAAGAGGCAATGCAATATTTCAAGCAGATCGATCTGAACAAAATGACTGTGTTAGTGTTGGAAATATAAAGCACAAACACAGCATTGTGTTTTGGCTTGCTCATTTATACAGCTTTCAGAATGTAAATTTCTTAAGCCAAAATGAAGACAATCATTTCCAATCTGCTTTTCTCACTTAGGTATTATGTAGCCCAAATAAAAAGTTATATGTATAAAGGATGAAACAAATTATAAATGCCCAAACTGTATATATTCACATTGAGCTCTTTTTTCACAAAAACAACTTTGATAAGTTGTCAAAGCATACTTTAATTCACCAGGCTTCATGATTTTCTGTCTTCTAGACATAAAATTACTTATCAGAACTTGCTTTGCTTTTTGTTGCTTGTTTGTTTTATTAATCAAGGTCTAAAGCATGCCAGGCAAATAGTGCAAAATTAAGCAACATCCCCACCCTTGCAGGATGTTTTAAATCACTATAACATGTTAAAAGTACACTGGCTAATAATAGAGACAACACAATAAATACAGTGGTACCTAACATGATTGACAGAAATACTGACTGTTTATTTCTGAAAGTATCACTTTTATTAACTCATTGATGTTTCCTCAAATGGACAATGGCCCATTAGTTTGCGAACTTATTATTTCAGGTGAATTTTACTATAATTTTCCTAAACTTACATTTTTAATCTTATGAAAACTCAGGGTTTTTTGTTTGTTGGCTTATATAAAACAAAGTACAATTATTGGTATAATTTCTATAAAAGATTTTGATTTTAATTGTGACAGTGCACCCTCATATATTAAACTACAAATATAAAAGAAAATCATATATTTAAATATAATGCTCTTTTGTTGGTATAGCTAACACAAATACTTGATGATTAAAATAGGTATTTTAAGACATGATTAAAGCCAAAAAAATATTAAAAAAAAAAAACACGCCAGGATATTCCATGTAAAAACAAAAAACAAAAAACAAAAACAAACCTACTTTGTTCAATGTTTCATGATGGAATTCTATATTTATTTATTCCTAAGAGGATGTTTTAAGACTCTGTTGTCTTTTCACTTTTATGTAGGTAGGTTTAGTTAGCTTTAGAAATATTCATTATCTAAAATGAGTTTATATTTAATTAAATATAATCAGAGATTCATTTTTCACTCATTTAAGTTTTAACTTGTGGAAATCTTTATTTAATACACCATGATTGTTCTAATTCCTATCAGATTTCAATATGCAGTATGGCCTAAATCTATTTGTGCACGTTGAACATCTTGATGTAGATGCATCCCAGCTATGCATGAATAAATTAACTCAGCACTACTTTACATTATGGGAAATACATTATTTGGAAAACGTGGAATTAATTTCCAGTGAGTCTAATTGAGAAGAAGAGCTTTTATCACTTGAAGGCCTAAGAGCTACAGAACTAAAATAAATGTGATTTTTATTTTAATTTATAGTGGTTTATTTTATTTTTTTCATGCAGATCTTATGTTGGGTTGATGATAGATTTGAGAGTTAAGAAAGATTTTGTATCCCATTACATTTAAAAGCCATTTGATTGGGAAACCAATAACAAGGTTATATGTAGGATGGTTCTTACAACATGTTTCCTCCACCTGATATGACTGTGCTTACGGGGAGAACAGGCATGCCAAAAATAAAACTATCAGACACATGCTGTGTCACTATAATTCTCATGATGTATTTGAAAGAGTGCACTGTAGTTCATTGATGTAATGCTCATTACTGAAAATTACTAGTTGTTGAATTTAACTTACTGAGATTATATGGTTTTTGAATGTGTTCTTTTTCAAAATAGACCCACAGTCTTAAATAACACTTCATTCTTTTTCAGAAGGAACAGACTGATGTGATTTTCTTAGTCCTAGTTGAGGGAGGCAAAACACCCACTCTCAGGAAGTGCTGTGATGTACAAGAAGAGACCAATTAACACAATTCTTCTGGGTCTCAATGATAAGCTTGGAGTAAGTTGCTCTGCAACAGGGAAAAAGTGGAAAAAATAGCTATGAATCAATCATTTGCAAGTTGTTATTTCTTCACTCACTTGGTTCATGACATTATTGATGTCTTCTTTAGAATTTGTTCTAAGAGCCTATCACTGTGGCCTATAAACAGCAAATACTCAATTTTACAAAAGGTTAGTTGATTGCAAACACAGAGAAAATGTCAAGAAAGGAATATTAGCTGACTGAGAATTTAATAACGTGTGCCCAACACACTGTGAAGATAAAGGAATAGTCTACATGTCAAATTTCTAACAATGAAGGTATGAAATTATTTCAGAAGTTAGATTAAGACTTTCCCTTATATATTTTAAAGTAGAAATCATCAAGGAAAAGTCCTGTGTGGTGAATGGTATATGGAAAGAATATGGAAATTATAGTTAAGTTCACTAATTGCACATAAGTTAAGTAAGAACTTATTAACAATGTCAAATGGAAGAAAAATTAAATAATTATTTAATTAGGTCAAATGATATGCCATATTCAGGAAAGTATGCCTTATCCTAGCTTTTAGAACACATTTACAAAGTTTGGGAACTACAAAAGGCTAATACTTTTTTCAAAGGAAAAAATTCTGACCAAAAGTTATTAAATGAAATATATTTTACAGTAATACATTGTTATTTTTAGGAGAATTTGTCAAGGAAACCTCCTGGTTTTTAATTATAACATTAGATTGAAAACCATACTTTATAATCTTAAATGCTTATGAACAGTTCGTTACCTCAAAGATAGTCTAAAAGTGATCACCGAATTATTAAGCATAGTGTTCTATCCTCTTAGAAAATAAATATGAGAAGAAAGAAAGAAAATAACTATGAGAAAAAAGAAAGAAAATAAATATGACTTTACAAACCAAATAATCTGAAACATGACAATTAGTTTTTAAAAAACATTTGATATCTAATTAGCTAAGGATATGAATTTAAACAAAATTACTCAACTTATGAAGGGTAAAATTGGAGAGTATAGATCAAAACTGTGTCAAAGTTAATTTCCTCTAAAAAGAAATTCAGTTTTGCCATAGGTTTGGAAACATTGCAACCCTCATGAGTAATCTAATCTGTATATAGTACCTGAAGGATTTCTGTCTTTCTTTGGATTGGATGTGATTCTGAAAATACTGTTACCATATAATTGTAAAAGCTTTGAAATTTGTCAGAGCAGGTGGAAAATAAGTCCTTTGTATGTGATACATTACTTTCCTCTATTGCAGTAGACTTCCATCATCTACACGTGTATATTGTTTTTTAATCTGCTTTGTGAAATTATTGTAGATTTATCCTGTAGTTTTAAGAGATTGTTAAAGATATCTGAGAACAGTGATTTCTGAGACAATCCTCCATATCTTAATAATTGTATTTATATTTCCTGATATGTCAAATTTAACCTTTAAAAATTCAATAGAGTAAAACTAAAGGCCGACTTGATCCAACTCTGTTTAATGATTTGTGTGATGTGTGATTAATTTGCACATGTAGATTAAGTCTTGTTGTTGACCCTCAATAAATTTTAAATGATAAGAACAATATGATTGATCTCTGTGAATTTCACGTGTTTGAATACAGTTTGTACCACAATTGTTTAATATTTATTGAGTGCCCACAACAGGCCAGGCACTGGGTAAGGGATGTGAGGGGCAATGGGTTGACTCAAGAGAGAAGCTGGTTTACAAACAACCCCAGAAACACATGAAAATAAGTCCATCATGACTTTTTAAACATATTTTTATGTATGTTGATAGAATACTTAGCATTTTATCATTTTCTCTGCTCATATAAACATTTTACCTCTTATCCTTATTTAATAATTATTTAATACTTTTACATTGACATGATCTGTACGAAATTCCTTTCCAGTTCTTGCTCTCTCACTTTTTCTCCTTTCTACTTCATTACTCCTTTAATAAATAATCAGGTCTAAATTTGATAATTTCATATGTCGTCAGAATAGCACATCACTCAAAGGAGTTTGTTTCTCACAAAGTGACACTATATGTCATGCAATGTTTGACGTATGTGACTTTTTTATTGGTATCATCACCATCTAACACTGAAGACAATTTTCCCCCAGGTAATTGCCCACCTGAGTCAATGATGATTAGGTTTAGAGATCATGATAATGATACTCATTTCTTTCAAAACAAAAAGATATTTCCATACTTATCAGATTTTTTTCTAGGTCATTTGCCTTGTCCTAACTATGTGAAGCACTATTATGTACATCTAGGGACCTCAGGAACGAAAATATGAGAGGAGATAGTTGGTAGATGGCACTAGATACATTGTTTATCAGGGCAAGAAACACAATTATGAACAAAGCATCAGTCGTACATTGCCTTCATTCTGTTCCATCAGTGGTTCACTAATTCAATTTCTTGATAAAATATTTCAGTGTTTTCAGTTCTAAAAGTTATAAACATTCTGTATTAATTGTGTGTCCCTGTACCATTTATCACACTTTGACCAAATGTGAAAACTAAAGATTACAAATATGAATCATTTCTTATTGCAAGGTCGAATATAATTATAAATACGATGCAAAATTTCATGTGACCTCCTAATTTAATGAAAAAATATTTTACATTTCCCTTGACATTAGATAATACACTTTTAAACAATTAATCAATGCAAAAAGTAAGTGATTTTGATCATTTTCTACCCCCAAACCTCAGGTTCAGGATCAGGTGCTCATTCAGGTGCATCAGCAGGTGAAGGTTTCCTTTTCATTTTTCACCACAAGGAAAGTTATCTTACACATACTATTTTCCCTCAAATATCATTTTGATAACCATTGGTAAAGTTTGGCACATAAAATCAACATTAAGTATTTGACATCGATAACTGAAGATTAAAGGATTCCGGTGCACATAGAAAATTTAGCCTTGCATATTCTTTGCCTTTATACAGTGAGTGGTATGGAAGGCTGAAGAAATCCACTGTAGCCTTTACCATAAAGAACAGCAAATAAATGCTACTTTATGGTCTCAAGAGCAATATCCAACTGCTTCTTATGTTTTCTTTCCTATGAAAAAGCTATTTCATGCCAATAAATTGAACCCATATATTGCTTATATTTTTTGAACAGAAAATATGGCACAACGACTGCCCTATAAAGTTGATTGGTTAGGCAAAGGTAAATCTTTGATTTTTAAAACATATTCTCTTAATTCTTTTATGTACATATTGGTTTGCTACTAAAGACTTAAGTATAATAAAATGAAATAAATTTCCATACACCATATTTTTGCCTTTAGCTTATATGACTTACCTTTGTATAAATTTGTAGATCACTAGCATAATCTTCTAGAATCAATGTTTAGAAGACGTCTGAAATTTTCAACTCTTCTACTTTATCACACTAAAGGAAATTACACATTTTTTTAAAACAGTATTTTATTTTTTTCTTAGTGAATAATTAAAAATTTATTTTCTTTATTTACATTTCAAATGTTATTACCTTTCCTAGTTTCCCCTCAAAAAATCCCCTATTCTCTCCCCACTCCCCCTACTCCTCAACCCACCCACTCCTGATTCCTGGCCCAGGCATTCCCCTATACTGGGCATAGAGCCTTCACAGAACCAAAGGTCTTGCCTCCCACTGATGACCAACAAGGTCATCCTCTACTACATATGCAGCTAGAGACAAGAGTTCCTCCATGTGTTTTCATTGATTGGTGGTTTAGTTTCAGGGAGCTCTGGGGTTACTCGATAGTTCATATTGTTGTTTCTCCTCTGGGGCTGCAAACCCCTTCAGCTCCTTGGGTACTTACTCTAGCTCCTTCATTGAGAACCCTGTGCTCCATCCAGTGGATGACTGTGACCATCCACTTCTGTATTAGTCAAGCACTGGCAGAGCCTCTCAGGAGACAGCTATATCAGGCTCCTGATATCAAGCCCTTGTTGGCCTCTACTATAGTGTGTCTGGGTTTGGTGGTTGCTTATGGGATGGATCTCCAGGTGGGGCTTATCCACTTATCAGTGAGTGCATATCATGTGTATTCTTTTGTGATTGGGTTAACTCACTCAAGATGATATCCTCCAGATCCATCCATTTGTCTAAGAATTTCATGAATTAATTGTTTTTAATAACTGAGTAGTACTCCATTGTGTAAATGTGCCACATTTTTTGTATCCATTCCTCTGTTGAGGGGCATCTGGGTTCTTTCCAGCTTCTTGCTATTATAAATAAGGCTGCTATGAACATAGTGGAGCATGTGTCCTTATTACAAGTTGGAACATCTTCTGGGTATATGCCCAGGAGTTACCACATCTTCCAGTAGAACTATGTCCAATTGTCTGAGGAACTGCCAAACTGATTTTCAGAGAGATTGTACCAGCTTGCAATCCCACCAGCAGTGGAGGAGTGTTCCTCTTTCTCCACATCCTCACCAGCATCTGTTGTCACCTGAGTTTTTGATCTTAGCCATTCTGACTGGTGTGAGGTAGAATCTCAGGGTTGTTTTGATTTGCATTTCCCTGATGATTAAGGATATTGAACATTTTTTACGTGCTTCTCAGCCATTCAGTATTCCTCAGTTTAGAATTCTTTGTTTAGCTCTGTACCCCATTTTTAATAGGGTTATTTGGTTTTCTGGAGTCCAACTTCTTGAGTTCTTTATTTATATATTGGATATTAGCCCCCTATCATATTTAGGATTTGTAAAGATTCTTTTTTTTTTTCCAATTTGTTAGTTAGTGTTTTCTCCTATAGACAGTATCCTTTGCCTTACAGAAGCCTTGCAAATTTATGAGGTCCCATTTGATGATTCTTGATCTTTCAGCATAAGCCATTGCTGTTCTGTCCTGGAATTTCTCCCCTGTGGCCATATCTTTGAGGCTCTTCCCCACTTTTTCCTCTATAAGTTTCAGTGTCCCTGGTTTTATGTGGAGTTCCTTGATCTACTTACACTTGAGCTTTGTACAAGGAGATAAGAATGTTCAATTCACATTCTTCTTCAGGGTAACCAACAGTTGAACGAGCACCATTTGTTGAAAATGCTGTCTTTTTTTCCACTGGATGGTTTTAGTTCCTTTGTCAAAGATCAAGTGACCATAGGTGTGTTGGTTCATTTCTGGGTCTTCAATTCTATTCCATTGATCTACTTGTCTGTCACTGTACCACTACCATGCAGTTTTTAATCACAATTTCTCTGTAGTACAACTTGAGTTTGGGGATGGTGATTCTACCACAAATTCTTTTATTGTTGAGAATAGTATTAGGGAAATAACACCCTTTAAAATAGTCACAAATAATATAAAATACCTTTGTGTGACTTTAACTAAAGAAGTAAAGTAAATGTATGATAAGAACATCAAATCTGAAGAAAGAAATTGAAGATCTCAGAAGACTGAAAACTCCCATGCTCATGGATTGGCAGGATTAATTATAGTAAAAATCTTGCTTAAAGCAATCTAAAGATCCAATGCAATCCCCATAAAAACTCTAACTCAATTCTTCACAGAGTCATGGCAATTTGCAAATTTATCTGGAATAATTAAATTATACATTTTAAGGTATGTCAAGGGCTAGTGTGAATCCTAACATAAAAAATGTTTTGAACTTTTGTATTCTTACCTTACTTTTGGGTAGACTGATAGACTAAGGTTGTTAGAGAGTTCTTGAAATGTTTAGAATTAATTCACAGTTTCCTGTGCAAGTTTGCATTGGCAGAACATTACTCAAAGGAAAGTTCTTTAGCATTATAGTTTGAAACATTTGATTTTATTCATTTGAGTTTTAATTGAAATAAAGATAATTAGTCTCCAACAGTTCTATATTCTCATTTATGGAGAAAAATACTGAACTAGAACTTTTGATTTATGGCTTATAAGAAAAAAATTGTGGAATTTTTTGATAGTTATAAAATACTAATTCAATATAAAGCTACCTCAAAATGAAACTGTCATTAGCCTATCCTTATTAGTCACATCTTCTGTGACATTGGGTAGTCTTATTCTAGCTACTTTTATAGATCAATTATTTTATCTATCATCCCATGAATTCTCATTTCATTTTATGAGAAAGCTGTGACATTATATAATTCTCAATTTAAAGACAAATATCCTATATGTAAATCATTCATATTTTCCATGAATGCCAAAGAATATCATGAATTATTGATCCAAGAACAGTCTACGGGAAATACAAGTATCAAATTCAGATCCAGATTCCAAAATAAAAATAGTTAAAAAATATTGTAAGACCTGCAAGATGGCTTTGTGGGTAAAGGGGTTTGCTATGAAAGCTTGAAGACCTGGGTTTTACCCCCTCAACCTGTGTAAAGATGGAAAAAGACATTCTACTTCCAAAAGTTATCTTCTTGCACACAAACCATGGTATACAAATCCACATAATAATGGACACCTCATCATATGAAGGTCATATATATTTTGGAAAAAAGAGAATCCTCAATGCTGGTCAACCTGAATGGTGCTTGTAGAAGAATCTAACTAACTACATTCATACTTATCACTCTGAACAGAAATGAACTCCAAATGGATAACTGGCAATTCTAGAAATAATCTGATCAAAATCCTAATATCTAAAAGATTTGGATATATTTCACTTACAATTAATTTCAAAGGAAAGCAATAAAACATACTAGTAGATATTGAATAAATTAAATGAAATTCCTGAAAACACAAATTCAAGCATGAGGTTCTGTTATAATGACATAAGTTAGTTATATTGCAGATATCATAGTCATTATATAAAAAATAAAATAATAAAGAATGCCAAAAAATATTGTCTCTGGAGGAAGAAGGCTGTAAGTGATGTAACCATGAGTAGGTAACTACTTTTGCAAGAATGTAATAATGAATTACTACTAGTTTGTCAGTTTGCACCACATTCTTTCATCAAAATTGTATTGAATTAATATTATGAACAGAAAGAAGATTGGAATATGATTGTATACATAACTGATCCAAAAAGCTCTGCCAGGACACTCCTACAGCAAATAAATTCAGCAAGGTTCTGGATACAAAACTAATAAATACCAGTAGTCCTCCTATATACAAATGACAAACATTCTCAAACAAAAATCAGGGGGGAAAAAAAGCCGGGTGTCTCGGGAGGCAGAGGCAGGAGTATTTCTGAATTTGAGGTCAGGCTGGTCTACAGAGTGAGTTCCAGGACAGCCAGGGCTATACAGAGAAACCCTGTCTCGAAAAAACAAAAAAACAAAAAACAAAACACAAAAAAAACCCCAAAAAACAAAGAAAAAAAACAAAGCAAACAATCAAAAAAAGAAAATCAAGGAAATAAAACCTTTCACAATAGCCTTGAATAATATAAAGTTTCTTGGGAGTATCTCTAAACAAACAAGTAAAAGACTTGTATGATAAAAACACTTCAAGTCTTTTGTGAAATAAATTATAGAAGATATCTGCAGATAGAAGGATTTCCAGTGCTCAAATTGTCATCACACCAGAAGCAATCTTCAGCTTCATTGAAATTCTCAATAAAATTCTAACGAAATTTTCACAAATCATGGAAATTTTTAGGTTCACATGAAAACACAAAACCCCATATACCTAAAACAATACTGAATAATAAAAGAAGTATGGGAGGCATCACCATCTCTGATTTCAAATTACACTAAAAAGCATGCTTGAAAAAAGGAGTAATAGCGGGAAATCAGACACACTGATAAGTGGAACTGAATGGAAGACCCAGATGGAAATCCATATACCAATGGACACCTCATTTTTCATATGAAGGCCATATACATTCTGGAAGGAAGGAGTATATTCAATGAATAATGATGGCCAACCTGGATGGTTGCATATAAATGAACTCTAAATAGATAAAAGACATAAATCCATATACATTCAATCTAATAGATGAGAAAATGGGAACTAACTTTGAGCTCACTGGCACAGAAGAACTTTTTTTTTCTTTTTTTTTTTTTAGCAGAATAGGTTTGCACAGATACTAAGATCATCAATTATTAAATAGATCTCATGAAACTTAGAAGACTCGACATGGCAAAGGATGTATCAATTGGACAAAGCAGCAGTCTAGAAAATGGAAAATGATTTTCACCAAATACACATCTGATAGAAGGTACTATCCAAAACATATAAAGCACACAAGAAACTACATTTAAAGAAAGTAGCCCTATTATAAAATGAAGAACAACTCTAAACAAAATTCTCAATAGAAGAAACTTAAAATATCTAAGAAACACTTTTAAAAATGGTCTTGTGAAGATTCTATGCCCCAGTATAGGAGAATGCCATCCAGGAAGTGGGAGTGGGTGGATGGGGAGCAGGGGAGGGGGGAGGGTATAGGGGAATTTCAGAGAGGAACTAAGAAAGGGGATAGCATTTAAAATGTAAACGAAGAAACATTGCTGCAGACTTATCCCTTTTATGGGTCCCCTATCTTCGTGGAAGGCTCTCTAGTTTCAGGTGGGCAAGGAATCAGCGAATGACAACCAAATAGGACATGAGAGAACTTGTTGAATTTGAGTGTAATTTTTCAAATTGAGCATCAAACTTTTTATACAGAAGAGTACCAAGAAACCAGGAGAGACTCATCAGTTGAGTTACAGTGACACAATACAAAAGGATCAAAAGATGGCTGGCACCAAGTCGCATTTACCACTAAGTAAATGCTAGTCTATTGTTAAGCCCACCACCAGGGGTTCTTAATAAATGCCTGATTTATGCTGTTTCTTTGGGCCTAGGGAAGAAACCTGTCTCAGGGGGATTCCCTAACTCTTTCATGGTAAACCTACCCATTCACTAGGCCATTGTGCATCCCTTTGTTTGGGTGAGACTGGCTACTGTCCTAAGTAATCACTCTGCAGACTATCCCCAGGGATATTCTAGCTCTGTTCTTTGTAATGCCTAATTAGTTTAACTGTCTCTACTAGAAGTAAATTTGAATGTTACTGAATAGATAACCTTCTTACTGAATTCCTACTGAATTCCAAGCTCATCAGCTTCAAGGATTTTTCTAGGACATTGGAACACTGGTGGATGCCTACCTATGTCAGAATACTTTCTTTGAAGGCACTTATAATAAAACAATACTGAAAGAGAGCATGTGGATCCATACACCAGACTAATGTGGGGATAGGGTATGAGTATACGGGTTATGAGAATGCCAAGGTTCCAGGAGGTTGAGTTTCCTTGAAACTCTTTGCCTGGTGAGTGCTTCCAGGCCTCTGGGCCTGTCAAGCAGACTTCACTGGAGTGGACGTAGCAAACATCTAATAAAAAAAGAGTAAAACAATGGTCAACTTCTATCTTCTCAGGGAAAGGCAAATAAAAAGCACTTTGAATATTCATCTCACATAATGAGAATGGCTGAAATTAACAAAAAAACAGTGACAGCTCATTCTGGATAGGATGTGGTATAAGAGGAACACTCATCCATTGCTGGTGGGAGTGTAAAGTTGTACACCACACCCACTATGGAAATTAGTATGGTGATTCCTCAGAAAGATGGGAATTAATCTACCTCAAGATTCATCTATACGACTCTTGTGGTAGCTGCTTCATCCTACCATAGAAACACTTGTTCAACCATGTTGATTGCTGCTCTATTCATAATAGACAGAATTTGCAAATAAGCTAGATGTCATTTAACAGAGGAATGAATAAAAAATATATTTGCACAATTGAATATTGCTAAAAAATTACATCATGAAATCTGTAGGCAAATGGATGGAACCAGATGGAAAACTTCCAGAGTGAAGTATACCAGACTCGAAAAAATGAATGTCATATGCATTCACTTATGTGAAGATAATGGCTGTCAATTTAATAATATTCAAGCTACAATCTGTAGAATAACATGATAGGTATAGATCAAGAAAGTAAAGGGAACAGATAGAACTCTTTGGGAAAGGAAAATAAAACCGATAATTATGGATGAATGGGGACTAGACTAGGAGGATCAAATGGGGAGGGGATGAGTTGTGGTATGGAATACAGGGAGAGACAGATAAAAGGAATCTATTGAGGGGTAGTGTGGAGACTTAATTCATTAGAAACTTTCTAAAATATATACATACATGAAGCAAATATAAATGAGATGACCAAATAATGGAGGAAAATGATTGTCAACTGGCCATTTCTTGTCACCAAATGAAACTTCCAGTACTGGGATTGGATTACATCTAATTAAGTTGTTGGCCAAAGAGTCCCAACATGAATCCCCAAACTCAGAATGTTGCCAAGTTTATAGATTGCTCTATACAAACTGAAAGTGCTCATTGTTTAAGATAATACCCAGACAACTCATTAAACATAAAGATGTTGAAGTGATGCCTACATAAATCTCTATCTCCTACTTCCCATTGTCTTTGGTACTGAAGGTATTCTACATGCTTTTAAAAGAGAAGTATAAATATCAAGCCACCCACAACAGTGTACTGCCTACAAGATATGCTGGGGAAATGGTGGCACATTGTTGTTGGAAGTAACCAACCAATAACTAATTTGACTTGAGGCTCACCCTAAGAGATGGAAACCATTCCTGCCACTGCTTAGGTGAATAAGAAACTGAGATTATATAGCCCAGGGTCATATGGTAAAACCAAATAAGTCTGACCCCCACTCACCCCCCCCCCAAAAAAAAAAAGAAAGAAAGGAAGGAAGGAAGGAAGGAAGGAAGGAAGGAAGGAAGGAAGGAAGGAAGAGAGAAAGAAAGAAAAAAATGCAGTGATGAAATGACTCCTAATGATATTCACATAGATCAGTTTCTAATTCACCCATCATCAAAAAAGCTTCTTTCTGCAGCAGATAGAAACAAATACAGAGACCCACAGACAGACATTAGGCAAAAAGTAAGAGACCTTCGAAGGCTCAGTCCTAAATGAGACATATCCATCAAATTCCTCCTTACAGAGTTCAAGGAAAGACGCTGAATAGTTTAAGAACCAGGTGGAATGGAGGACACTAATAAAACAAGGAAAATCAACATAAGCCAAATTTATGTGAACACACAGACTGAGGAAGCTTGCACAGGGCCTGTGTGGGACTCCAGCAGGTCATTGGCACATAGATTTTGACTTACAATTTAATATTTTTACAAGGTGCTATTGAGTGGGTCTCTGATTCTTGTATCTTTTATTAGGCTTTCTTTATTTTGCTGGTTTATTCTGTCCATCTTCAGTGTAATATTGTTTGTTTTACATTTTATTTTGTTATATTTATTAGTATTATTTTTAGAAGTCTGTTATTTTCTAATGAAAGAAAGAGAAAAAGAATGGATCCAGATGGAAGGAGAAATGGGAAAGAACTGAGAAGAGTATGGAAAGAAAACACCATAATCATTATATATTAAGTGAGATAAGAAGCCATTATCAAAACAGAAAGAAAACATAAAAAAAGAATACTATGAGAAAGTATATAATATCTATTAATTCTTTTTATGAAAGCAGATGAGATAAAGGTAAATTATGGATATATTTAATTAGAAATAGTGTAGGACATTAAAAAATTACATGTGCCAACGCACTGTGAAACAATATATGTTGACTGACTGTTTGATTGATTGGATTGAATAATAAATGATTGACTTGTTTCTTTGGATTTTTTTTACCATTTCTTACCCTTGACGCTGTCTTGTCCAACCCTGATTTGACACTTTTTATTTTGTTTGGTGATATTTTATTTGGTTCTCTTTTTTAAAAGTGGGGGAAGGAAGGAAGGAAGGAAGGAAGGAAGGAAGGAAGGAAGGAAGGAAGGAAGGAAGGAAGGAAGGAAGGAAGGAAGGAAGGAACACCTAGACACTAAGGGAAAAGTTAACAACTGAACTATCAGTTATATCTACTAAGAGAAGAAAAATCAGTTCTTTCCAATAGAGATATGAGATGCGCATGTGTATATGAACCACTACAGTACAGATTTCATGAACAGGAGTAGTTGACCATAAAATGAGATTGTTCACAAATTTTGTGTGTACTTCTTATTTTTTTTAATTTTTAATATATTTTTATTACGTTTTTTCCTCAATTACATTTCCAATGCTATCCCAAAAGTCCCCCATACGCCCCCCCCCCCCACTTCTCTACCCACCCATTCCCATTCTTTTGGCCCTGGCATTCCCCTGTATTGGGGCATATAAAGTTTGGAAGTCCAATGGGCCTCTCTATCCAGTGATGGCCGACTAGGCCATCTTTCGATACATATGCAGCTAGAGACAAGAGCTCCGAGGTACTGGTTAGTTCATCATGTTGTTCCCCCTATAGGGTTGCACATCCCTTTAACTCCTTGGGCACTTTCTCTAGCTTCTCCATTGGGAGTCCTGTGATCCATCCGATAGCTGACTGTGAGCATCCACTTCTGTCTTTGCTAGGCCCCGGCATAGTCTCACAAGAGACAGCTATATCTGGGTCCTTTCAGCAAAATCTTGCTAGTGTATCCAATGGTGTCAGCGTTTAGAAGCTGAATATGGGATGGATCCCTGGATATGGCAGTCTCTAGATGGTCCATCCTTTCATCACAGCTCCAAACTTTGTCTGTGTAACTCCTTCCATGGGTGTTTTGTTCCCAAATCTAAGAAGGGGCATAGTGTCCACACTTTGGTCTTCATTCTTCTTGAGTTTCATGCATTTAGCAAATTGTATCTTATATCTTGGTTATCCTAAGTTTTGGGCAAATATCCACTTATCATTGAATACATATTGTGTGAGTTCCTTTGTGATTGTGTTACCTCACTCAAGATGATGCCTTCCAGGTCCATCCATTTGGTTAGGAATTTCATAAATTCATTCTTTTTAATAGCTGAGTAGTACTCCATTGTGTAAATGTGCCACATTTTCTGTATCCATTCCTCTGTTGAGGGACATCTGGGTTCTTTCCAGCTTCTGGCTATTATAAATAAGGCTGCTATGAACATAGTGGAGCATGGGTCCTTCTTACCGGTTGGGACATCTTCTGGATATATGCCCAGGAGAGGTATTGCTGGATCCTCCTGTAGTACTATGTCCAATTTTCTGAGGAACCGCCAGACTGATTTCCAGAGTGGTTGTACAAGCTTGCAATCCCACCAACAATGGAAGAGTGTTCCTCTTTCTCCACATCCTCGCCAGCATCTGCTGTCACCTGAATTTTTGATCTTAGCCGTTCTGACTGGTGTGAGGTGGAATCTCAGGGTTGTTTTGATTTGCATTTCCCTGATGATTAAGGATGTTGAACGTTTTTTCAGGTGCTTCTCTGCCATTCGGTATTCCTCAGGTGAGAAATCTTTGTTCAGGTCTGATCCCCATTTTTTAATGGGGTTGTTTGATTTTCTGGAGTCCACCTTCTTGAGTTCTTTATATATATTGAATATTAGTCCTTTATCTGATTAAGGATAGGTAAAGATTCTTTCCCAATCTGTTGGTGGTTTTTTTGTCTTATTGATGGTGTCTTTTGCCTTGCAGAAGATTTGCAGTTTCATGAGGTCCCACCTGTCAATTCTCGATCTTACAGCACAAGCCATTGCTGTTCCATTCAAGAATTTTTTCCCCTGTGCCCATATCTTCAAGGCTTTTCCCCACTTTCTCCTCTATAAGTTTCAGTGTCTCTGGTTTTATGTGAAGTTCCTTGATCCACTTAGACTTGACCTTAGTACAAGGACATAGGAATGGATCATTTCGCATTCTTCTACATGATAACAACCAGTTGTGCCAGCACCATTTGTTGAAAATGCTGTCTTTCTTCCACTGGATGGTTTTAGCTCCCTTGTCGAAGATCAAGTGACCGTAGGTATGTGAGTTCATTTCTGGGTCTTCAAATCTATTCCATTGGTCTACTTGTTTGTCACTATACCAGTACCATGCAGTTTTTATCACAATTGCTCTGTAGTAAAGCTTTAGGTCCTGCATGGTGATTCCACCAGAGATTCTTTTATCCTTGAGAATTGTTTTTGCTATCCTAGGTTTTTTATTCCAGATGAATTTGCAGATTGCATTTTCTAATTCGTTGAAGAATTGAGTTGGAATTTTGATGGGGATTGCATTGAATTTATAGATTGTTTTTGGCAAGATAGCCATTTTTACAATGTTGATCCTGCCAATCCATTAGCATGGGAGATCTTTCTATCTTCTGAGATCTTCTATAATTTCTTTCTTCAGAGACTTGAAGTTTTTATTATACAGATCTTTCACTTGCTTAGTTAGAGTCACGCCAAGATATTTTATATTATTTGTGACTATTGAGAAGGGTGTTGTTTCCTTATTTTCTTTCTCAGCCTGTTTATTCTTTGTGTAGAGAAAGGCCATTGATTTGTTGGAGTTAATTTTATATCCAGCTACTTCACCGAAGCTGTTTATCAGGTTTAGGAGTTCTCTGGTAGAATTTTTAGGGTCACTTATATATACTATCATATCATCTACAAAAAGTGATATTTTGACTTCATCTTTTCCAATTTGTATCCCTTTGATCTCCTATTGTTGTCCAATTGCTCTGGCTAGGACTTCAAGTACAATGTTGAATAGGTATGGAGAAAGTGGACAGCCTTGTCTAGTCCCTGATTTTAGAGGGATTGCTTCAAGCTTCTCACCATTTACTTTGATGTTGGCTACTGGTTTGCTGTAGATTGTTTTTATCATGTTTAGGTATGGGCCTTGAATTCCTGATCTTTCCAGTCTTTTATCATGAATGGGTGTTGGATCTTGTCAAATGCTTTTTCCACATCTAACGAGATGATCATGTGGTTTTTGTCTTTGAGTTTGTTTATATACTGGATTACGTTGATGGATTTCCATATATTGAACCATCCCTGCATCCCTGGGATGAAACCTACTTGGTCAGGATGGATGATTATTTTGATGTGTTCTTGGATTCGGTTAGCAAGAACTTTATTGAGGATTTTTGCATCAATATTCATAAGGGATATTGGTCTGAAGTTTTCTAACTTTGTTGGGTCTTTTTGTGGTTTAGGTATCAGAGTAATTGTGGCTTCATAGAATGAGTAGGGTAGAGTACCTTCTGTTTCTATTTTGTGGAATAGTTTGTGAAGAACTGGGATTAGATCTTCTTTGAAGGTGTGATAGAACTCTGCACTAAACCCATCTGGTCCTGGGCTTTTTTTGGTTGGGAAACTATTAATGACTGCTTCTATTTCTTTGGGGGATATAGGGCTGTTTAGATCATTAACCTGATCTGGATTCAACTTTGGTACCTCGTATCTGTCTAGGAACTTCTCCATTTCATCCAGGTTCTCCAGTTTTGTTGAGTATAGCCTTTGGTAGAAGGATCTGATGGTGTTTTGGATGTATTCAGGATCTGTTGTTATGTCTCATTTTTCATTTCTGATTTTGTTAAATAGAATGCTTTCCCTGTGCCCTCTAGTGAGTCTGGCTAAGGGTTTATCTATCTTGTTGATTTTCTCAAAGAACCAGCTCCTTGATTGGTTTATTCTTTGAATAGTTCTTCTTGTTTCCACTTGGTTAATTTCGCCCCTGAGTTTGATTATTTCCTGCTGTCTACTCCTCTTGGGTGAATTTGCTTCCTTTTTTTCTAGTGCTTTTAGGTGTGTTGTCAAGCTGCTAATGTGTGCTCTCTCTAGTTTCTTTTTGGAGGCACTCAGAGCTTTGAGTTTTCCTCCTAGAAATGCTTTCATTGCGTCCCATAAGTTTGGGTATGTTGTGGCTTCATTTTCATTAAACTCTAAAAAGTCCTTAATTTCTTTCTTTATTCCTTCCTTGACCAAGGTATCATTGAGAAGAGTGTTGTTCAGTTTCCACGTGAATGTTGGCTTTCTATTATTTATGTTGTTACTGAAGATCAGCCTTAGTCCATGGTGATCTGATAGGATGCATGTGACAATTTCAATATTTTTGTATATGTTGAGGCCTGTTTTGTGACCAATTATGTGGTCAATTTTGGAGAAGGTACCATGAGGTGCTGAGAAGAAGGTATATCCTTTTGTTTTAGGATAGAATGTTCTGTAGATATCTGCCAGATCCATTTGATTCATAATTTCTCTTAGTTTCACTGTGTCCCTGTTTAGTTTCTGTTTCCATGATCTGTCCATTGGTGAAAGTGGTGTGTTGAAGTCTCCCACTATTATTGTATGAGGTGCAATGTGTGCTTTGAGATTTACTAAAGTTTCTTTAATGAATGTGGCTGCCTTTGTATTTGGAGCATAGATATTCAGAATTGATTGTTCCTCTTGGAGGATTTTACTTTGATGAGTATGAAGTGCCCCTCCCTGTCTTTATTGATGACTTTGGGTTGGAAGTCAATCTTATGAGATATTAGAATAGCTACCCCAGCTTGTTTCTTCATACCATTTGCTTGGAAAATTGTTTTCCAGCCTTTCATTCTGAGGTAGTGTCTATCTTTTTCTCTGAGATGAGTTTCCTGTAAGCAGCAAAATGTTGGGTCTTGTTTGTGTAGGCAGTTTGTTAGTCTGTGTCTTTTTACTGGGGAGTTGAGTCCATTGATATTAAGAGATATTAAGGAAAAGTAATTGTTGCTTCCTGTTATTTTTGTTGTTAAAGTTGGCACTCTGTTCTTGTGGCTGTCTTCTTTTAGGTTTGTTGAGGGATTACCTTCTTGTTTTTTCTAATGTGTGGTTCTCATCCTTGTATTGGTTTTTTTCTGTTATTATCCTTTGAAGGGCTGGATTTGTGGAGAGATAATGTGTGAGTTTGGTTTTGTTGTGGAATACTTTGGTTTCTCCATCTATGTTAATTGAGAGTTTGGCTCGGTATAGTAGCCTGGGCTGGAATTTGTGTTCTTTTAGTGTCTGTATGACATCTCTCCAGGATCTTCTGGCTTTCATAGTCTCTGGTGAAAAATCTGGTGTAATTCTGATAGGCTTGCCTTTATATGTTACTTGGCCTTTTTATCTTACTGCTTTTAGTATTATATCTTTATTATTATTATTATTATTATTATTATTATTATTATTATTATTATTATTATATGTAAGTACACTGTAGCTGTCTTCAGACACTCCAGAAGAGGGCGCCAGATCTCGTTGCGGATCGTTGTGAGCCACCATGTGGTTGCTGGGATTTGAACTCTGACCTTCGGAAGAGCAGTCGGTGCTCTTACCCACTGAGCCATCTCACCACCCCCAGTATTCTATCTTTATTTAGTGCATTTGTTGTTCTGATTATTATGTGTCGGGAGGTATTTCTTTTCTGGTCCAGTCTATTTGGAGTTCTGTAGGCTTCTTGTATGTTCATGGGCATCTCTTTCTTTAGATTTGGGAAGTTTTCTTCTATAATTTTGTTGAAGATGTTTGCTGGTCCTTTGAGTTGAAAATCTTCATTCTCATCCACTCCTATTATCCGTAGGTTTGGTCTTCTCATTTTGTCCTGGATTTCCTGGATGTTTTGAGTTAGGATCTTTTTGCATTTTCCATTTTCTTTGATTGTTGTGCCGATGTTCTCTATGGAATCTTCTGCACCTGAGATTCTCTCTTCCATCTCTTGTATTCTGTTGCTGATGCTCCAATCTATGGTTCCAGATTTCTTTCCTAGGGTTTCTATGTCCAGTGTTGCCTCATTTTGGGTTTTCTTTATTGTGTCTACTTCCTTTTTTAGGTCTAATATGGTTTTGTTCATTTCCATCACCTGTTTGGATGTGTTTTCCTGTTTTTCTTTAAGGACTTCTACCTGTTTGGTTGTCTTTTCCTGTTTTTCTTTAAGGACTTCTACCTGTTTGATTGTGTTATCCTGTTTTTCTTTAAGGACTTGCAACTCTTTAGCAATGTTCTCCTGTAATTCTTTAAGTGAGTTATTAAAGTCCTTCTTGATGTCCTCTACCATCATCATGAGATATGCTTTTAAATCCAGGTCT
Source organism: Mus caroli (assembly GCF_978045245.1). Lineage (NCBI taxonomy): Eukaryota > Metazoa > Chordata > Mammalia > Rodentia > Muridae > Mus > Mus caroli. The sequence continues at coordinate 31,162,531 of NW_028227264.1, forward strand.
AGCTTTTTGGGTGTGTTGGGGTGCCCTGGACTGGGCGAAGTGGGAGTGCTGGGTTCTGATGATGGTGAGTGGTCTTGGTTTCTGTTAGTAAGATTCTTACGTTTACCTTTTGCCATGTCTCTGTTTAGAGATTGTTCTTCTGGTGATTCTGATTAATGTCTATCAGCAGACCTGGGAGACAGGCTCTCTCCTCTGAGTTTCAGTGTTTAGAGCACTCTCTGCTGGCAAGCTCTCCTCTTACAGGGAGGGTGCACAGATATCTGGTGTTTGGACCTCCTCCTGGCCAAAGAATAAGGCCCAAAACAGAAAATTTCCCAGATGCTGTGTTGCTTTGGCAGGTCACAGAAGCTGTCAGCTTCTGTGGTGCACACTCTCACCTGTGCAGACTAAGTTCCTAAGTTCGGTGGAGTCCCAGAACCAAGATGGCACTCCCTGCTCCTGAGGCAGAGGGCTCCCATGCTGGGCAGACCACTGTCCTCCTGATGGGAGGGTGCCGGGTGTCTGTGGCCCCAAAAGGGTGCTGCCTCAGCGGCTCTGTGGCTCCTGCCTGTCCCAGAAGCTGTCTGCCTCTGTGGTGCACACTCTCACCTGTGCAGACTAAGTTCCTAAGTCCAGCGGAGTCCTTGGAACCAAGATGGTGCTCCCTGCCCCTGAGGCAGAGGGCTCCTGTGCAGGGCGGACCACTGTCCTCCGGCTGGGAGGGTGCCGGATGTCTGTGGCCCCAAAAGGGTGCTGCCTCAGCAGCTCTGTGGCTCCCGCCTGTCCCAGAAGCTGTCTGCCTCTGTGGTGCACACTCTCACCTGTGCAGACTAAGTTCCTAAGTTCGCTGGAGTCCTGGAACCAAGATGGCGCTCCCTTCTCCTGAGGCAGAGCTTGTGTGTACTTCTATTTGGGTACATTTTGTTGTTTGTTTGTTTGTTTGTTTTTCTGGGTATAGTTTTATTTTGATGATTTTGGGAGTTTCTACTGTTGTTATGGTTTTTTGTTTGGTTGGTCTTTTAGAAAAAAAATTAGGTGGGTAGGGAAGGGAAGAGGGTCTGGAAGAACAAGGGAAGAGGAAAATATAATAAAATATATGTAAATTTAAAAATTGATTCAAATAATTAAAAAAGAAAATAAAAAGATTTTTCAACAGTATAATGATGTAAATTTTAGGTCTTTTAAACACAACACCACAGTGTGAATTCCACAGTCCTTTGCCACTATTGTATAGCCAGGGACAAGCAACAGAATTATTATTCCTCAGATTTCACATATTTTTCATATGCCTATGATGATTTCTATTTATTCTTTGAATACAAAATTAATATCACTTTCAGTACTCAACATAAATGCAAGTGTTTCAATGAAATCTTATTTCCTTCTCCCTTCAGTGGGGGTAATTGCAGCATAGAATGGATTGCATGCATTCTTTTATGTTTTCTCACTCAAAAGATAGAAGAGATCTTGAATAAATATTAAATCTATCTAGTTTTCTATTTTTAAAAAACTATATGTTTAACATACTAGTATATTGTAGGGACTTGCATAGAAAATTGGTTTGTTACACTAAATATTGCTAGGAAGAAATTCCGGTTCGGTGGGGGGAGGGGACTGAGGTTTTGATTTATAGTTTTGGTTTTGATTCATTCTAACCATGTCTTTTCCAAAAATCTAAAATCTCATAATTATATATATATATATGCATATATATATGTGTGTGTGTGTCTATATATATGCAAAGTTTAAAATATTATAAGGGTGAATTAAAATTATAGAACTCTAAATAATTAGTATATCATCTCTGAAAAGCATTACATATAGAAAATAATATCTAATCAAAATATGCAAAATGATCGAGTGAATGGTGTAATATGACTTTAAGAAGAAAAAGGAGCAATTTTAAAGATGTTCACAAACATTCTTTAACTAAACTAAAATCACATTCATAATTTTAAAATTTATCAAAACGGGCAAATGCATGGAGCTAGAAAATATCCTAAGTGAGGTAACTCAGACCCAAAAGGACATGTATCTTATGTAGTAACTAATAAGTGGATTTTAGCCAAAAAACAAGTACAGAATACCCAAGATACAGTCCACAGAACTCAAAAAGGTCAATAAGGTGAAGGAATCAAGTGAGGATGCTTCAATTCCACTTGGGAGGGAGAAGAAAGCAATTACATGAGAGGAGGGAGGGACCTGGAAGGGAAAGGAAACGGGGCAGTAAGAGGTGAATGTGATCTGGTATTGGATAGGGAAAAAGAACTGAAGACTTGAGGGCCAGTAGAAATAATATAAACAGGTAACCTTGGGCGGTAGGAGGTTGCGGGGACCCTACAGAATGTACCAGGGAGCTGGGAGGTGAGAGACTCTCAAGACTCAAAGCGAGGAACCTTAGATGAAATGCACTACAGTGAGAAAAAGGAACTTGTAGAGCCCACATCCAGCAGAAAAATAGAGCCTCAATTGAGAGATGGGATTGCCATTCCACAGTCAAAACTCTGGTCCACAATTGTTCCTGTCTGAAAGAACTGAAGGGATGGGAATGGAGAGTAGCTTGAGAAAAAGGAGGTACAGCAACAGGCCCAAAGTGGGACCCAGCTCGAGGGGAGGCCCCAAGGCCTGACACTATTACTGAGGCTATGGAGCGCTCACAAAAAAGGATCTATCATGACTGTCCTCCGAAAAACCTAAAAAGCAGCTGAAAGAGTCAGATTAACATATTTGTGCCCAATGGACAGAAGCTGCTGACCCCTGTGGTTAAATTAGAAAATAGTTGGAAGAAGCTGAGGAGGAGGGCAAACCTGTAGGAGGACCAGTAGTCTCAATTAACCTGGAACCCCAAGATCTCTCAAACACTGGACTACCAACCAGGTTGCATACACCAGCTGATATGCGGAACCCAACATGTATAAAACAGAGGAATGCTGGGTCTGTGTTCAGGCAGAAAATATGTACCTAACCCTCAAGAGACTGGAGGCCTCAGGGAGTTTAGAAGTCTGTTGGGGTGTGGGTTGGGAGGATAGGGACATTCTGGTGGAGATAGAGGGGTTGGGAGGAAATATGGTGTGGGGAACAGTCAGAGGGCAATCCAGGAAAGGAATAAAATCTGGAATGTAAAAAAAAAAAAAAAAAAAAAAAAAAAAAAATTAAATAAGGCTAAAGCTATACCATTGGAAATATACTCCACTATGCCACAGCGCAGGTGTTCCATTATGTTCATAGTGGCCTTATTTGTGATAGCCAGAAGTTGGAAACAACCTAGATGTCCCATGACAGAAGAATAGATACAGAAAATGTGATTCATTTACACAACGGAATACTACTCAGCTATTAAGAATAAGGACATCCTGACTTTTGTAGGCAAATGGATGGAACTAGAAAATTTCATCCTGAGTGCAGTAACTCAGACCCAGAAGGACATGCATGGTATGTACTTACTAATGTGTGGATAGTAGCCAAAAAAAAAGAAAAAGAAAAAGAAAAAAAAAATACAGAATACCCAAGACAGTCCACAGTACTCAAAAGGCTCAACAAGTAGAAGTACCCAAGTGAGAACACCTCAGTCTCACTTGGGAGAGAGAAGAAAGCAATCACAAGTAGGGAGAGAGGGAGGGACCTGGGAGAAAAAAATGGATGGGGGAAGGGGAGGGAGAAGTGGGGGGAGAGGTGAACCTGATCTGGTATTGGGTGAGGGGAAAGGACTGAAGTCCTAGAGGCCAACAGAAAGAATGAAAACAGGCAAGCTTGAGAGATAAGAGGTTGGGGGGACCCTCCAGAATGCACCAGAGACCTGGGAGGTGAGAGACTCTCAGAACTCAAAGGGAGGGATCTTAGATGAAATGCCAGACAGTAGGGAGAGTCCACCTCAACCAGGAATACAGACATCAAGTGAGAGATGGGGTTGCCATCCCACAGTCACAACTCTGACCCATAATTGTTCATGTCTGAAAGAATTACAGGGATGGAAATGGAGAGAAACCTGAGGAAAAGAAGGTCTAGTGACAGGCCCAAAGTGGGATCCTGTTCAAGGGGAGGTCTCAAGGCCTGACACTATTACAGAGGCCATGGAGCACTCACAAAAAGGGACCTAGCATCACTGCACTCCAGAAGACCCAACAAGCAAAGAGTCAGATGCAGATATTTGCTCCCAACAAATGGACAGAAGTAGCTGGCCCCTGTTGCTGAATTAAGGAAGGCTGAAAGAATCTGAGAAGGGTGATCCTGTAGGAGGACCAGCAGTCTCAGTTAATCTGGACCCCAGAGATGTCTCAAACCTTGGACCACCAACAAGGCAGCATACATCAGCTGATATTAGGCCCCCAACACACATACACTAGAGAACTTACGGGTCTATGTTTATTCAGAGATGTTGCAACTAACCCTCAAGAGACTGGAAGCCCCAGGGTGTTTAGAGGTCAGGTGGAGTTGGGGGGGGGGGATATCCACATGGAAACAGGGGGATGGGGAGGATGTATGGGAAGTGGAACAGTCAGAGATGGGGTGGGGGAATAAAATATGTTGTGTAAAAAATTTAATCAATTAACTAATTAATTAATTAAAATAAATAAAATTTAAAAATAAAATAAAAATAAATAAAAAGATAGATTAGAAATGCTTTAATGTACTATGACAAATGTACTGGAAAAAGAAATCAGGAATATTATCCAATTCATAAAAGTCTCAAAGAATTGAAAAACTTCTCAGGCTAAATGTAAGCAAAGATATGAAAGTCTTTTAACAGTTGAAACTGTAAAAATACTAAAAAATAAGCTGAAGAAGAAACAAGATGAACAAAACTTATTTATAATTGTGGATTGAGAGGACTAACATTGTGAAAATGGCCAACCTACTAAAAGCAATACAAAATCGATGCAATTCTTGGGAAAATTCCAACTCTGTTCTTCAAAATAATTGAAAAGTCAGTTCATGAGGAAACACAAATCTTGGACAATCTTGACCAATAAAATCTCTGCTTGCAGTATCACCACCACTCCTGACTTCAAGTTATACTCCAAATGATAAACAGCAATGTACTTGAATAAAACATGAAAACAGTAATCAATAGAGTAAAATTGAGGGTCCAAATAAATGTTCTTGTATTTAAAGCTCCCAACTTCTGACAAAGAGAACAAAAATGCACATTAGAGTGATAATGGTGTGGTTAACAAATGGAGATAGCAAATCTGAATAGTTATAAGTGGGAGAATAAAACTAAATTCTAGAATTTCTCTCCTCAAAAACACAATCACAAATCCTTTAAGAACTCAATGTAAGACCTGAGACTCTCATTTTTCAGAAGAAAAAAAAATAGGTGATAAATTTCAAATAGTATCCACAGATATTGGCTTTTTGTTTAGGACTTTTGTAGCATAGAGAAAGAGACCAGTAAAGGACAAAAAAGGAACTACAAGGGATTCTATATAGAAAAGAACAACATCAATTAAGTAAATAATTTGCCTACAAATATATATTTAAGAAAATAATTTGACAGCAATACCTATGATAATGGATTAGTATCTAGAATATACAATAAACTCAGAAACTTAAAACTAAGAAAGCACACAATGCAATTAACAGATAGGCTACAGAGCAGAACAGGTTGTCATCAATTTTTCTTAGGTGTGATCTTGGACAAACTTCAGAATGCATGATCTCATAGTTTTAGCTATCATATTAATATCACTCAACTCATTGTACACATACATGACATGAAAGAGACTTTATGTAAATAAATAACCATGAAAAGCAAAGATTTTTCTTTATGATTCAGGACCTGCTTAGCCCATTTGTGGCTTATATTGTTTGTCAACACAGGGATTTGATATTGGAGGTTGAGCATGATAGGAAGAAAATTACATATGTAATAAAGTTTTCTTGAAAAATATTTTGTAGTAGATTTAATTCTCTAAAGATTGAAGTAGAAGTTAATATGCAATCTAAAACCTTACACAATAAAATTCCTGATTTTATTTGTATATAATTACATATTACTTAAATTTCTTCAAGAGATGCACAGAGGAGAACAAAAATGATGCCATAAGAATTTCTAGAATTCTAATAGGTATTCTGCTGAGATCCAGCATCAGCATAAGAAGAGACCTAAGAAAGGTACAAATGGGAACTTTGCTGATTCAATAACTTGGAGTCAGTAGTGTGTGTAAGCTGCTAGTTCAGGTACTTGCTGTTCCCTGATGATTCTCAATATTCTTTATTTTTCAACTTTAACTTAAGCTTAATAATTAGAGAGTCTGAACCCAGTTTTTATTTACTAAAACTACATCATCAAGGCTTTGATCATTGTTAGTAATCATCAAAAATTCTTAGATTTAAGTCCTGGATCAATAGTGCCAACTCCTGTTTCCTGAGAGAACACAGCACTTGCAGTTTCCTGGTATAGCAGTCAGCAGTCTGTAGTAACTACTTCCATGTAAGAATAGAAACACGGCGAACAACTGAAATTAAAATGAGCCCTTACAAAATTTTTAATTTACGTTGGTAAACTGGTTAATTATCTCTAATATCTTTTCAGGCACTGTTATCTTCAATTCTTCAATCAGCTGGAAAGCAGAATACTAAGATTTTATTTGTTTCTACATCAACTTTTAATTCTCTAATCTTCATTTCCTCATCCTAACAATTCCATAGCCTCATGTACTCCCATTCTAATAATATTTATCCCTAAATTATATATAAATTTCTTCTTTTTATTTTAAAATTTAGTTTTTCAGTTGTCATACAGATTAGTGTTTATTTTTATTAGATATTCTCTTCATTTACATTTCAAATGCTATCCCAAAAGTCCTCTATACCCTCCCCCTGACCTCCTCGCCTACCTATTCACTCCCACTTCTTGGCTCTGGTGTTCCCCTGTACTGGGGCATATAAAGCTTGCTAGACCAAGGGGCCTCTCTTCCCAATGATGGCTGACTAGGCCATCTTCTGATACATATGCAGCTAGAGACACAAGCTCTGGGGTACTGGTTAGTTCATATTGTTGTTCCACCTATAGGGTTGTAGACCCCGTCAGCTCTTGGGTACTTTCTCTAGCTCCTATATTAGGGGCCCTGTGGTCCATCCTATAGATACTGTGAGCATCCACTTCTGTATTTGTCAGGCACTGGCAAAGCCTCACAAGTGACAGCTATATCAGGGACCCTTCAGCAAAATCTTGCTGGCATAGGCAATAGTGGCTGATTATGGGATGAACCCCCAGGTGAGGCAGTCTGTGGATAGTCCATCCTTTCACCTGTGCTGTAAAATCAAGAATTGACAAATGGAACCTTATAAAATCATAAAGATTCTGTAGGGCAAAAGATACTGTCAATTAGACAAAAAGACCACCAACAGATTGGGGAAGAATTTTTAACAATCCTAAATTTGATAGAAGACTAATATCCAATATATACAAAGATCTCAAGAAGCTGAACTCCAGAAATTCAAATAACCCCACTAAAAAATGGGGTATAGAGCTAAACAAAGAACTCTCAACTGAAGAATACCAAAGGGCTGAGAAGCACTTGAAAAAATGTTCAACATCCTTAATCATCAGAGAAATGCAAATCAAAAACAAAATGAAATTCCACCTCACACCAGTCAGAATGGCTGAGATCAAAAATTCAGGTGACAGCAGATGATGGGGGTGGGGGAGGGTGTGTGGGGAAAGAGGAACACTCCTCCATTGCTGGTGGGACTGCAATCTGGTACAACCACTCTGGAAATCATTCTGGCGGTCCCTCAGAAAACTGGAAATAGTACTAATGCTAGATCCAGCAATACCTATCCTGGGCATATTCCCAGAAGATGTTCCAACTGGTAACAAGAACACATGCTCCACTATGTTCATAGCAGCCCTATTTATAATAGCTAGAAGCTGGAAAGAATCCAGATGTCCCTCAACAGGGGAATGGATACAGAAAATGTGGTACATTTATACAATGGAGTACTACTCAGCAATTAAAAAGAATGAATTTATGAAATTTTTGGGCAAATGGATGTATCTAGAGGATATCATCCTGAGTGAGGTAACCCAATCACAAAAGAAGTCACTTGATATGCAGTCACTGATAAGTGGATATTAGCCCAGAAACCTAGAATACCCAAGATACAACTTCCAAAACACAAGAAAATCAAGAAGGAAGACCAATGTATGTATACTTCATTCCTCCCTAGAATACGGAATAAAATATTCATGGAAGGAGTTGCAGAGACAAAATTTCTACTTTTTATATACATGTTTTTTCTTTCCTGAGACCACTTAACTTTCTATTCTTGATGACCTCAAGTTCATACTGGATAATTAATGAGGCAGTCATTGGACCATAGGGTACATGTGTCTCCTTATGATTGCAAATTCAAGGCCAAGTTTTGCAATGAACTACTTTTACAAAGGATCATGTAGGCTTTTATGACCTTTGTGGTTATGCTGTCGAGATCCTTTCACATTGACCCTGAAGGCCAATCAGAGGGTCTGTTCCCCATCCTCAGCATCCTCTTAACCATATCTATTACTCATTCCTGAAAAAATCTCACCTATTTCAATTATTCAACATTAGTTCTGAGTAATTGGGGGAAGTAAACTACCCAGAAAAAAAAGAAAAGGGATTGAAAATAGAGTAGTGATCCTTCCATTTTCAATCTGCACCCAGAGCTGACCCTGTGCCACAGCTCTCCATACACACTCACCACCGGGAGAATGTAGGACTCCCTGGAGTGCTGACACACCTGAGGACACAGCTCTCCATACCTAGAAACCTCTAGAGAGACCTGGTCTCCTAAGAATGCTGACAATCCTGAGAACACAGAGGAGACCACTACTTCTGCTCAAATTTCTGGCCCAAGAGGGACGCACCAAGAGCCATCAAGACAATGGAACCAAGGAAAAGCAAGGGACAGGATCCTTCCAGATTCCTTCTGTGCCACAGCTCTCCATACCAAAATTCCTCCCGGAGAAAATTGTTCTCCCAGGAGTGCTGAAAAACTGGCTTACAGGGGGGACAAGCCACAGTCAGAGACAGCAAGATCAGCTAACACCACAAATAACCAGATGGCAAGAGGCAAGAGCAAGAACATAAGCAACAGAAACCAAGGCTACTTGGCATCATTACAGCCCAGTTCCACTAAAAAAAAAGCTCTGGATACCATAAGACACCAGAAAAGCAAGACTTTGATTTAAAATCACATCTCATGATGATGATAGAGGACTTTAAGAAGGACATAAATAACTCCCTTAAAGAAATACAGGAGAACACAGGTAAACAGCTAGATGCCCTTAAAGAGGAAACACAAAAATCTTTTAAAGAATTACAGAAAAACACAACCAATCAGGTGACAGAATTGAACAAAACCACCCAGGATCTAAAAAAATGGAAATAGGAACAATAAAGAAATCACAAAGGGAGATAACCTGGAGATGGAAAACCTAGGAAAGAAATCAGGAGTCATAGATGCAAGCATCACCAATAGAATAAAACTGATAGAAGAGAGAAACTCAGTTAAAGAAGATACTATAGAAAGCATTGACACAACAGTCAAAGAAAATGCAAAATGCAAAAAGGTCCTAACACAAAACATCCAGGAAATCCAGGACAAAATAAGAAGACGAAACCTAAGGATAATTGGTATAGAAGTGCTTGAAGATTCCCAACTTAAAGGGCCAGAAAATATCTCAACAAAATTATAGAAGAAAACTTCCCTACCCTAAATAAAGAGATGCCCATGAATATAAAAGAAAGCTACAGAACTCCAAATAGATTGGACCAGGAAAGAAATTTCTCTCATCACATAATAGTTAAAATACCAGGTGCACAAAACAAAGAAAGAATATTAAAAACAGTAAGGGTAAAAAGGTCAAGTGACATATAAAAGCAGACCTATCAGAATTACACCAGACTTCTCACCAGAGACTATGAAAGCTAAAAGATTCTGGGCAGGTGTTACAGAAACCCTAAGAGAACACAAATTCCACCCAAGACTACTATACCCAACAATCCTCTCAAATATCATAGATGGAGAAGCCTAGATATTACATTACAAAAAGAAATTTACACAATATCTTTCCACAAATTCAGCCCTACAAAGGATAATAGATGGAAAACGCCAACACAAGGAGGGAAACTACACCCTACAAAAAGCAAGAAAGTAATCTTCTTTCAATAGCCACACAAACATAAAAAATAACATCAAAAATAACAGAAATCAACAATCAATATTTCTTATCATCTCTTAACATTAATGGACTCATTTCTCCAATAAAAAGACATAGACTAACAGACTGGATATGTAAACAGGACCCAGTAATTTTTTTTCCATTTTTTATTAGGTATTTTCCTCATTTACATTTCCAATGCTATCCCAAAAGTCCCCCATACCCACCCCCCCACTCCCCCTACCCCCCCACTCCCCCTTTTTGGCCCTGGCGTTCCCCTGTACTGGGGCATATAAAGTTTGCAAGTCCAATGGGCCTCTCTTTCAAGTGATGGCCGACTAGGCCATCTTCTGATACATATGCAGCTAGAGACAAGAGCTCCAGGGTACTGGTTAGTTCATATTGTTCCACCTATAGGGTTGCAGTTCCCTTTAGTTCCTTGGGTGCTTTCTCTAGCTCCTCCATTAGGGGCCCTGTGATCCATTCAATAGCTGACTGTGAGCAACCACCTCTGTGTTTGCTAGGCCCCGGCATAGTCTCACAAGAGACAGCTATATCTGAGGACCCAGTATTTTGCTGCAAACAGCAAATGCACCTCAGTGACAAACGCAGACACTACCTCAGAGTAACAAGGACACATTCTCCAATATGTTCATGGCATTATTATTTATAAAAGCCAGAAGCTGGAAACAACCCAGATGTCCCTCAACAGGGGAATGGATACAGAAAATATAGTACATTTACACTATGGAATATTACTCAACTATTAAAAACAATGACTTCATGAAAGTCACAGGCAAATGGACGGATCTAGAAAATATCATCCTAATAGAGGTAACTCAGTCAAAAAAGTCTACACATGGTACGGACTCACTGATAAGTGGGCATTAGACAAAGAGTGTGGAATACCCACAACACAACTCATGGACCACATGAAACTCAAGAGGAAGGAAGACTAAAGAGTAGACATTTCAGTCCTACTTAAAAGGAGAAACAAAATAATCAAGGGAAGTATAGGATGTGAGGGACTAGGGAGGAAGAGAAGAGAGGGAGGGGAAAAGGGGGGCAGAATCATGTATGGGAAGAGATGGAGGAGATGTACAGAAGGTCAGGAAATTGCATAGAGGTGTGTAGCAATGGGGGATGGGGAACTGAGGGTAGCAACCAGAATGTCCCAGATGCCAGGAAAGCAAAAGCTTCCCAGGACCCCACGGGGATGGCATACCTGTCAAGGGACATATACAGAGGAGGAGGGAGAACCTGTCAAGACCATATGCAGAGGCAAGGCATGACTCCCCAGTGGAGGGATGGGGTCACCCATTCATCTCCATAATTTTAACCCAGAATTGCTCCTGTCTATATGAAATACAGGGACAAAGAATGGAGCAGAGACTGAAGGAAAAGCTATCCATTGACTGCCCCACCGGGGGATCCATCCTATATGCAAATACCAAACCCAGAAATTATTATAGATGCCAAGAAGTGCTTGCTGACAGGAGCCTGATGCAGCTGTCTCATGAGAGGCTCTGCCAATATAGATGTGGATGCTCACAGCCAATCATCCAACTGAGCACAGGGACCCCAGTGGAGGAGTTAAGGGAAGGACAGAAGGAGCTGAAGGAGCCTTATCTGGCATCAATGGGAGGGGAAGGCCTTGGTCCTCTGAAGGCTTGATGCCCCAGTTTAGAGGAATGTTAGGGCAGTGAGGGAGGCAGGAGTGGGTAGGTAGCTGTGGGAGCACACTCATAGAAGCAGGGTATTGGGGGATCAGATAGGAGAGTTGCAGAGAGGAAAGTGGGAAAGGGGATATCATTTGAAATACCAATTAAAAAAGAAGGTGTAAGCATTTGGAGGCTGATTATGGGATGGATCCCCGGGTATGGCAGTCTCTAGATGGTCCATCTTTTAGTCTCAGCTCCAATCTTTGTCTCTGTAACTCCTTCCATGGGTGTTTTGTTCCCTAAATCAGCCTCCAAACGCTGACACCATTGCATACACTAGCAAGATTTTGCTGAAAGGACCCTGATATAGCTGTCTCTTGTGAGGCTATTCTTGGGCCTAGCAAACACAGAAGTGGATGCTCACAGTCAGATATTGTATGAATCACAGGGCCCACAATGGAGGAACTAGAGAAAGTACCCAAGGAGCTAAAGGGATCTGCAACACTATAGGTGGAACAAAAATATGAACTAACCAGTACCCCCCCGGAGCTCGTGTCTCTAGCTGCATAGGTATCAGAAGATGGCCTAGTAGGCCATCATTGGGAAGAGAGGCCCCTTGGTCTTGCAAACTTTATATGCCTCAGTACAGGGGCACGCCGGGGCCAAGAAGTGTGAGTCGGGGGGAGCACACGGGGGACTTTTGGGATAGCATTGGAAATGTAAATGAAGAAAATACCTAATTAAAAAAGGAAAAAAAAAAGAAAGAAAGAAGGTAGAGTAGTAAAGACAGCAAATCCACTTTTGGGCAACAGCAACCACCAGCACATGTCTGGGTCATGGGATCAAGAGTCTATCGATGCTCCAGGGGCAGGAACTTTGTCACACCTCCCCTTACACAGCCATGCCAGATCCAGAAGTGTTCTGCTAAAGGTGATTCTTCCATCACAATAAGCATGTGCAAAGAGAGCTCTAGTCTGTGGGGTTGAGAACTTTGTCAAAGAACTTGAGCACCCAAATTACTTCAGGAGACATGTCTAATCTAAACCAGTTTGAAGAGTTCTATCTAAAAAGAGAAAAGAGCTAGTCATTTGATTTGCAATGTCAAGTGGATTGAGAAGAATTTATTTATTTTTTCCATCTGGGGTGGCCAAATATACCTTAGATATGATCCATACTCATCAGCTGCTTGAACTCTCAGACTATACTGTATGTTGGATATCCAAAGCACAAGTGCACCCCAGCGTTCCTGGAACATACCCATTGCTTAAAGGAAGTTTTTCAGGTTTGTTTGCACCATGTTGGGACAGTCATCTGTTTAAGAATTCACTGTCTCTCCAGTCTGATTATGTCGACTACCTTTCAGAAACCACTATATTTTCCTTTGTTTACAAGGTCCTGTCAGACAACATATCACCACAGTCTCCAAGGACTGAGAACATTTTGTCAAGTAAATTTTCCTATGAGTTTTAATTGAATTGTCATTCACATCTCAAGGTTGCAAAATTTTATTTTTGAAAAATAAAACACAAAGATTTATAAATCCAAATTAGGTTCTAAGGCTAACAAAATACAACAAGATGGGAATGTAGTCAAATAAAAATTTGTAATTGAATTATTCTTTAACATTTGAAAAATATTTTTAGAGAGCACTCAACATGTGTATCAAATTCTTACTGAAAATGATCATTTTGAGCAATACATAATGAAATCATTGCTGTTTCCTTTAAAACACTTGAATACTGATTGTTTGAGATAGAAACTGTTAAACTTTTCCCAGGGGAATGATAAGTCCCTTTCCTCTCTTATGACATTCCTTATTGTTTTTACTCTTTTGCCTCTTCCAGGAGTATTTTACTTAAATCTAATAAAATGAAATACTATTTATATGCATGCATTTGACCTGCAGGATAGAGTTATAAGAAAAACTAATTTCAGTTTCCTTCTTTCAGTCATGTTCAGACTCAATAAAACATTTCCTGGATTCACTACAATTGAGTGTTTTTAGATCAAACTGAAAAATCTTTAATCATATTCGTTTTGTTCAATGTACTTTTTAAAATCACAATCTATAAATATTATCTTTAAATATAAAGCAATAGCATGTATAATTTCAAATTACTGTTCTTAATACCATGTATGGTATGTCAGTATGGTTTATTAGTATGCATGAAACATATAGCTAAATTTTAGATCTTAAGGCAATAGTGTTTTTTTTTAATAAAAATCTGCATGTATTTTTATGGGAAGTATTTTTAACTTTGTTTTATTGTCCTTTTATTCATTCAGTTTGTCCACTAAGTAAAGTCAATCTGTTTGAAGAACAAATAGGATTTGGGGTTGTTGGTAATTAAAAATAACATGATAGTAGTTATATTAACATTTTCATTTATCGATGGACTTGCTTCACTACAATAACCTTTGTATATAAGCTGTACCAATCCATTTCTTCAGTTCCCTTCTGAATTACTTGTTTTGCAGGATCTTGCTAACATAATATATTTCAAAATTTATGGATTTTTCAGTCCTGTGCTTTGGATCTAACTTACTGGAATATTATAATACTATAGACCTAAGAAACATTCTCAACTTAAAAAGACACAGCATATAGTTACCTTCAGTTATACAGCTAAGACGGTATTTGCTGTCCAGAAAAATTCTTCTTGCCTAAAGATAAACTTGCAAGGATTTTTCTCATTTGTCATTTTAAAAAGGTAGATTTAATAAATCCTTTCCATGTCTAAAAGGAGACATGATACAATATTTTTTGCTCAAGAAACTATTATTTCCTCCACTAGCTGTATGTGGAGAACACAATTTAATTATTTTGACATTTGCTTGATTTTGTGTGTAATTTAATCAGAATTGAGAAAAGATAAACTAAATGATTTTCACTGAGGTAACTCATAAAATTGCAACTAAATATCAGGTTTGTAAAAGTTTTGTGAAATTTCTTACTATTGTGTATATAAAGATTTTCTGTCATTAACTGACGATGTATGCTAGCTGGTTTCTAACACTCCAATAAGAAAAGGCATCTGCTCATCTTTACGTACAATTTTCAGTATGGTGTCAGAAGTTGAATTTATTTAGCTGAAATTCTCAGAGCTGCTGTCTCTAGATTTTCATGATGGAAATGGCATGGCCATGTCAGAGTTGGCTCTTGAGTTGCACAGTATTACTTTTACAGCATTCTGTTGCTTATAAATAACTTACACAGCCAAAGTCTTGCTGATGGACCTGTCCAGCCTAGGATTCCCTATTCATGTAAAATGTCTTCACCTTTCCATCTTATCTCATTGCAGAAATCTTCCAAGTTATCTCTCTTACTCTAAGACCTGTCATTCTCCAAATCTGCCTTTGTACTATGTGTCTAAAGCTCTTAGTATTTTTGATGTTGAAGTTAAGCCAAAGAAAGCTAGTTTAACTGGCAGTTGTCCTAACTCACAAGCCTGGGAAATTGTTTAAACTTTTCATGGCAGTAGAAGGACTAAGAAAACATATGTGTCCTATAGGATTTCTGACAACACAGAATCTGACATTATCTCATATATAGCTAACATATGATGCTGGATTTCATATAGTGTCACCTGTAGTATTTTTAACTTTTATTTTTGTTATAATTTAATTATATTTCTCCCTCCCCTTTCTTCCCTCTCAAAACTCCCATGTGCCTCTCCTCTCTCCCCTTCAAATATGTAGTCTCCTTTTTAGTAATTATTATTTCATGCATATGTCTACTTATACATACAAATGTATTCTTAAATATAACCTGTTAGGACCATATAATCTAATGAAGATCAGAAGATAGCTAGATTTTGAATATCAATGAGGAGGTTCTCTGATAATTGAAGCTCTCATAAACAGAACTTGGGAAAAACTCTTATGATAAAATAATATGTTATTTTATGATTTCTTTCTCATGATCTCTTCTAGAAATGAAAAAAGAAAAATCTGGGAAGAGTTCTTCAGATTTGAAAGATAAAGGTAATAGAATTCATTTACTATACCAGCATAATTGTAAGTTAGAGAATCTGAAAAGGTGCCTTATACATTTGAGGCTTTATCTTCACAGTTGTGCAAACCATAATTACACAGTCTGTTTATAATATCATACTTTTAAAATATTAGCATTTATAAGGAAGTGGGAGAGGGAGGAAGGACAGAAATTGTTTAAACTTTTCATGGCAGTAGAAGGACTAAGAAAACATATGTGTCCTATAGAATTTCTGACAACACAGAATCTGATATTATCTCATACATAGTTAACATATGATGCTGGATTTCATATAGTATCACCTGTAGTATTTTTAACTTTTATTTTTGTTATAATTTAATTATATTTCTCCCTCCCCTTTCTTCCCTCTCAAAACTCCCATGTGCCTCTCCTCTCTCCCCTTCAAATATGTAGTCTCCTTTTTAGTAATTATTATTTCATGCATGTGTCTACTTATATATACAAATGTATTCTTAATTACAACCTGTTAGGACCATATAGTCTAATGTAGATCAGAAGACAGCTAGATTTTGAATACCAATGAAGAGGTTCTCTGATATTTAAAGCTCTCCGAAACAGAACTTGGAAAAAAAAATCTTATGATAAAATAATATGTTGTTTTATGATTTCTTTCTTATGATCTCTTCTAGAAATGAAAAAAGAAAAATCTGGGAAGAGTTCTTCAGATTTGAAAGATAAAGGTAATAGAATTCATTTACTATACCAGCATAATTGTAAGTTAGAGAATCTGAAAAGTTGCCTTGTACATTTGAGGCATTATCTTCACAGTTGTGCAAACCATAATTACACAGTCTGTTTATAATATCATACTTTTAAAATACTAGCATTTGTAAGGATGTGGGAGAGGGAGGAAGGCAATTATAAAGGATAGAAGGAATTTTCTTAACAATAATAAATGTTATGGATAATAAAATAAGAAAAAAAAGTATTATAGGGCCTTGTCTCTACAGCTGCTGACTCTCCCCTTTCTAATATCTAATATCATCTAATATCTAATCTCTCTCTCTTTCTCTCTCTCTCTTTCTCTCTCTCTCTCTCTCTCTCTCTCTCTCTCTCTCTCTGTCTCTCTCTCTCTCTCTCTCTCTCTCTCTCTCTCTCTCTCTCTCTCTCTCTCTCTCGTGAATTAAACTATTGAAACCCTTGAGAATCTTTTGAAAAAGAAAAAGGATAAAGCTAAGAACAGAGAGCAGGAAATAGTAATTGGAGCTCTGAGTCCTCGTACTTTTCAATACTCACAGGCTAATTCTGTGTGTTTTAGCCTTGTCAGACTCGTATTGCTATAGCAAACACAAAATCCTTATTTAAACATCATGATTCCCATCTTGTGATAGATGGGCTACTTTTCTGCACATCACAATTCTAGTCTTATTTTAAAAAATAATTTCTTCATAAAGCATTGACTTCATATATCTATATTCACCTCAGTCACCCATATACAGAATTAATACACAAATATTTTCATTTATTAAATACATAATTTATCTTCTGTAAGGATTTTATTGCTGGAAAGAGACTATGACTCAGGCAACTCTTATAAAAGTATGTAGTTAATTGGGGGCTTGGTTTCAATTTAGAGGATTAGTCTATTGTCATAATGGAAGAGTTTCTGAGGTTTATACATTCACCCCCAGGCAGCAGGCAGACAGATGGACCTACTATGGGTTTTTGTAACTTCAAAGTTTAAGCGCAATGACTCATCTACTTATACAAGGACACACCTTCTTCAACAAAGACATATCTACTCCAAGAAGGTCATACTCCCTAATACTTCCAAGTAGTTCATCAATGAGAAGTAAACATGAAAATATTAGAGTCTACTGAGGACATTCTTATTGAAACCACAATATTACACTCTCTGTCCCCCATAGGGTTTAGTCATATCATAATACAAAATGCATTTGGTTTAACTTAAAATATTTTCATGATCATCTGTAAAATAGTGATTCAAAATCAAATCATATACTTTCAATATATACTGGTACAGAATATATATTATATATCCAAAATATGAGAAAAGGGAACAGATTAAGAGACCAAAGTAAGACTGAAAAGCAAAAAAAAAAAAAAAAAAAAAAAAAAAAAAAAAAGACTGAAAAGCAGTGGTTAAAAACTCCACATTTCCTTGTTTCATGTCTGATGTAAATTTTCTTTTCAGAACTACAGCTCCTTTAAGCTTTGTTAAGTATAATATACTTCTCTCACTTGAGCTGCTTTCTCACAGAGCCTGCAGCTTGTCATGGCATGTATTCCATGACTCTGTAAACTTTGAAGTTACAAAAACCCATAGTAGGTCCATCTGTCTGCCTGCTGCCTGGGGGTGAATGTATAACATCTTAGAATCTCCAAAGCAGTCTGCTCTTCATCTTCATAGCCTCATAGCTTCATAGCTTCATAGCCTCATGGCTTCATAGCTTCATAGCTTCATAGCCTCATAGCTTCATAGCTTCATAGCTTCATAGCTTCATAGCCTCTTAGCTTCATAGCTTCATAGCCTCATAGCTACATAGCTTCATAGCCTCATAGCTGCATAGTTTCATAGCCTCATAGCTACATAGCTTCATAGCTAGGTGTTTAGCTTTTCCAAAATCATGTAGAAAATTCTACCCCATCTTTCTATTATCATTAATAATAAGAGCAAAACAACATGAACAAAAGCTTCTGCCAAGTTCTATTTGCTGGGACTGGACCTTAGATCCCTCCTTGACTTGTATTTGCATAAGCTTCCAGTATCTTGATTTTCTTCACTGCTTAAGGTTTCTTTTCTCTTTTTTTCCTTTTTCTTCTTTTTTATTAGATATTTTTTTATTTACATTTCAAATGTTATCCCCTTTCCTGGTTTGCCCTCTGAAAACCCCCTATCCCTGCCCCCAACTCCCTGCTCACCAACCCACCCACTCCTGTATCCTGGCCCTGGCATTCCCCAATACTGAGGCATAGAGCCATCAAAGGACCAAGGGCCTCTCCTTCCATTGATGACTGACTAGGCCATCCTCTGCTACATAAGCAGCTAGAGCCATGAGTCCCACCATGTGTTTTCTTTTGTTGGTAGTTTAGTCCGAGGTAGCTCTGGGGGTACTGGTTAGTTCATATTGTTGTTCCTTCTACGGGGCTGAAAACACCTTCAGCTCTTTGGGTACTTTCTCTAGCTCTTTCATTGGAGACCCTGTGCTCCATCCAATGAACATCTGTGAGAATCCACTTCTGTATTAGTTGGGCACTGGTAGATCCTCTCAGGAGACAGCTATATCAGGCTCCTGTCAGCAAGCTCTTGTTGGCATCCACAATAGTGTCTGGGTTTGGTGGTTGTATATGGGATGGATCCCCAGGTAAGCAGTCTATGCATGGTCATTCTTCAAATTCCCTTTTACAAGTTGAAGCTTAGCTGTGTAAAGTCTTGGCCTGAGGTCATCACTACCTTTATTCCATTTAGTGTTGAGTTTTCCTTTAAACATTTTATCCCCTGCTGCAGAGAGCTTGGCTCCAACATTACATTTCCTGGTGTTGTTTTCTATCTTCAAACAGCACATTTTGCATTCTTCTTTGCTCTACTTTCTCCTTTTTATTATAGATCTCTGTAAGAGTGGTCAGTAACAACAGTAGGACCATCATTACTAGGCTGCCTTGAAATTTGCTCTGACAATGTCATTAATGCAAAATTCTTCAATTTAGCCTCTGAAACTTTTTTAGGATAATGGCAAAAAGAAGCTGCATTCTTTGCCAAAACATTACATGGTGGTAAAACAGGAGAGTCAGGGTAATATTTTTATAGGTTCAGCATTCTCTTCTCTCTGTCTCTCTGTCACTCTATCTGTCTGTCTTTCTCCATTCCTTCCTCTCCCCTCATCTTTTCTTTCCCCTGTTTCCCCATCTCTACTTCCCTTCTATCTTCCTCTCTGAACACATATTTATATAGGCCTCTGTGATTTCATGCACATCTTTTGCAATTCATGATCTACAACGACTATGCTTTACTTCTAATACAGTTTGAGATACTTTTATTTTACTTGGTATCTGTGTCATGGGAATGTGTAGCTCATGCATTATTGTTTACTATTATCTACTCTTTGCAAATATCTTCACACTAATTAGAAAATCCTATAAATATATGTATCTATACACACTTAAATATATAATTTTGATGCTGATACTTATTCATTTAGAATTATACCTCTTTGTTTTTTAAACAATTCGGAATAAAGCACCAAAATGTCTTTTAGATATGTATTTCAGAGAAAATTTTTTTTCATTTTTTTTGAAATAACTTATCATTACTAAGAAATACTCAAAGAAAAATGTAATATGTCATATAAGATTTGGGAATTTGAAAGTGTCCGTCATAATTTTCTCCCTGGAAAGTCTCTTTGAAGTCTGTTGTGAAAATATCTCTGAAGAAGGATGAAGGATCTCACTTGTTAAAGGGCTTCTTATTTCAATTCAATGTATTTCAGAAGTTATTTCTATTATGCAGGAAATTTCTGCATTTACTAGTATCACATAGATCCTCTGACATGTATTGTCCAAGCCCATGTTGAATCACAGTAAAATTCTAAAAGCAGCATCACGACAGAAAAGACATTGGCAACCACATTTACAGGAAATATAGCATGAATGAATTAGGCATTTAGAGAATAGTATCATTAGACT
Organism: Mus caroli; assembly: GCF_978045245.1. NCBI lineage: Eukaryota > Metazoa > Chordata > Mammalia > Rodentia > Muridae > Mus > Mus caroli. The sequence continues at coordinate 31,182,980 of NW_028227264.1, forward strand.
TGAGTCTTTATGTAAGGAAAAGTAAAAAGCTTTTGCCAAGGAAAATTAACATACATTGCTGCCTTTTGTTGCTGGTTTTGCTACTCGAATGGTGTATCCAAGACATAAACTTTTTCCTAAAACCTCAAAAGACATACAAGTTTATGTGGCCTTGGTACATTTAAACCAAAACCAAACCAAACCAAACCAAACAAGCCCAATTCTGGTAATAGAGGTTATTATTTAGTTTTCTTGCATATTTTTCATGCATTGCTTCTCTCTCCAGTAAAGACATCTTTGAGGTTTCTGTCTAATTTATGTTGTATAACTACTTTAATTTCATACAAACACATATACTTGCCTCCTTCAAACAATACAATATAACATGGATCTTGAAGTCTTCAGACCAGCACAGTAGACACCATATATAGTAGAAATATATATATTTCTAATATATATATATATATATATATATATATATATATATCTGCAAGCACTGACTTACTCCATTCTTGACAAAAACAAATAAATGAAAAACAAACAAAAATGAAAAAAATCTGGTGTGTTTTTTCATCCAGGGTGTTTGATATCAATTTTACATATTGAAATGTAAACATAAAAGCTAAGTCTACTTATTTATAGCATTATAAATAGCAGTATGGACACTGTCACCAATCAATTTTCAAATTTGTTATGTCATTTGTAGGTCTAGATTATGCCCCAGAAAACTCTGGATTTGAAGGACATGACAATTTTCAAATTTTCTTTTAGTTGAAAAAATTATGTACATTTTGGGATATATTCAGATTTTTATATGTCTTTATCAAGGGGAATATTATATCAAAGTTGGTAGCAAACTTGTTGCCATGCATTTACTTTTATAGTAATATTAAAATCTATTTTTTAAAAATCTACAAGATGTGTCTATATTTATTGTAGTCATTCCTCTGAGCAATAGAGCTGTGCTGCTAATTTCACTCACCTAACTGAAACTGTCCACCTTTTATTAGCTATCACCCTTCTCCCCCTTGGTCCCACCAGACAACTCTCCCATAGCATCAAAGATCACAAAATAGATATTTGTTGACCTTGATTATATGTGTTAGTGAGGTGTGTTGTCTTTATTCTGTACCTAGCTTATTTCACTCATTCTTGGCATACTTTTAGCCACCTTGAGGTAGAATATTCTAAGCCATGGGTAGAGTTCATCTCCATAGTGCTTTTAGCGCAAACCCTGAGATAGAAAGAATAAAGGGGAAACCAAAGTAGGTCTCATACTTTTCCAATTTCTGTTGCATAAAAGTTATTTAATCTGCAAGGGATTTATTGAGCCTTAATATTGGAGAAAAAAATTGATTTATCCTCTGTGTGTGTATAGGTCATTGAGGAGCAATAGTGATGTACACAGCATTTTTCATAAAGCATTTTTGCAACCCATTTTATGTAACACTGGATTAAAGTTTGTCAGGGAAAGTGCTAATTTTCTTGTTTATCTTTCTTCAACAATGAGCTGCATTTTAGGTCTTTGATGCTCTTTACATACTACAGATTTTTTACTTAAACATTTATTTTTGCTTTTAAGCAAAGCATAAATAAACAAAACTCAAAAGACATAAATGTATTTAGTGTTAAATTCTTTGAGGAGATGTTCAAGTATTGTGGTCCAGTGTTTAAAAAAAAAATCACAAATCAATATGTTCTTATACTTTCAAATACCTCTTCTCTTAAATGAACAAATATAGATTGTACAACAATATGCTTAGTGAAAATAAAAATAACCAAGGATTCTAAGGCCCTATTTCTGAAGATAATACCTACCAAATTCATTGAAAATGAAGAAGTTGAGTTGGTACCTGTATAGAACCTTATTTGACATCTACTATCTAGGGTCCATAGTACTGGAAATTACTCTTCACATTACCAACCCAGCTATAAACTTCCATCTACAATGGTAACCTGATTGCCAGATGCTCTAGTACAATAGTGGCATAAAGCTGATAGTAGTAACCAACTAATATCTGATTATATTTGAGATCTACTTCATGAAAACCATTCCCAAGACTACTTGGATAATCAAGAACCTGAGACTCGATAGGCCAGGTGCCTAGATAAAATGCAAATAGCAATGTTCCGCTAAAGGGATGTAGCAATAAAATTTCCCTGTGAAGCCTTCATATTATCTAAGATCAAGAAGAATCCTAAAATGTTATCATAAGTGATAAACAGAAAAATGTTGTTAAAGGTTATATTTATAAATTTAAAGTTTATTTTTAAATACATAAAGTATATTTTATGTTTTTATTATGGGGAATATTATATATATGTATATATAATATTATATCATACATGAAAATTAACCAATCCAAAATAAAAAAGAACTATACACCTAAATGATCTTCCACACAGTTAGACTAGCCATTCAAGACAGAAGCTGTGAAAATTCATATTGAATTTTATCTTTTGACCATTAAATATATTTGTATGTATATATTCACCATCAAAATGAAAAATCCAAGGTAGAGTTGTAACTAGAAAAGCAAGGAGCTATTACTCTCTTTTAAAAAATGTTCATTGTCTTCAATCCTTCAGCGTCTCTTAATATTTAATCTTTCCTAGTCTGTTTTCTACATGTTATACTGTATCTACATGCTCACTTGTTTATACAAATACACATATATTATGGAGTACATTAAGCATATGGAAAAAGCATAGTCCTCCTTTTCCTTTTGAGAGTGGGTGACCTCATACTAAGCGCATTCATTTTTGTGAGTATTTTATGATAATATTTTCTATAGGACTGAATAGTGTTCCAATTTTTATATATGCCAAATTTTTATAGTTCGTTCATTTTTTTTACCTCACCCAGCATGTGGCAGGTGACAATTTCTATCCATAGTGTTGATGAACATCTGTCATTGGGAATATTTTTGAAGAATTAATGAAATAGAAAATCTTTGGCAAAACTGACCTCAGAATAGAAGCAACAGAGAGAGAGTAAGGGAGAAAGGGAGGGAACAAAGAGAGGAATTGCAGATGAGAGATGAAGAAAATCAGTAATGCTTTTCAGACAAAACAAAGTTTTAAATCATGGATGAACAGATTACTGAAATTTATGTAAATATATTTAACATTTAGATAAAGAAGGCAGTTTGGAAAATATGTGTAAATAACAAAAAGTTATTTGAAAAGAGGATAATTTGAATGAAAAATTATCCTCAAAGTGAATAATAATGATTTACTAAAAAAAATTAGACAATTTGAATAAATCAGAAATCATTATTTTCAAAGTGACACTCAATGGATTTGTTGGCAGTTTCTTATATGTTAAACAAATTATATCAGATGATAAAATTAGAAAGAAATATACTGAAGTTGCTCTATTATGAGACAATCATAACTATGAATGTCAATGAGAATCTAAATGAAAAACTAAACCAGCGTCTATCTTGCTAGAAGTCTTGATTCACTATGAATATGAAATGTAAGAGAGACTAGTGCCCTAGGAAAGAGAAACTGTGTTCAACTTTATTGACACCAACTGAGCTGTTCTATAGTATCGACTTCAAGAGGCAGAATAACTGTGATTCGCTCACAATATGCTTTCACATGGGCAGTTATCAGACTCCTACTTAAAGAGAAGCCCTACCTCTCTCCATAGTTTCATAACAAAAGGGTGAATCAGAGATCCTTGAGAGACATACCTGAGTTGCAAAGCTGGTTACAAGGCCAGGAGATTTATCTACACTGCAAAGGGAAAGGAGAGGTGGCATTGTAATATTTCTAAAGTATATTTATTGTCTTAGACAAACAGAAGTCAGGGCTTTGTTAGGAAGAAACATTTCAAATGTTTGATCAAAATGAGCACCATGATAGTCTTCTTGGTCAATGGAATACAAGGACATTTTCAGAATATAAGCTCCCACTTAACAATCTAACACAAAAATTATATAAATAAAAGAGCTAATCATATAAGGCTTTTGTAAGACACAATGACTTCTTAACTCATAACAAATAAGGACATGAAAAGTGCCTAGTTATAGATACCTGAGATATACATGAACACCAATATTTAAATTATTTTTATAAAAAAATTGACAAAATTCCAGCATTGCTTCATTATCAATGATTAGCAATCAAGATGACAAAGACTGAGTGGATCAAGGAACTTCACATAAAACCAGAGACACTGAAACTTATAGAGGAGAAAGTGGGGAAAAGCCTTGAAGATATGGGCACAGGGGAAAAATTCCTGAATAGAACAGTAATGGCTTGTGCTGTAAGATCGAGAATTGACAAGTGGGACCTCATGAAACTACAAAGCTTCTGCAAGGCTAAAGACACCATCAATAAGACAAAAAAACCACCAACAGATTGGGAAAGGATCTTCACCTACCCTAAATCAGATAAGGGACTAATATCCAATATATATAAAGAACTCAAGAAGGTGGACTCCAGAAAGTCAAATAACCCCATTAAAAAATGGGGCTCAGAACTGAACAAAGAATTCTCGCCTGAGGAATACCGAATGGCAGAGAAACACCTGAAAAAATGTTCAACATCCTTAATCATCAGGGAAATGCAAATCAAAACAACCCTGAGATTCCACCTCACACCAGTCAGAATGGCTAAGATCAAAAATTCAGGTGACAGCAGTTGCTGGCGAGGATGTGGAGAAAGAGGAACACTCCTTCATTGTTGGTGGGATTGCAAGCTTGTACAATCACTCTGGAAATCAGTCTGGCGGTTCCTCAGAAAATTGGACATAGTACTACCGGAGGATCCAGCAATACCTCTCCTGGGCATATATCCAGAAGATGTCCCAACCGGTAAAAAGGACACATGTTCCACTATGTTCATAGCAGCCCTATTTATAATAGCCAGAAGCTGGAAAGAACCCAGATGTCCCTCAACAGAGGAATGGATACAGAAATTATGGTACATTTACACAATGGAGTACTACTCAGCTATTAAAAAGAATGAATTTATGAAATTCCTAGCCAAATGGATGGACCTGGAGGGCATCATCTTGAGTGAAGTAACACAATCACAAAAGAACTCACACAATATGTATTCACTGATAAGTGGATATTAGCCCAAAACTTAGGATACCCAAGATTTAAGATACAATTTGCTAAACGCATGAAACTCAAGAAGAATGAAGACCAAAGTGTGGACACTGTGCTCCTTCTCAGAATTGGGAACAAAACACCCAGGGAAGGAGTTACAGAGACAAAGTTCGTACCGGTGATGAAAGGATGGACCATTTAGAGACTGCCGTATCCAGGGATCCATCCCATAATCAACTTCTAAACGCTGACACCATTGCATACACTAGCACGATTTTGCTGAAAGGACCCAAATATAGCTGTCTCTTGTGAGACGATGTTGGGGCCTAGCAAACACAGGAGTGGATGTTCACAGTCAGCTATTGGATGTATCACAGGGCTCCCAATGGAGAAGCTAGAGTAAGTACCCAAGGAGCTAAAGGGATCTGCAACCCTATTGTTGGAACAACATGATGTACTAACTAGAACCCCGGAGCTCTTGTCTCTAGCTGCATATGTATCGAAAGATGGCCTAGTCAGCCATCAATGGAAAGAGAGGCCCATTGGACTTGCAAACTTTATATGCCCCAATATAGGGGAATGCCAGGGCCAAAAGAATGGGAATGGGTGGGTAGGGAAGTGGGGGGCGCTATGGGGGACTTTTGGGATAGTATTGGAAATGTAATTGAGGAAAATATGTAATAAAAAAAAAAAAAAAAAAAAAAAAAAAACAAAGGCAATATTACAATAATAATGTATTTTACACATGTGCAAGATAAATTCAGTAGGATATATTCCTTGAAGTGGCCTTGTTGGGGAAAGGTACATTTCAGATTATCACATTGGTCATGAAGAAGCCATACAAATATATATATATATATATATATATATATATATATATATATATATATAAATTCATCAGTCTACACTGCATTGGATAATGTGTCTTTTCCAAATTAAAATATCTTATCATCATCTTAAAAAAAAAAAAAAAAAAAAAAAAGAAAAACAGTTCTGTTATCATAGGCATATCCAGAACAGTGAAGAATACACTAAAACTGACATTTAAATTTGAACATTGTATCACACAAAGCCTCCATGGAAGAAATGGGTCATAACTGAAAATAGAAATATTGGGGAATTGCCTTTGCAGACTATATTGTTATGCCCATGAACATGTCATTTATATTCATATGGATTTAGCCAGCATAAGGTAACTTTTAAAAATTCCTAGGTATAAAATCAAACTATTGCACAAATTCAGCAATAGGTAATACAAATATTTATTATTTAAATTGATACTATTAACAACAGAAACAAATGTCTATGTATAAAGAATAAGTTTAACTATATATTTGTAACACTTTTACATAGAAACCATGAAACAACTTCTAAAATGCATAAAAAAGAACTGGAATAAGTAATAGGTGGTACATTTTTATATCTAGAATATACCATTTTCTAAGCCTGTAAGATACCTTAGTATTGGAAAATGCCTGCTGCCTAGCTTTACAATTTTAGTTTGATTCCTGGGACCAAAATGGTAGAAAAGGAGAACAGACAACTGTAAGCTTTCCTTTGACCTTGACAAAGGTACACAAAATAAATAAACAAAATGTGACCTATATATTTTAAAAATAAAAGACAATGCATTATTCCCTTCTAAAGTAACACATATATTGCAATAAATTACTTTAAAATATAACATAATGCATTTAGTAAATTTTCCTTGTAAGGGAAAACAAAAATGAAGGAAAGGGTCTTGACAGTGAGTTAATTGGGAACTTGTCTATTCAGGTGTGGTTGTTTAAAATAATTTTAATTAAAATCTGTACTTAGCATGAGTCATGCTGACAATGAAAATATGTGGTATGTGCAGCATTATATATATTAAATATACATAGTTGTAAGCATTTAAATGTTTACAGCATTGTATTCTACACACACACATACACACATGAATACACAAATATATATAAGCATTTTCTACTTAAGCCCTCACTAAAATGGAGAAAGTAAACTGAAGCTGAAAACTACTTGTTACTTAGTGAATATACTGTCCTCATCACTCACATACGGTCTTTTTTTTTTTTTTTTTGAAGTAATTTTTAAATGTCATATCAATCCAATTAGTTATTTAAACTTTTTTGAATGAATCATTTTTCATATAGTATCATATACTATACTTACAATTATGACCCAGATATGAGGTGATGCATACTTATACCAGAAATCCTTATTGGTAATTACTCCCACTTAAGTTCAAACCACTATCCTGAGAAAGAAAGACAAGTTTATTTAGGGAATTTACTTCTTCATACCATCAAACCAACCAACCAACCAAACAAACAAACAAACAAACGGACTCACAGAGTATATTTGTTTATCACCTTAGCAAGTAACTGTTGTAAAATTACTGAATGCTTTAAGTCTTAAAAGGATCATTGGTTGCACTACATCCAATTTATCCTTCCATCTTTAAGCCATACAGGGGCTTGCTCTTATTGAAGAGCTTTTGTGTGATCTACATTGGGTGCAGCCAACCCCAATTATATCTTTTTTTTTTTTTTTGGTTTTTCAAGACAGGGTCCCAATTATATCTTATCTATTTAAATACTTCGCACTTTGGAAACTTCAGGGAAAGAAAGACTAATGAGCCTATACATAAAAAGGCATAAAATAAAATAGAAATAAAGACAGGCTGACACTATCAAAACTGTGGTACCTTACAAGCACACAAAGAAGACAGGGGATGAAGTGATGACAGAATGAACCAGGAACAATGTGTGTATGTAATCTGAGCTGCACAGAGACAAATCCCTCTGTCTTTAGTATATGTTTTCAGTCTACTCAACAAACCAATCTGACCACCAAACTCCTTGTGTATCTTGCCCAGAAAAAGACTGCATAAAATATTAAGCACTTCAGTTACAAAGACAACAATTAAAAATGTGCCTATCAGGGTTTACAGAGAATAATTGTTTTTCTATGTTGACCTAACAGCTTGAGAATGCTTACTCAGATGATGTGAAAACCAGGCGTTTAGAGAATATCATCAATATAATTCAAACAAAAGTGCCACCGATTTATCTTAAAATAAACTTAAATACTTAATTTTTAAAATTAATTTCTGAGTGCAGAAAAACAAATACTAATAAAGTAGCAAAGGCACACTGACTACTGAGTACCCAGGAACTTTGAAAGGCTTCATGCATAATATTCAATTGAATTTTCACAGAAATACTGGTTTTATTAATGTGAAAATAGAAATTCTAAGAATACCTTGCCCCCTGCACAATTATCTCAGTGGACTCAGAATTCATCTTCACAGTCACTCTAGACTTGTGTCTTCAGCCACCACGCTTCCTTAAAGCCTCAGACAAAAGCTCAATATGCTGAACAAATGGTAAATAGATAATATTCCTTTCTGTATGTAAGTTCTGTAATCTATTGTTTCAACAGAAAATGTTCTCAAAGCATTATTACCTCTTGAATATGTGAGATTACTATCAATTTTCTACTGGTGTTCAGAATTATTTCTTCTTACCAACTCAATTTAACAAGCTAACTAACATAGATTGTGATTTTATGATTTGACTCCAAAACAGACACCTCAGTAGCTGGACTCAAGTATGTGCAATTATCTAAGTCTAAATATAATCTAAGTAATATAGTTTACCTATGTAAAGTTCAGCTATTATTATTGTTTTAGATTTGTCATGATTAAAAACTTTTAATATAGCAATAATACTAAAGATGTGAGATTTTCCCCTCAAAACATTAGAATTAGAGAAAAATAATCTATCTTTGAATCAAAGTTGTTCTCTTTACTCAGCAAAATGGGTTTGGATCATTGAGCCTCATATTGTCATTTGTAAAGTGGCTCAATCTTTGCGAATATTATATAGCATGTCCATTTCTTCAACAAAGAACAAAAATCCACCCACAACAGCTAAGGTATATGGTATTGAGGGTAAAGTGCTAATGATTACTAATTAACATTATATAAATAAAATAGATAATGCACTTAATACACTTTCTTGGGAGGTAATACTATGTGCCAAATGCAAAATATCACTGGCTACTATGATATTGATCATTATTCCACTTTATTTCACATGTAAGCCTTATGTGTGCTCAAGCAGTTAAAAGAAACTATTAGGTGTCAACAAAATAATAAAAGTTATCAAATATACTAGTGTTTTGTTTTGCAAGTATTTAAATAGAAGGGTTCTACAAATGAAGATTCTTTAATTTATACACCAATTTGTTAAGTGGATGAAGCAGAAACTCCTAAACAAAGTTGGACTTGTTTCTTCTTTTCCTGGAATGCATTTTTGAAGTTATTGCCTGTGTGTTCTACCTCAGAACACAGTGTTGATGATGCTGAAAACTCATTAATGCAGCTCTACTCCCTAGGCCCAACAGCAATTTACATTTCATAAAGGAAACCAACAGGCTGGCAAAGTGAATGCCTGGCATGAAAGCGCTGGTTCTAAGTTTCCAAAATGCTCAAGATGAAGACATCCAGTGTCAAATGTTTATCCAAATGAGAAATTGTATTCTTATGCATCATTTAGTTTAAGAGAAAAATAAACAGTGAAAAAGGTGAAAAAAGAAGCAAACCCCTGCTTTCTGGCATCCAAGTTCTAATGCCTTCACAAGCCATGCTTTCTTCCCTGAAGCTTCAAAGTTTATCCTTTGATTACTGATTTTTTAATAAATATTTTGGGGTTAGTTTAATTTCAGTGATCCCACAAGACCTACTTAGGAACTACACTTTATTATAACTCAAAACATATTTACTAATTGATAGAAAAAGTCATCTGTAAAATGAGCTTTTATTCATTAAGCTCTAAAACAACAAAGGGCTCTGAATAGCAGCTACTTACCTCAGCAAACCTCAACTTCATCCACTCGCATTTCTGACTCTTGGTACAGGACCAGAGTCCCCTTAACCATTTCATCCCTGAGTTTCCAGATAAATATTTGTTTTACTTCTACTCACCAAATATCCAATTTTCTGTGGAAGACACCATTAGGTGTGAACAGGATTCACTTAGATCTTTCTTAAAACTTAGGCTTATCTCATAGCTCACCCATATCACTCTCCGCTACCCATCAGCTGGCAGAAACACTCCTTACCAGGCATCCCACAGCCTCAACACTTACCAAAGGTCCAGAAAGGGCAAAAGAAACTAAGGCACAGTTTCTGCCCAATAACAATAAGACTTACATCCATCAACAGTACCAGGAACCACTGCTCAGAACACAATCCTTAACAATCAAGACAGGGAAGTTCAACATAGAAGCACAAGGAAAAGACTTAAAGTATAGATTATGAATGTGTTCAAGGGCCTTGGAAACAATATGAATAAGTTCCTTAATGAAGTCTGTGAAAACAAAACAGTGGAATGAAATGATAAAAACAGTTCAAGTCATGAAAGTAGAGATAAAATCATTAAAGCAGTTTCAAATTGGGATACAACTGCAAATGCAAATTTAGAAAAATCAAACAAAAATCCACTAGGAAAACATTACCAGGAAGTACAGGACATGGAAGAAAGAATCCCAGGCACTAAGGAAGCGGGGCGTGGGGGTGGGGTTTTGGGGGGGGGAGGATTCTCCACACCAAGGGAACATTAATTATTTTTGTTTTAGTTCTGGTACAAAACATCCAGGAAATCTAGGGAAGTATGAACATACCAAATTTAAATAATAGGAGAACAACAAAAAGGAGAAGAAACCCAGGTCAAAGACACAGAAAATATTTTCAACAAAATTTCCCTTAACAAAAGAAAGAGGTACCTATAAACATACAAAAAGTACAGAACACCAAAAAGCACGAGTAAACAAACTCTTCATGACACATAGTAATTAAAACACTAAATATACAGAACAGGCGCCCGTGGCCAGCTCAGACTTCCCGGCTCAACTGGCAGCACGGAGGCAGTGATAAAATATCAGCTCCAGGTCCTTGCCAAGCAGCTGCAGGTCCTTCTGTAATACCCACCACACCCTTAGCCTATGAAGAAACAGTGGGTGTCAACAGTTACTACCCAATGCCCCAATACCTATGTTGGGACCAGCCACAGGGCTCATTGACAGACCCATATGGGAAGGGCATGAATCCACCTTCTTACTACACCCAGCCTGTGCCTGTTCCAAATGCCAACGCAATTGCTGTGCAGACGGTTTATGTGTAGCAGCAGCCTGTCTCCTTCTATGACTACCCTGTCTAGATGTGCTGTCCTTCCTGCAGTAAGGTGATCGTGACCCAGCTGTCCTACAATACCTGAGTCTTCACCTGGCTCTCCTCTGGCCGTCTGTGTCTGCTGGACATTGCTTCATCCATTCTGTATAGACACCCTGCGGGATGTGGACCACTACTACTCCAACTGCAAAGCACTCCTGAGTATCTACAAGCATCTGTAAGACTTGGCCAGGCAGCCACAGCAGCAGAGATAGTAGACAAGTGTTACTGGAAGTCACCTGACCCTTGTCCAACACAGCCAGAAGAGCTTGATATCATCTCTTCCTGGGCTCCATTTTCATGTCTTTTAGTGGGTGGGGAAAGTTGGAAAAGTAACAAACATCCAAACCCAGAAACTTCTAATAGAGTAGTGCCTTGCACATGCAAAAACATGGACTTTGTATGTTGTTTCAAGGGTTTACTACCTGCTTACATTACTCCTACTAACTGTGATTTACATCTCCTTTTGCATCTCCATTTGCATCGCCTCCGCTGGTTTGCCATTGACTGCCTCCTTTTCCTCAGTGGGCTCTTCTTGTGCCAGTCTCAAACCCAAAGCCACAGTCTGTCTTATTTTTCACTGATTGGCTTAATCTTTTTTGTCTCTCCCCATCCCCAATGTTGGAAACCTCCCCTTAAAGATTTTGTAGTTCTATAGTTCTCAGAATCACTTTAATTTCATACCCCCCTCCCCAACCCCCCAAATACACAGAAGGGGTGCAGATACCCACCAGACATAAACAAATGAGGTTTCAAGTACTAAACAAATGGCTCTCAGCCCCTTCTTTCTCAGTCCCGGTCCTATGAAGGGGCTCCTTCCTCACATAGTTTCTGTGAATTCCACCTGTGGAAATTACTTGGCAGGGAGACATTTCTAAAATAATTTTTGTAATCATGATACACCCTTCATTTCTCCATTTGCTCATGTGTTTTTAGTTTGTTTTGTTTTAGTTTTTAATATACAGTCCAGCTTTGTTACCCAAGCCAGCCTTGAACTCCTGGTGATCCTCAGTCTTCACCTCTCAAATACACAGGGCTCTAGACATGTGCCTCTGGACCTACTGGGCTCTTTGTTCTGTGTTTCTTTGACAGAAAACAAACAGGTAAATTCATTGACTGCCTATGTGGGTTTGGTGTGGTTTAGAAAACCTTGTCTCTCTTGGGCCTCTTTGGGGGCGTCAGGGGAGTCTATTTGAACGCATGCTTTAGGTCTGAGAGATTGATCACTGGAACTCCCTCAACACAATCTGAAGCATGATTTCATTTTTCAAAGATGAGCTTGATGGTACCATCACCATGGCCTCCAACATCAATAGAACAGGTAGAAGGATGCCAAAGACAAGTTCAGGGCTCTTTCTAGGGTGATTACTCTGTCATGTATAATATTGACACGCTCTAGCCAGATTTTCAGGAGGCCCTGGCTCCATCCTAAACCTATACAGGATCTGCTGCAAATAACAGTGTATGAAGTCAACCTGACTGGAACAGAAGTCTGCATATTTGTTAAGATACACTCCTAGCCACTGACTGAGATATTCATACAATGATCCAGAAGCACTAGCTGCCATTTTTGTAGTGAATTATTGGTACCAGACATGACTTTGATGATATAGCCTTTAAACAAATAAAATATTTGGTCACTCAGTGATCGATTCGGATCACCTGTTTTATATTTATGTGTGTGTGTGTGTGTGTGTGTGTGTGTGTGTATACATACATACATACATACATATATTATATAAAACATATATATGGAGAGAGAGAGAGAGAGAGAGAGAGAGAGAGAGAGAGAAAACAAAGAAAGAATAATTCAAGGGAAAAATCAACTAACATAAGCTTGGTCCATTAGAATAACACCTGATATATCAGTGGAAACTCTAAAAGCTATGAGAGGTTAGTTCTACAACTCTAAGGGATTACAAGTGTAAGCAAAATTATCAATCATAGTTGATGGAGGACAAAAAGCTTTTCAAGACAAAAAACAAATTAAAGCAGTAAAGCAGTATCTATCTACCAATCAAGCACTGAAGTCAGCATCAGAAGGAAAAGAACAATCTAAAGAGTTCAACTATACCCAAGAAGAGACAAAGGACAAAAAGTAGCAGGCTAGCAAATCAAAGAGACATGTGTGGGGAAACTCTACTATAACTACAAAATAACAAGAATAAGTAAAAACTGCACACTGAAAACTATCGAACAGAATGGTCTCAAATACTCATTGAAAATTCAGGACTCACAGAATAGATTAGAAAACAGAATCCAGATTTTTGCTGCATCCAAAAATCACCCCTTATCTTCAAGGATAAACATCACCTCCAGGTAAATGCAAGGGTGACAATATTCCATGCAAATGAACCCAGGAAGCAAGTAAACATAGACATTTTAGTAGCTATTTTATACATGCAAAATAGAATTGAAACCAAGTCAGAAGAGATAGGAAGAACACTACATATTTATCAAGGGAAATATCCACCAAGAGGATATTGCAATTATAAACATCTATACACCAACCACACAGTGTCCAATTTCATGAAAGAAATACAACTGCAGCTTAAAATCATATATTGTTCCTCACTCATTGATAGTGAATGACCTTAATATGTTATCTTGCTAAGAAAACATGTCTAAACAGAGAAATGCTGGAGTTAAATGATGTTATCAATCAGATGGCCCTAATAGACCTACACAGAACATTTCACCCAAACACACACAAAAAATACGTTCTTCTAAGCAGCTTACGGAAATTTTTCCAAATTTGGCCACATTATTCAGATATAAAGCAAGCCTCAACAGATTTAAGAAATTTGAAATAGCACCCTTATTTCTGACATACATAGTTTAAAGCTGGACATGAGCAACACCACAAAACAAAGAAAGTTTATAAACTCATGGCAGCAGAAGAGCTCATTACTCATTAAAAAACTGGGTGATGGTGCAAACTAGGAAGGGATAGAGACATGTTTTAGAATTGAATAAAAAACACATAATGTCCAACCCTATGGGACACAATGAAGTTGATTCTAAGAAGCAAGTCATAGCACTGTCTACATAAAAATAAATGGTGAGACTTTATAGTAGTAACTTAATGGCACACCTCTAATACAATAAATAAATAACACACATGAGGAACAGATGGCAAGAAATGATATACGTCAGTTTTGAAAAAAATAAAATAGAAACAACAATACAAAACAAAAAAAATCAATGAAAGGAGAGACAGTTCTTTTAGTACTGCAGAGAGAATTATAGACACATTTCTCTTATGAATATAAAGGCAAAAATGCTCAATAAAATAGCTTTTGTGTGGCAAAGGACCCTATCATGTAGACAAAACTTCAGGCTCTATAGTGGAAAAATATTTTTACCAATTATATATCTGAGATATAATTAATATCTAAAAATATAAATAACTCAAGAAAATTTGCATCAAGGATACAAGTAATTAAATTTAAAAATACCCTTTCCAAATATCATGTGTCCTCTCAAGCATCTGCTATAGCAAGCAACACATCCCCTTTCACAAGACAGCTTCCAGAAAACAACCACATGTTTGTTCTCATGTGTCTGCTTTAGCAAAACATCCTCTCATAAGACAGTTTCCTGAAAAAACATCACATAGCACAAATGGGTCTCCAATGAAACTGGAAATTTCCACTTCATAATTTTATTCAAACCTCCACATTTCACTCCCTGACTCCTATAGGCTTGTAGCTATATCGAAATGCAAAACAAAATGCATTCAGGCCAACTTCAAAAGTCCCGATAGTCTATTACAGTCTCAACATTCTTTAGAAATCTAAAGTTCAAATTTTCTTTGTAGACTCCTGGCAATCTCTTAATTGTAACCCCATGTAAAATCCGAATAAAAGGATCACTTTCAACATATACTTTCAACATACAATGGCACAAAATGTATATTAGAATTCCAAAAGGGAAGAAATGGACTTAAATAAAACAAGACCAAAAACAGCAGGATAAACTCCAAACTTTGCATCTCAATGTTTGATGTCAAAGTGCTCTTATGATTTCCAACTCCTGTTGACTGCCTCATACTTCTGATTCTTAGACTAGTTCCAAACCTATTCTGCAGGTTCCTCAGCAGATATTCCAGGTCTTCACAATCCACAGCTCCCTTTCAAAGTTTCATGTGATGGCCTCTCTGGACTTCCATCCATTGCCACTGATTGGGCCTCAGCAGCTTTCCTCAGTCAAAAGACTTGGAAAGATATTCTATAACGTTTTCTGGTATTCTTGACAATGAAGCCAGAACTAGGAACTACTACTACTGCTACTTCTAGTACTGCTGCTGCTTGCTGCTGCTACTGCTGCTACTGCTGCTACTACTACTATACTACTACCATAGTACTACTTACTATACCACTATGACAACATGGCTAAAGCGACCAAGCACCTTTGTTTAGGGCTGCAATTTGATCCCTTTTTTCAGCTACATTTGCATCAGCTTTCTTTTTCTGATAGTTTCTTTCACTGTTTAATCTTTCCTTTAATTCCATTTTCACGATTGGGAAACTCAGATGGGAGGTGGTGTCTTGTTGTAAGGTTATATCTCCCTTTATTCCATTTAGTATTGGGCTTTTCTTTTAACATTTTATTCCCTTGGTCACAAGACTTGGATTCAACAAACATTTCCTGGTGCTCATTATTTTGCATTTTTCATTGTCCAGTTGTTCCTTTTCATTATAGGTATGCATAGGAGTGATTACTAATAACCACATGACAAAATTAAGAGTAGGCTGTCTTGGAACCCTCTCTGCTATCACTATTAATCTAAAACACTTCACTTTAGCCACAGTCAGGTTTTTAAGACAGGGAGGGGAAAGCAGCATATTCTTTGCAAAATCTCTCAAGAATGGTCTCTAGGGCAGTTACTAACATTCTTCCCTTTTGAAACTTCTTGATGTTTGCCACATTCAAATCATACTCAGCAATGCTTTGCATATACATACATGGATGGCCTAGTAATCCCTTATTAAAGTGTCCAACTTCTTTTCTGTTTCAAAGTCCTATAGATTTCTAAAAAATACCAGGATCATTCCTGTCATAGCAATACAACAGTCCCTGGTACCAACATCTGTCTTAGTCACTGTTCTATTGCTGTGAAGAGATACCATGACCAAGGCAAGTTTGATAAAAAGAAAGTTTTAGATGCTTAGGTCATTTTCATGACAGCTGGCAGACATGGTGCTGAGGAAGCAGCTAGAAGCTACATCCTAACACCCTGATTTATACAGAGAGAGAGAGAGAGAGAGAGAGAGAGAGAGAGAGAGAGAGAGAGAGAGAGAGAGAGAGAGAGATTTATACAGAAAGAGAGAGACAGAGAGAGAGACAGAGAGAGAGAGACAGAGAGACAGAGAGACAGAGAGAGACAGAGACAGAGTCAGAGACACAGAGAGACAGGTAGAAAGATAGATAGACTATGATATACAATGGTATGCTGCATGGAAGATGAACTAATGTAGTGACACAATTTTGTGTGGGTTACCTACCATATATGATTGGATTGAAAGCCTTGTGCATGAGATAGATGCCATGATTAACATTGCTTGGGTGGCCGAGAATCTGAGGCTAGATGGACCATAGACTCATTCAAAAGTCAAATACTTCTGTAATACTAGAGGAACACAACAAAATGACTCCTAATGACATTCTGCTATACCCATCGATCATGACCTCACTCAACCATCATCAGAGAAGCTTCTTCCTTTATTATGTGAAAAGAAATACAGAGACCCACAACTGTTCAGTGTCCAGGGAGTGAGAGTTCTTGGTATACTCAATTCTAAACATAATGTTTCCACCAAATCTCCCCCTAAGCATTCATGGAACTATGAAGAATAGGGGTAATGATGATAAGAGCCAGAAGAGGAATATAATACCAAGGGAATATTGATTTCTACACACAACAAGACTGGAGCCTATATGACTTCTCACAATCTATACAGGGTAGGAATGAAGGCTTTAGTTAGGCTTCAGCTTGCCTTCTGCATGTACAATGAGTTATGTAACTGTTCCTTTCAAAACCAGAAACTTACCATCATCATACATAGGTTTTCCACAGGTTCAAATGAGATATGACCAGATCTGAGATATGGAAATAGACATGAGTTACCACACCCAACTAAAAAGCTAGCTCCAATAAACAACATGTCAGAATGAAATATTTAGGTTCTCCAAAGATGTCTCTCTGGGTATGCAATCCACAGTAAGGGCATGTCCCATGACCAGCAGGCAATGGCCAATACAGTATGGATTCAAAGGTACTTTGGAGATTCTTTTCTTGTCTTTTATTATTTTCTTTGGGCTTTTTTTGGAGGGGGCATATATTATGGTTTCTGATTTTGTGGTTCTATGTTGTGTGTGTGTGTTTGTGTGTGTGTGTGTATTTGTGTGTGTGTGTGCTTCTCCTGGACTTTCTTATTTGTTTGTTCATTTTCTTTTATTCTTGTTTGTCTTTTCTATTTGCCTATTTGTTCTCTCAAGAGAGAGATATGGAGCTTGAAGGGTGGGGATGTGTGGCATATCATGGAGGAGTTGAGGGAGGAAAAAAACTGTTCAAATATATTGTATGAAAAACCCGTTATTTTAAAATTTTAAGATGCTATTCATTGATCATTTGCCACACATTTTATGTATCATCAAATTCTGAAGGTTGTGTTTCCTAGGTTAAGTTTTTACTCTGATGGAGAAAAATCTCAATAGCAGATATAAAATATTAATAAAACTATTTAAAATTGTATTGATATTTCCTCATATAAATATTAATATCATGTTTGCTCCCCAAAATAATGTGAATGTGTGTAATGGCTATTTCTGGTTGTCAACTTGACTATATCTAGAATGAACTACATTCTAGAATTGGAAGTCTCACCTGTGATACAGATTTTGAGGCGGAAGATACAAGTTTCTGACCTGGATCTTGGCATGGAGATCTTGATGCATAGTGGCTATGAAAAGCTTAGACCCAGGCAAGGTAGTATGTTATGGTAAATCTCCATGCAAATATGCCCCAGCAATGAAAACACAACACAGTTAATATGATTACATTGGGCAGACCTACCACTACACTACCATCTTCCACAGTTTGAGTCTCCTTAGAACTTGCAGTTTCTCCAGGCCATGTGCTTCTGCTCCGATTTTCTTTGTCTTCCTCCTCCTCTGCATCCTCTCCCTCTTGCATTTTCTCCTTCTTCTCTCTCCTTACTTTCCTCTCCAACTTCCCTTTTATCTGCCCAATCATCAGCTCTCTTTTATTTTACAAATTAAGGTGGGAAAGAGGTTTACAGGAAGTCACCTGAGTGCTGACTCATTCCTTGTTCAAAGCCACTCACTGGAGAACTGAATTAACATCAAATATAATTAGCCCAGGGCTGGAAGTCACAAGTTTCTGACCTGGATCTTGAGGCATAATGACTATGAAAAGCTTAGGCCCAGGCAAAGTAGTGCAGGCCTTTAATCCCAGGAGGCAAAGACAAGCAGATCTCAAGGGGAGTTCAGGGTCAGCAAAGGAAAAAAACAGTCCCAGATCCAGTCATGGTGGTATACACCTTTAATCTGGGCCACACCTTCTGCTGGAGACTTGCATTAAAGACATTGGAAGAAAGAAGATTCCCTCTTTTTCTCCACTTGAATTTACTTAAAGCACATCTGTTGGAATCTACTTCTACAGAAGACCAGCTGAAACAACTAGCCTTGTGGGATTGAGCAACTACTAGATTCTTGGACTTCCAATTTACAGCTGACAATTGTTGGGAAGTTGGACTACAGACTGTAAGTCATGACAATAAATTACCTCAAGACAGGAGACATTTGATAAGTTCTGTGATTCTAGAGAATCAATGTGTCAACTTAGGAAGAGTAATATGCACTGAAGGTGTCTGAAATTCAACATTAGTATCAATAGCAGTTTTATATGATGTAAACTTGAGTATTTAACAAGGCATGATGTACGTAACTATACAATTATTGGGTAAAGAATGGCTATCTAGCTGTATGGAGGTATATTGAGATGCATAAAATCATTGTTTGGACGGATGCATTTTTGAGTGACTAAGTTAATTTACAATGAAGTTTTTTTTTTTACTAAAAAAAGAAAAGCAAAGAAAAGAAAAAAAGAAAGGGAAATCGACTGGAAAAAACCTTGACTAGAAATGACTAATGTGAACTTTATACATAGTCTGTGATCAATAAATTGCATAATTATGAGGTTGGCTTTTATGCTCTTTGAAGGAAGACAACTATTATGTACTGTGAATTAGTCAGAAGGAGTGTCTGTTCCAAGAATAGGAACCATAAATCCCAGGAGAGCTCAATTATATAGATAATGAACCAGGAAATTCAGAAAATTATGTATATATATATATATATATATATATATATATATATATATATATATATGTGTGTGTGTGTGTGTGTGTGTGTGTGTGTGTGTGTTTTCTTTATTTACATTTCAAATGATATCCCCTTTCCCAGTTTGCATCCCTAAGACCCCCTATATCACCACCCCTTCCCTTGCTTCTATAAGACTGTTCTCCCACCTCTCTGCCCTAGCATTCCCCTACACTGGGGCATCAAGCCTTCACAGGACCAAGGGCCTCTCCTCCCATTGATGCCTTACAAGACCATCCTCTGCTATATATGTAGCTGGAGCCATGGGTCCCTCCATGTGTAATCTTTGGTTGGTGGTTTAGTTTCTGGGACCTCTGGGAGATCTGCTTGGTTGATATTGGTGTTGGATTGTCAAACCCTTTAGCTCCTTCAGTCCTTTCTCTATCTCCTCCATTGGGGACCCCATGTTCAGTTCAATGGTTGGCTGTGACCTTCTTCCACTGTATTTGTCAGGATCTGACAGATATATCAGTCTCCTGTCAGCAAGCACTTCTTGGAATCCACAATAGTTTTTGTGTTTGGTGACTCTATGTCAAGTATATATAAAAATCAAAATGAACTGAGTACTTTAGAGCAAATGGTAGAGTTTTAAGAAGACACATTGAATAGGTGGAATATCAGCATAGTCTAAATTGCACAAATTTTAGCATATAATCATGTAATAGTTAAAAAAATGATACTCTTTTTCATCAAATATTTAGTTTTAACCTGAAAGAGTATTGAAACTTTTTATGAAAGTAATACCATAGCATGGAAAGAAAGGTAGTGATTTTCTAATTTTTTATGACTGAATGCAACCATTTTAAGTGACTTGTAAACTTAAAACTCTTGGTCTCAGGAAGACTCCAAGAGAGAACCAAAGATGATAGCATTAGCTTTGTAGTCAGTGGAAAGTTTTCATTTTTAAACTGTAGACAAGAAGTAGTGATCTGTTCCTCTTCCATGTTTAAATCAAAAGTTTTCCCTAAACTTCAGATATAAATGCAAAAAATAAGAACTGTGTATAAAGTATGCGGTGTTGTCAGCACTCTTCCTGGTTAGTCATGAAGGCAAAGGTGCATCATTACTTCCCGGAAGCACAGTGTTGTGTTTCCTCCTGTATGGTGATGCGGGTATCTACAACAAAAGGCAGTATCCATTTTGACACCTACCTGTTACCTAACTAACATCTTTTTCAATATTTACTTCTGCTCTATGAGATATTTATTTCTAACTTTTTAAAGAAAGGTAACTTGTAAAAACTAAAAGAAATATTTTTTATTTAACTTTATGACCTTTAGATTATTTTGAACTAGCAATAGGTAAATAGCAGAAAGAATTTTAAGTGATATTTTTCTTTTTAATCTGTATATCAGAAATGTTTACTGCCATTCAGCTATGGTTAACTACTTCTTTCTTTTCTTCCAATATCTCATTGTATTTCTCTCAGATGATGAGAGGAAACATGGAATATCTGTCTTCCGAGTTCTGCCTTATATTATAAAGAATATCTTAACCATTTAAAACTTACTAAATATAAGAAAGAATATTTTAACTTAAATTTATGCACACAATTCTATTGATGATGTGTATCATTGTGATCTGAAGAACTAGGGAATATTTTATAATAAATAAAAATTTGTAGAATAAGAAAAGGAAAAAGAAAAGAGAAAAAAATGAATAAGCATTTTAATAAAACCAATCAGCAAATGATTGAGAACATATAGCATGCTAAGGTTACTATCATATGTCTGCAATTGTTTTTGATATAAAATTTACAAACATGTGAAAAGGTGATATTTTATTTCAAAGAACATATAATGAGAGCTATATTCGTGAACTGTTTTGACCTGGTATGATAATATCGAAGAGTGTTTTAGGTTGTTATGTTGTAAAGGAATTCCTACAGTGTATAACCATCAGCAAAATCTTCATGGTGATGAGGAATTTAAACTATTAACTTTGGAATACTTAAAAGCTCTTGAGATAGGAAGCTCATTGTAATAATGGTGGAGGCAGTGCTGACTTTATATTAGAAAGACATTGATGGGAATTAATTGGCTTAATGCTTCTAAACTGCAATGTCCTTATCTTATGTATAAAAGTCGTGATGCTCATTTATCAAGGTTGTTATAAGCAACAGATATGTTGCTTGTCATATGAGTTAGCCCTAGTATGTGACAGCTATATCACATAGAAGTGGGTCTAGAATCAAGGTTGAGTCTCATATTAACATGAAAGCAAGAGGAGAGAATCAAACATTCCAAGAGACTCCAAGAAAAGTCACGAGAAAAGTGGAAGATGGAGAGAATGCAGCAATGGGATGAAGTCCATTGATGAAAAGGGGTCTTTGAAACCAGGCCTTGGAGCTGAGGAGCAGAAAAAACTGAGGACCAGAGAAAAGAAGAGGGGCACTGATAGTTACCAGATCACAGGGAATAACATCATGTAGAAAGTACTTATAACTGTGGATTCAAACTCAAATCCCTTATAATAATCTGAGTATTAAAAATAAAAACCAACAATAATCTTAAGATATTTATGATTAATTAATTATTTACTTTCAACATTAGTTACAACCATGATTCATGGTCAGTAAGGTTTCTTTAGGAATCATTCATCCCTGGAACACATTGAAAACCTCTGATGTACGTCATAAATTCCTCTAGGGACATGAAGAATGGGGATGAAATGTGAATGGGCAGGTGAATAGGGCAGCATCATCACTTTTTCTAGTGTGCCATAGTTGCTTCCATCATTGTCAAGATCTTCCCTGGTCAGAGAATAGATGCAGGCAACTTTAATATTTTTATAACCTCAGGATCTCAAGCAGAAAATGTTGCTATAGCTGCCACTTACACAAGTTACAAATATACAGTAGATAGAGGTGGGATATTCACTGTTAGAAGCCATAATGGGACAAGCTAATAACTAGCAGGTGATCATCCTGAAGTGGCCTGCCTCGGATTATTATATAATCTGTGACAGGTAACCCCTCATTAAGCAAGGCTATGAGGGACTCATTTTAGGAATGATTCCTGCTATTAATATGCTTTTCCTGTTATTATGAAACACATATAACTATCACTAAGTAGTAAGAAATCCCTTTTGAGAAGATTTCTGCAGATCAATGAAAATGTACTATCTTGTAATGATATTATATAGACAAGTAAATCATTAAGACTTAAGTCTTAATGATGATCCTATAAGAATTCCTAAAATTATATCTGTGACAAATTTTATATATATATAATTTTTTTTATAATGGGACTGCTATTATGTCCTTTTCTGATAATCAAAATTGCAATGAGAAATCTGCCAGTCTCTCAATTGTCACCAGCTAATTACTCTTAGATGGTAACCAGACTTTCTCCTACTCAGAGCACATTCCAAGAGGTTGGAAAACAATTAACCAAAGGTCATAAAAGGGGAACTAGCAATTTATTATAGGTGCTAGGATGGAAGATAAAATATTGATTGTGTTTATCTATACAAAACTTCACTTATAACTTACTGTTTTAAACCTTCAGTGAACCTGTAGAACTGTGATAAGTGATGGATGTTTAGTTAGATAACTACTCCTAATGGATATGCATGTAAACATTCGCTGTTGTAAACATCTATATCGATTTATGATTTGATTTTTTGTGTGAACTTGTGATGAAGTTTTTAACATGTGATCATGTATTCTGAATGATGTTTAAGGGCTGAGGACAAAGGGAAGATTCAGAACTGAGACACTGGGGTGAGAGGAACAGAGATGAGAAGAACTGAACTGAGAGAGGATCTAAGCTGAGGAGAAGTTTTTAGACAGAACACATTTTAGATTAGAAGGAGAATGCAGAATGGAGTAACTTAGAAATTATAGGTAACATAAAATACTCAGAGAGCAATGTGCAGAATGCAGCAGGAAAGAGGAAAAAAGAAGATGTCGCAGAGAGCAGAACGAGTAGACAGGCTTCTCCTTACCACAGGACAGAACAGGTCCCATGGTAAGGACAAGGCAGGTTTAGTCTTATTAAAAGAAGCTTTTTTTCTTACAAACACGGGTTTAATTCATTTAGCATTAAAAAGGTAAGAAGCCATTTTTTTTCTATGTAATAAAGATTGGAGCACATTTTTCATCCAGAATGAGTGAGTGCTTTCTGCACCAGTGGTTGTTCTTTTGCTCCATATGCATATGTAAGTATGTGTGTGTAATTATGTAATTGTGAGAATGTATACATGTGTGTGTGTGTGTGTGTGTGTGTTTGTGTGTGTAATTATATAATTGTGAGAATGCATGCAAGCTGGGCCTAACTGGGTTTGAATGAAAAAGAATAAATGAGCATGAATGAAGCAGAATATGAATTTATGTGAGATTATGCATATTTGCTTATGTAAAAGTTTTTTCTGCAAGTGTTATTCTCTTCTCCTGGTTCAATAGAAGTATATTGCTCCAAACTTCCCCCTAGCTTGTCAAGCAAGAGGTATCTGTACAATAGGGAAAAGGCTCTAGCAATTGATCCTTTACCTAATCTCCTGCTGTTTTAGGATGCATGCTAAGTGCCAGAGACTGAAGTTTCTGGCCTCAGAAGCTCACGGAAGGCAGGTCAGCTACAATAGCATAGTAACTTAGACTTAGATAATTAAACTTTTTATTATACAGCAACCTTAAATTTCTTGTAAGACAATGTCTTACCCCAGAAACTCATAAGACAAAATCTTACCTTCTATGCTATGCCTATGCTTGTCCCCCTCCACTGCCTCAAGAAGAACTGACAAGAAAGAAGAAACACCAAGCTGGGGCTGGTCCTTGACAACTTACACAAGAGTCTATAGACCTTGAAAGATGAGACATAATGTTTTTGGATAGTAACCATATGTTAAAGTGTTTAGAGCATTAGACAAAAGGAAATGAAAAGATTATTCAAGAAGACTGAGAATAGAAAAGGTGGGCACCTTGACAGACCCACCTCCTGGAAAAGTAAAGAAACTGGATTGAAATAGGCTTTAGCAGGAATCCAAGCACTAAACATTCCCAGGGTATTTCTCTCTCTTAGAAAGGTGAAGAGGCAAGATGGCAGAAAACGGGCTGTTATACTTGACAAATTAAGCTGTCATTCTGTGACCTTTGAGAAAATGCTTTCAGAAGAGCAGTGAGAGCAGAAACTCTACTACAGGAGTTAGCAGGGGAATTCATCCATTATAACTGAGCACAGATTGCTTTGATTTTTAAGTGTACACCAAGGAAAATAGTGAGATTCCCACATAAGGAAAGTTTGAAATATATTTATTTTCATATTTCTTGTTAGGAGGGAAAATCTTAGGAAGAGGGATAGTAATAAACCTATTGAGAAAAATATTAATTAGAGGTAGTGTCCCAGATCGAGGAACTATTGTAGTCTATACAAGAAGTAAAACATCCCTTAAGGAAATACAGGAGAACACAGGTAAACAGCTAGAAGCCCTTAAAGAGGAAACACAAAAATCCCTTAAAGAATTACAGGAAAAGATAACAAAACAGGAGAAGGAATTGAACAAAACCCTCCAAGATCTAAAAATGGAAGTAGAAACAATAAAGAAAACCCAAAGGGAGACAACTCAGGAAATAGAAGTCCTAACAAAGAAATCAGGAACCATAGATGCGAGCATCAACAACAGAATATAAGAGATGGAGGAGAAAATCTCAAGTGCAGAAGATTCCATAGAAAACATGAAAACAACAATCAAAGAAAATGCAAAATGCAAAAAGATCTTAACTCAACATGTCCCACAAATGAGGTTTGTAACTAGGTTACTATAATCTACTAGAAGGGACAGTTGGTTGCTTTTCTCCTTTGGAAGCTTTGCATGGCTCATTCTGATCATGTAAAGCTAGTCCTCAGGGAGAGGTCATTCAAGTCACTTCCAGCTCAAGGGCCTATGGTATTTATTTCTCTAGTGTGTAGTATATTCAGCAATTGAGATTTTCGTTCAACCTCTTTCGTTCAACCTCTTGGGGGTAGCCAAGTGTAAAAACAATAGGCTCTATATTTTGAGAGTTTCTTAGACAGCTCTGGCCAACAACTCAAATGAGAGCTTCAGAAAATGAGTAATTATTAGGAAGAGATGTTCAAAAGAGTGCAAAAGCTCTAGCCCATGGTAGGGAACAGTAGAGTAAACCAGGAGTCACCAAGATTTCAGCACTGCTAAGCATCCAATATAAAGTAGAAAATGAAATCGAGTAACATTAGAGATCATCAGTATGGAATCAGCCTCAGGTTCCCAAGGATTATGTTCTTTTTCTTAAGTGAAATTGGAAGGATCAAATGCTGCTAAAAAAACCAAGCTTCAGCTTAACTAATATTTTCCATTTGCTCTTTCTGTTGATACATAAAATTTAGAAATAAAACAGAGAACAATGCATTAAAGAAATCACATTCTGCACAGACTCTTAGACTATCATTTCAAGACAGTGTAAGGTTTTTATAGACCATTAGTGAGGTAAGGTAAAAAAGAGGTTGTAGAAAAAAATATAAAGGTTTCCATATATGGACATAGAAGAGACTACTAAGAGAAGTCTAGGATCACTTCCAACATTCTGTGTTAGGAAAATTTGTGGTTGTCAATGTTATATAGCATGATCCAAATTCACAAAAGAAATTACATATCTCTCTGTCAAATAAATTTTGACTGTTTAACCCTGTACATGTCAAGTTTTCACTATGTTTAAAGTGATATAGGGACATAAAATGGATACAAAAACTCTGTCCTTGTAGATTACAATATATCTATGTAGAGAATAATGACAGCATAAAGCAAAGGTTTCTGTGTAACATGCATGGAAGTACATTTATGAAAAAGATAGGGAAAAAACACATTAGATCTGGAATATCCCACCCCAGGTATACTGGGTAAGATTACAAGACAGTCTTAATTTTTTCACAGCGCATGTGAAGAGGGAAAGCAGCGAGGACTGAGTGAATAACCAGAAAAGATATTATGATTTAGGAAAGAGACAAAGAAGTGTTGGACCATAAAAGTACTTAAAAGATATGAAGAAGCAGGAAGGCAGAGTGTCTTAAAAGTTAAAAATGTTGTTTTGAATCCTGGAGAAAATAATTTTAAACTGTTAAATATAGCAGAAACTTACTGAAGGATAATGACTACAAGGCACTCATTGGAATGCAGAAATTGGAGCCATGAATAATCTTAGAGAAAGTTCCTTGAGCTGAATAAAAATATATTAAATTAATAAAAGAAAATATTAAATTATCAGGTTTGAGACACCACTTCAAAAATTGAATGAAGAGAATACTGAAGAAAATTTATTTTTTATACATGTTAAGATACTCTTACAGAATATCAGTCTCAAAAAAGAAAAGGACTGGAAACATGGCGATGGAAGTAGGCAGAAGATAACTTGTAGTTTCAAATGGTTCTTGATTAATCCAAACAGAAATAAGGACAATTCTTTCAACTGTATAAAGCTATAGTTTGCTTAAAAGGCAGTGATGTCAGTTTTAATTGAAAAGCATTTTATTAAGTTCAGATGCCTTTAATAGGGAATCTTATAGGTCAACTAGGATTATAAACAACTAACTTTATTGTGAACAAGATGAATATTCTATAGTATCAAAGCTAAATTGGATCTTTACATTTCAAATAATGCCATGCTTAGAATTCTAGTTTTAATTACTGATACCAGAACTTTTAGGTTAAGTAAATTTGATAAAAACTTTTGAAATACATCATATAGCCTACATAGGATATCAGGTAGTAATAAAGAAACATATTTTTATTTAAGTTAATGTTTCCACAAATGATTATATCATGGTTCATCTTTTAGTGTGAAGACAGTATTCAGTTGAACACATTGTGAGAAATGACATCTTACAACTCATTTTCTAAGAGATATGGATAGTTGAAAAATATATTTTATTTTATTTTATTTTATTTTATTTTATTTTTCTAGTTCAATTGTTTTGGCTGAAACTATTTTATTTATATTTTTATTATTAATCATTCCATTCACTTACATCTCAAATGATACCCCATTTCCTGGTTATCCCTCAACAAGGTCACCATCCCACAACCACCCTATCCTCTCTCCACTTTGATTCTTTTTCTAGCACCATGATGATTTAAGTTTTTTTTTGAAAAATAATGGGTGTCAAAATTAAAATGTGTGTGCTTTTCCCCTTAACTTTATATAGAAAGTTAACACTTGAACAAAAGTTGGTGAACATCCTAATGTTATTAATGAATGTGACTACACTTGGAGTTTTATGATTTAAATAAATCATCAATTAGTATCTTTACCATAAGCAATAAATAAAAACTTTATAGGAAGGAGCTCAGTTAAGAAGGTTAACTGAAGTCTATATTGTTTTGTTTTTATTGATATATCTGACAATCTAAGATACTGAATAATAACAATTCAGTGAGCATTACATGATTAAAATAATTTTTTCAACTTTTCATGGGCAGAGATGTAAAGCCTAAACCACCACATATGTTATGACCCTATCCAATTAGTAAGTAAAAACAATTATTAGAAAAATGTTAAATGCATAGTTTTTACATATCTCTCTGAGCCCATTTTAAATATTTTGATGAAAGCAAGCTGGCTGCTTTCCTAATATATGTATATTATCCAACTATATTTCTGACACTAAGCTATGCTGAAATTTTCCTTTATTCCTTTATTCACTGGAAACAGCATTTTGTAAGACTGTCACTAAAAGCGATTGCTTGTTTTTCCATGTTTTCTCAAAATAATTCATATTAAGATTGAGATAGAAGGGCTTTTTCTCTGTATCTCTTACATTGACATAATCACAAGGAAATTATAGTCGGTTAAAATATGACAGATTAAAATATAATTGATGATAAAAAGTGATTGAAACCATTGTGTAACCGAGCCACAACTAAAAAACGAAGAGAAGTCAAGTATGTATTTTAATGTCTAAGCTTATGCATGCATTCTGTATTCATAATGAATAATAACACACTTTGAAATGTTATTATAAATATTATCCAAAACAAGATTTAAAAAACAACAATCTTTTATAGAAAAGTTTACTATGCTGCTTTTTTTAAAGAGAAACTGTCTTCCTGACTTTGTTACAGTCCTAGGGTATCCATTATACATCAAAAATGTACTTGAATAATTACAAAGACATATTATTTATTTGTTGAGGGAAATATAGAACAATAATGCTATACATCCATGATAACAATTTTCAGAAAAACACACTAGTATATATATATATATATAGATATATATATATAGATATATATAGATATAGATATAGATAGATAGATAGATAGATAGATAGATAGATAGATAGATAGATAGATAGATAGATAGATAGATAAACTATAAGAAGTTTCTATGGTTCAAACAATCTCTTCTCTGAACTTTGGAGCCACAGACTTCATTCTTGCCAACTGCATTCATGCTGTAGAATTGCTGTCAATAAAATATCACAAACTAGATAAATATTTCTAATTTTATTTATTCTTTTTTCACTCCAGATTTTATGAATTTATTTTAATATAGTTTTACTCCTTTACTTACTGGAGTCTAAAAATCCTAAATCAATGGGCTTGTTGGTCCATGTTTTCCTGAAACTCACAGAGAAAAAATATCTTGTTTTTTTGAACTGCTAATGCTTACCAGCCTTCGTTCTTGCTGTGCTCACCCCCACCATCCCCGTGTCCGCACCCTGTCCCCCCACAGACTAACCTCCATCTCCATAGGCACATGGCCATCTTTTCCATAAGCATCTTTGTCTCAGTTGCTTTCCTATTAAAAAGACCAGTCACAGTTAATGAAGGACCTACCTACACCCCTGCTGGGTTTTTTGGTTTTGTTTGTTTGTTTGTTTTTGTTTTTGTGTTGTTTGTTTTTTGGGGGCGGGGGGCAATGTGGGTTTTGAGACAGGGTTGCTCTGTATAGCCCTGCCTATCCTGGAACTCATTCTGTAGACCAGGCTGGCCTCAAACTCAGAAATCCGCCTGGCTCTGCCTCCCAAGTGCTGGGATTAAAGGCATGCACCACCATTGCCTGGCATACAACCCTGATGTTATACCCTAACTAATTACATCTGCAGAAAACATATTTCAAAGTAGGATAACATTTTCAGATCTTAGAGATTAGGACTTGAACATACATTTTTGGAGTACACAGTTGATTCTATTAAAGCCTACCCCGTATCCTGCCAAAATTCATGTCTTTCCTATGTGCAAATATCTTGATACCATACCTACAATGTCAAATCTTAGTTAGTACAACATCCACTGTATTTCTACCTGTTAATTTCACTTACACTTAATTTCACTTAATTACTTTAGATGATCTACATCAGCTTTGGGGAAAGAAAAAAAATTATATAAGTTTTCTTTACCTGGGTACATCTGAGTCTATAATGATCTGCTTCCAAATAAAATAAGACAGTCATTCTTCTCATCTCAAGGGGAAAATTTAGAAGGAAAAATAAGGATGTGTTTCATAAACAAGTTTTCAATCCTGGTTAATTATTATTATTATTATTATTATTATTATTATTATTATTATTATTATTATTATTATTACTATTGAGTCAAAATGTCATGTATCCATTTCTTGGATTAGAAGTATTCCTCGATGACATCCTTGGCCTAAGATTCTTTAACATAGTCCTTAACCAGTACACAACTGCAACCAGCCACTTTCTGTGGCTTCCCCTCTCAATTGATTTTACAGAGGCCTACCCATTCCCCTAGTTTCTTATTGCTATCAACCTTAATCAGGTTGATTTTGTGCTTGGCACACAGTGCATCCACCAGCTTTACATATATGGGCTCATCACAATTGAATACAAGTACATAGAGATGGACTTGGTGCTTGTATGCCACGTGCTAGGCCATTATGATGAGGCAGTCTTCACCATCTCTCCTGCGATGGTGGTGGATTATGGGTGACAATGAAACTTGAGTGCACCCGAGCTCCACCCCCACACAACTCAGTGGTGGCTGGGGAAAAAGCATGATGCCATTTCTTAATTTAAAAGCCCCAATAGTTTGATTCATCTTATATTCAATCTGCAATGATAATCATTGACAAAGTACCTCACAGCTATTTTCTGGACCATACTATGTAGAAAGAATCTTGTATCCTGTGTGGAAGAATCATCTGAGAATGCTTATTGTCTTTGGAGAAGAGTATATTCCTTAAAAGACCCATTCTCTTTCCTTCAATATCCAATAGTATGTCACATTTTCTAATGAGATAAAGCTAGAGTCTCCTTTAGCATCTCTGTTCCAAGTAGCATGTTTTTTAAA
This sequence comes from Mus caroli, assembly GCF_978045245.1. Classification (NCBI taxonomy): domain Eukaryota; kingdom Metazoa; phylum Chordata; class Mammalia; order Rodentia; family Muridae; genus Mus; species Mus caroli. The sequence goes on from NW_028227264.1 coordinate 31,213,931, forward strand.
TTTACAGCAGTAAATTTGCTTTAGTTTCGATGTGTTCTTTCAAAGCCCTGGTATTATCTATATGACAGGATTAGGTCATGGCCACAAATTGGTGATTAGACACTGAAGTTTCTTGTTTTAAAAATGAGATCAAGGCTCTTATTTAGTTTCTGCTTGCATGCTCGCTCTATTTCTACCTCTGTCATGCAGTGGCACAATACCTCTCCTATCTGCAGCAAGACACAGTTTTAAAATGTGCCAGTAACTGGCTCTTGTCTTGGACTTTATTCACTCCAATACTGTGAAAAGTGCCCTTTTTCCATATAAAACAACCACTGTGTGATTGTCTTCTATTCCAGGGGGAAAAAAAGCTCCCTCAAAATAGCACCCACCACCACCACAACCGCCACTAACAACAACAACAATACCTGAGGAGGAGATAGAATTTTTTTATAGATCTCTTCAAGGTCCAAATTTGGAAGGCAGAAGAGGAGGAGGGTCAAATGAGACTAGGAAGTTGAAGATAACACAAGAAGTCACAGGCAGATGTGGCATACTTGCTCATTGGGACACTTGTACAATAAACTATTTCTCAATATAACTGTCTTAAGTATCAGTAGTAAGTATTGATTTCCTCAAGGCAATCAAGGCTCTTATCAAATATTTCCAATAATGTTGCAGTATCTCCTTAATATGTATTCCACAGACTACTTCCAAATTTTTACTTGTTGCAGCAGAGCATTATTGCACAACCTAATGCAATCTGTGAGTTTCTATGCATAGAATAAGATAGTTCAGAGTGTTTCTTAAAGCAACGTGTATATTCCACCATAGTTCTGCAAGCTGAATGGAAATGCCTTCCTTGCCTTGCCTTTAGTGGTTACCAGATGAATTCCTTGGGATTTAAGCTCATGATGTCACTCTCTACCACCATTATCACATATCCACTTCCTCCCTCTCTATCTCTTAAGAGGACTCACCCTATCCTAACATCTCATGTCATTTGAATCCCATCTTAATTAATTATATCTGCACTAACCCAATTTCTAAATAATGTCACTTAATAGGTATTGATGCTAAAGACTCAACCTGTCTTTAGGGGATACTTTCAAACCATAATATACCTGAATTTCTTAATTACACAGATCTCTGTTAGATTTGAAACAGTTTCTTCCAATTTTGTTCTTGAAATGATTTGTCTAATGCTATTTTGGAACTATTTGTTATAAGTAGTTTGAAATTAAAGAGACAATTTAGGTTTAAACCAACTCTCAAGTATCTGTTCACCTGAGGCACATTTTAAAACCAACAGCTTAATGACAAACAAGTATACAGTGAGTTTTTAACTACTGTGTTTAATAATCTTTCTTTAACAAAGCACCATAAAAATGGATTATTGGCAAAATCCATTTTATGTAGATAAATGAATAGAAATTATTGAAAATGATATATTTTGCTATAGTTTAGTTTATGTTTTAGAATTATTTTTTTCTGTTTTTTTTTCTTTCTCTTTTCAGAGCCACAAGTGAAAAAGGAAGCAAAACTAGGTGACAATATTTTATTTTTCTTCCATTAATTTATTTATTCATTCATTTTACATCCTGATCTCTGTGAAGTATTGATTGAGCACACCACTTTTAACTTTCATCATTCTGGATGCATACAGCACAGCAAGTGCTATCCTCAATACAGTATTTAGGCAGATGGTTCAAAAGGTCAAATCCATTCAATTAACTCTTCAATATTTTCTAGTTAACAAATCTTGGACTAAAATTCTACAATGTGTCTAATTATTTTCTGAACTCTCAGTAATTATATAAAGAAATCATCCTAGACTGACTGTATTATTTTATTAACCAAATAATGTTGACCAAAACAGCAGAGTGAGCTCTTTTAGTTTATAATGTCATGATTAAGTCCTCATTGAGATACCAACTAGCTACTGACCTTAGCAAGTTAATAAAAGTCTTCAAGCCCTATAGAAGGCATTCCTTCATTATGAGAAATGATATAGTCAAATCTTTCCTATTAACCTAATATAAGATTTCAAATCTAGATATATGTCTAGCATTGTCATGCTGCTATACTCCTCACTAGAGTTTACCTTGCAGCTAGTCATAACTGTATCTGCTCTTGTAAATAATGTATTTTCATGCAACAGAGCATACAAATGTCCATCTACCATTTTATGATTTATTTCCTGGTGTTTTGTTTGTTTGTTTGTTTATTAGAGGTAAGTGTTATTTATGAGACTTTAATGTTAATTTTTCAACTACATTTATTTCTTTAGAGAGAGATGAGGTACATACAGAGACAGAGAGTGTAGTATACGCAAATACTTATGCCACCATTAGCACAGTGAGGTCAGTGGACAACTTGTTAGAATTGACTAACTCCTTTCATCCTGTGGGTTAGGAGAAGCAGGCTTAGGTTTGATGGTGAGTAAGCACTTGTACCTGTTGAACCATATCACTGATCCAGCAATAAAAAGAGAGCCTTTAAAGACTAGTTATACACAATACCATTTAGAACTTACATTAGTTGTATTAATATAGTGTATTTATCAATTAACTGATTAACTTTTTATCCTTTCAGCATCATCTGACAAAGGCCAAACACGCAGTATGTACATAGGTTTCCTCTGTAATTTTCAAATATAATCTCTTTAAAAAGTGATTTTCATTTCCAAAATTGTAAAGTTTAATCTTGCCTCAACAATTTTGCTTTACAAAAAAGCCTGTGACTTGAAAATTATAGGTTCCATGTAAATAAAAATTTTGTGCATACTGTTTTTTTTTTTTTTCAAAACAAAGCCTTTATTATGAGACTGGATAGCCTGAAGTTTTAAAATATTTTATTCCTATTGTCACAATTGTTATTTTCAATTTTATAAATCATTGGCCTATGTCATAGAGAATACTCATTGTGTAATATATTAGAAAACTTAAAAATATCTGAAACATCTTTTTTATTACTTTCAGAACAGAATATCACCAGACCAGAGCAAGTTATTCCTCATGGTAAACCAGGTATTTCTCATGTGGTGTTACTGCATCCAGTTGTCTCACACTGGCCTAGTTATCTTAAAAGGAAGATTATGGAGTGAGATATAAAATCAATTGTCATAACTCATGCCTCAAGTCATCAGCTTCTAAAGAACATTTTCCAATCTTAGTTATTATCCCACTAAGTGATTATCCAACTATTAACTGGACTGGGGGTTTAATGCTTGGATTCAAATAGACAGCTTGCCTGCATTTCCCAGCAGACCTGGGCTTATCAGTCACAAAGAGCATCCAGTCATCACCGAGGTAAATGGGTTCTTCATTTGGATTTGCCTGTTACTACCTAAGACAAGATAGGCATCTAAAATTGTGTTTTAGATTTCCCCCTATCCCCTTAAAGTTCTCCATTCCAAGAATATTGAGTAAATCCACATATGTCCTACCACCTTGGCTCCCATCTTCTCTTCTACTCTAACCTTCCTTCCCTTGGGGTGTGGAGAAATTATAAGTGAAATGATATACCATGATGATAAAGATGTAGAATTTACAGAAAAAAATTAATAACTAGATTTTATATAAGAATAGAAATTTTTAGTAGGAAATTAATTTTCAGTTACTACATAGAAAATTACTCATCAATCTAGGCATCCCATGAAGTGCTACTCAATCTTGTGAATATGGGTAGGCAGAGTTCCTTGTAAAGTTAAAAATATTATTTTGTTTAAATAAAACATAAGAAACCATTTGTTTACATTTTTAAATTGCATGTGAGAAAGTTCATATGTAGTGGATTTGAGTCAGTTTGATCTGATGCATCTATACTTTTCAAATATGAAATCCCACAGGCTGTGGTGTCATATGCACATGCCTGTAATTCCAATACTTAGTAGCTGGAAGCAAGAATAGTAGTTCAATGGCATTCTCAGGTATTTGGCAAGTTTAAAACTAGTCTGAACTACATGAGACCATGTCATGTCACACGTGCAGGCTTGTGCGTGCACGCACGCGCGCACACACACACACGCGCACACACACAAACAAGTGTGTGTGTGTGTGTGTGTGTGTGAGAGAGAGAGAGAGAGAGAGAGAGAGAGAGAGAGAGAGAGAGAAAGAGACCTAAATATAAGAAAATACAAGAATAGTAAAATGAAGGCAATAGAATGTAGAGATCAGAATGGCTGTCTCATTGACAGAAATAAAGCAATACAATCTTAGAATCTCCTAGTTAAAAACTGTGCTGAAACATTAATTTGTATCTTAAATATGTGCCAATTTTAGAAATTCACGGAAATGGGTATATATCGAGCACATGATTTCTTCCCATAGTTCTCAGTCTAATACAAACTTCATGCCCTTTGAAAATATTATCCTGAGTGAGGTAACTCAGTTACAAAAGAGCACACATGTTATGTATTCACTGAAAAGTGGATATTAGCCCAAAAGTTCAGAATACCCAAGATACCATTCACAGACCATATGAAGCTCAAGAAGAAGGAAGACCAAAATGTGGATGCTTCAGTACTTCTTAGAAAGGTGAATATTCACAGGAGGAAATATGGAGACAAAGTGGGGGGCAGAGACTGAAGGAAAGGCCATCCAGAGACTGCCCCACCTGGAGATCCAAGCCTTATACAGCCACCAAGCCCGAACAGAGTGCTTGCCTATGGAAGCCTGATTATGGCCATCTCGTGAAAGGCTCTGAAAGAGCCTGACAAATAAAGAGGCAGATGCTCACAGCCAACCACTGGACTGAGTGTAGGGTCCCTGATTGAGGAGTTGGAGAAGGGACTGAAGGAGCTGAGGGGGTTTGTAGCCCCATGGAGAAACCAACAGTGTCAACCAGCCAGATCTCCGGAGCTCCCGGGGACTGGACCATCAACTAAAGAGTACACATGAAGGGACCCATGGCTCCAGCCTTATATGTGACAGAGGATGGTTTTGTTGGACATCAGTGAGAGGAGAGGACTTGGGTCTGAGGGTGTTCAATGCTCCAGTTAGGGGAATTCCAGAGTGGGAAGATGTTAGTGGGTGGATGGGTGGGGAAGCACTCTCACAGAGACAGGGGGAGGAGGATGAGATAGGAGGGTTGTGAAGGGGAACCTCAAAAGGAGAAACATTTGAAATGTAATAAAGAAAATATCCTAAATAAATGAATAAATAAATAAATAATCTTTTTTAAATTTTAACTTCTTTTTTATTGGATATTTTCTTTATTTACGTTTCAAATGTTATCCTTCCTTTCCTGGTTTCCCCCCACCCTCCCGTCCCAGAAACTCCCTATCCCACCCTCTCTCCCCCTGCTTCTATGAGGGTGTTCTTCCATCCACCCACCCACTTCCACCTCCCTGCCCTGTATTCCCCTACACTGGAGGATCTATCGAGCCATCATAGGACCAAGGACCTCTTCTCCCATTGATGCCTGACAAGGCCATCCTCTGCTATATATTCAGTTGGAGCCATGTCTACTCCTTGGTTGATGGCTGAGTCCCTGGGAGCTCCAGGGGTACTGGCTAGTTCATATTGTTGTTCTTGCTGTGGGGTTGCAAACCCCTTCAGCTCCTTCAGTCCTTTCTCTAACTGAGGACCCCACACTCAGTCCAATGGCTGACTGCAAATCCAGCAAAACGTCATACATAGGATATTTAACTAGAAAGGGCATTCCAACCAACAATACTTCTGGTGTTTAATTTTATATGGAATTGTTGGAATTATCACTTTTCTTTGAGACAAAACTTTTCTTTTTGAGTTTTCATTTGATCTAAAGGAACTTGTAGTTTGCTGCTTTGTTGAGGAAATACCATTTTTTATTTTGTGCTTTAAACTAAGTTCCGGCTTCAAATTCTTCATTGCTTTCTATTGATATGCTTTAAATTTATCCTTGTATTACCATTTTCTCCTATCACAAGACAAAAAGTTCCCAAGCAGGTAAAAGCTATTACAGCAAAAAAGACAAGTAAAGGAATTCTTTTGTGATCTTGTTTTCCATGTAAGTTTCTGTGTCTAGATAGAGACTAGAAACACTAAAGGCTAACTCTGAAGGTCATTAGTAGGAACCTTTGTCTAGTCTGCTCTAGTTTTTGTTTAGTTTCCAAATAGTCTCACTTTGCTCCAAAATATTCCACCATGATATTCTGAAATTCTGAGTTTTATGAAGGCAGTATTTAGAAAAACAAAAACAGTATTACTCCAGATATATTCAAAGGGCTTAGAGAGGTATCTTATGCTCACAGATTTTGGTTCCATTTGCGGCATCCTGGATCCAGTTGAGACTCAGCTGTTATGATTCTGACTAGACCTGGTAATGCACAGTGATGTGTAGGATATGAGATATGGTCTACACCAGAGTAAGGCACATCTATATTACATTTTAAAGAGACAAGAGTCAATGTTATGAATTAATTGCTTTCTGAAATGGAAGGAAGGAAATTTGAAAACAGAAAGGTCAGAGAGGAAGTAGAAGACTTGACAGGTGCTTCGCCTCCCCGAAATGGAAACCTTCATTGAGAAAGTAGCTTCTCTTCTAATTCTCTTTGGCATCTTGTGCTCTTAAACTATTGGTTATGAAGAGAACAAACGGCCTGATACTGTTCCTCAGTTGCCTAGAAAACACATCTTTTGGATCCCCTGAGAATTATCCTAACCCTGTTTATAATATGTTCTTTGACACTAGACTTCTGTGTTACAAGTTGCATAGACGTAGTTTTAGGAGCATGCATCTTGTATGAGTGAAAACCATCTGCTGACACACTCCCTGCTCCAAGATTATATCTCCTGTGAATTTTCTTTTTTTTTTTTCTCTAGAAAAAGCTGAACACCAAGAAAAAGGCCACCCATCTTTAAAAAAAGGTATTCTTGACCTTTTTTCGGCTGTCGTTGTTCACCATGTTCATCAAATCTGACCATAAAAGCATAAAGTAGGCACTTTTTGTTTGTTTATTAGTACTGTTAAGTTTTGGGTTTTGTACTATAATCTTTATTATCTGATAGCAGGTCTATGGCATTAGAGACAATCAAAAAAAGATTACCAAAACTTGCTACATAGTACAGAGATGTTAGCAACCTGTATTTGCTTTCATGATGTACAGGTTCTTTCCATAATTTATTATTATTATTATTATTATTATTACTACTACTACTACTATTATTATTTAATCATTTTTACAATCCAGTCATTATCCCCCTCCCAGTCAGCCCTCTTAAAATAAATTCACTTAAGTATGTAACAATTACCTTATTATTTCATAACTTTACTTAATTTCATGATATGAACTACTTTATAAGGCTCAGATGATGTGATATAAAGGATGATAACTGAAAAAACATCTTTCTCCTCTCTTCTCTATATAATTAATTACCCTAAAATATCACAAATAATAATGAAATATTGTTTTTAAAAAAGAAAGGTTACATATAAATCTGAATAATATTTTAGTCAATAATTTCAGGATACATGGTGCATTGGAGAAAGAGGAAACATACTTAGAAAGTGAAGATTTTTCATTTACCGTATATTTATTCTTCCTGACATTTTATGTCAGTTTTCATTATTATTTGGGAGAATTCAAATTGTTAGTGAATATTAATGGATTCCCAGAAAGAACAATGACTGAAATTGTGCATATGAAGATAAAACCAAGAAATTCAACACTACCAAGTTCTACATCTGTTCTATGGGAACCTGTTGGAAAATAGTTTAAAGATTTATGAAATATTCCTCTATTACTTATTTTAATATACACTTAGTTTTTCAATTTTAACTCTAAGAGCAAAATAGAACTTATAGATTTAACATGCTAAATATTAGTCGAAATTTTTACTTATCTTTTTTTTTTCTTTTTTAGATAAGCCTAAACCATCTTCAAGTAAGTATATTACTTAGAACTTTTAGGATATGAGCTAATGAGATGGCTCCTAGAGTAAGTGTACTTGCTGCATCAGGCCTTGTGATGTGAGTTGAATCCCATGGACCCAGTTAAAAATGGACAGAAAATACTGAGTTCACAATGTTGTCCTCTGATCTTTATCCAAGTGCACATAATTATGCACACACACACACACACCCCATTCACATATTACTAGGCAATAATTTTAAAAAAGAACATTTAATTATGAGATTTTGATTTTACAATGTGCATAAGTGGTAAATTAAATTTCAAAAATAGGCTTATTAATATAAAGACCATTATACTATTATGGAAGAGCAGACTTTCATTGACACGGGATACTGGTATTTATTAACTCCTGGGAATGTATGCCTATTGTATGCACAGAGAACTATATTAGGATGTATGAGGAATACTTAAAATTTTTCTTCACCATGCCTACATAGCTAACACATTTTTAAAAAGAATACCAGTGGAGAACACAAATAATTCTGTAGCAGAAGAAGTTTATAATACTGGCTATTCCTCCAGAAAACTCAGGATTTATTACTAACACCTACAAGGTAGCAAGAAATGTCAAGTTAGGGCTTTGTCTACCTCATTTTGTGGTAATATATATATATATATATATATTTTTTTTAAAGAAGCTTATATTATAGTAGGCTTCCTTATGACTCTTCAAATGGTCCTTAGTTTTAGCTGTCCATCCCTATATTTTATCCATTATTCTCCTCTTACCTTGTCTCCATTTAATTCTTCTGTTCCAGGCCTTCTACCATCATCTGTACAAAATATGTATTTTGTTTCCCTTCATCAGAGGTTTCTACCATCCACCCTAATCCTGTGGTTTTATGGATTGTACTCTCCTAATTCAAGATGTAATAGCTAACATCCACATAAAAAGAAATATATACCATATTTGTCTTTTGGGGTCTAGATTTCCTCACTTAGAATTTATTCTACTTCCATTCATTTACCTGAAAATACCACAACATTTTTAACAGCTTAGTAATATTATATTGTGTGATATATTTTCTTCATCCACTGGTGGAGATATTAGGAATAAAGCAGTAATAAACATGGATGAGCAGTTTTCTCTGTAGTAGGATGCAGTCTTTTGGGTGTAGCTGCAGTTTAATGTAGATCTGTTCTCAGCATCTTTAGGAACTGCCACACTGATTTCCATAGTAGATGTACAAATTTGTACTCCTGCCAGCAGTCAATGAGTGCTTCCTTTACCCACAACTTCACCAGCATGAGCTGTCATTTTCTTTATTGATCTTGGTCATACTGGCACGAGTTATCATTTGATTTATCTTGGCCACCTTCATTATGTTCCATAAGTTTGAGTACGTTGTGTTTTCATACCCATCCATTCAATTCTAAATTGAATTATACATATATATGTAAATATGTATAATTAAATTATAGCAAGTTTTACATCTCTGTATTGAGCAAGTTTTCATTCAGTACTGCGTTGTTCAGTTTCCATGAGTATATAACCCTTATGTAGTTGTGTTGTTGTTGATATCCAGCTTTAATCCATGGATGTCTGATAGAATTCAAGGTGTTGTTTTAATTTTCTTTTATCTGTTGAAGCTTGGTTTGTGTCTGAGTTTGTGGTCTATTTAGGAAAAATTTCATGTTGAAAACTGCTGAGAAGAAAATTATATTTTGTTTGTGTCCAGGTAAAAAGTTCCATAAAGATTTTGGGGGGTTTTGACATCATTTAACTCCAGTCTTTCTATGCTCAGATTTTGTTTTTTGTTTTTTGTTTTTATTGTTGACCTGGCTATTAGCAAGTCTGACATACTGAAGTTACCGACAATCACTGTTTGATGGTCAACAAGTGATATTAGCTGTAATAGGTTTCATTTATGAACTTGGGTAACCTTGTATTTGATGCATAAATGTTTAGAACTGCAATAATCTCTTGGTTGATATTTTCTTTAATAGATTTATAGTGTATTTTCCTATCACTTTTGATCACTTTTGGGTTCCCAGGTAGAGAATCCTTCCTGGTATTGGCTGCTGACACAAATAGATGGGGTGAGGAGGATTGTTGGCTCTGCAATGAAGATCTTGATAATCCAGAGGGAACTCATTTAAATATTTTAAATACCAAGTACTGATTGGTTCGATAACAGTCTTTTGACATTCTTTAAAACTGCAGCTGTGGTTTCCTCTGAAGAGATCAAGTGCCAACTTTAAACATTAAATATTTCCCTTGCATTGCAGAAAATTGTTGCCATATTTAGTTTATATTTTCACTACTGATGTAAAGAATATTTCCAAAATAAAGGCTTTCAAGTTAAAATAGAATGCTTGCCATTTGAAACTACTTACTATATTTTTTATGTAACATTATTCACTTACTATAGTCATTATTACAAAGGATTTTACTTCCTCTAAAAGCATAGAACTACCTCCCAGAACTTTGTAGAAGATTGACAACTAAATATGTATTTTCTATAAATTAATATTTTAAGAGGTATGTTTTCATACTTTAAGTTTATTTTCAGTAAATTTTGATTTTCTGATCAAGTTTTAAGGATAAGAAAATGTACTGAGTAATATTTAGAATATAATTAGTCTGAGAATTAGCTGAAGGAGAAAAAGAGAAGACTGATTAATCAATGTTGCAACTAAAGGTAAATGTCATTTTATATCACGAGGAGCTAAGTCAGTGACTGCTGTAGTTTTCACTGCCTTTTATAAATCCCCATTCATTGCCTATGGCACAGAATCTTATATATAGTGATTTAATAAAAGTCAATGAATAATTTATGCATCTAAGAGATCAAGTTAAATATTCATACAACAGAGTTTTATGGTTTATATTGTAAGTTTATGTGGTTTGTAATTTATCTGCATGGTATTGATTGTTTTCAACTACTTCATAACTTAAATCCATTTTTACAGTAGATGTCTCATTACAGTTTATAAGCACCAATTATTAGAATATTTCATTGTAATTTTGAGCATTTTATTTTTTGTGATTTAATAACAATATCTGAAAATAAAGTTCAATGAGCTACTGAAATAAATATTATCTTCTTTCTTCTCTTTTAACATTTTTTTTCTTCTAAAGAGGGAGCACCAGAAGTTCCAGACTCAGGTAAATATTTCATCTCTGGGATAAATGCTGCATTGTGGAAAATAGTTTTAACCTGAATCTTTCTCTAACTGTGTAGCATAAAGTTGCCAAAATATTTAAATCCTCAGTGTCCTCAAAGGCAGACAAGTAAAAGACTTCTCAAACCCTCTGTAAGACTGAGCAAAAAACCTACTTCACATTTCCTCCCAAATTTAGTTAGCCTTATTATTTCTCTGTCTTCTCGACACATATACTAAAGGAAATCATCAATCAAAACCCTGACTTGCCAATCTACGTCCACAATCTACTTGTCCATGCCATGTATGATTTCATTCATGTTTGAGAAACTACTAGACAAGGTCAAATCCTAATTATCTGGTGACAATGAAAACTTAGGGTTTTTTTGTTTTTGTTTTTCATTTTGAATTTCTCTTAACATCATAGTCTTGTTTTTCAAAATACTTATGAAAAAAAGGCAAGGCCATTATACATACAGGTAGCTAACTATGAGAAGTACAGTTATCATATACAGAATGTCCCTGTGTTACTCAAAATGGTTCAGTCATGATCATCTACCCTTTACATGTGCTCAAGTCTCAGTTTCAGTGTCCAAGGGTGAATGAGAACATTATGCCTCATATGCTGATCACATCATGTTATTTTTTTTTTCTCCCTAGGGAAGAAGAAGATTGAAAAATCTGAAAAGGAAAGTAAAGGTAAGTGTAACAAATGTATACATGTGTCATATGAACAATAAGCAAAACTTAAAAAAAATTTATGAAAATACAGATGCTGACTTTATAGCATATATTAGTTTCAGTTCAACATTCAACTAATCCAGGCTTCACACGATTACTATTAATTATCAAGGTAATAGAAATTTATAACCTGAAGCAAACTTTAACTACTACTGATAAATGAATTTCATACATATGTCTATTTACTCGTGGGTATTGATGACACAGAATCTATTACCAAACTTAAAATATATTAAAAGAGGCATTAACAAATCAAAACAACCCCAAGATACCACCTCACACCAGTCAGAATGGCTAAGATCAAAAATTCAGGTGACAGCAGATGCTGGCGAGGATGTGGAGAAAGAGGAACACTCCTCCATTGTTGGTGGGATTGCAAGCTTGTTCAACCACTCTGGAAATCAGTCTGGCGGTTCCTCAGAAAATTGGAAATAGTATTACTGGAGGATCCTGCAATACCTCTCCTGGGTGTATATCCAGAAGATGTTCCAACTAGTAAGAAAGACACATGCTCCACTATATTCATAGCAGCCTTATTTATAATAGCCAGAAACTGGAAAGAACCCAGATGCCCCTCAACAGAGGAATGGATACAAAAATGTGGAACATTTACACAATGGAGTACTACTCAGCGATTAAAAAGAAAGAATTTATGAAATTCCTAGGCAAATGGTTGGACCTGGAGGGCATCATCCTGAGTGAGGTAACCCAATCACAAAAGAACTCAAATGATATGTACTCACTGATAAGTGGATATTAGCCCATAAACTTAGAATACCCAAGATATAAGATATAATTCGCTAAACACATGAAACTCAAGAAGAACGAAGACCAAAGTGTGGACACTTTGCCCCTTCTTAGAATTGGGAACAAAACACCCATGGAAGGGGTTACAGAAACAAAGTTTAGAGCTGAGGCAAAAGGATGGACCATCTAGAGACTGCCATATCCACGGATCCATCCCATATTTAGCCTCCAAATGCTGACACCACTAGCAAGATTTTGCTGGAAGGACTCAGATATATCTGTCTCTTGTGAGACAATGCCAGGGCCTAGCAAACACAGAAGTGGATGCTTACAGTCAGCTATTGGATGGATCACAGGGCCCCCAATGGAGGAACTAGAGAAAGTACCCAAGGAGCTAAAAGGATCTGCAACCCTATAGGTGGAACAACATTATGAAGTAACCAGTACCCCGTAGCTCTTGACTCTAGCTGCATATGTATCAAAAGATGGCCTAGTCGGCCATCACTGGAAAGAGAGGCCCATTGGACATGCAAACTTTATATGCCCCCGCACAGGGGAATGCCAGGGCCAAAAAGTGGGAGTGAGTGGGTAGGGGAGTGGGGGGAATGGTATGGGGGACTTTTGGGATAGCATTGGAAATGTAAATGAGAAAAATACCTAACAAAATATTAAAAGAAAAAGAAATACAGGGACTTGATTGGAGCAGAGACTGATAGAAGGGATGTCCAGAGATTGCCCCACCTGGGCATCCATCCCATATGCAACCACCAGACACTATTGCTTGTGCCAAGAAGTGCTTGCTGACAGGAGCTTGCTATGTCTGTCTCCTGAGAGGATCTGCCAGAGCCTGACCAATACACATGCTGAATATGGGGGACTTTTGGGATAGCATTGGAAATGTAAATGAGGAAAATACCTAATAAAAATATTAAAAAACAAAAGAGGAATTAAAAAATAAAAAAGAAAATAAAAAAGGCATTTATGTAAGATATACTTTTTTTACTAAATTTTGAGGCACAAATTATTTGAGTCATAATTTATTCATACATCTTTAAGTAAAATTTAACATATGTATTTTGAAGGGATTGTTTTGATTAGAAGTCACTCTTGAATATGTCCTGATGCTATTATAAAGAGATTAATGAATGAAAGATTGGTTGTTGAAATTAAGCATTTATTTATTTTGGCACTGGTGGACAATCTGGAAACTATATGACAGTGCTCCTTTCTTTCTCTTTAAAATTAGAGTTATGTTAGTAAACTCTTTACTCTTGTACATTTAGGGTTGTTTTTTTCTTTTGTAATAATATGGAAAACTTACAGAGGCCTTAATTATGTAAGAAATACATACTAAGCTGGAAAGAAAGCATGGTTACTACTACTACTACTAATACTACTAATACTACTAATACTACTGTTACTATTTCTACTACTACTACTACTACTACTACTACTAATAATAATAATAATAACAATCACAACAACGATAATGATAGGCATGTTCATCCAAATTTGAGTGATCAGGGTGACCTATAGTCAATGCCTCCTTATCCTCCAAATCACTGTAATTCGTTATAGTAGTAAAGCAACCCTTTTGTTAACATTTATGTTTGTTCGTTATTAATGCAATATAAAATTAAATTGAAAATTACCTTAAGAAACTAGTTATAACAATGCAACTATTTCATTTTATATTTTAAAAAATGAGGCATTCATTTAATGCAGTTATTTTAAAGTTTCATATTTTAATTTGTGTTTTTAACAAATAGTTCCAATAAGACAAGAAAATCTTCAGGTGTACAATGTGACTAAAGGTAAGCTTGAACTTTATGAATATTCATATTCTCTGTTGCTATGGAAATTCACATGGTATGCAATAATATCACTATTAAAACTAATATTTTTAAAAGAGGTTTTGTAAATATGCCTTTCTGCTAATACACTAGAGAGAGAGACACAGACAAAAAAATCTTGTAGAAAAATAATGCTTCAACAAAATATTATAAAATATGAAGAAATATTATTAGTGATTGCATTCAGTGAAATATTTTATTCATACCAGAAAAATAAAATGTCCTATTAAAAAAACATTAGCTGAATGACTAATATCCAAAGTTATATACCTAAAATATTTTAAAACAACTTCAACTGAAATTTATTTGTGAGAAAAGAAAATTAGTGTCATGCAAGTATTTTATTTATAAATTGATTTTTAGAACCAACTTAACCTTGCAAAAAACTGCAAATTACATGTTAATGGAAGATTGCTGCAATTCAAATAAATTTATGTGTTTGAGTGGCATCACAAAATTACAAATAAACTTTATTAATTAAGTAGTGAGGTGACATAATTTCAGGCCAGCTCAATTAAGATGGTAGAGAAATAAGACCAAAGCCAATTATATTCCTGTGTAATATGCATGTAAATTCTCATCAAGAGGAAAACAAGCCCTGTTTTCCACAGATTCTCGTTGTTGCTTATTGTAACATCTATAGTCAAAAGGTAAGGTGTGCCTAGATGCTTTAATTTGCAGTGGGTCTATTAATATCCATGACAGTACCATGGTATTCAGTATAGATGAACTGTTAATTCCCAAAGCATAGCTCCAAGTCACAGTGAGTTGAGAAAATATGAGAGTTCATTTTATCTTAATTCTCAAAAAAACCAGCTCCTGGTTTGGATGATTCTTTCTATAGTTGTTTTGTTTCTATTTTCTTGATTTCAGCCCTGAGTTTGATTATATCCTGCCTTCTACTCCTCTTGGATGAATTTGCTTCCTTTTGTTCTAGAGTTTTTAGGTGTGCTGTCAAGCTGCTAGTTCATGCTCTCTCTAGTTTACTTTTGGCTGCACTCAGAGCTATGAGTTTTCCTTTTAGGACTGTTTTCATTGTATCCCATAAGTTTGGGTATGTTGTGGCTTCATTTTCATTGAACTCTAAAAAGTCTTTGATTTACTTTTTTATTTCTTCCTTGACCAAGTTATCATTGAGTAGAGTGTTGTTCAGCTTCCATGTGGATGTTGGCTTTCTATTATTTATGTTGTTATTGAAGATCAGACTTACTCCGTGGTGATCAGCTAGGATGCATGGGATAATTTCAATATTTTTGTATCTTTTGAGGCCTGTTTTGTGACCTTTTGTGACCTGTTATGGTCACTTTTGGAGAAGGTACCATGAGGTGCTGAGAAGAAGTATATCCTTTTGTTTTAGGGTAAAATGTTCTGTAGATATCTGTTAAATTCATTGGTTTCATAACTCCTGTTAGTTTCAATATGTCTCTGTTTAGTTTTTGTTTCAAGGATCTGTCCATTGATGAGAGTGGGGTGTTAAAGTCTCCCACTATTATTATGTGAGGTACAATGTGTGCTTTGAGCTTTGCTAAAGTTTCTTTAATGAATGTGGATGCCCTTGCATTTAGAGCATAGATATTCAGAATTGAGAGTTCATCTTGGAAGATTTTACCTTTGGTGAGTCTGAAGTGCCCCTCCTTGTCTTTTTTGATAACTTTGGGTTGGAAGTCAATTTTATTCGATACTGGAATGGCTACTCCATCTGGCTTATTCAGACCCTTTGATTGGAAAATTGTCTTCCAGCCTTTTACTCTGGAGGTAGTGCTTTCTTTTTACCTGAGGAGTGTTTCCTGTATGCAGCAAAATGTTGGGACCTGTTTATGTAGCCAGTCTTTTAGTCTATGTTTTTTTATTGGGGGATTGGATTCATTGATATTAAGAGATATTAAAGAAAATTAATTGTTACTTCCCTTTATTTTTGTTGTTAGAGTTGGGATTCTGTTCTTGTGGCTATCTTCTTTTAGGTTTGTTGAAAAATTACTTTCTTGATTTTTTTAGGGCCTCATTTCCCTCCTTATGTTGGAGTTTTCCCTTTATTATCCTTTGAAGGGCTGGATTTGTGGAAAGATATTATGTGAATTTGGTTTGTCATGGAATACTTTGGTTTCTCCATCTATGGTGATTGAGAGTTTTGCTGGGTATACTAGCCTGGGCTGGCATTTGTGTTCTCTTAGGGTCTGTATAACATCTGTTCAGGATCTTCTGGCTTTCATAGTTTCTGGTGAGAAGTCTGGTGTAATATGTTACTTTACATGTTACTTGACCCTTTCCCTTCCTGCTTTTAATATTCTATCTTTATTTGGTTCATTTGTTGTTCTGGTTATTATGTGTCAGTAAGAATTTCTTTTCTGGTTTAGTCTATTTCGAATTCTATAGGCTTCTTGTATGTTCATGGGCATCTGTCTTTTTAGGTCAGGGAAGTTTTCTTCTATAATTTTGTTGAAGATATTTACTGGCCCTTTGAGTTGAAAGTTTTCATTCTCATCTATACATATTATCCTTAGTATTGGTGTTCTCATTGTGTCATGGATTTCCTGGATGTTTTGAGTTAGGATCTTTTTGCATTTTGCATTTTCTTTGATTGTTGTGTCCATGTTTTCTATGGAATCTTCTGCACCTGAGATTCTCTCTTCCATCTTTTGTATTCTGTTACTGATGCTCGCATCTATGGTTCCTGATTTCTTTCCTAGGATTTCTATCTCCAGAGTTGTCTCCCTTTGTGATTTCTTTAATGTTTTTACTTCCATTTTTAGATCTTGGATGATTTTGTTCAATTCTTTTACCTGTTTGGTAGTGTTTTCCTATAATTCTTTAAGGGATTTTTGTGTTTCCTCTTTAAGGGCTTCTAACTGTTTACCTGTGTTCTCCTGTATTTCTTTAAGGGAATTATTTATTTCCTTCTTAATGTCCTCTATCATCATCATGAAAAGTGACTTTAGATCCATAACTTGCTTTTCTGGTGTGATTGTTTATACAGGACTTACTTTTGGTGGTTCTGACGATGCCAAGTAACTTGCTTTCTGCCGCTTCTGTTCTTATGCTTTCCTCCTGCCATCTGATTATCTCAAGTTCTTGCTGGCCTCAATATATCTGATTGGAGCCTGTCCTGCCTATAATTCCACTTCATTCAGGACTCCTATGAGTCCAGCTTTCTCTGTGATCCTGTGATTCTGGGATCTTGTGAACCTAAAATTTTGGGTGTGTCAGAGTTCTTGGTAGTCAAGCTTCCTCTGAGATCCTGAGATCCTGGTGTGACCAAGCTCCTGGGATTCTGGGATCCTGAAATCTTAAGATCCTGGGCATGTTACAGTGCCTGGAAGTGATGTCTCCTCTGGGGACTGTGGGGCTGTCTGGCATGTTCTAAACCAAGGTATACTAGCACTGATCAGAAGGAAATGGAGCAACTGGACAGACAGTGCTTCCATGTCCTTGCTCCTGCTGTCATAGGCCTGTCACAATTGGTTTGGAACAGATGTTATTTTCCACTCATCAGTGATCCTAAGATCCTGGGCATGGTAGTGTTTCTGTGGCATGGAGAGTCACAGAAAACTCACTGGGAACCATGGGAACTGACCGTCTGCCTAGTTTATGCCCAAGGTGGCCTGGAGCTGGCGCCGATCAGAAGAACTCAAAATAATTTTGATCCATCTGATCTTAGTAAGAGTGCTTAAAAACTTAGGTTATTTGACACCTGATATGAAGAATTTCTTTTTTGATAGTATTTATACTTTCTTCTAAAAAAGAGACTGAATTATTGAAAAAAAAAACACATTTGTTGGCAATAGAGAGATGTATTTGTTCATGAAGACTTAGTAGGGAAGAGACCCAAAGCTATTAGACACATTAACGTAGTCCATTGATACATGCTATAAATTCCTTGACTTATTATGATAGTAAAACAAAATGTCTATTCTATTTTTTAGCAGAAAAACCTGGAAAAATACCAAGTAAGTACAATTTTTATTGGCAACAAATTCTTTCTGGTACATGTATGTGGCTGTGTTATATATGTGAGAAACAGCATTTAAAGAATAAAATATATTTCAGTCTGTGGTCAGCAGCTCCATCACTTTGGGCCTGAGGTAAGGTGGAACATCATGGTAGTGAACACAAGCGGTGGAAGAGGCTGCTCTCCTCAGGGGCAGCTAAGATGCAGAGAGACAGAGAGACAACCTTAGTAATACTCTCCCAGTTCAGTCCTGCATACTAATAACTCATTTGACTATGGACTCATCTACTTGGAGCTAGTAAGGTCCTGAATGAATGAATGTCAGTCGCATAAGTGTTGATAATATGTAAGTAAAAATTCCATCATAGCTGTCTTCCCAACCTGGGAAGTTTATGAACTGAGGATACTCCCACACAGAGATTGCTCCTACTGATATTAGTGAAGCCTGCCTCCTGTTCAGATAATAAAATAGCTCTGATTTCTTGTGTATATGTATGCTATAACCCTGCCTCCCTGTTCAATTGAATATAATAAACATGGTGAGTTTTCTGAGCATTCTAAGTATGTATAAACCTGCTATAAACAAATTTTTTAAAGTTTTGAGAATTCATTGAAATAATCAAACTTGTTCTCTTCCATGTTTCCAGTTTTAAGAAAAACAAATCATTAAAAATTACTATTATTTTATACTTATGACACATTTACACACCCACATTTCAATTCCTCACACCCTGTGTAGGCAGTGCCTGCTCTATGGACTGTGTGGGCCTAAATGTTTTTAATAGTTTACCCAATGGATCAGTAGAGAAGAGAACATAAATGAATAATTAATAAATGAAACTCACCAAGTATGTCTTTTTTTTTGTTTTTTTTTTTTTGTTTGTTTGTTTTTTTTTTTTTTTTTTTTTTGGTTTTTCGAGACAGGGTTTCTCTGTATAGCCCGGGCTGTCCTGGAACTCACTTTGTAGACCAGGCTGGCCTCGAACTCAGAAATCCGCCTGCCTCTGCCTCCCGAGTGCTGGGATTAAAGGCGTGCGCCACCACGCCCGGCTCTCACCAAGTATGTCATTCAAAACTTCTTTGACTGAAATTAATAAAACCTCATATAGTCGCCAGCAATTAAAAATATGAGACTAATGAATTTTTTCACAGATATAAGGACAAAATTTATTGATCCTCAAGAAGAGCCCTAGGAAGCTACTTTCTCTATACCAGCCCTGTCTCTATAGCCCCTAAAGCCAAGGATCATAAGAACACATGCTGTGGAGTTAGCAGTCCCTTGAGGAATGGATAGGATCAGTAGGACTGAAGTAAATGATCAAAGTGGGAGATTTATAAGACAGAGTACAGTAAATATCACTTGTAGCAAGCAATGACTACTGTATTTGTCAATCTTCTTGGCCTTATTTAGTACATTGAGATATGGATGACCATGTTTTGAGTATGACAAATATACTAATATACTTGTCATTACTTTTGTCTTGCTAAAGGAGATCTAAGGAATAATGATGTTTGAAATAAATACCTACAGTTTTTGTCTGCTGCCTAGATCAGATTCTCAAACTAAACTAACAGATTAGGTCCCCTTTTACCTGTTGTGTTTCAATACTTATAAAAAACTGCCCGTAGTGCTAATGGGAAGAAACACTATCTAATAAAAAAGTGCATAGTTTTTTTTTTTTCCTTTCCAAAAATCCTCTATCCCCTTTCCCCTCCCCCTACTACCCAACACACCCACTCCCATTCCTGGTCCTGGCATTCCCCTATACTGGGTCATAGAGCCTTCACAGGACCAAGGGCCTCTCCTCCCATTGATGACCAACTAGGCAATGTTGTATATCTAAATAAATAAATAAATAAATATGAAAAGAAAATCAGTTTGCTTTTATTGTATCTCACATTTTCATATCATGGCTTGTGATATGATTGAATTTGTATATATAAAATAAATAATACTGTAGAATATTTATTTTATTTTGTGAGGCAACTATGCATAAAAGCATTGCTTTTATAAAGCAAGATAATCACTACTTTAGAATGCTGAGTTTCATGTGTAGATCTAATCAACACTGTACATAAGAACTTTTTTATTAATATGCTGATGACTAATTGATGACTTCCATATTGTCACATTTCATCAAATTGATGTTAATATGAATGATTGAAATTTTATATTAATTTAGATTATATGATGTGACTATGACAATTCAATTGATACAATCAATATTTCTTCTTTTGTTAAAATCCTTTCAACTTTGAGAGTGTTAATAAGATAAGGAAAACTCTACTATCTATTTAATCATCATAGGTATTTTTGACTGGAGGAGTTGCCTTAAAATTATTTTTATTTTGTAAACACATAGCTAAGATGAGGAAAGATGACATGATCAAGGTCATGTACAATGTTTGTAAAATACTAATGTAGAACCCAGAGTTTTGTATTTATGACCCTTTACAAGTTCTACAAAAACATTTCTCATAGTTTGAAAAGAAAATATAAAACCTTTTGTAAAGACAATTCGTAATGGACATGTTAATAATCAAAATAAATTTTAAGTCAATTGAAAAAAAAAAACATAATTTGAGAAGAAGCACAAGCTGCACTCTACTGCTTTAGAGTGCTCATTCTGCCATGCCTGAAGACTTCCCAGTGGTCTGCATTCTCACAATCAGGGCTTCAATAATAGAATAGCAAAGATTCTGAGGGGAGGCAACAATGCAACTTATACACCAGAGTGGTATATTCCATGTCTCAAACAGGATTATGGATTAAACTATGGGTCTGCATTTCATCTCGAAGCTGGGGTGTGTGATCTCTGCCCAGAGAAATGAAAAGTAGGGTACTAGGTTATGTCCCTTCCATTCCACCATCTAGGTGCTTGTAAGTAGCAGGCCAACACCCACTCAGGAGAGACAAAATGCAGCCTAAGATAGAGGTACCAGTCTGTGTTTCTCTGGGTGAGAAAAGGTTCAGACTGGGACTAAGGCTGTGGTTTTCTATCTAACTCTGAGGCAACAAGACATGAGGGGCCCTCTGTGGGACACAGTTAGGTAGTAAGGCTCCATAAGGAAGGCTAGTCCACCAATGGTGATTCTTGATGAAAAAGATAATCCTTGCTTGTCCAAATTGTTTATTCATGGTGAAAAGTGTACATACAATTTACGAAGGGTGAAACACAGATTAAATATTTTTGCAGGAAGGAATCTCCGGGAAGGGAAATTTATTAGCTAAACCCTTGTGGCAAGATCATTTAGATAACTTGTTAGCATGGACTGCTTTCGAATCTATGCTATGTGACCAGTTATCATAGTCCTCTTAGTTGGATTTTGTGGTCACCTGCTCCAGGATAGGAATCTGGTCAGGGGCAGATACAAATGCCTACAGTTCTCAATTATGAGAATTGCCACAGTTCTTTAATATGGTTGACCTTACCAGTTTTTTCTGTCTGGTGACATGGTTCTACTTGACCCACATTAAATCATATGTGTTCTGGGTTTTGTTTTAGTTTAGTATATAAATTTAAGATCTTCATCTTCTATGAATGTGGTAAAATAAATAGTTTGCTTCCATATTAGAGTAGGATGGCTTAACTTGTCAGTGTCAAGTTACCTAGAAATTACCACAAAGTGTTAAAAGAGCTCCAGGCATAATTAAATAAGAATTTCAGTAGTATGATAATGCTTTTCCCTGAATGTATATACATTGGTCTGGATATTCACCTCTGAAATGTCTGTCTATTAATTATTTTAAAGAATATAATTAACTATATAACAAATATATAGTATTTGGCATTAAATCATTAATAATTTTATGAGCATCCCTACACTGAAATATTTCAATATCTCCATCAATCCAGAAGGGGAATTTAATTTATGATTGAAGCAATATATAACATTTCAAATAACAGTTTTACTATTAATGATTCAGTGAATAGGTAAGCAGCAACTGAGTCACACAAAAAATTAATTTTTTAAAGTTTTTAAGCACAGAAAACACACTCTTTTCCTTATGCTGCTCTAATCCTTAGCCCTAATTCTTAAATGAATGAGTTTATGGTCTTTTGTGAAGTGATGACATTTATCCTGAAAGATAAAAATTAGTTCACTTCTAAAATTAGTTAATGTTATTTTTTTCTTTTTTTTTTTTTTAGTTAATGTTATTAATGTTACCTTACAATTAATTAATGAAAACATATTGGCCTTTTCATTTTAAGGAAGTGAGTTGATTTTATTACTGTACAATATATGTCAACCACATGTACTTGATGTGCTGTCCACTTGACCAAATGAGTTGGAATGATAAGCGTCATGCCAACATATCTTAATTCATTTTTTTAAAATGTGGCCAAAATCCAAACAAGGAACAAGTGGCATAGTAAAAATTAATAGCTAGTAAATCTTTTCCTCTTGTCTGTTAGAAGTGTTTGAAGGGCAGGAGTGACTGGTCTCAGATGCTGTCTACATAGGACCTAAAGTATGGCTGCCTGTGAATCTTTTCAGTAAGTGAGATTAGGACTTGTTTAAATCAAAGGGAAAATGGAGTCATTCTCATTTCTAAAATAATCAACAGAACATGAAATTGTAGAAAGAAGTAGTAAAATGAAGATTTAAGAGAGAGACAACTATTGTTCATTGAGACAACTCCACTTTACTCCTCCTTGTTTGTCAATTATGATATAGTGGTACAGAATTGTGGCAAATAATATTATCTACAGACATAGCAATGAAATAATGCAGTGACTGAGTTTTTAGATGTTAAACTGAAATTCACTTCTAGAATACATCTTACTTGGCTGTTGTATAGATTTTATACATCAAAGGCGTCAACTTGTTAGTGACATTTTTACATCCCAATCTATAAAAATTTACAGAATAATGATCAGTAGTGTTTTTAAGACATATTGTTCTGGGTTTGATTTCAGAATGAGGATGCTTTATAGAATAAGGAGAAACATATATGTCCTCCCTTTGACGTTTTGGAAGACTGTAGCAATAATTCTTTAAAATGTTCTATAGAACATGCATCTTAATTTTGCAAGAATTGTGTTTGCTGTTGATATATTGTCAATATAATTATTTTACTTATTACAAATTAGTTCAACCTATTTTTTCTCGAGTCAGTTTTATATATCTTTCCAAAAACATTCATTTTTTAAATGTTTTTAACTTTAATTCTTAACAACTAGCAGTGCAGTGTACATATTAACAAACACTATAATAGCATTTTTAATAAAGTATTATAAAGAAAAGAAGGTGGATTATTTTCATGTTACAAATAGCTCCAGGAAAATTTGTTAATTAAAAGAAGAATTTCATTTTATCTGACCTATCATGAATAAGTGTTAATATATTACTTATTTGGCATCCTTTGTATTTCTGTTGAGTGGTATTACTGTTCTTGCTCTCAGTTCTTATTATAATAATTTGAGTTTTATGTCTTCATAATCATGTTTGCAAACTCTAAAGTTTTAGTTTTAGCATTATATAATCTTAGAAATACACATTTCCAAACTTTTTCAACAAAACTGTGATAATTCTGTTTCAAAACCTAGTTCATTATATAAGATCACACAAACCATACACTGCCATCAGCAGTGTGGCTTCCACTTAGTCACATTCCTTGACATTTTATCAGAGAGAAGGACTAACAGAACTTCAGTTTTGACTCCCAGGTTTGTTGTACTCATTTTGGATTTCATACTGTCCTTAAGACTATGCATCTGTTTGTGAACATGGAAACCATGTCACAGGTTAGAGGATGTGTTTTGAGATTTTTCACTTAGACTTATGCTTATTAGGTTCCCCTGTGTTTTTGTATTGACCTAATTCAGTCTTTTATAGAGTTGCTCTACCTTAAAGAAATTCTAACTTAATTGTGCTCTCTTCAAAATAAAGGTCTTTTCTCATCTCAAAGCCTATTATTTCATTATAAAATATGTTGTTCTATTTAGTAGCCTCTACCAATATGGAAGATATCTCCCTTATCTCTGTTACTTACAAAATCATCTTTAAAACTTACCATATACAGTTAATGCATTGTACATTTTTTCTAATGATTTCTTAAAGCATACAAATCCAGTCACATCTAACCATTTATATGGTAAGTGTATTCTGTAACTGTAGTCTTTAAAAGCCTGTCTTAGGGTTCCCATTGCTGTGAAGAAACACCAAAGCAACATTTATAAAGAACAACATTTAATTGGGGCTAGCTTACAGGTTCTTCAGTTCAGTATGGAAAATAATAAAATCAAGGCTGAAGCATGACAGTCTCTAGGCAGGCATGGCTCTGAAGGACCTGAGAGTTCTACATCTTGTTCCAAATGGTGCTAGGAGAAGACTTCTCCCAGGCAGCCACAAGAAGGGTCTCAAAGCCCACTCCCCCAAACTGGCATACTTCCTCATAGTGCCACTCCCTGTGCCAAGCATATCCAAAAACTACAAAACTTTAACATACTAACTTAATCTATAGTCTGAGTCAATATATATCTATACTTAGGTCAGTTTAACTCCTTCTAATCTGTCAATATGTTTGCCTTCCAGTGGAATCTTCTTTAGAATCACCGTCAGCAAAGTTATATGGGACCCCCACTCAGCTTTTTAAAGAGTAATTATTCTCTAGTATTTCACAATTAACCTTTTATTGTGTTTACAGTATAGCAGGTGGTGTGGAGAATGAGACAAGGTTTTACTATTAGTTCAGGATAACCTCCAACTGGTGAGCCTTCCCTACCAGCCTCCCAAGTGATGTTATTATGGATGAATTCTGTTATTCTCATTCTGAAAGCCTTTTGTCATTGACCATGTAACAACAGAAGTTGGGTCTCCAGTTGCATCTTGAGAGAAGCTTAGGGGAATTCGTTGGCAAATTTAACTTCCCTTTCTTTCTGTGAGGGTATCTTTTCTCTCAGCATTTGCTATACTACAGGTTCACTACAGTTTGTTGGTGAAAGGTAAATATATATATATATATATATATATACATATATATACATATATACATATATATATACATATATACATAGACATATATACCACATATATGAAGAAGAATTTTTAATTTTTCTTAGTTTATTGTTTACGACTAGGGGAGCAACTTGGTAGAGTACTCATTGTATAGAAATTGTGATTCAAACACCAGTACCACATAAATACTTTGTGGTGATACATGCTTGTAATGGAGGCACTTGGGATGTAGAGGCAGGAGAATAAGAATTCAAGGTTATCGTCACCTACATAGTAACTTCAAGGCTGAACTCAAATATTTACATATTTATATATTTATACATATGTGCATGTATATATAAAAGCTCAATTTTGAAATTATTGTATAGGTGAGGATATCCTTGAACTTCAATATATATATATATGTGTGTGTATGTATATTTATATATAAATATGTGTGTAAAAGATTGTCACAAAGGAATTTAATAGGAATTAATGCCTATTACACATGAATTAAAATGATTATAAGTTAATTTTTTAAATTTGTTTTATTTTTGTATTATTTTTTAATCTTATTTTACAGTTCAGTTGTTACCCCCATTCCAGTCTGCCTTCCTCATTCCATACCACCTCCCCTGAATCCAAGAGGATGTCCCTACTCCACTACCCATACAACACCAGGTCTTTTGGAAGGCAGCCGTGCTAGGCTCCTGTCTAAAAGCACACCATGGCATCACTAACAGTGTCAGGCATTGGACCCTCCCCTTGATCTGGATCCCAATTTGGGCCTGTCTCAGGACCTCCTTTCCCTCAGTCTCTTCTCCATTTTTGTCCCTGTAGCTCTTTTAGACAGGAACAATCCTGCATAGAGTTTTTGACTCTGGGATGGCAACCCCATTTCTTCAATTGATGCCCTGTCTTTCTACTGGAGGTAGACTCTGCAAATTCCCTCTCTCCACTGTAGGGCATTTCATCTAAGGCTCCTCCCTTTGAGTCCTAAGAGTCTCTCACCTCCAAGGACTCTTGTGTATTCTAGAGGGTTCCCCAACTCTTTCCTATTAAAGAAGATTCTCTGTTTCCAGACTTTCTGCTGACCCTCAGGGCTTCACTTCTGTCTCTTCCCAGCAATACCTAATCATGTTTCCCTTTGCCCCATCCTGACTCCACTCCCACCTAGGTCCCTCCCTCCCTCTGCCTCCTGTGATTGCTTTCTTCTCTCTCCCAAGTGGGATTGAGGCATCCTTTCTTGGGATCTTCACATTGTTAACCTTTTTGAATTCTGTGGAACCTTCTTGTATCCTGGCTATTGTGTACTCTTTTTGGCTAATATCCACTTATTAGTGACAATATACCATGCATGTCATTTGAGTCTCAGTTACCTCACAAAGGGTGATATTTTCTAGTTCCATCCACTTGCCTGCAAAACTTATGATGTCCTCATTCTTAATAGTTGTGTAGTATTCAATTGTGTAAATCAACCACATTTTTGTGTCCATTCTTCCACTGTAGGATTTCTATGTTGTTTCCAGATTATGGTTATCAAACATATGACAACTCTGAACATAGGACATCTTTTGGGTATATTCCCGAGTGGTATAGTCTTCTGGTAGATCTGTTTCCAATTTTCTGAGAAATGTTCAGATTAAATTTCAGAGTGACTGTATCAGTTTGCAATCCCACCAGCAATGGAGGAGTGTTCTTTCTCCATATTCTTGCCAAATGTGCTGTCATCTGAGGTTTTGATCTTAGTCATTCTGATTTGTGTAACGTGGAATCTCAGGATCATTTGATTTGCATTTCCCTGGTCACTAGGAACTTTGAACATTCCCTTAAATGCTTCTCTTCAACATTCCTCTACTGTGAATACCCTGTTTAGCTCTATACCCCATTTTTGATTGTGTTGTTTCTTCTTGAGTTCTTTATATATTTTAGATATTAGTCCTCTATCTGATGTGGGGTTAGTGAAGGTTTTTTCCCAATCTCTAGGTTGCTGATTTGTCCTATTGATTATGTTCTTTGCCATACAGATGCTTTTCATTTTCATGAAAATTTTTGATTTAGAACCTGAGCCAATGGAGTTCTGATTAAACAGGAAATTTCCTCCCCATGCTAATGAGTTAGATGTTCTTTCTTATTTTCTCTTCTATTAGATTCAGTGGATCAGGTTTTATGTAGCGGTTTTTTGAACCACTAGGACTTGAGTTTTGTACAAAGTGACAAATATGGTTCTAGTTTCTTTTTCTTTTTTTCTTACATACAGACTGGCAGTTAGTCCAGTGCCAATTTTTGAAGATGCTTTTTTTTCCATTGTATATTTTTGGCTTCTTTGTCAAAGATCAAGTGTCCATAAGTGTGTGGTTTTTATTCCTGGGTCTTTCATTCTACTTCATTGATCAAAGTATCTGTCTCTCTCCTAATATCATGCAGTTTTTATCACTATTGCTTTGTAGTATAACTTAAGATCAGGGAATGGTGATTTCCCCCAGAAGTTCTTTTATTGTTAAGAATTGTTGTTGCTATTCTAAGTTTTCTATTTTTCCAGATGAATTTGAGAATTTCTCTTTCCATGTCTTTGAAGAATTGTGTTGTAATTTTGACAGGGATTGTGTTGAGCCTGTAGATTACTTTTGTTAGGATGGCCATTTTTACTGTCAATTCTACCAATCGGTTAGCATAGGAGGTCTCTCCATTTTTTGAGGTCATCTTTGATTTCTTTCTTCAGAGACTTGAAGTTCTTGTCACACAGATCTTTCACTTGTTTGGACAAGGTTACCCCAATTTTATATTATTTGTGACTATTGTGAAGGGTGTTGTTTCCATAATTTCTTTCTCAGACCATATATATATATATATATATATATATATATATATATATATATATATATGATTGTCCCAAAGGAATTAATACCTATTACATATGACTTAATATGATTACAAATTAATTTTAAGAAATTCAGAATTAAAGATTTCAACATTAATTGCGAAAGATCATGTATAAGCAAACATTAAGTGTTAGAAAATATTAAACATCATTAGATATCAATAAAATATAGATTAGTTCACTATTACATACCATTTCATAAGTAATTTTTAAATTATAACTTAATTACATAGTTTACAATTACATATTTACAATTACAATTTAATTACAAATTTTTGAAAATTTTAATTGCTGTTGGGAATGCAAAATGGTCTGATATCATAGTTTTTTGTTTGTTTGTTTGTTTGTTTTATAATATCGGGTTTACATTAAAACTCCACTATTACCTCTATGGAGGATGAAAGGAATGGAAACTTATGCTCTCTCAAAAGGCTATGCATGAATATTTATAGAACTAACCTAGTAACTGGCCAAACTGGAACCACATACCTTCAACAGAAGAATAGATACATCACCTTAGGTACAGCTACATGTTAGAATAATACAAAGGATTTGTGTCCGGAGGCTTCTGGCCTGGAGCATGTTGAAACAGGACACAGAGTAGGACTCTGATCTGGCTATAACTTCTAAAAAGTCCTAAAAAATTTCTTGCTAATTCTGAGGGTTAAACGCTGCTGGTTTAGGCCATTAACACCTATAGCCTACTGGAGGGAGGGTGATTAAGAACTGTAGCCTTTTTTCTATCTCAGCAGTAACCACACTGCTTTAACTTTCCGGCTGCTAGTAGAAGTTGCAGGAAGAAAAAGGGAAACTTTGAAGTGAATTTATTTCTTAGTTGTAAAAAAGAAGCATTTATTTCTTAGTTGTAAAATCTAAGTTGTGAAAGCTCTCTAGAAAAAGGGGGGAAATGTTAAGATCCTAAAAGGGGTAAGGGAAAAATTAGCCCTCCTCTCTTTGCAGTCTCTGGCATTTAGCACCTCATCCTAAAACAGAAGGAGATTAAGGATTAATTGCTAGAGCCTTTTCCCTTTGGTCCAGATGCCTCTTGCTTGTCAGGCTAGGGGGAAGTTTGGGGCAATAAACTTCTATTGAACAAGGAGAAGAGAATAATGCTTACAGAAGGGAAAACTTTTACATAAGCAAATAGGCATAAACTCACATAAATTCATATACAGATTCACAATGCACATTTATACATTTCCATTCAACCAGTTGGTCACAGTTTGCATACATTCTCACAGTTGCATACTTACACACACACACACACACACACACACACACACACACACACACACACACACACACACACTTACATATGCATTTAAAGCAAAAGACCAGGCACCAGTGCAGAAAGAACTCACTATTAATGAGCTCCAATCTTGATTGAATAGAGAAAGAAAAAGCTTTTACCTGTTTAATGCTAAATGCATTAAACTCAAGTTTGTAAGAAGGAAAGCTTTGTTCCTTTTTGTAAAACTAAGCCTGCCTTGTTATTAAGAAAAGACCTGTCCTATCCCATGGTAAGGAGATGTCTGCCTGTTTCTTCTGCTCTCTGCAGTTTCTTCTTCTTCTTCTTTTTTTCTTCCCCTCTGCATTCTGTATATAGCCCTCTTGGTTTTTTTATGTTATTGATAGTTTCTAAGTTATTCCACTCTGTATTCTCCTTCCAGTTTTGCTCCTCTCCCTTCCTGCTCTGATCTCACAGTGATGCTCTTACTCCCAATGCTATGCCTTTAAGTTCTTGAGCGCAGTTCTGTCTCAAAAGTTCTCTTGTGTCCTGATTAGAAAAAAAAAATCTTCAGTTCTGTTTTGGTTTTGTTTTTTTTTTTGTTTTTTTTTAGACAGGGTTTCTGCCTCCCAACTGCTGGGATTAAAGGTGTGTGCCACCATGCCCAGATTTCAGTTCTGTTTTTAAAACTTCTGTTCAGATCTGTCTAAAAATTATTCTGTCTAAAAAGTTCTCCTCGGCTCAGTTCTGACTCCTCTCTTTGTCCTCACCAATTATACATCTTTCAGGATATATGACCACATGGGAAAAGGTTCATCACAAGTTTACATAAATTCAAATCATAAATCAGATAAGAAGTTTACAACATAGAATGTTTTACATCCATATCCATTAGGAGTAACAGTCATTACCTGTCACAGGTCCACAAGTGCATTGAGAATTGAAAACCATAACTAAGTTATTAGTTAAGTTTTGTATAGGTAAACACAGTCAATATTTTTATCTTCTGTCCTAGCACCTAATAAATCGTTAGTTCCTTTTTATAACCTTTGGTTAATGATTTTATAACCTCTTGGAATGTGCTCTAAGTAGTAAAAGTCTGGTTACTATCTAGAATTAATTAACTTGTGACACAATTGGAGACTGGCAGAGTTGCAGTTTTGACTATCAGAAAAGGACCTAATAGCAGTACCATTATATATATTTAAAAAAAGTTTAATAAAAAAATACTGATACGATTTTAGAAATTCTTACAGGATCAGCATTAAGAATTAAAAAGTCACCTATTTGTCTACACAGCATCACTACAAGAGAGTACATCTTCATATTTCTGCAGAGATCTGCTCAAAATGGGGTGGGCTAATACCTAGTGATATATGTATACCTAGTTATATATGTAATAATAACAGTAAAATCATATTAATAGCAGGAATCTTTTCTAAAATGATTTTCCCATGGGGCATGCCTATCAGAGCTTTGTTGTAGATTTTAATCTAAGGTGAAGTCATCTCAGGAAGATCAGCTGCTAGCTTGTCCTTTGATGGTTCCTGACAGATTTGTGCTAAAATCCAAGGACATTTACTGTAGGATCATTGAAAAATCAACTAAGATCCCACTGGAAAATTACATTTAAAAATGACAGTGTCCTCTCATTTTTCTTGCTGGTCTTTGTTTCAATTGTCTTATCATTGGTGAGGTTCATCGTGTAAATGAACTACGGCTAGCTAGTTCCCAGAAGTTAAAGGTACCCTGCTTGCTTCTGTAGTTTCAGCTCTCAAGGCAGCCATTTTGCCTTTTTTGAACTGGAGAAAGATTCCTGCCCAATGTCAACAAATGGTCTCATGACAGACAGTGTTATACACTCAGGAAGATATCTGTTCACCTTTTGGAAATTGCTGTTCTCCAGTCTCTCATTCCTGATTGTTTGCCTCAACTCTTCCTTCATGCATTTGATTCACTTTGTTTTTTGTTTTTTGTTGTTGTTGTTGTTGTTTTTTCTAAGATTTATTTATTATATGTAAGTACACTGTAGCTGTCTTCATACACACCAGAAGAGGGCGCCAGATCTCGTTACGGATGGTTGTGAGCCACCATGTGGTTGCTGGGATTTGAACTCTGGACCTTCGGAAGAGCAGTCGGGTGCTCTTACCCACTGAGCCATCTCACCAGCCCCGATTCACTTTGTTTTAATCATTGTTTCCACTCACAGATATTTGTGGGTTCCTTTAATTTTGTTAAATGTATGTGTTTTGGTATTTATCTATTCTATTACATTGAGAGGCATGGAGAATATTTAAATTTTATTGCTGCTATATTTTCAGAATCTTCCAAATGTATTTTCATTGCCCTATTCCATGATCACAAAGCATCTCAGACTCTGTACCCTACATGGTGAGTTTTAACTGACAATGGACAATCCTGTACAACACAGGGGCCCATGTCTCACCTGCTGAAGTCTTCTCAAGAATAAGATGAAATTATATTTATCATCTTTGAGCTCAGAACCTCAATAATATGGAGTCTTCTCTTTTGTGCTGTTCATTTGGTGAATAATCTCTTAGGTGTTCAATGGAGCATATCATTAGAACTACTAATGCCTGAAAATTCTTATTTTTCTCTAAACCTGATATTAACTGAACATTATCATACACTTGTAATTAAAAAGAGAAGTATTATCAGTCAGAGATTTGGACTATTTTAATAGCTAAATGTATAACTAAAAATTTAGAGTATCCTATTATAAAATCTTAAATTTTAATTACTTGGAGGCTGATTTTTGGGGGATGGAATGTTGAAAATAGTAGTATCAATATTTTGACATAATGAAATTAATATCAAATTTCTACAAATTGTTTCATGGGTCAGGGCTCTTGCTACTGGGGGGTCACAACTTCAGAAATCTTCAAATAAAGCACCATAAATTTGGAAAACGTATTTAATATGTCTAGGTTTCTCTTAAATTTTTGCATTGTAGTGATATCTAGTTTAAAATTTGGGAACATTAAATAACATAAAATAGCATGTGTATGTAAATATATAGTTTGGTGTATAATGAAGATTATTGATCATTTAGTTCCAGGGGGTTTGAAGGTAATAATAAGGACTATGGCACTGACATTCATGTAGATCTGCTACTCTCCATGCTAGGGGCAGATTCCACTTTAGTATTAATGCGAGTAAAATTATAAAATGAATAACTAGGGAGAATATTTTTTTCTGTCTTTTAGGTTTGGTTTGAAACCATCTTAACTCTTGGAGCAAATGTAATTAAATTCATTTTGTTCTACAAGTTATCCATGGAATATCCACATTTGACTGAAGTCATTGGTGTATCAGCTACATGAATATCATTCTGAACAGTCTCCTCTTTGCTGATCCTGAGAAATTCAATGTAGAGATTCATTTGGTGAAATGTTTGCCACTGTTCCTTATTAGTCTCTGGGTCACAGCAACTGGAGCTCATTCATTTATGGGTGATGTTAAGTTTTTCTGACAGTCTCCTTAAGACAGTCATCTTACTCTCAGTGACTGCAAGGATACTCTGAAAGAACTATAAAAGCTTATTCAACATTTTTGTCTTCACTATGTGATGTGTGCACAATTCCAAATATGAGTGCCTCTGCATACTTTATTATTTCAAGAAGGCTGTGTCTATTTTAGTCTGGCAGTTAATTTTCTTTAAATCTCATGGTCATTTTGAATAATTGAATGTATAAGAGGAGCCTCTCCCACCTAAGGGCTAAGATAAACTAGCTGCTAACTCTAGTTCTGGACCATGGTGGATGCATTGACTTTCTTGGGAAAATAAAAATTCATAGAATATATTATTGTATTAACTTGTTCTAAGCAATTCAGAAAGTCAGTTGAAGAAAAATTTGAAGCACTGGATATCTCTAGAAATAGAAAGTACTGCATTGAATCTAATGAAACAACAGGAGTGGAGAATAAAAACAAAACTAAACAAAAAACTCCAGGCTAAATTTCCTTTGTGTTTGTGCCTAAGGTTCCCAGATGCTTAATAATGAGTATCTCTTGGAACTGCAGCAATTCAAACATTGCTAGCAGAGAAAAGATACAGAGACTGTGTGGATAGCAATGCATACATTATTTAGTTAGATTTTATTTATTTATTGTGTTTGCTAAGAATAATCAGAGCTGTTATGAACACTGTAGGGGAAATTTGTATATTTAAAAATGTGTAATGGTTAATATTGATTGCTAATTTGACTAGATTAGAATGTGTCTCAAGATTAGGGAACCGTGTGTCTCAGTGTCTCTGTGAATTCAGTTAGAGAGGATCAGCTAGACCAGCAAGATGTGTTCAAAACATCAACAGTATCATGTCATAGGCTTGATGCACACATGAAATAAAGAATAGAAATGAGAGATGCAGTTAGCACAGATATCGTTGTCTTTTCCTGGCACTTGTCCCATAAAGTGACCATCCTCGGTCATATGCCCATATTACTCTGATGTCCAATCTTACTCAAGCCCAGTACAATAGGGCTAACTAATAATGCTTTCAAATTTCATATTTTAAAGTTGTCCTCTGTGTACTTTGGTCCCCCCTACAGAAATCTGACTTAAAGTAGGGAAGACAAAATTAACCATCCATGCCATCACTATGAGCTCCTTATCATCTATCATCTCTTTCAGTTTCACTGTCTTTTTCTATTAAATTTATTTATTTGTTTACTTTACACCCCAATACCAGCCCCTTCTAGTACCCCCTCACACAGAGCCTTCCCATATTCCCCTGTCATTCTCTGTTGAGTAGGGAAAGGCCCTCTCTAGATATCACCCCCATTACTCCCCCTACTCCCTAGCAGGACTATTCCCTTCGTCACCCACTGAGGCCAGATAAGGCTGTCCATTTAGGGGAATGGGATCCACAGAGAGGCAGACAACGGATTCAGGGAGAGCCTCTGCTCCTATTGCTTGGGGACTTGCATGAAGACCAAGCTGATCATCTGCTATATATGTGCACTGAGCCTATGTCTAGCCCATACATGCTCTTTGGTTGGTAATTCAGTCTCTGGGAACCCACAAGGTCCAGGTTAGTTGACTCTGTTGTTCTTCCTGTGGGTCTCTCAATCCTTCCCCCAACTATTCCCTAAGACTCCCAGATCTCCCCTTTGGCCATGGTTATGTGCACCTTTTCCATTGGCTGCTGGTAGAGCCTCTCAGAGGACAGTTATGGTAGGTTCCTGTCTGCAAGCATAAGAGTGTATCTTTAATAGTGTCATGAATTGGTTCTTGCCCGTGGGATGGGTCTCAATTTAGGGCAGCCATTGTGGCCATTCCCTCAGTCTCTGTTCCTGTGTATCTTGTAAGCAGGACTCAGATATGTACCTCTATTCTTTTGTATCATTCTTAGTGCCTTGCTAGCTTCCTGGAGCTTCCATATAACCATTCTTCTACAAACATTTTCTCAACAATCCTTTACCATTCCATCAGTTCTAACTCCCTGCTTCCTGGATCTCCTTACTCTACATTTTATTTTAAATACATGGCTTAAATTTCATCATGGAACTCGGAGTTGCAACGATCAGTGACAATGCCTAGCGGTTCTAAAACATTTTTTTTTTTTTTTGCTGTGGATTCACTGCCTTTCTAGGACTGTTCTCCCTTCTTGACATCTATGGTATCAGACATAATTAACAAGCCAAATCTATTTGTTTAGTATTAGGATTCTGCTAGTTTCCTTTAGAGCTGTGGTTCTCAACCTGTGCATCACGACCCCTTTGGAGAGTTGAACAACCCTTTAACAGGGATTACCTCTCTTCCCTAGAAAACAGGCCAGTGGCACTTCAACTCTCTGTGAGGCTCGGGGTTTCCTCTAGCACTGAGGCCAAAGAAGCTATATGATCATGACAATGAATGAAAATCTGCAAGTGATGAGGGTGAGGAGGTGGGGTGGCGGAAAGAGACCTAGAATAAGACAGGTGAGCAAGAATCAATGGGGGTGATCTTAGCTATAACTCCCTATCCTAGGGATATGAAACAGGGCTCCCAATGGAGAAGCTAGAGAAAGTAACCAAGGAGCTAAAGGGATCTGCAACCCTATTGTTGGAACAACATGATGTACTAACCAGAACCCCAGAGCTCTTGTCTCTAGCGGCATATGTATCGAAAGATGGCCTAGTCGGCCATCACTGGAAAGAGAGGCCCATTGGACTTGCAAACTTTATATGCCCCAATATAGGGGAATGCCAGGGCCAAAAGAATGGGAATGGGTGGGTAGGGAAGTGGGGGGCGCTATGGGGGACTTTTGGGATAGCATTGGAAATGTAATTGAGGAAAATATGTAATAAAAATATTAAAAATTAAAAAAAAAAGGAAGTCAGGACTGGAAAAAAAAAAAAAAAAAAGAAACCTGAAGAGGCCATATTCTGTAGCCAGGCAAGAACCCCAGTGGAGCATTAAAAACACCAACCCACCCGCAAAACTTTCAACCCAAAATTTATCCTGTCTATAAGAAATGAAGTCATGGGGGATGGAGCAGAT
The DNA here is from genome assembly GCF_978045245.1 of Mus caroli. Lineage (NCBI taxonomy): Eukaryota > Metazoa > Chordata > Mammalia > Rodentia > Muridae > Mus > Mus caroli. Next base: position 31,249,757 of record NW_028227264.1, read on the forward strand.
TATTAGAAACATTTAATATCATGCTTCCTGTCTATCATGCCTCTGTTTTTACAGAAGCTTAATGCTGCTCCCACCACATCTATTTCCCAAGTCAGAAAGCTTGACTGCGTTTAGAAACTGCATTTAAGGACACAAATTTGTATGCCTGGAGTGCATGAGCATATGCGGGCCTCGGGAGGAGGTATGTGACTCTTCACAGGAGTCCTAGTGTCCTCATGGTTCCCTGTGCTGCCTGCAAGCTCCACTTTAGGGGAAAAGCACCCACTTATCCCCACAGCGAGCCTGGGGAGCCAGGCTTACTTAGCTCTAACTAGAACAAAGGAAAATGCTCAAAGATTAGTTTGTAAGAAAAACCTAAAGCCATGTTTCAAAGACCTGTGTTAGAAGTATTTCATCACTTTGCAAGACAGGTCTGAAGTAGTCAGCAGTTTGGTTCTTTAATGATCGTGTTCACTTATTTGGCTGAGTAAGTCAGGACCCTGGCATGAGACAGGAGGAAGGAAAAAACCCAGTCACGATATTTTCTCTAGCAACAAATGAGATGTGGTGATCAGGGGACAGTACAGTATACCAAATGTGTGACATCACTTAAAATCACAACATGGAACAGAATATCAGTGCTTTGATCAGGCCTCAGAGATGTGGCGTATCAGTATGTGAAAAACGGGGAATTGTGTATTTGAGGAAATATATTAGGTAAAGTGGACTATAGTAAATTAACGGAAAAAAACAATGGGAGGCGGCAAGCAACAACAATTATAGCTGATAACATTATTTTTCTGAGTGACCAGAGAAAAGAAAAGGCTTAGAACGGATGATTCTTCTTTGATCACTGTTTGGTGTAGTCTCCTTTGCAAATCATGTATTATAGTTTAAAGATAAATATTAAATTATATATATATATATATATATATATATATATATATATATATATATATATAAAGAGGAAGCTGCATTTAGGATTAGAGAGACCTCTAACTGCCCCTCCCCCCAAAAACCTTTAAGTAAAGTATTTTCCATTAGAAAAAAACAAAAAGCACTTAGATTCTGATTTATTTTTTATTTTTCTCTAGAAGATTCCAAAGAAGCACCAGCTTCAAAGAAAGACAAAGGTGAGTTTGTGACCTGTTGGTTATTATACACTTTCTCTTAAGGATGCAATATTTTGCATTTTGTGGTTTGTTTGTTTTAGTCTAATGTTTTTGATGTCTTGGTATAGTTATGACATTTCTAAGTAACATTTATGTGATAGAAATATCACTTTCATAATTGTTAAACTATACACCTCTTTGTGTATAAGGAAATTACTAGGATGGCATTATTTAACAATAACTATTAGATACATTTATTGGCAAATATTCAGAAACATTCTTTAACATTATCATGTATGAAGACAACTTGAACAAATAGTGCAAATCTCTTATTTTATCAGGAACTGCTTTCAAAAAAGTTAACTATAGTAAAAGCCTTCTCATAAAGGGAGAAACCAGAGAATTAAAAAACACAGAATAGGACCTGGACACACATACATATACATATGCACATATACACATGCATATACATACATACATTTCTTTTGTATCAGAAACAATTCTAGTACTGATCTATCTTTCCCCTTTTCCACTTATCAGTTAAAATATGGTATGCAAACTCTGAGTAAATAAAACAGTACTAAAAGTTTGCAGTGAAAATCAAAAGATGGCTCAAGTATATTTTGTTAGTGTTATCTCTGATTTAAAATTACTTCCACAGGATTCCATATGTGCCTGCAAGTCAGAATGTATAAAAGACCAATTGACATTAATAATATAACTTACTTATACTTATATTGTTACATTAATAGTGTCTCTGATTTTTCACTTCAGATTAAATGTCTTTCTTATCTAGTTTCCTTGAGATATATTTATTAAATGCAAATCTTTATATTAAGAACTTTATAATTAGTTGTCTTAGAGAATCCTGTGTGTGTGTGTGTGTGTGTGTGTGTGTGTGTGTTATGGCTTTATGTTTGCTTTTGTGTGCACATGTGTAGGTTCTTGCAGCTGTGTGCACATGCTTGTTGAAGCTCCATGTCTATATCACTGTTTTCCTGCATAGCTCTCCACTGTGATTTTTTTTGAGCAGGTGCTCATTGATTTGGCACGACTAGCTGTCAGCCAGCTCCAGGAATCTTCCTGCTTCCTCACTTATAGGGTTAGGATTATAGGTGTGCACCATGTCATGCTACCTTAATTCTTGCCAGCTAGACACAAGCCCTCATACTTACACACACTTAAATAACTGGACAATCTTACCAGTTGCTGTCTAAGAAAAGTTTAAGCACATGATAACATGTACTCCTAAGTGAAGCAGCTGAATATTACATGACAAATTCTTCATGATTTTGAAAAACTCCATAACTTTTCTCTTGTGCAGTATTAACCAACATAATTTCCACCCAAGAAAGTAAAAATGCTTCCTTTTCTCTAAGTACTTGCTTATTCACTATTGTTTTTATAATGTTCATTCTGATATGTTTTCTTATACTGACTCTTCATTTTGGTTCCTTTTAGAAGATATTGTTTGGTGCAGTCTCCTTAGCAAATCATATATAGTCTATAGTTTAAAGATTAAAAATAATTATTTTTATATTTTTTATTAGGTATTTTCCTCATTTACATTTCCCATGCTATCCCAAAAGTCCCCCATACCCTCCTACCCCAATCCCCTACCCACTCACTCCCACTTTTTGGCCCAGGCGTTCCCCTGTACTGGGGCATATAAAGTTTGCATGACCAGTGGGCCTCTCTTTACAGTGATGGCCAGCTAGGCCATCTTTTGATACATATGCAGCTAGAGACAAGAGCTCCGGGGTACTGGTTAGTTCATATTGTTGTTCCACCTATAGGGTTGCAGTTCCCTTTATCTCCTTGGGTACTTCCTCCAGCTCCTCCATTGGGAGCCCTGTGATCCATCCAATAGCTGACTGTGAGCATCCACTTTTGTGTTTGCTGGGCCCTGGCATAGTCTCACAAGAGACAGCTCTATCAGGGTCCTTTCAACAAAATCTTGCTAGTGTGTGCAATGGTGTCAGCGTTTGGGGGCTAATTATGGGATGGATAATTTTTTATATAAAAAAGAGGAAACTTTATTTAGGATTAGAGAGACCTCTAAGTGCTCCCCCCGCCCCCAAAGAAAAAACCTTTAAGTAAATTAAAGTATATTCTTTTAGGAAAAAAAAAAAAAAGCACTTAGACTCTGACTTATTTTTTATTTTTCTCTAGAAGATTCCAAGGAAGCACCAACTTCAAAGAAAGATAAAGGTGAGTTTGTTACCTGTTGGTTATTATACACTTTCTCTTAAGAATGCAATATTTTGCATTTTGTGGTTTGTTTGTTTTAGTCTAATGTTTTTGATCTCTTGGTATAGTTATTGACATTTCTAAGTAACATTTATGTGATAAAAATATTTTGACACTTTCATAATTGCTAAACTATACATCTCTTTGTGTACAAGGAAATTACTAGGATGGCATTATTTAACAGTAATTATTAGATACATTTATTGGCAAATATTCAGAAACATTCTTTTAACATTATCATGTTCAGGATAACTTGAACAAGTAATGCAAATCTCTTATTTTATCAGGAACTGCTTTCAAAAAAGTTGACTATAACAAAAGCCCTCTCATGAAGGGAGAAACGAGAGAACTAAAAAAGGCAGAATAGGACCTGGACACACATACATATACACATATACACATACATGTGCACACATACATACACATACATACATACATACATACATAATACATATACATATTTCCAACATATACACACCACACACACAATACATATACACATATACATAAACAATACACATATATTACACACACATACATATAAATACACAATGTTTACATACATACACCATTCACACACACACACACACACACACACACACACACACACACACACACACACCACACACTAATGTTTCTATTTGAAGATCACATTTTTTTTGTATCAGAAAAAATTCTAGTATTGACCTATCTTTCCCCTTTTCCACTTATCAGTTAAAATATGGTATGCAAACTCTGAGTAAATAAAACAGTACTAAAAGTTTGCAGTGAAAATCAAAAGATGGCTCAAGTATATTTTGTTAGTGTTATCTCTGATTTAAAATTACTTCCACAGGATTCCATATGTGCCTGCAAGTCAGAATGTATAAAAGACCAATTGACATTAATAATATAACTTACTTATACTTATATTGTTACATTAATAGTGTCTCTGATTTTTCACTTCAGATTAAATGTCTTTCTTATCTAGTTTCCTTGAGATATATTTATTAAATGCAAATCTTTATATTAAGAACTTTATAATTAGTTGTCTTAGAGAATCCTGTGTGTGTGTGTGTGTGTGTTATGGCTTTATGTTTGCTTTTGTGTGCACATGTGTAGGTTCTTGCAGCTGTGTGCACATGCTTGTTGAAGCTCCATGTCTATATCACTGTTTTCCTGCATAGCTCTCCACTGTGATTTTTTTTGAGCAGGTACTCATTGATTTGGGAAGACTAGCTGTCAGCCAGCTCCAGGAATCTTCCTGCTTCCTCATTTATAGGGTTAGGATTATAGGTGTGCACCATGTCATGCTACCTTAATTCTTGCCAGCTAGACATAAGCCCTCATACTTACACACACTTAAATAACTGGACAATCTTACCAGTTGCTGTCTAAGAAAAGTTTAAGCACATGATAACATGTACTCCTAAGTGAAGCAGCTGAATATTACATGACAGACAAATTCTTCATGATTTTGAAAAACTCCATAACTTTTCTCTGGTGAGTTATTAACCAACTTAATTTCTACCCAAGAAAGTAAAAATGCTTCTTTTTCTCTAAGTATTTGCTTATTCAGCATTGTTTATATAATGTTCATTCTGACATGTTTTCTTATACTGACTCTTCATTTTTGTTCTTTTTAGAAGACTCCAAAGATGTCCCACATTCAAAGAAAGATAAAGGTGAGTTCCTTACCTTTTCCTAATTTATACACTTTCTCTCAAGAACTCAGTGTTCTGCCTTTTGTTATGTATTTTAGTCTAATATTCTTGATCTTTCTATAATTGTAGACATTTCTGGGCACTTTATATGAGGTATATTTGCTTTTTATTAATTCTATGTTATTTATAAATCATTCTTCTCCTTGAATATTGAAGAAAAGCTAGATTGACATTAGTTAAAATACTTATCAGGTATATTTATTACCTATTTTTTAGTTAATTTTTTTATTAGATATTTTCTTTATTTACCTTTCAAATGTTATTGTCTTTCCTCCTTTACCCTCCAAAATTTCCCTATCCACTCCCCCTACTCCCCAACCCACCCACTTTCATTCCTGGTCCTGGCATTCCCCTATATGGGGCATAGAGAGTTCACAGGCCAAGAGTCTCTCCTCCCATTGATGACAGGCTAGGTCATCCTCTGCTACATATGCAGCTAGAGCTATAAGTGCCACCATGTGTTTTCTTTGATTGGTTGTATAGTTCCAAGGAGTTCTAGGAGTACTGGTTAGTTCATATTGATGTTCCTCCTATGGGGCTTCAGACCCCTTCATCTTTCTGGGTACTTTCTCTTGCTCCTTCATTGTGGACCTTGTGCTCCATCCAATGGATGACTCTGAGCACCCACTTCTATATTTGCCAAGCACTGGCAGAGACTCACAGGAGACAGCTATATCAGGCTCCTGTCAGCAAGCTCTTGTTGGTATCTGCCTAGAGTCTGGGTTTGGTGGTTGTTTATGGGATGTATCCCCAAGTGGGGCAGTTGCTGGATGGTTGTTCTTTCAGGCTGTGCTCTGAACTTTGTCTCTGTAACTCCTTCAATGGGTATTTTGTTCCCCCTTCTAAAAGGAATTCTGAGCTTCAAGGCTAGTATCTACTTACCTTTGAGTGCATATCATGTGTGTTCTTTTGTTATTGGATTACCTCACTCAAGATGATAACCTCCAGATCCATGCATTTGTCTAAAATTTTCATACATTCATTGTTTTTTAACAGATGCATAGTACTCCATTGTGTAAATGTACCACATTTTCTGTATCCATTTCTCTGTTGAAGGACATCTGGGTTCTTTCCAGCTTCTGGCTATTATAAATAAGGCTGCTATAAACATAGTGGAGCATGTGTCCTTTTGCAAAGCTTCTGTAAGGCTAAGGACCTTTGTCAATAAGATCAAAAGGCAACCAACAAATTGGAAAAAGGTATTTACCAATCCTAAATCTTATAGGGGGATAATATCCAATATATATAAAGAACTCAAGAAGTTGGACTCCAGAAAACTAAACAACCCTATTAAAAATGGGGTACAGAGCTAAATAAAGAATTCTCAACTGAGGAATACCAAATGGCTGAGAAGCACCTTAAATAATGTTCAATATTCTTAATCAGGGAAATGCAAATCAGAACAACACTGAGATTCCACCTCACACCAGTCAGAATGGATAAGATCAAAAACTCAGGTGACAGCAAATGCTGGTGAGGATGTAGAGAAAGAGAAACACTCCTCAATTGCTGGTGGGATTCAAAGGTGGTACAACCACTCTGGAAATCAGTTTGGTGGTTCCTCAGAAAATTGGACATAGTACTACTGGAAGACCCACCAATACCATTCCTGGGCATATATCCAGAACATGCTCCAACATGTAATAAGGGCACATGATCCACTATGCTCATAGCAGCCTTATTTATAATAGCTAGAAGCTGGAAAGAACCCAGAATTTTAAAAAAATATAATATTAAGGATAACAAATTATCACTTCATTTAGTGCAAAACTATTATTTCATCAATAATTGTAGGAATAATTAAGAAAGCCATCTTCTAAAAGAAGAAAACAGAGAAGGAAGGATAGAACACACACACACACACACCAAAAAAGATTCTACCTCCAGGTGTTTAATATTAACCAAACATTTCCTAATGCCTGTCTCAGGAAAATGAGAGTTGAAAGTAGCTTGCCCATTTTTGTCAGTGTCATTTGCTGAAGGGCTCTTAGCTTCTGACTTTGAAACTGATACAGAACAAGCACTCCTTCTAATGTATTCTGTGGATAGTAAGAGGTGACAAACTGTTCTTCTTGCTATGAAAGTATAAGATCTGTAATTGTTCCCATTAAAAATGGGAGAATTGCCTTGGTCAGATAAATGGAAATCTGTGCCTTGCAAAAATCTAATTTGAATTGAAGCTTGTAATGAGATGTGTTATTGGAAATTGTATATATTATAGATAAGACTGACAATTGATTTAGCAGTTTAAAGATAAAAGGATTCCTTTTAAAACTAAAGATAGATCTACTACATCTTCTATCAATTCCACTACTGAATATATATACAAAGGAGACAAATCATTACTACAAAATAATACCTGTACTTCCATATTAATTACATAGCTATAGTATACCAGTATATGAATCAAAATACCATGTTGTTAGTGAAAGGTAAAGGAATTGTGTCATGTATATACAATGATTATGATTTATCCAAAAACAAAACATCAACAAAACAAAAAGCAAGCAAACAAAAGCATGCAATCTGATAACTATATTAAGTGAAATAAGAAAAATACCATCTAGCATCACTAAGATTTTAAAAGTAAATTTCAGTTGCATGCAAGAAAAAAAAATGGGACATTTGTAATAAACTGGAGATAACAGAAAAGAAGTAAAGAATGAGTTAGCTAAAAAACACCAAACTCACAAAGGAAGAATCCTGGTTTGCTCTAACAACCTGGAGTAATACTGTTTAATACACAGTAATACTGAGTAATACACAGTTTTTATAAAGAAAGTCTGAAATTAATCTAAATAAAAACTTGGAGTGTATAAGAATGGTATTTTCTATCACTAAAATACTGTGCTCAAATATGGAAGACACAAAGCCAATTTTATGCTACTGACCTCTGCATGTATTATTAATTCTCTTCTACTGTTTTATCACTAGAAGTAACTGATGATGTATCTTCACCAAAGAAGCAAACACGTAAGTTTATAATTAAATTAGAAACAACTAACTCCTCCAATTATATGATACTAGTTAGATAATTAACCTTTAGAGCCTCCAAAATCAGTATTAGTAGAAAACGATTTTCAGCACTGATCTGATGAAACACCTTAAAGTTTACTATTTATATTTCAAATAGAAACTTGTCATTTTTGTCGCATTCAAGAGGCATTTATTGTAAGCTATTTGGCACAGCTCTGATCTTGGGTTCTCTACCTGAATATTGCTTAAATGTCTGTTACTGTCTGCGATGTAACAGATTAGTTGAAGTGGAGGGCTGAATTCTTTAAAAAGTCAAAAAATGTGGAAATATTTTTAGCTATTCAGTGGTTTGGATTCACTCCTGAAATTAAAAGTTCCTTTTGACGTTCCTGTACATTTGGCAAACTTTTAAGAGTCAGTTTCTGTAATCACTGATTCTCTAGAATGTAATCCGTATTCACATGGAATTCCAGAACTTGGTGCTCAAGATAATTATTACCCCAGGGCTTTCAAGTGAGAAATTTCTTGTTCATATTGTAAAGCAACACACACACACACACACACACTGTCGTCGTCGTCGTCATCATCGTCATCATCATTATCATCATCATCACTACACTAGAGCAAAAATTTTTTAAAAAATAGATCCAATAAGGCCACAACACATAATGCTTTAAATAAGTAACCATTTATCTGAGAAAATAATTCTTATAGTATTTGCATGGTTTCCTACATGCCTCCTGAAGGAAATTGCTGAGGTAGCTTATTAATTGAGAAGTTTGGATTCCTACTATGCTGCAAATGTTGCTGGTGATGCTTCATACAATTAGACTGTGAAAGATATAGGAGCATAAACACTCTTGACATAATTATTTTATATATCAATGAAATCTATGAAAAAAACAATTATGATATGAACTGCCATGCTCTTCCAATGGACAAACTGTTCTTAATAATTTCAATTAGATTGTATCAATAGCTGAAATCTCTTATTTCAGTAATAAGCATTAAAATAGAATGCAATGTGTAGATAGTATCAATACTACTTTCCTGCTGACTTTACATCGCTAGTGTGAGAAATGGGTGAAAATGCATGAAAAGTCATTATTTTGTTCCTTATGTGAATATAAAATAGGTCAAAATGAAAGGAAATGTAATTAAAAGTCTCCAGGCACGATGGGTCATGTTTCTACTATCACTCTAGATACTGAGGCATGATTGCTTTGAGTTCAAAACCACCCTGTGCCAGACAGTAAGTAGCCCAGGCTAGCCATTGTTACAAAGAAAAATCTTTCCTCAAAGAAAAAATTTCACATTAAAATGTGATTAAAATAAATTAAATATTTGTGAAATATTGCTTAGTAAAACTTTTCACATGTGGAATTTATTACATCAAGCATTCTTTCACATTTTCATCTTAAAATAGCAGTTTTACATCCTATTCTTCATGAATCTTTAATGTAGGGTCTAAATTTTTTAGAACTAATGATATTTTTGCTAATAGCTCTTTCAAATTGAGTTAGATGCATATGCCAGGACAGTGTCTTCATCTGTAAAGGTTCAACTTAGATGGACATATATGATGATGCTCTTGAATTTTATCACCAGTCGTTTATTTCTCCCTGACTCTGGAAGCTTTTTCTACCTCCATCTAATGTATATTAGTGTTTACAGTTTCAAAGGCTTTAGGGAAAGAGGACTTGTGCCCCAAAGGTACAACAAAAAAGAAAAACGGCTAATTTCTGAAAATTATTAGCCAGTTATTAAGGCTAGGCAATGTCTCTTCACTTGACTCTGAAGATATCCTTAATGTGACTCATGCATATAATCTCAGTTCTTGAGAGCTTGAGAAAAAAGAAATTTTGTGAGACCAGCCTAAGAGGTATTAATACTATTAATACTTGTTTAAGCTTCCTTACCATACTCATTTCATTCATACAAATGTGGCCACCTTCCTATCTCCTATGTATCATGCTCTTCAATTGTCATTTTCCTGTAGGCCTTCAGCAAAATGTCTATGATTGTTTGCAATAATGTACATGGATACGATAGAAAATAACACAGAGTCAGTAAGTGTCTGTGATTACAGGAGAGGTATTTTAACACAACTGCCTCCAGGGATACTGGTTCAATATCCACAGCTCAGGTTCTGCCCATAATATTTTGCAACATGCTTCTTAAAAATAATTAAATGAATTTATTTATGTGGAGGTGGGGAAGAGGAATCTTAGTTTGTCAGTCTCAGAAGACACCATATTAAGATTTGATTCCCGTGTTCCATCATGTGGGACCTGGGCCTTGAACTTAGGTAGTCAGTATTGGCAATGAATACCTTTACACACTGAGTCATCTCACTGGCATTGTGCCATATTCATCTTATTTTTCTGTGTTATTCTCTATGTGAAGCATCTGCCTTAGAGCATTTCCTCAAGAAGAAAACAGGCTTCCTTAGTAGGTCTCATGCCTCCAGAATAAAGATGAATGGAATAACTCACTACTTTAGAAATCACAGATGCTCTGGAACATTATTAACACACACACACAAAACATTCTATGTTGGTTCATTTTCTTTTTTAGTATCCCATTATGATTTATGTTGTCTTGATTCTCTGTATAAAGAAGCCATGTCACAATGAAGTACAGTTCTCTTCAGTAGTCAGGGACGATGTCTACTGTGGTGTACAGCATCAGTGAGCCTACTGTGTTACTATACAAGTACTAATTGTTTATAACAAAAATCATACTCTTTTCCTTAGGTCCCATCAGTTTCTTCCAATGTGTCTACTTGAATGGGTACAATGGCTATGGGTTTCAGTTTCCTGTCACACCTGTCCAACAACCTGGAGAGAACCCTGGCAAAACAAACTCTCCAGGACAGAAGCAACAAGAACAATAGACAGCCATGCATGACCCTGACAACTGCTTTTACACGGTGAAAGTGGAATGTCCTCTTTTGTCCACGGTGGCACGGGCAATCAAAACTATCTGATGCTGAGATTTCATTGTAAACATTTTGCCTGACATAAAGAGATGACATAGACAAAGGAATTGACTAATAAGCAGATGTGTTCAGGGTCTAATACTTGAGAATCTTCATTTGTGTCTGTTGCTATAGGAGGGATACTTACATTTAGCTCCTTCTAGCTGTTATAAGGCAGTATGTTCATTAAAGTTTACTTTTAAATATAATTGGAACAATTACAAAATGAGATTTATGATTTCAGGTAGGGAATTTTTAAATTGGTAACATAGACTGTGTTCTAATTTTAAATAGTACAGGAATATATATAAAAGTTATTCTTCTGCATCATGTGGGTAGACTCAGTTTACCCAAAAAACCTATGTCTATCATTATATTCACTTCTGTTTCTAGTTCAGTTATGGCAAGGCTCTACATAGGTATATCTTACACCAGAGTGCTCTAAATCCCTTGCAATATTCTTAAGGATCAGACTATCTAAAAGATGGGACATGACAAAGAATAAGTGCTTGTTGGATCTTATCTCTGAGGTTGTCTTGGGCTATGCTTAAGACATTCTCTCTTATCTACATATACTTGCAGTTAAGCACATTTGGTAAATAACTTGTTTAATATGCAAGTTAATGAGATATGAAATTTTCACATCTCTCCAGATTGTGCCTCAGTAAATCCATCACCTGGATAAAGGTTTAGTTCAAACAACAACAACTAAGGTTGACCAATCCAAACATAGTTATTTCTCAATACATACTTTCTGTGAGATTAAATGTTTTCTTTTTGAAATGGAAACAATACAAATGACATAAAACTTTAAGTGAGATATTTTGGGCCTAGACATGTTCATGAGATGTCTTACTTTCTTTTGGCTAATTGAACAGTAATGCCAGTTAAATGAATGGCAATTTTTAACTTTCTTGTCCATGCATCACTGAAAATAACTGTTGAGAATGTTCATCGTTTTGGTAATACAAACACTAGATTTTCATGAACTTTTCTTATCTAGAAAACATAATTGGACCTTTTCATCATGTTTCTACTTGTAGCTGAACTTATGACAAATTAACTCACAAAACAACTTGAGTTACCATTTTGGGCACTATCATAAGCTCAGCCAATGCTGAGCTACTGACTTTGTGAACTAGCTGTGTGATTGGTTTCAAACACTGCAGCCAAACTAGTTCTTGAGGTCTAAGACAAAAGTCCATTTTATCAATATTCAGGTAGGATATGGACCATATACTCAGCATTAACGATGGTATGTCGGTGACTTTTGTAAGAAAGTTAGCTTCAACCAAATGCTGATAGACTGAATTCACACCAAAAACGTCAACACTACAATGTACTAGATTAATGGAGCCATTTGGAGGGGAAGGAGTACATAATTGACCAGAGTTTCATTCAGCAATTCAAACTTACAAGGAGAACAGTGGATAAAGTGCTCTACTTAGTTGAAGTTTCACTAATTTCCTGAGTATGGGACAGAGAATAAATGTGTTTTAAAACACATGCTACAGAATGGGTTATCCACTAAGTTATTATCTTTCAATGACTATGCACTTAGTCTTTCTATACTGTTTCATGTTATAGACCATGAAACATAGTACAGCAATAGATTCTACTTCATGTTATTCTGGCACGGTTTATCTTTCAATGACTATGCACTTAGTCTTTCTATACTGTTTCATGTTATAGACCATGAAACATAGTACAGCAATAGATTCTATTTCATGTTATTCTGGCACGGTAAGTAACATTCAAAAAATGCATTATATGTATTAGGTCTGTATCTCCAGGTTTCAAAGAACCATCAAAACAAACAGCTCAGTACTTCACAGAGTTACTCTGTAGCTAGATAAAGTGTCTTAATATGGGTTTGTTTGAAAGCATTCTTTGAAATTATGTTTTTGGAGATTACATTAATCTTATCTCTACCAACTTTTAAATATCATCATCTATTTTCTTTGTGAAACAAATTGACAAAATATAACAAATGTTATTGTAAATTTGGGTGTGAGTTAGAGAAAAAATATGATGTAATAGTTAACAATAGTTGTTAAGGTTTGTCTAAAATTTGAATAACTAGTATAATTTGAAAAAATTATCTAAACTGTCATCTGTTATATTTTTACATTAGTAAACTACTTCTGACTCTTGAGTTTAATGGTTTGTATCTTGAAAAGAAAAGGCATGAATAATTAATTTTTCATTTGAAATTTTCTTTCATGGTTAATTCCATATTGTTCAAAATATGTAAATAACTGCTTAATATTTTTGCTTTGTCTAGTGGGATTGAGTCCCCCCTACTCCTGCATACTCTCATCTTTTATCCATCTTGGTATTTGAAAATATTCAGCAATAAGAACATTTATTTTAACCTTAGTTCTCTACAGTTATATAACTTATGCTCATCATTTTTCAAATATAACCAAAGTTGTTTTGTGTATTTTCCTCATGAAAAGGACCTCTCTGTGGACCCATTCTGATATATTCTTGTCTAAACTCTTCAGGGAAATATTTCAGAATTGTTACTGCATATGTAAGAACTCTGCCTATTTCTTGAATAATCTTGCTGGATAAAAAAGGCAAGAAGAATAACAAATATTGTTGGTAGAAAACTAAGAACTCATCTATTCCAACAAACATCTTCAAGAAATGAAAATGCAAGAGATATAAAATGACAATTTTTTTAAAAAATCACCAATTTAAATGGGTCAATGTGAGAAATGTATTCAATAACTAGTCATGTCTAGTTTCTATTACACTAATAGTGAGTAGAATTAAAAAGAGAGGCTACCCTTCATAATCATGGCTTCAGAAGAAGAGATAACTGTGGATTTTTGTGGAACATGTAGAAGTTATTGGAACCTTCAAAGCTAGGACTTGAACCTTAGCTAACTCTAATTGTCCTTCCCTACTTCTTGGGGTATTTTTAAATTTTTTGTATTACTTAAAAATTATATTTGCATTGTCCATGTACTTGCATAAAGTAGTATAACTGGATTAAAGGTACTGCAGAAAACAGAATCAGAGTATAAATCCCCTAGAGTTGAAATTATGGGATGTCATGGGCTGCACATTGTGGATACCAGCCACCAACCTCTGTTTCTCTGGAAGAGCACCATATAATCTAACAATTTAACCAGCTCTCTGGCCATTTCAGCTTTTATAACAAATGCAGACTGTTTTTTCTAGTAGCCTCCAAATTTATCTTTAGAATCATAATCAATATTGTAAACCACTGTGCAAAGACTTACTTTTTCTGCCATGTTCCTTCTACATTATGTGAAAAAAAGAAAATGGACCCTAGAGGAGCTAGGGAACAGACTAGTTGTACCTTGCTTATCAGAAGGTTATGTTGTGTTATGTTATAACCTTTTGTTACCTGAGTTTCTTTTTGTTATTTGAAAACTCCTTAAGACATGGGAACTCAGCACAACTTTCTATGAATTATTCTTGTTGAGTTTTTTTTTTTCAATTTTGTGTCTGTGTTCCACAGTTTCTTTACCCTTATTAATCATATATGCTTAGAAACATCCAGATATTCCTGGAGGAACTTTCCTTTGTACACAAAATAAAGAGCTTTAGCATCCACAAGCTATTTAACTACATAAAATCTTATTAGTCATTTCAATCAAAATTCCAATCATTGCTTCAAACCAAACTGTGTGTATGTGTTTGTGTGTGTGTGTGTGTGTGTGTGTGTGTGTGTGTGTGTAGCTGGCCATATGGCAGCCATACAATAGTATAAATAGGATTATTGAGTTGTGAGTAGTTGGGAACAAGCCAATTTAAGGCCTAGCCATTAATTAGTTAATAAATAAATAAGCTTCTGTGTCATTATTCAGGAAATGTGGTAGATATAGGAAAGCCCAAATGGTTACAAAAGTGCTGTGGCACAAACCCTTGTACACATGGGGCCACCAACTCTGATGCTAGAACAACACTGATTACTAAACTTCTATGCTTCTCTGTATCAATACAAAATTAAAACAAAAATCTCACCACCACACCCATGTCTTCATCTCTTGGTAAGAAAGCACTCTATGCAGAGATCCTGTTATTAAGACTCTTCAACTTCTTATTGACCCAGATGTACCCTGCTCTGAAAACCTAGTGTAGCTAAGTCACATAAATCAGAGTAACACATGACAATCAGGACATTTAGAGCAAAACACAAAGATAGAAGCATTGCCACTAGCAAACACAGTTTTTCTTTTTTAAAGTAATCGCTGTTATGTGCTTTCATGAATTGCATAAAACCAATGACAACAGAATGATCCTTCACTCCGTTTGATCAGCACTCTGAATAAAAAGCTAAGATGGAACAGGGACTCACATAGCCCAAAGTCACTGACATAAACTTAGTAATAAATTATAGGTCTCAGAGTGTTCCAACCATCTGTTCAAAAGGTTAGGGCTGAAATAAATACCATCTACAGAATCTCTAAATCTGTAGCATTCTATTTTGCTTAAGAAAATAGTTACATCATCCCCCAACCTCCTCCTTTCAGTCTCAGTATCTTCCTCTGTCTCAGTCTATCTCTGTCTCTGCCTGTCTGTATTACTCTCATGCACACACACACACACACACACAAACACACACACAGTTAAATGCTAATCGTTTTGTATATTTATTATAAACATGGATATAGTTGATATTGAAGTTGTACTCTTCAGACTACAGGCAATGTTTTCTACTAATAGGACACATACTAAGTTCCTTTTCTGTTTTAGAGATAGGGTTTCTCTATGTAGTCTTGGCTGTCCTAGAATTCTTTCTGTAGACCAGGCTGCCCTCAACCTGCCTCTGCCTCCCAAGTGCTAGGGTTAAAGACATGCCTACCACACCTAACTAGTTCCTATAGTTTTAAGAAGGGAGAGTGCAACTAGTACATACATTGTTTGAAAACCAAAATAGTTTTAGAAACGAAGACTAAGCACTGTTATTCTGTTCCTGCTGGCTCTATTCCCTGTTTTGTCTTTTTAAATCCTACAGCTAGTCCTGATTATAGTCATGTTTCCATTTCATAGTGCTGCACAAAATGCAAGTGCATACTTACTCTTTTCTTACTAAAATATTCCATTTAAGAGACACATTTGCCTCCTTTTCTGAACAATATGGACTAGATTATATGTCCATATCAGTGTATACAGTGCTTTATTGAGAAATACAGACAAGGGTACAGATCCTGTCCATAGTCTCCTGTCCATAGTATCTTGTAAGCATTACAAATACAAAACTATGCACATCTAAGAAATTATAGCCAGAGCAAAATATAGCACACTAATAGCACATCCAAAGCCTTGTTTGTATTCTATTCACGCCTCCTTGGCAACCATCCTGGTATCTATCATCATAGAATTTACTCTGCATAAAATTTGACTTTTACATGCATAAAATAGTAAACAATGTAGTTTCTATGACAAGTTTCTTTCTCAACATTACACATTAAAGAAAAATATATGTTAGTGCAAATACAAGTAATTTATCCCTCGTTATTGTCTCAATTACTAAAGGAATTATTTATATGATCTATTATGTGGGAATTAGGATGTTCCTAGATTTGTCTATTAAAATAACATGTTAAAGATACACATCAATGTATTTGCTGTATTTACTGTAAATAAGACATTGTACATATGTGTGGAATTGCTATGATTTTAAGTATGACAATACTCACCTATACATTTAAATTTTTTCTAACTAGTTGTTCCTAGTGAGACTGAATTAGCATACTGTAAAAGTCCCCATTCCTTGACACCTTTGCAATTACTTACTAGCCTCTTATTTAACCAACTTTAATTTGAGTATGAAAATAAACATGATTATCTACTTAAATTTGTTTCCCCAATGACTGGTGATCTAAAGAATTGTCTACTGTCTGAATTAATAACTTGAATAGCCTATTTGATATACAGCACAAGATTTCCTTTTTACTGTTGCTAGTTGGATTTTTGTCACTTATTATAATATAGGAATCCCCGTTTTCATTTTAAGTCCTTAATTTGTCATCAATATTACAGATGCATTCTCTTAATCTGACCTTTTAATTATTTTTAAAGTCTTAAACTAAAAATAACCTGGTAATATTATCCTCTAAAAACAGTGCATTTTACCTAAAAGTAACATATGTTTCTTCTAAACTATTAAGAAAATCATTTCTCAATCTATAAGAATTCTGCAGTCTACTTGTCTGACAAATCCTAGTGAGTAGTCATCTGAGTATGGGATTCACAAGGCCCTACAAGTTTCTGAAGAATAACAATATGTAATTCAAAAAATTATGTCACTGGTGCCTATTAGAGTGGTTAATCCGCAGCCCTACTAATTGTCATATTGTATAAATATATGTAGTATAATGAGGGTATTAACTTCTCATTACATTGATTTTTAAACATGATTCCTGTGTATACTAATCATTCTCTATGTAAAACTGTAAACCTGAACATTTTCTGCACTATCGCTTTCTCAGTCATACCAGCGTGTCCTGTTTTAGAGGGAGTCTGAGAACCACTTTTGGATAGCAAGGAAAGAAGTAAAATGCTAAGAATGATGATTTTCAAATCACCAAAGGTCTCAAACATAAGATCTTTGACAATCTCTCTTGAGATCCTGGCTGCCTTAGATCCCTCCCATTGTCACTCGAGACTTGAGATAGAAATTAGATGTCTTCTTAATTTTGAAAAAAAAAAACTATTCTATAGTAAAAAAAATAAATAAATAAAGTCAAGTTCATCACTTTTGACTTCATTTGAGACTTCAATAATTCACATTTTCTATTCATTTTTCTCCTTACTCTCGGCCCATGAGCAACTTAGTCACTGAGATTAAATTTCTGAAGAAGAAAATAATAAGATATGTTTAGTACCACTTTTTTTTCAGAGCCAAATGGATCTGGAATCTTAGTCAACCATGATATCACTGGCTAAGCACTGAACAGCAGATTCTCTGACTCTGCAGTGAGTCTGAAATTTCTGACTCAGTGCTCTGAAATCTCTCTCTCTTCCTGGCTCCCTAAGTCCCCATGCCTGACTGTTGCCACGCTTGCCCCATGCTTCCAAATTCCCATGGCTGGCTTGGGTGTCTTCTTGCACAGCTAGGCTCTGCTGCGGTTACCTTTCTCTCTGGAACCCATTTGAATCATCCGTGTAAAGGAAAACAAAACACAACCTTAGCTTAGAATCAACAGGTAACACAATCTCTAGGCGCAGAACCTAGCATCCTAATTTTATAAACTAATCTATGTTATAAATCCTCCTCTGGAGGATCCTGGTGGATCCACCACTGGAACTGACAGTTTCCAGTTTCCTACATTGTGCCTGTCTCCCTGCTCCTGCAGTCCAAAAGAGCTGTTCCTTTCTACTGCATTCGCTCTTCCTCTTCCCAACTGGGAAGTCCTGCCTACTCGCCCAGTGATTGGCCTCTAGTAATATTAATTCATTAGGGAAAAGTTCCTTCTCACTCTGGGGCCCTTAATCATTCCCCCAACTCTTCCAAGAGAGTCCCTGAGATCTGAATAATGCTTGACTGTGGGTACCTGCATCTGTTTCAGTCAGCTTCTGGGAGGAGCCTTTCAGAGGATAGGTTCCTGCCTGCAAGCATAACAGAATATCATTAATAGTCTTTGCGACTGGGACTTGCACAGTGGGTCTAAAGTTGGGTTGGCTTTTGCTTGATCATTCTTCTGCTCCATCTTTCTCCCTGAAATTCTTGTAGACAGGACAAATTTAGGATCAAAAGTTTTTTGAGTGAATTGGTGTCCTTATCCCTCCACTAGTGGTCGTGCCTGGCTATAGGAGGTGGCCATTTTAGGTTCCATATCCTTACTGCTAGGTCTCCAGTAAAGTCACTCCATTGACTCCTGGAGCTTCCCCCATTCCAGGTTGCTAGCATGTCCTAGAGATGCCCCCCACCCCCGAGCCACACACACACCAACAGCCAATTCCCATTCATTCTCCAAGCCCATGTCCCTCTCTCCTTTTCTCTTCCCACACCTGATCCTGATTCCCATACCTGAATCATCTGAATCATGATCCCAATGTACATTTCCATTCTCTCTCCCACATAGTTTCCACCATGTATTTGCCTCTAATGACTGTTTTATTTCTCCTTCTAAGTGATGTTCAAGCATTCCTGCTTGAGTCTTCTTTCTTGGTTAACTTCTTTGATTCTGTGTAATATAGTGTCAGTATAGGAATAGAATAGTAATATCCAATTATAAGTAAGTATATGCCATGCATCCCCTATCCCAGACTCCTTCCCCCTGTTTCTGTGAGGGTGTTCCCCAACTCACCCATCCATTCCTAAACATGCCATACATGTACATCTTACTTATAAGTAAGATCTAATGATAATTTTAATTTCCTCAGGATCTGTTGCTACATCTCTCTTTTTAATTATAGTTTTGTTTATTTGGATACTGTTGTTCTGCCTGTTAGTTTGGCTAAGGATAAATCTTCTTGAATTTCACAAAGAACCAGTTCTTGTTTATTATTGTTGTTGGGTTGGATTTTTTTGTTTTGTTTTGTTTTTATTTTTGGACTGTTTGCTTGTTTTTGTTTGTTTGTTATTGTTTGTTTGGTTCTTGGTATTGTTCTCTTCTTGAATTTTTTGAATATATTGGATATTAGCCCTCTATTTGATGTAGGATTGGTAAAGATCTTTTCCAATCTTTAGGTTGCCATTTTGACCTGCTGACCAATATTCTTCGCCTTTTCATTTATGAGATCCCATCTGTCTATAGTTGACCTTAAAGTCTAGGCTACTGGTGTTCTTTTTAAGAAAATTTCCCCTGTGTAGATGTCTTTGAGGCTTTTTCCCATTTTCTTATCTAATAGATTCAGTGTATCTGGTTTTATGTGGCAGTCTTTGATCATCTTGTAGTTGAACTTTGTACAATGAGATAAAAATGGATCAATTTACATTCTTTTACATGAAGACCTCCACTTAAGCCAGTGAAAACTGTTCTCCACAATAAGAGAACTTCTGAGAGAATCACCATCTCTGACCTCAAACTCTACTATAGAGCAATAGTGATAAAAACCACATGGTGTTGGTACAGAGACACACCAGTAGATCAATGAAATAGAAAAGAAGACCCAGAATTAAAACCACACACCTATGGTCTCCTGATCTTTGACAAAGAATCCAAAATCATCCAGTGGAAAATGATAGTGTATTCATCAAATGATCCTCTTTGTTTTTAACTGACTGGTTTTAGCCATGAGTTTGATCATTTCTTGCAGTATACTTTTGGGTGTGTTTGATTTTTTTCCCTGGGGCTTTGAGGTATACTTTTAAATCATTCGTAGGCTACCTCTCTAATTTTTAAAGGTACCTGTTTCTATGAATTTTTCTCTTAGCACTGCTTTCATTTTGTGTCAAAAATTTGATTATGTTGTTTCTTTGTTTTCATTGAATTCTGGAAAGTCTTTAATTTCTTTCTTTATTTCTTCCCTGATCCAGAGATCATTAAATATTCCTCAGTTGAGAATTCTTTGTTTAGCCCTGTGCCCCATTTTTTAATGGGGTTATTTGATTTTCTGGAATACAAATTCTTGAGTTCTTTGTATATAATGGATATTAGTCCCCAATCAGACTTAGGATTGGTAAAGATATTTTCCTAGTCTGTTGGTGGTATTTTTGTCTTATGGACAGTGTCTTTTGCCTTACAAAAGCTTTGCACTTTTATGAGATCCCATTTGTCAATTCTTGATCGTAGTGCACAAGCCACTGCTGTTCTGTTTAGTAATTTTCCCCCTGTGCCCATATCTTCGAGGATTTTCCCCACTTTCTCCTCTATGAGTTTTAGTGTCTCTGGTTTTATGAGGAGTTCCTTGATCCACTTAGAATTGAGCTTTGTACAAGGAGATAAGTATGAATCAAATCACATCCTTCTACATGATAACGACCAGTTGAGGCATTTGTTGAAAATGATGTCTTTTTTCACTGATTGGTTTTAGCTCCTTTGTCAAAGATCAAGTGCCCATAGGTGTGTGGGTTCATTTCTGGCCCTTCAATTCTATTCCATTGATCTACCTGACTGATGCTGTACCTGTACCATGTAGTTTTTAATCACAATTGCTCTGTAGTGTAGCTTGAGATCAGGCATGGTAATTCCACAAGAGGTTGTTTTATTTTTGAGAATAGATTTTGCTATTCTAGGTTTTTTGTTATACCAGATGAAATTGCAAATTGCCCCTTTGGAATCTTGATGGGGATTGCATTGAATCTGTAGATTGCTTTTGGCAAGATAGCCATTTGTACTATATCAATCCTGCCAATCCATGAGCATAGGAGATCTTTCCATCTTCTGAGATCTTCAATTTCTTTCTTCAGAGACTTGAAATTCTTATCATACAGACATTTCATTTCTTTACTTAGAGTCACACCAGGGCGTTTTATATTATTTGTAATTATTGTGAATGGTGGTACTTCCCCAATTTCTTTCTCAGCCTGTTTATCCTTTGTGTAGAGAAAGGAGTTAATTTTATATCCTGCTGCTGCACTGAAGATCTTTATCAGGTTTAGGAGTCCTCTGGTGGAGTTTTAAGGATCACTTATATATACTATCATATCATCTGCAAATAGTGATAATTTGACTTCTTCCTTTCCAATATGTATCCCTTTGATCTTTTTTTGCCTAATTGCTCTGGCTAGGACTTCAAGTACTATATTGAATAGGTAGGGGGAAAGTGGGCAGCCTTGTCTAGTCCCTAATTTTAGTGGGATTGCTTCAAGTTTCTATCCTAAATTTAGTTTGATGTTGGCTACTGGCTTGCTGTAGATTGCTTTTATTATGTTTAGGTATATTGCTTTCCAATACTTGAATTCCTGGTCTTTCCAAGACTTTTATCATGAATGGGTGTTGGACTATGGCAAATGCTTTCTCGGCATCCAATGAGATGATCATGTGGTTTTTATCTTTGAGTTTGTTTATATAATGGATTACATTGATGGATTTCCATATATTAAACCATTCCTGCACCCTGCATCCCTGGGATAAAGCCTACTTGATAATGATGGATATATATATATATATATATATATATATATATATATATATATATATATAATCAATTTGTTCCATAACTTCTGTTAATTTCACTTTTTCCTCTGTTTTGTTTCTGTTGCCAGGATCTGTCCATTGATGAGAGTGGGGTGTTAAACTCTACCACTATTATTGTGTGTAGTGCAATGTGTGCTTTGAGCTTCACTAAAGTTTCTTTAATGAATGTGTATTTGGTGCATAGCTATATAGAATTGAGAGTTCATATTGGAAGATTTTACCTTTGATGAGTTTGAAGTGCCCCTCCTTGTCCTTTTGATAACTTTGGGTTGGAAGCCGATTTTATTCAATATTAGAATGGCTACTCCAGCTTGTTTCTTCAGACAATAAGCTTGGAAAATTGTTTTCCAGCCTTTTACTCTGAAGTAGTGTCTGTTTTTGGCCCTGAGTTGGGTTTCCTGTATGCAGCAAAATGTTGGGTCCTGGTATGTATCCAGTCTGTTAGTCTATGTCTTTTTATTGGGAAATTGAGTCCATTCATATTAAGAGATATTAAGGAAAAGTAATTGTTACTTCCTGTTATTTTGTTGTAGGAGTTAAGATTCTGTTCTTGCAGCTATCTTCTCTTAGGTTTGTTGAAGGATTACTCTTTTGCTTTTTGTAGGGCATCATTTCCCTCATTGTTGGAGTTTTCTCTTTATTATTCTTTGAAGTGTTGGATTCGTGGAAAGATATTGTGTGAATTTGGTTTTGTCATGGAAGAGTTTGGTTTCTCCATCTATGGTAATTGAGAGTTTTCCTTGGTATAGTAGCCTGGACTGGCATTTGTGTTCTCTTAGGGTCTGTATAACAACTGTCCAGGACCTTCTGGCTTTCATAGTCTCTGGTGAGAAGTCTGGTGTAATTCTATTGGTCTGCCTTTATATGTTACTTGACCTTTTCCCTTACTGCTTTTAATATTCTATCTCTATTTAGTGCATATTGTGTATCAGGAGGAATTTCTTTTCTGGTCTAGTCTCTTTGGCGTCCTGTATGCTTCTTGCATGTTCATGGGCATCTCTTTCTTTTGGTTAGGGAAGGTTTCCTCTATAATTTTGTTGAAGATACTTACTGGCCATTTAAAATGAAAATCTTCATTCCCATCTACTCCTATTATCTGTAGGTTTCGTCTTCTCACTGTGTCCTGGATTTCCTGGATGTTTTGAGTTAGGATCTTTTTGCATTTTGCATTTTCTATGATTGTTGTGTCCATGTTGTCTATGGAATGTTCTGCACCTTAGATTCTCTCTTCCATCTCTTGTATTCTGTTACTGATGCTCGCATCTATGCTTCCTGATTTCTTTCCTAGGATTTCTATCTCCAGAGTTGTCTCCCTTTGGGTTTTCTTTATTGTATCTACTTCCATTTTTAGATCTTGGATGGTTTTTTTCAATTCCATCACCTGTTTGGTTGTGTTTTCCTGTAATTCTTTAAGGGATTTTGTGTTTCCTCTTTTGTGTTAAGGTCTTCTACCTGTTTAGCAGTGTTTTCCTGCAATTCTTTGAGGGATTTTTGTCCTTCCTCTTTAATGTCTTCTACCTGTTTAGCAGTGTTCTCCTGTATTTCTTTATGTGAGTTATTTATGCCCTTCTTAAAATCATCTATCAACATCATGTGATATGATTTTAAATCTGAATCTTGCTTCTTTGAGTGTGTTGACATACCCAGGACTCGCTGTAGTGTGAGTACTTTGTTCTGATAATGCCCAGTGGTCTTGGTTTCTCTTAGTAAGATTCTTACATTTGCCTTTCCCCATCTGGTAATCTCTGGGGTTAGATGTTCTAGCTGTCTCTGGCTGGTCTTGTTCCTCCTGAGATTATGTTAGCCTCTGCCAGCACTCCTGGGAGTCCAACACTCCAGAATCCCAGTGGTCACAGCATTCTCTGCAGGTGAGTTCTCCTCTTGCACAGAAGGTACACAGAGGTCTGGAGCTCAGATCTACCTTCTGGCTGAAGATGAAGGCCTGAAGGGCTCCTGTCCAAGAACCTGTGTTGCTTCTGTGGCCCTAACCCTAACCCTAACCAGCCAGAGTTCCAGTGCTCTGGGTGGGCGGATGCTGGAGGGCTGTTGGATGCTTTCCACGCAGCCCTGGGTAGGCATCTGGCTGTGTGAAGCCACTGACCCCACATGGCAGGGGGGTAGACAAAGGGCAGCCCCCAGTACCAGGATTTCAGTCTTTGGTATCCCACGCTGGACATGGTGGAGGAACTGCAAACAGAATAGGGGCCCCGGGGCAGCACTAGGCCCCAGAGATAAGGGAAGAGGGCAGAGGGAGAAGAGGGATGATGGGTGGTTCCCAAGCAGGTGAGTGTCTTTAGTCCTGGCTTTGATGAACAGAGACAGTCTATGGTTTTAGAACTTTATTGTAGAAAGGCAGGGGAAAGAGAGAAGATAAGAGAGAAAGAGAGAGAGAGAGAGAGAGAGAGAGAGAGAGAGAGAGAGAGAGAGAGAGAGAGAGAGAGAGAGAGAGGCCATGGCCAAGAGGAAAGAAGGGGGAAGGGAGAGAAAGAAAATTAGAGAGTAAGAAAGGTGAAAGCTTACAGAGAGAGGTAAAAGCTTAGAGAGTAAGAAAGATTTAGAGAACGAGAAGGGGCCAAACAGCCTCTCTTATAGTGGGCTTGTTATCTTGTTGTTGCTAGGTAACTGTGGGGAGGAGTCTAGTCAGAAGGCCAGAAGCTTGTGACATTGTCTACATGACTGAAAGCCACATGCCTCTCCTGTGGGGGTTGTGGGGGTGGTAACTCCAACAGGAGCCAGGGGTCCAGAGAACATGGTCGAATGCCTACCATCCCATGTAGGTGTAAATTACTACCACTAGGTCCTACCAGGGTTCAAGTCCTCAGCTCGACTGGAGATCAGGCTGTCTGTGCATAGCCCATTGCCCCACAATGCCTTGATGTTTCAAGTGTATATATCATAAATTACCAACTTTAGTGAATTTATTTTCTGAAATAATTAACTTTCAGAGTCTTAAACAGAGAAACTGTTCTATATTTATCTTCCTATCTTGCTTATCTTTACACTTTTTATTCTTCTTTCAAAGTTTAAACTTTTTGAAATAATTTCTGAGATTTTATTTTGCATATTTATTTCTCTATCTTGCACAGTGAGAAGGAAGGATATAATATAATGCTCTCTCTTTCTCCTTCTCTCTCTCCCTCTTCCTCACCTTTTTGTCTTCTATGGTGTATGGAGATTAGATATATGCCACAGCAAAGGCCTGGACTCAAAAGCCCTCTGATGGCAACTAATAGTGTCCTCGGTGTTTGCAGATATGATGAGGGCTTAGGACTACTATAATCTAGGAAACCCATGTATACTACAGTAAAGCAATCAGGGAGAGAAAAATTCCATAGAAATCCCAACAACCCATCCATCATGATACCTACCAATCCAGCATGTTCTCTGATGTAAGCCAGGTGTTTATGTTCCCCTGGGGTACATGTCCACAAGAGCAGTTTGAATCACATACACCAAATGCTTTCTTTACAGTCCCAACACATAGTACATCACAAGGACTAACAAGGCACTGCTCAGCAATGGGAGAGTGATGGTCATTAAACAAAATCTAACACTGCAGTGATCCTTATGAAAGGGGAACATATTAACAGGTTATAAGCTGAGAACCTAAACAGGCACAGGTAACCTCCTGGTGTAAAGTCAGCCTAAGTTCATGGAACTGGGAATTTATAAGTATAAGATTCCCTACCCACAAATGAATCTTGCTAGTTAAAATGTCTTTCCTTAGTTTCTCATATTATTCTTGTTTTTTAAAACTACTTTACTCTTTAAGAGTTTCATATTATGTATTCTGATTATAGTCAAGCCTTACTCCTTTCTCTCTCCTCATATGTAACCTATCTATACTCACATTCCTACCTCTCACTCAAAATTGACTTTCCTCTTCCTCTCCCTCCTCCCCGTCATTCTTCTCCTTCTCCTGCTCCACAGCCCTTCACCCCACCCCATCCCCCCTACACACACACACTTTTTCTCCATGTAGTTCAGCTTATGTTTCCAGGTGGTAAATTTTGGGAGTAGTGCCAGACCTATGGCCATAATATGCAAAGATGAAAGAAAATTGACTCTGCTTCTCCCATAAGCTATCAAATGCCAATAGCTCCTCAGCATGTAATGGGACTTCTTACTATCTTCTCCTTATGTTGAGAATTTGTTCAGCCTGAGCTTGAACAGTATTTTGTTTTGTTTTTCATTTGTTTGTTTTGTGCATGCTATTATAGTCAGTTAACACTGATCTATTGTAAAACTGTGACTATTTTTTCGGGCTGTTGATAAATTATACTTTTTCTTGTTTTTTTTTTTGTGGCATTTGAAAGCTCTATGTCTGGGCTACCCCCATTGTTGAACATTGTGAGCTTCTTATGGCTAATTTTATACATTTCTTTTCATTATATTTGGTATTGTTTCATATTTTTAACTTTTCAAAATTTTTTCCTACCTAATATCTTCTGTGGGATTCCAAAATTATTATTCTCAAACCACATTTGGCATTGTCTGCAGCTTTATAATGATGTATTGTATTTGTTTGGGTCTTTCTATGTTAGGTTCATTAGTTATTTCTTATGTTATGATGCTACTTCTTTGCTCTTGTTTTCTTACTCTCTCTCACACACATACATCTTAGGAATTCAGGTAAATGGCTAACATACTTCATTTATCTCCCTAGTCATTACCATCCCTGCTACTTATTCCATTTTTTGCAAGTTCTAACCATTAGAGAATCTTTATCTTAGTCAAATTTAATATCCCTACCAAGTCTCTTACTAGTGAGATTTCTGTTTGTTTGTTTGTTTTCTTGTGCTTCTCTACTCTCTTTAAAAAACAAAACAAAAACAAACAAACAGTTGATTGTGTGGCTCTTACATACTTACAGTGATGATATCCAAAATAAATCTTTATCTTATTCTGATAGGCTACGAACAAGGGAGATGAGTTAACCTAGGAAACCATAGAACTGGATTTGAGTTTTGCGGATATGAGGTTGTTTCCAATGCATCATCTTCTTTGGTATTCTCTTGTGATTGTAACAGAATATAGTTAGGTCAGCAGAGGTCCATCTCGATAGCCATGTCCCAGATTGTTGTGATGCTCCCTGCCTATTCATGTTCTTCATCCTCTTTGATGCTTGCTGAAATTTGGATGGGGTACTGAAAGTAGGGACTACATGACTTTTCCAGCCTGATTAAGTTGTTTTCTGGGCTTTCAGAGGAAATTTTCCTACTGTTTCTTCCTAACTTTGACTTTTACTTATTTCGATATTTACATCAGCTACAATACGTCCTCAACTTTTGCCTGGATTAGAATAGTCTGCTGCCTTCCCTGAAAAGCTAAAAAGGTTTGCCTCTTAGACAGAAAGACAGCAGGACATTCTATTCATTTTCTATCTTCTATTTTTCAGGATTGTTTTCTAAAGTATATTTTGTCTGCCCTTTGCCCACCTACCAAGAATAAAATGAGTAAGTGTAAGGGGATTATATATAGAAAGTAAATGCTCCCTGTGTTTATGTTTTCAGATGTTGAGTTTTATGTGCAAACCTGCTCCACCAGGTTCATTCTTTAACCATTATTTAAACATGTTATATTACATTACTTTCCTTTTGATATTGAGGCTTCAGCTTTCTCCAAATGCTCCACTGAGCCAGGAATTATATGAAGTATTTACACCTTCTACTACAATCTAGGTTAAATGCTAATTTTTATACATTATCAAGACCCTCAAATATATACAAGAAATATTATGACCCTATAGTTGCTGATTTTTCCCCTCATTGTTTGTACTCCTTAAGGGCAAATATATCATGCTTTCTTTGTTTAATTGCTAAACCAAACTTTGCTGTATATTAAAGATGACAAGACATTTCTATATAAGACAGTTTGATAGTATTTAACTTGATGATAGAACACACTATCCCACCATAGCAGAAGTTATATACAGCATAACTACCACAGGCAGAAGGTCACAAACATTAACAGCTAAATGATCCATCCAATTTACTTCAAATTTACTGTGGCTCTTTCTTTTCTAATAAGGAAATTGGATATGAGACACTTTTAATTTTAAACCTCGTATTTATTCTTTTTTTAATTTTAAAAGTTTAAAGGTTAGTTAGTCAATAACATAGGTGAAAACATATTTGTATGTTTTACCATATCCTTAAATGTTAATTATCACAAATTACAAGAATAATCCACAATCCACTCTCATTATAACTTTCCTTGAATTAGTATAACTGGGAAGTTTTCACTATTTCTCTTTTTTGATTTTTTTTTTAATTTAGAGTCTTGTTTTATTTTATTATTGTTGTTCTTGTTGTCTTTCTTTTTTTTTTTTTTTTTTTTTTTTTTTTGGTTTTTCGAGACAGGGTTTCTCTGTGTAGCCCTGGCTGTCCTGGCTGTCCTGGAACTCACTCTGTAGACCAGGCTGGCCTCGAACTCAGAAATCCACCTGCAGTGGATTTAAACCCAAGTGCTGGGTTTAAAGGCGTGTGCCACCAAGGCCTGGCTATGTTTCTTTCTTTATTTTACTTTCTTCATAGTTTTATAAACTTAATAAAATTTTTAGTCTTTAATAAAGTTATTCTCATGAATATATTATCATAGGATTTATCCTTGAGTAGAAAGAGATTTATGTTATTGAGTCCCTTGCTGTGATGTTTTATTTATCATGTCTTTTTTTAATTTTTAAATATGGTTCATACTATTCAACTGATGTGTGAAAAATCATCCTAATGATATAATTTGAAACAAATAGTAAGTGTTTAGAAAAAACTTGCTCTTAGTAAATACTAAAGACAAAAGACACACTCCTGTGATATTCAGGCTAGCATATGTTTTGGAAGAAGATTATATAATCAAGGTTTATACAGTCATACAAAATTATATAATTATAAATTGTATAATCATAAAATGTATAAAATAATGATTATATAACCATACAAAAATAATAGAAGGAAGATTTGGTTTTTAAATCTCTACATGCCCTTCTTTGATTATTTTACCAAGCCAGTGCCATCTGGGAAGAAAATGAGTTTCAGTTGAGGCAATGATTCCAACAAATTTATTTGTGAGTATGTCTGTGGGCACTGTCTTGAACTAGGATTAATATAGGAAGACCCAGTCTACTGCAAGCATGACAGTTCCAGTCATGTAGTCCTGGTTTGCATAACCAAGACTGCTGAGCAAACCATAGAGAGTGGCTTGTAAATACCAATCATGGTTCATGTTTGCTTGGTCTCTGCTTCAGGTCCTGACCCTGGGTTTCTGCCTTGACTTTATTCATGAAGACCAGTGATGCGAGTGTATAGTTGAAATACACCCATTTCTCCTAAGTTGATCTTGGTTTTGGTGTTTATTAAAGGAATAGAAAGCAAACCAGGAAAGGATTCATCACATGGATGAAACTTGCACAGAGATATCATGTCAACATCTAGTATGGTGGGTCCCTCAGTAGGGTGGCAGTAATCAGGACATGGGATGCAGAGTAACTGTGAACAACTGCATACTTTATTGGATTTTTCAGCATCTTTTAGAGGCAAGCAGAATAAAGATTTCTCACATCTTCTATTTCTCAAGAAATAGTTTATCTGGGTTCAAGGTGACCAGTCCTTTCAGACTGAGAAATCAGTTAGCAATCCAATTCTTTTATGTGTTGATTAGTTTAATTAAAACAAAGTAAATTTATCATGAGAAAATGATCATGAGGGTCACTTCCTCAGACATGCAGCTTTCTTAGCAGAAGATCAGAATTCTCTACTGAGAAAGTATGTTTTCTGTGTCCCAGTTTGATGGAATTTACAGATATCCTTAAGTCACCTCAAAGCTAGCAAGTTGAGAGTAGTCACCTCATTACATTTCTCAATATTAAGTCTACACTTAAAGGCTATAACCCGGATGTGAAAGGATAGAATATTCTGCAATCATTCACAACCCCTGATGTTTCCTTTCTTCTATTTTCTCAATCTCCTTCATCAAATCTGTTTTCTCCTGTTTGGTTTGACGCAACTGTGAACACCTTTAGTAGAAGTAGCTATCATATGAAGTCTGCAAATTAATAGTGAGTTTGAAAGTATCACTATTACAGTTCAAATCACATGCCCTTATTATTCTGAAAAATGGTGAATTGATAACATCTATTATATTACAATAGTCATGTTTTTTTTTTCTAAAACTTGATTGCATGGACTTATATATAGATATTTTTCCTTCTTATTCAACTTGATCTTTTAATTAGTGTTCAAAAACTATGCACAGAACCACACAAAGACACTGTGAGGAATTCACCAAGATGTTACTGAATTTATATTTAATAAAACAAACAAATAAACATAAAACCATAATAGCATCTGCAAAAAGCTATGTACATGTGCAGTTTAAATAAGTACATGATTTCAACATTAAGATGTGATACATTATTTGATGACACATGATTTTTGTGAGGCTAAACTGCTAAAAAAATATAGAACATGAAGGAAAAATGAACATGGAATTGTAAATGAGAATGGTAGGGTAGATTGTAGTTATGATAAATGGAAGTGTTAAAAACAAAACCAAATTTTGAATCTATGGTGTACTTTTTCTGTCTAATAAATTTCAAGTTCACACTTGCTAAAAATGTTCCACTATGTTTCAGAAGGAACCATAGCAGCCTTATTTATAATAGCCAGAATCTGAAAAGAACTCAGATGTCCCTCAAGAGAGGAACAGATACAGAAAATGTGGTACATTTACACAATGGAGTACTACTCAGCTATTAAAAACAATGAATTCATGAAATCCTTAGGCAAATGGATTTATCCGGAGGATATCATCCTAAGTGGGGTAACCCAAACACAAAAGAACACACATGATATGCACTCACTGATAAGTGGATACTAGCCCCAAAATTTAGAATATTCAAGATACAATTTGCAAAACACATGAAACTCAAGAAGAAGGAAGACCAAAGTGTGGATACTTCACTCCTTCTTAGAATGGGGAACAAAATACCTATGGAAGTAGTTACAGAGACAAAGTTCAAAGGTAAGACAGAAGGAAAAACCATTCAGAGACTGCCCCACCCAGGGATCCATCCCATATGCAACCAGCAAACCCAGACACTATTGCATATGCCAGAAAGATTTTGCTGACATGACCCTGATATAGCTGTCTCCTGTGAGGCTATGCCAGTGCCTAGCAAATAGAGAAGTAGATGCTCACAGTCATCTATTGGACGGAACACAGGGCCCCTAATGAAGGAGCTAGAGAAAGTACCCAGGGAGCTAAAAGGCTCTGCAACCCTATAGGAGGAACACCAATATGAACTAACCAGTACCCCCAGAGCTCATGTCTCTAGTTGAATATGTAGCAGAGGATGGCCTAGTCAGCCATCAATAGGAGGAGAGGCCCTTGGTATTGCGAAGATCACATGCCCCAGTACAGGGGAATGCCAGGGCCAGGAAACAGGAGTGGGTGGGTTGAGGAGCAGGGCCGGGGAGGGTACAGGGGGCTTTGGGGATAGCATTTAAATTTAAATGAAAATATCTATTGAAAAAGATAAAAAGAAAATGCAAAGTTCAAAAAGCTTATGCTTTATTTTTATATTACCACATATATGATACATATGTATGGTTCCTTCTGAAATTCCTAAACATTTATTTTGTTTTAATTTACATATATATATATATATATGTATGTATTAAATTTACTATATGTATAATTTTATATATATATATATATATATATATATATATATATAATATAAAGGAGTAGGTGGATATATGCAGGTGGCATCAGATGCCTGGGAGACCAGAAGTTTCAGATTCCTGTGAAGCTGGAATCATAGGCAGTCATGAACACACCATTCTCAGAGTTAGGGAGTGAACTCATTTCTTCTCCCATGAAAGAAGTAGCAGCAGTTGACTGGTAGTGCAAGATGTTTTGCATAGGTATTTATGAATTAAACCCCATATGTCTGCATAGAACTTTATGTATCACTAGATATTGGGTTGTCTAGCAAGTAGTCTTAGCTATCTGTTAGAAAATGTGGGGAAGTTTTGTTTTTATTTTTTTGTCTTAGGCCTCTTGTATTTTAAGACTTTGTTTTTTTTTAATTAGATATTTTCTTTATTTACATTTCAAATGCTATCCCGAAAGTTCCCTATACCCTGCCCCCATCCTGCTCCAGACTTTGTATTTCAATTGTTTAGATAATGTTCTAGTCAGACTTGTGTTTGGAGAAACTGACATTTTCTTTTCTGTTTTACTTTTTTTCCCTATTAACAGTGATAAAACTACTATGTAACTTTAGAAAACAGGAAAGTATGTTGGTGATTATCTACACATACAAAGCAAACTGGATAGTAAAAATTATTCCATTGATGATTTTTTTCAAGCCTTTTTAGTTTACAAATACCAAATAAATTAATGCTCATTTAATGTAATCTTTTTCCATAATGTCTAGTGAAAAAAGAGACAAAACAGAATTTATTAAATTATTTTGTCAAAAATCTTTTTGTTTCCAATATCAACTTTGTATTTTAGATAGTCTTTTCTCCCTGAGTTATACATTTTCTTTTAGTGTCAATTAATATGGGAAAGAAGGCAGCATGATTCCCTAACCCCTGAGCCATCTCTCCATGTTCATCACTCTGATATTTTCATGCATTCCTATGATCTGAAATATTTCCAATGATGACACTCCAAGAAGTGTATAGATAAGTAAATATGAATAACTCACCTACACCTTTTATTGTTTGCAGAACTGTAGCCTTAAAATCAATGTGTTTCTCTAGATGTCCTAAAAATAGTCAAATAGACCTGGAGATGGCTCAGTGATAAAGTCCTTATAATTCTCTTACAGAGGATGGGAGTTCAGCTCCCAAGGGCTGTGTCAGGTGTATCTCCACCCCCTGAATATCCAGATCCATTGAATCTGACAAATTCTTCTTGCCTCCACAGGTATTCACACTCACATAAACATACCCAGACAAACACAAAATTTTTCACACTGAATGCAGTAACATTGATTTCCAAAGTGTTTTTACCAGCTTGTAGTCCCACCATCAATAGAGGAGTATTTCTCTTTCTCTACATCCTTACTGTTACCTACATTTTTTATCCTAGCCATTTTGATTGTTGTGAGGTAGAATCTCAGGCTCATTTTGATTTGAATTTCCTCATTTAAGATTCCTCCATTAAGAATGCTCTTTATCTCTGTACCCCATTTTAAAATGGGGTTATTTGGTTCTCTGGAGGCTAACTTTTTAAGTTCTTTGTATATTTTGGATATTAGACCTCTATGATATGTTGGGCTGGTAAAGATCTTTTCCCAATCTGTGGGCTGCCATTTTGTCCTATTGATAGTGTCCTTGACCTTACAAAAGATTTTCAATTTTATGAGGTCCCATTTTTCAACTGTTGATCTTAGAGCATGAACCATTGGTGTTCTGTTCAGGAAAATTTCCCCTATGCCAATGTGATTCAAGTTCTTACTTTTTCTTCAATTACATTCTGTGTATCTGGTTTTATGTGGAAGTCCTGAAACCCTTGGACTTGAGCTTTATATATGGAGATAAGAGTGGATCAGTTTGCATTCTTCTACATGTTGACATCCAGTTGAAACAGTACCATTTCTTGAAAATTCTGACTTTTTTCCACTGGAAGAGTTTGGCTTCTTTGTCAAAGATCAGGTGACTATAGAACTCCAGAGCAGCAAGAGGCTCCAGAACCCAACAGAGGTGACTTTAGCTGAAATATCCAACCAAGGGAAAATAGAACCTGTAGAGACTACCTCCAGTAATAGGCATGGCCACCAGTTGAGGCTGAGTGGAACCTGCTATAACTTTTCCCTGAGAGGTTCTACCAGCACCTAACCAATACAGATACAGATGCTCACTGTCAAACATTGAACTGAGTACAGGGACCTCAATGGAAGAGCTAGGGAAAGGACTGAAGGAGGTGAAAGGGATTGCAATCCCTTAGGAAGAACAATATCAGCTAACTGGACCACCCAGAGCTCCCAGGGATGAAACCACCATCCAAAGAGTATACATGGAGGGAACCATGGCTCCAGATACATGTATGTAGCAGAGGATGGTCTTATCTAACATTAATGGGAGGGTAATCCCTTGGTCCTGTGGAAGCTTGATGCCCCACAGTGAGGCAGTTTGGTGAGACTTGGTGACGGTGGAGGAGCACCCTCATAAACGCAAAGGGGAAGAGGGAAAGGGGTGATGGTGGGGGAGAGCTGTGGAGAGGTAACTGGGAAGGGAGGATATCATTTGAAATGTAAATGAATAAAAATGATTAATAAATAAATAAACACAGTCCCAAGGAAAATGAATACAACCAAGCCGAATCTTCACACACAGATGAAGTGGAAAAATTAAACAGAAAGAGATAAAAGTATATGTAAGTTCATAAATAAATATCAGAACATTATAGCATCTATAATGGAGAGCATCACTGATAAAGTTAGGACAATATTTTGATTATAATTGAAGTTCAAGGCAATGAAAGCCAGATTAGCTAAACTGGAAAGAAAAAGGTACCATAACAAAGAAAACCATTAGAAGAAATGATTTATTTTGACTTTTGATTCTAGAGGATTAGATTTCATGGTGGCTAGCAGAGGTAATGGGAAGCAGATGGTGAAAACTTCTACTAAGAGCTCACATTTTGAATAACAAGCAGGAAGCACGGACTGCACTAGAAATGGGACGAGTCTGCTTGGTTCCTGGATCCCTCAGAGACTACTCTGCACAGGTGAGAGTGTGGACTACAGAAGATAACAGCTTCTGGGACACGCAGAAGCCACACAGCTTCTGGGGCAGACCCCATTTCAGGCTCCAGACATCCAGGCACCTTTCCTGCTAGAGGAGAGGTGTCTGCCCCACCCAGGAGGGCTTTGCCAGAGGACCTGGGGGAGCCATCTCTGCTCCGGGATCTCTCAGAGACTAGACTGTGTAGGTGAGAGTGCCAACTACAGAAGCTACACAGCTTCTAGGACAGGAGCTGTTTCCAGCATTCATCTTCTTCCAGGAGGCAACTCTGAATGCAAAATATCTGTGCACCTTCCCTGAAAGAGGAGAGCTTGCCTGTAGAGAGTGCTCTGACCACTGAAACTCAGGAGAGACCTAGTCTCCCAGGTCTGCTGATAGAGGCTAACAGAATCATGGGAGGAACACACTCTAACCAGAGACAACTATAACAATTAACTCCAGAGATTACCAGACTGCTAAAGGCAAACATAATAATCTTATTAACAGAAACCAAGACCACTCACCATCATCAGAACCCAGCACTCCCACCTTTGCTAGTCCTGGATACCCCAACACAACTGAAAATCTAGACCCGGATTTAAAAGCATATCTCATGATGATGGTAGAGGACATTAAGAAGGACTTTAAAAACTCACTTAAAGAAATACAGGAGAACACTGCTAAAGAGGTTAAAAGTCCTTAGAGAAAAACAGGAAAAAACAACCAAACAGGTAGAAGTCCTTAAAGAAAAGGGAAGTAGACACAATTAAAAAAAAAAAAAAAAAAAAAAAAAAAAAAACCAAAGTGAGGCAATGCTGGAGACAGAACCCATTTGCCTGCAAAAACCATGATGTCCTTGTTTTTAATAGAATTTAATTGTGCAAATGAATCTAATTTTCTGTATACATTCTTCCAATGTGGGACATCTGGGTTTTTGCAAGCTCTTGGCTATTGCAAAAAAGGCTGTTATGAACATAGAGGAGCACATGTCCTTCACTGGTGGGGCATCTTTGGGTATATGTCCAAGAGTTATATGGCTGGGTATTCAGACAGAACAATTTCCAAGTCTCTGAAGAACTGCCAGATTGATTTCCACAGTGGTTGTTCCAGTTTGCAATCCCATCAACAGTAGAGGAGTGCTCTTTCTCTACATCTTTACCAGCATGTGCTGTCATTTGAGGTTTTGATCTTTGAGCCTGAGCCATTGCTGTTGTGTTCAGGACATTTCTTTCCTGTGACAATGAGTTTCAGGCTCTTTCCCACTTTCTCTTGTATTGGATTCAGTGTACCTGGATTTGAGGTCCTTGATCCAGTTGGAATTGAGCTTTGTGCAAGGTGATAAATATGAATTTATTTTCATTTTTCTACATACAGACCACTGCCATTTATTGATGACTGAGGATTTTTTCCTTTTTCCACTGTATGTTTTTGGCTTCTTTGTCAGAGATCAAGTTTCAATAGGTGTGTGGGTTTACTTCTGTGTCTTTGATTCTATTCTATTGATCTGTTTCTGTACCAGTATCATGGGTTTTTTATCATTATTGCTTTGTAGTACAGTTTGAGATCAAGGATAGTGATTCCCCTGAAAGCTCTTTTACTGTTGAGAATTGTCTTTGGCTATTGCGTTTTTTGTTTGTTTTTCCATATGAAGTTGAGAGTTGCTCTTTCTACATCTTCATCTGAAGGCTGCTAGCAGAATATAGACTTCCAAACAGCTAGCATCACAGTGAAACACCTACTCCAACAAGGCCACACCTATTCCAACAGAGCCACACCTTCTAACAGTGCCACTCCCTGGGCCAAGCATATACTAATCATCACATATACTGTATTATGTTGGTGGATATTTTTGTTCTGAACCATTCCTGCAATGCTGGGATGAAGCCTACTTGATTTTAGTGAATGATGGTTTTGATACATTCTTGGATTTAATTTGCAAGAATTTAGTTGAGTATTTTTACATCGATATTCATAAGTGAAATTGATCTGATGTTCTCTTTCTTTGTTGGGTCCTTATATAGTTTACATATCAGAGTAACCGTGGCTTCATAAAATGAATTAATTAATATTCCTTCTATTTCTATTTTGTGGAATAATTTGAGGAGTATTGGTATTAGCTCTTCTTTGAAGGTCTTGTAGAATATCACATTAAAACCATCTGGCCCTTGGCTTTTTTGATTGGCAGGTTTTAATGACTATTTCTATTACCTTAGGGGTTATTTAGATAATTTACCTTATCTTGATTTAACTTTGGTACCTAGTATCTTTCTAGATAGTTATCCATTTTATCAAGATTTTCCAGTATTGTAGAACACTTCTATAAAGTGAAAAGTCGATCAAAGTATTCTGCTCAAAACCAACAAAGACTTCTCCTCTTAACAAAGCTAAGTAGTCCCTTCCCTAAAATGTACATATAATTGGGCCTTTCACTTCAGCTTTTTCATCCCTTCATACCCTCATCACACACTAAAAAATTATTCTCATATTATTATCCTATTCTTTTTCTATGTCTTTTCTCTGCATCCTATAGACAGGAAACTTGGTCTGTTTTACTGACCACTGTTGTCTAAAACCCCACAATACGTCTTAACTCATAACAGTTGCTCAATAAATATATTCCTAGCAATGAATAAATTAGTTTTACTTTGGGATGTTAGTGAATAGCTATAATGGACTAATATTAATATAAGTTTCTACATAATTATTACTCATTAACAAAAAAAATTGCCAGAGGTATCCTTTTAGGGTCACAGAGCTAATCGACTAATCAATGTATCCATTCCTTTGGTTAAGAATAAATACTTGTAGAGTTCTTAGTGTTGAGAAGTACTTCCAATATTCTAATGAAGTTGGCATACAACCATTAAATTCATGAAACATATGTAAAGTATAAAGAGCTATAATAATAGGAACATAACACAAAATCATTCTGTAACCCAAGTATTGTTCAGGCCTTTGAAAGAAGTCACTTATGGGGCTTAGAAATTCAGAGAAGACTTGCAAATATGATTTACTCTTTAAGAGTTTTACCTCAGTTGCCCTCATCACTTCTGCTTGATTAGGCAAGTTCATCCTTCAGAGACATCTTCTTGAAAGTGAATTGGGACTAGAAAGACTGTTCTTGTGGTCATAAATGGATTCCAGTGAGAGAATTATGAGAAGACATGAAAAAGAACACAGATATCAAGGATGGGGCTAAAAATAAAGGTAGAGGGAAAAATGAAAGCAAACTGGTCAACTACAACCATCAGAGTTAACCTAAGTCATATGTGATTTAGTCAGATAATTAAAATCTATGGACACATTTCATTTCAATCACTTTACAATGCACATGATTTAACAGCATATTGTTCACTAAAAGATCAATATTGTAAAGTAATCTTCAATTATAAAATATGTGTAGATGAAATTTAGCTTAAGGAAATTCAAATGCCTCCTGAAACAGGATTCTAGGAGAATCTAAGGCTTTTGTCTCTCATTTTAGCCAACGTATTCTAAGGTTCTTAACAGTGTTAATTTCGTCTGTGGTTGAATTAAAAATGATAGTGATGATTTGATTGTTCCAGCTGCCTGCTTTCCCATTTCTGTGTATTCTTTAAAATCCTAACTTCTGACAGCTCTGCCTGAAAACAGGAAGCTGCATGACATTCAGAATCTTATAAATATGAAAAACATACCTATTTTGTATTTAGTTTTTCAAGGCTTTAAATTTAGTCTTACTAATGAATAGCTTTATTTGAGTTGGTGCTGATGAGAGAATAAGGGAAGACCTTAACTAAGGCTGTCCATAAGCCCAGAATGACAATTTATGCTGTTACTGTCTCTGCCACTGTTATAGACCTATGAATTTTGATCTCTGCAGGAAAGTCAAGTTGTATATTGGCCTTCTGCTGGAGATGTTACCAGAAATTCCTACAAAATGTAAAAGTCTCTAAAGTAGTTGCCACCATGCTACAGACAATGCATTCAAAACATCATTTCTAGAACTCTTGTTCTTAATAACATAGCACCAAGAACATTGTTTCTATCATTGTCATTCTTAACTTTGTCGTACTGAGATTTGCTCTCTTAAGTGTGAAAAAGAATAAAGTATATTACCTATTTATTTCTTAGACTATTTTCCTTGAATTCACTAATACAAAAGATTTATCCATCTATTGGATGGAAGTATGGAAAAATGTACAACCTATGCTGGTTTTGTTTTGTTTTGTTTTGTTTTGCCTTCTTAAGCATATCACTGATGTGGTCTACAGAGTGAGTTCCAGGATAACCAGGGCTATACAGAGAAAACCCTGTCTTGAAAAATGAAACAAAACAAAACAAAACAAACAAAACAAAACAAGAATATCACTGATGATTACTAAAATGTAAACTTCATAATGAAGAAGGGAAAACCTAACAGACAGAGAAACCTTGTCTTGGAAAAAAAAAAAAAAGTAGTACAAGAATAAGACTGATGACCCCACTTCCTTCCCCAGAACCCATATGTGACAGTTCACTTTACATGTCCAAATTGCCACAATGTAGAATCACCAGAGAAGGGAGTTGAATAATTGCCTTTTTAATTAAGAGATAATGTAATGGATAATGTTTTTAGAAATTAATTAATAAATTAATTACATTTTTTCTCTCTTAAAATCTATCCTGACTACAGCTTCCTCTTAATTCATTCCTCCCAACACTCCACCACCTCACTCCTCCCCCAGATCACTCCCTTAACCCCTTTCTTCCCCTAGAAAAGAGCAGGTCTCCCAGAAACACCAACTGAACTGAGTAGGAGAAGACAAAATAAAAACAGGCAGAAACTCTAAACATGCCCAATCTCATCTGGATAATATTTTTTATCCAGTTGTTCTGGGGGGGGGTTATTGATTGCTAATTGATGTGGGAAGAATCAGACCATAGTGGTGGGCACCATTCATAGGACAGTGGACTCTGAACTGTACAGAACAGGAAAAAGCTAGCTGGGAGCAGACTCTAGAAGCAGAAATAGCAAACAAGCAACAACTTTAATTTCCTCTCTCTGCTTTTGACTGTAGATGTGACCTTTTGAGTTCCTTCCTTGACTGTCCCAAAATGATTAACTATACCTCAGAATTGTAAGCCAGATAAAGTCCCACCTTTCTCCCTTAATATGATTTTTGTTAGAGTATTTATCAGAGCAACAGAAATTAAACTAGAACACTATGTAAATATGGAAGAAGAAAACCAAGTCCACAAAGTAGGTGTCCAGCATGTTTGTCATGGAGTTTGTACCCCCTACATCCACATCCTACATAGGCCAGTACAAACACACACACACACAAATACACACATACACACACACACAAATACATATACACAAATACACACACACACAAATACACACACACAAATGCACACATACACACACACACACAAATACACACATACATTAATAAAATACTTTTAAAATAAAAAATTGTTTGATGGACAATTATGAAATTTTCCTTCAAGATAATTTATAAAATATAAGCATCTAACCAAATAATTATAAACATAAGATAATGTCCAAATGCCTCTATAAATTGTATTTACTTTTCTCTTTATAATGATGGCTTGCTCAAAATTATAGCAATCTTGTGTAAATGTAACTTTTGTTAATCTGATGTAATTGTCATCTCAGTGGAGGCTTACACTGAATAAACTCACTGTTTCTAGCTCTTTCTGAACTCTGGCTGGCTGGATAATCTTAGGTGTTCTGGCCCAAACTCCTCTCTAATCTGAGTGATTTAAACTGACTTCTCTCTGCTTCTGACTGAATTACTCTGCTTGGCCTCAAACTAACTCTAGCAATCTCTTTTAATTTTCTGGCTCTTTCTCATTCTCTGGCTCATTCTGTTTATCTTTTCTCTGCAACCTGTCTTTATAAACCAGTTCCAGTAAAATTACTCTCTCTCTCTCTCTCTCTCTCTCTCTCTCTCTCTCTCTCTCTCTCTCTCTCTCTCTCTCCTTGAGTAGCCTCTTTTTCCTGTACTGTTCTTGTGTTATTTGGGCCCCTCAATTAGATATCACTTTCAAATATGTGTGCTTTCTTCTACAAACTAACCTTACCCTCATTGTTTGGGATTAAAGGTGTGTGTGAAGGGCAAGTCTGTACTCTAGCCAGAGAGATTAAAGGTGTGTTATTTCAGTTAGATCATACAGACCTAGAAGACTTTGGATGTGATCCCTTGCAGAGCAGCCATGTTGGTGGATTAAAATTTCTCTACAGTCTTGTTAAAAAATACTGAACATTGCAAAGGAACATAGGACTCTAAACACTCGGCATACATGGCTTTAACTATCTAACCAATGACTTTTGAGAAACAAAAATTAGTTCAAATGCATGTTTTTTTTAATTTATTTTTTATTAGGTATTTTCCTTGTTTACATTTAAAATGCTATCCCAAAAGTCCCCCATACCCACCCCCCCCAATCCCCTACCCACCCACTCCCCCTTTTTGTCCCTGGGGTTCCCCTGTACTGGGGCATATAAAGTTTGCAAGTCCAATGGGCCTCTCTTTGCAGTGATGGCCGACTAGGCCATCTTTTGATACATATGTAGCTAGAGACAAGAGCTCCGGGGTACTGGTTAGTTCATATTGTTGTTCCACCTATAGGGTTGCAGTTCCCTTTAGCTCCTTGGGTAATTTCTCTAGCTCCTCCATTGGGGGCCGTGTGATCCATCCAATAGCTGACTGTGATCATCCACTTCTGTGTTTGCTAGGCCCCGGCATAGTCTCACAAGAGACAGCTATATCTGGGTCCTTTCAGCAAAATCTTGCTAGTGTATGCAATGGTGTCAGCATTTGGAAGCTGATTATGGGATGGATCCCTGCATATGGCAATCACTAGATGGTCCATCCTTTCTTCACAGCTCCAAATTTTGTCTCTGTAACTCCTTCCATGGGTGTTTTGTTCCCATTTCTAAGAAGGGGCAAAGTGTTCACACTTTGGTCTTCGTTCTTCTTGAATTTCATACGTTTAGCAAATTGTATCTTATATCTTAGGTATCCTAAGTTTCTGGGCTAATATCCACTTATCAGTGAGTACATATTGTGTGAGTTCCTTTGGGATTGGGTTACCTCACTCAGGATGATGCCCTCTAGGTCCATCCATTTGCCTAGGAATTTCATAAATTCATTTTTTTAATAGCTGAGTAGTACTCCATTGTGTAAATGTACCACATTTTCTGTATCCATTCCTCTGTTGAGGGGCATCTGGGTTCTTTCCAGCTTCTGGCTATTATAAATAAGGCTGCTATGAACATAGTGGAGCATGTGTCCTTCTTACCAGTTGGGACATCTTCTGGATATATGCCATGGAGAGGTATTGTGGGATCCTCCGGTAGTACTATGTCCAATTTTCTTAGGAACCACCAGACTGATTTCCAGAGTGGTTGTACAAGCTTGCAATCCCACCAACAATGGAGGAGTGTTCCTCTTTCTCCACATCCTCCCCAGCATCTGCTGTCACTTGAATTTTTGATCTTAGCCATTCTGACTGGTGTGAGGTGGAATCTCAGGGTTGTTTTGATTTGCATTTCCCTGATGATTAAGGATGTTGAACATTTTTTCAGGTGCTTCTCAGCCATTCGGTATTCCTCAGGTGAGAATTCTTTGTTCAGCTCTGAGCCCCATTTTTTAATGGGGTTATTTGATTTTCTGGAGTCCACCTTCTTGAGTTCTTTATATATATTGGATATTAGTCCCCTATCCGATTTGGGATAGGTAAAGATCCTTTCCCAATCTTTTGGTGGCCTTTTTGTCTTATTGACAGTGTCTTTTGCCTTGCAGAAGCTTTGCAATTTTATGAGGTCCCATTTGTGGATTCTCGATCTTACAGCACAAGCCATTGCTGTTCTATTCAGGAATTTTTCCCCTGTACCCATATCTTGGAGGTTTTTCCCTACTTTCTCCTCTATAAGTTTCAGTGTCTCTGGTTTTATGTGGAGTTCCTTAATCCACTTAGATTTGACCTTAGTACAAGGAGATAGAAATGGATCAATTCGCATTTTTCTACATGATAACTGGCAGTTGTGCCAGCACCATTTGTTGAAAATGCTGTCTTTTTTCCACTGGATGGTTTTAGCTCCCTTGTCAAAGATAAAGTGACCATAGGTGTGTGGGTTCATCTCTGTGTCTTCAATTTTGTTCCATTGGTCTACTTGTCTGTCACTATACCAATAACATGCAGTTTTTATCACAATTGCTCTGTAGTACAGCTTTAGGTCCGGCATGGCTTTAACTATCTAACCAATGACTTTTGAGAAACAAAAAATTAGTTCAAATGCATGTTTAGTAGCAATTTACATGTGTCAATGCTACATTTATTATCAGTTTTACTATCCC
Source organism: Mus caroli (assembly GCF_978045245.1). Taxonomy (NCBI): domain Eukaryota; kingdom Metazoa; phylum Chordata; class Mammalia; order Rodentia; family Muridae; genus Mus; species Mus caroli. Next base: position 31,292,914 of record NW_028227264.1, read on the forward strand.
AAAATGAATTTACTGAAATTTTGTAGCTTCTTCAGATATTTATCTAATCAGTTTCTGCTATTTAAAAAAGAAATAGAAATCTTTAGCTCCTTTTAGGATTTGTAAAGATTATATGCCAAGAAAGCATTTGATTTTGAAGATTCTTTGTATGTAAGGCTATATTATCATTTAAGCTTTGCCAAACAGTTCATAGTGCTATTATCACTCATGAATCTCCAGTCGCTTGTTTAAAAAAATACTTGTGGCATTTTACTCTGTCTTTCTCTGTGTTTCTCTTCATAGATATTTAACCTGTAGGCAAAGCTATCACTCTTAGTAATATCTGCCATTACATCATAAGGACACAATAACTCAACCTTCTTGGTTAAGAAATTCTAAAACAGTGCCGGGCGTGGTGGCGCACGCCTTTAATCCCAGCACTCGGGAGGCAGAGGCAGGCGGATTTCTGAGTTCGAGGCCAGCCTGGTCTACAAAGTGAGTGCCAGGACAGCCAGGGCTACACAGAGAAACCCTGTCTCGAAAAAACCAAAAAAAAAAAAAAAAAGAAATTCTAAAACAGACAAAATGCCTATATGACACTGTGCACATTAGCTTTAGGTCTAGAATGACTGACTGCCTTATGCTCTAGCCTGAAAAAAATTTGAGAATGATAAGGACCTTAATTAATAGTTCTGCAGATACATCAAAAACAACAAAGTTCTTTAAAAAAAAAATTAGCAAAAGAACTGGGAAAAGTAGAAAATGTAGTTCAATATCCAAAGGTATACATGTGTCACACAATAAAAAGTAAAGAAAGTGTCTGGTAATAAATATTTTGCTTCTTCTAGAAAAATGTGCTATGTACCAACTTCTATGGTTCAATATTTATGCTTAACATGTATCATAAACTATTCCATCTATACACATAGGTTTAATAGGTTAATAAACATAAAAGAATTTGATAAATCACTGATTAACAAAGGTGCAATTTGCAAATGTTTTGGTCCCTCCCTTTGCTGTGTTTCCTTGGGCACTCCTGATACTCACAAAAATAAATAGGACTATAACTATGAATATTGCTACTCATTAATATATTAGATGCCTTGTGTGCCATGCTATGTCTATCATTCCATTGCCTCCTCCATTCCTGAAAGACACAATGTCAATTGTACATATGAGAAAACTAAATAAAATGGAGGTCAGGTCATATATTAATCAGTATCTAGTATTAATATTTAGTTGATTCATATGGAGTCCTTCTAGTTATAAAATCTGTATATGTCATTTTTATGCCTTTTCTGCCTATTTATAAGATACATTAAAATAGATAAGAACAGATAATTACAAAATGATTCCAATATTAGAATTATAAAAGTATTGATCTATTTACCAATGTATATAAAAGTGTAGTTCATTTTACAAAATAAATATTCAATTATTTTTTTCTTCTTTTAATTAAAATATAGTTAGGTCACTTTTCCCCTTCCCTCTTTTCCTTCCATTCCCTCATGCTCTTCCACTAATTTTGAAAGTTGTAACCACTTTTTTCATTATTATTGTTTTTACAGATAGCAAATATGGGGTGAAATGTCACAGCAAACTTTTTTTGTGCTATAAGGAGATGAATAAATCTGTCATTCAGTGTTCTGACATCTTTTACAGGCACTGCTGACATAAAGAACAAACACTGATTTCAATTTGGAAAGATAAACGCTTGACCAACCTTCTGATGTGTAGGCACACTGTCTGTGTGGTTCTCTTGATGAAATTGCTGCTGCTACTTCATTTTGTTTAAAAATGACAGAATTATGTGCCATTTAAATTACTTTAGAGACATTTTATTAAAGAAAAACAGAAAATGCTGTCTTGTTAGCATTTAATTTGTACTATCATCCTTGCCTGCCTGTAATAGAATGAGACTAAAAGGGCATTTTGTTCTGTCTTTTAGTGACTACAATTATTTTATTCAACTCTTTATCCAATACATTTTTTCTAGATGATTTTCTTATTATAAAATGTGTGTGTGTGTGTATGTGTGTGTGTGTGTGTGTGTGTGTGTGTGTGTGTGTGTGTGCGTGCGCTCATTCACACATGCATGAACAAGAGAGAGACAAAGATGAATTGATAAATGGATAAATGGATGGATGGAAATATGGATATGTAAATGATAGATACATGATAAATAGATGGTAGATAGATAGATAGATAGATAGATAGATAGATAGATAGATAGATAGATAGATAGATAGATAGATAGAAGAGAGAGACAGTGCATATATGAGGACATAGGTGTTTACTGGCAGTTTCCCTCTATCAATTTCCAATTTACTTTTGAGATAAAGTCTTTTCATTGAACCTGGGTCACCATGATTGCCCAACCAACAAGCTAACCATCTGTTTCTGCTGCACCCCACTGGGGTTATAGATTTCTTGCCTCACTGTTGGGCTTTTACTTGGATATCAGGGTTCTGAACTCAAATCCATTCAAGCACTTTACCCATAGATCTGTCTCCCCAGTTCCATTTTAAAGTATTGTACATGATTTAATTTTTGTAGCAAATGTGTTTATTGCCTACTCTACCCTAAAAATTCTTTAGGCACTGAAGAATAGTAATATAAAAAACAAATAATAGCACCTGTCTTCATTGAATGTATTTATTCTTTCCATACCTATTCAATTCATTTAAAGGCTTAGCTAGAGCAATAAGACAAGGAATCAATGGAATGCAAATTGGAAAGGATGAAGCCAAAGCATCATTATTTTCAGATGATAAATAATATACATAATTGACCCTAATATTTCCAGCAGGGACTGCCTACAGTTGCTAAACACTTTAAGCAAAATAGCTTGATATAAAATTAATTCACAAAAAGTAGCCTTCCTATATACAAGTTGCAAATGTACTGAGAAATAAATCAGGAATCAACAACTCTCACAATAGCCTCATCTATGTGAACATATGTCTAATTCCTCTATCGACATTGGTTTATAATGCATCCATATGTCCTGTTATGGTACTATGCTCCCATGAACTTTGTAATAGTATAACTGTGTATAAATCCAGTAGTAAGCCTATATAAGTACATCTGGAGCCACTGTACTTTTAGGAAATCTATAAATACTTCTTTACTAGTACATCTATGAGTGCTGATATACTAGGACATTTAAGTTCTCTGCTATTGTTATATACCAATGTACACTTCTATATTTGCATATAAGACAACACTATTGCACTACATTTATTTGAACTGACAAGTGAATAAATCCATGTACACTTGTGTCGTTACACATAACCCTGTACTTCTGTAATAGCTCACACTTGTGTACTTTACCATAATAGTACATCCATGTTTGTGGTTATACAAGTCATCCTCGTCAACTTTATATTACTGCATGATTGTCTACCACAGCAACAGTACACTCATGTGTTCTATTATATGAATACATTAATGTCAAATGTTGTAAGAGTGTGATATTTTATACTGCTTAACCCCTACATCAAGGTGTACTGTAGTATTGGTACTTCCATGAGCTCTGCTTTCCTTTATCCATATCCACATCTAATATGTTTGTAAATAATGCTTTACTTTTGCATTCTTGTGCACTGATGTTAACATTTTCAAGTATGTATATCTACAAGTACTTCAGTGTGTTCTGCAACTCTACTTGAGTTATGGTGAAAGTTGTGAATTATTACATCCATCTATAATTTTGTAAATGCACATCAGTTTACTCTTCAGTAGCGGTACACTGAAAATTACAAAGATGCCATTTAAGTGGTGCTTTAGTATTGGATGTGTTTCCATTGCTTGACTAGTCTCTTCCATTTGCTCTGTATTCTTGTCTATCAGAGTGCACTCATACAGCTAAAAAAGTAGGCACTGCTGTTCTAGTTCAGGGATGTTAAGAGCTGAACAAAGACATCTGTTTGTTTTATTATGTCTTATAAGAGTATGTTATGTATGTATATGCATGTATTAGGGCATTTTTTTATGTGATTGTACAGTGCTCTAGTAGTACATTCATGTACTTGAGTACACTGGTATATTCTTGAGTAATCCCGTCTAGAACTTTCTTGAGTACTGACCTTGTTCATCCATGAGTCCTATTGTAGTATTACATATTACATCAATGAGAATTTCTGTCATAATATATATATATATATGTGTGTGTGTGTGTGTGTGTGTGTGTGTGTGTGTGTGTGTGTGTGTGTACTATTGAATGCGTGTCACTTCTGTACTGCATTTTAAGGTGAGTTTCTTTATTGGCACACTCAAAGTGTACTGCAATTCATGGACAATCATAAGTTCTGATATACTATTAAATACATGAACACATGTATATTATTAATGCAGCATACACTGTTTTCCTCATGCACCAGTTCTTAAATATCTAGCTGTACTGCACTAATATTACTCTCGTGTGTGGTATTTTCTTGTAAAGATATGATCATATCTGTTATAGTAATCTGGATAAGTAAGTTAGTAATATAACCATTCTTGCTGCTGTACATGGATTCTACTTGCAATGTGCACGGATATACTCCAAAAAAAAAAAAAAAATCTTTGCACTGCCCCTCAAGTTCAGACCTGTTTCAAGCTGTAAAATTACACCTATCTGTGACTTTGTAAATCCATGTTTACTTTTCAGTACTAGGTCATTGGTTTTTTTTTAATTTTTAATATTTTTATTACATATTTTCCTCAATTACATTTCTAATGCTATCCCAAAAGTCCCCCATACCCTCCCGCCCCACTTCCCTACCCACCCATTGCCATTTTTTTTGGCCCTGGTGTTCCCCTGTACTGGGGCATATAAAGTTTGTGTGTCCAATGGGCCTCTCTTTCCAGTGATGGGGTCGAAGCTGTTGTGTAGTGCTTTAGTATTAGACACATTTCCATTACTCTACTTTTTTCATTTTTATTGGTTATTTTCATATGATATTCCCCTTCCCAGTTTCCCCACCACAAATCCCCTATCCCCTCCTCCCTCCCCCTGCCTCTATGAGGGTGCTCCCTCACCTGCCCACCTCCTCCATTACTCTTCTTGTTAGTTCCATTTGCAATGTGTTCTTGTCCATCTGGAACACTTCTCTGCACTTAGAAATATGGCCAATGTAGTTTTAATTCACAATTTTTGAAAGTTGTTTAAGCACATCTATATACTTGGTAAAACAAGCATCCCTGAACATGGCAGTAGTACTACACTGTCCTTTGCAGAGAAGCCATTGTGTATGCTTTAGCAACAACACTTCTGCAGTGTACTAGTATATCCATGTGTGCTCCTGGCTGGTACTTCCTTGAGTGCAGATGTTGTTCTTCTATGATTCCTGTTGCACTACTACATCTTGAGAGTTTCTGTAACATGACATGTCCACTATTGAAAGCAGGTTTTTTGTTTTTTTGTTTTTGTTTTTACTTGTATTTTGATGTGTGCCGCTCCACTACTACAGTCCCCTGGACTGTGATTCTGAGAAATTCATGGGTTTTGATTCACTAGTAATACATGGACACTACTTTGATAGATATTAAGTGTGCACAGCTATACTTCTGAATAAAATTTTCAATTTCTAAGTGTACTGTGATAGTAATAATAATAATAATAATGATAATAATAATAAATTTCATCCTCTTTCTTCATCTTTATCTCTATCTTCATCTTTATCTCTTTATCTTTATCTCTTCTTTATCTCTTTATCTTTATCTCTTCTCTATCATCCTTTCATTTCTTGTCTGTCTCCTCTCTCCTTTCCTCTCTGACTCTTTCTGTTTCTCTGTGTCAATTTCTCTCTGCTTCTCTTCTATCTTTTTCTTTCCCTCTCTTCTCAGTTCAAATTTTATGAAGCACCTAACGACACAAGATTATTGCCTTTTCTACTATTTGATCAGAATGTGGTTTCTTTGCACTTATGGTTGTATATAGAAGAAGTGATGTGATCTCTCTCTCCCCCATATTTCTCTCCTATATATCTATCACTTTTCATTCTCCTTTCTTTTGCATCCCCTCCCTCTCCTCTTTTTCCTCTCCTCTCCTCTCCTCTCCTCTCCTCTCCTCTCCTCTCCTCTCCTCTCCTCTCCTCTCCTCTCCTCTCCTCTCCTCTCCTCTCCTCTCCTCTCCTCTCCTCTCCTCTCCTCTCCTCTCCTCCACTCCATCTTTTCTCTTTCCCTGGTCTCATCACTCTTTCTGTCTCTGTTCTCTCCAGTCTTTCTTCTCACTCTCTGTTCATCTTTCTGTCTCTCTGTGTCTGTCTATAACTTTCATCTATTAATTATTTATCATATTTATCATCTATCTGTGTACATATCTAAGTATCTATTTATTATCTATCATTTATCATATCTCTTCTCTCTCTTCTCTCCTCTCCTCTCCAGTTTGAGGGTTGGGTATAAATCTTACCTGAAATGAAGCATGTATTTCTGACTCCACTGTAGTTGTATTTCTGCATTAATACTTCAGTGAGGAAATGTACTATAGCAGTAGGAACTCTCATTTGCTGCCTTTTAGTAAATCTAAGCTCACTGATGTTTAGTGAACACATGTGTGGCCCATTACTAGTACTACCATTCTTGATGGTGGAACACTACTTTCATTTTCATTTTTTTTTCTTAAATTTCAGTTTTCATTGTTCTACTCTGCTTCTTTTCTTGGCCAGTGTTTTTTTAAAGAAAGAGAAAAATAAGGTAAGAAGTTGGATGGATGAGGTATTCAGATGGTTGAGAGAGAGAAAACTGTGATCAAAATATATTGTGTGAAAATATATTTTCAAATATTAAAACAAAACATGAAACCAGTTCTATTAGTTCTATTGAATAAAATCAGTCTCTGTTCAATTTTGTTCATTACCCTACTTCTTATAGGCAGTTTCATCTCAGTACACACTTACATCACAATATGCTGCTTTGAACAGAAGTCCAAACTTTTCAAAACCACACAATCATGAATTGGGACTTCTGCAGCAAAGCAAATTTCTTTTAAATATTTTAATTAGTTCTCTGATAATTTTATACAATAAAAGTCATATTCATCCACTTTTACACATATAGGCTTATACCTCCCCAACAATGACTCCTTACCCCATTCACATTCCCTTTCTTTTTTTTAAAGATACCAAGTCTAGTTCATATTGGATAATTTTTCTGGGCAATGTGCCTGCCCTAGATTTTGATTGATAAATCATGTGTGACATTACAGAAAACTTATTCTTCCTTTACAGCAGTGATCAAATGCTAATTATTCGTCTGAAGTGGTGAGACCTCATGCCTAACTCACCCTCTCCATGCTGGGATTTTGCCTGGCTTGAGCTTGCAAGTGTCTTGAATATGCTGTCACACATTGTGTGAGTTCATATGTTCATCTGCCCTATTGGGTTCATAAAACACTGTTTCTGGACATCTGTTAACTCTGGGTCTTGTAATCCTTTATTTCCTTCATCCAAGTACACACATGTTAGTAAACACATGAATTTTAAAGGGAGAGATGTGATATTATAGCTCTCCCAATTAGGGATATTTTTACTGGGTGACTTCAATATCTCACTGTCTTCCACAGACTACTCATCCAGACAAAAACTAAACACAGAAAAGTTAGACATACACTGTCATAAATCAAGAAGACATGGCAGAAATATATAGAATATTTCATCAAGATTATATTTGTGTGTGTGTGTGTGTGTGTGTGTGTGTGTGTGCATAAACATACTTATCTTCTTCTCAGTACCTAACAGAACTTTCTCCAAAATTGGCCACATACTTGAACTATATCAGAGACTCACAACTGGACAATGTACAGTGAAAGACCTTGGAATACTCAGTCTTAAACAGGATGTCTCCATCATATTCCTCCTCTTAGGACTAATAGAATTACATGGAAAAAGAAGCAGAAAGATTTTCAAAGACAGTTAAAACTGAAGACACCAAAGAAACAGTGCTTTTCATAGACAATATGACTGACACAGATATAAACCCACAGAGACTGTGACTGCAAATATAGAGATTGCACAGATCAGATCCAGATGTGATCCAGCAGTGAGAGGGGTAATGGACACAAGTTTTCACTCTAACCCAGGGGTATCTCCAACTGACATCTGCTAACAAGGAAAAGTAATTTCTTCCAATATCGTTTCTCTAGATATACAGCCACAGTTTAGGGAGGCACCATATACAGCAATAGATGGGCAACACAAAGGAACTTGGTATTTTTGGAGATTTTTTGTCTCATAATGCTGTTTGGGCTTTTTAAAAAATCTTACTTGTCTTTCATGTTTCTATTATGGTTTTCAATATTGTGCTTTTATGAATTCTTTGGTGTGTGCCGATAGATAGATAGATAGATAGATAGATAGATAGATAGATAGATAGAGATGTGTGTGTGTGTGTGTGTGTGTGTGTGTGTGTGTGTGTGTGATGTCTATGTGTGTCTTGTCCATTTTTGTTTTCATTTCTTTTTTCCCTATTTTTGCATTGCTTTATACTGGTTTGGTTTGTATGCCCTCTTTGTGCTTGAAAGAAAGTGAAAGTAGATATGAAGTTGGATTGGGTGGAGAATCTGAGTCGATGATGAAGAATGGGAATCTGATCAGAATATATTGGGTTAAAATATCTACTAAATAATATTTCTTTGATATTGGTAGTCCAAACCAAGAGAATCTTCAGGAGGTTGGGAGTTTTGGAAGTATTTATGTCACTAATGATTTACCATGAAGAAAGAAGATGGTCACAGGTGGTTCTCATCATCTGTCATGCATTTTGATTCACAAGTTCACTTCACCACCAACTCCCACCACAATGTATTACTTTTCCCAGAGACTCAAAGTAGTGAAGCCAGTCGATCATAAATGCAGGCCTCCGAAATAAAATACATCCCTTTTGAATTACAGTTTTATTCTTTCACAATTTTGAAGAATAAAATTTATATTCATCCCAAACCCTCTATCCTCCTACAACTTCCCCACAATGCTACCCACACCACTTCATGTACTTTTTCTTTCTTTTAAACCCACTGAGTCCAGTTAGCATTGGCTAACCCTCCCTAAGCAATGAGCTTACCCTGGAGTGTAATTGATAAACCAGGTTTTACAGCATTAAACAAAACTATCCGCTCCCAGCAGTAATGAACAAATCACTCTTTAAATAAGGGTAAGACCTCATGTTTACCTCACATTCTCCATGCTGGGATTTTGTCTGGCTTGAGCTTCTACAAGGTGCCATAAATAGTGTATATTCATATGTTCATCTGCTCTATTTTTCCCAGAAAACACTGTTCATAGACATCCACAACCTCTTCCTCTCATTATCTTTCAGCTTTCTCATCTAAGAACATTACTGAACATTAAGGGGAGACAGGTAATATAGATGCCACAGTTAGGGCTGCAAACTCTGAAGTCTCTCATTCTTTGCATGTTGACCAATTGTTGGTCTTGGTTATTTAACTCAAGAAGCAACTTCTGAGCCCGGCGGTAGTGGCACACACCTTTAATCCCAGCACTGGGGAGGCAGAGGCAGGAGGATTTCTGTGTTCGAGGCCAACCTGGTCTACAAAGTAAGTTCAGGACAGCCAGGGCTATACAGAGAAACCCTGTCTCAAAAAAAAAAAAAAAAAAAAAAAAAGAAGAAGCAAATTCTGTAATGAAGGTTGAGTGCACTGCTCTTTAGTTCTCCTTTGGAATCAGGGCTCCAACTCTGTGTTCGGAGTCTATTTGGTCCCAGCTCAGTACGCTTGGCTCAGTTGCTGATTAGTGGGAATGTGGAAGTTGGGGACTGTATTTCAATGCTTCTAACTAGGATTCCTGATCTGCTTACACTTATATCCTTTGTTTTGTTTTGTTTTGTTTTTAATGAGATGATTGGCTCTGGCCTTTCATTATAGGAATAAAAGGCTGAATAATACAACATTCTATTTCACATAACAGAAAAAGCACGTCTTCATTTTTGACCAAAAAAATCAATCAATGTATATTTCTATTTTCACTTTTATAAACTGAGTAACATCATACCGTCTCAGCAGATTAGGTCCAACTGTCAATATAATATTAACATTTTATATTTTACATTAATGTATTATTAAGGAATTGTTATATTTTAAGAAATTAAATTCTTAGGTTATTTGACAATGCATTTTATAAGCCAAAGTATGAGAATGCTCCACCTCTTTAACCTGTTTGTATAAGGTTTCATGACAGAATCTATTCCATAGAGAATTCTCTGTCTGTCTGAGGTTATTAATCATTCACATCATCCAACCTTTAGTTTATGCCCTCACAACCTAGGTCAATAATTTCATGACAAAGATGGGCCTACCTTAGATTCACTCTCAGGAATGGCTGAAGTCACCTAAGCCAGGCCTTTTCACATATCACCTTCCTATCAAACAGTAATTCCTGGTTCAGTTTCCAAAATTCTATCCTAATTCAGTACTGATTAGTTGTTGCTCAGTTGACATGAACAAGAGCCACTGGAGATGAGGAACCCGCTTGAGGAACTGCCTCCAACAGAGTGGCCTCTGGACATGTCTGTGTGATATTTTGGTTGATGATTATGTGGGAAAGCCCCACTCATCATGGGGATGCCACCACTGGACAGGTATTCCTTTGTTGTATCAGAAGCAAACTAAGCAGGTCATGGAGAGCAAGCCAGTGAAGAGTGCTCCTGTATAATTTCTATAGTTACTTCAAGATCCTGCCCATTTTATGATGAAGAAAATAGATATTATTACACTGGTGTTACTAAACACCATCAATGAACCCTGATTTTCAGGCTACATTTTTTTATTTTATTTATTGAATATTATTTTTCATTAAAGTATAACTGTGTGTGCACATGTATGTGTAAAAACCTATTCATGTGTGAGTACTTGTGGAAACTAGAGGTCAAAATTTGACATCTTTCCAATCTTTCTACATCTTATCTCAGGGGACACAGTCTCTCATTGTGACAGGATCTTAAAAGACTCAGCTAAAAACAACTGGCCAAGAAACCCTAGAGATTCCTTCCTCTTCACCATACTAGCACAGGGATTATAGGTGTGAGATGCAGCTATTATTCTTTTACAGGTATTAGGGATTAACACTCATACTTGAATGGTAACATTTCTCCAGCTCCCACTTCATGTCCTTATTGGTCATTTGTCCTAAATTTTCTGAAATTAATTAAGAATTGTTCAAGTCCTCAGTCTTTGTACATGCAACAACAAGTTGCCAGCTCACTTGGTGGGGAGGTAGCAGTCAGTCTTCCTTTGCCTCTGAGGTTCTGTCCTGGACTTGAAGAGGTTGAAGACTTGGAGATTACATCAGAAACACCACTAAACACAGGTCTACCTAGCATAATAGGTTCTGTAATTACATGTGTCATTTGATGAAGTCATACGTGGGAAGTAAAGTAGGAAGATACTTCCAGAGCCATAATGGCACAGGTTTGAGCAGTGACAAACAATTAAAAATCAAGAATGAGAACCTCATAAAAAAAAAAAAAAACAAAGGGGGAAAACTGAGAAAAAAATTAATAGACTGAATTCTAATAATTCTGTTATAGACTATATTAACTCCCTTTTAAATATGGCATCTGAAGAAATATATTATCTAATGTGTTAATGTGAGAAACATGTACAATGTGTCTATATCAAGTTGTTCATATTAATTTTGTGTTTTTAATCACATTGTACATACAGATGTGTAGTCTAGAAGACTCTTGTATTTCAATTGTGTCTAACTATTTACCACAGAAATGCTCCTTGGGCACCTACCTCAAAGCACTTACTTGGTACCACTCAGTTGAATCCATCTTCCTGTGTGTATAATGTCTGAGGTCATCTTAGCAAGGATTAAGACTGCTAGCCTGTAAGGCAGTATAATTTGTCTCTTATACTACCTTTCTAATTTAGAAACTCTCGCATTGGAGACCAATAACTTGAGACATTGCTCAAGAAATATCTACGAGTGGTGAGGATAATGTCATTGGTGAGGATTTTACTTCTGGGAGACCTTTTTTTTTTATATATATTTGGTTTTTGGAGACAGGGTTTCTCTGCATAGCTCTGGCTGTCATGGAACTCACTTTATAGACCAGGCTGGCCTCGAACTCAGAAATCTGCCTGCCTCTGCCTCCCGGGAGATTTTTGTGTCACATTAATTATCTAAAAATTTCATATCTTGCTGACTTCAAATTGTTACCTCAAAAGTCTCTAAACCAACAACCCAAAAGGAGAGAACCCAAGCACATAAAGCCACCTACAAAAACAAACATATCACAAACCAACAGTCATCTGTCTTTAAGGACTTTCAATATTAATGGACTCAATTCACCTATAAAAAGACATGAGCTAACAGACTGGATGTGCAAACAAGAAACACACCTCAATAACAAAAACAGGCACTATCTCAGAGTAAAAGAATGGAAAAAACGCCTTCCATGCAAATGGTACAAGAAAGCAAGTTGGAGTTGCCATCCTAATATCCAATAAGATAGACTTTCAACCAAAAGTTATCAAGCATGACGAAGAAGGACACTTCATATTCACCAAGGGGAAAATCCACAAAGAGAAAGTCTAAATTCTGAACATCTATGCCCCAAATGCAAGAGCATCCAAATGAATAAAAGAATCTTTACTAATACTAAAAAAACACATTGAACCTCACATAATATTAGTGGAAGATTTTAACACCCTACTCTCATCAATGGACAGGTTATTGAAACAGAAACTAAACAGAGACACAGTGAAATTAAGAGAGGTTATGAACCAAACGATTTAACAGATATCTACAGAACATTTCACCCTAAAACAAAAGAATACACCTTCTCAGCACCTCATGGTACCTTCTGCAAAATTGACGATATAATTGGTCATGAAACTACTCTCCATGAGATCATTATGGCCTAAAGATGCTTTTAATATCAACAAAAAACACAGAAAGCCCACATACACATGGAAACTGAACAACTCTCTACTCAACAATAACTTAGTCAAGGAAGAACAAAAAAGAAAGAAGTTAAACACTTCCTGGAAATTAATGAAAATATTGACACATCATGCCCAAAATTATGGGACACAAAGAAGGCAGTGCTAAGAGGAAAATTCATTGCACTAAGTTCCTGGTAAAGAAACTGGAGAGATCTTACACTAGCAACTTAACAGCACACCTGAAAGCTCTAGAAAAAAAAGAAGCAAACACACCCAGGAGGAATAGAAAGTAGGAAATAAAACTCAGGCCCCAAATCAACCAAATAGAAAAAAAGAGAATAATATAAAACAAAACAAAACAAAACAAAACAAAACAAACACCAAAAGCTGGTACTTTGAGAGAATCAACAAGATAGATAAACCCCTAGCTAAAGGGCCCAGAGGCAATATCCAAATTAACAACATCAGAAATTAAAAGGGAGACATAATAACAGAAATGGAGGAAATTTTAAAAACCATCAGATCCTATACTCAACAACACTAGAAAATATAGATGAAATGAATGGTTTTCTAGACAAATACCACATACCAAAGTTAAATCAAAGAGCTAATAAACTATTTAAACAGGCCCATATCCCATAAGGAAATAGAAGAAGTTATTAGAAATCTCCCAAACAAAAAACAAAAACCAAAAAACAAAACCAAACCAGGACCAGATGGATTTAGTGCAGAATTCTACCAGACCTTCAAAGAAAACCTGATACCAATACTCCTTAAACTATTCCAAAAAGAAGGAACAACTTTAGCAAAGTGCCAGATATAAAATTAACTCAAATGAATCAGTAGCCTTCCTTTATACAAATGATAAACAGGCTGAGAAAGAAATTAAGGAAACAACTCCCTTCAAAATAGGCACAAATAATATAAAATATCTTGGGGTAAATCTATCCAAACAAGTGAAAGACCTGCATGAAAATAATTTCAAGTCTCTCAAGAAAGAAATCAAAGAAGATTTCAGAAAATGGAGATATCTCCCAAGCTCATGGCTTGGCAGAATTAATATAGTAAGCATGGCTATCCTACCAAAGGCTATCTATAGATTCAATGAAATCCCCATTAAAATTCTAACACAATTCTTGAGAGATATGGAAAGAGTAATTCTCAAATTCATCAGGAAAGAAAAATAAATCAGAATAGAACAAACAATTCTTAACAATAAAAGAACAGCTGGGGGAATCACCATCCCTGACCTCAAGCATTACTACAGAGAAGTAGTGATTAAAAACTGCATGGTGTTCATACAGAGGCAGACATGTTGATGAATGGAATAGAATTGAAGACCCAGAAGTAAAGGCACACACTTATGGGCACTTAATCTTTGACAAAGAAGTCAAAAAGATACAATGGAAAAAAAGAAAGTGCCTTCAATAATGGTGCTGGCCAACTAGCTGTATGTAGAAAAATGAAAATAGACCCATAATTGTCAACTTGTACAAAGCTCAAATCCAACTGGATCAAGAACTTCAGCATAAAACCAGATACACTGAATCTAATAGAAGAGAAAGTAGGAAAGAGCCTTGAACTCATTGGCATAGGGGAAAATTTCCTAAAGAGAACTCCAATGGCTCATACTCTAAGATCAAGAATTAATAAATGGGACCTCATGATATTGGAAAGATTCTGTAAAGCAAAGGACATAGTCAATAAGACAAACCAGCAACCTAAAGAATGGAAAAACATCTTCACTAACCCCCAACATCCAATAGGGGGCTAATATCCAAAATATATAAAGAACTAAAGAAGCTAAACTCCAAAAAAGACCATACCAGACAATCAAAAATGGGGTATAGAACTAAACTGAGAATTCACAATAGAGGAATCTCAAATGGCTAAGAAGCATGGAAAGAAATGCTCACAGTCCTTAGTAGTCAGAAAAATGCAAATCAAAACGACCCTGAGATTCCACCTTACACCAATCAGAATGGCTAAGATTAAAACCTCAGGTGACAACACTTGTTTGCAAAGATATAGAGAAAGAAGAACAAACACTCCTTCATTTCTTGTGGGATTGCAAACTGTACTACCACTCTAGAAATCAATCTGTAGGTTCCTCAGAAAACTGGAAATAGATCTACCTGAAGATCCAGCAATACCACTCCTGGGAATATACCCAAAAGATGCCCCGCCATGCCACAGGGGCACATGTTCCACTATGTTCTAGCAGCCTTATTTGTGATAGCCAGAAGCTGGAAACAACCCAGATTTTCCACTACAGAAGAATGGATGCAGAAAATGTGGTTCATTTACACAATGGAATACTACTCAGGACATCCTGAGTTTTGCAGGCAAATGAATGGAACCAGAAAATATCATCTTCAGTGAGGTAACCCGGTCCCAAAATGGCATGCATGATACTACTCAGTAGTAAGTAGATATTAGCCAAAAAACAGAAAAGTACAAATACCCAAGATGCAGTCCAGAGAACTCAAAAAGGTCAATAAACTGAAGGGCCCAAATGAGGATACCTCAGTGCCCCTTGGGAGTGGAGAAGAAGTGGGGAGGGAGAGAGAGACCTGGGAGGGAAAATGGAAGGTGGGGGGAGAAGGGTAGGAGACCCTAATCTGGTATTGGGTAAGCAAAAAGGACTGAAGCCCTGAGAGCCAGCAGACAGAATGGAAACAGGCAACCTTGGGAGGTAGGAGAGTGAAGGGAACCTCCAGAAAGCACAAAAGACCTGGAAGTTGAGAGACCCTCAGGACTCGAAGGAAGGGACATTAGTTGAAATGCCTGATGATAGGGAGAGGGAACTTATACATCCCACTTCCAACAGAAAGACAGAACATCAAGTGAGGGAGGGGTTTGCCATCCCACAGTCAAAACTCTGACCCATAATTGTTCCTGTCTGAAAGAACTTCAAGGATGGAAATGGACAGCAGCCTTAGGAGAAGAAGGTCCAGCAACAGGCCCAAAGTGAGATCTAGCTCAAGGGAAGGTCCCAAGGCCAGATACTATTACTGAGGCTATGGAATGCTCACAAAAAGTGACCTATCATGACTTCCCTTTGAGAAACCCAACAAGCAGCTGGAAAAGTCAGATGCAGATATTTGCACCCAACCAATGGACTAAAGATGCTGACCCTGTGGTTCAATTAGGGTAAAGCTGGAAAAAGCTGAGGAGGAGGAAATAGTCTCAATGACCTGGACCCCCAAGATCTCTCAAACACTGGACAACCAACCAGGCAGCATACATCAGGTGATATGAGACCCCCAACACGTATACAGCAGAGGACTGCCGGGTCTGAGTTCAGTCAGAGAAGATGTACCTAACCCTCAAGAGAGTGGAGGCCCCAGGGAGTTTAGAGGTCTGATGTGGTGGAGGTTGGAGGGTCGGGACATCCTCATGGAGACAGGGTCATGGGGAGCAGATATGGGATGGAACAGTTGGAGGGTGGACTGGGAGGGGAAAATATCTGGAGTATATACCACTCATGGGCATATACCCAAAAGATGCTCCAACATATAGCAATGACAATTGTTCTACTACTTTCTTAGCAGCCTAATTTATAATATCCAGAAGATGGAACTAACCCAGATGTCCTTCAACAGAGGAATGGATATAGACTATGTGGTACATTTACACAATTAAGTACTACTCAACTAGTAAAAAACAATGACTTCATGAAATTTTTAGGCAAATGGAACTAGAAAATGTCACCCTGAGTGAGGTAATCCATCACAAAAGAACACACATGGTATGCACTTACTGATAAGTAGACATTAGCCCAAAAGCTTGGAATACCCAAGATAAAATTCTCAGAGCACATGAAGTTCAAGAAGAAGGAAGATCAAAGTGTGGGTGCTTCAGTCCTTCTTAGAATGATGAACAAAATACTCACAGGCTCCTACAGACCTACTCATGGCATATATCTAAATGAAAATGAAATTTGTATGTAAAAGAGACAATTTCGCTTCCATGCTGATTGGAGCACTATTTCCAGTACTCACAAGATGAGATCAACCTAAATACCCATCAGCTAATGAGTCAGTAAAGAAACATTAGATGATACAGACAGGGGGCTAATATTCACCCATACTGACAGGAATGAAAACTTGTCATCAACAGTAGCACATGAGGAATTAAGTATTGTCATGAGAATTAAAATAGGAAAACACATAAGGAAAAGAACTTGGAAAATCTCAACTGCAATGAAGTCCAAACAATTCTCACCTCTTATCACTTGAGAAAAAAATGATCACAAAAGGCTGAGGTCAGGGGTCAAAGGGGAGATGGAGAAATGCTCATCAATAGTCCTGTGTTACTGTGTGAGCAGAGCACTAATTTCTGATCAACACAGAAGCATAGCCATAAATAACAATACTTTATTTTAAGTATCCAGAAGATAGAAGAAATTATTTTGAAAGTATTACTATCAAAGAAATGATGCTTAGAGAGCCAAATGTTTATGCCATGCAGACCTAGTTCATTATATTAGAGCTGGCCCATTAATAAATGCATAAAGTTTTGTTATTTTATTTAAAATAAATTAGAAAAATAGTTAAGTTAAACCACAAGCTAAAGGGAAATAATAAATGTTTATTATTTAAGAATTCTCAACTGAGGAATACCAAAGGGCTGAGAAGCACTTGAAAAAATGTTCAACATTCTTAATCATCAGGGAAATGCAAATCAAAACAACCCTGAGATTCCACCTCACACCAGTCAGAATAGCTAAGATCAAAAATTCAAGTGACAGCAGATGCTGGCGAGGATGTGGAGAAAGAGGAACACTCCTCCATTGTTGGTGGGATTGCAAGCTTGTACAACCAGTCTGGAAATCAGTCTGGCAGTTCCTCAGAAAATTGGACATAGTACTACCAGATGATCCAGCAATAGCTCTCCTGGGCATATACCCAGAAGATGTTCCAACTGGTAAGAAGGACACATGCTCCACTATGTTCATAGCAGCATTAGTTATAATAGTCAGAAGCTGGAAAGAACCCATATGTCCCTCAACAGAGGAATGGATACAGAAAATGTGGTACATTTACACAATGGAGTACTACTCAGCTATTAAAAACAATGAATTTATGAAATTCTTAGGCAAATGGATGGATATGAAGGGTATTATCCTGAGTGAGGTAAACCAATCACAAAATAAGTCACTTGAAATGCACTCACTGATAAGTGGATATTAGCCCAGAAACTTAAAATACCCAAGATACAATTGGCAAAACTCAAGAAAATCAAGAAGAAGGAAGGCCAACGTGTGGATACTTCATTCCTCCTTAGCATAGGGAACAAAATACCCATGGAAGGAGTTACAGAGACAAAGTTTGGAGCTAATATGAAAGGATGGACCACCCAGAGACTACCCTACCCAAGGATCCATCCCATATTCAGCCACCAAATACAGACACTATTGCATATGCCAGCAAGGTTTTGCTGAAAGAACCCTGATATAGCTGTCTCTTGTGAGGCTATGCCAGTGCCTGGCAAATACAGATGTGGATGCTCACAGTCAGCTACAGGATGGAACACAGGGCCCCCAAATGGAGGAGCTAGAGAAAGTACCCAAGGAGCTGAAGGCGTCTTCAACCATCTAGGTGGAACAACAATATGAACTAACCAGTACCCCTAGAGCTTGTGTCTCTAGCTGCATATGTAGCAGAAGATGGCCTAGTCGGACATCAAACTTTATATGTCCCAGTACAGGGGAATGCCAGGGCCAATAAGTGGCAGTGGGTGGGTAGGGGAGCAGGGCAGGGGGCTGGAGGTTATAGGGGGATTTCAGGATAGCATTTGAAATGTAAATGAAGAAAATATCTAATAAAAATTGGGAAAAAAGAAAACAGTATCATTTATAACATGTAATTATCTAAACCAGTGTCTTTATAAAAATAAGTGTGTAAAGAAAAGGATTAGTAAATTATGAAGAGGTATAATACAATTTATTTAAATTTTATGTGATAACAGTACAATAGATTGAATAAATAATTTGGTCGACCTTTAGGTATCTACTGGAAAAAAACAAAAGTCGTGATATTAATTTCATTTGTGTCAAAACATTAGAGAATGGAAAACACATCTGAAAATATTGAGTTATGGACTTACATGACAGCATCCACAATTTGTTAAAAAGCAAAATACTTAGTCAGAACAAGTAAGTCCAATGCAGTTTTGTTTTGTTTTGTTTTTTTGTTTTTTTGTTTTTTTTTTTTTTACTTTTCTTGGCTTTTATTGGCACTTGTTAAAATCATATTATCCAAATACAGAATTCTATCTTAAGTCATGCAACCAGGACACTGTAGAAAACTTAGAGGAAATGTTGAAGGCAGTTAGGAGTTTTTTGTTTTGTTTTGTTTTGTTTTGTTTTGTTTTGTTTTGTTTTGTTTTGTTTTGTTTTGTTTTGTTTTGTTTTTTAGTGTACTAATTTCAAGGATAGCAAATCTTTCACCAGAAACAATGAGTCACAGGATAGAATTTAAATGTAAAACATGGTCAAGCTTCCATACCATACCTAGTGGTATCACCTATCAGAGATGACTATGGGAAAGGAAGTGAAGTGAATCCAGCAGATATCCCTTACTACTTTTAATGTCTTCTCTTTGTTTTGTGCATTTGGTGTTTTGACTATCATGTGATGGAAGGAATTTCTTCTCTGGTCCAATCTGTTTGGAGATATGGAGGCTTCTTGAATATATATAGGCATCTCTTTCTTTAGGTTAGGGAAGTTTTCTTCTATAATTTTGTTGAAGATATTTACTGGCTCTTTAATTTGGGAATCTTCACTCTCTTCTATACCTATTATCCTTAGGGTTGGTCTTCTCATTATGTCCTGGATTTCCTGGATGAGTTGGGTTAGGATCTTTTTGCATTTTGCATTTTCTTTGATTGATGTGTCAATGTATTCTATGGAATCTTCTGAAGCACCTGAGGTTCTCTTGTATTCTGTTAGTGATGTTTGCATCTATGACTCCTGATCTCTTTTCTAGTTTTTCTATTTCCAGTGTTGTCTCCCTTTGTGGTTTCTTTATGGTTTCTATTTCCATTTTTAGATACTGGATGGTTTTGTTCAATTCCTTCATGTGTTTGTGTTTTCCTATATTTCTTTAAGGGATATTTGTGTTTCCTCTTTAAGGACTTCTAGTTGTTTACATATGTTCTCCTGTATTTCTTTAAGAGATTTATTCATGTTCTTCCTAAAATCCTCTATCATCCTCATGAGATGTGATTTTAAATCAGAGTCTTGCTTTTCTGGTGTGTTGGGATATCCAGGACTCACTATGGTGGGAGATCTGGATTCTGATGATTCCAAGTAGCCTTGCTCTGTGTTGCTTATATTTTTTGCCCTTGCCTCTTGCCATCTGGTTATCTCTGGTGTTAGCTGGTCTTGCTGTCTCTGACTGTGGCTTGTCTCTCCTGCAAGCCTGTGTGTCAGTACTCCTGGAAGACCAGTTCTCTCAGGGGGGAATTTGAGTATGGCAAGCTGTGACACAGGGTCAGCTCTAGGTTGCAGACAGAAACCAGAAGGATCCTGTACTTGACTGTTCCTAGGTTCCTGTGTCCTGATGGCTCTAAGCGGGTCCTTTTTTGGCCAGGAATTTGAGTAGAAGTGGTGGTCTTACCTCTGCTCACCGGTGAGTTGGCACTCCTGGGAGACCAGCGCTCTCCTGGAAGTATTTGGGTATGGAGCACTGTTGTACAGGATCAGCTCTGGGCACTGTGGCACTGAGATAGAGTCTTTCTTAAAGGAAGAATTAGCAATGACTTCTTGACAGATAAAACTGGCAGAATAGGAAAGAAGATTTGAAGATGACGACTAACCTTCAGAAACTTTGAGATCCACATAAAGCAGCTAGGTTCTGAGGTTTAGTCCATTATCATCATGACAGGAAGTGTCGCAGCATCCAAGCAGAGTTGGTGCTGGAGGAGCCAAAAGTTCTATATCTTGATCCAAATGCAGACAAGAGAATGTCTGACAAAGCCCATGCCACCAGACAGAAGAACTCCCCCTAGCAGCGGGTTGGTATGTCACAGGATTCCAGCACCTCCATGGTGGTGAGGAGGGAACATAGCCTAGCACTTTTTTGTTTCACCTCCCTAAGCAACATCCTGACACACCATCGGAGAAGGGAAAAGCAGACCCACAGGAGAAAACTGGCTTCCACACAACTTTCAACTCTGATCAAAGTCTGGCCTTTTCGTAGCCTATCTCCTCATGCCCCTTGCGAATTCACCCAGAAAAATCAAGAGCTCCATTGTCTTTTCTTTATGGATCCCTTCTTCCTCAGTCTCCCAGATGGAATTAAGGATGCCCTACTGGTCCACTTCTGGCAGTACTCTGGTCACTGTCCTTGTGATCTTCCCAGAAGATGTCTTTATAGTCTTGATGTGGACTTTGGGAATGGCTGGGGTAGACCCCACAGGAGAGGATGGGGAGCCTTCGCTGCTGTTCTAATTGGATATGCTCCTGGAACTATCTGACGGCTTCAGGGAGGCCTTCTTGGTGCCATCAATGAGATTCTGGGATTCAGGAGACTTGTCAGCAGCTTTGGGACTGTCATTCACTTCTTTTGGTAATGGAATTGGACACGGGATCCTTGAAGGACTCGGAAGCAGCCTTTTTAGCACGGAGTGTCACAATGGCAGCTATGTATAATGAGAGCTTGGAGGACAACTTTGTTTTGGAACATGTGGCAGCAGCAATGCCAGAGTCGTTCTTCCTAGAGTTTGGCTTCCCATCAAAGCATCTTCTCAGAATTCTCCTTCAACTTATCCTCTGCTTTTCTGATCTTATATGGTTCATAAACACTCAGGGCTATGGACTTGGCTTTCTGCTTCTCTCTTGACTTTGTTTTTATACACGTAGCCTGATGTAGTGACTCCAGGCTGGTGTTTTCCCCTCCAAGTGCGTTCAGTATTTTGAAGTCTTGCTGGGGAGCTGAGCCCGTCAGCACATTCGATCTGAATGCGGCCCATGCCTCCTTATCAGGTGGGCCGTCCACCTCTATTTTCTCATCATCCTTAAACTCCTCAGCACTGAAGATAGGGATGAACTGGCTCAATGCTGGGTCCTTAAGAGTCACCTCTTGAGGCAGGTGTCTCTTTTTAAGGACTTGGTTCCATCGTTATGAGATGCCATGAGAAACCCATTATGCAAACCATTGTCTGGGGGATTGTGGCCATCTTTTTCCCACTCCCTCCAAGGAGCCGATGTTGGGAACAGTCTTCACAATCACCCTGACTCCAATGTCTGAGGATGATGGCCATCTCAGAAAAAAACTCTTGTATTTTTCTGGGGAGCAAAATACTATTATATTTCCTCATGTTTTCATTAACAGTTTTTTCCCCTCATTTGGGTTTTCTTTATTGTGTCTACTCATGTCCATGTATTGAATAGTCTTCTTCATTTCACCCCACTGTTTATATTTTCATATATTTTATTAATGAATTTATTTGTATCTTCTTTAAGATCTGTGATGGTTTGTATATCCTTGAACCAGGGAGTGGCACCATCTGGAGGTGTGACCTTGTTGGAATAGGTGTGTCCTGGTTGGAATGGGTGTGTCACTGTGGGTGTGGGCATAAAATCCTCACCCTAGTTGCCTGGAAGTCAGTTTTCCACTAGCAGCCTTTGGATGAAGACATAGGACTCTCAGCTTTGCCTCTGCCATGCCTGCCTGGATTCTGCAATGCTCTCACCTTGATGATAATGGACTGAACCTCTGAGCCTGTAAGCCAGCCCCAATTAAATGTTGTTTTTTATAAGACTTGCCTGGGTCATGGTGCCTGTTCATAGCAGTAGAACCCTAACTAAGACAAGGTCCTTGAGGTTATATACAATAACTAATTTTATGTCCTTGTCTTGTGCCTCAGTTACGTTCCCTTCCTCAGAACCCAATGTAGTAAGCTTTCTGGGATTTAGTGATGACATATTGTTCTGAATGTCCTTGTTTGTGTTTTTATGCTGAGGCTAGGCATCTGGATTTGGAATAATAATAAATTTATGCAATAGTACCTGGTCTTGCTCTTCTTGGATAAATTTTTCCATTCCATATATAGTTCTGTTGCTACCTCTGGATCTTAGGATTGTGTGGTCTGGTTGTTGATTGCCTGGTAGGGAATGCTTCTGAGTCCCTGCCAGGTATGACCGTTGGGAAGTCTGGGTAGAACTTATTTCTAGATTTTGAGACCTAACATATAGAAATGGGAAAAGATTAAAATGGTAGGAAGCTGAAAGGGTCTGCTAAAGTGAGGGGAGTCTGACATCTAGGGGCATCTGATTTGAGTGTGTCCAGGGATAGAGTGTCTAGGGTGTTTGCAAGTGACACAAGTGATGGACTGAGGAAGGAAGGCTGATGCTTTGGCAGCCATGACCAGAGAGTTTCCAGGGGCAGCCCTTCTTAATTCTTATAATGGAACCCTAAACTTCCTCCATGAGGTGCTGAGAATACATTTAATCTATATGCAAATGCTAGGAATTTTAATTCATTTCAGTCACAAAAATGCTGTTAGAGGTCAGTAGAACAACTTATTTGGGGGAACACTGGGTAGCCGTTTCCCGTTTTAATATCGTAAATGAACTTGTATCTGTGGGTTCCTCCATTTCACAACATGAGAAGATCATAGAAAGACTGTCAAAAATTATCTAAGCTAATTTTTACTGTAGAAGAGCTTAAAATAAGAAGGCTCATTGTTTTAGTCTTTACCTTGAACATTTTTTTTATTTGCAGAGGTTTCAAGAGAACAAAAGAAAGATTATATTATAAGTTATTGCACTAGGTGATCAGAGTATATGTACATTAAGAACTATACTAACTAATATATACTATTATGTAATATAATCATAAAACTAGGTCATTTTAGTAGTTTTCCAGTGCTACTTCCTGGAAAGGTCACAATCAGTTAATTTATCTAATTTAAAGTACACACTTCATTTTAGAAGACCAATCAAGCACAGCAATTGTTCACTAATAGAAAATTAGCACCTTGAGAGAAAAGCTGCTCACTAATTATAGAGTACTATGCTCATAAAATTGCTTCTTTCACCAAAATTAAGCCAAATAAGTATGTTAAGGAGAAAAAAAAGAGAGGCAGGCGAAATGGCTCAGTGGGTAAGAGCACTAACTGCTCTTCCAAAGGTCCTGAGTTCAAATCCCAACAACCACATGGTGGCTCAAAACCACCCGTAATGAGATCTGACACCCTATTCAAGTACATCTGAAGTCAGCTACTTATGTATAATAATAAATAAATCTTTGGGCCCAAGCAAGCAGGGACTGAGCAGCGCAAGTATGGGTCCTAAAAATTCAATTCCCAGCAACCATATGAAGGCTCACAACTTTCTGTACAGCTACAGTTTACTCACATACATAAAATAAAAAAATAAATGAATCTTTCAAAAAAAAAGAACAAAAAAAGACCACCCATATTGCCAAAAATAGCACTTTAGAAGATTCTGTTTACCCATGTTTATTTCTCTGACTGTGACTGTTGGCTTCATTATGCAAAAAGAGAAAAAAAAAGAAAAAGAAAAGAAGAGAAGAGAAAAGAAAAGAAAAGATGGAAGAAAAGAGAAGAAAAGAAGAGAGAGAGAGAGAGAGAGAGAGGAGAGAGAGAGAGAGAGAGAGAGAGAGAGAGAGAGAGAGAGAGAGAGAGAGAGAGAGAGAGGGAGAAACTCTTGTTAATTAAATACATTTATTTGTTTTTACCCTCTACAGTTTAGAAAAGGAAACTTACATTATTGTGAAGTTATTACCAGCACAACATGGAATGGACACCATGCATGCCTTCCTTTCCCTCCCCTCCACCCCCCAAAAAAGTTTTATTTGATAGTTGCTCAGTATGAATAGTGGCCTTCTAGATAAATTCAAATGTGAAGAGCTTTGGGGGGCACTTGGTAGGATTCTGACATTGGTCAAGGACAAGGATATGGGCTTCTGGCAGGATTCTGATGAGAAAGAAGTAAGCTCAGGCAGGAATCTAATTTTTGGCTAGAACAGGGTAGCAAGTTCAGGCAGGAATCTTAATCCTAGGGTGGAACAAGAGAAATAGGCTTCAGGCAAGAATCAGATTTTGGCCTTGGACAGGCTCAGATATTTTGGTCATTCTGACAAGCCCTTGGAAACAACGGTCATGCCTTGCTAATCCCTTAACGTACTGCTTGCCCTTAATACTTGCATGTAATTAAAATGGTATAAAAGCAGATTGGGAAAAAAACAAACCTGCCTCAGCCTCAGAATGGGCTGGAGTCATGCTACAATGTTGTCTATCTTTTTTTCTTTTTAATCCTCTCTCCTACACTGGAGAATCTGTTGCACTAACATAATGCAAACAGTAATGAGGGGGTTGGTTGTTTTATTTATAGAGGGTCCAGATTCATGAATACATAGATTCAATTATTGATCCAAGCTTAGCTAATAAGCTATATCTAGCATATAAATAGAAAAGACATTTTCAAGAAAATATTAATCTTCTAAGTTTAAAGTACAGGGTTAGAAAGATGGCTCAGCTGTGAAGAATTAAGAGAGTTCAGCCTTGCTCCCAGTTGTGCTAAGGCTAGAAACCCAGAAGACCTTGAAGGGAGGGTAGGCATTTAGCCTGTTCTCTTGCACCAGGCCCCTGCATAGCCTCACAAGAGACAGCTATATTAGGCTCCTGACTCAAATGCTTTTCAACATCTAATTAGAGGATCAAGTGTGTTTTGTCTTTGAGTTTGGTCATATATTGGATTACGTTGATGAATTTCCATATATTAAACCATGCCTGCATCCCTGGGATGAAGCCTACTTGATCATTATGGATGATCATTTTGATGTGTTCTTGGATTCACTTTCTGAGAATTTTTTAAAAATAGATATTTACTTCATTTACATTTCAAATGCTATCAGCAAAACCCCTTATACCCTCCCCACCCCCCTGCCCTGCTCCCCAACCCATCAACTCCTGCTTCCTGGCCCTGGCATTCCCCTGTACTGAGACATATGATCTGCAAGAATTTTATTGAGGAGTTTTGCATCGATATTCATAAGGGAAATTGGCCTGAAGTTCTCTTTCTTTTTTGGGTCTTTATGTGGTTTAGGTATTAGAGTAATTGTAGCTTCATAGAATGAATTGGGTAGAGTACCTTCTGTCTCTAGTTTGTTGAATAGTTGGAGGAGAATAGGAATTAGGTCTTCTTTGAATGTTGAATAGAACTCTGCACTAAACCCATCTGGTCCTGGGCTTTTTTTTTTTTTTTTTTTTTTTTTTTTGGTTGGGAGGCTATTAATGACTGCTTATATTTCTTTAGGGGATGTGGGACTGTTTAGATCATTAATTTGATTCTGATTTAACTTTGGTATCTGATATCTGTCTAGAAAATTGTCCATTTGGTCCATATTTTCCAGTTTTGTTGAGTATAACTTTTTGTAGTAGGATTTGATGATGTTTTGGATTTCCTCAGATCCTGTTGTTCTATGTCTCCCTTTTCATTTCAAATTTTGTTAATTAGGATACTGTCCCTGTGCATTCTAGTTAGTCTGGCTAAGTGTTTATCTATCTTGTTGATTTTCTCAAAAAAAAAATAAATAAACAGCTCCTGGTTTGGTTGATTTTATTGCATAGTTCTTGTTGTTTCCACTTGGCTGATTTCAGCCCTGAGTTTGATTATTTCCTGCTGTCTACTCCTCTTGAGTGAATTTGCTTCCTTTTGTTCTAGAGCTTTTAGGTGTGATGTCAAGCTGCTAGTGTGGGCTCTCTCTAGTTCCTTTTTGGCTGCACTCAGAGCTATGTGTTTCCTCTTAGGTCTACTTTCATTGTGTCCTATAAGTTTGGGTATGTTGTGGCTTCATTTTCATTAAACTCTAAAAAGACTTTATTTCTTTCTTGACTAAGTTATCACTGAGTAGAGTGTTGTTCAGCTTCCACATGAATGTTGGCATTCTATTATTTATGTTGTTATTGAAGATCAGCCTTATTCTGTGGTGATCTGATAAGATGCATGGGATAATTTCAATGTGTTGAGGCCTGTTTTGTGACCAATTATATGGTCAATTTTGGGCAAGTTACCATGTGATTCTGAGAAGAAGATATATCCTTTTGTTTTAGGATGAAATTTCTGTAGATATCTGTTAAATCCATTTGTTTCATAACTTCTGTTACCTTCAATGTGTCTCAATTTAGTTTCTGTTTCCAGGATCGGTCATTGATAAGAATGAGGTGTTGAAGTCTCCCACTATTATTGTGTGAGGTGCAATGTGGCCTTTAAGCTTTACTATAGTTTCCTTAATAAATGTGGATGCCCTTGCATTTGGAGCATAGATATTCAGAATTGAGAGTGGAAGATTTTAACTTTGATGAGTATGAAGTGCCCCTCTTTGTCTTTTTTGATAATGTTGGGCTGGAAGTCAATTTTATTTGATATTAGAATGGCTACTCTAGCTTGTTTCTTCAGACAATAAGCTTGGAAAATTGTTTTCTAGCCTTTTACTCTCCTCAGAGACTCAGAGGTAGTGTCTGTCTTTGTCCCTGAAGTGGATTTCCTGTATGCTGCAAAATGTTGGGTCCTGGTAATGTAGCCAGTGTATGGTAATTGAGAGTTTTGTTGGGTATAGTAGCCTGAGCTTCCATTTGTGTTCTTTTATGGTCTGTATAACATCTGTCCAGGATCTTCTAGTTTTCATAGTCTCTGGTGAGAAGTCTGGTGTAATTCTAATAGGCCTGCCTTTATATGTTACTTGATCTTTTCCCCTTACTGCTTTTAATATTCTATCTTTATTTAGTGCATTTGTTGTTCTGATTATTATGTGTCGGGAGGAATTTCTTTTCTGGTCCAGTCTATTTGGAGTTCTGTAGGCTTCTTGCATGTTCATGGGCATCTCTTTCTTTAGGTTAGGGAAGGTTTCTTCTATAATTTTGTTGAAGATATTTACTGGCCCTTTAGGTTGAAAATCTTCATTCTCATCTATACCTATTATCCTTACGTTTGGTCTTTTCATTGTGTCCTGGATTTCCTGGATGTTTTGAGTTAGGATATTTTTGCATTTTTCATTTTCTTTGATTGTTGTGTCCATGTTTCCTATGGAATTTTCTGCAACTGAGATTCTCTCTTCTATCTCTTATATTCTGTTGCTGATGCTCGCACCCATGTTTCCTGATTTCTTTCCTAGGGTTTCTATCTCCAGAATTGTGTCCCTTTGGGTTTTCTTTATTGTTTCCACTTCCATTTTTAGATTTTGGATGGTTTTGTTCAATTCCATCACCTGTTTGTTAGTGTTTTCCTGTAATTCTTTAGGGGGGTTTTGTGTTTCCTCTTTAAGGACATTTTCCTATTTGGCAGTGCTTTCCTGTAATTCTTTGAGGGATTTTTGTGCTTCCTCTTTAATGACATCTACCTTTTCAGCAGTGTTCTCCTGTAATTATTTGTGTGAGTTATTAATGCCCTTCTTAAAATCCTCTACCAGCTACATATGTGGCTAGAGACATGAGCTCTGGGGGTACTGGTTAGTTCATATTTTTGTTCCACCTAAGTCCACTGGTTGGCTGTAAGCATCCATTTCTGTATTTGCCAGGTACTGGCAGACCCTCTCAGGAGATAGCTATATCAGGCACCTGACAGCAAGTTCTTGTTGGCATCTGCCATAGTGTTTGGTTTTGGTGGTTGTTTATGGGATGGATTCCCAGGTGGGGCAGTCTCTGGATGGTCTTTCCTTCAATCTCTGCTTCAGACTTTGTCTTATCCATGGTTTCTATTCCTGGACAAAATATCATGACCAAGAAGCAAGTTGGGGAGGAAAGGGTTTATTCAGCTTACACTTCCATACTGCTGTTCATCACAAAGGAAGTCAGGACTGGAACTCAAGCAGGTCAGGAAGCAGGAGCTGATGCAGAGGCCATGGAGGGATGTTTCTTACTGGCTTGCTTCCACTGGCTTTCCTATAGAACCCAAGACTACCATCCCAGAGATTGTACAACCCACAAGGGGCCCTTCCCTTCTTGATCACTAGGTGAGAAAATGCCCCACAGCTGGATCTCATGGAGGCATTTCCCCAACTGAAGCACCTTTCTTTGCGATTACTCCAGCCTGTGTCAAGTTGACACAAAACTAGCCTGTACAGACTTTTTCTCCATATTTCCTCCTGTGAGTGTTTTGTTCCCCCTTCCCACTAAAGCATCCACAAATTCCATCTTCCCACTAAAGCATCCACAATTTGGTCTTCCTTCTTCTTGGGCTTCATATGGTCTGTGAATTGTATCTTGGGTGTTCCAAAATTTGGGGCTAGTATCCACTTATCAGTGAGTGCATACTGTGTGTGTTCTTTTCTGACTCGGTTTCCTCACTCAGGATGACATTTTCAACTTTCATCCATTTGCCTGTCAATTTCATGAAGCCATTGTTTTTAATAGCTGAGCAGTATTTCATTGTGTAAATGCACCACATTTTCTGTTTCCATTCCTCTGTTGAAGGACATCTGGGTAGTTTCCAGCCTCTAGCTATTATAAATATGACTGCTATGAACATAGTGGATCATGTGTCCTTATTAGATGTTGGAGCATCTTCTGGGTATATGCCTAGGAGTGGTATAGCTGGGTCCTCAGGTAGTACTATGTTCAATTTTCTGAGCAACTGCCATACTGATATCCAAAGTGGTTGTACCACCTTGCAATCCCACCAGCAATTGAGTAGTGTTCCTCCTTCTCTACATCCTCGTCAGCATCGGCTGTCACATGAGTTTTTGATCTTAGCCATTCTGACTGGTGTGAGGTAGAATCTCAGGGTTGTTTTGATTTGCATTTCTCTGATGATTAAGGATGTTTAACATTTGTTTTGGTGGATCTCGGTCATTCGATACTCCTCAGTTGAGAATTCTCTGTTTAGATCTAGTTCCCATTTTAAAATAAGGTTATTTGGTTCTCTGGAGTCTAGCTTCTTTACTTCATTGTATATGTTAGATATTAGCCTTCTATCAGATTTAGGATTGGTAAATATCTTTTTCCAATATGTTGGTTGCTGTTTTGTCCTATTAACAGTGTCCTTTGCCTTACAGAAGTTTTGCAATTTTATGAGTTCCCATTTGTTGATTTTTGTTCTTAGAGTATAAGACATTGGTGTTCGGTTCAGGAAATTCTCCCCTGTTCCCGGGTGTTCAAGTTTTTTTCCCCACTTTCTCTTCTATTAGATTCAGTGTATCTGGTTTTATGTGTATGTCCTTGATCCACTTGTACTTGAGGCAGTATTGATTCTTTTTTTTTTTTAATTTTTATTAGGTATTTTCTTCATTTACATTTCAAATGCTATCCCAAAAGTCCCCCATACCCCCCCTACCCATCCACTCCCACTTCTTGGTCCTGGGATTCCCCTGTACTGGGGCATATAAAGTTTGCAATACAAGGGGTCTCTCTTCCCAATGATGGCTGACTAGGCCATCTTCTGATACATATGCAGCTAGAGACATGAGCTATGGGGGTACTGGTTAGTTCATATTGTTCCACCTATAGGGTTCAGACCCCTTTAGCTCCTTGAGTACTTTCTCTAGCCATTGGGTGCCCTGTATTCCATCCATTAGCTGACTGTGAGCACCCACGTCTGTGTTTGCCAGGCAATGGCATAGCCTCACAAGAGACAGCTATATCAGGGTCCTTTCAGCAAAATCTTGCTGGCGAATGCAATGGTGTCTTCGTCTGGAGGCTGATTATGGGATGGATCCCAGGGTGCGGCAGTCTCTAGATGGTTCATCCTTTTGTTTCAGCTCCAAACTTTGTCTCTGTAACTCCTTCCATGGGTGTTTTGTTCTCAATTCTAAGAAGGGGCAAAGTGACCACACTTTGATCTTCGTTCTTCTTGAGTTTCATGTGTTTTGCAACTTGTAACTTGTGTATTCTAAGTTTCTGGGTTAATATCCACTTATCAGTGAGTATATATCATGTGAGTTCTTTTGTGATTGGATTACCTCACTCAGGATGATGCCCTCCAGGTCCATCCATTTGCCTAGGAATTTCATAAATTCATTGTTTTTAATAGCTGAGTAGTACTCCATTGTGTAAATGTACCACATTTTCTGTATCCATTCCTCTGTTGAGGGACATCTGGGTTCTTTTCAGCTTCTGGCTATTATAAATAAGGCTGCTATGAACATAGAGGAGCATGTGTCCTCTTACCAGTTGGAACATCTTCTGGATATATGCCCAGGAGAGGTATTGCTGGATCATCCGGTAGTACTATGTCCAATTTTCTGAGGACTGATTTCCAGAGTTGTTGTACAAGCTTGCAATCCCACCGACAGTGTTGATTCTTAATAACCTCAAAATCCACACATGAAAAAAAATCTTAATTTTGAGTCAAATAAAGTCATTAAACATCTTACAGAGAGACTTAATCAAATGTTTTATTTTATCTCATTACCCGACTTGTCTTTCAAGAATATACAAGTTTGCAGGGGATGGGGGATGGATGAGGTCGGAGTGGATGCATGCATTATGGGGGTGGATGGGGTTGGTGGGGAGCACCCTCTCAAAGCTAAGGGTAGGGAAAAGGAATGAATAACTCTTGAATGGGGGACCAGGAAGAAGGACAACATTTGTAATATTAATAAGTAAAACAATAAAAAAGAATATAGAAGTTTATCTAATCTACTAATTAATGCAGGCATTCCTTGGAAACTTGATAGACACTGGAACCCAGAAATTAGATAGGCTATCTTTACTTTCACTCCTCCTCCTATCCAATTCTAAACCCACAGTCTTATTCCCTGCTCTGTAGAAGACCACCTGCTGCAGCCTCCCCTTTTCTCTTTGCCCTATTTCCAGTAGGTCACACAGATCTCCTTCAGCCTTTTCCATCACCTTTTTCATTTATCTCTGCCACCAACTCCAACAGGCACTCCTTAGAAACCTTGCCAGTAAGACTAGCCAGGGAATGAATAAGGTAGGTTATCTTCCCTTTCCCTTCTCTTCTCCAATTATAATCTACCAAACTGACATACAGTTTGTAGCAGACCCTGACTGTGGCCTCTCCCTCCTTTCCATCCCCATTTCAAGAAGTCTTTCTAAGTCCTGATTGTGCAACAAGCATTTCTCCCTCCTAAGGAACACCTCAGTCTCCTCACTTATATCCCATCCCCATACATTAGTGTCAGTTTGTAATGCATAGAAACACATTCTATATGTGACCCTCAGTGGTCAAGTCTGTTAGAATATCAGCAACATTCTACCAGACAACCCATAGTTATGACATGTCCTAAGAACCAGAGAAGGTAACAGAAACCAAGGAACTCAGCATACACACACACACATAAACACACACACACAAACAAACAAACCCACACAAGACACAACCCATATCAATATAAAAACACAATCAATAACAGCCAGGGAAATATGTTTCCACTAGATCCTAACTTCTCTTATACAGTAGGCTCTAAGAAATGGAACATAACTGGCACTAAAAATGACTTCAAGAAAGTTATTGTGAATATGCTTATAGACTTTCAGAAATATATAAATAAATCCAATAATAAACTCTATGAAAATACAAAGGGAGGAATAAAATGAAGAAAGCTGTTCAAGATGTAAAAGTTGAAATGGAAACACTAAGGGAAACCCAATCATAGGGAAAACTAGAAAGGAAAAATTTAGAAACTCAAGAAGTATACTCAGAGACAAGCCAACCAACATAATAAAAATGCCCATTATAGGCAAGACAGGAGAAGTGTAAAACTCATTTAAAGAAAATGCTAAATCCAAAAAATTCCAGGCACAAAACATTCAAGAAATCTAAGACACTATGAAAACACAAAACCTAGAAATGACAGAAATAGAGGTAGGAGACAAAACCCAAGTCGAAGGCACAGATAATATTTACAACAAAACAAAACCAACCAAAAAAAGATGCCTATCATGATACTAGAAACATACAGAATACCAAATAGGTTGGACCAGAAAAGAAATTCCCCGTGACATATAATAATCACAATACAAAACATACAGGACAAAAAGAGTGTTAAAAGATGTATGGAGAAAAGACCAAATAACATTTTTTATTGGTTATTTTATTTACATTCCAAATGCTATTCCCTCTTTCCAGTTTCCCTTCCACAAACTCCCTATTGCATCCTCCTGCCCCCTGCTTCTATGAAGGAGATCCCCCACCTACCCATCCACTCCTGCCTCACCGCTCTTGCATTCCCCTCCACTGGGGCATTGAGCCTCCCCAAGACCAAGGTCCTCCCCTCTGATTGATTAATGTCAGATAAGGCCATCCTTTGCTACATATGCAGCTGGAACCATGGGTCCCTCCATGTGTACTCTTTGGTTAGTAGTTTAGTCCCTGGGAGCTCTGTGTGTTCTGGTTGTTCTTCCTATGATATTGTTGATATTGTTGTTCTTCCTATGAGTTGTAAACCCCTTCAGCTCCTTCAGACTTTCACCTAACTCCTCCATTGGGGTCCCTGTGCTCAGTCCAATGGATGGTTGGCTTCAAACATCTGCATCTGTATTCATCAGGCTCTGGCAGAGCCTCTCTGGGAACAGCCATACCAGGTTCCTCTCAGCAAGCACTTCTTGGCATCAGCAATAGTGTCTGGGTTTGGTGTCTGCAGATGGGGTGGGGCAGTCTCTGGAAGGCTTTTCTTCGGTCTCTGCTCCACTTTTTGTCCATATTAGAATGCCATCAGATTTTAAAATGGAGAACTTAAAAACCAGAAGTGCCTGGACAGATGTTATACAAACTTTAAGAGACCACAGATTACACAGCTCAGATTATACAGCAAAATATTCAATCACAATAAATGGAGAAAGAAAGACATTTCCCAATAAAACCAAATTCAAGAAGTATTTATGTATAATCCAGCTCTACAACAGATGCTCAAGGAAAACTTTAATCAGAAAGAAAAACCACATCCAAGAAAAATAACAAGGAATAAGTAATCAGATCAGTAAATCAAAAGACAGAGGGGAAACCCACACCACCACAACAAAATAATGTAATCAAAAAAACACTGCTCACTGGTAACACTTATAATTGGTCTTAATCCACCAAAAAAAGGCATAGATTAAGAGATTGAATCTGAAAACATAATTCATCCTTTTATTGCACTCAAGAAACAGACCTTAACATCAAGGTAAAAACCATCTCAGGGTAAAATGATTAAAAAAAAATATTCTAAGAAAGTTGACCAAGAAGGAAATTGGTGTAGATATTTTCATGTCTAACAAAATGAACTGCAAACAAAAACTAAGTAGAAGAGATAGGAAAGTGCTATATACTCAATGAAAGAAGAATACATCAAGAGAATATTGTAATTCTAAACATCTATGAACCAAACACAAGGTCATCTAAGTTCATAAAAGAAACAGGAGGTATCCTGTAGCCAGGCAGGGTCTATAGTATAGGGATAATGACACCCACCCACAGTTAAAACCCTTGACCAAAAATGTGTCCTGTTTACAAGAAATATGGAGCAAATATGGAGCAGAGACTTACAGGTATGGCTAGCAAATAACTAGCCCAACTTGAAACCCATCCAATGGGCAAGCATCAATCCCAGATACTATCTGTGATATTCTGATATGCTTGCAGACAGGAGTCTAACATAATTCTTCTCTTAGAGTCTTCACCCAGTAGCTGACTGAAATGTGTACAGAGACCCACAGCCAATCATTGGACAAAGCTTAAGAATTCTAATGGAAGAGTTGGGGGGGGGGATACCTGCAGAAGCCCTGAAGAGGATAGAAGAGGAGTCAACTAACCTTGACCCTTGTGTGTTCTCTGAGACTGAGCCACCAAGCAAAGAGCATACATGGGCTGAACCAAAGTCAATCCCCCTCCCCAGCACATAAATATCAGAACATCAGCTCAGTTTTCATGTAGGTCCCATGATGACTGGAATGGGGGCTATTCCTAAAGCCATTTTCTGTCTGTATAATCCATTCCCTAACTGAGCTGCCTTGTCTGGCCTCAGTGAAAGGGGATGTGCCTAACTGAATAAATTTGATGCCCCATGGTGGACAAATATCCAGAAGGTCCCTCCTTTCAGAGAAGAAAGGAAGTGGGAAAGGAGGTAAGAACTCTGTGAGGAGGAACTTGGAGGAGAGAGTTGTGAAGGGAATGAAAAATAAATAATTAATTAATGGAGAAAGAAAAGCACTAGTGCAGGTAGAATAACATTTTGACCCACATGCAATAATAGTGGCTGATTTCAATATCCCATTATTGCCAATAGACAGACAAAAACTTAATAGAAAATTTCTGGAGCTAAATGACATCATCAATCAAGTGGACATATCCGGTATTTACAGAAGATTTTACCCAAACACACAAAAATTTCCTTCTTCTCAGAAGCTCATGGTAATTTCTCCAAACTCGACAAAAAGTAAGTCTCAACAGACACAAGAAAATTGAAATAACTCTCTGTATTCTATCTGTTCACCTTGGATTAAAGCTATCAGTAACAAAAGAAACAACAGAAATCATACAAGCTCATAGAAAATGAATAACTCACTAACTAATGAAAAATGGGGCAGGGAAGAAATTAGAAAAGAAATTGAAGATGGTTTTAGAATTTAATGCAAATGAATATACAACACATCCAAATTTATGGGACTCAATAAAGGTTATAAAAAATTACGGAATTAAGTGACTACCTAAAAATTGGAAAGGTCTCATAATAGTGAGTTAATAGCATATATGAAAGCCCTAGAACAAAAGAAAAAAAATGAAATCCAATAGGAGTGGTTGGTAAGGAGGAAAATCAAACTGAGGACTGAAATGAAAAAAAAAAAAAAAGAAACACAATGACAATGCAAAGCGTTAAGGAGCAAATTAAGCCAACTCTTCAATAAACAAGCTATAATATGTATAACCACAGGAGTTAGGCATATAGTACAGGAATAGAAGGGACAGATTGGCAAGGGAAATAAAATAGATAGTTACGGATGCAAGAGGGAGAGTGGCACAGGAATGAGGATTAAACAGGAAGAGGAAGAAAAGAGACAGCAGTGGATGAAATTTGGAGAGCAACAAATGAAATTAGAGGCCATTTGAGGGCCATATGAAATCTAATATAGTACATACTTCTTAAAATATGTACATGGAGTGCACTAGGAGGGACCCATGGCTTCAGCTGCATATTAAGCAGAGAATAGTCTTGTCGGGCATCAATGGAAGGAGAGGACTTGGTCCTGTGAAGTCTCGATGCCCCAATATATGGGAATACCAAGATGGTGAGTTGGGAGTGAGTGGGTAGGGAATATCTTCATAGAAACAGGGGGAGAGGGATGGGAAAGGGGGTTTGCAGAGGGGAAACCAGAAAAGTGGAAAACATTTGATATGTAAATAAATAAAATATCCAGTAGAAAATCAAAAACCTATGTACATGTATGAAGGCAATGTAAATGATGTTGCTCCAACATCTCTCATTCCAAATGAAGCTTCCTATATGTACAATGATGTGTCTCTGAATCTATATATGTTTCTTATGCTTTTTCTTTGTCTCTTTTTCTTCATTGTTTGGATATTTTGTCCAATTCCAGCTTGTTTTGTTTTGTTTTATATCTTATCTTATTTTATTATTATTTAGATGCCTACTGGTTTTCTAAGTAGAGACAGAAAGAATCTGGATTAAGACAGAAGGTGAGGTGGAAAGATCTTAGAGGAGCTAAGGGAGAGAAATTATATTCAGAATATATGGTATAAAATGATTCAATAAAAGAAAAATAGAAGTAAAAATACACATACATGTGCATGTGTTCAGAGTTAATCCTCTCTGAACCAGTACTTTGCCCCCTGCTTAATATTTGATGATCTTAACTTATTTTAATGTACTTTGTATTTTGAAGAAACTACTAAATGAGAAACATTGCACTGATTTAATAGGCTGTATAAGAAAAGAAAAGGAAAAATTAAGGTAATGATTGAACACATAAACATACACACATTCACAAACATACAATACAAAATTGAAAGTTTGGAAAAATACTAACTCTTAAGTCAGGCTGAATGTTTTCATTTTACTTAATATTTCCTCCTGAAATTATTTTCAATGATATTTACTTAAATATATATAGATGGTTCTTATCATCCTAATTTCTGAATTTGAACTCTTGCTTAATCCAATTATTTTCTATGAAGAAGTAAAAGTTATGCCATGTATAAGGCTATTTTCTTCAGTTCATACTGTTTTACCTCTTCACACTCTGTTGAAGGATTATAAAGTGATCAAATGCTAAGTAGCATCTTAGTGAAGTGAATTATGTATTTCCCTTTGTTTCAAATATACAAATATTAGAAAAGATGAAACATTCCTGCCTAAGGTGGAAAGAATAATTTCTTTAAATAAAATTCTTATGCACTTTTAATATGTTTCACTAGAAACCATCTTTTTTTTTTTTCAGATGTAGCCCATCCAACACCTACCAACTCAATGGATGCCCTATATAAAATAAATACAGTTGACAGAACTGTACTCTTAAAAAACTAATTGTTTTTCAATTTTTATTTTTAACTCTGTTAAAATAAATTACTGAGTACAATTATACTTATCAAAATTTACTCAAGATTACTAATATTGTATCCTTTTCCCATTTCTAAGAAAAGAAATAAAAGCATTTCCCTTTGGAGTCATTTAAGCAAGAAAGAGTCCGTATTTGAATTCTCTGGGCTCCCAAGTATCTTCTGGCTTCTGTCTCTCTATTATGTGAATCTGAATTTGTCCCTGATTGAAGACTGTCTTGTGATTCTCTCTAGTGTGCCTGTTTGTTTGTGTAACTGTCTCTGTGTCTACCAAAGGGCTTTGGTTTGCTTTACTTACCAGCATAGAAAACATCTAATGGAGAAAGAATAAGGGATATTTTACAGAAATCTTTATCAGGGTTTTACAAGGGAATAAGGCACTGGCTTAAATACCCCAACTGGCCAAACAACAGTACTAAGAAAACATTATTTCTTCTTTTGTTTGTTTGTTTTTTTGTGTTTTTTTTTGGGGGGGTTACAACATTATTTCTTAATCAATGTCCAAATTTATGATCAAATTTCATGGTGGATATTCATTTAGAAGACTCTTTTCAACAACTGTATTTGTTGCTTTCAGCAAATGATACAAAGGCATTGTTCTATGTCAGGGCATGGAAGAGTATGCAAGATTACAGCTATGCATTATAGATTGCAAAAGTTGATTACATGGGAAATTCAAGGCAATTGGATTTGGTTTTTACATTGATCAGAGAATATTGAACAAACAGGCTGAGCACACAGGAGGATAGCATTCTTAAATCTTCAATGACCTCCAGGTGTATTATTAATTATATGAAGTCCTGCAAAACTCTTAGTCTCTTAGAAGGTAAGAGGTGCGTTTTATCATAATGCTTTGCCACAAAGAACTCCCTCAAGAAATCAAATAGTAAACGGAGTACAAACAATATATAATAGAAATAGTTAAAAAAAATTAAGCCAAATAATAAAGTATTTGGAACTTTTGCAACACTTGTATAATTTTGTTGTAGATATTATTGGAATCTTAAGGACAAAGAATGTATTTTTAGCTTTATATTTAAATATATTTTGTTTATTATAAAATTTTGCAGCTAGAAAAAACATCATGCAATAACACAAAGTCTAAAACAAAGCTAGATCAGAAATAAGACAATGGCTTGAACCTGTGATGGTATCAGTCATGTAGATATCTTTGAGATTTTTCAAAATAGTTGAGGACTGGGTCATGCCAAACATATTGTTAAACTTTAGTGAGGTTTTATCTATGTGTATTTTATTCACAAAAATAACAATGTCATAATCAACAATTCTGAAAACATAAAGTACAGAAAAATTTGCATGGAGATCTGAAACTGAATCAAATAATGACAAATACCTTCTATATTGTCAATACTCACCAACCCTTGCTCTAAAATGCAATAATTACAACAATTTGGTTTCTAAATGATTTTCATTTCTATAGTGACATATGTATTCCTTTGAACAATAGGTTTAATTTGAGCATTTCGCTCCTCAGAAATTAAATTTTGTTTTTATCTACAGTCTAGGTGGATTCATTCCCACTTTTTTTAAATAACAAGCTTCATAACAGTATGTGTGGAACTAAGTAACCTCTGGATTTTTATGAACTAAATTCTTGGGTGCATGAAAACTTTTCTTCAGACTATAAAGTCAGTCAGTGAGCTAATAATGCTGCAAAGACAAGGACTGATTTTTTTCTATTTATCCACCCAATATGAAGTCCTAAACAATGACCAGTCATTACAGTAGCACATTGGAAGCTGTTTTCCTCAGCTAAAACCAAGAGAGTTCATTTGTTCCATGTGTGCCTTTTCTTTCAGTGCCCTCACAAGTTCAAAGAGTACTGCTATTTCAGGCTCCTTGTGCACATAGCAGAATGGCATATCTAAACTTGAATGCCTATGGCCTACTGATGTCAAGTATCAATACTGTATATGCTAATAGTTGAGTTAGCACATGCTGAGACTTAGGTCTGGTCATTTTATTCTGTGTGTTGATAATCTTTCTGGAATCCCATCATGGTTCATGGCAACTTTTCAAGGGATAGTTAATATATATGTACTCAATGAAAGAAGCAAAGGGATAATATGAAGCAACCCAACCAGGCAGATTTTAATAAAGCAGTAAATATACAGTCTTTCATCAGACTTTCTTAATAAAACACCCTTAAAGGATCATAGGTATGGTGATAAACCTAAAGTTGTATGTAGAAATAGAAACAGCCTGCTATGGTTCTAAAGGTTTCCTAAATGATTCCTCTTTCATGGTTTATACTCTGTTCTGTTCCCTTGGAAATGTTACAGAAAACTTAAATGCTTGATTGAGCCATGCAACTTACATATCCACATTAATGAGAACACTTTACATGGTTTTTCTCTTTAGGGATATGAAAAATGTAATACATGTAATGAACATTTTCTAGGATGTGACTTTTGGAATGCTTCTGCCCACACAAATTCAAACTGTTTCCCCATTTCAACACCTTACTTGAAAAAAATTTACTTAATACTTTTGTAATATTTTAACATAGTTCTCTGTTTTAAATGGCATTGGTTGAAGTTACTGCTTTCATCTTGCATAACAGATAGTACTGTATGAAAATAATTAAATCTCCATTGCTGGTGGGATTGCAAGTTTGTAAAACCACTTTGGAAATCAGTCTGGAAGTTCCACAGAAAATTGGACATAGTACTACCGGATGATCCAGCAATACCTCTCCTGGGCATATACCCAGAAGATGTTTCAACTGGTAATAAGGACACATGCTCCACTATGTTCATAGCAGCCTTAGTTATAATAGCCAGAAGCTGTAAAGAACCCAGATGTCCCTCAACAGAAGAATGGATACAGAAAATGTGGTACATTTACACAATGGAGTACTACTCAGCTATTAAAACAATGAATTTATGAAATTCTTAGGCAAGTGGATGGATCTGGAGGGTATCATCCTGAGTGAGGTAACCCAATCACAAAAGAACACACATGATATGCACTCACTGATAAGTGAATATTAGCCCAGAAACTTAGAATACCCAAGATACAATTTGCAAAACATGTGAAACTCAAGAAGAAAGAAGTCAAAAGTGTGGATACTTCATCCCTCCTTAGAATGGGGAACAAAATACCCATGTAGGAGTTACAGAGACAAAGTGTGGAGCTGAGATGGAAAGAAGGACGATGCAGAGACTGTCCCATCAGGGATTTGTTTATTCAACTTTGATATTTGAAGCTGCATAATTATAAATGGATTTTTTGGTAAGTTTTTGGTTACTGTCTATGTCAAGACTGTGAGATGCCATATATTGGATTTCAAAAGTTTTTGGAGATAGTTTTCTTTTTAATGAAAAGTGGTAAATTGTCAATCTCAAAATTCATCATGCCAAGAGCATGATAAAACTGTTGCCTTTCTACAAAAGAAGTAGACATTTAAATCAAGATGTTTAGCATTGGGTATAATTATACAATTTATGAAATAAGTCTTTGAATTACATACAAATTTGAGTCTAGACTTAAACTGTTATATGTTTTTGATAATGTTCTCCATAACGTGTATCAATGTTATCCATAGCCTGTATTACATCTGCAAAATGTCATCTAATCTTTTTGCCTTTTCTCAAAAGAAAATGTGACCCTGGTATATATGTCACATTGAGATTTGTTGGTTCTTAAAAGGAAAGTAAAACCACACTTATTAAGATGACACATTTTTACTATATTAAACATGCAAATCCACGTGCAAGGTAGAGTGTTCTAACTTCTGAGATCTTGAATTTCTTTCTTCAGAGACTTGAAGTTATTGTCATACAGATCTTCCACTTGCTTAATTAGAGTCACACGAAGATATTTTATATTTTTGTGACTATTGTCCAAGGAGTCACTTCCCTAATTTCTTTCTCAACGTGTTTATCTTTAGAGTAGAAGAAAGGCACTGATTTGTTTTAGATAATTTTATATCCACCCACTTTGCAGAAGTTATCAGGTTTAGGAGTTCTCTGGTGGATATTTTGGGTCACTTAAATACACTATCATATCATCTGCAAATAGTGATATTTTTGACTTCTTCCTTTCCAATTTGTATTCCTTTGATCTCCTTTTGCTGTCTAACTGCTCTGGCTAGGACTTCAAGTACTATATTGAATAGGTAGGGAGAGAGTGAGCAGCCTTGTCTAGTCCCTGATCTTAGTGAGATTCCTTCAAGTTTATCTCCATTTAGTTTTGTGTTGGCTACTGGTTTGCTGTATATGGCTTCTACTATGTTTATGTATGTTCCTTGAAGTCCTGATCGTTCCAAGACTTTTATCATGAAGGAGTGTTGGATTTTGTCAAATGCTTTCTCAGCATCTAATAAGATGATAATGTGCTTTTTTTTCCCTTTGAGTTTCTTTATATAGTGGATTACGTTGATGGATTTTCATATATTGAACAATCCCTACATACCTGGGATGAAATCGACTTGATCATGATGGATGATCATTTTGATGTGTTCCTGGATTTGATTTGCAAGAATTTTATTGAGTATCTTTGCATCGATACTCATAAGGGAAATTGGTCTGAAGTTCAAATTCTTTGCTGGGTCTTTGTGTGGTTTAGGTCTCAGAGTAATTGTAGCTTCATAGAATGAATTGGGTAGCATTCCTTCTGTTTCTATTTTGAGTATTGGTATTTGGAAAGATCTCCCATGCTCACGCTTTGGCAGGATTAATACAGTAAAAATGGCCATATTGCCAAAAGAAATCTACAGACTCAATGCAGTCCCCATCAAAATTCCAAATCAATTATTCATAGAATTAGAAAGAGCAATTTCCAAATTCATCTGGAATAACAAAAAACCCAAGATAGAGAAAAATATTCTCAACAATAAAAGAACTTATGGGAGAATCACCATCCCTGACCTCAAGCTGTCCTACAGAGCAATTGTGATAAATACTGCATGATATTGGTACACTGGCAGGCAGGAAGATCTGAAAACCCAGAAATGAACCCACACACCTATAGTCATTTGATCTTTTGCAAAGGAGCTAAAACCATCCAGTGGAGGAAAAAAAAAAAAAAAGCATTTTCAACAAATGGTGCTGGTTAAACTGGTGGTTAACATTTAAAAGAATGCAAATCAATCCATTATTATCTCCTTGTGCCAAGTTCAAGTCCAAGTGAATCAAGGACCACCACATAAAAGCAGATAGAGTGAAACTGATAGAAAAGAATGTGGGGAAGAGCCTCGAGCACATGGGCACAGGGGGAAATTTTCCTAAACAGAACACGAATAGCTTATGCTGTACGATAAAGAATTGACAAATGGGACTTCATAAAATTGCAAAGCTTCACTTTCTTTTCTTCTTCTTCTTCGTCACCCCACTTTGTCCTCCCTGCCCCTCCAATAAACCTTTTCCCTATGGAAAAAATGCAAAGCTTCTGTAAGGCAATGGCCACTGTCAATAGGACAAAGTGGCAATGAACAGACATCTGATAGAGGGCTAATCCAATATATACAAAGAACTCAAAAACTTAGACTCCAGAAAACCAAATAACCTTATTAAAAAATGGGGTGCAGAGCTAAACAAAGAATTCTCAACTGAGAAATACCAAATGACTGAGAAGCACCTAAAGAGATGTTCAACATCATCAGTCATAAGGTAAATGCAAATCAAAACAACCCTGAGATTCCACTTCACATCAGTCAGAATGGCTAAGATCTTTATGATCTGGTGACAGCAGATGCTGGCGAAGATGTGGAGAAAGAATAACACTCCTCCATTGCTGGTGGGATTGCAAGGTGGTACAACCACTCTGGAAGTCTGTTTGGTGGTTCCTCAGAAAATTTAACATAGTACTACCTGAGGACCCAGCTATACCACTCCTGGACATATACCCAGAAAATGCTCCAACATGTAATAAGGACACATGCTCTACTGTGTTCGTAGCAGCCTTAATTATAATAGCCAGAAGCTGGAAAGAACCCAGATGTCCGTCAACAGAGGAATGGATACAGAAAATGTGGTACATTTACACAATCGAATACTACTCAGCTATTAAGTACAATGAATTCATGGAGTTCTTTGGCAAATGGATGAAAGTTGAAAATATCATCCTGAATGAGGCAATCCAATCATAAGAGAACACACAAGGTATGCACTCCCTATTAAGTGGATATTAGGCCAGAAGTTCGAAATACTCAAGATACAATTTATAGACCACATGAATCTTAAGAAGAAGGAATACCACTTTGGTCCTTCTTAGAGGGGGGATCAAAATACCCATGAGAGGAGATACAGAGACACAGTTTGGAGCAGAAACTGAAGGAAAGGCCATTGAGTGACTGCCCTTCCTGGGGATCCATTCCATATACCGTTCCCAAATCCAGACACTGTTGTGAATGCCAACAAGTGCTTGCTGACATGAGTTTGATATAGCTGTCTCCTGAGAGGTTCTGCCAGTGCCTGACAGATTCATTGGTGGACACTCTCAGCCAACCTTTGACCTGAGCACATGGTCCCCAATGGCGGAACTCAAAAAAGGACCAACGGAGCTAAAGGTGCTTGCAGCCCCATAGGAGGAACAATAATATGAACTAATCAAAGCTCCCAGGGACTAAACCAACCAAAGAGTACACATGGAGAGACTCAAGGCTCCAGATGCATATGTAGCAGAGGATTTCCTTTTGGGACAGCAATGAGAAGTGGGACCCTTGGTCTTGTGAAGGCTTAATGTCCCAGTGTAGTGGAATGCCAGGTCAGGGAAGCAGGACTAGGAGGGTTAGTGGGCAGGAGGGTGATGGGATAGGGAGGTTTTCAGAATGGAAATGAGGAAAGGGGGTAAAAATCTAAAATGTAAATAGACAAAATATCTAATAAAAATGACAGATAATCAAGATTTCATTTTATGGTGTACTAAAATCCCTTGAGTATGTGTTTTGAAGTCTATCTA
Source organism: Mus caroli (assembly GCF_978045245.1). Lineage (NCBI taxonomy): Eukaryota > Metazoa > Chordata > Mammalia > Rodentia > Muridae > Mus > Mus caroli. Next base: position 31,337,196 of record NW_028227264.1, read on the forward strand.
ATGGTTTCATTTCTATTTATGTCACCAATAATTATTTTCCATGACATCTCAAAGCCTGTCATATCAAGAATTTATTAGAAGTCAATAAAACTATATAAGTTGTAAGTAATTATTTATATTTTCAACACTTCCACAATGATCTGAAATTAGCCCTCATCTGTAAGTGACAAATTTTATGTGCAAAATTGTCTGTCAAAATGATTCAGGAACTAACTCTCATTTACTTTGGGTGAAAATATAATCTAAAGTATATCAGATAGGGGTTACAATGGCAACTTAAGTAAAGGAACATTGTTAAGACAATCGTTTAGACAAAAACAAACAAACAAAAACAAAAAAACCCATTCTTTTTTAGAATTCCTCATCTTAATTGGGAAAAAACATTTTCTTGAAAAAAACTCTAAATCACACAACGGAGATGATCTCCCATTTGGTTTGGTTTTCCAGCTCATCGGCTACTCTCTTTCTTCAGAATGCAGCCAGTGATGTTTCCAGAAAAGTTCCTCTGAAACAAAAATTACTAAGCAGGAAAACATTAATAATAACAATTTCCCGGAGATAATTAACCTTGCTATGACCCAAGTATATTTGAATAATGACAGTGTTTTGTAGGAAAATATTGAAATAATCACTATGATAGCAGATATATGGCTTCATAGGAAACAGGGATACAGTTAATTAAATTTTATAGGTTACATGTCCTTAAGCTTCTTATTGTAGTCCATATCACTGTCTCAAACATGTGAGTCAAACTTTCCCAAACTAAATTACTAACAAAATTTACAAACTAGATGTGACCACAATATTGTATTTACAAAGAACTTGGCACTTACAGAATAAATTATTGACTTTTTAAAATCTAGCCCAGGGCACCCATGGTTTAGGCAAATGTGAAAGCCAGATGTCATGTGCATTATGCTATGTGAACATGAGTAAAGTTTTCCAGCAGGTCAATCCCACAGTGTTGTCCCTGTTGCTGAAAGCCAGGACCTCCCATTTTTAATCCATGGAGTAGGGGTGGAGAAGTTCTCAGTCCAGAGCAAGTAAAGGCTGCATGTTTTCTTCTTCACTTTTATCCATTCGTTTCAGTGCTGTAGGGTCCACTACTGACTGAGATCTGGAAAGAATAATGCCAAGGTCAATGAGTCAGCCCCACTAATTACCCTCAAATATTCTCTCTCTCCCTCTCTCTCTCTCTCTCTCTCTCTCTCTCTCTCTCTCTCTCTAATTCACTACTGCTTCCCCTATTCCCCGAATTCTCTTCCCCCACATAAATCACGAGATTTATGAACTATGGATGTAGAGTTTGGCATTAGAGTGAACATACAATCCCTTCTGGCCTCTGAGGTTATGAACAGCAAAGATTTCTATGCACGTAATAATAAGATTGATGTTCTCCTGACAATTGAACCAGAATATTCTCTTGGAAATATTGACATTTTCTAGTATAGGACAGATAATTTCTGATAAAATGTTTCTGGATGGTAAAACAAATGGGAAGATGATTTTGACATCAGTAAGAGGTTTAATTCTTGCTTTAAAATACCCTATAAGACAAATAAAAATATGTATAACATTTCTTTATGATAAAGAAATGGGTTATGTCGACCCAAAACATCAGAAATTCAATGTAATTTTGTTATTTCCCACTAGAGTATCCAAATAAAAGAAACCACGCGCTTGAATGCTTCAAAAATTAGTTAAAGAATTTTAAGTTAAAAATGTTTATTTGGTCAGGACATAGATGGAAATGCAGGGACAAAAATGGAGCAGAGACTTAAGGAAAGGCTACCCAGTGTCCAGCCCAAATCGAGATCCACCCCATGTGTGCACAACCAATCTTGACACTATTACTGAGGCCATATTGTGTGTGTAGATAGGAGCCTGGCCTGGCTGTCCTCAGAGAGGCTCTACCAGCAACTGACTGAGACAAATGCACATGCTTACAACCAACCATTGGATTGAGGTTGAACCCCTATAGAAGAGTTAGAGGAAGGACTGAAGGAGCTGAGGGGGATTGCAACTCTATAGGAAGAACAACAATGTCAACTAACCAGGAACCTTCAGAGCTACCAGAGACGAAGCCGAAGACCAAGAAGCATAACTGGGCTGGTTCATGGCACTGGACACATACATAGCAGAAAAGTGACTTGTATGGACTCAATGAGAAAAGATGTGCTCAAAACTGTGGAAACTTGATGTCTCAGGGAAGATGGATACTGGAGGGCAGGTGGGGGACTATGATTTCAGAGGTGGGAGAGGTAGTATGGGAGGGAAGAACTTGGGGAGAGGATACCAGGAAGGGAGGCAACTTTTGGAATGTAAATATATACAATAACAATACAGATTAAAAAAGAGAAAACACATAATTTGAAAAACCCATATGTGTGTGTATATACATAACACATGCACACACACACACACACACATATATGTATGTACATACATATATGCATATATAGTTATGCATATGATATATACATGTATATATACACATATATGCATATGTATATATACATATACACAAATATGTATATATACACATATATGCATACACACATGTATGTGCTTTTGTTAGTAATAGGGAATTGTATTCCATATTATCATTAGGAAAGAGAAAACGGGAAGAAGAGAAAAGAATGACATTTGCTAATATTATGTCAGGAAGAACCCAATTTGGGTGGGGGGAGGGGGAAGAAAGGGTTTATTCTGTTTACACTTCCACATTGCTGTTCATCACCAAAGGAAGTCAGAACTGGAACTCTCATAGGGCAGGAACTTGGAGGCAGGAGCTGATGCACATGGCCATGGAGGGGTGCTGCTTACTGGATTGCTTCCTTTGGCTTGCTCAGCTTGCTTGCTTATAGATACCAGGACTACCAACACAGGACTATTCCCAAAGGGCTGGGCCCTTCTCCCTTGATCACTAATTGAGAAAATTCCTTATAGCTGGATCTCATGGAGACATTTCCTCAAAAGAGGCTCCTTTCTCTGTGATAACTACAGCTTGTGTCAAGTTGACACACAAAACAAGCCAGCACATTGAACCCATTTTAATGGCTAAGCAATTAAGCAAATGTACTTTCAGAGCCCCTCCATTATTTTCTTTCAACCTGCTGCATTCTAGCCAATTGCTTTTTGCTGTAGCAATGTGCCTCTTGGCAGACTTCATTAACTCCCAAAAGGAAGACTCTCTCAGCAAAATTACAATTGCACTTCCTAATAAAAATGAATGTAATGGAACTAATTATATTATTAAGAAGGGTATGGGGGACTTTTGGGATAGCATTGGAAATGTAAATGAGGAAAATACCTAATAAAAATATTTTTTAAAAAAAAAGTACAAGATTCACTAGAAAAGACTCATTTATTTAATAAACAATTGTTTCATAAAAGGAAATGAAAGTATTATTTTTTATTATTTTATTTATTTACATTTCAAATGCTATTCCCCTTCTGGGTTTCCCTTCTGCAACCCCCTCTCCCATTCCATGCCCCCTCCCCCACTCCATACCCCCTCCCTCCATTCCCTTTGGCTCTTTGAGGGTACTCCTCCAGCAATTCATACACTCTTGTGTCACCTCTCTAGCATTTCTCTACACTGGGGCAGCAAGCCTCCACAGGACCAAGGACCTCCCCTGCCATTAACACCAGATAAGGCCATCCTCTGCTAAATATGTACCTGGAGCCATGGTTCCATTCATGTACACCCTTTGGTTGCTGATTTAGTCTCTGGGAGTTCTGAGATGTCTGGTTAGTTGATATTGTTCTTCCTATGGAATTGCAATACCTTTCAGCTCCTTTTGTCTTTCCTCTATATCACTTATTGGAGTCCCCATGCACAGTCTGATGGTTGGCTGTGTACATTCACATCTGTATTGGTCAAGTGCTGGTAGAACCTCTCAGAGAACAGCCATACCAGGGTTCTAACAGCAAGCTCTTCTTGGCACCACCAATAGTGTCAAGGTTTCGAGTCTGCAGATGCTATGGATCTCTAGGTGGGGCAGTCTCTGGATGGCCCTTCCTTCAGACTTTGTTCAATTTATATGTCATGGCCTTTCCTTTGGACAGGAACACTTCTGGGCTAAAAATTTTGACATGGGTGAGTGACCTCATCCCTCAGCTAGAGGCCATGTCTATCTACTGCAGGTGGTCTCTACAGATTTTATTTCCCATTTGTTGGGTATTTCAGCTAAAGTCACCACCCTTGGTTCCTGAGAGCCTTTCACTCTCCTGGAGTCTGGGAATTTCTAGTGGCTATCCCCAGATCCCCATCCCCCACAGCTTCATATAGCTCTTCAATTTCCTGACCCTCTGTACTTCTTTCCTGTCCCTCCCAATACCTGATCCTATCCTCCCTTTTTTCCCTCCCTCTCCTTTCTTCCTCCCAGATCACTACTTTCCTTAACCACCAGTGATTATTTTCACCCCTTCTATATAAGATTGAAGTATCCACACTTTGTTCTCCCTTCTTCTTAAGGTTTTTATGGTTTGTGAGTTGTATCATGGGTATTCTGAGCTTTTTTTCCCCTAATATCCACTTATCAATGAGTACATAACATATGTGCTCCTTTGGGATTGAGTTACCTTACTCAGGATGATATTTCCTAGTTCCATCCATTTGCCTAAACATTTTGTGAATTCATTGCTTTTGGTAGCTGAGTAGTATTCCGTTGTATAAATGTACCACTTTTTCTATATGCATTCTTCTGTTAAGGGACATCTGGGTTCTTTCTAGCTTCTGGCTATTATAAATAACGCTGCTATAAACATAGTGGAGCAAGTGTCCTTGTTATACATTGGAGTATCTTTTGGAAATATGCCCAGGAGTGGTATAGCTTGTTCTTCAGGTAGAACTATGTTCAATTTTCTAAGGAACTGCCAGACTGATATCCAGAGTGTTTGTAACACTTTGCACTTTCCAGAAACAATGGAGGAGTGTTCTCTTTCTCCACATCTTTGCCAGCATCTGCTGGCACCTGAGTTTTTAATCTTAACCATTCTGACTGGTATGAGGTGGAATCTCGGAGTTGTTTTGTTTTGCATTTCCCTGATGATTAAGGATGTTGAACATTTCTTTAGGTGCTTCTTGGCCATTTGATATTCCTCACTTGAGAATTCTCCGTTTATCTCTGTACCCCACTTTTAATAAGGTTATTTCATTCTCTGAAGTCTAACTTCTTGAGTTCTTTGTATATATTGGATATTAGTCCTCTATTGGATGTAGAATTGGTTAAATGGTATGAGAAAGAAATTAGGGAAGCAACAACCTTCACAACAGTCAAAAATAATATAAAATATATTGGTGTGACTCTAACCAAGCAAGTGAAAGATCTGTATGACAAGAACTTCAAATCTCCAAAGAAAAATATTGAAGAAAACCTCAGAAGATGGAAAAATTTCCCTTACTCATGAATCAGGATTAAAATAGTAAAATTGGCCATCTTACCAAATGCAATCTACTGATTCAATGCAATCCCCTTCAAAATTACAACTCAATTGTTCAGAGAGTTAAAGAGAGCAATTCTCAAATTCAGTTGGAACAACAAAAAATGCAGGATAGCAAGAACTATTATCAACTAGGTGAACTTCTGGGGGAATCACCATCCCTGACCTCAAGCTCTACTACAGATAGTAGTAGATAATAGTGATAAAAACAATTGCATGGTATTGGTATAGAAATGGGCAGGTAGATAAGTAGAATAGAATTGAAGACCCAGAAATTAACCTATACACTTGATTGTTGACAAAGAAGTCAAAACCTCTAGTGGAAAATAAAACAGCATATTCAACCAATAGTGATGACTCAAGTGGTGGCCAGCATGTAAAAGACAGCAAATTTATCCATTCTTATCTCCTTGTACAAAGCTCAAGTCCAAGTGGATCAGGGCTTCCACATAAATCCAGATACCCTGAATCTAATAGAAGAAAAAGTAGGGAAAACTTTGAATACATTGGCACAGGTAAAATTTTTCTGAACAGAGCAACAATGGCCCAGCCTCTAAGATCAACTATAGACAAATGAGACCTCATAAAATTGCAAAGATTCTGTAAGGCAATGGATTCTGTCATTGGGACAAAATGGCAATCTACAGATTGGGAAAACATCCCTTAAGCTTTATAAAGCTCACTTCCAAGAGGCAAGTCATAGAGTCATAAAAGAGTATACAGGCTTCCTTTCAACAATCTGAACGTCTCCAGATGAATCCTATTAATCAAACACACACATGCACACACAAACACATAAATACAGACAGTAGGGAGAAACACTGAGAATATGTTTTAACAAGTTTCTGTGAGAAATAAATATGTTGATTTAAAAGAGGCACACCATTTGTTGAAAGTACTAACTTCCCCACCAGATGGTTTTAGGCCCTTTGTCAAAGATCAAGTGACCATAGATATATAGGTTCATTTCTGGGTCTTCAATTCTATCCCATTGATCTACCTGCCTGTCACCGTACCAATACAAAATAGTTTTAATCATTATTACTCTGTAGTACAGCTTGAGGTCAAGGATGCTAATTCCCCCAGAAGTTCTTTTATTGTTGAGAATACTTTTTGCTATCCTTGGTTTTTGTTATTCCAGTTGAATTTGAGAATTGATCTTTCTAACTCTAGGAAGGATTGAGTGGAATTTTGATGTGGATTCCATTCACACCAGTTAGAATGGCTAAGATAAAAAACTAAGGTGCCAGAAGATGCTGGTGAAGATGGAGAGAAAAAGCAATACTCCTCCACTGTGGGTAGAACTGCAAGCTGGTACAACTCTGGAAATCAGTTTGGCAGTTCCTCAGAAAATTGGACATAGTACTATCTGAGGAACCAGCTATATCACTCCAGGGCATATACCCAGAAGATGCTCCAACATGTAATAAAGACACATGCTCCACTATATACATAACTCCACTATACACATACATATATATATAATATATATATATATATATATATATATATATATATATATATATTATTTATAATAGCCAGAACCTGGAAAGAACCCAGATGTCCTTCAACAGAAGAATGGATACAGAAAATGTGGTACATTTACACAGTAGAATACTACTCAGCTATTAAGAGCAATGAATTCATGAAATGTTTAGGCAGATAATATCATCCTGAGTGAAGTAACACAATCACAAAGGAACATACATGATGTACACTCACTAATAAGTGTATGTTCTCACAGAAGCTTGAAATACCCAAGATACAAATCACAGACCAAATGAAGCTTAAGAAGTAAGACCATAGTGTGGATAATTCAGTCCTTCTTAGAAAGGGAGCAAAATACCGATAGGAGAAGATACAGAGACAAAATGTGGAATAGAGACTGAAGGAAAAACCATCCAGAGACTGCCCCACCTGAGGATCCATTCCATATACAGTTCCCAAACCCAGACACTATAGTGGATGTCAACAAGTACTTGCTGACAGGAGCCTGATATAGCTGTCTCTTGAGAGGTTCTGCCAGTGCCTGACAGATTCATTGGTGGACACTCTCAGCCAACCTATGGACTGAGCACAAGGTCCCCAAAGGAGGAGCTAGAGAAAGAACCAAAGTAGCTGAAGGTGCTTGCAGCCCTATAGGAGGAACAGCAATATGAACCAACCAGTAACCCCAGAGCTCTCAGGGACTAAACCACTAACCAAAGAGCACATATGGAGGGACCCATGGCTCCTGTTGCATATGTAGCAGAGGATGGCCTTGCTTGACATTGTGGTGGATAGCCCTGGGGCTAATTATATTTAATATTAAATATGTTCTCCCATGAGGGGTTGTGAACAAGGAATGAGTCAGCACTCAGGTGATTTCCTATAAACCTGCTTCCCACTGTAATTCATAAAATAAAGCAGAGCTGATGATTGGACAGATAAAAGGGAAGGTGGAGCAAAAAAAGTGAGAGACAGAGAAGAAGGAGAAAATGGAAGAGGGAGAGGATGCAGAGGAGGAGGAGGAAGAAGAAAAGTGGAGCAGAAGCACATGGCCTGGAGAAACTGCAAGTTCTAAGGGGTCTCATAAGCTGTGGAAGATGGCAGTGTAGCAGTATCTGCCCAGTCTAGTCGAGCAGCATGTCATCATATTAACTGTGTTGTGTTTTCATTGCCCGGGCATATTTGGGAGGAGATTTACTGCAACAAAATGGTGCCCAATGTATTGATTTGAATTCAACTAATCTGAGATAAAATTCACTGACCCCCCTCCCCCAACCCCTGAATGGGGCTTGGGCAGTGACATAGGCTGTAGTAGTATGGATTTGAAGCAGACTAGATTTAAAGGGCCTACAGAGAACAGCAGAGAGGCATCTATGCCTGAGTGAGCCTTTCTGTGTGTGCTTCCCTGCTATCCTTTGCTCCCCACCATGACTTCCCCATCTCAAAACAGGGACACAGACAACTCAGATATTTTTTCTTTTTCTTTTTTTTTTCGTAATAATCTTTTTTTTTAAATTTTTTATTAGGTATTTTCCTCATTTACATTTCCAGTGCTATCCCAAAAGTCCCTCATACCCTCCCCACACCCCTCTACCCACACACACCCACCTCTTGGTCCTGGTGATCCCCTGTACTAAGGCATAAAAAGTTTGCACGACCAATGGGCCTCTCTTTCCACTGATGGCCAACTAGGCCATCTTTTGATACATATGCAGCTAGAGACACGAGCTCTGGGGGGTACTGGTTAGTTCATATTGTTGTTCCACATATAGGGATGCAGATCCCTTTAGCTCCTTGGGTACATTCTCTAGCTCCTACATTGGGGGCCCTGTGATCCATCCAATAGCTGACTGTGAGCATCCACTTTTGTGTTTGTTAGGCCCCAGCATAGTCTCACAAGAGACAGTTATATCAGGGTCCTTTCAGCAAAATCTTGCTAGTATATGCAATGGTGTCAGCATTTGGAAGCTGATTAGGGGATGAATCCCCGGATATGGCAGATATTTTTTCACTCAGCTTCTCCCTGTGAATAAATAATTGGGAGCCAAAGATACAAAGGACCACAGACCAGGTAATTCATTTCTATAAAGAGAGAAATATAAGCTTTTCATACTTGAAGAAGGTATAAAGATATAGTGCTCTAATAAGTCTAATGGGATACTCATATTCTGTCTAACGTGGGCTCCATGGGAATTTTGGGTTTAAATCCTGGTTTGAAAAGCTGCCTCTTATAAGTAGGAGTAGTACCTAAAGATGGGAAACGTCACCTGTGGTTAAGAACCAGATAGGGAATATTAGTCACTGACTCCAAGTAGAGAGAGCAGTGGTAATCACCTGCTGTGAGCAGGTATTAATTAATAGAAGTCTGTGGCTCTAGGTAAAGAGCACAAGAGATACAAGGTATAAATAAATGTCTGTGGCTCCTGGTAGAGAGCACAACAGATAGGATGGCTGCTCTAGGCAGAGAACTTATTAATTATGAGAAATTTCAAGTTCAGAATTAGATAGGGAATATTAGTCACTGGCTCCAAGTAGAAAGAGCAGTGATAATCACCTGCTATGAACAGAAGTCTGTGGTTCCCGTTAGAGAGCATAACAGGTAAATTTTATAATGGGGATTAATTAAATAAATGTCTGTGGATCAACATAGAGAGCACCCTAATAAGTCTTACCAGATACTCATATTCTGTCAGTATGAGCTCCATGAGAATTTTGGGTTTAAATCCTGGTTTGACAAGCTGCTTCTTATAAGCAGGTATAGAAAAGAAAAAAGGAAAGGAAAGAGGAAAGGAAAGAGGAGAGGAAAGAGGAGAGCAAAGAGGAGAGCAAAGAGGAGAGGAAAGGGAAAGGAAAGGGACAGGAAAGGGACAGGAAAGGGACAGGAAAGGAAAGGAAAGGAAAGGAAAGGAAAGGAAAGGAAAGGAAAGGAAAGGAAAGGAAAGGAAAGGAAGAGGGAAGAGGGAAGAGGGAAGAGGGAAGAGGGAAGAGGGAAGAGGGAAGAGGGAAGAGGGAAGAGGGAAGAGGGAAGAGGGAAGAGGGAAGAGGGAAGAGGGAAGAGGGAAGAGGGAAGAGGGAAGAGGGAAGAGAGAGGGAAGAGGGAAGAGGGAAGAGGGAAGAGGGAAGAGGGAAGAGGAAAGAAAGAGGAAAGAAAGAGGAAAGAGGAAAGGAAAAGGAAAGGAAAATAGAAGTGTGAATCAATTGTTTTAAAGGTCATATAATAAAGTCTGCAGGAGACTTATATTCAGTCTAATGTGGGCTCCATGGGAAGTTTGGGGTTAAATCCTGACATGACAAATAAGAAAGGCCTAAATAGGCTAAAATGTGTGTGATTTTCAGTATTGTGGTGTTTTTTTGTTTGTTTGTTGAATTTTTTAAATTTTTTATTAGATATTTTCTTCATTTACATTTCAAATGCCATCCCAAAAGTCCCCTATAAACTCCCCCACCCTGCTCCCCTAGCCACCCACTCCCACTTCTTGGCCATGGCGTTCCCCTGTACTGGGGCATATAAAGTTTGCAAGAACAAGGGGCCTCTCTTCCCAATGATGGCTGATTAGGCCATCTTCTGCTACATATGCAGCTAGAGACACAAGCTCAGGGGGTACTGGTTAGTTCATATTGTTGTTCCACCTAGAGGGTTGCAGACCCCTTCAGCTCCTTGGGTACTTTCTCTAGCTCCTCCATTGGGGGCCATGTGTTCCATCCTATAAATGACTGTGAGGATCCACTTCTGTATTTGCCAGGCACTGGCATAGCCTCACAAGAGACAGCTATATCAAGGTTCTTTCAGCATAATCTTGCTGGCATATGCAATAGTGTCTGTGTTTGGTGGCTGATTATGGGATGGATCCCTGGGTGGGGCAGTCTCTGGATGGTCCATTCTTTCATCTTAGCTCCAATCTTTGTCTCTATAGCTCCTTTTATGGGTATTTTGTTCCCTTTTCTAAGGAGGAATGAAGTATCCATGCATTGGTCTTCCTTCTGCTTGATTTTGTTGTGTTTTGCAAATGGAATCTTGGGTATTCTAGGTTACTGGGCTAATATCCACTTATCAGTGAGTGTGTATCAAGTGACTTCATTTGTGAATGGGTTACCTCACTCAGAATGATATCCTCCATATCCATCCATTTGCCTAAGAATTTCATATATTCATTGTTTTTAATAGCTGAGTAGTATTCCATTGCTTGAAGCAATCCCTCTAAAATCAGGGACTAGACAAGGCTGTCCACTTTCTCCATACCTATTCAACATTGTACTTGAAGTCCTAGCCAGAGCAATTTGACAACAAAAGGAGATCAAAGGGATACAATTTGGAAAAGATGAAGTCAAAATATCACTTTTTGCAGATGATATGATAGTATATATAAGTGACCCTAAAAATTCCACCAGAGAACTCCTAAACCTGATAAACAGCTTCGGTGAAGTAGCTGGATATAAAATTAACTCAAACAAATCAATGGCCTTTCTCTACACAAAGAATAAACAGGATGAGAAAGAAATTAGGGAAACAAAACCCTTCTCAATAGTCACAAATAATATAAAATATCTTGGCGTGACTCTAACTAAGGAAGTGAAAGATCTGTATAATAAAAACTTCAAGTCTCTGAAGAAAGAAATTATAGAAGATCTCAGAAGATGGAAAGATCTCCCATGCTCATGGATTGGCAGGATCAACATTGTAAAAATGGCTATCTTGCCAAAAGCAATCTACAGATTCAATGTAATCCCCATCAAAATCCCAACTCAATTCTTCAACGAAATAGAAAGTGCAATCTGCAAATTCATCTGGAATAACAAAAAACCTAGGATAGCAAAAACTCTTCTCAAGGATAAAAGAACCTCTGGTGGAATCACCATGCCGGACCTAAAGCTTTACTACAGAGCAATTGTGATAAAAAATGCATGGTACTGGTATAGTGACAGACAAGTAGACCAATGGAATAGAATTGAAGACCCAGAAATGAACCCACACACCTATGGTCACTTGATCTTCGACAAGGGAGCTAAAACCATCCAGTGGAAGAAAGACAGCATTTTCAACAAATGGTGCTGGCACAACTGGTTGTTATCATGTAGAAGAATGCGAATCGACCCATTCGTATCTCCTTGTACTAAGGTCACCTGAATTTTTGATCCTAGCCATTCTGACTCGTGTGAGGTGAAATCTCAGGGTTGTTATGATTTGCATTTTCCTGATGGTTAAGGATATTGAACATTTTTTCAAGTGCTTCTCAGTCCTTCAGTAGTCATTAGTTGAGAATTCTTTGTTTAGCTCTGTACCTCATTTTTAATGGGGTTATTTGAATTTTTAGAGGTCATCTTCTTGAGCCTTTTGTATATATTGGATATTAGTCCCTAATCAGATTTAAGATTGGTAAAAATCCTTTCCCAATCTGTTGGTGGCCCTTTTGTCTTACTGACAGTATCTTTTGCCCTACAAAACCTTTGCAATTTTATGAGGTCCCATTTGTCGATCTTGATCTTACAGCACAAGCCATTGCTGTTCTGTTTAGGAATTATCGCCCTGTGCCCATATCTTTGAGGCTTTTCCCCACTTTCTTCTCCATAAATTTCAGTGTCTCTGTTTTTATGTGAAGTTCTTTGATCCACTTAGACTTGAGCTTTATACAGGGAGATAAGAATGGATCAATTTGAATTCTTCTACATATCCACCAGTTGTGCCAGCACCATTTGTTGAAAATGCTGTCTTTGTTCCACAGGATGATTTTAGCTCCCTTGTCAAAGATCAAGTAACCATAGGTGTGTGGGTTCATTTCCACTTGGTTGACTTCCATCCTGAGTTTGATTATTTACTGCCATCTACTCCTCTTGGGTGAATTTGCATCCTTTCTTTCTAGAGCTTCTAGGAGTGCTGTCAGGCTGCTAGTGTATGCTCTCTTAAGTTTCTTTTTGGAGGAACTCAGGTGTACTGGCTATTTTTGTGTCAACTTGACACAGCTGGAGTTATCACAGAGAAAGGAGCTTCAGTTGAGGAAATGCCTCCATGAGATCCAACTGTAAGGCATTTTGTCAATTAGTGATCAAGGGGGAAAGGCCCCTTGTGGGTGGGACCATCCCTGGTCTGGTAGTCTTGGGTTCTATAAGAGAGTAGGCTGAGCAAGCCAGGGGAGGCAAGCCAGTAAAGAACATCCCTCCATGGCCTCTGTATCAGCTCCTGCTCCCTGACCTGTCTGAGTTCCAGTCCTGACTTCCTTTGGTGATGAACAGCAGCATGGAAGTGTAAGCCGAATAAACCCTTTCCTCCCCAACTTGCTTCTTGGTGGTCCTTATGGACAGATACTGAGAAGAAGACATTTGCCAGATCAATAGCCGCATACCAGGTGCCAGGAGATGTGTTAATTTGCTCAAGTAACGAAACTACATCTGGTACAGCAGCTGCAATTGGAGTTACTACCTGATTTAGTTTTCGATAATCAACTGTCATTCTCCATGATCCATCTGTTTTCTGCACTGGCCAGATAGGAGAGTTAAATGGAGATGTGGTGGGAACCGCCACCCCTGCATCTTTCAAGTCCTTGATAGTGGCAGTAATTTCTGCAATGCCTCCAGGAATACGATACTGTTTTTGATTCACTATTTTCTTTGGCAGAGGCAACTCTAAAGGCTTCCATTTGGCCTTTCCAACCATAATAGCCCTCACTCTACAGTTCAGGGAACCAATATGAGAATTCTGGCAGTTTCTGAGTATATCTATCCCAATTATACATTCTGGAACTGGGGAAATCACCACAGGATGTGTCCAGGGACCTACTGGACCTACTGTGAGTCGGACATCAGTCAAAACTCCATTAATCACCTGTCCTCCATAGGCCCCTACTTTAACTGGAGGGCCACAATGTTTGTGCAGGAATAGAAACCCTGACTAAGACATCAGGGCTATGAGTTTTCCTCTTAGGACTGCTTTCATTGTGTCTTGTAAGTTTGGATATGTTGTGGCTTCATTTTCATTAAACTCTAAAATGTCTTTAATTTCTTTATTTCTTCCTTGATCAAGGTATCATTGAGTAGAGTGTTGTTCAGTTTCCACTTGAATATTATTTATGTTGTTATTGAAGAGCAGCCTTAGTCTGTGGTTATCTGATAGGATTAGTTTTCTAATTGCTCTGTCTAGGACTTCTAGTAATATATTGAATAGGTAGGGAGAAAGTGGGCAGCCTTTTCTAGTCCCTGACTTTAGTGAAATTGCTTCAAATTTCTCTCCATTTAGTTTGATGTTGGCTACTGGTTTGCTGTATATTGCTTTTATTATGTTTAGGTATGGGCATTGAATTCCTGATCTTTCCATGACTTTTATCATGAAGGGGTGTTGGATTTTGTCAAATGCTTTCTCAGCATCTAACGAGAAGATCATGTGGTTTTTGTATTTGAGTTTGTTTATATAGTGGATTGTGTTAATGGATTTCCTAATATTAAACCCACCCTGTGTTTCTGGGATGAAGCCTACATGATCATTTTGGATGATCTTTTTGATGTGTTCTTAGATTCGGTTTGTGGGAAATTTATTGAGTATTTTTGCATCAATATTCATAAGGGAACTTGGTCTGAAGTTGTCTTTCTTTGTTGGATCATTGTATGATTTAGGTATCAGAGTAATTGTGGCTTCATAGAATGAATTGGGTAGAGTACCTTCTGTTTCTATTTTGTGGAATAGTTTGAGGAGAGTTGGAATTAGGTCTTCTTTGAAGGTCTGATATAACTGTGCACTAAACCCATCTAGTTTTGGGCTTTTTTTTTTGGTTGGGAGACTATTAATTACTGCTTCTATTTCCTTAGTGGAAATGGGACCCTTAAAATCGTTAATCTGATCCTGGTTTAACTTTGGTACCTGGTATCTCTCTAGGAAGTTGTCTATCTCATCCAGGTTTTCCAGTTTTGTTGAGTATAGTATGTTTTAGTAAGTTCTGATGATATTTTGGATTTGCTCAGGTTCTGTTGTTATGTCTCCTTTTTCATTTCTGATTTTGTTAATTAAGATATTGCCCCTATACCCACTAGTTAGTTTGGCTAAGGGTTTATCTATCTTGTTGATTTTCTCAAAGAACCAGCCCTGGTTTGGTTTATTCTTTGAATAGTTCTTTTTGTTTCTACTTGGTTGATTTCCACCCTGAGTTTGATTATTTACTGCTATCTACTCCTCTTGGGTGAATTTGCTTCCTTTCTTTATAGAGCTTCTAGGTGTGCCATCAGGCTGCTAGTGTATGCTCTCTCTAGTTTCTTTTTGGAGGCACTCGGGGCTATGAGTTTTCCTCTTAGGACTGCTTTCATTGTGTCCCATAAGTTTGGGTATGTTGTGACTTCATTTTCATTAAACTCTAAAATGTCTTTAATTTCTTTATTTATTTCTTCCTTGATCAAGGTATCATTGAATAGAGAGTTCAGTTTCCACGTGAATGTTGGCTTTTTATTATTTATGCTGTTATTGAAGATCAGCATTAGTACATGGTGATCTGATAGGATGCATGGGATAATTTCAATATTTTTGTATCTGTTGAGGCCTGTTTTGTGACCGCTTATATGGTCAATTTTGAAGGAGGTACCATGAGGTCCTCAGAAGAAGGTATATCCTTTTGTTTTAGGATAAAATGTTCTGTAAATATCTGTTAAATCCATTTGTTTCATAACTTCTGCTAATGTACATGTGTCTCTGTTTAGTTTCTGTTTACAGGATCTGTCCATTGGTGAGAGTAGGGTGTTGAAGTCTCCCACTATTATTGTGTGAGGTGCAATGTGGGCTTTGAGCTTTACTAAAGTTTCTTTAATGAATGTGCCTGCCATTGTATTTGGAGCATAGATATTCAGAATTGAGAGTTCATCTTGGTAGATTTTATCTTTGATGAGTATGAAGTGCCCCTCCTTGTCTTTTTTGATAACTTTGGGTTGGAAGTCAATTTTTTTCGATATTAGAACGGCTACTCCAGCTTGTTTCTTTGGACCACTTGCTTGGAAAATTGCTTTCCAGCCTTTTACTCTGAGGTAGTGTCTGTCTTTTTCCCTTTGGTGATTTTCCTGTAAGCAGCAAAATGTTGGGGTCCTGTTTGTGTAGCCAGTCTATTAGTCTATGTCTTTTTATTGGGGAATTGAGTCCATTGATGGTAAGAGAAATTAAAGAATAGTAATTGTTGCTTCCTGTTATTTTTGTGGTGTATTTGTTGTTTTTATTGTGGTATATTGTGGTGTTTTTATTGTTCCTCTGGGAGACATGGCAAGCTATAGGTTTTCCTGGTTACAGACTGGAGGATGTGCTGATTTGGGGAAAAGGTTTTGTCTTTGTGTTTTTGGAAAAGGTGATTAAGGTATTTCGAACTTCCAGAGTGATATAGGTCAGATTTGATAGGGGGAGACCCCCTTATAACTAGATTCCAGAAAATGAAACAAAAAGTTTATCTTGATGATACTAAATTTTGTTTTGAGATTTATGTATTACAGAGTATACAGCCTTAGTGAATTTCATCATCAGACACTCTGAACTGACCTGCCTG
Source organism: Mus caroli (assembly GCF_978045245.1). Lineage (NCBI taxonomy): Eukaryota > Metazoa > Chordata > Mammalia > Rodentia > Muridae > Mus > Mus caroli. The sequence goes on from NW_028227264.1 coordinate 31,353,632, forward strand.
AACCCCTGATGTCTTGGTTTTTCATCTGGATCCAGGCAGGACACAGACATCAGAGGCCAATACAATCATTGATGTGGCCTTTTTAAGGTCAACTAACTCCCCTTCCCCCTCCCTTCAAAAATATCTCAATGCCCATATTCAGCTTTAAGAAGTTATGAAGAGTTGTCATCCCAGTTCCCTAAGCTTTGGGGCTGGGGGGTGGTTATTATAGATTATCTTTGGTACTAAAAATTTTGAGGTACAAGGCTTAAAACCAGTCCTTCTATTGCTGTTATTATAAACAGATCTGAGATGTGTAAGCCTATGAGTGAGTTAATGCCAAATAGGAAATTCATCGCTCTGAGTTTATCGTTAGGGCGTTTTTAGTTATTTTAATTAAAAATGGCTGAGAGTAGTTAACAGACAACAGTCTAGATTACTTCACATAGTTGGTTTTCAAAAACATCAGAAATCCACAGAATGTGTCATTTAATGTTATTTATTCATTTGTTTTTGAGACCAGCCTGCTCCTGACAGTTTTCATTGTCTTGGAACCAAAGAAGAAACTGAGCATCATTGAGTTACTCTAGTTGTGGCTAAATAGCCACTAGACAAGAATTGCCTTATTTCATCTACAGACATAATACTGCCCAAAGAAAGGACACAATTATAGATAAGGACAGTTTGATTCTGCTGAGACAGAGTAGGCTAGTCCCTAATATTCCTGTTTCTCTAAGTCTGTCAGATGACCCTGGCCAGTAGGCTGAAGACCAATGCTCCAATATGTTGAAGTAAGGGACTGTCCAGGTAATCAGTGGTCTCTATGGATCAGTTAAGTTTTGAAAGCTGTTTTAGGCTTCCTACATATTTTCAGTTAATATCAGTCGTTCTTGGATTTTTGATGGGGTTGAAGAACTACATATTCTCCTAGCCAACCCAGGCTTTTTATTTTGAGAGGAACAGTTTTGAGAGGATGGTTTTTAGATGGCATTCAATCTAAAGCCAAGACATAGCCAGATGTAGAATTATAAATCTTTTAAGTAAGGATAAATGACAGAGGTTCTGTTCAATTAACACACATGATGGACTGGGTGTTAGGTCTCTTGTACTTTATAAATTAAAAAATAGTGATAGTTCAATTATATCTGAGATAAAATAGTCTTTTAATTGGACAGAAAGGATGAAATGATGTGGATAGCCCTGCGGCTAATTATATTTGATGTTAAATCTGTTCTCCTGTGAGGGGTTTCAAACAAGCAATGAGTCAGCACTCTGGTGATTTCCTGTAAACCTGCTTCCCACCTTAATTTGTAAAATAAAGCAGAGCTGATGATTGGGCAGATAAATAGGAAGGTGGAGCAGAAGGTAAGAGACAGAGAGGAAGGAGAAAATGGAAGAGGGAGAGGATGCAGAGGAGGAGGAGGAAGAAGAAAAGTGGAGCAGAAGCACATGGCCTGGAGAAACTGCAAGTTCTAAGGGGTCTCATAAGCTGTGGAAGATGGCAGTGTAGCAGTATCTGCCCAGTCTAGTCGAGCAGCATGTCATCATATTAACTGTGTTGTGTTTTCATTGCCGGGGCATATTTGGGAGGAGATTTACTGCAATAGGACATCAATTAGAAGAAAGACCCTTGGTCCTGAGAAGTCTGGATACCCCAGTGTAGAAGAATGCCAGGACAGGGAAGTGGGAGTGGGTGGATTGGTTAGCAGGGAGAGTTTGGATGGGATAGGGGGTTTTCATAGGAGAAACCAGAAAAGGGGATAGCATGTGAAATGTAAATAATGAAAATGTCTAATTAAAAAAAAGTAAAAAGGAAATAAATAAAAATAAAAAGAAAGTGTGGTGTGTGTGTGTGTGTGTGTGTGTGTGTGTGTGTGTGAGAGAGAGAGAGAGAGAGAGAGAGAGAGAGAGAGAGAGAGAGAGAGAGAGAGAGAGTCTTTTTGAACCTTATGGCTTTTTCTAAGTTATTCATTGCTATTATATGTACTAAGTAAAATATCATTGTAACAACAAGACTTTAAATTGCTATTAAAAAGGAAATAAGACAAAAATGAAAATATTTATGGTGGGGAGAGGGAGTTAAACTTGGACTGCCTTCTATAGCAGATTTGCCCCTTCTTGATCTCTCTATAGCATACCTCTTCATGGATTTGGGGGAGAGTTCCTTGTCCACTTCCTTCACAGGCATGTTATAGGAATCCACGTTGTACTCACTGTCATCATCATACTCATGGTCTAGCAGGGTTCGTGCCCATGTACCCATGTCATATGGGGGCAACATTCCTCCAAACTCAGAAGGTAGGATCTCAGGATGAATTAGTTGGTGTAGACTGTTCAGGTTGTTACCATGCAAAAATATCTAGAAATGCAAGGTAAGAGGCATGGAAGAAACACATAGAGAAAATCTAAATATAATATAAAGGCCATGGGAAAGGGATGAGGCTAGAAAAACAAATGCAAGAGGTTTATATGTCTCTTACAATCTCTAAGACTCTCCTCTATTCTATTAAGTAGACAAAACTATACCATCATCTAGCATTTCATATAAAGGTCCTGAGGGTCAAGAATTAAACATTTTGTAAGGACAGATAGTCTCTGGGCCAAAGATTTACAATCACAAACTTGATTTTCTGCTTCTTTGATAGGACAATGAGCAGAAATTAAGCTCCAAAACACCTTGATGTTGGCTGTGCAAACATATTTATAATGAATGCTGCTCAGTCAGCTTTTTCTCATGACAGACTTATCATTTCTAGAGCCATTCAAGTTATCAAAGCCAAAAGTTGCCTCCAAATACATTTCTTTTTATTGTCAATAAAAAGAGGAATATTGTAACTGCTCTACTGTGGCTTCATAATTTGAAGTGGATACCATAAAGAAAATTAAATTAGCATCCTCATAAGAAACAGCAGAGTAAAGCCCATGTCCTAGAAGATGTGTCATCTGTATTATTGCCAAAACCCTCTGTCCTAGAAATTTACATATTCATTGTCGAAATGAAATTTAGAACAATGACTTGAAAGGGAAACATATCATAAACATAATTAAATCATTTGTATTATTGACAACAGAGCATTTTTATAAAAACTAATTCAAGCCACAATCTCAGTTATTTGTTACCTCCATCACATGCTACTGCTTTCTCCATTCTTTTTATTAATTATCACTTAAATATTTATATTTTGAAGTATTTTAACATCTCAATTACTAAAACTCCATTCATTAACATGTTGACATAACAAAATTTTCCATGAAATAAGATTATAACCAGTAGAATATAAAACAATTTTCAACAGTTAATAATACACATCACTATTAATAAGGTCTCTAAAGGAAATATTGCACATTGTGATTTCTAGATATGAAAAAAATGCTAGTTGGAACTGAGCTGCTGGCTGGATTTCATAGTTTCTGAAGGTGCTATGGATACTATTTAGGAAGAAAAAAACATCACCAGTCTTATCTGGATACTACCTTGTTAACTGCAGTACCAACCTGCCAGGCAAGATTAGCTTTTTGGTGTAATACAGCTACAACTGTTATTCGGGCATCCATTTGCTCTTAGATCAGTTTTGAAATATGATCCACTGAAGGAATTCATGATGTCTCCTTTGTAAACCAGGTTAAAAATAATAGCTGATCAATGGATGGATAGAAAAGGAAACAACCCATATGTTCCTCAATGGAAGAGTGGATACAGAAAGTTTGGTTCATTTACATAGTGGAATACTACACAGTTACTGAGAACAAGGACATCTTGAGTTTTGCAGGCAAATGGATGGAACTAGAAAATTTCATCCTGAGTGAATTAACTCGACCCAAAAGGACATGCTTAGTATGTACTCACTAATAAGTGGACATTAGCCAAAAAAAAAAAAAAAAAGTACAGAATAGGAAGGATAAAATACACAGAACTCACACAGAAAGCAGGATGGTGCCAGGGATGCGAAGGAAGGCAATTACAACTATGATGTAACCTTGGAGCGCTGAGTTGTGAATAAGTCTAGTAAGCTAATGTACAGCCTAGGTATTAGAGTTATGAATCCAGTGTTGCATAATGAAGTAGTGTTTGCTAAGGGACCAGCAAACATATGACTCTTTCTCTATACACAACAAAGCAGCTGTGTGACATGATAGCTTGACTTCAGTAATCATTTCACATGTGTATGTGTGGCAAAACACAGTGTCCATCTTAAACATCATTTAAAAAAATAGATTGAGAGGAAAAAAAAATATACAGAACTCAAGAAGTTTAAAAAGCTGAATGGCCCAAGTAAGGACACCTCAATCCCACTTGAAAAAGAGAAACAATCATGGTAGGCAGAGAGAGGGAGGGACCTGGATGAGAGAGGGAAATTTCAGAGAGGAAACTAAAAAAGGGGATAGCATTTGAAATGTAAATGAAGAAAATAGCTAATTAAAAAAAAGATAATACAAACATACCTCCACAGAGTCATTTATCTCAATTAAATTTATTTTCATTAGGAACCAGTTAAGTCTTTGCTTTGTGTTAGCATATTTCTAGAAAATACATTATGTTACCAACTCACAGTTTATATATATGTTTATATATATAAACATATATATAAACTGTGAGTATATATAAACAGTTTATATATATATAAACAGTTTATATATATATGTGTATATATATATATATACACATATATATATACAAGTGTGTACATATATGTATGTGTTTATAATATAGTATATAGTATTATATAGAATATATATATATATATATGTATAATAAATATATAAATACACACACACATTATGGTAGGATTCCAAAACCTGCCTGTTCAGCTTTCCCCAGCTAGTCCCCTGTCAAATTACTGATTTCCAGTTCATTCATATCATTGCAGTATAAATTAAATTCAAAAATTACACCTCAGTTATTTCCTCAAATCCTTCAGTCTCTAGATATGTATATAAAATATAAAAAGAACTATTTTAATTTTGCATGAACTTTAAGCTAAACAGTGCCCAATTAGAAAGCTAAAACTAAGAGTAGTAAGTAAATCTAGAAAAATAATACACATTCTTTAGAATACATTTAAGAAACGAAGGTGAGAATTGCACCCCTTCCTATTTGACAATACTGTACCTACAACTCTTAAATATACATTAATTAATGTAGAAAATTTATCATGAAAAAATCACACAAATGTGGTAGAGAAAATTTGTAATAATATATATAAGAAGAGACTCTAACTGAACTGTATATGTACAAAATAACTCCAGTGATGGGGATGAGTAGAAATGGTTCTGACCTAAATAAAAAATTTGTAGAGTCAATAAACTTGAAGGAAAAGAGAGATTTTACGTGTACTGGCTGGTTTTGTATCAACTTGACACAAGCTGGAGTTATCACAGAGGAAGGAGCTTCAGGTGAGGAAATGCCTCCATGAAATCCAACTGTAAGGCATTTTCTCAATTAGTGATCATCAGGGGAGGCCCCTTGTGAGTGGTACCTTCTCTGGGCTGGTAGTCTTGGGTTCTATAAGAAAGCAAGCTGAGCAAGTCAGTGAAAGCAAGCCAGTAAGTAACATCTTTCCATGGCTTCTGCATCAGCTCCTGCTTCCTGACCTGCTTGAGTTCTAGTCCTGACTTCCTTTGCTGATGAACACTGCAGTGTAAGCTGAATAAATTCTTTCCTCCCCATCTTGGTTCTTGGTCATGATGTTTATTCAGGAATAGAAACCCTAAGACATCACGTAAACACCAGCCTTTAGTTGATAAAGATGTTGCTCATTGGGGTGCAGGTCAACAATTCTGTCACTGCTTTACACATACACTAGAGTCAAACAATTAAGTAAATGGCTAGCTGATGACAAGGGACAGGTCTCTGAAATTCCACCTCACACCAGTCAGAAGGGTTAAGATGAAAGATTCAGATGATAGAAGATGCTGGCAAGGATGTAGAGAAAGAGGAACAAGCCTCCATTGTTGCTGAGATTTCATGCTGGTACAACCACTCTGGAAATATTTGGTGGTTCCTCAGAAAATTGGACATTGTACTATCTGAGAACCCAGCTATACCATTCCTGGGCATATACCCAAAAGATGCCCCAACATATAACAAGGACACATGCTCCACTATGTTCATCACAGCCTTATTTATAATAGCCAGAAACTGGAAAGAACCCAGATGTTCTTCAACAGAGGAACAGATATAGGAAATGTGGTACATTTGCACAATGGAGTACTATCCAGCTATTAAAAACAATGACTTCATGAAATTCTTAGGTTAATGAATGGAACTAGAAATTTTCATCCTGAGTGAGATAATCCAATCACACAAAAACACACATGGTATATACTCACTGATAAGTGGATATTAGCCCAAAATTTTGGAATACCCAAGATACAATTCACAGACCACAAAGAAGGATGGCCAAAATGTGGATATTTCATTCCTTCTTAAAGGGGGAACAAAATACTCATGGGAGGAAATATGGAGACAGTGTGTGGAACAGAGACTGAAGGAAAGGCTACCCAGAGACTTCCCCCCTCCCGGGATCCATCTCATATAGAATCAGAAACCTAGACACTACTGAGGATGCCAAGAAGTGCTTGATGAAAGGAGCCTGATATAGCTGTCTCCTGAAAGGTTCTGCTAGATCCTGACAAACACAGAAGTGGATGGTTGCAGCCAACCACTGGACTGAGCACAGGATCCACAATGGATGAGTTAGATAGAGAAAGGACTGAAGGAACTGAAGGGTTGTGCAACCCCATAGGGAGAACAACAATATCACCCAACCAGAATCCCTAGAGCTCCCAGGTACTAAACCACCAACAAAGAGTACATCCCATATGTAGCAGAAGATGGCCTTGCCAGGCATCGATGGGAGTAGAGGCCCTTAGACCCATGAAGAAACGATGCCCCAGTGTAGGAGAATGTCTGGGCAGGTGAGCAGGAGAGGGCAGGTGGGTGGTGAAAGCACCCTCATAGAAGCAGGGGGGGGAATGATATAGAGGGGTTCTGGAGAGGAAACCAGGAAACGGGATACCAGTTGAAATGTAAATAAAAAAGAAAATATCCAGTGAAAGAAAGAAAGAGAGAGAGAGAGAGAGAGAGAGAGAGAGAGAGAGAGAGAGAGAGAGAGAGAGAGAGAGAGGAGAGAAGGAGGGAGGGAGGGAGGGAGGGAGGAAGGAAGGAAGGAAGGAAGGAAGAAGAGAGAGAGAGAAAGGAATATAGAAAGAAACAAATAGAAAGAAAGAAACATAGAAAGAAAGAAATGTAGAAAGAAATATAGTAAGAAAGGGCACTAAGTGGTGGATGGGTTTCTATCCTACAATCAAAAACTCTGACCCACAATTGTTCCGTTCTAAAAGAATTCCAAGGACAAAAATGGAGAAGAGACTGAGGGAAAAGAGGTCTAGTGACAGGCCCAAATTGTAATTAGCCAAGGAGAGACTACTACCACTAACAATATCAATGATGCTATGATGTGCTTACAGACAGAAGCCTAGCATGGCTGCCCTTTAGGAGTCTCAACAAGCAGTTGACTGAGAGCGAAGCAGACACTTAACCCAACCAATGGGCTAAAGTAGGGTATTCCTGTGGTTCAATTAAGGAGAGACTGTAAAAACTTGTGGAGGAAGGTGACCCTATAGGAAAACCAGCAGTCTCATGTAACCTGGACTCCTGAGATACCTGAGACACTGAAACACCAACCAGTTAGCATACACTACTTGATATGAGGTCTCCCTCATATATATACAGCAGAGGACTTCCTGGTGTGTCCTCAGTGAGAGAAGGTACACCTAACCCTCGAGAGACTTGAGGCCCCAGAGAGTGGAGAGGACTGGTAGATGGTTCTGAGGTGGGGCGGGGTGGGGATATCCTCTTGGAGAAGAGGGTATGGGGAGGAAAGGGATGAGGAACTGTTGAAGAGTGGATCAGGAAGGGGCTAATGACTGGACTGTAAACAAAAGATTAAGGATAATTTTAAAAAAGAGTGCTGAGAATCAGTGATGATTCAGCCCTAAAAATGATACATTTTTTCATTTAAGCTTCTGGGATCATTGCTGAAGAAAGAGGAGAAAGATTGTAATAGCCACTGAAATTATTCTTTCTGGACATGGCCCAGCCAATGATGTCATGATCTCATAGTACCTGAAGTTGTATTGCAACTCTGCATAAGATTGGGCCTACAAACAGATAATCATTGGATGGATGTGGATGCTCACATGATCCTAACCTTCACTACTGACATATTGGACAGTGGTTTAATCATCCTCTGCAATTGCATGCCGATTTATGAGAACACAGGCTGCAATGGTCACATGGAAGACCCTGGTTAAACTCAGTGAATAATGAAATGAGGTTTGGGGTGATAGGGTAGAAAAAAGACAAGAGAAGATAGGTGACAGTAATCATAATACAGCATATACATGTATACATGTGCATATATTACATTATGCCTTCATGTGCACACACATGTGTGTGAAATTGTCAAATATCAAACTTTAGAAAGTTTTGAAGTTTTTAGAATATATGTGACTGGTAAGTGTTCCATTCTAGTCAAGTTTTCATCATCAGTTATGTACCTTCCGTTCCTAATATGATGAGAGGTTTTTTTTTAAGTATAACTTATGTTTTCTTCATTTTCATTTCTATCATCAGAAAAATATAGATCTACCTTCTCAAAAAAAGTATCATTGGTATCATACACAAATTTCTTTAACGTTTATTTTAAGAGTATAGTTTAGAAGTAACTTAATTCACACTTTTGAGTCAAGATGAACAGGCTAACCACATTCATCTTTATTGTCTGTACCTTTAGGATGCACAGAAGTTAATATAAAGGAAAATGTATGCATATCATTAGGTAAACAGAAATAGAGGAAATATCCATCAGTACACTATTATTTTTTACAATTATGGAAGATTAAAAATAGAAATAAGGCAAATGTAGGCCAAAGTTACAGAACAAATTTCTAAATAGGTTACTATAGTGATGAAGATGCCATCTGTCCCATGGTAAATATGGTTAATTGAAAACATAATGCCTTCTTACTGTAATATATATATATATATATATATATATATTTCATACAATATAATATATATATATATATATATATATATATATATATATATATATATATACCCTTCCTAGGAAATATGCTTCTAAATACTTTACTGTATCATCTATATAATTTTGAAATAATCATATATATTACACCACATCAGAATCTGCTATCAAGTCATGAAGGTGCTGTGGTTAAAAACAGTCCCTAGAGCAGGACATTCTGGAACACTGTCACTGTTACCTCCTCCCTCCACATCACTTTCAGCACTGGCATTGATTCCACTCTCACTGAGGAAATAGGGCCGCCAGCTGAGATCCACCCACAAGCATCTGTGCCCATGTGTTCTGCCTTACCACTAGAACAGAGAAAATATAAACCTCACAAAGACTAACTATTCCACTGGCAAAACAAAATACATTGTCTTTCCTCCACTTGGATTTATTTCCCAAAAATTATCTCTTGTTTTTCTCATATTAAAACCTTGACCTCTCTTTACCATCCAAGGGGAGAAAAAAAAAAACCGTCTGTCTTCCATATTCTGGAAATAGATACATAAAACCTCTCTTTGCTCTTTAGTTCATAGTTTCAATTTTTCATTGACAGCAGAACTCAACAGAGAAGTTTTTCCTAGTCATTGTCCAAATAGTCTCTTCCTGCTTTTCATAAGCCAGCCCATATCTACCCAATCTCTTAACACTTCATAATATTACCTGCTGTCATTTTTGCTCACTCAGATGAACTCAATATCCAATTCATGTCTCATTTATCAGCAGAACTGGATAGAGTAGACAACTTTCTAGCAGAGGCATTTTTTTCTCCCTGAACTATTGATTTTCTTCCATCTTTATATATTCTTCTTTAATCTCTTTTCCTGATTACTCCAATATTTTTTAAGACATGGTCTTACTATATAGCCTAGCTTGCTTGAAACTTGATATGGTCATTATGTAGACCAGACTACCCTTGACCTCACAGAAACCCACCTTCCTTGGCATCTCATGTACTGAAATTAAAGGCAAATATTACCATACCCAGCCTAACTCCATTACTTAACCTTGATGAAACCAAGGCCTTAATTCCTGGACTTATTATTCTAAAACTACCCTCTTTGGTGATTTAATTCAATCTGTAGATTTATTATATTAATCACACACTGAAAATATGTGTCTACAATAAAGACATTTACCCTTAAACTCTTTATTTGAAATCTCTCTCTCTCTCTCTCTCTCTCTCTCTCTCTCTCTCTCTCTCTCTCTCTCTCTCTCTCTCTCTCTCTCTCTCTCTCCCTCTCTCTCCCTCCCTCCCTCCCTCCCTCCCTCCCTCTCCTTGGAATGTTCAGTTCAGTGTTCAATGAGTACTTCAAATCTAACAGATCCAAAACTGAACTCAAATATCTTACAACCCCCACCACAGTGCTGCTGCTTCTTAGCATCTGTAATGGTTTGATTATCAGTGTGAACAGCTCCTCTGATTTGGTCATCAGAAATGCATTATCAGTGCTCAGCTGGAAAATGTTTGTTCATACATTTCCTTCCTTGTCTTGAATAGTTCTGTGTTAAGAGCTTCTATTGGAGTTTTGCTATTGACCTCTTTTGTTTTATTTATTTATTTTTCATTTTCTGTTTTCTCATGAAAGTTATTTGATCCTTATGGGCTCCTTTGCCTCACCCTACTTCACAACACCAAGAATTACCCCAAAGTCTACTTATTTTTTATCTCATTTATCTGTGCCACTTATGACATTAAAGAAACTATACCACATGACTCGGGGCGAGGAAGAAGATGGTACACTCGAGAGGAGGCTCAGCCAAGGCTGCAATGGGGTAATGAATTGAAGCTGAGCCCCTCCTTTCCAGAATCAGCAACAATGGATTTATTTGTCTGGTGATGAGGGGCAAAATAAGAAAAGACCTTAACTCCAGGAACTAACATATCATTGAACCATGAGCAAGTTACATATGATGTGATGGATGGGGAGTTTCATATGAAAATTCCAGGCATTGATGAAAATATGAGAACAGGCTTCACCATATCAAGCACAGAAATCCTCACCTTTTGGTCATGTTCACATTTACCTTATTTTGAGAAAATGAAATCATACTATCATCTCTTGCACACCTGAATCTTTGGAAGAATATTACCAACACTCCTTAGGTTGTCTTTCAGCAGATTTTCAGAACATGTATTTGCAACATCAGCTGTGTAATGTGCTTGAGTAATATTATGACAAAGTATTCCTTTTTATGCCATTAAGAATGAAATACCTTTGCCATACATATTCATTACATAAGTAAAAATCAACAGAATTTAACCGTTCTTCATTTTACATGAAAATGTCCAAGCCCCATGCTAGCAATGTATTTAAGAAATCAAGATCATGTTATATCATATAACAGTGATACTGGTTGAACACCCAAGCACTTGAAATGCTGGCCTAAACCACATAAGATCTAGTGAACCGGGCATGGCGGTGCACACCTTTAGTCCCAGCACTTGGGAGGCAGAGGAAGGCAAATTTCTGAGTTCTAGGCTAGCCTGGTCTACAGAGTGAGTTCCAGGACAGCCAGGGCTACACAGAGAAACCCTGTCTCAAAAAAAACCAAAAAACAAAAAGAAAGAAAGAAAGAAAGAAAGAAAGAAAGAAAGAAAGAAAGAAAGAAAGAAAGAAAGAAAGAAAGAGATCTAGTGAACCCTATTTTCTTCAGTCTCACCCCTTACTACCTAGCCTCATAGTTAATTCTCCAGATTTTCTACTCCTGTTGTTTTTGTTCAGTATCTTGAATACACTTGTGTCTTTTCTATCACTTTTCTGTTATTTTTTCCCATTTAATCCTGAACCTCAAGATGTTCTATCTACTAGTAGCAATATACAACAAATTATTTAAACTTATAAGGTTCCTTTTCCACCTATAAAAGGAAAGAAAAAAAGTCTTACCCTACAGTATTGTTGAAAGTGTTAAAAATAACATAATGCCTTGAGAACAGCACGTGGCAAGTGTGAACACACACAACTGGAATTTGTGCAAAAATTCCCAGCAGATGTTTGGGATATCCTGATTGTCACTTCATTAAACAAAGCTTGAAGGTGCATTTGTGAAGCAGTTCTCTGTACTTTTGAATTCTAAAATATGCATAATTTCATACTTAATGGTAGAAATAATTCAGTATAAATTATAGTTGTTTGTAGAGTTCTTTCTCCTGAAGTACTGGAATATTTTAAACAAATCCATACACTGTCAACCCTCTGCTGGCTAATACTTGATGTGAACACATAATTATTGCACCTTCGTGCTTAGAATGAGGACTTTGCAAGACTGGAAGACATGGAGTGCTTAATCACTGAAATTCACATTGCCTTTCTCATCCATATAGGTTTAGAATTAGTATACAATGTCACTAGTTGTTTCATGATGATAGCATTAGAAAGGTAAATAGAATTGGAGGCTTTAAAGGCATATACTGGCTTGACATTTTCCCATCTGCTTCTACAAGGAAGCAAGTTGCTTATCAATTCTCATACTTCCTTCCTCAGTTTTGAAATAGGAGAGCATGCTTACTAAATTTACTTTTCAGAATTCAGCATAAAGTCAGTAATCAGAGCCTGGCAAAGAAGAACTAAGAATAGGTTGATATTTGGGTCAAGTTATCCACGTTACAGATGGATAAGGAAAATAAGACTATGACTCCAGCTAATGAGAGGTCACAGTATATATGTGTGTATGTGTCTGTGTGTGTGTATTTCTTAAGCTACAAAAAAAAAAAAAGATTTGGAATGTTTTCACCACAAAGAATCAGTAATTTTTATAGGGGACACATATGATTACCTTCATTTGAGTTGTGTACCATGTATATATGTTTAAATGCATAGTTGAACAGTGTTTTAAATTTATTTTACATAGCTGTTAAATGGATAAATGAAATTCTGTTCAATTAAATACATTTTAAAATTCTGTGTTCAATAAAAATGCCTACTCAATTTACCATGTAATATAGTGCTAATACTGAATATTTTAAATAATTATTATATTTATTGATCATGTTTGTTATTACACAAATATAACAGAGTCTGCAAAATCTACTTCATTTTAACAACTATTATAAAACAAGCACTCATTTGTCAGTAAATAAAATAATGATTTACATTTAGACTTTACTTGAAAACTAAGATTACCAACAATAATAGAATAACGTAGCAGAGTTTTTTGAGGTTTACAGTGACATTTCATTATTTGGTGAGAAAGTGGGAAAACTTGTTTTCAAATATCCCATTCATGAAACATTAAGAATTTAGAAAACTCATGAGCTCTCTACGAATCTAAAAATGTCTCCTATGCTGAATATTAACATGAAAGGATAAAGGAAATTTTATTATGGCTGACATTAAATAAACAGCTATGTATCACAAATCATTGAATGGGGGTGAAGGCAGAGATCAGATTTCAAAACAAAAAATCACAAAGTACCCTTTTCCGAGTCTTCTCTTTCAGGAATGGGCGTATCACAGTGTACAGGGCATGGATATACCAAGGTTGATTGACAAAATGAATTCCTCCAAACCTTGCTGGGAAGCTGTCCTAGAACAAGAAAGACATAGATGTTAGGACAGGCTTTTCTACACTGGATGGTTCAGGAACTATTACATTTCATTCAAATGTGTCAATCATATGCTAAAGAAAAGGACCAAGTCTTGTCACAGTAAGACTCTCATAAGACATTAAAACAATATACAGTAAATCATATCTTTCCAAAGAGCAGTTTGCTGAAAAGAACTTCATCATCTTTAAGACTGTGTATTTTAAGCCTGCTAAATTCTAAGTTATTACTATCACAGAAACACAGAAAATAAACATATTAGAAAAAGTGTTAAATACTAGATCCATGTAGAAAAAAATGATTTAAACTAATTATACATATATTCTTATTCATATCACTTAATAGTATAATAAGCCTCAAGATTTAAGTTCAATTCCTGAGACCTATATAAAGAGAGAAATGCAAGTTGCAAATTTGACTTTGACTTCCAAATTTACACTATGATGAACCCATCTACCTCTGACCTCACAATAAATAAATAAATAAATAAATAAATAAATAAATAAATAAACTCAAAAAGATGACTCAGTGGGATGAGTAAGGGCATTTGAAAGTCTGAGTTCAAACATTGGAAATAACTAAGAAATTTCCATAATGTGACCTCTGACCTCCACAACTATAACATTGCCTGTACTCCTCATCACACTAAAATTTAAAAATTAAATTAAAACATAAATTGGGTTCATTCCTTTTTATCCTCCTATTATATCTATACTGTATTATAAACATTCACCTTTCCTTATATATTAAAAAGGAATCATGTGTAAGTCAAATAAAAAACCCAGGGTTATGGCACAAGAAACTTCAGGATTCCTTGAGTAGGTTAAATGAACATCAAAAGCACTCTGAGCTCACTCAAAGGGAGGAAAGTGGAACTCTAGCAAAGCCTACTCCTCAGCAAAACATCCCTGTGGTAGGTTTGAGCCCAGAGTGATGCAGACAGGTCTACTCTGCCTAAGTTTGTCCTAGTGCCTAGGGTAATGGGATTCCTAACTCAGGTTACTCACAAACTTGACACCTGGTTGAATATGCTGAGGATTCTCTTCCAAAGGACCAGGTTCCTGTCTTCTGCTACATTGAAACTCCAAATGAATCAACATCATTCATAAACAGATGAGGAAAAGCAACAAAATAACTTCTTTAACTATACTTACCTGTCTTTCAAGTAGCACCATAATTGATATTTTTCCTGCCTTCTTCAGAACATAAGTGGGAGCAAAGGAGAGGTAAAGATCACAATGAGGGTGAAATCTAATGTTATTATTGTTTTTAACCTAAAGGTTCTGAGTAAGAATTTCTGATCTAAAATATGTACCAGCATGAGACAATAAGCTGTTTACAATACAAAAAAGTTTATACATATATATATATACATATATATATATGTATGTATATGTGTATATATATATATGTGTATATATATAATTATATATATATATATATATATATATATATAGAGAGAGAGAGAGAGAGAGAGAGAGAGAGTCATATAGCATCAGTTCTGAGGCTCACTATATTTGAGGGTGGCCTCATATATTCAGTGCCACTGTAATGCAGTATCAACAATGAATACTATGACCATATTATAGTATATGGTAATTGACTTATCTCCTCTCATCCATGCACATTGTTTTTATGTCTTTTATCTGTTTGCCACATCTTACATTGCAGTTCTCAAGGTATCCATTGCCCACCCATTCAACAGTATGGTGATGCAGTTTTCTCATCATTGATGCTGCTTCCCGAAGTGCATGCTCCTCATGCTCACAAAAACAGCAAGAGGGATTGAATCAATTTAAATGCCCTTCCTCCAGCACTGTGTGCCAATTCTAGTTATTTTATATAGCTTGTATACTATATGTAACCTAATAATTTTAGAAATCTAGTAGAAATAAAATCGATACACATACAAATATTTTTTTTGCTAGATTATTTTAAACTCTAGCAACCAATACCCAGGATTACAGATTTCATAGTTTACTTCTTATATACCTGAGAATTGAACATACAGAATTGTGCCAGATAGACAAGCATTCTAGCTCTCACCTACTTCCCTGCAGCCTTATTTTAAATTTTTTTATTAAATAGTTTTATAACATTTTTCTCCTTCCTTTCCTCCCTTCGATACATTCTACATGTCTCCCCAACTCACACTCACTACTTTTGTCATTAATTTTGAGGCAAAGTCTGTCTAAATTACCAATTGAACTCACTCCATATTCCAGGGAGACTTTGAACTTGCAATCTTTCATCACTCTCCCATATAGATATTATAGGCATGTACCAACATGCCTGGCTCATACATCTACTCTTAAATTTTTACTAGGATTCAAATCATTGCTTCATTATGATCCTTTTGCTATAAATATGATGGATGTTTTTAGAATAGACTATTTTTAAAATACTATTTAAAGCACCATTCATGTTCCAGCATTTAAAAACAAAAGGATTGTCATAAATATCTTGGTCTATGTTTCCAATCTTATTAAATTAAGCATTGTACATATGATATAGAACTCTATAAAGAAGTTTTGGAGCTGTAATAATAGTTATTCATGATAGCCATGTATATACCGCACACACAATATTATCTTCTGTACCATAATGTAGGAAGTACACATAATTAATATAGCAGTTGGTATGTCTGGTTCTCCTCCAACTTCTCTAGTAGTCCTCTTCCACTGTGTTTAAACCTAGCACAACTTCTGTGCTTTGACATGCTAACCATATTGCTTCCCTTAATACATCTTCTGGATCTATCATTTCGGGATAGTATGGAAACTACTACACCCATATTTTATAGATTATACTAAGTATATCTCATATGCTGAAATGTCAGATTCCTGAAAGAACTCAAATTGGCACTTGTTCACAATCCACATCATTGTTTCTGGACAGAGAATTCAGACAAGTTGTTCACTCACTTCCACAACCTGGTTTTAGCACAAACATTCCAATGTCTATGTGTTCTGCCAAACTGAAGAGATACCATCAAGAAACTATTCCATTTCCAGCTAATAGGAATGTCTTTTTCTGTGCCAGTCTTATAATTAGTAATCATTAATGGATGCAAATAATGGGTTGGAAAACAAAGAGGTTGATCCTCATAGGACACATATATGAGAATTCTGATTACAGCTATACTCTTACTACAGCTTCATCTCTTTTCTTGTAACTGCTAAGTGCTCCTTAACGTGTCATGCTACCAAAGCAGACAAACAATGAACTTGGTTAGATGCAGAGCATTATATAGAAGCAATTGTGCAGCAATAAGTAAAAAGATTGTTCTCATCTGTAGGAGAAATAATAAGCCATATATTCTATAATAAGGCTATTTAACACTTGGTAGTTTATCACAGAGAAGAGTAAATAATACCTAATTAAAACACAATGAAGAATTAAATTCCTTTTGCAAGAATCAAGTCAACCTCCAAAGTGGCACTGCATTTCTAACTAATCATTTAGCAAGTCTTTTTTCTCTAATACTAATCTCTGTTACAAACTGTATACAAGCCACATATTTATATGCTTATCATTCATCTAAAAAAACCTATGTCTTTATTTCATGTCTTAAGAATGGTCCCTTGGTTCTGTGAAGAATCAATGCCCCAGTGTAGGGGAATGCCAGGGCAGCGAGGTGCAAGTGGGTAGGTGGGTAAGAGAACACCCACAGAGAAGCAGGGGGAGGTGGGATGAGATAGGGGGGTTCACCAGAGGGGAAACTGAGAAAGGCGATAGCATTTGAAATATAAATAAATAAAATGTGCAATTTAATAAGTAGTAAAATAAGGAGAAAACATAAATAAGATTTTAAAAATAGGCACATACTAAGTGGATCTGGTTGTGTTAGAAAGACAGCAGGTCACATTACTAAGAAGAGTCTTGAAAAAGATTAACAGCTGTGTAAACACTTCAGGGAGATGAGAGCATTAGCCATGGAAACATGTAGAAGCAGAGTGTTTTGGTGGTGGAGTGTCAAGAAGAATGGTGCAGGGTAGAAGCTCGCATCATTTGTTCAAGGAATAGTGGGATGTTGATATACACAACTTCATTCAGTCCAGTATCCCTTCAGCATACAGCTAGGTCTGGCATTAAGTTAATTATTACAATATCACATTCTGTTCATAAGTATTTTTATTTTATTGACAAATGTTCATATCATCATATTAGTCTGCATTTTATAAGGCTCTTACATTCATATTATTTTCATTATGCTCTGAGCATCAAGGTAATGCACTTGCCCTCTATCATTATGTTCCTAAGATATTTTTGTGAATTCAACAAATGGAACAAATGCTTACATATAGAAAAAAAATTAAAGAAAAAAAAGAAAGAAAGAAACAAAGAAATGGGGATTTGCCCTAAATGAATCACTTAAAAAAATGTTAAGAAAAGACCAACTTGGATTTTGGTTTATTTGTGAGTTTTTAAGTAGAATTTGGTTTTGGATTTTTAAGTTATGAAATATCAGTGTAGTTTGAAATAATTTTGCTTTCCAGCTGTGTAAATGGTAACTCAAGGCAATCTTGGATGTCTGGTTAGTGGAACACAACATCTGTTCAAAAACGATCATGACGGGCCTGGCCTATGCCAGCAGCAGGAATGCAGGAAACCCACCTGACCAGGGGCTCAAGTCACTTCCAGTCGACGCCAGCTCAGGATCACCTTGGGCACTAATTCGGTGGTGGGTCCACAGGCCCCAGAGGACTTACCACGCAATCTTAGGATCCTTGGTGAGTGGAACATAACATCTGTTCCAAACCAGTCGTGACAGGCCTATGACAGCAGGAGCAAGGACATGGGAGCCCTGCCTGACCAGCGGCTTGGGATCCTTGTGATCAGTGCTGGTATACCTTGGTTTCAAACATACCAGATAGCCCTACAATCCCCAGAGGAGGCACCACTTTCAGGCACTGTAACATGCCCAGGATCTTAACATTCCAGGATCCCAGGATAACAGAAGCTTGATCACACCAGGATCTCAGGGTCTCAGAGAAAACTTGACTGCCAAGAACTCTGACAAACCAAGAATCTCCAGTTCATTAGAGCCCAAAAATTACAGGATCACAAAGAAAGCTGGACTCTGAGGAGTCCTGAATCAACTGGGAGTATAGGAAGGACAGGCTCTAGTCAGATATATTGAGGACAACAACCACTTGAGATAATCAGATGGCAGGAGGCAAGCATAAGAACAGAAGCAACAGAAACCAAGGTTACTTGGCATCATCAGAGCCAAATTCTCCCACCATAGCAAGTCCTGGATACAACATCACACCAGAAAAGCAAGATATGAATCCACCAGAGAATTCTTAAACCTGATAAATAACTTCAGCAAAGTAACTGGATATAAAAATTAACTCAAATCAGTGGCCTTCCTCTACACAAAGGATAATCAGGCTGAGAAATAATTTAGGGATAGAACAACCTTCACAATAGTCACAAAGAATATAAAATACATTGGTGTGACTCTAACTAAGCAAGTGAAAGATTCATATGATAAGAATTTCAAGTCTCTGAAGAAAGAAATCAAAGAGGATCTCAGAAGATGTAAAGATCTCCCATGCTCATGGATTGGCAGGATTAATATAGTAAAAATGGCTATCTTGCTAAAAGCAATATACAGATTCAATGCAATCCCCATCAAAATTCCAACTCAGTTCTTCACTGAGTTAGGAAGGGCAATTTGCAAATTCATATGGAATAACAAAAAACCTAGGATGGCAAAAAAACTATTCTCAACAATAAAAGAACCTCTGGTGGAATCACCATGCCTGACCTCAAGCTGTACTACAGAGCAATTGTGATATAAACTGCATGGTACTGGTACAGTGACAGACAGATAGACCAATGGAATAGAATTGAAGACCCAGAAATGAACCCATGCACCTATGGTTACTTGATCTTTGACAAGGGAGGTAAAACCATCCAGTCTCTGGATGGTCCTAGCAAATACAGAAGTGGATGCTCACAGTCATCTACTGGATGGAACACAGGGCCCCTGATAAAGGAGCTAGATAAAGTACCCAAGGAGCTAAAGGGGTCTGCAACCCTATAGGAGGACCAATGGATATGAACTAACCAGTAACTCCCCACCCCCAGAGCTGTGTCTCTAGTTGCATATGTAGCAGAGGATGGCCTAGTCGACCATCAATGGGAGGAGAGGCCCTTGGTATTTTGAAGATCATATGCCAGAGGAATGCCAGAGTCAGGAAGCTGGAGTGGGTGGGTTGGGGAGCAGGGCAGGGGGAAGGTATATAGGGCTTTGGTGATAGCATTTGAAATGCAAATGAAGAAAATATCTAATAAAAATTTACAAAGAAAAAGCAGCAATAGTAAAAACAGCAAACTCTCATTCTCCTATGCTCCTATGTTCATTCATACTTGGCTAAGAAAGACATCATGACACCATGGCTCACAGTAGTTTCTTTCCCATTTCTGCTGTTCTGTCTTGGTATTCAGTTCCTTTACAGTTACAGAAATATTCTAGTTTTTTCTTTTTCAATTTTGTTTGAGACATTTTTTGTTAAATTAATTAGAAATGATGTTTTAATCTAGTAGTTTTCCCTGAAAGATAGATTGCATAAGAACTTAGAAAGGCACAGTTGAAAGACATATTTTCCCACTGTACACTATTAGCAAAACTGTTATAACAGTGAAACTTCTGGAGGATATCGTTCAATTGTCATGGATATGTACCATAAGGAGACCAAGTATCACACAATATTTGGAAGGTACTAGAATTTGACCACATTGTTTTGTTAAGTACAATCAACATTTCTTTATTAGGCAAGATGAGTTTGGGGCTTTCTGTTTGTTTGTTGTTTTGTTTTGTATTCTCAGTTCACTCAGCCTTAATGATCGTCAGGGTTGCTTTAGTTCATGAAACTTACAGGCCCAGAGAGAACAGGGTATGACATTCCTCTTATCCAAGACTGATTCCTACTGAACCATGTTAATTACAGATCTTTTTATATCCTGTCATAAAAAGACTGTATCATAATGCGTGCTATCATTTCCATTTTTTATCTTGTTTTTAAAACATGAAAAGTAGTTGAGTTGTTTAAAATTCTCACCTTTCATCACTAAATTATCCCTTGTAAGGAGAAGTGGTATGTTTACTATTTATGGAAAATAACACTATGGTTAATCTTTGTATTTTCCTTTCTCTTGGTATAGTTTGAATACATATGTAATAAAATAACATGTAACACACTTGACTTATCAGTTATGATAATAAATCTACTTTTTAAAAAAAGATAGCTAATGCAAATAGCTCACTTGTAACATACTGAGTCATCCAACAACTGAATGAGCGGTATGCCGCTTTTATGTGCAAAACAGGTATGGTGTTCTCTCAGCTGTTCCTCAGTCAAGGGAGACTAATTATACATTGAAGGGAACCAAAACCATCATCCCCAACATGAAGCAAAGAGTCAGTTGTCATGACTGCTAGTATGTGCCTGATGCAATTGAGAAAGTCCTGAGAACATGACAGAAACTGTTGTCATATGTTCTCACAATCCACTAGACATCACAATCAGTAAAACCTCACAGAAGATGAGAACACACACAATAAAATTACCTTCCTTCCAACAAAAGTCACAGCAACAGGTTGCTACGTCAGGCTCTTATCAAGACTAGTAGCTTCGATCCACATACCAGCTGGCAGCAAGAATGCCTTACTCATACACTGACCCACAGGTCACCTACTTGACTTTTAAATTACATGAAATAATGTGTATCCAGAACTGCTGATTCCATATCCAAAATTTCCCAAAGGGGAGTCACGTAACAAAGAATCCTAGAAGAACTGAAATTATTGAATTACAATAAAACCAGATAGATATTCATAAATGGATATCCCAGAACACACATGAGAAACTAGAAATAGTTTTGTTCTGAATAGGTATTAGAAAATAGGAATTGTCATGCCTGTTAAAGTACCCCGGAGCTCTTGACTCTAGCTGCATATGTATCAAAAGATGGCCTAGTCGGCCATCACTGGAAAGAGAGGCCCATTGGACACACAAACTTTATATGCCCCAGTACAGGGGAACGCCAGGGCCAAAAAAAAAAAAAAAAAAAAAAAAAAGGAATGGGTGGGTAGGGAAATGGGGGAGAGGGGGGAGGGTATGGGGGACTTTTGGGATAGCATTGGAAATGTAATTGAGGAAAATACGTAATAAAATATATTAAAAAACATAGACATAAAATACTCTTGAAGGAAATTTAAAAGATTATTGTTCATGTTCTCTCAGGTTACTTCTTGTCATTAATTATAAGAAACATAATAACTGAATCAAAATTCTATGCACAACAATGTTTACTTGACTTTTATATTTGGTAACTAGTAACATATTGTAATCAATCATAGTGGCCTTATTTGTGATAACCAGAAGCTGGAAATAACCTAGATGTCCCACAACAGAAGAATGGATACAGAAAATGTGGTTCATTTACACAATGGAATACTACTCAGCTATTAAGAATAGGGACATCCTGACTTTTGTAGAGAAATGGATGGAACTAGAAAATATCATCCTAAGTGCAGTAACTCAGACCCAAAGGACACACATGGTATGTTCTCACTAATAAGTGAATATTAGCCACACAAAAAAAAAAAAAAAGGAAAGAAGGAAAGGAAGGAAGAAAGGAAGGAAGA
The DNA here is from genome assembly GCF_978045245.1 of Mus caroli. Classification (NCBI taxonomy): domain Eukaryota; kingdom Metazoa; phylum Chordata; class Mammalia; order Rodentia; family Muridae; genus Mus; species Mus caroli. Next base: position 31,375,914 of record NW_028227264.1, read on the forward strand.
AAGGAAGGAAGGAAGGAAGGAAGGAAGGAAGGAAGGAAGGAAGGAAGGAAGGAAGGAAGGATAAAAAAAAAAACCATAAAGAATACACAAGATACAGTCCATAGAATTCAAAAGGCTCAACAAGCTAAAGTGCCCAAGTGAGAATGAATGCCTCAGTCCCACTTGGGAGAGAGAAGAATGCAATCACAAGTGGGGTGGGAGGAAGGGAGGGACTCGGGAGGGAATCTAGACATAGGGGGGCAGTGTGGGATAGAGGGGAACCTAATTTGGTATTGGGTTAGGAAAAAGGATTGAAGCCCTGAGGGCCAGCAAAAGAATGTAAACAGACAACTTCAGGAAATAGATTGGAGGAACTCCCAGAGACTTGGGAGATGAGGTACTCCCAGGACTCATAGGGAGGGACCTTTGATGAAATGCCTGACAGTAGAGAGAGGAAACTTATAGAGCCCATCTCCAGCAGGAAGACAGGACATCAAGTGAGGGATGGGGTTGCTACCCGACAGTCACATCTCTGACCCATAATTGTTCCTGTCTGAAGGAATTACAGGGAAGGAAATAGAGAGGACCCTGAGGAAAAGAAGGTCCAGCAACAGGCCTAAAGTGGGATCAATTCAAGAGGAGGTCCCAAGGCCTGACACTGTTACTGAGGCTATGGAATGCTCACAAAAAGGGACCCATCATGACTGCCCTCCGAAAGACCCAACAAGCAGCTGAAATAGTCACATGAAGTTATTTGCACCCAATCAATGGACAGAAGCAGCTGACCCTTGTTGAATTAGGGAAAGCTGAAAGAAGCTGAGGAGAAGGTCAATTCTGTAGATGGACCAGCAGTCTTAATTAATGTGGACCCCAGAGACCTTTCAAACACTAGATCACTAAACAGACAGCATACACCAGCTGATATGAGGCCCCTAACACACATACAGTAGAGGCCTTCCAGGTCTGTGTTCATTCAGAGAAGCACCTAACCCTCAAGAGACTGGAGGCCTCAGGGAGTTTTGAGGTCAGGTGGAGTGGGTGGTGGGGACATCCACATGGAGATGGGGGTGTGTGGGATGTCGAACAGTCTGAGGGTGGATGGGGAGGGGCAGGGAGTGTAAAAAATGAATTAAAAATAAAGTTAAATTTTAAAAAAGAAACAAACACAATAACCAAAACAATATTCAATGCACAACTATGTTTACTTCACTTTATATTTGGTAAATAGTAACATGTTGTAATCAATTTTAATTTACTTAAATGAAAGAAATAATAAATTAATAATGTATTTGGAGTAAAAAAATCACTGAATAGTATTTTCTATTATTTCCTAACTGCAAAATGGAGCCAATAAATCAAAAAATAACTTATTTTTTAATTAGGTATTCATTTCATTTACATTTCAAATAAGAGTAGAAAAAACTTGAAAAATAAACCTGAAAGTAGCTTTGTTAACTTTGTGAAGTACAATAACAAATTACTTTTTCTTTTCTCTTTGTACATTAGATGTGCAACACTAATTTTACGTAATGGGTTATTAACAAGAAAACAGAGCTTGGTAAGAAAATATGTTAGGGGAATGGGTAGAATTGAAGGAGAAAACAAGGAAGTGGATGTAACCATATTTCCATTGTACATATGTAAAAAGTTCTTAGGAACAAAGAAACTCAGAACGTCATGACTCCTTTGAAACCTCAAAACCTGTATCAAGTGACAAAATTCGAGAAAGGCCACAATTCGTAATTGCCGACTAATTTTACGAACTGGGAATAGAGTGTTCAAATTTCTTAAGAATTTAACAAATAGGCAGATTTTTACTTTGAAGAATTTTCTTTTATTTAACATTTTCCCTAATACATAGATTTGACTAGAAACACAACAATAGCAAAAGTCATATTCCTGTTGTCAATGATGCAAAATGAAATTGTTTACTGATTGTAATTGTACAGTATGTTATTTACTTTTTCTGTTCCTGTGACAAGACACCATAACCAAAACAATTTATAGAAGAGCTTTGGGGACTGTAACAGTTAGTCAAGGTGAGAAGCACAAAAGTATGCAGTAAGGCATGACACTGGAGCAGTTGCTCTGCATTCATATCTTGAGTCATAAAAAGAAAGCAAAGAAAAAAAAAAACTCAGGATGGCACGATTCTTTTTTATTATTATTAAGTATTTCATTTACACTTCCAATGCTATCCCAAAAGTCCCGCACACCCTCCCACACCCACTCCCCCACGCACCCACTCCCACCTCTTGGCCCTGGCATTCCCCTGTACTGAGGCATATAAAGTCTGCTTGACCAATGAGCCTCTCTTTCCACTGATGGCCAACCAGGCCATGTTCTGATACATATGCAGCTAGAGACACGAGCTCTGGGGGGCTACTGGTTAGTTCATATTGTTGTTCCACCTACAGGGTTGCAGATCCCCCCCAGCTCCTTGGGTACTTCCTCCAGCTCCTCAATTGGGGGCCCTGTGATCCATCCAGTAGCTGACTGTGAGAATCCACTTCTGTGTTTGCTAGGCCCCGGCATAGTCTCACATGAGACAGCTATATCAGGGTCCTTTCAGCAAAATCTTGCTAGTGTATGCAATGCTGTCAGAGTTTGGAGGCTGATTATGGAATGGATTTCCAGGTATGGCAGCCTCTAGATGTCCCATCCTTTTGAATCACCTCCATACTGTGTCTCTGTAGTTCCTTCCATGGGTGCCTTGCTCCCAATTAAAAGAAGTGGCAAAGTATCCACACCTTGGTCTTCGTTCACCCCAAGTTTCATGTGTTTCACAAATTGTATGTTATATCTTGGGTATTCTAAGTTTCTGGGCTAATATCCACTTATCAGTGAATACATATCATGTGAGTTCTTTTGTGATTGAGTGACCTCACTCAGGAAGATGCCCTCCAGGTGCAGCCATTTGCCTAGGAATTTCATAAATTCATTCTTTTTAATAGCTGAGTAGTACTCCATTGTGTAAATGTACCACATTTTCTGTATCCATTCCTCTGTTGAGGGGCATCTGGGTTCTTTCCAACTTCTTGCTATTATAAATAAGGCTGCTATGAAAATAGTGGAGCATGAGTCCTCCTTACCAGTTGGAACATCTTTTGGATATGTGCCCAGGAGAGGTATTGCGGGATCCTCAGGTAGTACTATGTCCAATTTTTTAGGAACCACCAGACTGATTTCCAGAGTGGTTGTACAAGCTTCCAATCCCACCAACAATGGAAGAATGTTCCTCTTTCTCCACATCCTTGCCAGCATCTGCTATCACCTGAATTTTTGATCTTAGCCATTCTGACTGGTGTGCAGTGGAATCTCAGGGTTGTTTTGATTTGTATTTCCCTGATGTGTAAGTACTAATCAGATATTAAAAACAATGAATTTATGAAATTCCTAGGCAAGGATGCTGAACATTTATTCAGGTGCTTCTCAGCTGTTTAATATTCCTCAGGTGAGAATTCTTTGTCTAGCTCTGAGCCCCATTTTTAATGGGGTTATTTGAGTTCTTTATATATATTGGATATTAGTCCTCTATCTGATTTAGGATAGGTAAAGATCCTTTCCCAATCTGTTGGTGGCCTTTTTGTCTTATTGATGGTGTACTTTGCCTTACAGAAGCTTTGCAATTTTATGAGGTCCAATTTGTCGATTCTTGATCTTACAGCACAAGCCTTTGCTGTTCTATTCAGAAATTTTTCTCCTGTGCCCATATCTTTGAGGCTTTTCCCCACTTTCTCCTCAATAAGTTTCACTGTCTCTGGTTTTATGTGGAATTCCTTGATCCACTTAGATTTGACCATAGTACAAGGAGATAGGAATGGTTCAATTCGCATTCTTCTACATGATATCTGCCAGTTGTGCCTGCACCATTTGCTGAAAATGCTGTCTTTTTTCCACTGGATGGTTTTAGCTCCCTTGTCAAAGATCAAGTAACCATAGGTGTGTGGGTTCATCTCTGGATCTTCAATTCTATTCCATTGGTCTACTTGTCTGTCGCAATACCAGTACCATGTAGTTTTTATCACAATTGGTCTGTAGTACAGCTGTAGGTCAGGCATGGTGATTCTACCCGAGGTTCTTTTATCCTTGAGAAGATTGTTTGCTATCCTAGGTTTTTTGTTATTCCAGATGAATTTGGAGATTGCCCTTCCCAATTCGATGAAGAATTGAGTTGGAATTTTGATGGGGATTGCATTGAATCTATAGATAGATTTTGGCAAGATAACCATTTTTACTATATTGAGCCTGCCAATCCATGAGCATGGGAGATCTTTCCATCTTCTGTGATCTTCTTTGATTTCTTTCTTCAGAGATTGAAGTTCTTATCATACAGATCTTTCACTTCTTTAGTTAGAGTCACACCAAGGCATTTTATATTATTTGTAACTACTGAGAAGGGTGTTATTTCCCGAATTTCTTTCTCAGGATGTTTATCCTTTATATAGAGAAAGGTCATTGACTAGTTTGAGTTAATTTTATATCCAGATACTTCATTGAACCTGTTTATCAGGTTTAGGAGTTCTCTGGTGGAATTTTTAGGGTCACTTATATATACTATGATATCATCTGCAAAAAGTGATATCTTGACTTCTTCCTTTAAAATTTGAATCCCCTTGATCTCATTTTGTTTTCGAATTGCTTTGGCTAGGACTTGAATTACAATGTTGAATGGGTAGGGAGAAAGTGGGCAGCCTTCTCTAGTCCCTGATTTTACTGGGATTGCTTCCAGCTTCTCACTATTTACTCTGATGTTGGCTACTGGATTGTTGTAGATTGCTTTTATCATGTTTATGTATGGGCCTTGAATTCCTGATCTTTCCAAGACTTTTATCATGAATGGGTTTTGAATTTTGTCACAGGCTTTCTCCACAGCTAAGGAGATGATCATGTGTTTTTTGTCTTTGAGTTTGTTTGTATAATGGATTACATTGATGGATTTCTGTATATTAAACCATCCCTGCATCCCTGGAATGAAACCTACTTGGTCAGGATGGATGATTGTTTTTATGTGTTCTTAGATTCAATTAGTGAGAATTTTATTGAGTATTATTCCATCTATATTCATGAGGGAAATTGGTCTGAAGTTTTCTATCTTTGTTGGGTCTTTCTGTGCTATAGGTATCAGAGTAATTGTAGCTTCAGAGAATGAGTTGGGTAGAGTACATTCTGCTTCCATTTTGTGGAATACTTTGTAAAGAACTGGAATTAGATCTTCTTTGAAGGTCTGATAGAATTCTTCACTAAACCCATCTGGTCCTGGGCTTTTTTTTTTTTTGGTTGGGAGACTATTAATGACTGCTTGTATTTCTTTAGAGGATATAGGACTGTTTAGATCATTAACCTGATCCGGATTTAACTTTGGTACCTGGTATCTGTCTAGAAAGTTGCCCATTTCATCCAGGTTCTCCACTTTGGTTGAGTATAGCCTTTGGTAGAATGATCTGATGGTGTTTTGGATTTCTACAGGATCTGTTGTTATGTCTCCCTTTTCATTTCTGATTTTGTTAATTAGAGTACTTTCCCTATGCCCTCTAGTGAGTCTGGCTAAGTCTACGTTGTTGATTTTCTCAAAGAACCAGCTCCTCCTTTGGTTGATTCTTTGAATAGTTCTTCTTGTTTCCACTTGGTTAATTTCGCCCCTGAGTTTGATTATTTCCTGCCTTATACTCCTCTTGGGTATATTTCCTTACCTTTGTTCTAGTGCTTTTAGGTGTGTTGTCAAGCTGCTAGTGTATACTCTCTCTAGTTTCTTTTTGGAGGCACTCAGAGCTATGAGTTTTCCTCTTAGAAATGCTTTCATTGTATCCCATAAGTGTGGGTATGTTGTGGCTTCATTTTCATTAAACTCTAAAAAGTCCGTAATTTCTTTCTTTATTCCTTCCTTGATCAAGGTATCATTGAGAAGAGTGTTGTTCAGTTTCCACATGAATGTTGGCTTTCTATTATTTATGTTGTTATTGAAGATCAGCCTTAGTCCATGGTGATCTGATAGGATGCATGGGAAAATTTCAATATTTTTGTATCTGTTGAGGCCTGTTTTGTGACCAATTATATGGTCAATTTTGGAGAAGGTACCATGAGGTGCTGAGAAGAAGGTATATCCTTTTGTTTTAGGATAAAATGTTCTGTAGATATCTGTTAAATCCATTTGTTTCATAACTTCTGTTAGTTTCACTGTGTCCCTCTTTAGTTTCTGTTTCCATGATCTGTCCATTGATAAAAGAGGTGTGTTGAAGTCTCCCACTATTATTGTGTGAGGTGCAATGTGTGTTTTGAGCTTTACTAAACTTTCTTTATTGAATGTGGCTGTCCTTGTATTTGGAGCATAGATATTCAGAATTGAGAGGTCCTCTTGGAAGAATTTACCTTTGATGAGTATGAAGTGCCCCTCCTTCTCTTTTTTGATGACTTTGGTTGGAAGTCGATTTTATTAGATATTAGAATGGCTACTCCAGCTTGTTTCCTCAGACCATTTGCTTGCAAAATTGTTTTCCAGCCTTTTACTCTGAGGTAGTGTTTGTCTTTTTCCCTGAGATGGGTTTCCTGTAAGCAGCAAAATGTTGGGTTCTGTTTGTGTAGCCAGTCTGTTAGTCTATGTCTTTTTACTAGGGAGTTGAGTCCATTGATATTAAGAGATATTAAGGAAAAGCAATTGTTGCTTCCTATTATTTTTGTTATTAAAGTTGTCATGCGTTCTTGTGGCTTTCCTTTTTTAGGTTTGTTGAAGGATTACTTTCTTGCTTTTTCTAGGACATGGTTTTCGTCCTTGTAATGTTTTTTTTTTTCCTGTTATTATCCTTTGATGGGCTGGATTCATGGAAAGATAATGTGTGAATTTGGTTTTTTAGTGAAATACTTTCGTTTCTCCATCTATGGTAATTGAAAGTTTGGCTGGGTATAGTAGTCTGAGCTGGCATTTGTGTTCACTTAGTGTCTGTATAACATCTGTCCAGGCTCTTCTGGCTTTCATAGTCTCTGGTGAAAAATCTGGTGTAATTCTGATAAGCTTGCCTTTATATGTTACTTGACCTTTTTCCCTTACTGCTTTTAATATTCTATCTTTATTTGGTGCATTTGTTGTTCTGATTATTATGTGTCGGAAGGAATTTCTTTTCTGGTCCAGTCTATTTGGAGTTCTGTAGGCTTCTTATATGTTCATGGGCATCTCTTTCTTTAGGTGTGGGAAGTTTTCTTCCATAATTTTGTTGAAGATATTTGCTGGCCCTTTAAGTTGAAAATCTTCATTCTCATCTACTCCTCTTATCTGTAGGTTTGGTCTTCTCATTGTGTCCTGGATTTCCTGGATGTTTTGAGTTAGGATCTTCTTGCATTTTGCTTTGTCTTTGATTGTTGTGCTGATGTTCTCTATGGAATTTTCTGCACCTGAGATTCTCTCTTCCATCTCTTGTATTCTGCTGCTGATGCTCACATTTATGGTTCCAGATTTCTTTCTTAGGGTTTCTATCTCCAGCTTTGCCTCACTTTGGGTTTTCTTTATTGTTTCCACTTCCCTTTTTAGGTCTAGTATGGTTCTGTTCATTTCCATCACTTGTTTGGATGTGTTTTCCTCTTTTTCTTTAAGGACTTGTAACTCTTTAGCAGTGTTCTCCTGTATTTCTTTAAGTGAGTTATGAAAGTCCTTCTTGATGTCCTCTACCATCATCATGAGATATGCCTTAAATCCCGGTCTAGCTTTTCGGGTGTGTTGGGGTACCCAGGACTGGCTGAGGTGGGAGTGCTGGGTTCTGATGATGGTTAGTGGTCTTTGTTTCTGTTAGTAAGATTCTTACGTCTGCCTTTTGCCATCTGGTAATTTCTGGCGTCAGTTGTTATAGTTGTCTCTGGTTAGAGCTTTTTCCTTTCATGATTCTGTTAGCCTCTACCAGCAGACCTGGGAGACTAGCTCTTTCCTGAGTTTCAGTGGTTAGAACACTGTCTGCAGGCAAGCTCTCCTGTTGCAGAAAAGGTGCACAGATATCTGTTGTTCGGATTTGCCTCCTGGCAGAAGATGAAGGCCTGAAACAGGGCCAGTCCCAGAAGCTGTTAGCTTCTGTAGTCCACACTCTAACCTGTGCAGACTAGTCTTGTTGGGAACCGGGAAGGAAGATAGCTCCCGCAGATGCTCCAGCAAAGCCATCCCGAGCAGGGTGGACACCTCTCCTCTGGCAGGGAAGGTGCCCGGATGTCTGGAGCCTGTGCAGACTAGGCATGATTCTTTTGAAACCTTAAAACCTGGTCCACTGACACATCTCCAGAAAGGCCACAATTCCTAATCTTTCCTAACAGTTCCAACAGTCCTTCTCATTCAAACCACCATGGTACTCTTCAAAGTAGAAAATAAACATTTTCCTTACTCACAAAGTGCCTGGTATATTGGCACAAGGCTATCTCACTCTTTATTTCAATGTTTCAATACACATTGTTCTTTCATTGACTCACTGACTTTTTATTTTGATTTTAAAATTGGGAGAGGCCCACGGGAAGTTTGCAAAAATCTAAGCTGTGTAGTCCTATAGACCCGTTGCACAAATTTAGGATTGAGTTTGTTCACTAGAATAAACCACCAAACCCAGGCGTTGCTATAATCCACAGGGCTTATCCGTATGCAGTTAGCTTTTCTTTACATTTTAAAAGGCATCTTTAAAATGTATAACTTAGGGAAGTCAAGACAAGAACTTAAGGCAGGAACCATGCAGGAATTACTTATTAGTTTCTCTGGCTGTCTCAACAGCTCAACAGCTTTCTTATACATACCAGTATCATCTATCTAAGATTGATTCTGCCCAAATACATTAATATTTGGTCCTTCCTGCATCAATTAATAATCATAAGCTCCAAAGTGAATCTACAATGAACACCAATCCTATCTGATCTAGGCAGTTAAACATTCAAAGTTTTCCTCTCAGATGATTCTAGACTATTTCAGGTTGACAACTAATACTAACTAGAATACCTAACTAAAGTATCATCTTGTTACACTCTGTGTTTGACTAGAAAGCTTTGGATTGGTTAAAATGATACAAAATTATTAATAGACTGTTATGTATAATTGTTGATGCAAATAATGATAGATAACTATTTAAAAGCCAGTGTTTCCTGAAATAAAAATAATAATGTGGATACATTTATTTGCTCCATTACTCTTAAGAAACTTCTTTAAAAGTTATAACAAAAACTGGGTTTCAGGTGTATGGGTGGTATATGCACATGTGTATTTCCCAACATATGATATGTGGGTATGCATATATGCACATAAGTTAATGTATGGTGTCTCCCTCTATTATTCTTCATGCTATTTTATAGACAAGTCTGTCATTAACCCAGAAATTCAAGTTTCAGCTACAGTGGTTGCTCAGGAAACCCAAAGGATTCAACTGTCTCCTTGATTGTACTCTCAGACCAGCTTTTACATAAGTGTTGGTAATCCAAACACAAGTCTTTATTCTGACACTGCAAGAACTGTAAACACTTATCCAATTCACAACTCAAGAAATATCTTAAAAGAAACAAAATAGTTGCAGAAGTGAAGAATAAATTCATCTTTTCAATTATGCTGAGGATGCTTTAAGACATTAAAAGTAGAAAAATGGATACAGTAGAAACAGTTTAAGCATAAAAACATTGGATTGGTCCCCAAGTGGGGCAGTCTCTGGATGGTTGTTCCTTCAGTCTCTGCTGTGAATTTTGTCTCTGTAACTCCTTCCATGGGTTTTTTGTTCCCCCCTTCTAAGAAGGATTCTGAGCATCTGGGCTAATATCCACTTATCAGTGAGTACATATCATGTGTGTTCTTTTATGATTGTGTTACCTCACTCAAGATGATATCCTCCAGATTCCATCCATTTGTCTAAGAATGTCATAAATTCATTGTTTTGAATAGCTGAGTAGTACTCCATTGTGTAAATGTACCTCACTTTCTGCATCCATTCCTGTGTTTAGGGACATATGAGTTCTTTCCAGCTTCTGGCTATTATAAATAAGGCTGCTATGAACATAGTGGAGCATGTGTCCTTATTACAAGTTGGAATATCTTCTGAGTTTATGCCCAGGAATAGTATTGCTGGATCTTCCGGTAGAACTATGTCCAGTTTTCTGAGGAACCATCAAACTGATTTCCAGAGTGGTTGTACCAGCTTGCAATCCCACCAACAATGGAGGAGTGTTCCTCTATCTCCACATCCTTGCCAGCATCTGCTGTCACCTGAGTTTTTATCTTAGCCATTCTGACTGGTGTGAGTTGGAATCTCAGGGTTGTTTGGATTTGCATTTCCATAAAGATTAAGGATGTTGAATATTTTTTCAGGTGCTTCTCAGCCATTCAGTATTCCCCAGTTGAGAATTGTTTGTTTACCTCTGTACCCCATTTTTAATAGGGTCATTTGGTTTTCTGGAGTCCAACTTTTTGAGTTCTTTTTGTATATTGAATATTAACCCCTTAACAGTTTTAGGATTGGTAAAGATCTTTTCTCAATCTGTTGGTTGCCTTTTGATGTTATTGACAGTGTCCTTTGCCTTACTGAAGCTTTTCAATTTTATGAGGCCCCATTTGTTGATTCTTGAGTGGAGCAGAGTCTAAAGGAACAACCATCCAGAGACTGCCCCACTTGGGGACCCATCCCATAAACAACCACCAAACCCAGACACTATGGCAGATGCCAAGAAGAGCCTGCAGATAGGAGCCTGACAAAGCTGTCTCCTAAGAGTCTCTGCCAGTGCCTGGAAAATACAGAAGTAGATGCTCACAGCCATCCATTGGACGGAGCACAAGGTCCTCAATGAAGGAGCTAGAGAAAGTACTCAAGGAGCTGAAGAAGTCTGAAGCCCCATAGGAGGAACATAAATATGAACTAATCAGTACCCCCAGAGCTTCTTAGATCTAAACCACCAATCAAAGAAAACACATGGTGGAACTTGTAGCTCTAGCTATATATGTAGCAGAGGATGGCCTAGTCATTCATCAGTGTGAGGAGAGTCCCTAGGTCTTGTGAAGGTTCTATGCCCCAGTATAGGGGAATGCCAGGACTGGGAATGTGAGTGGGTGGGTTGGGGAGCAGGGAGAAGGGGGAGGGGATAGGGGATTTTCAGAGGGGAAACTAGGAAAGATATATAGAGATATAGATATAGATATGAATGATAAAATTTAGTGAGTTGATATATATATAATGTGAAATAATAATAAAATTTGAAATGTAAATAAAGAAAATATCTAATATATTTACATATTTTATATGTTATATATAAAATATATTTATACATACATATAAATATTGAAAGCAGAGGAGCAGCAGACTGACTGAGCAAGGATTTTTAGATTTAAAGCAAGAGTTAAGTGATAAACAATCCAAAGTGAAAGTTACAGAGAACAACCAGACAACTTAGAAAAAAATTCTGGGAAGGCAAAAACAAGAATTTTTTAAGAAAAATTAGAATAAAAATAGCTATTATAAAATGTGACTATAAAATATGGGTGATGGATCATAGTTGTCTTACTCAGGTCTTTATTAATTTTTAAGTTCATACCTGAGAGGAAGAAATTAAAAGATTTAGGATTTATTTCTGCTTACTTTTCAGAGAGTTCAATGCATGATTGCCATGTACTTAAACAGAGCATCATGGCAATGGAACACATGTCATGAGACTGCTGTCCACATCGTTTGGATATAAGACAGAGAATAAATCAGAAATGTCATGGGATAATGTACCTCCAAAAGCACATCTCTAGTCACTTCCTGATTTTACAACTTCACAAAACAGGACTACTATGTCACCAAGCAGACAAGTCGTAAGTTTATGGGAAAGCATTATTCATTCGATCCATAATGCTGCATAAGTACACTTAGTTAAATGCCCTTTTAGGCTATCATTTATATATATATATATATATATATATATATATATATATATATATATATATATATATATAAAACCTTACTTAATACTATAGTTCTAAGTCAAGTATGAAAGGAAGAACAATAAGGTCAAGTACCTTTCTTAGGGAGGCCAGTGTGATTCATTACATATGCCCTATAGGAATACATTCAGTGCATTATTAGATTCTTTAGAAGCAAAACTTGAAGCTTTACCCCCTTACAATCTTCTGAAAGAAAAGAACATATAAATGATCATACATTTTTCTCTTTAGCTTTATCAAACATGTAAACTGATAATTAGAATTGGATATATATATATATATATATATATATATATATATATATATATGACACAGTTTAGTGATTTGATATATATATATAATGTGAGATAATAATAAATCTAGTTAATATATCATCATCTCTCGTAGTGTTTGTGTGTGTGTGTACATGCATGTGCATGTGTGTGTGCATGTGCATGTCTGTGTGTGAAGAGCACTTAAGTCTCCTCCCCTAGGAAAATTTAAGCATACTTAAAGTACTATGGCATTATTTACTTTGGTCACCCTATATGATTGATCCCTAGAGCAGACTCATCTTGCATAAGTGAATCATTTTGCCTTTTAACTAACCTCCCCACATTTCTACCTCGTTTAGGAGACATGAGAGCTTGATTCCAGCTTAGCATTTTCTCATGGGACCAGTTATCCTCACAAAGGACATTCACAGAATAGCAACACACCTTTCTTCCTGTCTATGAATAACTCAGTGACAACTCAGTGACAAATCAATTATGATTGTTCTTGCAAAATTGTTTGATCCCCATCCTAAAGCAAGCTGATACAGTCTTTTAGACCCTGGGACATACTTTATTTAGTTGGGCTGAGCTAGTTTGGGCCTCGGATGTTGCCACAGAAGAAAGAAGTGGTTTCATACGAATCTGCTCAGAGCTCATATCAGTCCAATAAGAGCTAGACTTCAGGACTGATTTACAGTTGTGGAGAATGGCAAAGAGAAACAGATCTGGAGAAAATGTAACCAAAGGTCAAGCTGACCTTTATGCTTCACCAAGCAAGCAATCACATAGGAGCTGAACAACATAATGTTAGCAGAAAACATTACTCTAGAATGACTCATTCGTGCCTCACACTGCCAAAGCATTGAGAACATTAAACAGAACATTAGAAAATGTTCTTGGGTAACTGGGATTTCACTGAAGATTAAACATTACTCAGTGAATTCAAGAACCCGATCTCTTATAATAGCTGCAAAGGGCCAGAGATAAAAATCTAAGATCAGGCACAGACAGTGCTGAACAAGAAAAAACCTAAATTTACAAACTTTATTAACAGCCCCCTTAAAAGTCTATATGAATGAAGAGGGGAAAGTGATACTAAGAGGAGACAGTGAGCATGACAAGACAACGCATGTGTTAATGATAAACTTTGCATCCTTTCTCAAGAGCATTGGCACAGCTTTCATGGTTGATCTCTTTGGTCTCCTAAAATCACTCAGAGGTAACAAGCACTAAACTAAAAAAAAGGCAGTGTTTCTTCAGAGTTAACATCCATTCTCCATGTAGATTAGTGGTTTTCAACATTCTTAATACTGTAACCCTTTAACATAGTTCCTCATACTGTGGTGACTCCAAATCATAAAATTATTTTTTTGCTACTTCATATCTGTAATTTTACTACTGTTATGAATCACAATGTAAATATCTAATTTGCAGAATATTATATGCAACTCCCATGAAAGCATCTTTCAGCTCCAAAAGAGGTCAAGATCCACAGATTGAATAGATACTTCAAGAGATCTGGTTGCAATGCACTTTAGACAAAATCTATTTCACCAACTGTGTTTTGACTCATAACCTTCTTGGTGCCTATATTTGCCAACATCACGCTGTATTTGGAAAATATATGGTTAATTATCTGCTTAAAATGAAAGTGCCAGCATACTGCAACTGCTAGATATATTTCTCATTAAATCATCTTGTCTAAAGTGAGGTTATGCCAGTGCCTGACAAATACAGAAATGGATACTCACAATCATCTATATGATGGAACACCGGGTCCCCAATGGAGGAGCTAGAGAAAGTACCCAAGGAGCAGAAGGGGTCTGCAACCCTCTAGGTGGAACAACAATATGAACTAACGAGTACCCCCATAGCTCATGTCTCTAGCTGCATATGTAGTAGAAGATGGCCTAGTCTGCTATCACTGGGAAGAGAGTCCCCTTGGTCTTGCAAACTTTATAAGCCCCAGTACTGGGGAATGTCAGGGTCAAGAAGTGGGAATGGGTGGGTAGGGAAGCAGGGTGGGGAAAGGGTATAGGGAACTTTTGGGATAGCATTTGAAATGTAAATAAAGAAAATATCTAAGGAGCTCAAGAAGCTGGACTCCAGAAATTCGAATAACCCCATTAAAAAATGGGGTTCAGAGCTAAACAAAGAATTCTCAACTGAGGAATACCAAATGGCTGAGAAGCACCTGAAAAAATGTTCAACATCCTTAATCATCAGGGAGATGCAAATCAAAACAACCCTGAGATTCTACATCACACCAGTCAGAATGGCTAACATCAAAAATTCAGGTGACAGCAGATGCTGGCGAGGATGTGGAGAAAGAGGAACACTCCTCGACTGCTGGTGGGATTGCAAGCTTGTACAACCACTCTGGAAGTCAGTCTGGAGGTTCCTCAGAAAATTGGACATAATACTACCGGAAGATCCAGCAATACCTCTCCTGGGAATATACCCTGAAGAAGTTCCAACTGGTAATAAGAACACCTGCTCCACTATGTTCATAGCAGCCTTATTTATAATAGCCAGAAGCTGGAAAAATACCCAGATGTCCCTCAACAGAAGAATGGATACAGAAAATGTGGTACATTTACACAATGGAGTACTACTTAGCAATGAAAAACAATGGATTTATGAAATTCTTGGACAAATGGATGTATCTGGAGAATATGATCCTTAGTGAGGTAACCCAATCACAAAAGAAGTCATTAGATATGCACTCACTGATAAGTGGATATTAGCCCAGAAACATAGAACAACCAAGATACAATTTGCAAAACACAAGAAAATCAAGAAGAGGGAAGACCAATGGGTGGATACTTCATTCCTCCTTAGAATAGGGAACAAAGTACCCACAAAAGAAGTTACAGAGACAAAGTTTAGAGCTAAGAGGAAAGGATGGACTAACCAGAGACTGCTCCACCTGGGGATCCATCCCACAATCAGCCACCAAACCCAGACACTATTGCACAATGCCAGAAAGATTTTGCTGAAGGCACCCTGTTATAGCTGTCTCATATGAGGCTATGCCAGTGCCTGGCAAATACAGAAGTGGATGCTCACAGTCATCTATAAGATGGAACACAGGGCCCCCAATGGAGAAGCTAGAGAAAGTACCCAAAGAGCTGAAGGGGTCTGCAACCCTATAGGTGGAACAACAATATGAACTAACCAGTATCTCCAGAGCTCATGTCTCTAGGTGCATATGTAGCAGAAGTTGGCCTAGTTGCCCATCACTGGGAAGAGAGGCCCCTTGGTATTGCAAACTTTATATGCCCCAATACAAGGGAATGCCAGGGCCAAGAAGCGGGAGTGGGTGGGTAGGAGAAGAGGGCGGAGGGAGGATATAGGGAACTTTCGGGATTCAGGGCTGACCACTTGGCACTGAACAACCAACAAATGCTAAGATATAACTGAAATAGACTGCTTTCTAATAGCTAGAATTCATCACAAATATAATTATGTCTTTTCCTGTTCCTCAATACATACTGCCTTAATAGTGCATTGCCTTTCTTTTTTATCTTTTTAAAAATCCTTTTTGTGTTTGCTTATGCTCTTTTCCTAACAAAAATGTAATTGCCTTTCTCTTTCAGCACCATTGGTAAATTACTAGCATTTTTACTAACCATTTTACAACTTAACATAATAGCTGAAAATTTTATCATATTTTTCTAATGATGGATATTTGGTATACTGAAAACATATTCTTTTTCTTCCTCAGTATCTTATTTTGGGTACTAGACCATAAAGAGTATACATTACTTGGCTTAAACACCACTCAGTTCTCATGGTATAAGGACTTAGAAGTTCAAGGCTAAAGTACTAGTATGGCTGGCATTTCTTGAGGGCTGGCTTCAATATCTCCCCACACACACACACATGTAAGCTGACAAAGACAGTAGACAAACTCTGAGTTTGAGTATGAGGAACATAACCCAACATGTTAACTTCAAAAGGATATAAGCATCAACTCATTTCCTTTGAAGATAAACTAACAAAACATGAATTTTGCTGACAATATAAGAAAGCCGCACTCTTTAAAAAATCAATTTCGGGCTGGCGAGATGGCTCAGTGGGTAAGAGCACCCGACTGCTCTTCCGAAGGTCCAGAGTTCAAATCCCAGCAACCACATGGTGGCTCACAACCATCCGTAATGAGATCTGGCGCCCTCTTCTGGAGTGCCTGAAGACAGCTACAGTGTACTTACATATAATAAATAAATAAATCTTTAAAAAAAAATCAATTTCATAAGACAAAAGGGATTTCGAGAAAAGGCAAATTATATAAATGAAATATATTGGCGAGGGTGCTGATCAGTTTTTATCACTGTGGCAAATATAAGAGAGAGCCAACTTATGAGAGGAATTATTTGGTTTCAGAGATTTCAATTCATATTGTCAAGGGTAATAAGGCAGAGCAGAGCATCTCAGGTCATGGAGACATGGAAACATACAGGTAACACACACACACACACACACACACACACACACACACACACTAGCAACAGGCTTTCTTTCTCTCTGGAGTCTATCCATGTCCTCAGCCTCTAGAATCCAGCCATTCACATTCAGGAAATTCTCTTCAGAAGTTAGTTCCTTCTGTAACTGCCCTCATGATGCACCCTTGGATATGGTTTAGTAACCTCAGATGTGTTTCCAAATCCACTCAATACTGTGTTCAAGATTAGCTATCACAGCCCATTGTCAACTGGACATACAAACACATTTTTAAAACAGTGTTTAAATTGCTTCAGATTTTCAAAAGAACAGACCTACCATGTATTTTAACTTTTTTCTAGTGTACAGAACAGTGTATTAAGAATACAATATTAATCCTATGGTCAACAGTGGCTATACAACCAAGGTTCTCATGCATACCTCAGTTGAATTCCCAAAGATCCTTGTTGCCAAACTCTTAGAGAGTTTGCTCTTTGGGTTTTGCTCTAGGTACATAGAGTAGCTGAATCTTAAGACTATGAAGAAATAATCTGACATAGAGTGTTCCGTGTGATTTCTAAGATTCCCAACTTCTTCTTTACAGTAGTGTCCTTTATACAGACTAACACCCATGCATCTATGGTGCAGACCTGCTAAAACTGATTTAGATCTGTTTGCTCTGGTAGAAAATTCCATATATAATCCTAAAATGTCAATAAATAGTATTCATGGGCTGGGGAAATAGCTCTTGCCACAAAAGCATGAGAACTGAAACCTCCAGAAACATGTAAAGTTCAACACATTAGCACATATGTGCAATCCTATGCAAAGGTGGGAAGAATAAACCCTAACATCTTAGGGTCCAGATAAGGAGAATACACCACAGGAAGCCTGTCTTAAACTTAAAGAAAGGTAAGGGTGAACAATTAACATTACCTACTTGGAAGTTTATACTGGATCTGGACTCCAATGTGCTTGCCCTCTCGCAGGAATGTGTACATATATGCATACATGAACACAGAGTACACACACAAATACACACACACACACCACAAAAAAGATAAAAGAAATATCATTCCTATTACTTGAGAAAGATTACACTGGGGTTCTAAAGGTTCTTTATTTCTTATTGAATATTTTATTTACTGAAATTTCAAATGTTATCCGCTTTCCCAATTTCCCCTCTGCACCTCACTCACCCACCCACTCCCGCATCCCCACCCTGGCATTCCCCTACACTGGGGCATTCACAGGACCAAGGGCCTCTCCTTCCATTGATGCCCGACAAGGCCATCCTCAGCTACATATGTAGCTGGAGCCATAAGTAGTTCCATGTGTACTATCTGGTTGGTGGTTAAGTCCCTGGGAGCTTGGGAGGAAGGTCTGGTTGTTGATATTGTTGTTCATCATATGGGATTGCAAACCCCTTCAGCTCCTTCAGGCCTTTCTCTAGCTCCTCCATTGGGGACACCATCCTCAATCCAATGGTTGGCTGTGACTATTCACCTCTATATTTGTCAGGATCTGGCAGAACCTCTCAGGAGAGATCTATATCAGGCTCCTGTCAGCAATCACCTTTTGGAATCCACAATAGTGTCTGGGTTTGGTGTCTGTATATGGAATGGGTCCTCAGGGAAGTCTCTGGATGGCCTTTCCTACAGTCTCTGCTCCAAACTTTGTCTCCATATTACCTCCTATGAATATTTTGTTCCACCTTCTAAGAAGAACTGAAGCATCTACACTTTGGTCTTTCTTCTTCTTGAGCTTCATGTGGTCTGTGAATTGTGTATTCTGCATTCTGAGTTTCTGGGCTAATATCCTCTTATCAGTGAGTACATACCATGTTGTGTTCTTTGGGATTGGGTTACCTCACTCAGGATGATATTTTCTAGTTCCATCAATTTGCCTAAGAATTTCATGAAGTCATTGTTTTTAATAGCTGAATAGTACTCCTAGTGTAAATGTACCACATTTTCTGTATCCACCTCTCTATTAAAGGACATTTGGGTTCTTTCTGGCTTCTGGCTAATATAAATAAGGCTTCTGTGAACATAGTGGAGCATGTGTCCTTGTTAAATGTTGGAGTATTTTGACTATATGCCAAGGAGTGGTAGAGCTGGGTCCTCAGGTAGTACTATATCCAGTTTTCTGAGGAACTGCCAGACTGATTTCCAGAGTGGTTGTACCAGCTTGAAATCCCACTAACAGTGGAGGAGTGTTCCACTTTTTCCACATCCTCACCAGCATCTGCTGTCACCTGAATTTTTCATCTTTGCCATGTTGACTGGTGTGAGGTGGACTCTCAGGGTTGTCTTAATTTTCATTTCCCTGATGACTAAAGATGTTGAACATTTCTTTTGGTGTTTCTCAGAAATTCCATATTCCTCAGTTGAAAATTCTTTGTTTAGCTCTGTACTCCATTTTTCAGTAGGGTTATTTGGTTCTCTGGAGTCAACCTTCTTGAATTCTTTGTATATATTGTACATTAGCACTCTATAGGATGAAGGATTGCTAAAGATCTTTTCCCCATCTCTTGGTTGCTGTTCTATACTATTGACAGTATCCTTTGCCTTACAGAAGCTTTGCAATTTTATGAGGTCCAATATGTCAATTGTTGACCGTAGAAAATGAGCCATTGGTATTCTTATGAAAAATTTCCCCTATGCCCATTTGTTCAAGGCTCTTCCCCCAGTTACTCTTATATTAGTTTCAATGTGTCTGGTTTTATGTGGAGGTCCTTGATGCTCTTGGATTGACCTTTGTACAAGGAGAAAAAAATGTATCATATTGCTTTCTTCTACATGTTTACTGCCAGTTGAACCAGCACCAGCTGTTGAAAATGCTGTCTTTTTTTCCATTGGATGGTTTTACCTCCTTTGTCAAAGATCAAGTGACCATAGGTGTGTGGGTTCATTTCTGTGTCTTCAATTCTATTCCATTCATCTACCTACTTTTCTCTATACTAGTAATACCATGCAATTTTTATCGCTCTTGCTCTGTAATACAGCTTGAGGTCAGGGATAGTGATTTTCCCCAGAAGTTCTATTTTTGAGAATGGTTTTTGCTATTCTGGGTGTTTGGTTATTTCAAATGAATCTGCAGATTTCTCTTTCTAACTCTATGAAGAATTGAGTTGGAATGTTGATAGGGGTTGTATTGAATCTGTAGATTGCTTTTAGCAAGATGGCCATTTTTACCATAGTAATCCTGACAATCCAAGACCATGGATTCATCTTCTGAGATCTTCGATTTCTTTCTTCAGAGACTTAGAGTTCTTGTCATATAGATCTTTCACTTGCTGGGACAGTTACAGCAAGATATTTTATGTTATTTATGAAGGGTGTTGTTACACTAATTTATTTCTCAGTCTGTTTATTATTTGAAGGCTACTAGTTTATTTGGGTTAATTTTCTATCCACCCACTTTGCTGAAGTTGTTTCTTAGCTGTAGGAGTTATCTGGTGAAGTTTTGGGGGGTCATTTAAATATACTATCATATCATCTGCAAATACTGATATTTTGACTTCATTCCTCTCCAATTTTCCCTTTGACATCCTTTTGTTGTCTAATTGCTCTGGCTAGGATCTTGAGTACTATATTGAATAGGTAGGGAGAGAGTAGCAGCTTTGTCTAGTCTATGATTTTAGTGGGATCGCTTCAAGATTCTCTCCATTTAATTTGATGTTGGCTACTGGTTTGCTGTATATTGCTTTTACTATGTTCAGGTATGGACCTTGATTTCCTGTTTTCAATAGCTGACTGTGAGCATCCACTCCTGTGTTTGCTAGGCCCCGGCATAGTCTCACAAGAGACAGCTATATTTGGGTCCTTTCAGCAAAATCTTGCTAGTGTATGCAATGGTGTCAGCGTTTGGAAGCTGATTATGAGATGGATCCCTGGATATGGCAGTCTCTAGATGGTCCATCCTTTCATCACAGCTCCAAACTTTGTTTCTGTAACTCCTTCCATGGGTGTTTTGTTCCCAATTCTAAGAAGGGGCATATTGTCCACACTTTGGTCTTCATTCTTCTTGAGTTTCATGCGTTTAGCAAATTGTATCTTATATCTTGGGTATCCTAAGTTTTGGGCTAATATCCACTTATCAGTGAATACATATTGTGTGAGTTCCTTTGTGATTGTGTTACCTCACTCAAGATGATGCCCTCCAGGTCCATCCATTTGGCTAGGAATTTCATAAATTCATTCTTTTTAATAGCTGAGTAGTACTCCATTGTGTAAATGTACCATAATTTCTGTATCCATTCCTCTGTTGAGGGGCATCTGGGTTCTTTCCAGCTTCTGGCTATTATAAATAGGGCTTCTATGAACATAGTGGAGCATGTGTCCTTCTTACCGGTTGGGACATCTTCTGGATATATGCCCAGGAGAGGTATTGCTGGATCCTCCGGTAGTACTATGTCCAGTTTTCTGAGGAACCGCCAGACTGATTTCCAGAGTGGTTGTACCAGCTTGCAATCCCACCAACAATGGAGGAGTGTTCCTCTTTCTCCACATCCTTGCCAGCATCTGCTGTCACCTGAATTTTTGATCTTAGCCATTCTGACTGGTGTGAGGTGGAATCTCAGGGTTGTTTTGATTTGCATTTCCCTGATGATTAAGGATGTTGAACATTTTTTCAGGTGCTTCTCTGCCATTCAGTATTCCTCAGGTGAGAATTCTTTGTTCAGTTATGAGCCCCATTTTTTAATGGGGTTACTTGACTTTCTGGAGTCCACCTTCTTGAGTTCTTTATATATATATTGGATATTAGTCCCTTATCTGATTTAGGATAGGTAAAGATCCTTTCCCAATCTGTTGGTGTTTTTTTTTTTTTTTTTTGTCTTATTGATGGTGTCTTTTGCCTTGCAGAAGCTTTGCAGTTTCATGAGGTCCCACTTGTCAATTCTCGATCTTACAGCACAAGCCATTGCTGTTCTATTCAAGAATTTTTACCCTGTGCCCATATCTTCAAGGCTTTTCCCCACTTTCTCCTCTATAAGTTTCAGTGTCTCTGGTTTTATGTGAAGTTCCTTGATCCACTTAGACTTGACCTTAGTACAAGGAGATAGGAATGGATCCCTGGTATGAAATCTATTTGATCATGATTGATGATCCTTTTGAAATGTTCCTGGATTTTGGTTTGCAAGAATTTTAGTGAGTATTTTTTAATCGATATTCATAAGGGAAATTGTTCTGAAGTTCTCTTTCTTTGTTGTGCCTTCCTGTGGTTTAGGTATGAAAGTAATTGTGGCTTCATAGAACAAATTAGGCAGTGTTTCTTCAGTTTCTATTTTGTGGAATAGTTTGAAGAGTATTGGTATTGGATCTTCTTTGAAGGTATAATACAATTCTGAACTAAACCCATCTGGTCATGTGACACTTTTAATGACTGTTTCTATTTCTTTAGGGCTTATGTAACTGTTTAGATGGTTTAACTGATTCTGATTTAACTTTGGTACCTGGTATCTGTCTAGAGAGTTGTCCATTTTATCGAGATTATCCAGTTTTGTTGAGTATAATATTTTGCAGTAAGTTCTGATGAATTTTTTTATTTCCTCAGTTTCTATTATGTCTCCCTTTTCATTTTTGAGTGTGTTAGTTTGGATACTGTCTCTATGCCCTCTGGTTGGTCTGGCTAAGGGTTTATCTACCTTGCTGATTTTGTCAAAGAACCAGCTCCTGATTTGGTTGATTCTTTGTATAGTTCTTTTTGTATCGATTAGGTTGATTTCAGCCCTGAGATTTCTGCCATCTACTCCTCTTGGGTGAATTTGCTTCCTTTTGTTCTAGAGCTTTTAGGTGTGCTGTCAAGCAGCTAGTGTATGCTCTCTCTAGGTTTTTGTTTATTTGTTTGTTTGTTTGTCTTGTTTTGGCACTTAGAGGTATGAGTTTTCCTCTTATCACTGCTTTCATTGTGCCCCATAAATTTGGGTGAGTTGTGCTTTCATTTTCATTAAATTCTAAAAAGACTTTCATTTCTTTCTTTATTTCTTCCTTGACTAAGTTAGCACTGAGTAGGGCATTGTTCATCTTTCATCTATATATGGACTTTCTATTGTTTCTGTTGTTATTGAAGACTAGCCTTAGTCTGTGGTTGATCTGACAGACTGCATGAGATAATTCAAATCTTCTTATAAATATTGAGTCCTGTTTTGTGACCCATTTTATGATCAGTTTTGGAAAGAGTACTATGAGGTTCTGAGAAGAAGATATATTCTTTTTTTAGGATGAAATGTTCCATAAATATCTGTTAAATATTTCATTCATAACCTCTTTTTTTCAATTTTTTAATTAGGTATTTTCTTCATTTACATTTCAAATGCTGCCCTGAAAGTCCCCTATACCTTCCCCCCATCCCCCATCCCCTACCCACCCACTCCCACTTCTTGGCCCTGGCATTCCCCTGTACTGGGGCATGTAAAGTTTGCAAGACCAAAGGGTCTCTCTTCTCAATGATGGCCAACTAGGCCATCTTCTGCTACATATGCAGCTAGAGACATGAGCTCTGGGGGTACTGGTTAGTATATTGTTGTTCCACCTATACGGTTGCAGACTCCTTTAGCTCCTTGGGTATTTTCTCTAGCTCCTCCTTTGGGGGCACTGTGTTCCATCCAATAGATGACTGTGAGCATCCACTTCTGTGTTTGCCAGGCACTGGCATAGCCTCACAAGAGATAGCTATATCAGGGTCCTTTCAGCAAAATCTTGCTGGCATATGCAATGGTGTCTGTGTTTGGTGACTGATTATGGGATGGATCCCCGGGTTCTTATTTTCACTATGCTATTATTTTCTTATTTTCACTATATCTTCTATAACTTTTTATTTTCTATATTTCCATAACTTCTTATTTTCTATAACTTATTATTTTCACTATATCTCTCATTAGTTTCTGTTTCCATGATCTGTCCACTGAAGAGAGTGGTGTGTTGACATCTCCCACCATTATTGTGTAAGGTGCAATGTGTGCTCTGAGCTTTGGTAAAATTTCTATTATGAATGTGGGTGCTCTTGCATTTGTAGCATAGATGTTCAGAATTGAGAGTTCATCTTGATAGATTTTTCTTTTAACAAGTATGAAGTGTCCTTCCATGTCTTTTTTTGATAACTTTTGGTTGAAATTCAATTTTATTTGATATTAGAATGGCTTGTTTCTTGGGAGCATTTGCTTGGAAAAAAATTTCCCAGGCTCTGATGTAGTGTCTCTCTTTGTCAACAAGATGTGTTTTCTGTATGTAGCAAAATACTGGGTTCTGTTTATGCATACAGTCTATTTGTATATGTCTTTTTATTGGGGAATTAGTCCATTGATGTCAACTGATATTAAGGACCAGTGATTGGTGCTTCCTGTTATTTTTGTTGTTAGAGGTGGAATTATGTTTTATGTGGCTATCTTCTTTTTGGTTTTTTGAAAGAAGATTACTTTCTTGCTTTTTCTAGGATGTAGTTTCCCTCCTTGTGTTGGTGTCTTCCATCTATTATCCTTTTTAGAGCTGGATTTATGGAAAGATATTGTGCAAATTTGGTTTTGTCATGGAATATCTTGTTTTCTTCGTCTATGGTAACTGAGAGTTTTGCTGGGTATAGTAGCCTAGGCTGGCATTTGTGTTCTTTTAGGGTCTGTATGATCTTCTTGCTTTCATAGTCTCTGGTGAGAAATCTGATATAATTCTAATAGGTCTGCCTTTATGTGTTACTTGACATTTTTCCCTCATTGTTTTTAATATTCTTTCTTTGTCTTGTGCATTTGGTGTTTTAATTATTAAGTGAAAGGAGGAATTTTTTTTCTGGTCCAGGCTATTTGGAGTTCTGTAGGCTTCTTGTATGTTGTTGGGCATATCGTTCTTTAAGTTGGGGAAGTTTTTTCTATAATATTGTTGAAGATATTTCCTGGCCCTTTAAGTTGGGAATCTTCCTCTTTTCTATACCTATTATCCTCAGGTTTGGTCTTCTGATTATGTCCTGGATTTCCTGGATATTTTGGGTTATTAGCTTTTTGCATTTTGCATTTTATTTGACTGTTGTGTCAAGGTTTTCTATGGTATCTTCTGCACCTGAGATTCTCTCTTCTTCGTTGTATTCTGTTGTTGATGCTTGCATCTATGACTCCTGGTCTCTCTCCTTATTTTCTATTTTCTTGATTGTCTCCCTTTGTGACTTCTTTTTTGTTTCTGTTTTCAATTCAAAGATTTTGTTCAATTCCTTTACTTGTTTGATTGTGTTTTCTGGTGATCCTTTAAGGGATTTTTGTGTTTCTTCTTTAATGGCTTCTATTTGTTTACCTGTGTTTTCCTGTATTTCTGTAAGGGTGTTAATTATGGTCCTCTTAAAGTCCTCTATCATCATCATGAGATGTGATTTTAAATTTGAGTCTTGCTTTTCTGGTGTGTTGGAGTATCCAGAATTTACTGTGGTGTGAGAACTGTGTTCTAATGATGCCAAGTAGCCTTGATTTCTATTGCTTATGTTCTTTCACTTACTTCTCACAATCTGGTTATCTCTGGTGTTAGCTCATCTCACTATCTCTGACTGGAACCTATCCTTCTTGTCAGCCTGTGAGCCTGTGATCTTAGGTGTGTCAACACTCCTGGAAAACCAGTTCTCTCTGGGTGAGATTTGGGTATAGAGAGCAATGCCACTGGTTTTGCTCCAGGGTGCTAATGGAGACTTGAAGGATTCTGTTCCCAGCTCCTCCTTGGTTCCTGTGCCCTGTAGTCTCCTGGTAGGTCCCTCTTTGGCCAGTTATTGGAGCAAAAGTGGTTGCCTCACCTGTGAACTACGAACATAGGAGTGACAGCATTCCTGGAAGACCAGCTCTCTCTGTGTGGGAATTGGATACTGAGACGTATGCCACAGCCTTTGCTTTGGGGAGCAGATGGAGACTCGAAGCAAGTTCTAAAGTTTTAATATTAAGTTTTCTATTTATGTTAGCTTATTAATGCAAAAAAGTACATAGAAAAAAACTGTTAAAGCATGCAAATGGTTATTTTTGACTTAGCAATATTTGATCATATTTTAGGAAAGAAATGATGTTTTAGAATTTAGTGTTTACACTTGAAATAGAATTGTATCACTTTAATCTCTTCCCTCCCACTAGCTCCACTCTTTCCCCCCTCCCCAGCTCTACTTCCTAAAACCCTTCGCATGTCCTTTCATACTTAATCTGATAGCCTCTTTTCTTGATTAATATCGTTACATATATATGTATAAATAATACAACAGCCACCTGCTGAGTACACATGTATTGTTGGTATGTATACAGCTTAAAGGCTGACCACTCTGAATTGGATAACCAATAAAAGGTCTCATCCCTGGAAAAGGCCAATTTCTTTTTCCCAGTGTTTGTTGGTTGTCTGTGGTTCTTTGCTTTGGGGTGGAATCTTGTGAAATTTCCTCACTTCTATGTTACTATGCCAACAGAATTGCTATAACTTAGTCTTCTTTTTGGAGCCATTTCTTTTTTATTTCCAAATATTTTTATCAGGTATTTTCTCCATTTACATTTCCAGTGCTATCCCAAAAGTCCCCCATACCCTCCCACCCCACTCCCCTACCCATCCACTCCCACTTCTTGGCCCTGGCGTTCCCCTATACTGAGGCATATAAAGTTTGCAAGACCAATGGGCCTCTCTTTCCAATGATGGCTGACTAAGCCATCTTCTGATTCATATGCAGCTAGAGACACGAGCTCCAGGGCGTACTGGTTAGTACATATTGTTGTTCCACCTATAGGGTTGCAGATCCCTTTAGCTTCTTGGGTACTTTCTCTAGCTCCTCCATTGGGGGCCCTGTGATCCATCCAATAGCTAACTGTGAGTATCCACTTCTGTGTTTGCTAGGCTCCGGCATAGTCTCACAAGAGACAGCTATATCTGGGTCCTTTCAGCAAAATCTTGCTAGTGTATGCAATGATGTCAGCGTTTGGAGGCTGATTATGGGATGGATCCCCGGATATGGCAGTCTCTAGATGGTCCGTCCTTTCGTTTCAGCTCCAAACTTTGTCTCTGTAACTCCTTCCATGGGTGTTTTGTTCCCAATTCTAAGAAGGGGCAAAGTGTCCACACTTTCGTCTTCGTTCTTCTTGAGTTTGGAGCCATTTCTAAGAGATTGTTTCACAGAAGAATTTTTGTTATCCTCACAAATATATTTCTCTGAAAATCCACAGAGTATAAATATATTGGGCAGAAATTATTTAGAGCTTAAACAAGTGCAATGTAAAGATTTTCTGCAAATCTTTTCCTCAAGAAATATTTAATCTGAACAATTCAGTTTCTCTTTCAATACTAGGTTTTAATTCTCTTTCTCAGTTAGGACTCAAACTCATTATTTTTGTCTAAACCTCTGCTTTATTCCATCATCTTTAACCCATATGGGTTCTGAGTACTCTGGCAAGCCCTTGTTTCTCCTTTATTCAAGGAATGAGAGGGGGATTAGTATTAAAAAGGTATGGGACATCAGTTTGTAAAAAGGTAAGTGGCAGGCAATAGAAAAATCTACTTATCCCTTTCAAAAAAAAAAAAAGTCAAAGTGGCATGTCACAAAGAATAATGTGACAGGAGAGAAATAGATAGGAAATAATGTAGACAAAATGTGTCCTGTCATTTTGCACACTATGTTCTGACCAGGGCTATGTGGACTTCCATCATCTCTATGGTAGGCTGGGACACAAATCTCTAACTTCAGGCTAGAGAAATAGTTCAGCAGTTGAGCGCATGTATTATCTTTGCAGAGGGCCTGATTTTTGGCTCCCAGAATTCATGTTGGGAGACTCTCACAACTGTCTGTCTGTCTAGCTCCAGGGGATCCTATGCTCTCTTCTGGCTTCAGTGAGTACCTGCACTCATGCACATATACACTTACATGCACAGACACAGAATGATGCATTCATAAACATATTGTTTTATTTTGTAAAATATCCCTCTTCCCTATTCTAAGGAGGAATGAAGTATCCACAAAAAATAAAATAAAATCCCTCTTCCTGAGTGTAAGTATAATGAAACCCTGATACAATAAATGACACATTAGGTTGTCCTTATCCTTTTTTAACCTTGTCAATTACGCTCACTATGTTTCTTTCTTCTCTTTCCTCTCTTTAAACCCTTCTAATACCTCTTCCCACACTCCTTCTAATGTATGGCCCATGTTTTGTGAATTATTATTACATATGTGTGTGTATATAAATGTATATATATATATGTATGTATGTATATGTATGCATATATATATATATATATATTCTTAAATGTAATCTACACAGTCCATAAACTGTTACTTGTATGTACGTTTTTAGGACTTACTATTAGGACCAGACAACTACTCATAATATAAATTTTAAATTAAAAGAACGTACTATTTTACCCCATCAAATCAGATTCCTTCAGCTTATCTTTCTTGCCCATCTTAGAACATTTCCCATCAGATTTCTTACACTCATTGTGTCCATGGCGCAATGTATGAATGCTTATTTAATTAACTTATAAATATAAAATTTCTTCCTATCCCTCCTACATAACTCCTACCATCCCACAATCAAAGTACCTCTTCTTCTTTAACCACTGTTGTTAAATAGACATATAAATAAATAAATATTCATCCTTTGTCAAATCATCATATAACCATTATTTTTTTATTAAAAGAATTAGCTCATTTTTAACCGGCATTGTCAACACTTTCCAGAATTTTCATCTGTGCATCATGAGCAATATTTGTGAGTAATTCCCATCAACAAAATATTTTATTGTGTTTCAAAATATTTCAATAACACAAGAATGTAACCTATAAACAGAGCAAAAGCACATGTGTCTTAATAAGATGCTATCTGCTGCCATTATTCTATCTTTAACTTATTTATTTCTTTTGTAGCTATATTATTCTATCTGTGCAAAAAAAGTCCTATTTTAAATGGTGTAATAGTTACTGGACTAAATTCAATTCTCCAACCAAAAACTGCTTAGCATATGCTGAGTACAATATTAGAATGATATTTGGCATTTTATATATGTCTGGAGACTTCAAAATCAAGCTTTCTAAAAGATGTGTGCTTTTTTTCCCTACTGTATATTTGGATTTTTGCTAATCTTATTTCTTGAGGTCTTGTTGTGACTTTCTTTGGGCTGTGAGTCTGGACGTTAGCCACCATGATGATAACATTGGCATGCCCAAACACAGTAAAAATAGCCTTAAGATGACTAGCTGAAGCTGTCTTCATTTTACTAATTAACTCATCAAATTATGCTAATACTTTCACATAGAAACTAGCTTTTCAAGCACAGCACATTGTATAGTGATTTGTTAAATGGTGTTTTATTCTGCCATTCTATACCATGATTGTTTAAAATAAAGTAACTATGATTTTAAAATACTTAATTCTAAATGGTACAGTCTGGGAAAGCAGAAAGCAGGAAAAATAAGATTTCGTCATTGCCACTCTGATGCATCACTTTTCCCACTCAAATCTATCTATCTATCTATCTATCTATCTATCTATCTATCTATCTATCTATCTATCTCTATTTCTCCTGTCTCTCTTAATATATTAGCAGCATAAACATGGCATGTTTTACATTCATTTATGTCACATATGTCATATTCCACTTAACATTATATGTAAAATTTCCCATAATACCTATAAATTCTTCAATCAAGATCCTCAACATGAAAAGAGCATCTATTATATCTCAAGAACAGAACTAATTATAGTCAGGGAAAATATAGGGTCAAAGATGGAGCAGAGAGTGGAAAAAATAGCTGGCCAATGACCAAACCAACTTGGGACTCATCCTATGGACAGACACCAATCCTTGACACTATTACAAAGCCATGTTGTGCTTGCAGACAGGAGTGTAGCATAGCTATCCTTCCAGAGGCAGTAGCTAGTAGCTGACTGAGACAGAAGCAGATTCCCACAACTAAACATTGTACAGAGGTCAGGGACCCCTAAGGAAAGTTAGGAGAAGGAAATAGCAACCTCACAGAAAGACCAACAGTGTCAACTAACCTGGAACCCTGGGACCTCCCAGAGAATCAGCTACCAACCAAAGAGCATACATACACTGGTCCAAGACCCTGGGTACACATGCAAAAGAGGGCTGCCTTATTTGGTCTCCTGCAGAGTCTTGATGCACCAGCGTGAGTGGATATGGAGAGGGCATGCTCGCAGAGTTGAAGGGGAATGGAGCAGGAAAAGGAATCCTTTGAGATGGGACCAAGAAGTGAGGCAGCATTTGGGATGTAAATACATAAATAATTTTTTACAAATCAGTAAATAGTTAAGTAGAGAGAGAGCCATCAAACAGATACAACAAAGGCCTCACTGATACCACAAAATTCTCTGGGCTGGGATCCTTCAGGGCTTCTCAGATGGAGGAAAGGAGACAATGAATTTGTATTTCTATAATGTTCTGACTCCTTGTGATTGTAGACTCCCTAGGAATATAACCTCTGAGAAAGTTCCCTTTAAACATGACTTTTGAAAGAACCCAGGTTAACCTATCTGCACTGATCTAATATATATCTGGCCACTTTGCAATAACTCTCTGTATACTAGAGAGAAATCTGAGAACCTATAGCGTTATGCATATATCCAGCCATTTGTGACACTCCACTTGTTTTGCATAACAAGCTCATTCCTTCTATAATAGCAACCACAGTGCTTTTACTTTTTCTTTTTTTTTTTTCTACATTGGAATTTCGAAAAGAAGAATGTTGTGCACAACTCAGCTTTCACTAAAGTTACTGCTTTCAAAGACTTTCCTTCTTGCTATGTATTTCCCCAAAGACAAGTGAGATGAGCTCCAAGATCAAGTGAACATACCACATACCATGAGTCAACTTTCAGATACCCCCAACCCACTTTTTTTCAATTTTCTTGTTCCTATAAGTTCCACGTCTAAA
Source organism: Mus caroli (assembly GCF_978045245.1). Taxonomy (NCBI): domain Eukaryota; kingdom Metazoa; phylum Chordata; class Mammalia; order Rodentia; family Muridae; genus Mus; species Mus caroli. The sequence continues at coordinate 31,406,394 of NW_028227264.1, forward strand.
TGTAGATAGAAGATTAAGGTGATTATGTCCCAAGATATGAATGTTACTTTGGCTCCCATGTTCAATTGCCCTTGAAATGGCCTTGTAACTCCCTTATTCTAGTGTACTTTGATATAAAATGGCAGTGGATCTATATAAAAATGGAGGTATCAATTAGATTGTATAGAGTCTCTTCCTGATGTCACAGGGATGCATTACTTCTTCATTTGTAACAGTGAGCATCCACTATTTCAGTTATAGCAAAGAGAATGCCATAGACAACGTGTATACTACTTCCAAATCTGACTTGTGGGATCTGTGACTGTTTTTGTTGTTGTTGTTTTCATTCAAATTTAAGCAACTTACAAGGTTAATGACTGAAACTGAGCAAAGTCACTGGAAAGCTCATGCAGAAGGGATGGGGGGAATGAGGAGGAAGAAATCCAGGTCATTGACTCAAGAGCAGCACCATCTGTTGATCACAAATGCCTACAGAATTCATGTAAGAGATAGTTGATATATGTACATAGGTTTGTCAGGTTAGCATAGCCAGCATGCAGCTAAGTGCCTTTCTCTCATTTATCATTTCATTTCACTGTGGGATTTTAAAATGCAACCCACTTCAGACTACAGAAACACCATATGATTAGTTGTGCATCAAACATTTCCCAGGAATAGCTCCAAGAAGGCATTTCTCTTATGACTGTATCCTGGCATCTTCAGTTATAGAAAAGAAAGATAGGCACTTTGGGGGAAAATGGCTCTCAAAACAGTGACAGTGAGAGATGGGGTATATTTTAACTTCTAGAACAACCTTAAGAGAACAGAACCAGAGTGGTATTCATCAACTAGGTAACAATCACCACCTCCAAGACTGTGGCAATATCATACCAGAATTTTAAATATAATGAAAATAAAATAGCATTTTAGTTGACATTTCAAAAGATTTTAATTAAGTTCCCAAGAAATAAAAAACTGAAAAGAAACACTGAGTATAAGTTTGAAGACAAAGTGTGTAAGTCTTATTACTACCTGCAGTTAGACCTGAAGCCACTAAAGTAGTAAACTAATATTTAAAACTATATGAGGATGATCATATTTAGCATTGTACTTGTGTGTATGCATGTCTCTGTGTGATCGTGTTTGGGAATGCAGGCATACTGATGCCACAGATGATGGAGGTAGAGGACAACATCTGGAATCATTCCTCACACTCACCTTGAGATAGGATCTCCTGTTTTCACCTAGATGACTAGACACCAAACTTCTAGAGGTTCTCTCTTAAGTTTCCCATATCATTTCATGGCTCTAAACCACAGTGATCATGCTGTTCATCCAGGTTTTATGTGGATTCTGGTGATTCTCCCATTCTGGTCCTCATGTGCATAAAGCATGTTACCCATTGAGCCATCTCCCTAGACCCAGTGTCAGTAGCCAAGAAGCTAATAACTAGCAGGTGATCTTCCTGAGATTGTCTCCCTCAGATTATAATAATCCACAACAGATTAGCTCCCATATGCAAGGACCAGGAGAAAATCATTTTAGGAAAAGTTCCTGCTATTAATATTTTCCTGTTGTTATTAATCATATATGACAATCACTAGGTATTAGCACACCCTTTTGAGCATATCTCTGCAGATCTATGAAGATGTACTGTCTTGCAGTAATGGTATATAAACAAATGGATGTCTTTTCAATTCTTTATGACAATTCTATAAGAATCTCTAAAATTATATCAGTATTTGTTAAGCTCTGTTATAATGGGACTGCTGTTAGGTCTGTTCTGATAGTCAAAACTGCAATGAGAACTCTATCACTCTCCCATGTGTCACCAGTTAATTGCTTCTAGATAGTGACTTTCTACTACTCTGAGCACATTCCAAGAGGTTGTAAAAACCATTAACCAAAGGTCATAAAGAAGGAACTAACAATTTATTATAAGTGCTAAGACAGAAGATAAAATATTGACTGAGTTTATCTATACAAAACTTCAGTAATACCTTAGTTTTGGTTTTTAACTCTTGATGAACCTGTGGAGTTGTGGCAGGTGATGAGTGTTTAGACAGATAAATACTACTAATGGACATTCATGTAAATGTGTACTGTTTTAAACTTCTTATTTGATTTATGACTTGATTTTCCGTGTGAACTTATGATTAATTTTTTACCATATGATCATTTATTCTGAAGATGTATAAGTGCTGAGGACAAAGAAGGGAGACAGAAGAATTTTCCCTTATCCCCTTTATCCATTCATTCTGCTTTTTCACATTTTCTTAGAGAGCTCTCATAGGAAACTTTTACAACTTAAAAATAAATGCTAGAATCACTTTTCAAAGTGTCCCTTTTTCTTCCTGTGACTTGTACTAGCAGAGTGAAAGAGCAGCATAATTCCTGCAAAGATAGAACAAAGGCTACTTCATTCCTGACTGCTAGGCTATAAGAGTTAATCTGGCTTTTAACCCTCAGAATAAGCAAGACGGTTTTTCAGAGTTTTTAAGACCTTATCATCAGCATTCAGTATAGTTAGAGAGCTAAATGTCCAGAGACCATCAGTCTTTAAAGCCACACCTAAATCCTACTCTGTGTCCTATTTCAAGCTTCTCCAGGCCTGGAGGACCCTGGAACCCTAGCATTTTATAGCTTTAACTTGAAGATACTGATAAAAGTGAGGTTCTTCTTAGAGGAATAAATGCCCAATGCATCCATGTGTATGCTAGAATGAGTAAAAGAGAAACTACATTCACTCATCTCTGTCCTCTGGCTCTAGAGATATCTAAAATCAGGCAAAGAAATGAAATTCAGAATAGCTCATTCATTGCTTGAGTTCTTGGTAGAGAATTGTTTTCTTTCCATTCATCAACACCTCAATGGCTCAGAAAAAAAGTATAATTTCTTTATATCCTTTTTGTAGCTTCAATGGCTCAAGCATTTGAAGGTAAATGAAAATAACACCTTTGTCAATAGTTGAAAGAAGGCAGGTATCTCATTTTATTGATAATTACTACTATTCTTTTATTAATGTCTCAACCCCCCCCCCAAAAAAGATGAGTTAAGTAACGCTACAGCACACACCTTTGTGTTTGTTCATGTCTAACACCTATGTACCCACAACTAGATGTATTGAACATATTTTTCTATTAAACCTAAGAAATGGATAACAGGTTGAATACAGTAAAAAATGTAGTGACCACACACAGGCATACAAACATACACACACAAACACACACACACACATGTATGTATATACAATAATTGTGTCCTAGTGTCTTGTCAACTCATTGAACTGAATTTATTTATGTTCTATATGCCTAATATCAGGTTTTAAGAGTAACCCATGACCTACTTCTGAAAATTAAGCCTTTCAGCCAAAACATATTCTCATCACAAAACTGAGAACCTTCAGTATTTCATTCATTTTTTTTTTTTTAGGCAAAGTAACAACTTCCTGCAAGGAAGCATATTTATCTCAAACAGCTATGCATAGATTAGGAAAATGTGACTTTCTTTATATTGCTCTCATCACTGTTTCTCATTATGGTTCCATCTGTGCACACAAAATGTAGAAGTAAATATTCCTCCTACCAGGCTGTCTGAATGAATACAGATTATAAGGCTATGTGGTCATTTTCAAGACAGGTGTCATTTCAGGACTGTTTAGTCAATGCTGCCTTATAATTCAAAAGTAGTTTGCAAGCAAGAGATATCTACTATTGTCCAAATGCTGCATGCCTGAAAACTACTAATAGGTTAGAAACCATCATAAGGAAAAAAGGTAAAGCAGCCTATAGGTTTACTCTGAAGCCCTAAGTCCATCAACATCAACTGTTTCCTTTTTCTATTCTTCCTTGGCCTCTTCAAACATGTGCATGCACACATGTGTCTTAATAGCTACCCACATTAACATGAAGGATTTAAATTATTAAATAAGCTAAATCTACAGTAAAATTAATGGAACTCCTCCAATCACTGGCCTTCAACAGTGATATTCCAAATCACTAGCATGTACTATGATTTTGACAACATTCCCTGTGTAACTGGGCTTCCAAAGAGTCATAATCAGGATGTGTAGTGGCAGTGCTACACATGAATATTCCTTCTGCATGAATGATCAGAGCTCTCTGAGTTAGCAGGGTCCTTGAGTCAAATGAAAGGGCTAGTGAATTGAAAATGTAATCTTTATTCTTTCTCAAGTCCTACTTAATAAGGAATTTGGAGTATCTGGCACCATACTAGGTACTTTAAAATAGTCCTACATCTGAGTTTTATGTAGCAATAAAAGACCTATTGAGCCCCTTGACACAGCCAACCCCTTTTCTAGCCAGCCTGTCTTGGATACATTATACAGTTGGAATTAGGGGATTCAAGGAAAACTGTGAAAGAAAAATCAGAAACCCAGCAGGATAGTACCAAGGAGAATAACAGACAAGCATATCTGAAAGGCAACAAGAAGTACTTGGAGGAGGAGAACACATTTTAAAATTTTTACAAATTTGTTTTTCAATACTAAAGAAGTTTCCAAGAGAATATTAGATAAAGAGAAATAAAATACATTTTAAGAGAACATTATCATTTCACTATGAATTCAAAGACTGAATGTTTCAGGCATTTCAAACATTTTATGCTTAATTGGCTTCCTAGGAAGGTACCTTAAGTTTCCAAGTCACATTCATTTAATCTTTCATTGATTTCCAATGAGACTTCCTGTTTCTATGACTACACTAATCAATTAGCTTCTTGTAAATTGTCTTCTCTTTCTCTCCAAAGAAATCTGAATCTATTATCCCTTCAAACAGAGTTAATGGTACCCATACTTATTTTAAAAAATGCACTGTGTTGGGCAATAAATTTGATGCCTTTTGTATTTTGAAAATGTAGGCTATTCTTTATAGGCAAAGCATACAAAACCTCCTTTGTACTAAAACTAAATGTCTTGTTAGTATATAGTGGTGTTTATAAAAGGTATCTTGGAAACTAACAAAAAAAAATCCCTTCATCTTCATGCTATATCCTAGGGAAATTAGTCAGCAGGCAATCAAGGAGGTTTTTTTACTAAAGCACAGAAAATGGATCTGCCAGTGAACATCAATAAAGTACAAAAACATAGTCAGTCGTTTGTGACTTAATTAGAAATGAACAATATCTGTATGATGGACATTTCACTTATATTTAAATGTGAAGATTGGAGGTTACTTTAAGCTAGTTGGTATCTCTTAGACTCAACCCAGGAGTCAACAATAATAACAGCAAACAACCCTTGGGAAAATCATTGATGTGTAGATACAGATAATCTGATACTACATATCAGCTGAAATATGTGACTAAGTGCCTTAAGCTCACTGCAGTGAATAAACTTGACTGACTAAGGTATAGATTGGAATTTCTCAAGATCTGGTTTCTTGTACTTTGACTCACATGTCTTCTTTTACTCAGAAAATCTTCCCAACATAGAAAAGTGATAAAGGCATTCCTTTGCCCCAAGTCCCTTCTATCTAGAGAACCAAAAAAGTCTTTGGTTGAATGGCATAGCTTGAAGTCTTCTATCCCAGCAATTCAAACCTTAACCTTCCTTCCCGAGCTCATCTACCTCAATTCACTTCTTATTGCAGTCACATCAGAATGGATTCACTATATATTTGTAACTCTCACTAGCTCTGTACTGTCCAAAATATTTTCTGGATATCTCCTAAAAGTCCCTTTTTGTCCTTGTTCCTTGAGCAAATTTTGCACAATCTTCCAGGCCAACACTGTCTTCACAAACATCACCTTTTCAGCTATGGCTGGAGTGCCTACCTCATCAAATAACAAAATACTAAACTGACCCAAAGTAAATCATCTCAGTCTGTTTTCTGCCTTTCTAATTGAAAGAGTGTTTTATTTATATCCACTGTGAAATTACATAGAAGCTGTTTAACCACAGGGAAGAAACATTAAAAATGTAGTTATTTATATACAACATGAAATCCAAAGTGGGGGAAAAAAGAGACTATTCAGATTCCAAACATCAATCAACTAGAGCTTCTCAGATTGAGGAATTACTGGATTTCTCAATCCTCAAATTTCTCAATTCTCAAACGTCTCAAAGAGGAAACAGTCCACACTGATAACTGAAAAAAAAATGTTCCTTGAAAACTCAGCTGATCCACACTGACTTTAGCTGACATACCATCTGCTAGGTGTATAATAACACTTTAAATTGGTGTATATACCTAGAGTGAGATTCAAGCAAGGTAAATAATTTCACAAGTACTTGATGTGTGGCAGGGCAGCCATCTGAATCTAGCTCTGTTTGGCATCTGAGCATATCCTGCATCCACCCTTACTTAAGCTCTCTGGGTTGACCTTGTCCTGTGACTACATGTGGACCTATGCTATTTTCCATGTATCTTTATAAATAGATGAGATCTTAACTCTATCCAGGTCACTCAAAATAGTGTGCTTCAAAAAAAAAAAAAGTGAGCTGGTGATATAATGACACATTTTACAAATGACTCAAGAGGGAGGGAAACAGGTCCTCTTCAAAACAATGGCATCCATTAATTAATGGAATTAAAATAAATGTCCCATTGTCCATTGGGCTTACTTGAACTCGTTTTATTTTTTCAACATATTAGAATATTATTTATATTCATCTAAGTAAAACTCACATTATAACAAAATTGCAGTATACTGTTACTGAGTTACTAAAACGGTTTACATTTCTTAATGGCTATGATGGATTTAGTTGGTGGGTCTTACTGCTTTGGTAGTGGTAGTGTTCTTATTATTAATGGTATATAACAACTTATTTGAATATATCACAATGCTCATTAATAGTTTTATCCCTCAATAGTAAATGCAAGCTTAACTAGAGACTTAATTTTAAAAGTCAGATTTTGTTACTTCAGTCAGTTATCTACTGATCAACCATAAACCCAGTTGTGTGACAATGAAAAAGTTTTTGAAATCTTAGAAAACAGACACAGGTTAAGTAGCAATCAATTTGGACTGAAGATAATTTGAAGTTATAGCTTGGTGCCTCGTGTGCTAGTTTGAATGAGATGAATGAGATATCTCCCCAAGGCTCAGATATCTGAGTGTTTGATCTCACTTGGTAGTTTGGTCATGTTTAGGAGGAGGTGTGCTACTGGAGAGTCAAACTTTATTGAGAGTTTAAAGTTTCATAATTTCATTTTCTCTCTGCTTGACCTTATGGTTCAACTTATGAGTTCTCTACTTTCTGCTCAAGTCACCTTGCCTCCACTCTTTCATCACAGACATTTAAACTATAAGCCTATATAAATTCTTCCTCCCATATGTACCTCAGTCATGATATTTTATCTCCGCAATAGAACAGAAACTCATAAAGGGTATCAAACACATTCTCAAGAAGATATCCTTTCAGCTGGGCACTGGTGGCGCATACCTTTAATCCCAGCACTTGGGAGGCAGAGGCAGGTGGATTTCTGAGTTCTAGACCAGCCTGGTCTATAGAGTGAGTTCCAGGATAGCCAGAGCTACACAGAGAAACCCTGACTCAAGAAAAAAAATAAATCCTTTCTTTTAAGATTTCTGTTCTTTTAATACAGTTGTGAATTAGGATATTTTTGGCCTGCTTACAGAGTGTACATTTTGGAGAAAATAGGTCACTGAGAAGCGTATAGAGAATGAAGAGAAGGAGGTCCCATATGTACAGTAGAAACCTCTTCAGGGAATAGAGATCATTTCCCTCTTTAGCCACAAACACAGATTTAATATGACGCTAATTCCAGTTGAGCTCACACCAAGTACTTAAAACACTTAAAGTTCTGACAATAGTCATAAGAATGAAAACTTCTGCCGGGCGGTGGTGGCGTATGCCTTTAATCCCAGGACTTGGGAGGCAGAGGCAGGTGAATTTCTGAGTTCGAGGCCAGCCTGATTTACAAAGTGAGTTCTAGGACAGCCAGGGCTATACAGAGAAACACTGTCTCGAAAAACTGAAAAAGAAAAAAAAAAGAAGAAAAGAATGAGAACTTCCCTCAAATCACTATGCTGTTTGCTTTGCAACAATGACTTATGAAGTTATTAAAGGGATTCCCATCCTACACATGTTGGATGTAGTATGAGTTCCCCATCATTTCCATAACTGAAGGCGTACTCCAGCTTCCATACAAATAAAAATGAGACCCATGCTAAAGATAAATAACAATTTGGTGAGGTGATCATTCATTCTATGTTTTGTGGTAGTTTAGGATAACCAGTTTTCTTCTCAAGTTGAAGAACACTTTGTGGATCGCTAAAAATGGTACAGGATGCAAGGTAGGCACATGGGAGAGCATGCATTATGCTTGTCCTCTCTCAGTTCTTATTAACTGTCTCTGGACAATAATAAATAGATAAGACAGTGGCAAGGCTGACTCACCAAGTGCAAATCAGGACTCTTGCTTTAGGATAAAACTATGTGGAGAACATCGGTTTTTCTAAATGTGGACAAAGGCAATCCACAAACCTGAATTAAATTTGGTTAAGGTGTCCTGCAGCTGAAAGGGGGCACCCATTGTTAAAAGGAAAGTGGTCAGCAATTAAACTGCCAGTAAACACCAGAAAAGATCAAATGAGATACAGATTGTTTTGCTTTATTTACCATTTAAAGAAAGTGCAGCATCTTTCACTGGGGAATATTAAGTTATGATTTGTTATTTTAAAATAAAGATATTCTGATTGATAAAATGTTAACCTGAGTATGTCAAGAATGTGTGTTGGGGCTACAGGAAATAAATACTAGTAATATCATTTCGGTGAACTTATAAATGTTCCAGCTCAAAAACCAATTCTAAAAATTATGCAAGTAGAATACAGTAGAAAGAAAGAGAGCAGTAGGAAATACTAAAAGTTAAAAAAAAACTTACCAAGAGCAGGATTATGCATGCATAATGCTTATAATGATTTATTTTCCAACTTACAATTCCTAACAAGTTAAATAGTATTCCCAAGGAAGGTGTATCATTATTGCATAAATTGCATATCACAGCTCCCGTTTACCAACAAAGAGATAAAAACTAATAACTCTAATTATGTGTAAAGAAATGTTTCAAAGCAAATATTTCTATACTTTAAAGTGCAGAAGAGTCACTGATGAATTTTAGTTAGCATGATTCGATCTCAAATTCACTAGTTTAATAGTCACTAAACAAAATTTTGTTAATTTGCTAACATAACAGAAAATAAAAATGAAACAACAACATCAACAACAAACAATCCTAAATACTACCACATCAAAACCAAAAAAGTAAAGTTTTATGTTCAAGATAGCAAGTCAAAAATCTCTATTTAACCCTCATAGTCATGTGTAACTATAGGCCTTTCTATGACCACTGCAATTCCCAAATAATGACACAAAGACTGTATTTATTTATAAGCCTTAGCCTTATAATTAGGCATTGTTTCTCACTTTCTTGTAACTCAAATATCCCATTTATACTAATCTAAGTCCTGCCACGTGGCTAGTTAATTATGTCTCCTTCTTTCCCAGCCTGTTGCTGCTTCTGTGTTTGGCTGGAAAAACCTCCCATGCCTGACTCCCAGAGTTCCTATCTCTTTCCAGAAGTCCTAGCCTCTCCTCCCTGCCTTTGTTACAGGCCATCAGCGTTTTATTGAACCAATCAGAAGATGAGAGAGGGAGTATTTACAAAATAGGATGTGTCCATATGAACAACAAAACCAAAGTTCTGTCTGCAGTCAACTCTGTGGGCACAGAAATCAAAAAATAAATAACACAATGACAGTCTTTACAAAGTGTACAATACCAGTCTTATATGTACAATACCAGCACTTATATGTCCACATAAAACAGGCACCTGCTGACAGCAGATGCTGGCGAGGATGTGGAGAAAGAGGAGCACTCCTCCATTGTTGGTGGGATTGCAAGCTTGTACAACCACTCTGGAAATCAGTCTGGCAGTTTCTTAGGAAATTGAACATAGAACTACCGGAGGATCCAGCAATACCTCTCCTGGGCATATATCCAGAAGATGTTCCAACCGGTAAGAAGGACACATGTTCATAGCAGCCTTATTTATAATATCCAGAAGCTGGAAAGAACCCAGATGCCCCTCAACAGAGGAATGGATACAGAAAATGTGGTACATTTACACAATGGAGTGCTACTCAGCTATTAAAAAGAATGAATTTATGAAATTCCTAGGCAAATAAATGGACCTGGAGGGCATCATCCTGAGTGAGATAACACAATCACAAAGGAACTCACACAATATGTACTCACTGATAAGTGGATATTAGCCCATAACTTAGGATACCCAAGATATATAATACAATCTGCTAAGCACGTAAAACTCAAGAAGAATGAAGACCAAAGTGGGGTCACTGTACCCCTTCTTAGAATTGGGAACAAAACATCCATGGAAGGAGTTACAGAAACAAAGATTGGAGCTGTGACGAAAGTATGGACCATCTAGAGACTGCCATACCCAGGGATCCATCCCATAATCAGCTTCCAAACGCTGACACCATTGCATACACTAGCAAGATTTTGCTGAAAGGACCCTGATATAGCTGTCTCTTGTGAGACTATGCCGGGGCCTAGCAAACACAGAAGTGGATGCTCACAGGGCTCCCAATGGAGGAGCTGGAGAAAGTACCCAAGGAGCTAACGGGACCTGCAACCCTATAGGTGGTACAACATTATGAACTAACCAGTACCCCGGAGCTCTTGACTCTGGCTGCATATGTATCAAAAGATGGCCTAGTCAGCCATCACTGGAAAGAGAGGCCCATTGGACACACAAACTTTATATGCCCCAGTACAGGGGAACGCTAGGGCCAAAAAAAAAAAAAAAAATGGGAATGGGTGGGTAGGGAAATGGGGGAGAGGGGGGAGGGTATGGGGGACTTTGGGGATAGCATTGGAAATGTAATTGAGGAAAATACGTAATAAAATATATTAAAAAAAAAAACAGGCACCTGCAAGATATCACAGACCTTCCCTATTAGAAGACCCACATCCTGCTTTCTCTTTGCTTGTTCTTTGATTGATCATTATTTAATTATTTCCTTTACAATTTGTACTAAAAACCTATAAACTTTTGGTTAGGGGTTTTTATTATTTCATAAGATACCCAATACCTAACAAATAAGGCAAGAACCATACAGGAGATAAAGAAACAATAGCAGTGGTGTACTCTTACCTGAAGACCTTCAATTGCAAGTCGCAGCATGTTTGGAGTAAGCTTAGAAGCTTGCTTGAAGGTGAAATTACTCCAGTCTATGATCAAAACAAATCCGTTTACTTGAAGCTCTGGATCTTCAATCATGGCTTCTAAAGAAAGTAAGATGGCACGCAAAATATCCACCAGTGTGTACCTATCAACAAGAGAGAAGTATTGAGATAAATCTAACAGCTACATTTCATAACCACTTGGATAAAAATTATTGAGGCTTTATATTTGGGTGGAGTTTGGGGGAGTTGTTACTGCTTTTTTGTTTGATTTGAGAAATTTTTAGAAAACTAAAGATTCTCTTTAAAAAGAACTTAAGATTTGTTTAGGGAATGATTTTTAAATTGGATTTTAAGCAGAGATTGACTTAAATGGACCATGAGAACAAAGTAGAAATTAGCAGGTAAGAGTTGTAGCAGTGAATCAGCAGTTATGAAGGTTACTAGTATGTACTTCACTTGCAGAAGAGCCAAGTTCAATTCCCAACACCCATGTCCAGTGGCTCACAACATTCTGAAACTTTATTTCTAGTGGAATCCAATGGCACTGGCCCATAAGCTGTACTGATTTAACATACTGCTTACCACTAAAAAGTATATACACAATTTAAAATAATAAAAATAAAATTTAAGAATGAAGTATATACTCTACCCATACAAATAGCAATGCTTTTGAAAACACTACAGCTAATTTTCCTCTAGACCATTACATAGTTTTCTAAAATCTCATTTTAACTACCTCCAAAAGGAAGCATCACACTTTCCATTAAGGATTCCTTAGAATATGTGCACTTTGTTTGGTCATACAATTGCCATTCCACATGTGAAGAAGCATGCATCTGAGCAGTCACTCAACTGAGAATCAAACACAATCTGTAAATGTATAAACCATGTATGGAAACTTTTTATCACCCAATAAACATAACTATTTACATACCTTTTGTATTCCATCAGTCATGACAAATTACCAAGAGATACTTAGAGACACTAATCTATACAATGAGAAGCTTAGAAATTATACACATATACAAGTGCACACATATATAAGTACATTGCCATTTTAGAGAAGAAAAAACTAAGCATCTTCAGATATTGTTGTCCATGAAGAATGTTTAAACCAATGCTCAAAGAACACTGAATAATGTCTTAGCAAAATGGTAAATGCTGAGACCTTCAGGACAACCCTTAAGGTTGAGAAAAGAACTCTAAAAACATGAGTTCAAAAATACATAATTTCTCAACTATGCAAAAATATAAGAATGCAATATGAATTTTATAAGCTGCTTCATAGATCAAAAGGAAGAGAAGGCAGCCACACTGAGTCAGCCTGTCAGAAAGATACAAAAACCTGTCAGAAAGATGCAAAAAGCCTGTCAGTCTGAAAGATACAAAGACAGGCAAATACAAATGCAGGCAGATTCCTGAGTTCAAGGTCACCCTCAGATACAGTGTGTAAAGGTATGGTAGGAATGGAAATTTTAGGACAGGCTTCCACCCAGCTAGCTTATTGTCAGTGCTTAACAGAGGCAGGCAGATCTCTGAATTCTTTGGCAATGTTAAAAAAAAAAAAATGTGTGCTTACTGTTTCCTATGAATTAAGGGGCTAGGATCACAAGATGATGATTCATAGGATAATGAAAAGGAAACATGGAGTAAATAACTGGATTGATATTTAAAATAAAAGACTCTGCTTATGATCTATAAGAGATAAGCTATCCAGAGAATGTTTTAGAATAACGAGAGAACTGCTTGGAGAACTATCTTGAGCAGAACATAGATAGAGAGAAGATATCCAAAGAATATTTTACAATAGTAAGAAATAACTGCTTGGAAAAAAATAACTGTCTTGAGCAGAACATAGAGAGAGCTGTCTGGAGATCTCCAAAGAAAGAAGATCAGAGAAAAGGAAAGCAGGACAGAGAGAAAGCAGGATGGAAAGATATCTAAGGCAGAGCATAGGCCACTAGCTTGGAGCCACAGTTTGACTTTGAGTTATTTGTTTTGACTGCTCCCAGATAACCCTTCTCTTCAAGCCAAGGCAGTCCTTGGTAACATACCACAACAAGATAAAGGTGACATATGAAAAACCCATATTAAGAACATGCTAAATGGAAAGAAATTTAATGCAATCGTATTAAAATAGGAGCAATATGGGGCTCTATTCACACTGTTGCCATTCCTATTCAATAGAGTGTGCAAAATCTTAGCTCAAGCAATAGGGGAACAAGGAAACAAGTAAGAAACTAAATCAAAATCTATTTGTTTACCCATTATTAATTCTAAATATTAAATAAAGTAATAAGTAGATCAGAAAACTTCTAGAAGCTATTAAACTTTCAGCAAAGTAGAAGTATACAAAATTAAAAAGTGAACTGGTTTGATTCATGACACAAAAACAAAACAAACAACAGACTGTCTTTCATTAGAAACAAATGGGCATCTAAGAAATAATAATAAAATAAACAAACCAGAATAGGACAAAACAGAAGAAGACCCAAAGAAAAAGCACAAGAAACATATAGATGCAAAGGGCACACACATGTGAACACACAGGAATCCCAGAAAACCACAGAACCTGTAGCCATAATAGATATGCAAAGGACCTGTAAGCTTTTTGTTTAGAGACAGGGACCATGTGCTCATTATTTTTAGTTCTAGAATTGTATCCTGTAGCTTCTGTGAATTCAGACTCAGTCCTGGAGGTTGAAAGTGCATTATTCAAGCTGTTTTTAAAAGGTCTTGTTTCTGTGGTGCATCCATCCCCTTGGCTCTGGATAAGAGAAGAGGTAAGGGGGGAACTGAGGAGAATGGTAAAAGGAGAAAACATAAGCATAATATATTATATCAAAAACTATTTCAAAGAAAGGGAAATTTATTGAATAAAACTAACCAAGAAAAAAAGTTTAATTTTTGAAAGAAATTGAGTCATATACTAAAGATAAATAGACTCCCTATGCTGACAGAGTAGGAGAGTACAAATGACCAGCCTTCAAAAAAGCAATATACAGATTCAGTGTAAATGTAGTCAAATTACCTGTGCCTTTCTTCAGAGAACTAGAAAAACAATCTTAAAATTCATATTTATAAACACAAAAGACCAGTATATCCATGTAATCCTAAGCAAAATATGTATATAGCAAATTGCTGGAAGCATTACCATAACCAATCCTTAGAGTCATGCCTAAAATAAAATAATACTTAAAGCAGTATAAGGTACTCATACAAAAATATTCATGTATATAAAAGAAATATAATAGGAAATCCATATTTAATTTCAACCAATTAAGGCATCTGTTTTGTTTTGTTTTGTTTTGTTTTGTTTACAAAGAAGCCAAAAATACCAGAGAAAAGCAGCTTCAAAAAATTGTGTTGGAAAAACTGGAAGCCTACATGTGTAAGCATTAAACTAGACCTTTATCTCTCACCTTTCATAAAAGATAACTCAAAATCAGCTTGTATACAACAAGAGGAACAGTCAGTCTAGTAAAAGTGCAGCTTACAGAATGGGGAGAAATATTTCCCACCAATACATTGGACAAAGAATTAATACTGAAACACACAGAGAGAAACACAAAACATCAAGAAGATAAACAACTATCTCAAAAACAGACTATAAATCTGAGGAAAGGGGTCTGAAAAAATGAAATATAAATAGCAGATAACCATTTTGAAAGTGTTAAACATCCTTATCCCTCAAGAAAATACAAATTAAAATTACTCTGAGTTTTTATTTCTTCCATTATTGAATGATTTACATGATATCAAATGACAACCAAGGCTAGAGAAGGTATATAGAAAGAACTCTTACATATCATTGGTGGGAGCATAAAGTGTTGTCTCCACTATGTAAATGAACATGGAAGTTTTTCAAAAGATTAGAAATATAACTACAATATCACAGCTATTCCATTACTGATCATATGCCCAAAAAATTCTACTGCAAAGATACCTGCTCAACCATATCCATTTTTCCACTATTCACAAAAACTAGGAAATGCGATTATCCTAGATCACCATAAACTAATGAAATGGCCAAGAAAATCTGCACAAAGAAGTTTTATTCAGCTATAAAGGAAAATGAAGTCATAATATTTGCAGAAAAAAATGGATGCAATTGTAAAACTGAGTGAACTAACCTAGAACCAGAGAGATAAACACTGTATATCACCCTTGCATATAAATCCTAGCTTCCGATCTTTAATTATGTGTATTCAACTTGAGGTACAACCAGAAACCAGGAAACTAGAAAGAAGCCATCTGTAGAGAGGAGAAGATAGTAGAACATAGGAAATACAAGAAAGAGGAGAATCCCAGGGATGGAACAGTTTAAGCAAAAAAGGGAAATACCACATAAGAAAAAGCAGGGAGCAGGAGGAGGACTGACCACATCAAAAGATGTATAAAATGGTCATATGGAATCTCTTAACTTGTAAATCAATTCAAAAGTACATTTTAAAATGAATTTGAAAGGTCGTGTTCTACATGGCTGGATAGTGCTGCTCCTATAAGCTTTAGTTTATTATTAAATAAAATCCCAATGTCAAGGTTGAAATTCTCTCGGTGAACTGTTGGTCAGAGAAACTCTGTGAGACAACAAAATTATGACAGTTCCTACCATTCCTTTGGCTGGCCTACCAGAATTCTTTAACAGCCTATTTAGATTGGAAGTGAGTTGGAAGCTTCTTTCCTGGTAACAATGCACTGGTGACATACATGAGTGAGGAAAATCAATTCCTGGAACACAAACCCAACCAAAAAAAAAACCAAAAAAAAAAAACAAAACAAAACAAAACAAACAAACAAACAAACAAAACAATTGCTAGGGAAACAGCGAATTATAGGTCCTGGGGATCTACTTAATTCTTTCACATAGCTAAATTGACAGCATCACACTACCTTCCTATTGCTACTCCAAGAAATGAGAGAAGAACCATTCACTCCAGCCAATAGTCCTGAATACAGAAACTAATGGCTGCTCAGGGTGCTGAGGATAATTTTAAGTGCTCATTCTTGAACAAGATATTTCTACTATCTGCAATATACCCATCTATGCTGTGACTCAGTGGAATTTTTTTTTTCTAATCTTAGGAACTAGTAGGATGGGTAATGGGATAAGAGCACTTGACACTATGCCTGGCATTTGAATTTGACTCCTAGGACCCTGTTTATGGAAGGAGAGAACTGGCTCCCCAAAGGTTTGGGGTCTTTTGTTTTGGTTTTGGTTTTTTGGTTTTTTTTTTTTTTCCTGACCTATACATAAGCTGTAGCATGTTCACACCAGAACTCATACTGCCCCACACAAATTTCAGTAGGGTTATTATCTTACATATTTAAGGAATATTTTTATTTATTTTTATTTTCTTCACTGTGGAAAAAGGAGACGAAAACATAAGAATCACAAGATACAGCATTGCTATCTTAAGGGAAAAATACATCAAGACATTTACTTCTTAATGTGTCTGTCAACAGTCAGGGATGGACTGGGGAAAGGCTAAGCTATGCTGAGGTCTCATTATTGAACTGTCTCATGATAAATTCTGAAAGGGATGGAGTGGTCTTCAGTTGTGTACCCACCGATGAACCTGCTAGGATCCAATGGATAGTCCAAACTATGGATAGGGGAGGGGTGTTAGATATGGGAAGGAAATAAGAGAAGGTGGGAAGTGTAAAGAGAATGCATTATAAAACATACATAATCAGAAAAAAAATTAATAAAGAATGATCTGGCCAGAGCACCTGGTGGAGCCATTATGGTTACCTGATCCCTCAGAGACTACTCTGCACAGGTGAAAATGTGGACTACAGAAGCTACACAGCTTCTGGGACAGGTGGAAGTAACACAGCTACTGGGGCAGACCCCATTTCAGGCTCCAGACATCTGGCCACCTTCCCTGCCAGAGGAGAGGTGTGCACCCCACCTGGGAGGGTGTTGCCAGAGCACCTGGGGGAGGCATCTCTGGTCCGGGATCTCTCAGGGACTAGTCTGTGTAGGTGAGAGTGCAGACTACAGAAGCTACACAGCTTCTGGGACGGGTAGAAGCAACACAGTTTCTGGAACAGGCCCTGTTTCAGGCCTTCATCTTCTGTCAGGAGGCAGGTTCGCAGGCCAGATATCTGTGCACCTTCCCTGCGAGAGGAGAGCTTGCCAGCAGAGAGTACTCTGACCACTGAAACTCAGGAGAGAGCTAGTCTCCCAGGTCTGCTGATAGAGGCTAACAAAATCACCTGAGGAACAAGCTCTAACCAGAGACAACTATAACAACTAACTACAGAGATTACCAGATGGAAAAGGCAAATGTAAGAATCTTACTAACAGAAGTCAAGACCACTCACCATCATCAGAAACCAGTACTCCCAAAGCAACCAGTCATGGATATCCCAACACACCCAAAACGCTAGACCCGGATTTAAAAGCATATCTCATGATAATGGTAGAGGACATCAAGAAGGACTTTAATAACTCACTTAAAAAATACAGGAGAACACTGCTAAAAAGGTAGAAGTCCTTAAAGAAAAACAGGAAAACACAAACAAAAAGATGATGGAATTGAACAAAACCATACAAGACAAAAAAAAAAAAAGGGGGGGGTGGGGGAAGGAGACACAATAAAGAAAACACAAAGTGAGACAACACTGGAGATAAAAACCCTAGGAAAGAAATCTGGAACCATAGATACGAGCATCAGTAACAGAATACAAGAGATGGAAGAGAGAATCTCAGGTACAGAACATTCCATAGAGAACATGGGAAAAACAATCAAAGAAAATGCAAAAGGCAAAAAGATCCTGACTCAAAATATCCAGGAAATCCAGGACACAATGAGAAGACCAAACCTACAGATAATAGGAGTAGATGAGAATGAAGATTTTCAAATTAAAAGTCCAGCAAATATCTCCAACAAAATTATAGAAGATAACTTCCCAAACCTAAAGAAAAAGATACCCATGCACATACAAGAAGCCTACAGAACTCCAAATAGACTGGACCAGAAAAGAAATTCCTCCCGACACATAATAATCAGAACAACAAATGAACTAAATAAAGATAGAATATTAAAAGCAGTAAGGGAAAAAGGTCAAGTAGCATATAAAGGCAGACCTATTAGAATTACACCAGAATTCTCACCAGAGACTATGAAAGCCAGAAGATCCTGGACAGATGTTATACTAACACTAAGAGAACACAAATGCCAGCCCAGGCTACTATACCCAGGCAAATGTTCAATTACCATAGATGGAGAAACCAAAGTATTCAATAACAAAACCAAATTCACACAATTTCTTTCCAGCCCTTCAAAGGATAATAACAGAAAAAAACAAAAACAAAAACGAAAAAAACAAAAAACAATGCAAGGATGGAAACTACGCCCTAGAAAAAGTAAGGAAGAAATCCTTCAACAAACCTAAAAGAAGACAGCCACAAGAACAGAATGCCAATTCTAACAACAAAAATAATAGGAAGCAACAATTACTTTTCTTTAATATTTCTTAATATCAATGGACTCAATTCCCCAATAAAAAGACATAGACTAACGGACTGGCTTCACAAAGAGGACCCAACATTTTGCTGCTTACAGGAAACCCATCTCAGGGAAAAAGACAGACACTACCTCAGAGTGAAAGGCTGGAAAACAATTTACCAAGCAAACAATCTGAAGAAACAAGCTGAAGTAATCATTCTAATATTGAATAAAATTGACTTCCAACCCAAAGTTATCAAAAAAGACAAGGAGGGGCACTTTATACTCATCAAAGGTAAAATCTTCCAAGAGGAAATCTCAATTCTGAATATCTATGCTCCAAATGCAAGGGCAGCCACATTCATTAAAGAAACTTTAGTAAAGCTCAAAGCACACACTGCACCTCACACAATAATAGTGGGAGACTTCAACAACCCACTTTCGTCAATGGACAGATTGTGGAAACAGAAACTAACAGGGACACAGTGAAACTAACAGAAGTTATGAAACAAATGGATTTAACAGATATCTACAGAATATTTTGTCCTAAAACAAAAGGATATACCTCCTTCTCAGCACCTCAAGGGACCTTCTCCAAATTGACCATATAATTGGTCACAAAACAGGCCTCAACAGATATAAAAAATATTGAAATTGTCCCATGCATCCTATCGGATCACCATGGACTAAGGCTGATCTTCAATGACAACATAAAATAATAGAAAGCCAACATTCACGTGGACACTGAACAACACTCTCCTCGATGATACCTTGGTCAAGGAAAGAAAGATTAAAGACGGTGTAGAGTTTAATGAAAATGAAGCCACAACATACCCAAACTTATGGGACATAATGAACGCATTAATTATTCCTAAAAATAGAAAGAGAAGATACTCTACCCAATTCATTCTTTGAAGCCACAATTACTCAGATACCTGAACCACAGAAAGACCCAACAAAGATAGAAAACTTCAGACCAATTTCCCTTATGAATATTGATGCAATAATACTCAATAAAATTCTCACTAACCAAATCCAAGAACACATCAAAACAATCATCCATCTTAACCAAGTAGGTTTCATTCCAAGGATGCAGGGATGGTTTAATATATGGAAATCCATCAATGTAATCCACTATATAAACAAACTCAAAGACAAAAACCACATGATCATCTCCTTAGATTCAGGGAAAGCACTTGACAAAATCCAACACCCATTCATGTTAAAAGTTTTGAAAGATCGGGAATTCAAGGCCCATACCTAACCATGATAAAAGCAATCTACAGCAAACCAGTAGCCAACATCAAAGTAAATGGGGAGAAGCTTGAAGCAATCCCACTAAAATCAGGGAGTAGACAAGGCTGTCCACTTTCTCCCTAACTATTCAACATAGTACTTGAAGTCCTAGCCAGGGCAATTTGACAACAAAAGGAGATCAAGGGGATACAAATTGGAATGGAAGAAGTCAAAATATTACTTTTTGCAGATGATATGATAGTATATATAAGTGACCCAAAAATTCCACCAGAGAATTCCTAAACCTGATAAACAGCTTCAGTGAAGTAGCTGGATATAAAATTAACTCAAACAAGTCAATGGCCTTTCTCTACACAAAGAATAAACAGTCTGAGAAAGAAATTAGGGAAACAACACCCTTCACAATAGTCACAAATAATATAAAATACCTTGGTGTGACTCTAACTAAGGAAGTGAAAGATCTGTGTGATAAGAACTTCAATCTCTGAAGAAAGAAATCAAAGAAGATTGCAGAAGATGGAAAGATCTCCTATGCTCATGGATTGGCAGGATCAATATAGTAAAAATGGCTACCTTGTCAAAAACAATCTACAGATTCAATGCAATTCCCATCAAAATTCCAACTCCATTCTTCAATGAATTAGAAAGGGCAATTTGCAAATTCATCTGGAATAACAAAAAGCCTAGGTTAGAAAAAAACTATTCTCAATGATAAAAGAACTTCTGCTGGAATCACCATGCCTGATCTCAAGCTGTACTACAGAACAATTGTGATTTTAAAAAAATGCATGGTAATGGTATAGCAACAGACAAGTAGACCAATGGAATAGAATTGAAGACCCAGATATGAACCCACACACCTATGATCACTAGATCTTTGACAAGGGAGCTAAAAGCATCCAGTGGGAAAAACGACAGCCTTTTCAACAAATGGTGCAGGCATAACTGGCAGTTATCATGTAGAAGAATGGGAATTGATCCATTCCTATCTACTTGTACTAAGGTCAAATCTAAATGGATCAAGGAATTCCACATAAAACTAGAGACAGTGAAACATATAGAGGAGAAAGTGGGGGAAAGCCTGGAAGAAATCGGCACAGGGGAAAAAAATCCTGATTAAAGAGCAATGGCTTGTGCTATAAAATCGAGAATCAACAAATAGGACCTCATAAAATTGTAAAGCTTCTGTAAGGAAAAAGACACTGTCAATAAGACAAAAAGGCCACCAACAGATTGGGAAAGGATCTTTACCAATCCTCAATCAGATAGAGGACTAATATCCAATATATATAAAGAACTCAAGAAGCTGGACTCCAGAAAATCAAATAACCCCATTAAAAATGGGGCTCAGAGCTAAACAAAGAATTCTCACCTGAGGAATACTACCGAATGGCTGAGAAGCACCAGAAAAAAAAAATGTTCAGCATCCTTAATCATCAGGGAAATGCAAATCAAAACAACCCTGAGATTCCACCTCACACCAGTCAGAATGACTAAGATCAAAAATTCAGGTGACAGCAGATGCTGGCAAGGATGTGGAGAAAGAGGAACACTCCTCCATTGTTGGTGGGATTGCAAGCTTGTACAACCACTCTGGAAATCAGTCTGGCAGTTCCTCAGAAAATTGGACATAGTACTACAGGTGGATCCTGCAATATGTCTCCTGGGCATATATCTACAAGATATTCCAACCGGTGAGAAGGACACATGCTCCATGATGTTCAAAGCAGCCTTATTTATAATAGCCAGAAGCTGGAAAGAACCCAGATGTCACTCAACAGAGGAATGGATACAGAAAATGTGGTACATTTACACAATGGAGTACTACTCAGCTATTAAAAAGAATGAATTTATGAAATTCCTAGGCAAACGGATGGACCTGGAGGATATCATCCTGAGTGAGGTAACCCAATCACAAAAGAACTCACATGATATGTACTCACTGATAAGTGGATATTAGCCCAGATACTTCGAATACACAAGATACAAGATACAATTTGAAAAACACATGAAACTCAAGACAAAGGAAGACTAAAATGTGCATACTTTGCCCCTTCTTAGAATTGGGAACAAAACACCCATGGAAGGCGTTACAGAGACAAAGTTTGGAGCTGAGACAAAAGGATGGACCATCTAGAGACTGCCACACCCGGGGATCCATCCCATAATCAGCCTCCAAACGCTGACACCATTGATACACCAGCAAGATTTTGCTGAAAGGACCCTGATATAGCTGTCTCTTGTGAGGCTATGCCAGTGCATGACAAACACAGAAGTGGATGCTCACAGTCAGCTATTGGATGGAACACAGGGCCCCCAAAGGAGGAGCTAGAGAAAGTACCCATGGAGCTAAAGGGTCTGCAACCCTATACGTGGAACAACAATATGAACTTACCAGTACCCCTGGAGCTCATGTCTCTAGCTGCATATGTAGCAGAAGATGGCCTAGTCTGTCATCATTGGGAAGAGAGGCCCCTTGGTCTTGCAAACTTTATATGCCTCAGTACATGGGAATGCCAGGGTCAAGAATTGGGAGTGGGTGTGTAGGGAGTGGGACAATATGGGGGACTTTTGGGATAGCATTTTAAATGTAAATGAAGAAAATACCTAATTTAAAAAAAAAAAGAATGATCTTATGATATCTGCTTTTATTAAAAGTAATCATCATAAGATTATACTCAAGTATATGGAATATATCCAGGGTAGTACATGCCTTGTTGTAAGAAGTCTAAAAATATTTCTCAAGTATGTAAGATAATTACACTACTCAAAATTTGTATTACACTTATTTATTTGTGTGAGAGCAGGGTGGATACTGGTGTCCACATGCTACAGGTCAGAAAAGAACCTTTGGAAGCCAGTTCTCCTCTTCCATCAACAGGGTCCTAGCTGTCAAATTCAAATGTTAGGCTTAGTGTAAAGTGCTCTTATCCCATTTCCAATCTTACCAGTTCCTAAGATTAGAAAACTTTTTGGAGAGTTGAAGTGTTCTATAGCTTATGTGCCTAGACTCTGTGGGGTGTATATGTCTAATTTTGGTGCCACTCATGGCTTCATTGTAAACATGACGCTCTGACAGTGTTGTGGACTGAAGCTTATAAGTATGCAGAAACAGGAATGTTAGATCAGAAATAATATATTTTAGGTTAAAATTGGGCACCTTATCAAAAATCAATTTAATTTCTGAAATTCACAATAAAACCATGCTAAAAACAAAAATTTAAATTCATACAAACCTAATTTTGGTATTCTCTCAGGGGGATGATTTATTCGTGTATTACCTATAAGAATCTCAAATGTTGCCGGGGTGTGGTGGCGCACACCTTTAATCCCAGCACTTGGGAGGCAGAGGCAGGCAGATTTCTGAGTTTGAGGCCAGCCTAGTCTACAAAGTGAGTTCCAGGACAGCCAGGGCTACACAGAGAAACCCTGTCTTGAAAAACCAAAAAAAAAAAAAAAAAACAAGAAAGAATCTCAAATGTTATTGACATGAAAATATTATAAAATGTAATTTGAATCTGAAATATTTTTCAGAGGAGTAATGAGTTTGTATAAAGTGACAGTAAGGACAAAACAAGAGACAATTTGCTTCAAGAGACATGCTTCCTCCTTCCAAACTGTATCAAAGCCAAGAGATTTGTATACATCATTATTTAAAAGGGAGTAAAATAAAGAAAATCACAGTATAAATAAAAAGGAACCTCTTGCTTGCAGGGTTTCTAAGAGGAAATTTAACTTTTTAAAAGATTATCTAATATCTTGCTCCTAAAAGGGAATTAATGGTCTTATATAAATAAATCATTTTATTTTTAAGTCTGAGAAAAGAAACATTGAAAAGTTCTAAGCTAAATGCATTCAGAGGGCAGACCAACAGCACTCTTCCGCTGGTCCGCTGTTGCCAAACATGTCATATTCTCACCATTAGCAACTCAGCAGGCACTGGCTTAACACAAAATTATAAAACAGGCTCCAGCCAATGTCTGTAAAATACCAACCACAAAGACATAACATCTACTACTATAACAAATCTACCTCTTCAGAAATCTTAACAATTTTTTAATTCCTTTCAGATTCCTTTTTTTTATAATTAAAGTTCACTAGAATGAAATATTGCATTTGTTCATGTTTGGATTTTAGACCTAAATTGTATGAGTTCAGCCATTTCTGTCCTTCTCTTATGTACCAGGAAAGAATCATGAATAAAAACTAGCCCATTATTGCAGATCCTGACTCCCAACTGTGCTTCCTAAAATAGGTTGAACCAAGGCTTGAATCTGTTGAAAGAAAATGAGCACATAGTAAGAGGAAATCATGAGTCTAAAAAAAGGCACCATACCATGTAAACCATTGCTCTCAATGGAAATTAAAATTTCTATAACATGGAAAAAAAAAAGAGCCATTGACAGCTACAGCTGCTTCTTGCTCACTGTATAGTCTAATCTGACCCCCCCCATGGTTATAAAAATCAGTACTCCTTATGGAGTATAATACATCCCTGAATTCATAAGTTGGGTTACTTTTATTAACTTAATATCTTTTTTGTTTGTTTGTTTGTTTTTGTTTTTCAAGACAGCGTTTCTTTGTGTAGCCCTGGCTGTCCTGGAACTCACTCTGTAGACCAGGATGGCCTCGAACTCAGAAATCCTCTTTCCTCTGCCTCTGCCTCCCAAGTGCTAGGATCAAAGGTGTGTGCCACCACACTTATAACTGCAAAAATACAAAATAAAATTGGGAACTTTTATTTCTCTAGGCCCAACTTCCCTTTGTATATTGAAGAAGTTGTTGAATATCACTAAGGTTTTATCTCTTTTTTGAAAATTAGAGATAATACCATTGACTTCATAGGACATAATGTAAAGTGTGTAGGCTTGTGTCAACCACAGACCCCACACTCAGGTGCTAAATTTTATGATTCCTGCAGATTTTAGCTTTCTTTTCCACATTACCTTAATCTACACTTGATGTGTGAACCTTTCAATAATATAGTCCTGATCTCACAAAAAAATTATAGGGATAAAAATAAATTACAAGGCTTTTAGAAGGGCTTGGCCTATAATGAAAACAAGAGGAATGTTTACATGAGACTGCCTTGCTCTGCAATATTATATGGAACTATTTCTCCTACTTTCCCAGAATTTTTTTTTCTTCTTCTTCCACTCTTTCCTCCCATCTCCCATATGGAGAAATAGAATGTGATATCTCATTCTCATGCAATATATCACAGAATTCCAAAGTCATGTGTTTGTATCCTAAGCCAATATACTGAGTAATGCCTTATTATTGGACTCAGCCAGTGCCTTTCTTAGACACATCCTCACCTTCCCAGCTACACTGTAACACATCAGCCCTTCAATATCCCTTCCTAACTGAAATATTTCATAATGATGGGACTCATTCCAATGCCACCCAAAATCCCTCTAGAATTGAGCATTAAGCACTTAATAAATAATAACTCAGTTATTCCATTTCCTTTTGACACTATGTATACTCACCAAAACCCTACTATTTCTTTCTCTATATTCATGTATCTTTGGTATCTGATTCATTTCTACTAGAGTTCTATCTCTATTGCCTAATAAAATGGCAGTCAGCCTCATTCTCTTTATCTCTTCTCTTTCTCTTCTGGACATCTTCCCCCAATTTTTTTGTGTGGTTGATCATCTTGACACCTGCCTAGAACACTAATCACCCATGGCTCTTCCAAAATCTCACTGGTGACTTAAACATCATACATCTTACCTTATAGACCTACACACACAAAAAGCTCACCCAGACATTGACATTGTCACATGGCAGTGCTCCAAGCAGTAGTTTATTTCTATGCTCTTCTTTCTCTTCAGTCTGTTGAGGATGACACTGCTTTTCGTTTTCCCTAAGTTCTACCCTTCTGACCTCCAGTATGCTCTGCCATGTGAGATTGTCTCTAGGTGTCTACTTTGACACCTTTCCCACGATGAATCTATACCTCCCAGGCTATCCTTGTTTGTCTTGTGACACCTCAGACATCTACCATTAGCTCTAAAGCTGTATTTTTCAATGTGATGCTACTTTCTGTCCTCAGGACAACATCAACATGCCCTGAATACTTGGGTCTCTAATATACGTAAAATCAAAAAATTTCCCAAGGACACAAAGAACACTATTTATTTCTACACCTTGAAGAAAACAAGTTGCCACTATTTGGTGTAAATATTTGGGTGATATCATTCAGTCAGGCTTCCCTCTCCCTCCAAGGGAGAAAATAAAGACATCTAGATACTAAACAAGAGTTGCATAACATTGCTTAGTAGAGAAGAAAATGGAGACTTTGAATTTTTTAATAAAAGAAGTTAATTTCAGGAAGTGAATTCCAAAAGTATTTTACAAAATCATGCAAGGCGAGCCTCTCCTATCTCTAGGTTACATCTTGGTCCATGTTTCCCACCTAGAGTCTTATAGCATTCCTTCCTTCAGAGCAAAGATAAGCTGAAATTGCAAATGTGTTCTGTCTACCACTTTCCAGCCTTTCAGTAGCGCAAGGGCAATACTAGGTAACATCCCAGTTTCATATTGAATAGCACAACAGCCAGCAATTCTCTTTGTTGATAAATGAACAACTGTTATTAAAAATTTCATTAAAGTTAGCCCAATACCTCAGTTGTCACTAAACCATATTTTTCTAATGTTCAAAACATTTTCTGTTGGAATGGTGCTTGAGGTTGAAACAGACACAGAATTGGCTTTATGCTACAGTGCTAAAGCTGAAAAACCTATCTAGGATTTATATAGCACCACATGTTGATAATTAATAATAATAATAACAATAATCTATGTAGGTAATAGCTAAGATTTTAAAGCAATTTAAAATATGTAATTTCAATCTTGGCATAATAATGGAGAGTCAGCCAGGTTTTATTATATTATTTTGCAAAGGACAATATGGATCTAAAACAATTTCAGGTTTTCCCAGAATCTTCATGGGA
Organism: Mus caroli; assembly: GCF_978045245.1. Classification (NCBI taxonomy): domain Eukaryota; kingdom Metazoa; phylum Chordata; class Mammalia; order Rodentia; family Muridae; genus Mus; species Mus caroli. The sequence continues at coordinate 31,433,246 of NW_028227264.1, forward strand.
AGAAAGAACAGAGCCTAGATAAAAATCTAGGGTCTTTCTGCCACCACTTAGAACAAGCTTCTTTCCATTTCCCTTGGTGTTGCATACCTAGAAAAATTTAATGGAGTTTATCTGTATTTTTGTGTCAGGATATAAGAGATCCAGAAATCCATACCAACATGGCACCTTCCTTTGTTGCCAGGCATGATCCAGCCTAGCCAGAGTAAGTGATTATGTAAGGAAAACCATGAGCACATTCAAAAGAGGCAGGATAGAAAAGGTTCAGTCTACAAGCCATGGAAGAAATAAAGATTCTCAAGTTTTCATCTGTCTGGCTTCTGTCACTGAACATAGATTAGCTGCCCCACCCTTGCTGCTGGGGCATGGAGTTAATGCAAGAAGAGAATCACTGGGAATGAGGCAGTCACACATAAAGTTTTACTTTATGGGGGTAAAAAGGCAAAAAGCATGCACCTGCTGCAACAGAAACTAAAACAGATTCATGCTGGATAAACACAAACACATCAGGAAGCCAGTATTTTTGTGACGGGCTACTCTAAGCAAATGGCACTTACTACAGTCTTTGCTTTCAGAAAATTTTTTTACCTTAGCTTTTGTTTCCTTCCCACAAACACACTAGTCTGGAGTTTAAGCAAGATTTTTTCTTTAACCGCATGTGGATTTTTTTAACTACTAAGGTTGATTTATATTGGCCACTACCTACACATGAATAGTGACTGCTTTGCTTACTAGTCAGAGGAAACCAGGTTTATGTCCTTAACATAGTGTATGCAAGATTCAGAGTGGTTTTGAATGGATGGATGGATGGATGGATGGATGGATGGATGGATGGATGGATGGATGGATGGACAAATGAATGGAATAGAACAGTGACTAAAATTTGTTAAGTAAATAGGTGATGTTTTTTCCCTACACAAAATGAGGCACTCACAGCTGCCCCTTTGCCCCCAAATTCCGACAATAGCATATAGTACCTTCATTAAACATTCGGACCCCAGCTGGAGGTTAGTCCCCTGGATTTTCACATTTTTCCAAGAAAAAGCCACATGCCCTTTAACTTTACAAAGCAAATCTATATAATTATATTTGTCCCTAAAACAGAATTTAGATAAAAATCGAGTAGCTGACAGAATTATTTTTAAAGCAAATTGAATGAAATATGAATAACTCAGCTCGTTGGTTACAATCACAAGGTCATAAGAAACAGAAATAGATTTTCCTCATGATGTTAAGCCTGCTTATTGTAACAGTGAAATTATGTACCTACTCTAGGTGAAGTTAAAGGTGTTCAACCTTTTTCTCTCAAATGGAAATAATGAATTTGTTCACTAAGCATAACCTGCCTATGTCCTAAGTATTGACTCCTGTGTCGACGCCCCTTTAAATAGTGCATTTTAGTCATTCAATAGTAAGTTATTTACTTTGCTGCTCTTCAACCTTGCTTAAAGCTGCATATTTGAAACATGGGAACATCCTGGACCAGGCCATGTCAGCATGCTAGCAAGGGCTCCTTCTCTTGTGTTTTGCTACTGTTTTAGGATTAGTTCACTAGTTGCTACATAATTGGCCCAGTTTTAAAAGACTATACTAACTTTTTTTTCACGAATCTTTAACCTTATCCTTTTACCATGTCCCACGACAGCTTTTTATGTTGCTTTCAGATTGCCATTGTCTGTAGCAGAAGTAAAATTTAGCATCAGTTGCTGTTTCCATAATGTTATTCAGAAAGCTTCGTTACAGTTATAGGATCTCTTCTGGAACAGAAATGGGATGCAATGCCCATCTGCCATTGTTAGATTTGACCTAATGACATCCTCACCTTCAAAAAACACATAGCCTTCAGGGTTGTGAAGGTGCTCAGTCTGCACTGTACATGACAACAACTCCTTAATTAGCAAAGTCCAGAAAGATGAGAAAGGGAGTCTTTGAAAATCAGACCAAACAATTAAAACTAATTTAAGGGATTACTATCACTGTGTCTCCCTACTTCTCTGGCTGATTGTCCTTGAGTATATTAATCTATATTTAGTCATTTTTCCTTTACTTAATCTTTTAGTACACTTTAAAGAAGATTAAATCATTATATCTGGCACTAAATCAAATGAGTATGCTCTGTGGTTATTGTTTTAAGTGTAGGTGAGTGTTTAAGTACTTTGCATTTGTTTTGAATGTTGACCACATTGTTGGAAGGAATAGGAGCATGATGTGGCTTTGAAAAGAATCCACAAATAGCTGTCCACTTGTATGTCTTCTTTTCTAAGAAAATGCTATACAATAACAGTAAATGTATTAGTAGTAAGCTGACAATATACAAGCCAACTCAGAATATGACATCTTGTATTTCATATTACAAAATTTCATTTATGAATATTTCCAGTAATAATTACTTGTCAGTTTGTAAGGAAATGTTCTCTCTCTCTCTCTCTCTCTCTCTCTCTCTCTCTCTCTCTCTCTCTCTCTAACACACACACACATGCATCATGTATGTATATATGTGTCTGTGTGTGTATGTATGTCTGTGTGTGAAAGTATGTGAGGTATATGCTGTACAGACACAAGTAGAAGTCAGAGTTGACAACCTTTTGTGTCAATCCTAATCTTCTATCTTGTTTGAAATGGGGTTTTTGTAGCTGTGTACAAGCTTCCAAGGATTCACCTATATCATAATCTTACAAATAAGAGCCCTGAGATTACAGAGGCACAGGCTATGGGTCTAGCCTTTACTTTGAACCTGGAATTCAAAGTCAAGTTTACTATGCTTTGTGGCTAGTGGTTTTACATGCTGAGTCATCTCCACAGGTCTTATCTATGGATTTTACCTTCTCAGGCATTAGTTCTTATGATCTGAGGTACAGACTACTTCCTCTTTCATCCCAAGTTTTCCTTCTACAAGAAGCTATCTCTTCCACAGATCATTATTCTCTGACTCTTGACAAAATCAGGTGAACAAATTGAACTTCTCTACTGTGTCTTAAGCAGGGCACTATTACTGAGGAAGCAAATGAAATGTGTGATATCTGGGGTACTGGGAGGAACGTGACAGTCTAATGGTTCTTATAATTTCCTTGTGTTTACTTCTATTTTCAGAAATTATGTTAGATGACCTGAACAATTGGAGACAAATTTATGTGAATCTTCCAAAGTATAGCCTGATCAATGAAATTCACCAGTCATTTGAGCCTGTTCTGGTCCATTTTAACAGAACCCACAAACCAAAGTCAAAGTCATTTTGACATTTTAGAATTTTCAGTTACATTAGATTTATTATAAAGTGCAAATATTGTGCTTTGCTATTCCATGTCTCATAAAGTTTTTGGAAGTGGTCAGTTCTGTATTAGTCCAGACAAATCTGTGCTATAGTGTAGTTTAAAAGTCACTACTTTATGTTTGCCTCTTATATTCACATATGGGACCAATGTTCTGGAGAACACCAAAATTTTTCTTCCTTATTCAACACAGGAGAACAACTCTTCACAGATAAATCCCACTTAAAATTTTAATAAATCTATGTAACTTTTATATGAACTCTGGTTCATTCTGGATCTCTCTACTCTAGTTTAGGTGCTTCTGTTACCAAATTAACTTTCTGTAGAGTACGCCTTTAAAAAAAGTAAATCACATGCATTCCTTTTACCTCTTTACTTAGGAAATTGAATATAATTCTTTTTTCCTTCAATTATATAGGTTGTTGATTTTTCTCAATTTCTGAAATTTCCCTGTAGAATTATCTACATTCTCCCTTTTCCCCCATAAAACATTACTAAAAAAAAAAAAAAAAAAAAAAAAAAAAAAAAAAAAAAAAAAAAAAAAAGGAGGTCCCGGGACTCCGCTGAAAAGTAGTCTGCACAGGTGAGAGTGCGCACACAGAAGCAGACAGCTTCTGGGACAGGCAGGAGCCACAGAGCTTCTGAGGCAGCGCCCTTTTCAGGCTCCAGACATCCAACCACCTCCCCGGCCAGAGGACAGGTGTCCACCCGGCCAGGAAGGTTTTTGCCTCAGGAACGGCATGAGTCACCTTGGTTCCGGGACTCCAACGAAAAGTAGTCTGCACAGGTGAGAGTGTGCACACAGAAGCGGACAGTTTCTGTGACAGGCTGAAGCCACAGAGCTTCTGAGGCAGGGCCCTTTTCGGGCTCCAGACATCCGACCACCTTCCGGTCCACTGCAGCACCAGTGTTCCTGGACCAGGGAGTCTCCGGACACCCACAAGGACAAACAGAGGATCCCCCACAGGATCCTAAGACATCTGGTGAGTGGAACACAGCATCTGCGCCAATCCAATCGCACAGGACCTGAGACTGCATTAACTAGGGAAGCAGATAACCTGGCCTGATTAGGGGCACAAGTCCCTTCCAGTTCACTCCAGCACCCGGGTTCCTTGTGTGCTGAGTTTCTGGACACTCCCAAGTTCCTCACAAGACCCTCCACGGGATCTTAAGACCTCTGGTGAGTGGAACACAACTTCTGCCAGGAGGCAGGTTCGAACACCAGATATCTGGGCACCTTCCCTGCAAGAGGAGAGCTTGCCTGCAGAGAGTACTCTGACCACTGAAACTAAGGATAGAGCTAGTCTCCCAGGTCTGCTGATAGAGGCTAACATAATCACCTGAGGAACAAGATCTAACCAGAGACAACTATAACAACTAACTACAGAGATTACCAGATGGCAAAAGGCAAACATAAGAATCCTACTAACAGAAATCGAGACCACTCACCATCATCAGAACAGAGCACTCTTACCTCACCTAGTCCTGGTCACCCCAACACAACCAAAAAGCTAGACCTGGATTTAAAAGCATATCTCATGATGATGGTAGAGGACATCAAGAAGGACTTTGATAACTCACTTAAAGAAATACAGGAGAACACTGCTATAAAGTTACAAGTCCTTAAAGAAAAACAGGAAAACACAACCAAACAGGTAGAAGTCCTTAAAGAAAAACAAGAAAACACATCCAAACAGGTGATGGAAATGAGCAAAAACATACTAGACCTAAAATGGGAAGTAGAACAATAAAGAAAACCCAAAATGAGACAATGCTGGAGATAGAAACCCTAGGAAAGAAATCTGGAACCATAGATACGAGCATCAGCAACAGAATACAAGAGATGGAAGAGAGAATTTCAGGTGCAGAAGATTCCATAGAGAACATCCAAACAACAATCAAAGAAAATACAAAACGCAAAAGGATCCTAACTCAAAACATCCAGGAAATACAGGACACAATGAGAAGACCAAACCTACGGATAGTAAGAGTTGATGAGAATGATTATTTTCAAATTAAAGGGCCAGCAAATATCTTCAACAAAATTATAGAAGAAAACTTCCCAAACCTAAAGAAAGAGATGCCCATGAACATACAAGAAGCCTACAGAACTCCAAATAGACTGGACCAGAAAAGAAATTCCTCCCGACACATAATAATCAGAACAACTAATGCACTAAATAAAGAGAGAATATTAAAAGCAGTAAGGGAGAAAGGTCAAGCAACATATAAAGGCAGGCCTATCAGAATTACAGCAGACTTTTCACCAGAGACTATGAAAGCCAAAAGAGCCTGGACAGATGTTATACAGACACTAAGAGAAATGCCAGCCCAGGCTACTATATCCGGCCAAACTCTCAATTACCATAGAGGGAAAAACCAAAGTATTCCAAAATGAGACCAACTTCACACATAATCTTTCCACGAATCCAGCCCTTCAAAGGATAATAACAGAAAAAAAAACAATACAAGGACGGAAATCACACCCTAGAAAAAGCAAGAAAGTAATCCCTCAACAAACCAAAAAGAAGACAGCCACAAGAACAGAATGCCAACTCTAACAACAAAAATAAAAGGAAGAAAGAATTACTTTTCCTTAATATCTCCTAATATCAATGGACTCAATTCCCCAATAAAAAGACATAGACTAACAGACTGGCTACACAAACAGGACCCAACATTCTGATTCTTACGGGAAACACATCTCAGGGAAAAAGACAGACACTACCTCAGAGTGAAATCCTGGAAAACAATTTTCCAAGCAAATGGTCTGAAGAAAGAAGCTGGAGTAGACATTCTAATATCGAATAAAATCGACTTTCAATGCAAAGTTTTCAAAAAAGACAAGGAGGGACACTTCATACACATCAAAGATAAAATCCTCCAAGAGAAACTCTCAATTCTGAATATCTATGCTCCAAATGCAAGGGAAGCCACATTCATTAAAGACACTTTAGTAAAGCTCAAATCACACATTGCACCTCACACAATAATAGTGGGAGAAATCAACACACCACTTTCATCAATGGACAGATCGTAGAAACAGAAGCTAAACAGGGACACAGTGAAACTAACAGAAGTTATGAAACAAATGGACTTAACAGATATATACAGAACATTTTATCCAAAAACAAAAGGATATACCTTCTTCTCAGCACCTCATGGGACCTTCTCCAAAATTGACCATATAATGGGTCACAAAACAGGCCTCAACAGTTACAAAAATATTGAAATTGTCCCATGCATCCTATCAGACCACAATGGACTAAGGCTGATCTTCAATAACAACGTAAATAATGGAAAGCCAACATTCACGTGGAAACTGAACAACACTCTTCTCAATGATACCTTGGTCAAGGAAGGAATAAAGAAAGCAATTACAGACATTTTAGAGTTTAATGAAAAATAGGCCACAACATACCCAAACCTATGGGACACAATGAAAGCATTTTTAGAGGGAAACTCATAGCTCTGAGTGCCCCCCCCCCAAAAAAAAAAAAAAAAACTGGAGAGAGCACACACTAGCAGCTTGACAACACATCTAAAATCTCTAGAAGAAAAGGAAGCAAATTCACCCAAGAGGAGTAGACGACAGGAAATAATGAAACTCAGAGGTGAAATCAACCATGTGGAAACAAGAACTATTCAAAGAATTAACCAAAGGAGGAGTTGGTTCTTCAAGAAAATCAACAAGATAGATAAACCCTTAGCTAGACTCACTAGAGGGGACAGGGTCAACATCCTAGTCAACAAAATCAGAAATGAAAAGGGAGACATAACAACAGATCCTGAAGAAATCCAAAGCACCATCAGATCCTTCTACAAAAGGCTATACTCAACAAAACTGGAAAACCTGGATAAAATGGACAAATTTCTAGACAGATACTAGGTACCAAAGTTAAATCAGAATCAAGTTAATGATCTAAACAGTCCCATATCCCCTAAAGAAATAGAAGCAGTCATTAATAGTCTCCCAGCCAAAAAGCCCAGGACCAGATAGGATTAGTGCAGAGTTCTACCAGACCTTCAAAGAAGATCTAATTCCAGTTCCTCAAAAACTATTCCATAAAATAGAAGTAGAGGGAACTCTACCCAAATTATTCTATGAAGCCACATTTACTCTGATACCTAAAAAACAGAAAGATCCAACAAAGATAGAGAACTTCAGACCAATTTCCCTTATGAATATAGATGCAAAAATACTCAATAAAATTCTCGCTAACCGAATCCAAGAACACATAAAAGCAATCATCCATCCTGACCAAGTAGGTTTTATTCCAGGGATGCTGGGATGGTTTAATATACAGAAGTCCATCAATGTAATCCATTATATAAACAAACTCAAAGAAAAAACACATGATCATCTCGTTACATGCAGAGAAAGCATTTGACAGATCCAACACCTATTCATGATAAAAGTCTTGGAAAGATCAGGAATTCAAGGCCCATACCTAAACATGATAAAAGCAATCTACAGCAAACCAGTAGCCAACATCAAAGTAAATGGGGAGAAGCTTGAAGCAATCCCACTAAAATCAGGGACTAGACAAGGCTGCCCACTTTCTCCCTACCTATTCAACATAGTACTTGAAGTCCTAGCCAGAGCAATTCGACAACAAAAGGAGATCAATGGGATACAAATTGGAAAAGATGAAGTCAAAATATCACATTTTGCAGATGATATGATAGTATATATAAGTGACCCTAAAAATTCCACCAGAGAACTCCTAAACCTGATAAACAGCTTCGGTGAAAGAGCTGGATATAAAATTAACTCAAACAAGTCAAAGGCCTTTCTCTACACAAAGAATAAAGAGGCTGAGAAAGAAATTAGGGAAACAACACCCTTCTCAATAGTCACAAATAGTATAAAATATCTTGGTGTGACTCTAATTAAGGAAGTGAAAGATCTGTATGATAAAAACTTCAAGTCCCTCAAGAAAGAAATTAAAGAAGATCTCAGAAGATAGAAAGATCTCCCATGCTTATGGATTGGCAGGATCAACATTGTAAAAATGGCTATCTTGCCAAAACCAATCTACAGGTTCAATGCAATCCCCATCAAAATTCCAACTCAATTCTTCAACGAATTAGAAAGAGCAATCTCCAAATTCATCTGGAATAACAAAAAACCTAGGATAGCAAAAAATCTTCTCAAAGATAAAAGTACCTCTGGTGGAATCACCATGCCTGACCTAAAGCTTTACTACAGAGCAATTGTGATAAAAAATGCATGGTACTGGTATAGTGACAGACAAGTACACCAATGGAATAGAATTGAAGTCCCAGAAATGAACCCACACACCTATGGTCACTTGATCTTCGACAATGGAGCTCAAACCATCCAGTGGAAGAAAGACAGCATTTTCAACAAATGATGCTAGCACAACTGGTTGTTATCATGAAGAAGAATGTGAATTGATACATTCCTATCTCCCTGTACTAAGGTCAAATCTAAGTGGATTAAGGAACTTCACATAAAACCAGAGACACTGAAACTTATAGAGGAGAAAGTGGGGAAAAGCCTTGAAGATATGGGCACAGGGGAAATATTTCTGAATAGAACAGCAATGGCTTGTGATGTAAGATCGAGGATTGACAAATGGGACCTCATGAAACTGCAAAGCTTCTGCAAGGCAGAAGACACCGTCAATAAGACAGAAAGGCCACCAACAGATTGGCAAAGGATCTTTACCTATCTTAAATCAGATAGGGGACTAATATCCAATATATATAAAGAACTCAAGAAGGTGGACTCCAGAAAATCAAATAACCCCATTAAAAAATGGGGCTCAGAGCTAAACAAAGAATTCTCACCTGGGGAATACTACCGAATGGCTGAGAAACACCTGAAAAAATGTTCAACATCCTTAATCATCAGAGAAATGCAAATCAAAACAACCCTGAGATTCCATCTCACACCAGTTAGAATAGTTAAGATCAAAAATTCAGGTGACAGCAGATGCTGGCAAGGATGTGGAGAAAGAGGAACACTCCTCCATTGTTGGTGGGATTGCAAGCTTGTACAACCACTCTGGAAATCAGTCTGTCGGTTCCTCAGAATATTGGACATAGTACTAACGGAGGATCCTGCAATACCTCTCCTGGACATATATCCAGAAGATGTCTCAACCAGTAAGAAGGACACATGCTCCTCTATGTTCATAGCAGCCTTATTTATAATAGCCAGAAGCTGGAAAGAACCCAGATGCCCCTCAACAGAGGAATGGATACAAAAAATGTGGTACATTTACACAATGGAGTACTACTCAGCTATTAAAAAGAGTGAATTTATGAAATTCCTAGGCAAATGGTTTGACCTGGAGGGCATCATCCTGAGTGAGGTAACACAATCACAAAAGAACTCAAATGATATGTACTCACTAATAAGTGGATATTAGCCCAGAAACTTAGTATACCCGAGATATAAGAGACAATTTGTAAAACACATGAAACTGAAGAAGAATGAAGACCAAAGTGTGGACACTTTGCCCCTTCTTAGAATTGGAAACAATCACCCATGGAAGGAGTTACAGAGACAAAGTTCGGAGCTGAGACAAAAGCTGGACCATCTAGAGACTGCCATATCCAGGGATCCATCCCATAATTAGCCTCCATATGATGACACCATTGCATACACTAGCAAGCGTTTGCTGAAAGGACCCTGATATAGCTGTCTCTTGTGAGACTAGGCAGGGGCCTAGCAAACACATAAGTGGATGCTCACAGTCAGCTATTGGATGGATCACAGGGCTCCCAATGGAGGAGCTAGAAAAAGTACCCAAGGAGCTAAAGAGATCTGCAACCCTGTAGGTGCAACAACATTATGAACTAACCAGTACCCCGGAGCTCTTGACTCTAGCTGCATATGTATCAAAAGATGTCCTAGTTGGCCATCACTAGAAAGAGAGGCCCATTGGACATGCAAACTTTATATGCCCCAGTACAGGGGAATGCCAGGGCCAAAAAATGGGAATGGGTGGGTAGGAAAGTAGGGGGGGAGGGTATGGGGGACTTTTGGGATAGCATTGGAAATTTAATTGAGGAAAATACGTAATAAAAAGTAATATTAAAAAAAGAATAAAATAAAAAAAACCTACTCAACTCAAGGGATATGGTCAAAATTAAGTTCAGACATGCAGACTTTTTGAACTCATTTGTGTTTGTCAAGAGTAAGGAAAGGAAATAATGAGCACCTTAGTCACAGAGCATGAAAGAGCAGAACAACAGAGGAGATGGCGTGTGGTGTGTACAGCTAACAGAGCAATATTACCAAAGTATCATATAGAGAAGGTACCAGAGACTTCTATAGCAATCAGGTAAGATAAGCCATGGTACTGTGTGTAGAAAGAGAAGATCCACTCTGAGATGAACTAGGGAGGCCCTGACACTGTGTGAGACTGCTTTCCTTACATTTCAAGACAAAGATTGGAGTGCTATTTAAGCCCATATCCTGAAGATGAAGGTTTTCAGAAAATGCCTAGGTGCATCACTGTTTATCTTTGTCACTGCCCATTAGTATTTGTAGATTAAAAATGTACTGTAATTATAGGAAAGAAAGGAAAAATCACCTGAAATTTAGACAAGCCCTAAACCCTGTGTGTCCTTTTCCTATCAATGCGCTTTTCCTTCTGGGTGATAGTTGCTCCTCTTCAACCACAGAAATGGCATCCTACTGCTACTACATATACTCTTGACGGTACATGCCCATGAAACATGGCTTCTCATTTTTAATTTTAGCTATATAGTCACATATTATTAGTTATCATTTTGAATCAGCATATTGAAAATATTTCTACATACCAATCAATAAATTCCCTCCTAATACAGATTTCCAGGGAAAGTTTTAGCTCTTGATAGCCTGTGTTTAATATAATACATCCAATACTAAAACACATTCTATTTCCTATAGCCAAAATAACCCTTCCTATATATCTAAGAACTGTAAATAATGTTCACTTTGATATGGCTTATAAAATATGAATAATGATTTTTGGCCTACAGAAAAAATACTAGAGTTTGGATATTTGTGTGTAAGTGTGTGTGTGTGTGTGTGTGTGTGTGTGTGTGTGTAAATTTTGCTTTTATAAAGACTACAAACAGATTCTAGTCATATTTAAATATAAAATGTCCATATCACCATGGTTCCATATAGCATAACATATGCTCAACTAATAGCTCAACTAATAGATTTTCAATCTAACTGATATAAGGAATATGAGTTTTACTTTTACATTTTAGTAGACACAACTGCTTGGCTTGCATAACTCTACAGTGGACTTTTCACAGTTAAAAAACTCAAAGAAAGCACATAGTCTTTGGAAGTTTCCTACTTGACAAAGAAAAAAAAGCAGCATAAGATCCAAGGGACTCCCAGAAGCAATTCTGTCTGTGAGTTCCTAAACTCAGTGATTCTTTATATAACATGTAGTCTTATATTTACTAGGAAAAATAATCAATTAAAACTCTCAGCCTATAATTATAAGAAAGCAAGACCAATAAAAAAGAGAGAAACTATTAAAAATATCCATTTGCATTTTAACATGCTAATACTCTCAGATGTCTGGAAAATCTGTTAGAGCTACTGAATCTCTCTTTGACTGCAGAAGTCAATTATATCACTCTAGAAATACTTTAAACTAACCAGATGCATCGAAAGACACCATTCACAGAACTAAAAAGACACCAAATGCTTTAACAACTAGCTCTGTAAATACTGTAAAATATGCTTAACTTTGTATTAGATGGGAACTATCTTACCCAAGAGCCTTTATAACTTTTCTGTCTTACAGTCTGAGAAAATAGTTGTGAGGGAGGACACAGAGATACCACTGTCTGCATTTTTTCTAACGTAAAGGAAGTAAGAGTAGTGTTTATCTCCTATTGAACAGCACCTGAGCCCATAGAGTCTACCAGCTGATGGATATTAAAGTTTCCCTCTCTGAAAAAGATGAAGAATTATATCAGACAGGAAGCATGCCCCTTCAGATTAGTGACAGGCATCTAACAGGAACACTAGTCAACCTTTATTTTGAGTGCCATTAAGTGTGCTCAGAGACAGAGGGTACAACTCTTCCTTCTCATTGAAGTGACACATATTGTATTGTGCTTTCATGTACACATCACTGAGTAGAAAAGTTCCCAGGCAATAAAACTGCTCTTGGTTAAGCATGAGGCTGTTTGAGGGAGATAAACTATCAGTACTAGGGAGAGAGAAATGTGGTGATGGCGATTATGACCATGAAGCTGATGAATTACGACAGACTAAGGATTTCTTGAGGAAGAAGAAAGGAAACATCTCTCTTCTCTCCTCCTTTCACCACGTAAGTAAAGATCAGGATTTAAAAGCCAATATTTTTAGAGGCTTTGTTTAGTAGTTGAGTGGTTTCATTCTCAGCTTAATAATATGGCTTGGGAGCACATAAGGCCGCAGGAGAAACTGTGTTAGAGAAGGAAGAGTTTTAAAAGAAAAAAAAACGCAAGCCCTTCCCAAGGGAGCCTACCCAAAGCTCACTATGAGTTGCATTTTCCCTTTGCCCCCTTCCCTGCTCCCAGCAAGTAAACAAAAGCATTGAAATTACAACACTACGAAACTCCTAAGAGTAAATCATAATAAACAAACAAACAAGCAAACAAACAAATCCAGAAGTGTCAAAAGATCATAAGTAAACTTTGGGATTCAGGATTTACCTGCTCTGATCCCAGTTGGCAGCAAAAAGGACTAAAATCTTCCTCCCATAATGGTCCAGATTGGCCAGGCCCCCAGGAAAGCCATCCTTCAGTGCCTGCTTGATGCCAGGGTCAGTGGCCTTGAAGCTTTTGAACATATCCAGGTTCTGCTGCCGGTACTCAAAGTATTGGGCCAAGAGGCGAAAAGCTTCGAAGTGATGAAATTTCCTGGCCCTCAAGAAGCGTAAGATAAAAGCGTCATCGGTGCGCAGAAAGCCAATGTCCGGCCTAGTGATGACCATGTCCCTTACTTCTTGGATGTCCTGGTGCAGAGTGTCTGGGTTCTCATTGAGTTCCAGGCGAGCTTTTTCCAAAGTCTCAGGAGAGAGACCAGCTTGCAAATGAGTCATTGTCCCCTTGTATCCAAGCTGTCTACTCTGATTCTCTCTTTGTGTGTCCAACAATATACCTGGTACTTGTCACCTCCACACCACACTCTGGCCTCCGGTTCTCCTCACTGCTGTCTGCTTTCTTTCCTGTACAAGAAATGGTTCCTCTTCTGTTTTAAGCCAAGTACCCTGTTGCTCCTGCTTTTCCCCATAGCTTTTCTGGAGAGTATTTAAACGTCTCCCCCTAATGCCCCTTAAAAAACAATGCTTCCCATTTGAAATGAGCCTTTGGACAGGCCCTGTAAGCCTGTCTCTTGTCCTTTACCACTCTGAATTAAAAGAGGAAGAAAGAAAGAAAGAAAGAAAGAAAGAAAGAAAGAAAGAAAGAAAGAAAGAAAGAAAGAAAGAAAGAAAGGAAGGAAGGAAGAAAGGAAGGAAGGAAGAAAGAGAGAAAAGGAAGGAAGGAAGGAAGGAAGGAAGGAAGGAAGGAAGGAAGGAAGGAAGGGAAAAGGAAAGGAAAGGAAAGGAAAGGAAAGGAAAGGAAAGGAAAGGAAAGGAAAGGAAAGGAAAGGAGAAAGGAAAAGGAAGAAGAGGAGAGGAGAGGAGAGGAGAGGAGAGGAGAGGAGAGGAGAGGAGAGGAGAGGAGAGGAGAGGAGAGGAGAGGAGAGGAGAGGAGAGGAGAGGAGAGGAGAGGAGAGGAGAGGAGAGGAGAGGAGAGGAGAGGAGAGGAGAGGAAACACTAATTCCAACTAGCATTAGTCTTGGTTCTGTCTTCTCTTGCCTTGCAAGATGTAAAGAAAACAACCCCCATGGACATCTCAGCCCCAGCACTGTAAATCTGCTGCTGTGGTCCCTGATAAAGGATGTGCCTGCCACAGATAAAGATGAGAATTCTGATTAATAATAAGGTGGCTCTTCAGCTGTGAGATCCAAGGCGGGGAGGGAGCGTCTTTGGCAGAAAGAGAGAGAAAGAGGAAGGGAAAGAAGCTTATTTCTCTCTGCTTATTCAAAGGTGCTATTTTTATAGGATGTCGTTGTGTGGTTTTTACTTTAGGTTATTACGATCCAATTAGGGGAGACTGCAAATCGTGAACCTCTTCCACACACAGTAATTTCATAAGGCTCCAGCTGGGTATTGGGTACCTTTGACAGAGGCGTGGGCTCACCCTCCCCACCCAGCCCCCAACTTCTGCCTAGTCTCTCCCTTTATTTCAGGGGACTTGCCAAGGAAGTGGAGGATAATGATAAGGACAGGAGGAAACCTTTTTGGGAGCAAAGGTGTCAAAACCAGGGTGGGTGCAGGGAGTTGTGGAACATGAAATAAAAATGTCTCTTATTTTCCCTATAACCCCCACCCCCACCCCAAAGCCAGAAAGAAGAAAGAGCAGTCAGTTCCTACCAGCAAACCGCGAGGCAGAGTCACTAAGCAATGCGGCACTCCCCAGCATCCATCAGCCCTGGCGGAGGTGGTGGCGGGGGTGGGGGCAACAGCAGCATCTACTCCTCTCAGAGGGATGGAGCAGTGGAGAGAGATGGTGGCTGAGACCCGCCTGAGGATTCACCAGGGAGCAGCCCTGGTGAATCCTCATCCAAGGACCTCATCCAAGGACAGCCAGCCTGTCAGCAGGAAGGGTGGGGACCCGCAGAGCTAGGACCTCGCTGCCCAGCCAGCCTTTTTTTGCCTTCGAGAGAGGAAGAAGGGAGGGGATGGGAACGCCGGGACGGTGCAAGCCCACTAGGGCTGTGGCCGCCTTTACCTTTGTACTCCTAAGCGGTAGCACGGCGCGGCCCGCAGGGTCTGTTCCACTGCCCCCAGAGCGACTGGGTCCCGCGCGCCCCTGGGGCTGCCGCAGCCACTCCTGAGCCCGCTGCTGCTAAAAGAGGATCCGGCTCATCCCAACTCTTGATTATCCCAGAAGAGAGCTCCTAGCGTTGTAGGCGCTCACACATGCTCTCCGCTCCTCTCTCTGCCTCTTAGGGGTAGGAACGAATTTTGGGAGACATTCAAATATTCCAAGCCCCAAGTTCAGCCTGCTCTGGTCCCCAGGTCCCAGCCAGGTCCAGCTCTAACTGGTCTAGAGGAACAGCTATGACCTCACAGCATCCCCATGCTCCTCCTCGCTTTGTGTGCATGACCCAGGAGTGTGAGGTAGAGTAGCACTTGCTTTTGCAACTTAATTGAGGTTGAGAAACCTTTTCTGGTTCTTGTGGGTAATTTTGATTGAGTAGGAGTACGGAAACGTCTTGTATTTTCTGCTTTTGTTGTACTCAGAGATATTTAATTTTAAGAAATATTAAACTATCCCTATTAAATTCCCTTTGAAGAGGATGGAAACAACATCCAGACAAAAATCAACAATACCAAGAATAACATTGTCATAGGGCAGGGGGTTGAATGGGAGCAGGGCGAAGAGGGCACTTGACTCCTAATAAACTGTATTTCCAGTTACTCCTAGAGATATGCTCTTTCCTTGTAATGCATCTTTATACTGGGGTTATAATAAACAAAAAGAACCCTTGGACCTGTGATGCCTGGAAATCTATTTTTTAAAAAAAGTTTTCAATTTTCAAAGCACAGTGCGCATTACTCAAACTGTAAGAAAGTGTCCTGAGTTTAAGTTACCCCAATGCAGCAACTCTTTACTGAACTCCAGTGTAGGTCAGTATTATAGATAGACCTGGAGCTAATTATATTTGATGTTAATTCTGTTCTCCTGTGAGTGGTTGTGAACAAGGAATGAGTTGGCACTCAGGTGATTTCCTGTAAAACTATTTCCCACCTCAATTTGTAAAACAAAGGAGAGCTGATGATTGGGCAAATGTAAGGCAAGGGGTAGCAGAAGGTGAAGAGAGAGAGAGAAGAAGGAGAAAATGGAAGAGGGAGAGGACACAAAGGAGGGGAAAGAAGAAGAAAAGCAGAACAGAAGCACCTGGCCTGGAGAAACCACAAGTTCTAAGGGGTCTCATAGATGTGGAAGATGGTAGTGTAGCAGAAGATCTGCCCAATCTAGGGGCACAGCATATGTTCATATTAATTGAGTCATATTTGGATTGGAGATTTACAGGTCAGTGTTCTACATTCTGTGAACAGGAGGTGCCCCTGAAGTTGCCAACTTTAAAGACTGTTAGACTTTCAAGTTATACAACATTAGTTTTGTTTTCTTGAGTATGGTACTGATAAAAAAAAAAATAAAGGAGTGTGATATGGCATACTACATCATTTGTCAAGTAAATTATTGTGAAATAATTTAAGAACCAGAAAAGGGGAATAAGTCATACACATATTGGTTAAAATTTAAATGCAAGAGGTGAAAATTAGTCATATAAATAGATATGTGTGTGCTTATGAATATATCTGGTGTGTGTATGAATATATCTGGTGTGTGTATGTGTCTATGGTATATATTTTACATATACACTTTACATCTCTTGGGAACTATGGGGAACTGATTCCTAGGTCTTGTGGATATCAAACTCTCACAGGTTTACATATATAGAATGCTACAGAATTTGTATATATTCTACACACATCTTCCATGTGCTTAAAACATCTCTATATTACTTGTGATAATTAACTCAATGCAAATACTGTGTAAATATTTGTCATGCTGATTCTTTAGGGAATAATGATGAAGAGATGGAAACTGTGCAAGTATTTTAGTTCTCAGTTTGTTGAATCCACAAATACAGAACCCATAAATATGAATCTTTATTCTATATAAATTGGCTTTAGCCAATATCTAAAAGTTAGAAGAAATTCCTTTCTCATATCAACTTATAAACAAGTTTTAGCTATCACCAACACTGAAAGTGAATTTTCTACAATTATCTTGTGTTTCTACATGTCTTACAAAAAAGATAATAGGTACCTATTATCCAGACTAACTTTTGTTTCCTGACCAACAGTAATCTTGGAGGGGCTTTGAAAGATAGAGATAATGCTGCCTCCATCTGAAATCAAGGTAAGTCGTTATCTAGGAATGGAGCTAAAATCTCCTTATTGAGCCAAAGGCAAACACCAGGCTTATGGAAATTTACTACTCCAAAAGTACCCTGTATATGTACAAATATCACCTGACTTTCTTTTCTTAACTCCATAGGAAAAAAAGCTAAGAACCCAATGCCTGACATGGATATTCATGCTTCATAATGGCTTGATAAACACGAATGTTTGATCATATTTGCTACCAGGATTCCTAAAATTACATTAATTTGATACCTTAAAATAAATAAACACAGATTTCTCAGTGTATTTTAAAAACAACTGCTTACTATCACTCTCTAAAGTGTAACTCTTTGAGATATAGATAGATAGATAGAGATAAAGAGAGATAGATAAACAGAAACACAGAGGAACAAATAGATTTTGTTGCTATTATTATTGCGTGAAATGCTGGTGTTGGAACTAAAACCCTTGAACATACAAAGGAAGCACTCTACCTAACAATGAAACATATCCCCAGGCCCTCTTCAGACTAAATTTTATATTTTTTATTATTTAAAAAATTTTAAATTTAAATATATTTTGGTAATACTCTTTCCATTCTCCAAGCCTTTCCAGATCCTCCCCACCACCCAACATTAAGTTTTTTCTCAAAAAACAAAAACCCAATACAACAAACCCCTCCCCAAAGCAAGAAAACAAAATAAAGCCAAAAAGGAAAAAGCAAACAAAACAAAACAAAAATACTAAATTGTAATCAAATAAAAGCATGCACGGAAAGCTATGGAGTTAGTTATATGTTGGTCAACTATGCCTGAACACGAGGCCTGTCCAGGAGAGTGGTTAATATACTCAGTGTCATTCTGTTAGAGAAAACAGATTTCCCATCTCCTAGGAGATTTAGGTGACAGCTCAGTTGTTAATCTTTATTCAGTGGCTAACTTTTTCATTCATTCATCAATATTTTTTGAAAATATATCAAGATAAAATCCATTAAGAAAAGATAAACGTTATCACATCGAAGTTGGACAAGACAAAACAAAACAAAACAACAAAAAATGGAGCTTAGAAGAAGGCACAAGAATCAAAAATATACTTGTTCCCACATTCAGAGACCCCATAAAAACACTAAACAGGAAACCATAATATATATGCAGAAAATCTGGTGCAGACCCTGTGAATGCAGCAATGGGGTCTTTCAGTTTGTGGAGAGCAACCTATATAGTCTTTGCAACAGCCTGGTTTTTGTGGGGATTCCCATAGAACCTCTTCAGTCAACAACTTAAATACATATAACCCCCACTCCATCCATCCATCCATCTATAAAGATCTATTCTATTTCCCTTACCTAACAATGTCTATCTGTCCCCTCTAGTTCCTTACTCTATATCTACCTTCTGTGGTTCTATGGATTCTAGGTTGCTTATCACTGACTTCACAGCTAATATCCACAAATTTCTGAGTCTGGCATTCCTCATTTCTAGTTCCATCTATTTGCCTGCAAATTTCATGATGTCATTTTTAATAGCTGAGTAATACATTGTATAAAGTTACCACATTTTTTTATTCATTCTTCTGTTGAGAGATATCTAAGTTGTTTCCAATTTCTGGCTATAATGAAGAGAGAAGCAATAAATATCGTTTAGTATGTGTCTCTCTGGTTCGATAAAGAGTCCTTTGGAACAATGGCCAGGAATGGTGTAAATGGATTTTGAGGGAGATGATCCCACATTCCTGAGAAGTTGCCACCCATCCAGAACTACTGTAGAAGTGTGCACTCCCACCTGCAACATATCAGTGTTCCTGTTACTTAGTGTCCTCACCAGGATGAGTTGTTATTGTCTTGTTGATCCTACCCATTCTGACAAGTGTAAAATAAAATCTCCAAGGAGTTTTGAATTGCATCTTCCACTCCTTATCTTGACTCTTCTCTCTCTGATAACGAGGATGATTTTTATTATCTAAACTTTTTTTAATGTTGTTTCAATTTCTCCTTATTAAGAACCCTCTATATCCTCTAAAAAAGAAAAAAGAAAGAAAAAGTCTCCAGTGTTGTTTCCTCATTCTCCAATACACCTTCTACAAGTCTCATCCTTCCCATCTTACATTTGGAGTTCCACTGCAGTTGGGGAAATGTATACTGAAATATGTGAGGAAGACCTCAAAGGGATTTTTTTTCCTGGCCCTGCCATTTCCCTATACTGGGGTATAGAACCTTCACAGGATCAAGGGACTCAGTTAATTCCACATCATGTATAGACACTATGTATTGAGACTACAATCTTTCCCTGCCTATGAGACATACAGGACACCCATTTTCACAAAATAACTGTGTATATATATGCCTACACCTTAACTCAACAAAAATTTTCAATGTCCCAGGCGTTTGCATACTGAAGACTCCTTGATGGTTCAGATAGTGGGGACCCAGCAGAATCATCAAAGACATCAGGGAACTGAATTGAAAATGTTATAAGATATGGAAACTTACAGAGTTTTTGGAGTCAGTCCTTTGATTGGAAATTATTGTCCTACTTACTTGATCCTTATTCTTCTGATTGTTCCTCCCCAAATCTCTCACTTTGAGCTTAGAATTCTTGTTTGTTTTAATTTTTATGTGAGAAATTCCTTTTTATAAATTCCCCAGTACAGCTCTAAGGGTCAAAACTTACTTGTGTTACTAAATCATTGTTGTACATTTTACATTACAAAATACACATGTGCATTTTACATCAACAGTACTTCACTAATTGGTGATAATTAGTTAATTCTAGATTGATGACAATGTTTGTAAATACTTTGATTTTTCCATATTTTTCCTAGCTTCTCTTGTTGCTATTGTAAAATACCAGTAGTTTTAACATTGTTTTTAAAGTAATTTTTATTTTTCTCTGATTCTATATTATCTAGTTATTTTAAATTTCAGTCTTTTTTTTTTTTAGATATTTTCTTTATGTACATTTCAAATGTTATCCCCTTTCCTAGTTTCCCCTCCAAAAACCCTCTATCACCTCCGCCCTACCTCTGCTTAACAACCCACCCACTCCTGCTTCCTGGCCCCGCCATTTCCCTATACTGGGGTATAGAACCTTCACAGGATCAAGGGACTCTCTTCCCACTCATGATCAACTAAGCCATCCTCTACTACATATGCAGCTAGAGCTATGAGTCCCACCATGTGTTTTCTTTGGATCATGGTTTAGGGAGATCTGGTTAGTTCATTTTGCTGTTCTTGCTATGGGGCTGCAAACCCCTTCAGCTCCTTGGGACCTTACAATAGCTCCTTCATTGGGGACTCTATGCTCCCTCCAAAGAACAGCTGTGAGAATCCACTTCTGTATTTATCAAGCACTGGCAGAGCCTCTCAGGAAACAGATATATCAGGTTCCTGTCAGCAAAATCTCATTGGCATTCACAATACTCTCTGGTTTGGTGTTTGTTTATGGGATGGATGCCCAGGTGGGGCAGTCTCTGGATGGTCATTCCTTCATTCTCTGCTTCAGACTTTGTCTCTGTAACTCATTCCACGGGATTTTTGTTCTCTTTCTGCGAAAGATTGAAGTATCGACACTTTGGTCTTCCTTTCTCTTTGAGTTTCATATGTTTTTGCAAATTGTATCTTGGGTATTCTGAACTTCTGGGCTAATATCCACTTATCAGTGAATGCATATCAAGTGTGCTCTTTTGTGATTGGGTTGCTTCACTCTGCATGATATACTCCAGATCCATCCATTTGTATAAGATTTTCAAAAATTCAATGTTTTAAATAGCTGAGTAGTACTCCATCATGTAAATATACAATATTTTCTGTATCCATTCCTCTATTTAGGGACATCTGAGTTCTGTCCAGCTTCTGGCTATAATAAATAAGGCTGCTATGAACATAGTGGAGCAAATGCCCTTATTACAAGTTGGAGCATCTTTTGGGTATATCCCCAGGAGTGGTATTGCTGGATCATCTGGAAGTACTATGTCCAATAATCTGAGGAACCACCAACCTGATTTCCAGAGTGGTTGTACCAGCTTGCAATCCCACCAGCAGTGGAGGAGTGTTTCTCTTTCTCCACATCCTTGTCAGCATTTGCTGTCACCTGAATTTTTGATCTTAGCCATTCTGACTAGTGTGAGGGTTGTTTTGATTTGCATTTCCCTGATGATTAAGGATGTTGAACATATTTTTAGGTGCTTCTCAGACATTCGGGATTCCTCAGTTGAGAATTCTTTATTTAGCTCTGCACCCATTTTTTTTAATAGGATTATTTGATTTTCTGGAGTCTAACTTCTTCAGTTCTTTCTATATATTGGGTATTAGCCCTATATTATATTTAGGATTGGTAAAGATCATTTGCCAATCATTGGTTGACTTTTTGTCTTATCGACAAGATTTACAATTTTATAAGGTCCCATTTGTTAATTCTTGATCATATATTACAAGCCATTGATATTATGTTCAGGAATTTTTTCCCTGTGCCCAAATCTTCGAGGCTCTTCACCATGTTAAACTCCATAAGTTTCAGTGACTCTGGTTTTATGTGGAGTTCCTTGATCAACTTAGACTTGAGGCTTGTACAAGGAGATAAGAACAGATCAATTTGCATCCTCCTACATGCTAACCAATAATTGAGCCAACACCACTTGTTGAGAATGTTGTCTTTTTTCCACTGGATGGTTTTAGCTTTTTTGTCAAAGATCAAGTGAACATAGGTGTGTGGGTTCACTTCTGGGTCTTCAATTCTATTCCATTGATCTGCCTGGCTGTCACTGTACCAGTACCATGCAGTTTTTATAACAATTGCTCTGTAGTATATCTTGAGGTCAAGGATGGTGATTCCACCAGCGTTTCTTTTATTGTTCAGATAGTTTTTGCTATCCTAAATTTTTGTTATTCCAGATGAATTTGAAAATTGCCCTTCCTAACTCAGGGAAGAATTGAGTTGGAATTTTGATGGGATTGCAGTGAATCTGTAGGTTGCTTTCGGCAAGATAGCCATTTTTACTATATTAATCTGGCCAATCCATGAGCATGGGAGATCTCTCCATCTTCTAAGATCTTCTTTGATTTCTTTCTTCAGAGACTTGAAGTTCTTATCATACAGATCTTTCACTTCCTTAGAGTCACACCATGGTATTTTATATTATTTGTGACTATTGTGAAGGGTATTGTTTCCCTAATTTTTTCTCAGCCTGTTTATCCTCTGTGTACAGAAAGGCCACTCATTTGCTTGAGTTAATTTTATATCCAGCTACTTCACTGAAGTTGTATATTAGATTGAGGAGTCCTCTGGTGGAATTTTTGGGTTCATGTATGTATACTATCATACTATCTGCAAATAGTGATATTTTGAATTCTTCCTTTTTCAATTTATACCCCTTTGATCTCCTTTTGTTGTCTAATTGCTCTGGCTAGGACTTCAAGTACTATATTGAATAGGTAGGGAAAGAGTGGACAACCTTACCTGGTCCCTGATTTTAGTGCGATTGCTTCAAGTTTCTCTTCATTTAGTTTGATATTGACTACTTATCTGCTGTATATTTTTTATTATGTTTAGGTATATTCCTTGAAATACTAATCTTTCAAAGACTTTTATCATGAATGGGTGATTTGTCTAATGCTTTCTCCACATATAATGACATGAACATGTGGTTTTTATTTTCTTTGAGTTTTTTTTTAATAGTAAATTACATTGATGCATTTCCATATGTTATATCATGCTTGCATCCCCAGGATGAAGCCTACTTGATCATGATGGATGATCGTTTTGATGTGTTCTTGGATTCAGTTTCTGAGAATTTTATTGAGTATTTTTGCATCAATATTCATAAGGGAAATTGGTCTGAAGTTCTCTTTCATGTTGGGTCTTCGTGTGATTTAGGTATCAGTAATTGTGGTTTCATAGAACAAATTCAGTAGAGTACCCCTGTTTCTATTTTGTGGAACACTTTGAGGAGTATTGATGTTAGGTCTTCTTTGAAGGTCTGATAGAACTCTACACTAAACCCATCTGGTCCTGGGCTTTTTTTTTTTGGTTGGGAAACTATTAGTGACTGTTTCTATTTCTTTAGGGAATATAGAACAGTTTAGATCAATAATCTGATCCTGATTTAATTTTGGTGCCTGGTATCTATCAAGAAAAATTATCCATTTCATCCAGGTTTTCCAGTTTTGTTGAGTATAGGCTTTTGTAGTAGGATCTGATGATTTTTTGGATTTCTTCAGATTCTGTTGTTATGTCTCCCTTTGCATTTCTGATTTTGTAAATTAGGATACTGTCCCTGTGCCCTCTAGTAAGTCTGGCTCAGGGTTTATCTATCTTATTGATTTTCTCAAAAAAAAAAAAAAAAAAAAAAACAGCTGCTGGTTTTGTTGATTCTTTAAAATCTTTGTTGATTATTTTTGTTGGTTCTTTTTGTTTTCACTTGGTTGATTTTAGCCCTGAGTTTGATTATTTCCTGCTGTCTACTCCTCTTGGATGAATTTGTTTCCTTTTGCTCTAGAGCTTTTAGGTGTGCTGTCAAGGTGCAGTCTATGGTCTGTTCAGCTACTTTTTGGAGACTCTCAGAGCTATGAGTTTTCCTCTTGGGACTGCTTTCACTTTGTCCCAAAGTTTGGGAATGTTGTGGCTTCATTTTCATTAAATTCTAAGAAGTCTGTACTTTCTTTATTTCTTCCTTGACCAAGTTATCATTGAGTAGAGTGTTGTTCAGCTTCCATGTGTATGTGGACTTTCTATTATTTATGTTGTTATTAAAGATCAGCCTTAGTCCGTAGTAATCTGATAGAATTCATGGGATTATTTTGCTATCTTTCAATATAAATAAAATATTTATTCAATAAAATATTTTCAATACTTTGTATCTGTTTAGGCCTGTTTTGTGACCAATTATATGGTCAATTTGGAGAAGGTACCACAAGGTGCTGAGAAGAAGATACAGTCTTTTGTTTTAAGATAAAATGTTCTATAGATAAGTTAAATCCATTTGTTTCATAACTTCTGTTAGTTTCATTGTATCTCTGTTCTGTTTCTGTTTCCAGGATCTGTCCATTGATGACAGTGTGGTATTGAAGACTTCCACTATTATTGTGTGAGGTACAATGTGTGCTTTGAGCTTTAATAAAGTTTCTTTAATGAATGTGGATGCTCTTGCATTTAAAGCATAGATGTTCAGAATTGAGAGTTCATCTTGGAAGTTTTTACATTTGATGAGTATCATGTGCCTCCTTGTCTTTTTTGATAACTTTATGTTGAACGTTGGTTTTATTAGATATTAGAATGGCTATTCCAGCTTGTTTCTTGGGACCATTTGCTTAGAAAATTGTTTTCCAGACTCATTTTATTCATCTACATTTCATAAGATATCCTCCTTTCTGGTTATCCTTCCACGAACCTCCCATCCCATCTCCACTCATTCCATCCCCTTTGCCTTTATGAGGGTGCTACTCTACACATTCACCGTTACCACCTCACACTCTAGCACCCCCTGTGCTGGGTCATCAAGCCCACCTCCTCTCCCATAGCTGTCAGATAAGGCCATCCTTTGAAATATATTTAGCAGAGGCTCCCTCCATGTATATTCTTTAGTCAGTGGTTTAGTACCTGGGAGCTCTGGATGGTCCAATTAGTTAATATTCTTCTTCTTATAGGGTTGCAATCCACCTCAGCTCCTTCAGTCCATCCCATTGGGGTCTTCCATTGGGGTCTCCAGGCTCAATTCAATAGTTGGATGTAAGGATCTATATCTGTATTGGTCAGGTGCTGGTAGAACCTCTCAGAGAACAGCCATTTCCTGTCAGCAAGCATTTCTTGGCATGAACACTAGTGTAGTGGTTTGGTGTCTGCAGATGGTATGGATCCTTAGGTGGGAAGGTTTGCGGATGGCCTTTCTTTTGGTCTCTGCTCCACATTTTGGCCCTGTCTTTCCTTTAGATAGGAATATTTCTGTGCTTAAAATTTTAAGATGCATGGGTGGTCCCATCCTTCAAATTAAGGCCTTGCCTATTTACTGGAGGTGGTCTCTACAGGTGGTATCTCCCCTTTGTTGGATATTTCAGCTAAAGTCATCACAAATGACTCCTATGAGCCTCTAGCTACCCAGGAGGCTGGGACTTTCTAGTAGCTACACAAGTTCCCTGCCCCCCTCTGATACATGTTTCTATTTAATTTCTTGATCCTCTGTACTTCTCTCCTGTCCCTTCTAATCCCTGTTTCTGCCCTCACACCCATCCCCTTTTCCTTTACTCTGTTCTTTCCTTCCCTGGTTCCTTCCTCCTTCTAGCACCTGTGATTCTATTCTTCATCATTCAGTGTAGAATGGAAGCATCTACACATTGGTCTTCCTTCTTAAGCTACATATGGTTTGTGGGCTGTATCATGAGAATTTTGGCTAAAATCCACATATCAATGAGTGTTCTTTTGTGTCTAGGTTACCTCATTCAAGGTGATATTTTCTAATCAATCCATTTGCCTGCAAACTTCATGCAGTCATTGTTTTTAATGATTGAATAGTACTCCATTGTGTAAATGCACCACATTTTCTGTATCCATTCTTCTGTTGAGGGATATCTGGGTTGTTTCCAGCTTCTGGCTATTATAAATAAGTCTGCTATAAACATAGTGGAGCATGTGTCCTTATTACATATTAGAACATCTTTTGAATACATTTCCAGTAGTGGTTTAGCTGTGTCTTCAGGTAGAAATAATTCCAAATTTTCTGAGAAACCACCAGACTGATTTCCAGAGTGGTTGTACCAGCTTGCAATCCCACCAACAATGAAAAAGTATTCCTCTTCTTCACATCCTCTATAGTATCTCCTATTGCCTGAGTTTTTTCTCTTTGCCATTCTAATTGGTATGAGGTGGAATCTCAAGGACAATTTTATTTGTATTTCCCTGATGACTAAGGATGTTAAATATTTTTTAAGTGCTTCTCAGCTGTTGGAGTTCCTCAGTTGAAAATTCTCTATTTAGCTCTCTACCCCATTGTAATAGGGTTATTAAATTTAATAGGGTTCTCTGGAGTCTAATTTCTTGAGTTCTTTGTATATATTGGATATTAGCCCTGTATCAGAAGTAGGGTTGGTAAAAATCTTTTCCCAATCTGTGGGTTGCCATTTTGTACTATTGACAGTGTTCTTTGCCTTACAGAAGCTTTGTAATTTTATGAGGTCCTATTTGTCAATTGTTGATCTTAGAGCATGAGCCATTGGTGTTCTCCTCAGGAAATTTTACCCTGTGCCAGGAAGTTTGAGGTTCTTTCCCATTTTCTATTGTATTAGATTCAGGATATATGGTTTTATGTGGAGGTCTGTGATCCCCTTGGACTTAACTTTGTACAAGGAGATAACAATGGATCAATTTGCATTCTTCTAAATTCTTACTGCCAGATGAACCAGCACCATTTGTTGAAAATGCTGTCTTTCTTCCACTGGATGATTTTGGCTTCTTTTTCTAACATCAAGTGACCATAGGTGTGTGGGTTCATTTCTGGGTCTTCAATTCTATTCCACTGATCTACCTGCCTGTTACTGTACCAATACCATGCTGTTTTTATTACAATTGCTCTGTAGTACAGATTGAGGTCAGGGATGGTGATTCTCCCAGAAGTTCTTTTATTAGCTGTAGGATTTGTCTCTTGGTTTTTTGGGTACCTTATGTATACTATCATATCATCTACAACTAGTGATTTCTTGACTTCCTCCTTTCCAATTTATATCCCTTTGATCTCTTTTTATTGCCTAATTGCTCTGGCTAGAACTTCGAGTACTACATTGAATAGATAGGGGAGAGTGTCCCTTATTTTAGTGGGAATGCTCCAAGTTTCTCTCCACTTAGTTTGATGTTGGCTATTAGTTTGCTGTATATTGCTTTTAATATGTTTAGATATGGACCTTTAATTCCTGATCTCTTCAATAATTTTAACATTAAAGGGTGTTGTATTGTTTCTATCTTATGGAATACTTTGAGAAGTATTGGTATTAGTTTTTCTTGGAAAGTCTGATAGAATTCTTCACTAAAGTCATCTGGTCCTAAGCTTTTTTTGGTTGGGAGACTTTTAATGACTGCTTCTATTTCTTTAGGGGTTATGGGACTTTAGGGGTTATGGGTATCAGATGGTGTATCTGATCCTGATTCAACTTTGGTACCAGGTATCTGTCTAGAAAATCATCCTTTTCATCTACATTTTCCAGTTTTGGTGAGTATAGGTTTTTGTAATAAGATCTGATGAATTTTTTAATTTCTCTGGTTTCTGATGTTATGTCTCCCTTTTCATTTCTGATTTTGTTAATTTAGATACTATCTCTGTGCACTCTGGTTAGTCTGGCTAAGGATCTATCTATCTTGTTGATTTTGTTAAAGAACCAACTTCTAGTTTGTTGATTCTTTGCATAGTTCTCTTTGTTTCTACTTGGTTGATTTCAGCCCTGCCATCTACTTCTCTTGGGTATATTTGCTTATTTTTGTTCTAGAGCTTTCAGATGTGCTATTAAGGTACTAGTGTTTGCTCTCTCCAGTTTCTTTATGGAGGCACTTAGGTCTACGAGTTTTCTTCTTAGCACTGCTTTCATTATGTCACATAATTTTGGGTAAGTTGTGCCTTTATTTTCATTAAATTCTAAGAAGTCTTCAATTTTTTTATTTCTTCCCTGACCAAGTTATCATTGAATAGAGAGTTGTTCAGCTGCCAGGTGTATGTGGGTTTCCTTATGTTTTTGTTTTTATTGAAGGCCAGCCTTAGTCCATGGTGATCTGATAGGATGTGTGGGATTATTTCGATTTTCTTGTATCAGTTAAGGCTTGTTTTGTGTCTGATAATATGGCCAATTTTGGAGAATGTACCATGAGATGTTGAGAAGAAGTTATATTATTTGGTTTTAGGGTGAAATGTTCTATAGATATCCATTAAATATATTTGGTCCATAACTTCTGTCATTTTCACTGTGTCTCTTTTAAGTTTCTGTTTCCATAATCTGCCCATCGGTGAAAGCATGTTGTTGAAGTCTCCTGCTATTATTGTGTGAGATTCAATGTGTGATTTGAGCTTCAGTTATGTTCCTTTTACAGATATGGTTGACGTTACATTATTGGGCACAGATGTTCAGAATAGAGAGTTCATCTTGGTGGACTTTTCCTTTGATGAGTATGTAGTGTCTTTTCCTTTTTTTTGATACTTTTTGGTTAAAAGTCTATTTTATTGTATACTAGAATTTCTACTTCAGCCTGTTTCCAGGGACCATTTGCTTGGAAAAAAATTTCCAGCCCTTTACTTTGAGTTCATGTCTGTCTTTGTCACTGATGTGTGTTTGCTATATTCAGCAAGTTGCTGGGTCCTGTTTATGTGGTCTATAGTCTATATCATTTTATTGGGGAATTGAGTCCATTGGTGTTCAGAGATATTAAGGACCAATGATTGTTGCTATTTTTGTTGATAGAGGTGGAATTACGTTTGATTTAGGAGTTTTCACTCTCTTCTATATCTATTATTTTTAGGTTTAGTGTTTTCATTGTATCCTGGATTTCTTGTATGTTTTGAATTATGAGGATTATTTTGCTTTTTGTATTTTCTTTGATTGTTGTGTCAATGTCTTCTATGCTATCTTCTTTTCCTGAAATTTTCTCTTCTATCTCTTGTATTCTGTTGGTGACGCTTGCATCTGTGACTCCTGGTCTCTTTCCTAGGTTTTCCATCTCCAGGGTTATCTTCCTTTGTGTTTTCTTTAATATTTCTTTTTCCATTTTTAGATCCTGGATGGTTTTGTTCCCTTCCCTCACCTATTTGATTGTGTTTTTCTATGTTTCTTTAAAAGATTTATATGTTTCTTCTTCAAGGGGTTCTACTTGTTTATTCAAGTATTTCTTTAAAAGAATTATTTATGTCCTTCTTGAAGTCCTCTATCATATTCATTTTAGATTTTAGATCTGGATTTTTTTTCAGGTGTGTTGGGGTATCCAGAGATTGGTGTGGCAGGAGAACTAGGTCTAGTTTTATCAAGTAGCATTGGTTTCTGTTGCTTATTTTTGTTCCTTGTGTTTGCCTCTCAACATCTGGCTATCTCTAATGCTAACTGGCCTTGCATTTTCTGTGAGTCTGACAGTCTATCCCTGCTGTGAGCCTTGTTATGTCAGACCTCCTGAGAGTCCAGCTATTTCTGCAATCCTGTTATTCTGTGATCCTAGGATCCTGGGATCCTGAGATTCTGGATGTGTCAGAACACCTGGGAGTCAAGCTGCCTCTGAGATTCTGAGATCCTGATGTGTCAGAGCTCCTGGGAGTCAAGATTTCCGTGGGTATTGTAGGAGTTTGTCAGAAGCCAGAGGCCTGGGTCCACTACAGGCGCAGGTGCAAACCAGAAGAATCATGTGCCTCTGGCTAGGTGGTGGTTTCTGAGTTCCCTGTGTCCCACGGGTTCCAGTTAAGCTGGGTATTGGGGCAGAGCTTGGGGTCTCACCTGAGATCCTGCTGATCCAGAGCTCCTGGGAGTTAAGCTCTCTCTGGGTGTTATAGGAATGGGTATGGAGCCAGATACCAGTGACTGCTCTGGGACGAGGTGCAAACTGGAAGGGCAGTGTTTAACTCTTATATCAGCTCTTGGGATTCTTTTCTTCTTGTTGGGTTGCCATGTCTAACTTCAATATGATGAGTTTTGTTTTATTGTATTATATTTTATAATTTGTTTTGTTATGCTTGGTTGATATCTCTTAGGAATCTTTTTTTTATGATTGAGTAAAAGAGAGTGGATCTGGAGGGAATGGGAGACAGGGAGGAGCTGGTAGGGATAGAGGGAGAGGACACTAAAATCAGAAATAATTCATAAGAAACAAATCTGTTTTTAATTAAAGATAAAAATAAAAGAGAAATTTATGAAATCAAAAACAGTATAAAGAAATCAAAAAAATTGTATAAGACATGTAAGTGGACATAAAGAAAACCCAAATAGAGAGAAAAATGGAAATGAATCTTTAAAAATTTGTGAAGAAATCTCAGAGGTGAGCCTCACCAAGAGAATAAAAGAGATAGAAGGGTGAATCCAAGTTCTTGAAGACAATATAGAAGAAACAAACACCTCAGTCGACTAAAATCCAAAACAAAAAATCTAGAATGTCTGGGATAGTATTAAAAGATCAAATCTGTGAATAATAGGAATAGAGAAAAGAGAATATATCCAACTCAAAGGCACAAAAAAATATTTTCAAAAAAATTATAGGAGAAAAACTTCCCAAACAAAGGAAGGAGGTTCCTATCAAGGTACAAAAAGCATACAAAATACTAAGGAGAACCAGTAAGAATTTCTTATGAAACATAATAATTGAATCATGAAACATACAGAACAAAGAAAGAATATTAAAAGTTGCAAGGAAAAAAAGACCAAATTTAAAACAAAATAATAAAATCAGAATTATTAGAATAACACCTGACTTGTCAATGGAGATTGAAAGCCAGGAAAAAGAGCCTGGACAGATGTTATACAAGTTCTAAGAGACCACAGATGCAAGCCCAAACTACTATAGTTAGCAAAATAATTCAGATAAATGGTATTATAAATCCAGTGGAGCAAGTAGGTAGTTATAGTCTTTCCACTTTAATTAACCCAATCAATAAAATCCACACAGGCTTTCCCAGAAATCCATCTCCCAGGTGAGATTATTGGCTTCCATCAGGCTAACAATGAAGATTAAACATTCCAAGTATAGTCCATGCAATGCTCATGAGATTTACTCACTTTAAAATTCAAATATTAACTTGATGTGCTATGTTCTATCTGGCAAGGCAAACCAAAGGTCTGTTTGCTACAGAGAAGAAGATATAATCATAAACTTTAACAGTGAACTGTGAGACCTATTTTATCAACACTAGAAATGAAAGCAAAGGACTCCCTTCGCTGTGGCAAGCAGTGTCAACCTTACCATGAAAGGATTGTGTCTGTCCAGAAAGACAACCAGACAATGACTACAGAACTGGTCATGGACTGTATCCTGCATCGGTGAGCCACAATAAACACTTCCTTAGTTGAGTTGTTCTGCCAAGTATTTCATCACAACAGAGACAAAAAGACCTAGTCCAGCCAACTTCTCTTGCTTATGGGCTTTTGCATACTCTATTCCACACTCTGCTCATTAACCCTAAAACATACCTATGCCCTCCTTCATTGTGGTAACAATTGTAAAACATTTAAAATTCAACTTGAAGACAATTCCTTTATGTGACTTGCCCACTTTGGGCAAGCTTAAATCAGTCCCTTAATCCACAATCAAAATAGCATACCTATATTTTGTCATGCTGCAGGGTAATTGCCTATTTTCTTCCTTTTTCTTTAGAGAAATCTGTTTCCCAATGTGAATAAGTTCTGTAAAGTTTATGCATAGTCCTCCAGGGATGTGATAGATCTATGTTGAATTAATAAATGATACCACTTTATTTAGAGAATATACCAGCTTACATAGACAATGCAAAAGCACAAATAAATGTATTAAATTAAATATAATAATTACATCCTTATAAACTAGATACAGTTTGAAGAATTTGGTAAAAAGTGCATTAATAGAAGTCAGCAGATCAGATACTAGTTATGTTTTTCTTACCTGATATTCTTTAGATGAAGCCATTCCATATCTCCCAGCCATGCCATTTCCCAGTAATGAAGTTAAAGTGTTCAGTTAAACAGTTTTATTGTTCCTTTACAATTTAATAATCACCTGGTCTAATAAAAACATTGAATGTAGGTATAATATATGAAAGATACAAATGTTTCTGAGACTGTTCGGCTAAGAATACATTACATTTATTCTGTTGTCTAAGCTAAGTAGAGGAAATATATATCTTTGCTAATTATCAGTATTTGACAAAATATCCTCTGATATCTCCTGATAAATTGGTTTGTTATTGTGGTTATATTACTGAATGGAAATTTTCATTACTTAATAAATGGAGCTGAAAAAATGCCTTGCCTCAACTATAAACTATGGTTTGAAACCAGCTTTTAAATATTGTTTATGTAGTTCAATTCTAATCACTATAATTCAACATTAGAAGTTGAAATACCATTTTGCACAACTGTGTGTTTTATCAGTATCTTCTTATGAGTTACCTTCTTTGAGCAGAGCAATACAGGAACAGATATCCTACATTCAAATATTACTATCTCTTATATATATTTTTCAAATATATATATATATTTGAAAATATATATTTTTCAAATATATATACCACAACATCATCACACGACTTTTCATTCAGAATTTCCAGTTTTGGATGAAAAAAGTAATATCCCCTTTGATAATCTACTCACTGATGCCAAAACAAAATTCAATTCAACAGAAAAGCAGACTCATTATCTCAGTACTAGTTATGGACCGATTAAATGACTCAAACTAAACAGAAAGCTAACCCTATCCATATAATAAGCAATATCCTCGCTTTATTGTCTTGAAAATGGAGCTATGAAGATGGAGAGAGAGAGAGAGAGAGAGAGAGAGAGAGAGAGAGAGAGAGAGAGTGAGAGAGAGACTCTTTATGTGATATGGTAATGTATTGGAGACCAGGAAAGCTGAAATGGAGTCCAAAGAATGTTTGACCAAGAAAATGCCTGACATGGGTTCATGTGCATGTCCTGATGCTTAGAGAGGAATTACTTTTAGTGCCCTGAGATCCTAAATTTTCATGGAATAAGACTATGTGAAGGAAAACAACTGAGTGAGGGATAGAAGAGACACTTATACCATTATAGCCAAGCAGAAAAAACAGAAACTTATGCCCCTTTAAAGTTGTGTCATAGCTCCCTCGGTCTCTTCCAGTGACTGGGGATTCCATAGCCTGGCCTCCAGTTGTCAGTGCAACACTCACAGACAAGATTTCAAACCCAGAAAACAAACAAACAAATTCTCAGTTCTTGCAAACTTGCCACTAGCACAGTAAGAACGGGGTATCAAATGTCATCATCCTCCATTTATGAGATGTTGTGAACCTGTTATGTTTTTTATTTCATTTTTTTTACAGACAACTGAATGGTGCATTGTATTGAAATAAGGGCTGTCATGAGACACCTGGGCAAGTTTTCCAGGCTACACAAATTTAGTAAACCAGGTATAAAGATCTGATAAACTGCTTATTATAATTCCTCTGTATTTCCTTCACCCATATGAAGTGCTTAGGATTCCAGTTATCTCATTTAATTGCTTCTCCATCTCTCTGACTTTAGCTTTACTATGTTTAAAGCACTTTTTTATTCTGCTGGGTAGACCTTTCTGCTCAACAGTCTTCAAAACAGGACTGGCAAGTGTCCTAGGAAGATTCTCAGGGCTAGCATCACTCACAACTGTAGAAATTGGAACATTTCAAAGAGGAATTCAGGATCTTTTTCTTGAACTAATTCAAAGCAGTCTTAGAAAAGTGGTTTTCTTCTCAAGAACAGTCACCATGGTCATGGAGGATAAGCAATAGCCATCAGGAACCCAGGACATGGTACAGTTAAACTATTTTATAGATCAATGTGTCCTAAACATACAGCCCTAACTTTCCCTATAACTAGTAATTTTCAATAGATCTTAAGAATCTTACTGTAAAACAAAACAAAGATCATGTAAAAGTATCTAGCAAGTACGGTTGACCACAGATTGAACTACCATATATTATATGTAATATATAGTGTATATTAAGCTGGTATGCTTTTTTTAAGAGTGACTTTTTATTGGTTATTTTATTTATTTATTCTTTTTTATTAGATATTTTCTTTATTTACATTTCAAATGTTTGCTTTCCCAGTTTCTCCCCCTCCCAGAAACCCCCATTCCGTCTTCCCTCCCCCAGCTTCTATAAGGGTGTTCCTCCATCATCACCTATTCTTTCATCTAGAATGCTGGGAATTGGAAGAGACTAATAGTACAGTGATCTATATTATCATCATACTGGGCCAGGCCATATCAAGCTCTATATCAAGCTCCTACAACCAGGACTGGAGAAGGCTAGTCTAAAAGACCCTTAGAGCAGGGACTGTTACTTCTATGTGTCTCTGCAAAGGTATGTGCATGTATGTGCTGATGCTCTTAGAGGCCAGAGGTGTCAAATATCCTTGGAGTCATGGGCTGTTGTGAGATGCCTCATGTGGTCCTCTATAAGAACAGTGTCTTAGTTTGAGTTTCCATTGCTGTGAAAAGACCCCATGACCACAGCAACTCTTATAAAAGAAAATGTTTAATTGGGGCTGACTTATAGTTTCTAAGGTTTAGTCCATTATCATCATGACTGGAAGCACGGTTGCATGCAGGCAGACATAGTGCTAGAGAAAGGGCTAAGGGTGCTACATCTTGATCTTCAGGTAAGAAGAGGCTGTGCTGCACTGGTTGTGACCTGTTCTGCCTCCATAGTGACACACTTCCTCCATCAAGGCCACACCTACTCCAACAAGGGCACACCTCCAAATAGTGCCACTCAAGCATTGGAGCATATAAGTCTATGGGGGCCATTCCTATTCAAACAATCACAAACAATATGCATTGAACCCCTGAATCATCTCTCTAGCACCCCCTAATGATTTTATTCTTACAATATGAAACTGGTGCATACAAGTAAAGTTTTGGGGTTGTATTTTTTGTTTTTGTTTTTGTTTTTTTGGGGGGTTGTTTGTTTGGTTGGTTGGTTGGTTGGTTGGCTTTGTTTGTTTGTTTGTTTTGTTTTGTTTTATTTAACTTTAGAAAGCAGCTGTGCATCTATTTTCTTTCTTCTTTTACATGGAAGGAAATGAAGGTCGTGATAGGCATAGCTTTTAAAACAATGAAGTCTTTCTTCTTGAGATTGGTTATCAAAAGTGACTATGAAGAATATTGTCTTTTCCAGTGAAGCTGGCTAAGAGTAACTCAGCAGCCTCCAGAGCCAGAAACAGGCATGCCAGTGTATTAACTGAAAATCTCCTCATGACTTCTCTGTTCCGTTATACCAATGCTGCATTTGGAAAATACAGACTCCTCTTGGCTGGAGGAAGGTGCTGTTAGGGACTCACTAACTCTGTTGAACAAAATGCCTTCAGATACAGAATGTTCTGAATTGGTGAACTCAACCTACTCAGTTGGTTCATCTCTTCTATCCTAGGCAAATCCAAGTTGGCAAAACCTATTTTCATCATTCATATTAAAAACGAAAACAAAAACAAACAAAAAACTTCAAAACTAACCAAACAAAATCCCAAAAACATCTACACCAGTGTTGGAAGTAGTTGAAAGCACATATTGAACTTGTAGAAGACCTGAATTGAGTTCTAAGCACCCACACTAGTTGCTCATAATAGTTTGTTACTCCAGCTCCAGGGACTCCGATACCCTTGGCCTCTTCAGGCTTCTGTGTTTGGGCACTTGTGTTTGGTACTCAGCTGAGGATACTGTTTGGAGGCTTGTGAAAGCTCTAGAAAGTAGAACTTTTCTGGAGGAAGTAGTTATTAGGGTAGTATAAGTCGATAATAGGTTTTATACCCCTGTCTCACTTCCTTCCCTCTCCCTGCTTCTAAACAGGAGGTGCATTGTCACCAGTGTCTCCTATCCCTGTGTCCTTGCCTTATCTGGCATACAAGCTCATTCCTTCCTACATGCATCTTATTAGGTATTTGGTCAAAGAAACAAGATACAGCAACAAGAACTATGTTTCTTCATAAGTCACCTACTTACATTTCTCAGGCAGTTTTTCAATTCCTTAGGCAGAGTTAGTGTCAAATTCACAGTACAACACAAGACTGAGACTTTAGTAATGCTACATATGCACTGTGTTTTGAGGGAGTGAGGCTGCAATCCATACACTGTGATTCAATATTTACTTAGATCTAGGCATGAACAAAGAAAACACACAAAGCCTTGGTATTTTGTCTGAGTGGCCATGCCTCACCAACACATAGAACAAAATAAGAAGGAAGCAGTTTGGCTGATATTTGTTCTTCTTCCTGAAGGGAAATATGATTGTTCTCACATAACAAATGAATACACAACCCCAGCCTGTTTGCACATTTGAATTTATTTGCCTAGTCTTCTGCCAATACTAGTCTGTTTAATTATTCTCTCTTATTTATTTCAAGTTGTTTTCCTTTTTAAACAAATGTTTATATACACAATGTGCCAAACAATAGTACTTTATAGCTCTTGAATAATCTCACCCTCAAATAGCTCTGTACTAAAACAATTTTAGTCAGATCTGCTTATACCAGGCCAAGTGATATGAATTGCAATGGTCCTCCCTAATTCAATAGAATTGTCAGAACCCTAAAGAATCTGGGAAGACCAAAGGACTCATTTGCTCCTATACCTCTGTGGTATACCTTTCCATTTGTTTCTAGGACAGCCAATGCCGTCTTTCTTTTTTCTATCTTCTTTTTTCTGTTAATAGAAAAACACTCTGAGCCACTAAAGTGCACTCACCTCATTTTCTGTCATCCTTGTGCATTAGTGCACTAGGCAACCCTATGCTCTGTTCTACTGGACTTATGTGACTCAGATCCATCAACTAATCTCCCTGTCATAAGGTTGACTGATTTTTAACTTCATTTATACCTATGCCAGATTGGATAAATGTTAGAAGTCATAAAACTTGAGACTAATTTAAAAATCCTGAGTCATTTACTCTGTTTAAAATCTATATGTATCTTAGAAAGATTTGTAGTTCATATACCACCCATAATAGTACCACAGCACTGAAGTATTATTGAAAGGTTTTCATGGCAAACTGCCGGAAAAGGGTGTGTTTAATATGTTAATTAAACAGACTATTAACTGATTCCTAAACTATAAGGAGTACTAAATTATCATATTCCATAATATTAAGCAAAATGTTTAATCTTTGCTTTCAATTTGATTGGGTGTGGAATTATCTATCATCTTCATCTTAGATATCACATAGCAAGGGTCCTGGAGATGGTAATTGCCTACCCAAGGTTATGTAGGTAGGATGTGCTGAGAACAAAGGTAGTCAGCACTTGATCTTATACTTTTGACTCTTACATAATTCTGTCTTTCAACATTTTAGAATCTGACAAAAGACTTTTCTTTTCCCTTTTCTTTATATTGGAGAACCCTATTATTAAGGTAGCATTCTCCATCTCTACTTTCTGAACTCAGCACAAAATGGGAAACTATTCCCTTTCTCAGTGGGGCTTTCTTATCTTGGCCTGGTTTTGTCTGGAGAGTGTTCCTGAACACATGTGGCTAGTCTTGGCTGTCCTTGTCAGAAAAGTGAGCTTGTACAGAGTTCTGTGTAAGGCTGCATAACTCAGAACATACATACCACTTGGCTTTCCACATGCACACAAATTAAGGGTAGTATTATAATCAAATAGACCTTCCCATTCATACCCCTAAAAAAAGACCTTATATACCCTAACACTGAAACATAAAGTAGACTCACCTCACTGCAGCAGTCTCTGAAGGTCATTTTACCATCTTCATGACTGCTTGAACCCTGCTCCTCATCTCTACTCCTTTTGTCCTCTCAGGCTGGTGGTCAGCAGCCTTCAAGGAGAAAGGAGTGGCCACACTATTTGCATGCTTAATAATGGAGTTTACATAATGACATCCCATTAAACACATAAGCTACTCTTTGCATTTCATGACATTTAACAAGATTATTTCCCTTTTCCACACTCCCTCATCATCTATGTATACACATGTGATTTTTCCAAACATATTCTTTGCTTTATTTATAGCTCATATAACAGATGATTTCAACAATTCTTTACATAATCTCTACATAATAGTAAAGAGATCCAACAGTTAAGAGCACTTGTTTCTTTCACAGAAGACTGATTTGGTTCTAAGGACCAACTTGACAGCTAGCCAACAACCATCTGTGACTCCACTTTCAGAGAATCTTCTGCCCTCTGCTGGTCTCTACAGGCACTGCAATCATGCATGTAATGCATCAGGCAAAACATCAATACACATAAAAATACATAAAAATTTAAGACAAAAAGAACAGTGTAAGAGCTATTATGTAAAGTCATTTTATGTTACTTATGTTCAGTGCCTCTTGGGAATTTAATTAAAATAATAAAATATGGCTATCATAGCTTTCCATATGATGATAGCAAAATACAAAGCACAAAGCTAAAGTCTTCTACTCACAATATTGCCATATGTGCAGATCTTCCAGAACCCTAATGCTGCTAGTATACTATTGCCAGGGACAGAGATCACTATAGAATCTGTAGGGTTGGATGATTGTACTCTAGGATACAACTGCAAAACTATAGAAAATAGACAGTGTACGGGAAGCAGTGTACATCATGCTTTCATGATGATTATAGGTTACCATGGTTTCTATATGCAAACGTAACACTATTGCAGGGGAGAGACTTCAGAATTCAATTCCTTATTCTCAGGGCAGAATGCTGAATGTGAGCAATGACCTAGACAATTTTTACTATGTGAGCTAAGGACAGCTTTTCCTCCCTTGGGGAATTATCTGTCTAGATGATAACTCTACGTAATTTTCCATTTTCTGCTTAATATATCTCTTGCCTCTCCTGAGACATATGTATAAGTAGGAGGCAGACAACATTGTCCTTTTATGTAAAAATTAACACTTGATGTGACTTTAAAGATTTTTTTTATTTCTAATAAAACACACAGGATCATATGCATGATTTACACGTGACTTATTAAATGTTGATTGTATGTTATACAATAAATATATTTATTTTAAACATTAAAACAGCTGAAAATATAAGGAATAAAGAAACATTTTAGCTAATCTTAACAAACTAATGTATCACTTTTAAGTTTATGTGCACATTAGTTGTTTTGGTGCATTTAAAAGCATTTCTCTACAGAAAATAACAGTTATGTTTATTTTTTTCACTTGCATTTTTTTGTGAAATATTATTTATTCCCAAGAGTGCTTAACATGCATTGCATTTAGTTAGTTAGTTTTTTGATTCCTAGAATCAGAGTCTTTTTGCTGTTGTTGAAAGAGTAGAAGAAACCAGAGATGTGGGAAATTTTGGAATTTT
The DNA here is from genome assembly GCF_978045245.1 of Mus caroli. NCBI lineage: Eukaryota > Metazoa > Chordata > Mammalia > Rodentia > Muridae > Mus > Mus caroli. The sequence goes on from NW_028227264.1 coordinate 31,472,486, forward strand.
TCAGCTATACAAAGTAAGACTTCCTCATTCCACTTAGTTGGGCTTTCAATCACACTGAGTTTTTGTCTGCCATGTGACACCCAGGAGAATGCTGAGCCTTCACAGACAGTCTGTCTCTTAACTTTTCTGTCATAGTCTGTGATTATCTTCACCAAACCAAAGCAAGCTTATGTTTATAATTAATACTAAGACATTCAGAGAGATACATGTACATATAAATGTGTAAGAAGTACATAATAAAAAATTAATTTGCTTAAAGTGTACCATTGACATAACTCTATAATTATTATCTTCATAATATTGCTTAAAACTGTATACTATAAGCTTTACACTTACTGCTTTTATCAAAATTGTATATTGAAACAGTAAGAGACTTACAAATGAAATACAAATTCACAAAAAGAAAGTAATGTTGTTATATAATGAATTATCTTTGCTTAAAACTACATGTTTCTTGGGTTAATAGTGAAGATATAGACCAACATATGTCAAACTTAGTTTAAGCCTTATTTTTGTATGTTATAGTACCAATATCCAGGCTTATTACTCTTGATAATTTTTAGGTTAAAGTTATCAAGTTTTACTGTCACTCACTACTCTTAATAGCTAATAAATTTAATAATGTATCTCAAAACAAAACTGAAAACTATTTCTATGTCTACATGTTCTTAACTGGAACAGTGTATATATGATCTACTAATGGACTGCTATGAGTTAGTGCCCATAGAAAGAAAGTCTGCAAAGTTTAGGCATCTTATGGTCCAGTTATAAGAAAGTTTCTTTTTAACCTGGCAATTCTATACCAACATGTTTCAGACTGATTCAATTAATTCTATTATCAATTATTTCCACTTTACCAATTAGGAAAATCTTTTTATGGTCCTCAAAGTTTTACTGCCACGTATATTTATTTATATATATCCTTAAAGCATCTCATTTATTTTAGTTATTAAATTGTGTTTATTTACTTGAGTTATTAGAGGCAGTTTCTTTGAATTATAAATTGTATTCAAAGCCTTAAGGCACCCTAACTTAAATTCAGAGGATATACACTTCTGTCCTTTTCTTATACTAAATTGATCATGGAGACAAGTGTACACAGTGGCACTGTGTTTATGGTGTGTGATTGAAGGCCATGATGAAGTTATATAGTTGATATTTGAATGACCCTTAAAACAAATTTATCACAGAAGTAAAAATACAATGAAAACAACCCTATATGTTTTATTAACATGTGGAACTCTACAGCAGTAAAATAGTGCTGATAGTGGTAAAATACTTTTGGTTTATCAGAGACAACTTTAGAACATAGGACTGCTACATGCCTGCCTCATCGATCTGGATGAGTGCTCTAAAAATCTTCCTGTGGGATCAAACAGAAGAACTCCATTCTCCAGTGACCTAACACTTAAGTGTGGCCCATTCTTAAAATAATATTTTCCACTGGAGTTTGGTTGCTTGGAACACTGAATGGCTTACCTCTTGTAAGACATAATCCAAAATCTCCTGCCAGAGATTTATGGAATTTCCACATACACTCAGCAAGTGAAGAATTTATTCTCCAATGTCTTTCTATGTTACACATGATATAGAAAGCTGCTTTGTCTAAACTTGCCTGAGTTAAATGTAAATGTATTTGCCAAAATAAAATTCCCAAGAAATACGCAATGTGTAAGCCAAATCTGTTAAAGTATTTTTTTAATTAATCGTTCCATTCATTTATATTTCAAATTACCTCCCACTTCCCGGTTACAAATACCCCACCCCACATCCTCCCTCTCCCCCTTCCCATTTGCCTCTATGAGGGTGCTCCCCCATCCTCCTACCCTCTCTGGCTCCACTGGTCCATAATCATCAGACTTCCTCAGGACTAAGTGCCTCCCATCTTATTGATGTCAGAGAAGGCCATCGTCTGCTATATACGGATCTGGAGCCATGGATCCCTCCCTGTACACTTCTTGGTTGGTAGTATAGTCCCTGGGAGCACTGGGTAGTCTGGCCAACTGACATATTTCTTCTTCTGGGGTTGCAATCCCCCTCAACTCCTCCAGTCATTTCACCACCTCCCCCACCATGGTCCCTGAGCTCAGTCTGATGGTTGGCTCCAAGCATGCACATCTGCATTGGAACCTCCCAAGTAACAGCCACACCAGGTTCCTGACAGCAAGCACCTCTTGACAACAGTAACACAAGTGTTGGGGTTTGGTGTCTGAAGACAAGATGGATCCCCAGGTGGGTTGGTCCAAGGATGAGTGCCCTTCAAAAAGTTGATGACAGGTCTTTCTGAGTGGAAAACACTAATCAATGCTCAGAAGCAACCACCAAAGAAATTAGTAATAACGTGATCACTTCCTATGCCATCTGTTCTGTTGGCTCCTTCACCTTGCTCTTTTCCAGTTATATTTGGCATCTCTGAGATGATCTCATCTTGTCATATTTAGTATCTTTTTTTTAAAAAGAAGAAAACCTGCTAATGTCCAAATATCACATACTTTATTCATGTCCTTGGTGGTGCATGCATTGTCTTCAAATAATTATTTAAAAAAATCTTTGGCAGCACACTTCAGATATGCACCCTGGATTTGTTTCATTGATGCAACTTGAATTTTGTAGTCATCCTAACAGAAATATATCACAGACAGAAAGGCAAAGCACTATTTTCCTTCATTCTTGTTATTTCAAAATTGAAATTTTATTTCATACCAGTGTTGATATAAAAGAAAAACAATGACTATCTTCTTGAAAGTATAAAGCAATTGCAATATATGATCCCCAAACTACTCTTGTAACAACCTTAGCTATTTGGAATAGAATTGAGAGCCTGAAAAAACATATATTCCTGAAGTATCATATGATTTATCCATTTGTTTAGTGATAAAATTTCCTCTAGTTTAGACATTGTTCCCGATAGATGACCTCTTAGCCACTGCATGAATACAAATGATGGCTCATTCATGAGGCATTACCCTCCACCTCCACAGAGAACTGTTTGAGGAAGTCTTTTTAAACATAAGAATAAAGCCATTTCATCAAAGCTAGCAATAAATTCCTGAATTTTTCACATATGTTTTCCTCAATTATTTCAGTATCTGTCAACTGTTTGAAGACAACTATATCTAAACCAAAGAGGATTCAATGAGATGAATTGAGGAGTTACCTTGGATGAGCCAGGTGGAAGTAAGCAAAGCTGAGTCTTCTGAATCTTTAGCAAATAGGCTAAAGACTAGAGGAAACTGATACTTTCTCATTGCAGGAGAGATACTAGAGATGAGAAAGAGCCTAGGATTAGTTTTTTTTTTAAGCTACTCTCAGCAGAAACTAGTTGGAATGGCTGTTCCTGGTTGTCAACTTGACTACATCTCAAATGAACTACAATCCAGAAATGGAGGGCACACCTGTGATGAAGATCTTGTGACTGGAAGACACAGGATTCTGACCCAGATCTTGACATTGGCTTACACAGGATTTTGATCCAGATCTTGATGCATAATGGCCATGAAATGTTTAGACCCAGTGAAGGTAGTATACACCTTTAATCTCTGGAAACTGAAGCAAGCAAATCTTTGAGTTCAAGGACAGCCTGGGACAGAACAAGTTCCTAATCCAGGCATGGTGGTACACACTCTTATTCTGGGCCATAACTTCTGCTGGAGGTCTACATATGGACAATGGAAGAAAGAAGGGTCACTCTTTGCCTGTTTGCACTTACTTTCTAGCACATCTGTTGGAAGCTACTTTTTCAGGATTCCAGTTTATACAGATCAGCTGAAACAACTAGTCTTATGAGACTGGGCAACTGTTGTGGATAGCCCTGGTGTTGCTTGTATTTTGACGCTAATTCTACTTTCCCAGGAGGGGTTGTGGACAAGGAGTGAATCATGTACACAGGTGACGGCTTGTGAACCTTCTCCCCACCTTAACTTGTAAAATAAAGGCTAGAGTCAGTGATTGGGCAGTAGAAGGGAAGGTGGAGCTGAAAAGTTTGGGGAGAAGGAATAGAGGAGAGAAGGGAAGATGACAGAAGAGGAGATAGAAGGAAAATGGACCAGAAACATATGGCCTGGAGAAACTGCAAGTTATAAAGGGACCTCATAGATGGGCCATATAGTAGTGTTGTGGTAGATCTGCCCAATCTAGGCATGCAGGTTGTATCCATATTAACTGAGTTGTGTTTTCTTTGCCTGAGCTTATTTGGATTGGATATTTACCTCAACAAGCAATTACTAGATTCTTGAACTTCCCATTCACAGCTGCCCATTGTTGGGTGAGATTGGCTGCAGATTTTAAGTCATTACAAAAATGTCCCTTGATGTACAGAGACATTCTGTAAATTCTGACACTAGAGAATCCTGACTAATACACCAGTCTAAAGGTTTATGGTAGATTAACTAAAGGTCTAGCATAGTTATGTTGTAAAGAAAAGAGAAATCCTGTAAACAAAAGCTTTACAAAAGTTTGTAAGCAAAGGAAAAACTGAACAGACCCAGAAGTAAGGATAGAAATGAGACTAAAGCCACATTTTTATAAATTCTTTGAGAATTGGTTTTAATTGATTTTAATGAGTATGATCCTATTACTTTAAAGTAAATCTCAATGAGGTAGAAGGACCATCGAGAGAAAGAGATCATTTCTGATTTTTGGAACTGGAGAATACATGGAAGTGGCTAAATTTACAACAATACTTGTCCTTTAAGAGGAAAGCTGGACAATGCTGTACAGAGCTAATTCGGAGGTCTCAGGAAAGAAGAATTGAGCAGATGGTTGGTGACTAGTGTGCAGTGGCCATGGAGAAGTTAAGCTGGTGCACTGGCTACGAAATATAAATTAGACCATCAAGAAGGTATGATAGGAATAACAATCATTGAGTAGAATAAACAGAACAGTCTTTAAATAAGACCTATGGGAAGTGTTTCTTCTTCTTAAATCATGTTTATGTGATAAGGAAGTGTCCTCACATGTAAAACCAAAACAATACATTTGTATGAGGGCTTTGTTGTACTGATGTCCATAATGTCAAATATGGACATCTGCATCATGACAGACCTAGGCATGTGGTAGGGTAGACTGCAATCTTTCTTTCCGTGGGTCTTTTCTCCTTAACAAATTTCTGTTTCTTTCAATTTAGCAGTCACTATCTTCATATAACTTGTGTTGTCTCAATCTTTAGCATGTTAAAGACTAGAGTAATCTGAGGTGTTCTCATAACACAAGAAATACCTGAGATCATAGAGACCTTAGGATTAGTTCCTTCAGGTTATACCTAGCAATGACCAGTCTAAAGATTTGTAGTAGAATAAATAATATTCTCCCATCTACTACCCCTTTCATCTACTTCACTCAGCATAGTACAGTTCTGTTGTAAATGAAACCATTTTAGTACAAGTTTACATAGAAAATGCCAAGAGTTGAGAATGATGAGGAAAGTTCAGAGCATTAAGTGGCTTCATAAAGAAGAAATCTCATTCTAGCAATTTAAAAGCACATCTGAAATCTCTAGAACTAAAAGAAGCAAACACACCCAAGAGAAGTAGATGGCAGAAAATATAAAACTTGGGATTGCAATCAATAAATTTGAAACAAAGAAAACAGTACAAAGAACAAAACCAAAAGCTGGTTCTTTGCAAAAACCAGTAAGATAGACAAACCATTAGTCAATCTAATCAAGAGGCAGAGAAAGTATTCAAATTAACAAAATCAGAAGTAAAAAGGGGGACATAAAAACAGACACTGATGAAATCCAAAGAATCCAAAGGTCTTACTTCAAAAGTCTATACTCCATAAAATTGGAAAATCTAAATGAAATCAATACTTTTATTTTGTTTTACAATCACATTTTTATAAATCCTTTGAGAATTGATTTTAATTGATTTTAGTGAGTATGATCCTATTACTTTAAAGTAAATCTCAAAGAGACAGAAGGACCATTCAGAGACTGCCTCATCCAGGGATCCATACCATAATCAGCCACCAAACTCAGACACTACTGCATATGCCAGCAAGATTTTGCTAACAGGACCCTGATATAACTGTCTCTTGTGAGGCTATACCAGTGTTTAGCAAATACAGAAGTGGATGCTCACAGTCATCTTTTGGATGGAACACAGGGCCCACAATGGAGGAGCTAGAGAAAGTACCCAAGGAGCTGAAGGGGTCTGGAACCCTATAGGAGGAACAACAATATGAACTAACCAGTACCCCCAGAGCTCTTGTCTCTAGCTGCATATGTAGCAGAGGATGGCCTAGTCATCCAGCATTGGGAGGAGAGGCCCTTGGTCTTGTGAAGGTCATAAGCCCCAGTACAGGGGAATGCCAGGGCCAGGAAGTAGGAGTGCGTGAGTTGGGGAGGAGAGCAGGGGGAGGGTGTAGGGGACTTTCAGGATAGCATTGGAAATGTAAATGAAGAAAATATCTAATAAAAATTTTGTTTAAAGTAAAAAAGAAAATCTCAAATTACTGTTTGTATTGTCAATAAAAATTGATGGAGTTTACTCCCTTACTCATATACGGTTAGACCCTGGATAAAAATGTTTTATCAAAATTTTTCCTGTTGTGGTTTGAATGTGAGAAGTGCCCCCATAGCCTTATGTATTGGTACTTGGTTGACAGCCTTTGGGAAGTGTATGGATTCTGAGCATTTCAACACAATTAATAAATGAATCCATTGATGGCTTCCTAATATTTCCACATTGCTGGGAGGTATTGAACAGTAGAAGGCTGGGCATAGTTTTAAAAGGTAGATGGCTAGGGGCAGGATCACATTCAACAGCCCAATAGCTCAAGCAGTTGCTCTAATTCCTGCAGTCTCTTTTCTTCCTGGACTCTGTGATGTGGTCTGCTCTGGTCCACCATGTTCCTCCTCTCATAAAAGATCAACCCCTCTGATTCTGTGGGCCAAAAATCAATTCTTTCTGTAAGTTGTTTATTCCAGGTAGCTTGGTCACAGTGACAAAAGGTTAGCAATCTTATTTTGGTTGATTTTCATTTTTGAATTAAGCATTTGTGCTGGCTGGTTTTGTGTGTCAACTTGACACAGGCTGGAGTTATCACTGAAAAAGGAGTTTCAGTTGGGGAAATACCTTCATGATATCCAGCTGTGGGGCATTTTCTCAGTTGGTGATTAAGGAGGGGAGGCCCCATTGTGGGTGATGCCATCCCTGGGCTGGTAGTCTTGGGTTCTATAAGAAAGCAGATTGAGTGAACTAGGAGAAGCAAGCCAGTAAGTAACATCCCTCCATGGTCTCTGCCTTAGCTCCTGTTTCTTGACCTGTTTGAGTTCCTTTCCCGACTTCCCTTGATGAAGGACAGCAATGTGCAAAATGTAAGCTGAATAAACCCTTTCCTCCTCAACTTGCTTCTTGGTCATGATGTTTGTGCAGGAATATAAGCCCTGACTAATACAGCATTATAATTATAATTTTATGAACAAAAATGTGAACTAAAAGATTTTAAGTTATACTTGTTCAGGGACTCACAACTTCAAAAATAGGATTCAAATTCATGTCTGACTCCAAAGTACTTATATCAGAATGTATGTCGTTCTCATGGAAGTCTTCAGTCATGCCATATTCACATGCCTACCTACCTGTCTATCTATCTATCTATCTATCTATCTATCTATCTATCTACCTATCTATCCGTAGAATTAGGTTTAATGAAGTATTCAAAAATTATTCGTTTTATAAATTTAAAAAAAGATACTTGAATAGACTGGTGAATATATTAACCAAAATATTAACTTATATAAAGATATTTGCAATCAACAGAAGTTCCAAAAAACTTTAGGTGGTCACCAGCTTTCCTAAAATAAGTTAGTATCACAATATTACTAGGTTGAGGACAGTTTTAATGATATGTTAAGTTCTTTGGTATTGTAAAAATCTCATCATCTTACTGTTAGTTCTTAAAGACTTTTAAGAATGAATATCTTACTTTATTATGCATTTATCATACACCAAAGAGTTTTCCATATTAGGTTCTGTTACCTAGGAAATGCAAGAAGAATGAGACACACACTGTTTCATAACATGCACCTAAGGTTGAACCACAATGAGGTCTGGCATCATTTTGAATTACATATCTGCTTGTACTGGGTTAGTAAAAAACAAAAAGCAGTAATTGTGAAGGATCTTAAATTTCTATTTCATGTGTCTGGATTTTAGTTCTGAAGCAATTTTCTGTACATTGTAATATTTCTTTCTTTTCATTTTCTTTTTTATTAGATATTTTCTTTATTTACATTTCAAATGTTATCTCCTCTACTAGTTTCCCCTCCAAAAATCTCCTATCCCCACCCAGCCTCCCCCTGCTCCCCAACCCACCCAGTCCCACTTCCTGGCCCTGGCATTCCTTTATACTGGGGCATAGAACCTTCACAGGACCAAGGGCCTCTCCTCCCATTGTTGACCAAATAGTTCATCCTCTGTTCCATATGCAGCTAGAGCCATGAGTCCCACCATGTGTTTTCTTTATTTGGTGCTTTAGTCCCAGGGAGATCTGGTTAGTTCATATTGCTGTTCCTCCTTTGGTGCTGCAAACCCCTTCAACTCCTTGGGTCCTTACAATAGCTCCTTCATTGGGGATACTGTGCTTTGTCCAATGGATGGCTGTGAGGATTGACTTCTGTATTTGTCAGGCACTGGCAGAGCCTCTCAGGAAACAGCTTTATCAGGCTCCTGTCAGCAAGCTCTTCTTGCAAACTGAACAGTATCTGGGTCTAGGGGATTTTATCTGTATCTGTTTATGGGATGGATACCCAGGTGGGGCATTCTTTGGATGGTCTTTCCTTCATTCTCTGCTCCAAACTTTGTCTCTGTAACTCCTTCCATTGGTATTTTGTTCCCACTTCTAAGAAGGATCGAAGTATCCAAACTTTGGTCTTCCTTATTCTTGAGTTTCATGTGTTTTGTTCATTGTATCTTGGATATTCTGAACTTCTGGGCTAATATCCACTTATCAGAGAGTGCATATCATGTGTGTTCTTTTGTGATTGGATTACCTCACTCAGGATGATATCCTCCAGATGCATCCATTTGTCGAAGAATTTCATAAATTCATTGTTTTTAATAGCTGAGTAGTACACCATCATGTAAATGTACCACATTTTTTGTATCCATTCCTCTGTTGAGGGACATCTGGGTTCTTTCCAACTCCTGGATATTATGAATAAGGCTGCTATGAACATACCAGAGCATGTGTCTTTATTACAAATTGGAGCATCTTCTGAGGATATGCCCAAGAGTGACATTGCTGGATCTTCTGGTAGTACTATATCCAATTTTCTAAGGAGCCACCAAACTGATTTCCAGAATGGATGTACCAGCTTGCAATCACGCTGGCCATCGAGGAGTGTTCCTCTTTCTCCACATCCTAGCTAGCATCTACTGTCACCTGAATTTTTGATCTTAGCCATTCTGACTGGTGTGAGGCGGAATCTCAGGGTTGTTTTGATTTGTGTTTCTGTGGTGACTAAGGATGTTGAACATTTTTTAGAAGCTTTTCAGCCCTTCAGTATTCCTCAGTTGGGAATTCTTTGTTTAACTCTGTACCCCATTTTTAATAGGGTTATTTGGTTTTGGGGCTTCTATCTTCTTGAGTTCTTTGTATATATTGGATCTGATTTAGGATTGGTAAAGACCATTTCCAAATCATTGGTTGGCCTTTTGATTTTATTGACAGTGTCCTTTGCCTTACATAAACTTTGCAATTTTATGAGGTCCATTTGTCAATTCTTAATTTTACAGCATAAGAAATTTGTGTTCAGTTCAGTAATCTTTCCCCTGTGCCCATATATTCGAGGCCCTTCCCTGCTTTCTCCTCTATAAGTTTCAGTGTCTCTAGTTTTATGTGGAGTTCTTTGATCCACTTAGACATGAGCTTTGTACAAGGAGATAAGGATGGATCGATTCGCAATCTTGTACATACTATCTGCTAGTTGAGCCAGCACCATTTGTTGAAAATGCTGTCTTTTTTCCACTGGATGGTTTTAGTACCTTTGTCAAAGATTAAGTGACCATAGGTGTGTGGGACCATTACTGGGTCTTTTATTCCATTGATCTACCTGTCACTATACCAGTACCATGCAATTTTTATGACAATTGTTCTGTAATACAGCTTGAGGTCAGGCATAGTGATACTACCAGAGGTTCTTTTTTTGTTGTTGAGAATAGTTTTTGCTATCCTAGATATTTTGTTATTCCAGATGTATTTGCAAATTTCCCTATCTCTGTGAAGAACAGAGTTGGAATTTTTATGGGAATTGCATTGAATCTGTAGATTGATCTCAGCAAGATGGCCAGTTTTACTATATTAACCTTGCCAGTCCATGAGCATGGGAGAACTTTCCATTTTCTGAGATTGGTTTCAATTTCTTTCTTCAAAGACTTGAAGATCTAAATATCATAGAGACCTTTTACTTCCTTAGATGGAATCACACCAAGATATTTTATATTATTTCTGACTATTTTGAAGAGTGTTGTTTTCCTAATTTCTTTCTCAGCCTGTTTATTCTTTGTGTAGAGAAAGGCCACTGGTTTGTTTGAGTTAATTTTGTATCTGGCTACTTCACTGTAGTTGTTTATAAGGTGTAGGAGTTCTCTGGTAGAATTTGGGCAGTCACTTATATATACTATCAAATCACCTGCAAATAGTGATATTTTGACTTCTTCCTTTCCAATTTTTATTCCTTTGATCTCCTTTTGTTGTCTAATTGCTCTGGCTAGGATTTCAAGTACTATATTGAATAGGTAGGGAGAGAGTAATTTTAGTGGGATTACTTCAAGTTTCTCTCCATTTAGTTTGATGTTGGCTACTGGCTTTCTGTTTATTGCTTTTATTATGTTTAGGTATGGCCCTTGAATTCCTGATCTTTCAAGACTTTTATCACGAAAGGATGTTGGATTTTGTCAAATGCTTTCTCCACATCTAATAAGACGATCATATGGTTTTTGTCTTTGAGTTTGTTTATATAGTGGATTACGTTTACAGATTTCTGTATATTAAACCATCCCTGCATCCCTAGGATGAAGCCTATTTGATCGTAATGGATGATTGTTTTGCTGTGTTCTTGGATTTGGTTTGTGAGAATTTTTATTAAGTAATTTTGCATCGATGTTCATAGGGAATTTGGTCTGGAATACTCTTTCTTTGTTTGGTCTTTGTGTGGTTTAGGTATCAGAGTAATTGTGGCTTCGTAGAATGAATTGGGTAGAGTACCTTCTCTTTCTATTTTGTGGAATAGTTTGAGAAGTATTGGAATTAGATCCTCTTTGAAAGTCTGATAGAACTCTGAGAAAAACCCATTTGGTCTTTTTTTTTTTTTTTTTTGGTAGGGAGACTTTTAATGATTGTTTCTTTTCTTTATGGAATATGAAACTGTTTAGCCCATTAATCTGATCCTGATTTAACTTTGGTACCTGGTATCTGTCTAGAAAATTGTCTATTTCATCCAGTTTTTCCAGTTTTGTTGAGTATAGGCTTTTGTAGTAGGATCTGATGATGTTTTGGATTTCCACAGGTTCTGTTGTTATGTCTCCCTTTTCATTTCTGATTTTGTTAATTAAGGTACTGTCCCTGTGCCCTCTACTTAATCTGGCTAAGTGTTTATCTATCTTGTTGATTTTCTCAAAGAACCAGCTCCTGGTTTTGTTGATTCTTTGTATAGTTCTTTTTGTTTCCACTTGGTTGATTTCAGCCCTGAGTTTGATTATTTCCTGCAGTCTACTCCTCTTGGGTGAATTTTGTTCTAGAGCTTTTACTTGTGCTGTCTAGCTACTAGTGTATCCTCTGTTCAGTTTCTTTTTGGAGGCACTCAAAGCTATGAGTTTTCCTCTTAGGACTGCTTTCATTGTGTCCCATAAGTTTGGGTATATTGTGCTTCATTTTCATTAAACATTAAAAAGTCTTTAATTTTTTTCTTTATTTCTTCCTTGACCAAGTTATCATTGAGTAGAGAGTTGTTTAACTTTCACGTGTATGTGGGCTTTCTATTATTTTATATAATTATTGAAGATCAGACTTAGTCCGTGGTGATATGATGGGATGCATGGGACTATTTCAATATTTTTCTATCTGTTGAGGCCTCTTTTGTGACCGATTATATGGTCAGTTTTGGAGGAGGTACCATGAGGTGTTGAGAAGAAGGTATGTTCTTTTGCTTTAGAATGAAATGTTCTATAAATATCTCTTAGATCCATTTTGTTAATAACTTCTGTTAGTTTTACTGTGTCTCTGTTTATTTTCTGTTTCTATGATCTGTACATTGCTGAGAGTGGGGTGTTGAAGTCTCCCACTATTATTTTCTGAGGTGCCATGTGTGCTTTGAGCTTTAGTAAAGTTTCTTTTAGGAATGTGGGTGTCCTGGTATTTGGATTGTAGATTTTCAAAATTGATAGTTCATCTTGGTAGATTTTTCCTTTAACCAGTCTAAAGTGTCCTTCATTACCCTTTGGATAACTTTGGTTGAAGGTGATTTTATTCGATATTAGAATGGCTACTCCAGTTTTTTCTTGGGACAATTTGCTTGCAAAATTGTTTTCCAGCCTTTTACTCTGAGGTAGTGACTGTCTTTGTCCCTAAGGTGAGTTTCCTGTAAGCAGCAAAAAGTTAGGTCTTGTTTATATAGCCAGTCTGTTAACCTAAGTATTTTTATTGGGAAATTGATTCCATTGATATTGAAAGATAATAATTTAAAGTAATTGTTGCTTCCTGTTATTTTTGTTGTTAGAGTTGGGTTTCTGTTCTTGGGACTGTCCTCTTTTAGGTTTGTTGAAAGATTACTTTCTTACTTTTTCTAGGGTGTAGTTTCCATCTTTGTGTTGGTGTTTTCCCTTTATTATCCTTTGAAGGGCTGGATTCATGGAAAGATATTGTGTGAATCTGGTTTTCTCATGGAATACCTTGGTTTCTCCATTTATGGTAATTGAAAGTTTTGCTGGGTATAGTAGCCTAGGCTGGCATTTGTGTTTTCTTAGGGTCTGTATAACATCTGTCCAGGATCTGCTGGCTTTCATAGTCTCTGGTGAGAAGTCTGGTTTAATTCTAATAGGTCTGCCTTTATATGTTACTTGACATTTTTCCCTTACAGCTTTTAATATTCTGTCTTTATTTAGTGCATTTTTTGTTCTGAATATTATGTGTTAGGGGGAATTTCTTTTCTGGCTCCATCTATTTGGAGTTCTTTAAGCTTCTTGTATGTTCATGGGTGTCTCTTTCTTTAGGTTAAGGAAGTTCTCTTCTGTAATTTTGTTGAAGGTATTTCCTGGCCCTTTAAGTTGAAAATTTTCATCCTCATCTACTATTATCCTTAGGTTTGGTTTTCTCATTGTGTCCTAAATTTCCTGGATGTTTTGAGTTAGGATCTTTTTGCATTTTGCATTTTCTTTGATTGTTGTGTCCATATTTTCTATGGAATCTTCTGCACCTGAGATTCTCTCTTCCATCTCTTGTATTCTGTTGCTGATGCTCCCATTTATGGTTCCTGATTTCTTTCCTAGTGTTTCTACCTCCAGAGTTGTGCCCCTTTGGCTTTTCTTCATTGTTTCTACTTCCATTTTTAGATCTTGGATGGTTTTGTTCAATTCCATTACTTGTTTGGTTGTGTTTTCCTGTAATTCTTTAAGGGATTTTTGTGTTTCCTCTAAGGACTTCTACCTGCTTAGCAGTGTTTTCCTTTAATTCTTTAAGGACTTCTACCAGTTTAGCTGTGTTCTCCTGTATTTCTTTAAGTGAGTTATGAATGCCCTTCTTAAAATCATCTACCACCTGGCTATTAAAAGGAATGAATTTATGAAATTCTTAGGCAAATGCATGGACCTGTAGGGCATCATCCTGAGTGAGGTAACCCAATCATAAAAGAACTCATACAATATGTACTCACTGATAAGTGGATATTAGCCCAGAAACTTAGAATACCCAAGATATAAGATACAATTTGCTAAATGCATGAAACTAAAGAAGAACGAAGACCAAAGTGTGGACACTTTGCCCCTTCTTAGAATTGGGAACAAAACACCCATGGAAGGAGTTACAGAGACAAAGTTTGGAGCTAAGACGAAAGGATGGACCATCTAGAGACTACCATATCCGGGGATCCATCCCATAATCAGCTTTCCAAACGCTGACACCATTGCATACACTAGCAAGATTTTGCTAAAAGGACCCAGATAGAGCTGTCTCTTGTGAGACTATGCCGAGACCTAGCAAACACAGAAGTGGATGCTCACAGTTAGCTAGTGGATGGATCACAGTGCCCCCAATGGAGGAGCTAGAGAAAGTACCCAAGGAGCTAAAGGAGTCTGCAATCCTATAGGTGGAACAACAATATGAACTAACCAATCCTCCCCCCCCCCAGAGCCCGTGTCTCTAGCTGCATATGAATCAGAAGATTGCCTAGTCAGCCATCAGTGGAAAGAGAGGCCCATTGGTCATACAAACTTTATATGCCTCAGTACAGGGGAACGCCAGGGCCAAGAAGTTGGAGTGGGGCGGGGGGGGGGGGGGGAGGTAGTGGGGGGGGGGGGGAAGCGTGGGGGGGACTTTTGGGATAGCATTGGAAATGTAAATGAAATAAATACCCAATTAAAAAAATCATCTACCACCATCGTGACATATGATTTTAAATCCGAGTCTTGCTTTTCGTGTGTGTTGGGGTAGCCAGAACTCACTGTGGTGGGCTTACTGGGTTATGACAATGCCCATTGGTCTTGGTTTCTGTTAGTAATATTCTTACCTTTGCCTTTCGCCATCTGGTAATCTCTGGTGTTAGAAGTTCTAGCTGTCTCTGGCTGGAGCTTTTTCCTCTATCTCTTAGCCTCTGTCAGCACTCCTGAGAGTCCAACTCTCACCTTAGTCCCAGTGGTCAGAGCACTCTCTGCAGGCAAGCTCTCCTCTTGCAGAAAAGGTATTCAGAAGTCTGGAGCTCTGGTCCATTTCCTGAGTACTGGGGTCAGAGCCCTCCCTGTAGGACAACTCTCCTTTAGCAAGGAAGGTGCCCAGGGGTCTGGGTTTCAGCTCTGCCTCCTGGCTGAGGATGAAAGCCCAAAGGGACCCTGTCCAAGAAGCTTTGTTGCTTCTGCCCCCCAACTGCTCTCCAGTGATCCCAAGGCCCTGGGTGTGCTAGGGGGCCAGCAGCATGGAGAGTCCTCTGGAAACCTTGGCACCCTCTGCCGGGTTCACGCAGAAAATGGTGCAGGGCTGAATCCCAGCATCTGGTCGGGCGGGGTTCGTTTGTCCCTGTTCCTGCTGGCACAAGACCTCCAGGATTCTTTGGAACTGATGTTGCCTTCCACTCACCAGTAATCCTGAAGTCCTGTGTGTGTTAGGGGATCTGCGGTGTGGAGAGTCCTTTGGGGACCTTGGGCCCTCTGCCAGGTTCGCGCAGAAGATGGTGCAGGGCTAGCACCAACTGGACTGAATCCCAGCCTCTGGTCAGGTGGGGTTCCTTTGTCCCTGTTCCTGCTGGCACAAGACCCTCTGGGATTCTTTGGAACTGATGTTGCATTCTACTCACCTGTAATCCTGAGGTTCTGGGTGTGGTAGGGGGCCTGCAGCGTGGAGAGTCCTCTGGGGACTTTGGTACCCTCCGCAGGGTTCACGCTGAAGATCTCCTTTCAGAATTTCAACTCTTAGAAAGTGCTTCGTGTAAATAAAATTATTTGCATGTCAAATAATACCATGCCTGTGATTTACCTTCAAATACAGTCAGTGCAATTTTTGGAAACAGTTAAATATTAGCTGTTGTTGAAGTTGGGTTATGGAGGAGACTTTGTTGTGCTTTTGTGTCCATTTAAAAATCCTTGCAGTAAATCAAGACTATTCATAAACTCCATCTTGAAAGCATAGATGGTACATTATTCAAATCAATGGTTTCTTCCAAGGCTGAGACCAGAGAAGCCCTAGAGGAACTCCAAGACTTCAAGTCCTACACCCTCAGAAATCATGGTTCCACTCTAACTCATGCCAGCTCCATAAATCGAACTCCTTATTCATATACACTTATTGTTTGTTTGTTTGTTTGTTTGTTTACATCTTTCCCATTGGAAAGACAATCCTGTGTGCTTAACATTCTTATTTTATTCTGGAGATCTGTGAATGCAAGGACCTTCATGGTTGGCTCCTAGCACTGTCTGATATGCTGGTAAAATTTCTATCAATTATCATCCAGCTCTTACCTAGATAATTCTGTTTAGACGACGATAACAATTGAGTATTTTACAAACCTTTTACATAACTCTTATGATATTTTTCCCAATGTGTTGTCATCTCTTATCCTCAGAGTGCCCTCTGCTGGACACTCTTGTGACTACTACTTGCTCTTACATTTTCACATATGACTGCATACACACTCCAAATTCCAGAGGGAACAGGGTGTCTAAGGTTATAATCTTCCTTTGCTTAAGTTTATAAAGTGACCAGATTACAAGTATTTAAGTAGCAAAAATTATATTAAAAGAAGATGTTTTGTCCATGCTGAGGACTAAGAGCTTCTGACCCAATTTAAATGTCCTCTGTCAATCAATTCCCAATACCTCAAATTTACATGGAGACGAGAGGTCTTTGATGTATAATTAAGTGATAATTGAACTCTTTCTTTTTAAATTTTTTATTATTTTCTTTATTTACATTTCAAATGTAATCCCCTTTCCTAGTTTTCCCTCCGAAAATCCCCTATCCCCCCCCCCCACACACCCTTTCCCTAACCCACCCACTCCCATTCCCAGTCCTGGCATTCTCCTATACTGGGATATAGAAGCTTCACAGGACCTAGGGACTCTCCTCCCATTAATGACCGACTAGGCCATCCCTCTACTAAATATACAGCTAGAACCACAAGTTCTACCATGTGTTTTCTTTGACTGTTAGTTTAGTGCCCAGGAGCTCTGGGAGTACTGGTTAGTTCATATTGATGTTGCTCCTATGGGGCTTCAGACCCCTTCAGCTCCTTGGGTACTTTCTCGGCTCCTTCATTGGGGACCTTGTGCCCTGTCCAATGGATGACTGTGAGCATCCACTTCTGTATTTGCCAGGCAGTGGCACAGGCCCTCAGGAGACTGCTATATCAGGCTCCTGTCAGCAGGCTTTTGTTGGCATCTCCCTAGTGTCTGGGTTTGATTCTTGTTTATGGGTTGGATCCCCAAGTGGGACAGTATCTGGATGGGGGTTTTTCGAGACAGGGTTTCTCTGTATAGCCCTGGCTGTCCTGGAACTCAGTCTGTAGAATAGGCTGGCCTCAAACTCAGAAATCTGCCTACCTCTGCCTCCCAAGTTCTAGGTTTAAAAGCATGTGTCACCACTGCCCGGCGCACTGGTCATTCTCTATAGCAGCCCTAGGTGTGGCTGATACACCAAGTGCCGTTTAACTGGAGAAAAATGATCCCCTCTCTCCCAGTAAGCATCAACTACAAGGATTCTCTTGGTGTGAGGTAGGACTTTGTGTTTACCTCTGAGTGCTGGAATTTTGTCTGGCTTGAACCCATGTAAGTTTGAATACTTGGAAGCTAAGTAGTAAGATGTGTTGTTAGAAACTAAGCATCCTATACATTTGTTACTGAAATCCTGGTACTAGTATACTGTCAGTCAAAATAATCTTTAGCCTTATATTCCAAAATTAAGTTAAAGTGGAATAGTAGTTACCAATGTACTTATAATAGTGATAGGTATTTGCATGGTATTTGTGGTATTCAAATTTACAGTATTTGAATTAGTATGGCCCCCATAGGCTTATAAGTTTGAGCATTAGTCTCCAGTTAGTGGAAATGTTTTGGAAGGATTAGGAGGTGTGGTCTTGTTGGAGAAGGTGTGTTACTGTTATGTCATGGAGGTTTCAAAACCCAAAGCTATTTCCAGTTAACCCTCACTGCCTCATGCTAGTGGACCAACATGTGAGCTCCTAGTGCCTGCTCTAGTACCTCTCTTATCTGCCTGTGGCCATCGTGGTCATGGACTCTGTCCATCTGCAACTGTGAGCCTCCAATTGAACACTTTATGACTTGCCTTGTTCATAATGTTTTATTCCAGCAATAGGAAAGGAACGAAGACTATATTATCACTCAATATGCATTTCTTATCCTCACAAAGATGTCTCTGAGGATGGAGGCATTTTTCCTTTATAGCTGTTGAGACCAAGGGTCCAAGGATGTTAGGATTCACTTAAGCCCATAAAAATAACTACCAGAGCCACATCTTGACTGGCTGCATATGTAATGACTTCTTAACTGTTCTGTTTCTTCTGATATCTAGCTTCCATATAAACTTTTCAATATAACTTAGAAAATTCATGTGTATCTTATCTGGAGAATTAAAAAGTATAACTATTCTACTTCTCAATTTAAAAAAAAGTGTCATTAAATTATGACTAGTCTTTCTGTTACTATTGTTAAAGAACACATGCTCCCCTTTTAGGTAATACTGAGTTTTGTGATTTGTCTCCTTTTCTTTTCTTTTCTTTTTTTTTTTTCTTTCTTTCTTTTTTAGATAGGGTCTCTCTATATAGCCTTGACTGTTCAGGAACTTACTTATTAGATAGACCATGCTGGCCTAGAATTTACAGAGATCCTCCTGCCTCAGTCTCCTGAGTGCTGGGATTAAAGGCATGTGCCACCACACCTGTCCCACTATTTTTTTCTTTTAGAATTATTTTGCAAAACTATTGTCAATATCCATATTAACTTCCTGGTATTCTATTACTCTACGTCTACTTTTCTCACTTGAGCTTTATTTTCTCTTTGGATCCAGTTTAATGAATCCTTTAAAAAATTTTGACTTAAGTATATGAGTATTATACCTGTATGTATGTATGTATGTATGTATGTATGTATGTATGTATGCATACCACATGTGTGCCTAGTACCCACATAAGAAGAAAGAATTAAATGCTCTGGAACTGAAGATACAAGTGTTTGTGAGCTTCCATGTGTGTGCTAGAAACCCTCAGCTCCACTGAAAGGGCAACAAGTGCTCTTAACAGGTGAACTATCTCTCCAGCCCCCATCCCCTCAGTATGTTCAGCTCCCTTATATACTTATTGGAAGAAAGATGGACCATAATTGTATGCAAATAAAAATACACATTTTCTTTATATACATATGCATACACACACACACACTCTGTGTGTGTGTGTGTGTATGCATATGTATATATATATATAGTGTGTGTGTGTGTGTGTGTGAATGGCTTCTCAGGAAAGAATGAAGACTCTTTCCCTGCCAACTCTGATCTTGGTTTCCTACATTATTACTTTTTAGACACTGTTCCTTTGTAAGGCAATTAATTTACATTTCTGATGGCTTAATTTCTACACTGGTCCACATATTAGAGAGAGTGCCTATCCACTGAGAGACTCCATCCCTCTGCCTTTCAAATACCACAGAGGATAGCAATTGCTTAGAGGGAACGATTTTTCTTTATGCTGCTTTGTGCACTCTGGTAGGGTTGCTATAGTAACATCATAGCTAACTTCTGATAACTACTACTTGATTTCACATTTATAAATTAGGAAGTAATCATATTGGGCAGAATAAAACAATGAAGGTATGCAAAAGAGATTCTCTATTGGGAATGTGCTAGAAATAGCTAAACTTGCTAGAGTTTAGGAACCAGATAGCAGTGCTTCAGAAGTGACACCAATGTTAGAAATGCTACAAAATTCTAATTGTCATGGCTTAGTAGTAAGCTGGCTATAGCATATCTGGAAATATGGATACTTTGACTTCTTTTATTTTTATCATTTTAATTTCTCTTTCTGTCTTATTACTTTACAGGACTCAAAACCACAAATACCAATTTTTTTCATCTATTGTGTGTCTTAGATTTTATAGAGATGTATAGCTTATATATATATATATATATATATATATATATATATATATATATATATATACAACTGACATGAAAAATACAGCTGGGTACAGTAGCACATGCCTTTAATCCCAGCATTTGGAGGGCAGAGGCAGGTGGATCTCTATGAGTTTAAGACTAAGTCTGGTCTCCAGGCCAGCCAAGGCTACCAGAGAGATCCTGCTGCCTCAAAATGATGATGATGATGATGACGATGATGACGATTTAAAAAATAAAGAAAAGCACCAAAAATATAAAGGAAACTAATAGGGAGTGTAAGGAGCAAAAAGAGTGAGGGTATCTTAGTGTCTTAGTCGAGGTTTCAATTCCGGCAAAACATCATGACCAAGAAGCAAGTTGGGGAGGAAAGGGTTTATTCAGCTTACAATTCCATACTGCTGTTTATCAACAAGGAAGTCAGGACTGGAACTCAAACAGGTCAGGAAGCATGAGCTGATACAGAGGCCATGGAGAGATGTTCTTTACTGGCTTGCTTGCCCTGGCTCACTCAGCCTGCTCTCTTATAGAACCCAAGACTACCAGCCCAGGAATGGTCCCACCCACAAAGGGCCTTTCCCCCTTGATCACTAATTGAGAAAATGCCTTACAGTTGGATCTCATGGAGGCATTTCCTCCACTGAAACTCCTTTTTCTGTGATAACTCCAGCTGTGTCAACTTGACACAAAACTAGCCAGTACAATTGACCCCTTGTCAACTTGACACACAAACACATCACTAGTAAGCCTCAGCCCTTAATTTCTTATTTATCCCCAAGATAACTTTAAACAACTTTAAAAGTCCCACAGTCTTTACATATTAAAAGTCAATCCCTTTAAAATGTCCAATATCTTTTAAAATCCAAAGCCTTTTTACAATTAAAAGTCTCTTAACTGTGGGATCCACTAAAATATTTTCTTCCTTCAAGAGGGAAAATATCAGGGCCACAGTCACAATCAAAAGCAAAAATCAGCCTTCTGGTCCACTCGAGCACTGGGGTGCCTTGCCAGTGGAGCCTCCGGACACCCGCAAGGACCCACACAGGATTCCCCATGGGATCCTAAGACCTCTGGTGACTGGAATAGAGCGTCTGTTCCAATCCAATCGCGCGGAACCTGAGACTGCATTAACTAGGGAAGCAGACAACCCAGCCTGAGCTGAGGCACAAGTCCCTTCCGGTCCACTCGAACACCTGGGTACCTTGCCAGCAGAGTCTCCGGACACCTTCAAGGACCCACACAGGATTCCCCACGGGATCCTAAGACGTCTGGTGAGTGGAACACAACTTCTGCCAGGAGGCAGGTTTGAACACCAGATATCTGGGCACCTTCCCTGCAAGAAGAGAGCTTGCCTGCAGAGAATGCTCTGACCACTGAAACTAGGGAGAGAGCTAGCCTTCCATGTCTGCTGATAGAGGCTAACTGAGTCACCTGAGGAACAAGCTGTAACCAGAGACAACTATAACAGCTAGTTTCAGAGATTACCAGATGGCAAAAGGCAAACCTAAGAATCCTACTAACATAAATCAAGACCACTCACCATCATCAGAACGCAGCACTCCCACCCCTACTAGTCCTGGGCACCCCAAGACAACCAAAAATCTAGACCCAGATTTAAAAGCATTTCTCATGATGATGGTAGAGGACATCAAGAAGGACTTTCATAACTCACTTAAAGAAATACAGGAGAGCACTGCTAAAGAGTTACAGACCCTTAAAGAAAAACAGGAAAACACAACCAAACAGGTAGAAATCCTTAAAGAAAAACAGGAAAACACATCCAAACAGGTGATGAAAATGAAC
Organism: Mus caroli; assembly: GCF_978045245.1. NCBI lineage: Eukaryota > Metazoa > Chordata > Mammalia > Rodentia > Muridae > Mus > Mus caroli. The sequence goes on from NW_028227264.1 coordinate 31,494,116, forward strand.
AAAACTATACTAGACCTAAAAAGGGAAGTAGAACAATTAAAAAAAACACCCAAAGTGAGGCAACGCTGGAGATAGAAACCCTAGAAAAGAAATATGGAACCATAGATGCAAGCATCAGCAACAGAATACAAGAGATGGAAGAGAGAATCTCAGGTTCTCAGAAGATTCCATAGAGAACATCGGCACAACAATCAAAGAAAATACAAAATTCAAAAGGATCCTAACTCAAAACATCCAGGAAATACAGGACACAATGAGAAAACCAAACCTATGGATAATAGGAGTTGATGAGAATGAAGATTTTTCAACTTAAAGGGCCAGCAAATATCTTCAACAAAATTATAGAAGAAAACTTCCCAAACCTAAAGAAAGAGATGCCCATGATCATACAAGAAGCCTACAAAACTCCAAATAGACTGGACCAGAAAAGAAATTATTCCCGACAAATAATAATCAGAACAACAAATGCACTAAATAAAGATAGAATATTAAAAGCAGTAAGGGAAAAAGGTCAAGTAACATATAAAGGCAGGCCTATCAGAATTACACCAGACATTTCACCAGAAACTATGAAAGCCAGAAGATCCTGGACAGATGTTATACAGACACTAAGAGAACACAAATGCCAGCCCGGGCTACTATACCCAGCCAAACTCTCAATTACCATAGATGGAGAAACCAAAGTATTCCACGACAAAACCAAATTCACACATTATCTTTCCATGAACCCAGCCCTTCAAAGGATAATTAAAAAAAAGAAAAAAAAAAAAAACAACAATACAAGGATAGAAATCACGCCCTAGAAAAAGCAAGAAAGTAATCCCTCAACGAACCAAAAAGAAGACTGCCAAAAGAACAGAATGCCAACTCTAACAACAAAAATAAAAGGAAGCAACAATTACTTTTCTTTAATATCTCTTAATATCAATGGACTCAATTCCCCAATAAAAAGACATAGAATAACAGACTGGCTACACAAACAGGACCCAACATTCTGCTGCTTAAAGGATACCCATCTCAGGGAAAAAGACAGACACTACCTTAGAGTGAATGTTGGAAAACAATTTTCCAAGCAAATGGTCTGAAGAAACAAGCTGGAGTAGCTTGTTTCTGATATCGAATAAAATCGACTTCCAACCCAAAGTTATCAAAAAATACAAGGAGGGACACTTCATACTCATCAAAGGTAAAATCCTCCAAGAGGAACTCTCAATTCTGAATATCTATGCCCCAAATGCAAGGGCAGCCACATTCATTAAAGACACTTTAGTAAAACTTTAAGCACACATTGTACCTCACACAATAATAGTGGAAGACTTCAACACACCACTTTCATCAATGGACAGATCGTGGAAACAGAAACTAAACAGGGACACAGTGAAACTAACAAAAGTTATGAAAAAATGGACTTAACAGATATCTACAGAACATTTTATCCAAAAACAAAAGGATATACCTTCTTCTCAGCACCTCACTGGACCTTCGCCAAAATTGACCATATAATTGGTCACAAAACAGGCCTCAACAGACACAAAAATATTGAAATTGTCCCATGCATCCTATCAGACCACCATGGACTAAGGCTGATCTTCAATAACAACATAAATAATGGAAAGCCAACATTCACGTGGAAACTGAACAACGCTCTTCTCAATGATACCTTGGTCAAGGATGGAATAAAGAAAGAAATTAAAGACTTTTTAGAGTTTAATGAAAATGAAGCCACAACATACCCAAACTTATGGGACACAATGAAAGAATTTCTAAGAGGGAAACTCATAGCTCTGAGTACCTCCAAAAAGAAACTGGAGAAAACAAACACTAGCAGCTTGACAACACATCTAAAAGCTCTAGAAAAAAAGGAAGAAAATTCACCCAAGAGGAGTAGATGGCAGGAAATAATCAAACTCGGGGGAGAAATCAACCAAGTGAAAACAAGAAGAATTATTCAAAGAATTAACTAAAGGAGGAGTTGGTTCTTTGAGAAAATCAACAAGATAGATAAACCCTTAGCTAGACTAACCAGAGGGCACAGGGACAACATCCTAATTAACAAAATTAGAAATGAAAAGGGAGACATAACAACAGATCCTGAAGAAATCCAAAACACCATCAGATCCTTCTACAAAAGGCTATACTCAACAAAACTGGAAAACCTGGACGAAATGGACAAATTTCTAGACAGATACCAGGTACCAAAGTTAAATCAGGATCAAGTTAATGATCTAAACAGTCCCATATCCCCTAAAGAAATAGAAGCAGTCATTGATAGTCTCCCAGCCAACAAAAGCCCAGGACCAGATGGGTTTACTGCAGAGTTCTACCAGACCTTCAAAGAAGATCTAATTCCAGTACTGCATAAACTATTCCACAAAATAGAAGTAGAAGGAACTCTACCCAACTCATTCTATGAAGCCACAATTACTCTGATACCTAAACCACAAAAAGATCCAACAAAGATAGAGAACTTCAGACCAATTTCCCTTATGAATATAGATGCAAAAATACTCAATAAAATTCTCACTAACCGAATCCAAGAACACATTAAAGCAATCATCCATTCTGACCAAGTAGGTTTTATTCCAGGGATGCAGGGATGGTTTAATATATGGAAATCCATCAACATAATCCATTGTATAAACAAACTCAGACAAAAACCACATGATCATCTCTTTAGATCGGGAAAAAGCATTCAACAAGATCCAACATCCATTCATGATAAAAGTCTTGGAAAGATCAGGAATTCAAGGCCCATACCTTACCATGATAAAAGCAATCTACAGCAAACCAGTAGCCAACATCAAAGTAAATGGTGAGAAACTTGAAGCAATCTCACTAAAATCAGGGACTATACATGGTGGTCCACTCTCCCCATACCTATTCAAAATTGTACTTGAAGTCCTAGCCAGAGCAATTCAACAACAAAAGGAGATCAAGGGGATACAAATTGCAAAAAATGAAGTCAAAATATCACTTTTTGCAGATGATATGATAGTATATATAAGTGACCCTAAAAATTCAACCAGAGAACTCCTAAACCTGATAAACAGCTTTGGTGAATTAGCTGGATATAAAATTAACTCAAACAAGTCAATGGCCTTTCTCTACACAAAGAATAAACAGGCTGAGAAAGAAATTAGGGAAACAACACCTTTCTCAATAGTCACAAATAATATAAAATATCTTGGCGTGACTCTAACTAAGGAAGTGAAAGATCTGTATAATAAAAACTTCAAGTCTCTGAAGAAAGAAATTAAAGAGGATCTCAGAAGATCTCCCATGCTCATGGATTGGCAGGATCAACATTGTAAAAATGGCTATCTTGCCAAAAGCAATCTACAGATTCAATGCAATCCCCATCACAATTCCAACTCAATTCTTCAACGAATTAGAAAGAGCAATCTGCAAATTCATCTGGAATAACAAAAAAACCTAGGATAGCAAAAACTCTTCTCAAGGATAAAAGAACCTCTGGTGGAATCACCATGCCTGACCGAAAGCTTTACTACAGAGCAATTGTGATAAAAACTGCATGGTACTAGTATAGTGACACACACGTAGACCAAGGGAATAAAATTGATGACCCAGAAATGAACCCACACACCTATGGTCACTTGATCTTTGACAAGGGAGCTAAAACCATTCAGTGGAAGAAAGAGAGCATTTTCAACAAATGGTGCTGGCACAACTGGTGGTTATCATGTAGAAGAATGTGAATCGATCCATTCCTATCTCCTTGTACTAAGGTCAAATCTAACTGGTTCAAGGAACTAAACATGAAACCAGACACACTGAAACTTATAGAGGAGAAAGTGGGGAAAAGCCTTGAAGATATGGGCACAGGGGAAAAATTCCTGAATAGAACAGCAATGGCTTGTGCTGTAAGATCGAGAATTGACAAATGGGACCTCATGAAACTGCAAAGCTTCTGCAAGGCAAAAGACACCATCAATAAGACAAAAAGGCCACCAACAGATTGGGAAAGGATCTTTACCTATCCTAAATCAGATAGGGGACTAATATCCAATATATATAAAGAACCCAAGAAAGTGGACTCCAGAAAATCAAATAACCCCATTAAAAATGGGGCTCAGAACTGAACAAAGAATTCTCACCTGAGAAATATCGAATGGCAGAGAAGCACCTGAAAAAATATTCAACATCCTTAATCATCAGGGAAATGCAAATCAAAACAACCCTGAGATTCCACCTCACACCAGTCAGAATGGCTAAGATCAAAAATTCAGGTGACAGCAGATGCTGGCGAGGATGTGGAGAAAGAGGAACACTCCTCCATTGTTGGTGGGATTGCAAGCTTGTACAACCACTCTGGAAATCAGTCTGTTGGTTCCTTAGAAAACTGGACATAGTACTACCGGAGGATCCAGCAATACCTCTCCTGGTCATATATCCAGAAGATGTCCCAACCGGTAAGAAGGACACATGCTCCACTATGTTCATAGCAGCCTTATTTATAATAGCCAGAAGCTGGAAAGAACCCAGATGCCCCTCGACAGAGGAATGGATACAGAAAATGTGGTACATTTACACAATGGAGTACTATTCAGCTATTAAAAAGAGTGAATTTATGAAATTCCTAGGCAAATGGATGGACCTGGAGGGCATCATCCTGAGTGAGGTAACATAATCACAAAGGAACTCACACAATATGTACTCACTGATAAGTGCATATTAGCCCAAAACTTAGGACACCCAAAATATAAGATACAATTTGCTAAACACATGAAACTCAAGAAGAATGAAGACTGAAGTGTGGACACTATGCCCCTCCTTAGAATTGGGAACAAAACAGCCATGGAAGGAGTTACAGAGACAAAGTTTGGAGCTGTGACGAAAGGATGGACTATCTAGAGACTGCCATATCCAGGGATCCACCCCATAACCAGCTTCCAAAGGCTGACACCATTGCAAACACTAGCAAGATTTTGCTGAAAGGACCCTGATATAGCTGTCTCTTGTCAGACTATGCCGGGGCCTAGCAAACACAGAAGTGGATGATCACAGTCAGCTAGTGGATGGATCACAGCCCTCCCAATGGCGGAGCTAGAGAAAGTACCCAAAGAGCTAAAGGGATCTGCAACCCTATAGGTGGAACAACATTATAAACTAACCAGTACCCCTGAGCTCTTGACTCTAGCTGCATATGTATCAAAAGATGGCCTAGTTGGCCATCACTGGAAAGAGAGGCCCATTGGACACACAAACTATATATGCCCCAGTACAGGGGAATGCCAGGGCCAAAAAAATGGGAATGGGTGGGTAGGGAAGTGGGGCGGAGGGTATGGGGGACTTTTGGGATAGCATTGGAAATGTAATTGAGGAAAATATGTATTAAAAAATATTTAAAAAATAAAACAAAAACCAAACAAAAAAAAAACAAAAACAAAAAGCAAAAATCAATCTCCAAGCATCCAATGTCTGGGATCCAGCTCACGATATTCTGGGCTCCTCCAAGGGCTTGGGTCACTTCTCCAGCCATGCCTTTTGTAGCACATGCATCATGCTCTAGGCTCCAGATGTTTGTACTCCACTGCTGCTGCTCTTGGTGGTCATCTCATGGTACTGGCATCTACAAAACACTGCATGACCCCTTCAGTCCTGGGCCATCAATTGCAACTGAGGCTAAACCTTCTCCAATGGCCTTCCATGGCCTCTCACAGTGCTGAGCCTCAGCTGCTCTTTGTGACCTCTTCATGGCTTCAAAACCAGTACCACCTGGGTGACCCTTACACATTACCAAGTTCTGTTGCTGCATGAGGTATAACCTTCACTATCTCTGGAACACAGGCTCTTTGTGCTTTCAGAAAACACTTCCCAGAAGATGTCACCTCAATGATGCTGGTCTCTTCTTAATCACAGCTAATTTCTTAGCTCCAGCTATCCAGCATCAATAGTCCCAGTAATGCAAAGATTTTGCTTTAGTAGTTCTGGTATCTTGTTAATCACAGGTGATTCTTTAGCCCCAGCTAACCAGAACCACAGAATAATCAAACTCCAAAATAGCAATGGCCCTGAAAAGAGTCTTTAATTTTCCCTCTGAAATTTCACAAGCCAGGCCTCCATCATCTGCACTGTTCTCAACATTATCTTCCAAGTTACTACACAACATCTGACAGAGCTCTTAACACCAAATGGATCTTTTAGTCCAAAGTTCCAAAGTCCTTCCACAGTCCTCCCCAAAACTTGGTCAGGTTGTCACAGGAATACCCCATTCTGCCAGTACCAATTCATCTTAGTCGAGGTTTCTATTCCTGCACAAACATCATGACCAAGAAGCAAGTTGGGGAGGAAAGGGTTTATTCAGCTTACAATTCCATACTGCTGTTTATCACCAAGGAAGTCAGAACTGGAACTCAAACAGGTCAGGAAGCAGGAGCTGATGCAGAGGCCATGGAGGGATGTTCTTTACTGGCTTGCCTGCCCTGGCTTGCTCAGCCTGCTCTTATAGAACCAAAGACTACCAGCCCAGGAATGGTCCCACCCACAAGGGGCCTTTCCCCCTTGATCACTAATTGAGAAAATGCCTTACAGTTTGATCTCATGGAGGCATTTCCTCCACTGAAGCTCCTTTTTCTGTGATAACTCCAGCTGTGTCAAGTTGACACAAAACTAGCCAGTACACTCAGTATGGGGGTACACTTAAATTGCATTACTTCTGTCTTTGGGTTTTACTGCTGTGAACAGATACCATGACCAAGGCAACTCTTTTAAAGATAACAGTTAATTGGGGCTAATTTACAGGCTCATTATCATTAAGGTGGGAACATGGCAGCATTCAGGTAGGTGTGGTGTAGAAGGAGCTGAGAGTTCTACATCTTCATCTGAAAGCTGCTAGCAAAATATTGACTTCCAGGCAGTTAGGATGAGGGTCTTAAAGCCCAAGCGCACAGTGACATACCTATTCCAAGAAGGGCACACCTCCAAATAATGCCACTCCCTAGGCCAAGCATATTCAAACCATAACGTTCACTCATTGGCCCCCAAAGGGTTGTTCAAACACATGAATCTATGGAAGCCATATATAGCCATAGCATAATAAAGAAGTACATTTATTCTAACTTCCAAAGTCCCCATAGTCTATAGCAGTATCAAAAATGTTACAAGTCCAAAGTCTCTTCTCAGAACCATCCCATCACTTAACTGTAATCCCTGAATCAAGACAGGAAACCAGCTGGGCAAACTCCAAATTCTGCATCTCCATGTCTGATGTTAGGCAGTTTTCAGATCTCCAACTCCCTTTTATCTATGTTGACTGCAACAACTTCTTTTCCTGGGCTGGTTCCACTCCCTGCTAGCTGCATTCCTCAGGAGATATCTTATGGCTCTGGCATCTTGAAAATCTTGGGCTCTCCAAGGGAACTTCAATGTTACACCTTCTTGTTTCAATGTCAGGTTTCCACACATGATATTCTGGACTCCTCCGAAGGGCTGGTGTATCTTCTCCAGCTCTGCCCTCTATAGCACTCTAAGATCAGGTTGATCCACTCCACTGTTGCTGCTGTTCTTAGTGACTATCCCATGGTAGTATGCTGGAGCCTTCTGCTACAACTAAGTAGGCTTCACCAATAGCATTCCATAGGCTTTCTTCATGGTATCAAGCCTCATATCCTTTGCATGACTCCTTCAGTTCTGGGCAGTCAACTGCAACTGAGGCTGTACCTTCACCAATGGCCTTCCATGGCTCTAATAGTGCCAAGCCTCAGCTCTTCATGACCCTTCATACCTTTGAAACTATTACCATTTGGGTGACTCTTACAACATTACCAAGTCCAGCTGCAGAATGAGGTACAACCTTGGCTATGTCTGGAACACAGCTTCTTTGTGCTCTCAGAAAACTTCCCAGAAGATTTCACCTCAATGATGCTGGTCTCTTCTTAATCACCACTGATTTCTTTGCTCCAACTAACCAACATCAATTATCGCAGTAGTCTCCTTCTCCTCTTCACTATAAAGCCAGAGCCAAACGACCAAAACTGCTGAGTTCTGCTGCTTCCTAGGGATGGAATATGGCTCCCTTGTTATCACCATCTTTCTGTTTTCTAACTCCTTCACTGTCTAAGCTTATCTGTCATGGAACTTGCTCTGTAGACTGACTTTGAACTCTGAGATCAGTATGCCTACCTCCTAAACACTGGGATTGATAGTGTGATTCACCAAGCTTGGGTTTAAGTTTTTCTTCATCTAGAACGTACTCTAGGCTGGTCTTAAACTCAGAGATCTACTTATCTTTGCCTCCTGCGATTAAAGGCTTATACTGCCATGCTTGGAGCTAAATATAGCCAGGTGGGATCTTGCCCCAAGACCACTAACTCCCTTAATTCAGTTTAATATCCTTGAACACAGGATTCAGCTCTATCTCACTTCCTGGTGCCACTTCAATGTTTGAACCACATATTTTATATTTTCTCTTTCTCAGCTTGCTATGCTTGTTTAAAATGCTCTTCATGAGACTTAACCAGAGAACAAAGTCTATGATGGGTATTTTTGAGACTTCCTTTGTCTCTTCACCTTGTACTCGGGCAGACTCTTCAGACAAGGGCAAAAATCAGGCACATCTTCCACCAAAATTCTACAAAATAGTCTCTAGACCACATACTGATCTACACTGAAACCCCTTGGTCCAGGTCAACACAGTTCAAATCACTCACAGCAACAAAATCTTCATTGTTCCTTCTAAGATAGCCAATTAAGCCCTCACTTAAAGCATTCCAATGCTTCCAGCTACCATTCTAATTTTATGTATGAAACTTATGGTTTTAGTTGAAAACTTAATGGATATAACTGACTTATAAACAAATCCAATCTTAAACTATACTTGAACTAAAAGTGTAGGGTGCCTTCCTAGCATGCCCAATGCCATGTTTGATCCCTAGCACCACAAAAGGGGCATGGTGGTAAACACCTGTAATTGTAGCACTTAGTAGGTAGACAAGGAGATCAGAAATTGAATGTCATTCTTAGCCATATATACTGAGTGCAAAGCCATCTGGGGCTATCTGAATCATAGTGTCTCTCTTCCCCACACCATCTTCATGTGTGTGTACACATATATATGTGTGAACATTATATATATATTTATTTATTATTTTATACATTTATAATATATTTTTATATGTGTGCTTATATAAATTTAAGAAACTTGCATGGAGACTTGTGATATGGCTCAATGGCATAGCACTTGCGTTTCAAAGGCATGACACCATCATTTGCTGAATAATCTAATCAATTTTTACTTTCATATTAAGAGTTCTTTCTTGGGGCTGGAGAGATGGTTCAGTGGTTAAGAGCACCGACTGATCTTCCGAAGGTCCTGAGTTCAAATCTCAGCAACCATATGGTGGCTCACAACCATCCGTAATGAGATCTGACGCCCTCTGCTGGTGCATCTGAAGACAGCTACAGTGTACTTATATATAATAAATAAATAAATAAATAAATAAATAAATAAATAAATAAAACAGCTTTCTTGAAGTCAGTGGTGACACATGCCTTTAGTCCCAGCATTCATGAAGCAGAGGTAGGAAAGTCTCTTCTCTGAGTTCAAGACCAGTTTGGTCTACAGAGCAAGTTCCAGGACCACAAGAGATACACAGATGTCTTAAAACATAACAACAAAAAAGAGTTCTTTCTCATCAAAAAAATATAAAAGCCCTTATACATACACCCCTAAAACAGCTCCTCTACTGCTGCCTTCCCTTGTCCCTCCCAGGCCTCCAATATAGCTCTAAAATTTCAGAATTTTAAAACATTTTTAAGAAATCACTAGTTTTGACAAATAGTGTGACTCTGTTTGGCTCTCATTTTAGAATTATTATACTTATCATTTCTGTGGGTCATTGATAACTACAGCTAAAGACTTTGACTTAAATCTCATTGATGTTTTGGATTTCATAAGGTCAATACATTATACTTTTCCCTAGCTTGACTTCTTAAATGGCTATCATTTGCCAGATGCTAATTATGTGGTAAGGATTTTACATGTAATATTGAATCTCAAAACAATATTTGTGGTAGTTAGGAACCCCATTTTATCAATGAAGTAACACAACCACAGAAAGGTTAAATAATTTGCTCTGTAGCAAATATAGTCAACAAGTGGTAGAGCCAGCATAAGAAAGTCTACAACTAAAGCCCACACTTTATTTATGACTTTATTTATGACAATGCCTGGTAGGGAGAAATCTTAAGTGCTTTATAAAGTGTATCATTTCCTCACACTTTCTAAAAATATATTCTAGTCACTGTGTGACAAATAAGGAAACTGAAGAGCAAAGAAATTAATTTGCATGTTTTTTTTTTTAAATAGCACATCTCTTGATATAACTGTAACAGAATAGAACACTCAGGCATTCACGATTAACTCTGTATTCGGTAGTGTCTGTTTTAAAATACTTTTCTTCCAGCTATAGCCCATTGTACACTTTTATTTAAAATATGCATATGAAAATATGTAAAAGTAAGGAATACACTGTAGCTGATGAAAGGAAAGAACATGTGAATAAGTTCTTTCATTTGCATTTAGAACATCACCTCTATTGATGGAAACAGTATTGTTTTCTTCATAAAAACAGTTATAATCCAGTCTAATATGTCTAATATAGCAATACACATGAACATTAAAAGAAACACTCTTTTTTTTACTAGCACATAGCAGAATACTCAGGCATTCATGATTAAATCTCTTTTCTGTACCGTCTGTTTTAAAACACATTTCTTCCAGATATACATATTGTACAGTTTTACTTAAAATATGCTCCCACTTAGGCTCCACTGCTGAAGCCGAAGCTCTTTGTGTGTTTTTATTCAGGGTTCCCTTATTTTGTTCTGTGCTCCTGAAGGTATGTGAAAAATTGCCTTTTCCTAATTGAATACTATTTTAAAAGCTTGCTATTGAAAAATCAATGATTGTATCATTTCATAAAACATAATCATCTCCTAATTTGTCAAAAGTGAAAATCAAGCTTTTCCTGAGTTTCTCGCCATGTGTTCAGCATTCTCCATAGGTACAATCCTTCAGACACAGTTATGTGCTATGTACCAGGCCCTGTGATCTGCATATTGGGGCCTACCGAGTTAGTAAGGCCAGGCTCTGACTTCAGGGAACAAGGGAATTCTCCATGGTAGAGATATGAGGGCACTGGGGAGTGGGCCACTACTTGTAGACCAGGCTACACCATTGAAGCTGAAGCAAGAAGCCCTCAAGGTTGTGGCCAGCCATCCTGAGATACCTAACAATACCTTGTCTCAAAAAAAATTTAAAAAAAGAAAAATGGTGTTAAGACTGCACATTCCCAGACCACAGGACTCACTCTGTCTACATTAGAACATCTCAAGAACCTTTCTCAATAGATTAAACATGAAATAAAACTGCTCACCAAGAAAAAATGCTTACATATAATTGAAATTTTGATGAGTGGCTCACACTTTGTTATCTGATGTTTACATTTTAACCTTGCAGTTTAAAAACTCTGGCCTACTGACAGCCTGATACATAGCAGCTGTGCTGTTGTCTTCATCTGTTATCTCTGCTGCCTCCATGAAAGCTCTGCTCAGCCAAAAGGTCAGAAGTGGTTCTTTAATGTTGCGAAGGAAGTCCTTCAGGAGGTTGCAGATGACATGGATATGTCCTGTCCACTTTGCTGAAGCTGTCAGTGAGCTGCCCCAGGCCAACAGGGACACACTAGCCTTCCTCATCATCCACCTACAGAGAGTGTCTCAGAATCCAAACACTAAGATGGATATTGCCAATCTAACTAAAGTCTTTGACCCTACAATAGTTGCCCATACTGTGCCCAATCCAGATCCAGTGACAATGTTCCAGGACATTAAACGTCAGCTCAAGGTGGTGGAGTGCCTGCTCTCTCTGCTCTTGGAATACTGGAATCAGTTCATGATGGTGGACCAAGAGAACATCAGCCAGCAAGGCAATGGAAACTCAACACCATACACACCAGACATTAAATTGAGCTTATTGGGGACTGTGACCACTCCTGAGTTCCAGCTTGTCAAGACTCCTTTATCAAGTTCCCTGTCACAGAGACTGTACAACCTCTCCAAGAGCACACCCAGATTTGGGAATAAGAGCAAGTCGGCCACCAACTTAGGTCAACAGGGCAAATTTTTCCCTGTTCCATACCTCAAGTAAAGCTGTATCTGCCTATGTACTAGTGTTTATTTACTGCAGGAGACACACCTGTTTGCTCTTCGACTTCCTCCTGTGTAATTACTACTTTTAGCATTTTCCAGGCTTTAAATAAAGTTGAATGTGTATGAGAGTTTGATTGTTATATAGCTCCCTCTCACCTGGAGACTTAGCACCTTGTACTAGTTGTTGGGAGCTTTAAAATAGGAGATCTTTACTAGGGTGGAAGGGGAAATGGGTACAGGTTGGGGCTCTTGTGGGAAGGGCGAAGGCTATCCCTTTGGCTTAAAGCCAAATACTGCTCATGAAATGACTTTCCTGTCATGTCACTTAGACAATGACAGAAACTGTACCTCTTAGGTAACGTCTTAGTTATCTCAGGACAAGAGGTTTCGGGACAAGATAAAGGGCTGCATAGAGGCCATAGGATGGCCCCTTCTCAGAACCCAGTTCCTCTTTCTCCTTCAGGGACTGACACGAGGCTTGGAGCCCTCAGTGGGATAGGCCAAGACACTGATCTGAGGATGCTTCACTTCTGTTTGGGTTATGCTGAGTTGTAGAAAGTGTCACAGGCTATGATCTCACACGTTTCTAGCCAGCCTCTGCCTGGATTTTGCAGTTGATTGGGGTCAAAGTTAGATTGATCTAAAGCCAAATTCATTCTGATGACTGACCCCCTTGTTCTTTGTCCAGTGGAGGCTATTTAAAAAGTCAGGTAGAGTTCAGGAGACTGTCTATTTTCATAATAGCAAGAAAGTTAGTTGCTTCTGTCTTTGCAGTTTGGATGGTGAACTCTTTCCGTGAAATAAACACATATATATGAACATTGGCTTTTTTGGTTAGCATTTTTCCAGGGTTCAAAATGACTTCCTTCTCTGGAATGTTCTCTGACTCATACTAACCCTTATCTGTAACATGTATTTGGAATATTATGTGGAAAAAATAAATAGCTTTTTCAACAAAACACAAAACAAAACAAAACAAAACAAAACTCTGGCCTAGGTGTGGTGGCACACAGCTTTAGTCCCACCACACTGGAGGCAGAGGCAGACAGACTTCTGTAAGTCCAAAGCTAACTTGGTCTATATAGCAAGATCCAGGCCAGTCAGGGTACTCAGTCTCTGTCTCAAAACAAAAAACAGAAAGGGTCCCTGAGACAGGAGGATTCAAAGTTCAAGGCCGACAACTTGGGCTACAACAAGACCCTGTCTTTAAAAAGCCTGTGAGCAGAGCACATGGTCCTTCTTAAGACCCAGTTTTCCTCATCTGTAAAATGGGAACTACCTTGTAAAGCAATTATAGAATTAAATACACTCTGTATAAAGACCTACCACATGCCTAACACAAAGTAACCAGCAAATGTTATTTGCAAGAAGTACTGGACAAACTGCATGCATTTTAAATTAATATAACTATTCATAGGCATTTGCACCTAGATAAAGCAGTCCATTCAACACAGTGCCTCCTCCTTGGCAGAAGAGGCAAACAGGGTGCAGAATGTCAGGTTGTGGGGTTTCTCAGTCAAGGCTAGTGGTACTCAGAGGAAAGGAGGCTGAAGTGACTGAGACTAGCCTGGATCTTGAAGGATGAGTTGGGTACTAATGGGCAAAGGATGCCAGAAAGGCATTCCTAGTAGGCAACACAGCCTGGACAAGGAACTATGCCAGAGCACTAGCAGGTGATAGGAGTTAATCCAGGGCTAACTAAGTTCTAGTTGATTAGTGAGATACACATCAGGAGCTGGAAGCATAGCCAATGGCAGAGTGTAGTTAAGAAGCATAGGGGTGGGGAGGGGGGTCAGTCTCTAGCATCGGAGAGAGTGTGTGAGAATAGACAGAAGCCCTACCTACAGCATTGCTTCTTCACTGTGGTGGCTGTCTACATTCTCAGAGTAACACAACTCACTTCCTCTTTTGTAGCCCGTTCTCAAAAGACTTCAGGTATTGGGTATCTGATGGTGCATGTCATTGAAGCTACAAAATTAAAAAGCCTGCAAACCAAATGGTAAGTGCTGCTTTTATTCAACACATATGGTAGCACCCTGTTCCTTACCTATTTAGAACATGGAATAATGGATATTTTTTAAAAGGTAGTGTTTTTGGTGTGCTAGAACCCTGATAAGCTATCTATTGGGCCAATATCATTCACTGTTTCCCAATAAGAACCAGGACCTACCATTTTGACTGCTACTGCATGAGAGTACACAGAGTACACCACACAGGTCCCTGGCTAGGCCTGTGGGGAACGGTCCTGCTGTTAGGACTTAAACTTGTTCCCCAGGATTGTGACATTACTGGGAACATGGATGCCATACAGATGCTAGACTCTAAGGTAACTGTCCTGCCAGGCAGTGGTGCTTCCTGACACGGTCTCTGATGAAGCAGCCTACAGACCCTGCCATGGTCTCCCCATTTATTTACCACACTGTGTGTGCCCTTGGGTTGTAACAACCACTGGGTCCCGGGTTTCAAGATCTAACCTCGACTGGAAACCAGGCTGTCTGTGTGTAGCCTGTTGCCCCACATGTACCCCTTTTCTTTTCTTTTTTTATAAGGGAGAAGTGTCACCAGAATAACTGCTATTTCAGGAACAGTTTGATACTGAACCAAGACCTGATTGGTAGTGATTTTTGCAATGTTATTCATCTGCTTCTTTAGAAACTGAATGAGACAGAGTGCCAAGAGAAGCAAGGTTCCAATGGCTAGTGTGGGGCCACAAAGAGGAAGAACTCATGACACCAAGGGGTTAGAGTACCAAGGGGTAAGGGTGTTGGGAGTATAGAGTGTCCAGAGGTTACTCCTGAGTTTTTCAGCATTTGTACATCTTGTCCTACCAGCCCAAATTCATTGACATAAAAACAATGTTTCTCCCCCAGCAAAATGCAAGTCCCTCCTTGTTCAGTGGTCAGTAAGTCCAGGACTCTCTGGTTTTGGAGAGCAACTCCTGCTAAGGAGGTTATCTGGCACTGAAGAGACTCAAGACTGTTGTAGTGGAAGCCATTGCCTGGTCAAACTTGTCTTGGAAATCACTGGCCAGAGGTTTGGATGAGGGCTGCTCCAGAAGTTCCTGTTGCACCTAGAGAGACAGAAAGACCTAGTCCAATGAATAGAGGGATGAAGATCTCTCTTTTCTTTCAGCTTTCTCTCATCTGCAAGGCGAGTTCTTCAGGTTTGTAGAGATAAACCTAGGGGACAATTATCACAGGAGTGCAGGAGCCTTGAAAAGGAGGATTAATACAGGCACCTGTAGTGCCTTTGCACCAGAGGAGGGCAGGAGAGTTAACACATACTGATTTTGTGATGGTGATGTCATGGGCACATGTAAGATGGGGCTTTGAAAAGGGTTCTAAAAGGCAAAGGGGTGGGGGTAGGTCAAAGAGAGGAATGTCCTGTACTTTCCTCATAGGTAGGGTTCCATGGAGGTCATGAAGGGGAACAGCTGCTAAAAATGGTAGGGAGAAAGAAGCACAGAAAAAGCATTGGGAGGAGTTGGGGTGGGTTGTTAAGGAAAGGAGGTCAGTTGCATATTGGATGTACTGTAGCCAGGAAAGATTAGCTCGCAGCTCCTTCTGAGACTGGTTTTCCAGTTGGATAATGTTAGCATGAGTAAAGACTGATTTGGAGTCAGGAACAAGCTCATGGGAGATGTGCAGGTCAGCAACTGGGTATTTGACATAGCCATTAAGGTAAAGTTTACCCATAACTCTGGTCCACCAACGTTCATCCCATGGATCGCCAGTTGAAAGCTGAAAATGAGTTTTAAGGTTGGTGAGCATTGTGACGCCATGACTGGTGGATTCCATTCTGCAGCTCCAGTATCTCCAACCTCCATATGTGGAGACCTCCTGGAGACATTCACCTGTGTTTCGGTAAGGAAAGCAGAGAAAAGGGCTGGGTGTAGTGGAGATGGAATCTGGGTGTAGGGGGATCTCAATCCCGGCTCAACATCCTTCTATTGGACAGTCCTGGGTCCCTATAACTTTGTTGCATCCATTGTAGGTTTCCATAGCATAGAATCTCCAATGATAGGTGTTGGGAAGGCTAAGGAGAGGCTGGGCAGCAGTAGAGTTAACATGAAGAATGGCAAAAACAGCCAAGAGAATAGAGGAGAGGGGGGCTTGTGGAGGGCACATGGCCTGGGCAGCAGTCACCAGGTCATGGATGTCCTTCCAGGAGATTTTTTATCCTTCTGGGTATGGTATTTCCTCTGCTTCCTCCTCCCCCTCTTCTGTCCTTGGTCTGCCAGTGAGAGGCGGGCCATCTTCTTGGTCGGTGGGGTGATGTAGAACATTTCTGGCAGGAACCCAGCTAGGCTTAGGCTGGTCCTGTGGAAATATGCAAGCAAAACCTCGCAGTTGTAAGGAGGGGGTCCGGTCCCTTCCAAATTCCATCCAAAGGATCTCACCATCATACTAGAATGGGAGGGGGGCTAATTTTGGTGTATGCCAATGGAGGGAGATAGGTGGATGTTTGGAGTTTTTGTAGATGTTAAATATGTGTAGGGTAGTCAGAGCCATCATTAATTGTACATTGGGGGATAGGTGGTTGCCTTTTGTTTTAGGAGTTGGGCTATTAAGGTTTGATGTGTTCTTTCTATTATTCCTTGTACCTGAGGGTCCCATATGATGGGCAATTTCCCAGTGTGTGCAGAAGGTTTTAAATTGAAAACTAGTGAAGGCCGGGCCATTATCAGCTTTTATCTGTTGAGGAATGCCCATGATAGCAAAGGTGGAGAGCATATGATGAATCAATCTTTTTGAGTTTTCACCTGTTTGGTCTGTAGTCCATATAAAATGCGAGTATGTGTCTATGGTGACAAAAACATATTTCTGTCTACCGAATTGGCGAATATGGTTGACATCAATTTGCCATAAGGCATTGGACTTAAGGCCTCGGGGGTTGGTGCCCATCATCTGTAAAGCTGGGGTGGTAATGTAGAATGCACAAGAGGAGCATGTCTTTATTATCCTCTGGAGTTGATCAAGAGGGATGTGGGGAAAGTGGGCCTGAAGCCCCTTTATATTTGTGTGTGTGTGTGAATGAAATTGATCTGCTTGTTCAGTGGAGGTCATGAGTGTCCCTGTCGAGGAGTTTGGTCAGCTAGTGTATTTCCCTCAGATATAGGATCTAGCAGGGGACTATTAGATCGGACATGCTGGATATAGATACGGGAGTCTCTTTCCTGTAGGAGGGTGGAGACCTGTATGAGCAGAGGGGAAAGTGGGTTGGCATCTAGTTTGATGAAGGATCTTGACAACCAGGGGAGCAAATGAACAGCATGTACACTGTCTGGAAAGAGGTTAAGGGGGTCCTTGACTTCTTTTAGAGCTAGATAGATGGCATATAATTCTTTATATTGCGGGGAGTGACTGCGTAGCTCTTTGAATTGGAGGATAGGGGGTTCATCCTCAGGGAAGTAGTATATTACTGCTAAAGCTCCCCTCTTTCCCCACCAGTAAATATTGAGGGGGCTGCTGCTATGGGCTCTTTTAAGAATAGTTTGGGGGGCAAATAGAGGGAGAGCAGAGGCCCATTTCTCATCAAGATAATGGTTGTTATTTGTCCTGGGACTCCTATTAAGCTGATAGCAAAGCAATAGTAATTTTTGATTAGCCACTGAATATCAGAGAGGGAGAAGGAGATGACAAGAATGTCAGGTTCTTTCCCTAGGGTTTACAGGGCTCTATTCCTGCCATTTTTAATCATGCTGGTGAGTGCATCTACCTCATTTAAAATTCCTGTGTGCCACCCATCGGGATGTGGAGCCATTCCAGCCCCCCCGAGGTTGCTAAAGGGCCCCCACAATATAGGGGAAGAGTTAAAGATGAGGAGCTGTATAGGTTTTGTTGGGTCATACCTAGCAAGAGCCATATCTTTTAGGGCTGCATTGACAGAATTTAAAGCTTGGACTGCCTCTGGGGACAGTGATCTCAGGGAAAATGGACTTTTGTCTCCTTTCACGATGTTAAAGAGGGATTGAAGGGTGCTTGTAGGAAGGGGCAGCCAGGGCCAAAGCCAATTAAGGTTACCCAGAAAGCTCTGGAGGGAGGCAAGAGTTAATTTTTGAGGGAAGGGAAGGGTGGGTTTGTGGGGACATATTGAACTATGGGATATCTCTGGTCCTAAAAATGCAATGGGCAGAATAAGTCGGATTTTGTGAGGGGCTATTTTGAATCCTAGGGCATATAGGGAGGGTATTAGCTGGTCCTTAAGTTCAGAGGGGGAGGTAAAAGAGTCTCCCCAAACTAAAATATCATCCATGTAATGATAGATACTGAGTCCTTTGTCTAAATAGGGTTTTAATGCAGTGGCTACAGCCACCTGACAAATGGTTGGACTGTCAGCCATTCCCTGTGGGAGAACAGTCCATTCATATCGTGAGGCTGGGCCAGAGTTGTTAATGGAGGGTACTGAGAATGCAAAGTGTTCACAGTCTCGGGGGTGGAGGGGGATGGAAAAGAAGCAGTCTTTTATGTCTTTTGCTAATAGGCGAACATTAGCAGGAATGTCTGAGATGTGGGGTAGCCCTCTTTGTGGGGAGCCCCAGACTCACATGGTTTTGTTAATTGCCCTCAGATCTTGTAATAATCTCCATCCCCCTGAGCTCTTTTTTATAGCAACTGCTGTTCTTCTACCAGCTGTGTGAGGGCTCTGAGCTTCTCCCTTGATAGAGGCCACTGTGGGACCCAGATGGCAGGGAGTACTAAATCTGACAGTGGCCCCTAGAATTGGGGGTGATTTGGAGGAGAGTTTTTAGGGTCTCCTTCAGTATTATCTTTATGGATAATATCTTCTATTGTAATATGGTCTCTTTCAGGTTGGGTAGTAAGAACCACCTCTAAGGCTTATAAAATATCTCTCCCTAGAAGAATGGTGATTAGTTGAACTACCAGGGGATGTATAAGGCCCATAGCCTCATCCGGGTCTTCCCATTTGTAAGCCTGTTTAGTGATGAATGCATGAGAGGTACCCCCTTATGCCTATGAGCTGGGGCCCAGGGATCAGTTGCCAATCACATAGGATCTCTTGCTGTCTTAAAATTGTTCTGTCTGCTCCAGTATCAGTAAGGCACTTGAATGGTTTATTTTCTATCTTAATGGTTAATTTTGGATGGGAGCCTTCTGAGATGCTGGATACCCATAAGGCTTCTATGGGAGTAGTAGTTGTCCCTCTTACTGTCCGGGCTGAGGCCTGCCCCTTCTGGAGTTTAAAGGTTCCAGCCCCTTACCATCCTTATCATATACAGCGTTACGGTGTTTCCTTCAGTGGTAACCTTTTCTGCAGCGGGGGCAGATTGTCCTAGTGCGAATAGAATCTGCTCTGTGTGTGTGGTGGTGGTGAGGGGGGGGAGTTTTGTGAGCATTCATTCTTCCAATGTCCTGCCTCTCCACATTTGAAGCAGATTCCTTCTGTTTTTACTGCTGCCTGAGCCACGGATGTAACCAGATGTGATACGGTTCCTAGATCTCTGATTGCCACAATCCACCTATCGTGATGCTCCTCCTGGAGACCCAGGCAAGCAAGTCTGGATTCAGAGGTCATGCCTTCCCATATGATGGTTTTAAGAAGGAGGTCTCTGGCTGTGAGGTTGGGAATTTTTCTTTCTAGGCTCATTTTGGTTCTGAGAATAAAATCAGATAGGGGTTCTCTGGGCTTTTGTTGGAGAGAGAGCAGGGAGGAGGCAAGGTCTTGTGACCCTGAGAGTGGAGTGAGCCTACTCTGTGTTGGGTTGCACAGGGGAGGACCTGCTCATAGTACCCTGCTGACTGAGTTGCCTGCTGTCCTCCAGTAGAAAAGTCTTCCTGGCCAAAGAGTTTGGCAAAGCCCCATGGGGTATCTCCTCTGCTCTGGTTTTGCCTGACTTGCATTCATCTCGAAATAAGGCTTCCCATTCCAAAAACATTGGTCCAGGAAGGGGAGAACGACAAATATCTCTCCAATCTTGGGGGGTATTTAGGTTGGCAATATGACTCTGTAGGAGAGATTTTGTCCAGGGTGTGTGGTCCTTCACTGCCTGCATGAGTTCTTTTAAGTCTGAGGCTTGGAGTGGGTACCAATTAAGGGGTTTATTTCGGCTGGGGTTGATATTAACTGGGAATGCCTGAACAGTTTGGGATTTTAGTTTTGTATCTGACTCCTGAGTAGCATGGGAGTTGGGGTTAGTTTTTGCAAGAGAATCTCGAATATTGCAAAGTTGTTGGGTAATAGATGGTTGGGGGTAAGAGACTAAGGGCTTCATATGTGAGTTTTGAAGGTATTTCACTTTTACAGCTTGAAGAAAGGGGAGGAGAGGTGCCTCTCTCTGGGGGAGGTGGAAGATGGTATCTCCTTTGTCTTTTTAATGAAGCTTTGCCTTTGAGAGGGAGAGGGAGGGGCCAGAGGAGCAGGCGGTTTAATTAGTTTTTCCTCTGAAGCATAGAGAGGTAGGGGTGGATAGATGGATTTTATCTCTCTTGATTAATTGGGTAAGGGCTGTGAGATCTGAAATGGAGTGGTTTTTAGGACCTTGACCTTTGGGTTCATCTGACTGAGGGCACTCAGCAGCTGTGTTGCTATCAGTTTGTCCTATTTTAGATAGCCCTATGCACTGCCTAATTGCGGATAAGATTGGCAAAAATTCACAAGAGGGTGTTTTACCTTCTCAGATACTTTGTTTTTGATAAGAGAAGCTACTCTGATCCATGAGTCTGGGCTATAAATATTGTCATTGGCTATGCATGGCACTATCTGAAGGACTTCCTCCCAAAATAAGAAGGCTTGTTTTTGGCTATCTTTATCCCTCTGTGTTTTAGTAGGCACATATTTCCCTGGCCTTTTATATGATGGTGAGTTGCCTATGATAGAAAAGAGAAGTGCTTGTCCAATGGGAACGTTCCCTTGGCCTATTTGGCTTCAGGGGATTCCACAAAGGTCCAAAACACTAAGCCTTTCCAAAGATTTAAGAACTGGCAGCCGCCCTGTAGCTATTATTATTATTATTATTAGATTTTTTTATTTACATTTCAAATGCTATCCCAAAAGTTCCCTATACCCTCCCCACACCCTGTTCCCCTACTCACCGACTCCCACTTTTTGGCCCTGACAATCCCCTGTACTGGGGTATAGAAAATTTGCAAGACCAAGGGGCCTCTTTTCCCAATGATGGCCGACTAGGCCATCTTCTGCTACGTATGTTGCTAGAGACACGAGCTCTGGGGGTACTGGTTAGTTCATATTGTTGTTCCACCTATAGGGTTGCAGATCCCTTCAGCTCCTTGGGTACTTTCTCTAGCTCCTCCATTGGGGGCCCTGTGTTCCAACCTATAGATGACTGTGAGCATCCACTTCTGTATTTGCCAGGCACTGGCATAGCCTCACAGGAGATAGCTATATCAGGGTCCCTTCAGCAAAACCTTGCTGGCATATGCAATAGTGCCTGCGTTTGGTGACTTATTATGTGATGGACCACAGGGTGAGGCAGTCTCTGGATGGTCCATCCTTTTGTCTTAGCTGCAAACTTTGTCTATACAAATCCTTCCATGGGTATTTTATTCCCTATTCTAGGGAGGAATGAAGTATCAACTCCTTAGTCTTCCTTCTTCTTGGTTTTCTTGTGTTTTGGACATAGTATCTTGGGTATTCTAGGCTTCTGGACTAATATCCACTTATCAGTGAGTGCATATCAAGTGACTTCTTTTGTGATTGGGTTACCTCACTCAGGATGATATACTCCAGATACATCATTTGCCTAAGAATTTCATAAATTTATTGTGTAAATATACGACACATTCTGTATCCAATCCTCTGTTGAAGGACATATGGGTTCTTTCCAGTTTCTAGCTATTATAAAAAGGGCTGCTATGAACATAGGGGAACATGTGTCCTTATAACCAGTTGGAAAATCTTCTGGGTATACGCCCAGGAGAGGTATTGCTGGATCTTCTGGTAGTACTACATCCAATTTTTTGAGGAATTGCCAAAATGATTTGCAGAGTGGTTGTACCAGCTTGCAATCCCACCAGCAATGGAGGAGTGTTCCTCTTTCTCCACATCCTTGCCAGCATCTGCTGATACCTGAATTTTTGATCCTAGCCATTCTGACTGGTGTGAGGTGGAATCTCAGGGTTGTTTTGATTTGCATTTCCCTGATGATTAAGGATGTTGAATATTTTTTCAAGTGCTTCTCAGCCCTACTGTATTCCTCAGTTAAGAACTCTTTGTTTAGCTCTGTACCCTATTTTTAATGGGGTTATTTGAATTTCTGCAGCTCAGCTTCTTGAGCTCTTTGTATATATTTGATATTAGTCCCCTGTCAAATTTAGGATTGGTAAAAATCCTTTCCTAATCTGTTGGTGTCCTTTTTGTCTTATTGACAGTATCTGTTGCCCATTCCAATTATTCTACATGATAACCGCCACTTATGCCAGCACCATTTGTTGAAAATCCTGTCTTTTTCCCACTGAATGGTTTTAGCTCCCTTGTCAAAGATCAATTAACCATAGGTGTGTGTGTTCATTTATGGGTCTTCAATTCTATTCCATTGATGTACCTGTCTGTCACTGTACCAGTACCATGCAGTTTTTATCACAATTGCTCTGTAGGTCAGGCATGGTGATTCCCCCAGAGGTTCCTTTAATGTTGAGAATAGTTTTTGCTATTCTAGGTTTTTTGTTATTCCAGATGAATTGCAAATTGCCCTTTCTAACTCAGTGAAGAATTGAGTTAGAATATTGATGGGGATTGCATTAAATCTTTACATTGCTTTCAGCAGGATAGCCACTTTTACTATATTAATCCTGCCAATACATGAGCATGGGAGATCTTGCCACCTTCTGAGATCTTCCTCAATTTCTTTCTTCAGAGACAGGAAGTGCTTGTCATACAGATCTTACACTTGCTTAGTTAGAGTCACGACAAGGAATTTTATATTATTTGTGACTATTGTGAGGGGTGTTGTTTCCCTAATTTCTTTCTCATCCTGTTTATCCTTTGTGTAAAGAAAGGCCACTGATTTGTTTTAGTTAATTTTATATCCAGCTACTACACTCACTGAAGCCTTTTATCAGGTTTAGGAGTTTTCTGGTGGAATTTTTGGGGTCATTTATATATACTATCATATCATCTGCAAATAGTGTTATTTTGACTTCTTTCTTTCTAATTTGTATCCTCTTGATATCCTTTTGGTGTTTAATTGCTCTGGCTAGGAATTCAAGTTCTATATTGAATAGGTAGGGAGAAAGTGGGCAGCCTTGTCTAGTCCCTGATTTTAGTGGAATTGCTTCCAGCTTCTCCATTTATTTTGATGTTGGCTACTGGTTTTCTGTAGATTGCTTGTATTATATTTATGTATGGGTCTTGAATTCCTGAACTTTCCAAGACTTTTATCATGAAGGGGTATTGGATTTTGGCCAATGCTTTCTCAGCATCTAATGAGATGATCATGTGGTTTTTTTTCTTTGTTTATATAGTGGATTTTGTTGATGGATTTTCATATATTAAACCATCACTGCATCCCTGGGATAAGTCGACTTGATCATGATGAATGATTGTTTTGATGTGTTCTTGGATGCGGTTTGTGAGGATTTTATTGAGTATTTTTGCATCAATATTCTTAAGGGAAATTGATCTAAAGTTCTCTTTGTTGGATCTTTGTGTGGATTACGTATCAGAGTAATTGTGGCTTCATAGAATGAATTGAGTAGAGAACCTTCTTTTCTTATTTTGTGGAATAGTTTGAGGAGAGTTGGAATTAGGTCTTCTTTGAAGGTCTGATAGAACTCTGCACTAAACCCATCTGGTTCTGGGCTTTTTTTGATTGGGAGACTATTGATGACTGCTTCTATTTCCTTAGGGGAAATGGGACTGTAAAGATCATTAATCTGATCCTGATTTTACTTTGGTACCTGGTATCTGTCTAGGAAATTGTTCACTTCATCTATGTTTTCCAGTTTTGTTAAGTACAGACTTTTGTAGTAGAATCTGATGATGTTTTGGATTTGCTCAGGTTCTGGTTTTATATCTCCTTTTATTTCTGATTTTGTTAGTTAGGACACTGTCCCTGTGCCCTCTAGTTAGTCTGGCTAAGGGTTTATCTATCTTGTTGATTTTCTCAAAGAACCAGCTCCTGGTATGGTTGATTCTTTGAATAGCCCTTTTTGTTTCCACTTGGTTGATTTCAGTCCTAAGTTTGATTATTTTCTCCAGTTTACTCCTCTTGGGTGAATTTGCTTCCTTTCATTCTAGAGCTTCTAGGTGTGCTGTCAGACTGCTAGTGCATGCTCTTTCTAGTTTCTTTTTGCAGGCACTCAGAGGTATGAGTTTTCCTCTTAGAAATGCTTTCATTGTGTCCCATAAGTGTGGGTATGATGTGGCTTCATTTTTATTAAACTCTAAAAAGTCTTTACTTTCTTTCTTTACTTCTTCCTTGACCAAGGTATCATTGAGTAGTAGATTGTTGTTCAGTTTCCACATGAATGTTGGCTTTCTATTATTTATGTTGTTATTGAAGATCAGCCTTAATCCATGGTGATCCGATAAGATGCAAGGGATAATTTTAACATTTTTGTATCTGTTAAGGCCTGTTTTGTGACCGATTATATGGTCATTTTTGGAGGAGGTACCATGAGTTGCTGAGAAGAAGGTATATCCTTTTATTTTAGGATAAAATGTTCTGTAAATATCTGTTAAATACATTTGTTTCAAAGATTCTGTTAGTGTCCATGTGTCTCATTTTAGTTTCTGTTTTCAGGATCTGTCCATTGTTGAGAGTGGGGCGTTGAAGTCTCCCACTATTACTATGTGCTGTGCAATGTGTGTGTGAGGTTTACTATAGTTTCTTTAATGAATGTGGATGCCCTTGCATTTGGAGCATAATATTTAGAATTGAATGTTCTTCTTGGTAGATTTTACCTTTGATGAGTATGAAGTGCCACTCCTTGTCTTTTTCTGATAACTTTGGGTTGGAAGTCAATTTTATTCGATATTAGAATGGCTACTCCAAATTGTTTCTTCAGACCATTTGCTTGGAAAATTGTTTTCCAGCCTTCTACTCTGAGGTAGTGTCTGTCTTTGTCCCTAAGGTGAGTTTGCTGTAAGCAGCAAAATGTTGGGTCCTGTTGGTGTAGCCAGTCTACTAGTCTATGATTTTTTTTTTAATTGGGGAATTGATTCCATTGATGTTAAGAGAACTTAAAGTAATGTAATTGTTGGTTCCTGTCATTTTTGTTGTTAACGTTGGGATTCTGTTCTTGTGGCTGTCTTCTTTTAGTTTTGTTGAAGGATTACTTTCTTGCTTTTTCTAGGGTGTAGTTTCCATTGTTGTGTTGGTGTTTTCTCTTTATTATCCTTTGAAGGGCTACAATCATGGAAAGATATTATGTGAATTTGGTTTTGTCATGGAATACTTTGGTTTCTCCATCTATGGTAATTGAAAGTTTGGCTGGTATGATAGCCTAGGCTGGCATTTGTATTCTCTTAGGGTCTGTATAACATCTGTCCAGGATCTTCTGGCTTTCATAGTCTCTGGTGAGAAGTCTGGAGGAATTCTAATAGGCCTGCCTTTATATGTTACTTGACCTTCTTCCCTTACTGCTTTTAATATTCTATCTTTATTTAGTGCATCCATTGTAATGATTATTATGTGTCGGGAGGTATTTCTTTTCTGGTCCAGTCTATTTGGAGTTTTGTAGGCTTCTTGTATGTTCATGGGCATCTCTTTCTTTAGGTTAGGGAAGGTTTCTTCTATAATTTTGTTGAAGATATTTGCTGGCCCTTTAAGTTGAAAATCTTCATTCTCATCTACTCCTTTTATCTGTAGGTTGGTCTTCTCATTGTGTCCTAGATATCCTGGATGTTTTGAGTTAGGATCTTTTTGCATTTTGTATTTTCTTTGATTGTTGTTTCCATGTTCCCTATGGAATCTTCTGCACCTGAGTTTCTCTCTTCCATCTCTTGTATTCTGTTGCTGATGCTCACATCTATGGTTCCTGATTTCTTTCCTAGTGTTTCTATCTCCAGAGTTGTCTCCCTTTGGGTTTTCTTCATTGTTTCTACTTCCACTTTTAGATCCCGGATGGTTTTATTCAATTCCATCTCCTGTTTGGTTTTGTTTTCCTTTAATTCCTTAAGGGATTTTTGTGTTTCTTCTTTAAGGACTTCTAGCTGTTTTGCAGTGTTCTCATGTAATTCCTTGAGTGATTTTTGTGCTTCCTCTTTAATGGCTTCTACCTGTTTAGCAGTGTTCTCCTGTATTTCTTTAAGTGAGTTATTAATGCCCTTTTTATAATCTTCTACCACCATCATGAGATATGGTTTTAAATCCTCGTCTTGCTTTTCGGATGTGTTGGAGTATTCAGGACTCGCTGTGGTGGGTGTACTGGGTTCTGACAATGCCCAGTGGTCTTGTTTTCTGTTAGTAATATTCTTACTTTTGCCTTTCACCATCTGGTAATCTCTGGTGTTAATGATCCATCTGTCTCTGGTTGGAGCTTGATCGTCCTGTGATTGTTAGCCTCTGTTAGCACTCCTGGGAGTACAACTCTCACCTGAGTTCCAGTGGTCAGAGCACTCTCTACAGGCAAGCTCTCCTCTTGCATGGCAGTTGTCCAGAAGTCTAGAGCACCTTCTAAGTCCACCTTCTGAGTCCTGGAGTCAGAGCCCTCCCTGTAGGCCGACTCTCCTCTGGCAAGGAAGGTGCCTAGGAGTCTGGGTCTCAGCTCTACCTCCCATGATCCCGAGGTTAGTCCAAGGTCCTGTGGAGTGGAGATTACCCTGGAGCCCTCAGCAACCCCTGCTGGTCTCAGAAGAAAGATGGCAGGTTTGGCACAGACTGTAAGGGATCCCAGCCCCTGGTCCAGCAGGGTTCCTCTGTCCCTGTTCCTGCTGGCACAAGACCCACCACGATTCTTTGAAGCTGATGTTGCAATCCACTCACCTGTGATCCCGAGGTCTTGTGGCATGGTGAGCACTCTGGAGTTCTTAGAGGCCTCTGCTCTTCTTTTGTTTTAAGGAGAAGATTTAGACAGAGGCCAGAGGGACCTTCAGCCAACACCAGAGAGTAACTCTGGCTTCAGTTGTCCCTTTAGCTTGTCTAAATCCATGTGATGGCACTGACTGAAACCATAGAAGGCAAAGATAGATTGTTCTCTGAGGTGAGGCAGGGGTGGGGTGGGGGTGGGGTGGGGGTGAGGGGTGGTCACCTTCCCACAGTATTCATTCTGTGAGGTCGTTTTTGTTGTTGTTGTTGTTGTTGTTGTTGTTGTTTTTCCACGCTTGCTCCTCGTCGGGGCACCAGATGTGGGCCTGGGCACCAGAGAAGATCTCTGTCAAGGCCGGGTGGGAAGGCTTCAGCGAGGGGAAGTGAGTGCAGGCAGGGAGACGAAGTCTCTGCCATGCCTTCCAAGTAGCTTGGTAATTCCGAGCCTCTCTGAACCGAGTTGGGTCGGGCTGGGCCAGAGAAAAGCCAACAATCCAGTGAGGAGTGCGGCGGGACCTCAGGTGGCTCTTGGGGAGAGAAAATCTCTTCCCAAGTGTTACATACAGCTCTTGGAACAAAAGGCTCAGACAAAGGAATAGTTCTCGCATACCTTTAATTCCCTGCATGGCTTATATACAGTTCTGGGGGTGATTCAGGGTTTGACAGCAGGCACCTCTCATTGGCTTGGACTGAGAGTTTGGGGGAAACGTTATTTGCATGTGGGAGGGCTTGGTGCTATTCCTAAGTGGCTGATAGCCAAGCCTCTCCTGTGGTGGTTGTGGGGGCAGTAACTCCAACAGGAGACATGAGAGAAGTCCTTCCATTCCATGTAAGTGAATTATCACTCCTGGTCCCATGGTTCAAGTTCTAGCCTCGACTGGAAACCAGGTTGTCTGCCCGTCTGCACGTAGCCCATTGCCCTACATGGTTTGTCATTCTTTCTGTCTCTACTCTGAACTTTGTCTCTGTTATTCCTTCCATGTGTATTTTGTTCCTCCCTTCAAAGAAGTATCAAAGTGTCCATACTTTGGTCTCCCTTCCTCTTGAGTTTCATGTGTTTTGGAAATTGTATCTTGGATATTCTGAAACTCTGGGCTAATATCCACTTATCAGTGAGTCCATATCATGTGTGCTCTTTTGTGATTGGTCTACATCACATAGGATGATATCCTCCAAATCCATCAATTTTTATAGGAATTTCATGAAATCATTGTTTTTAATAGCTGTGTAATTCTCCGTTGTGTAAATGTACCACGTTTTCTATATCCATTTATCTGCTGAGGGACATCTGGGTTCTTTCCAGCTTCTGGCTATTATAAAGCAGGCTGCTATGAATGCAGTGGAGCATGTGTCCTTATTACATTTTGGAGTATCTTCTGGGTATGTGAGTAAGAGTGGAATAGATGGGTCTTCAGGTAGTACAATGTCCAATTATCAGAGGAGCTGCCAGACGGCTTTCCAGAGTGGTTGTACCAGCTTGAAATCCCATCAGCAATGGAAAAGTGTTCCTCTTTCTCCACATGCTTGCCAGCATCTCCTGTCACCTGAATTTTTGATCATAACCATTATGATTTGTATAAGGTGGAATCTCCGTGTTGTTTTAATTTACATTTCCCTGATGATTAAAGGATGTTGATCATATTTTTAAGTATTTCTCAGCCATTCAGTATTCCTCAGTTGAGAATTTTTTGTTTAGTTCTGTACACCATTTTTTAATAGGGTTATTTGGTTTTCTGAAGACCAGCTTCTTGGGTTCTTTATAAATATTGGATATTAATCCCCTATCAGATTTAGGATTGGGAAGGATCTTTTCCTAATCTGTTGGTTGCCCTTTGTCTTATTAACAGTGTCCTTTGCCTTGCAGAAGCTTTGCTATTTTATGAAGTCCCATTTGTTGATTCTTTATCTTACAGCACAAGACATTGCTGTTCTGTTCAGGAATTTTTCCCCTGTGCCCATATCTTCAAGGCTCTTCCCCACTTTCTACTCTACTCCTTGATCTACTTAGACTTAAGCTTTATACAAGGAAATTAGTATTGATCAACTCACTTTCTTCTACATGCTAACCGATAGTTGAATCTGCACCATTTGTTGAAAATGCTGTTCTCATTACATTCGATGGTTTTAGCTCCTTTGTCAAATATCATGTGACCATAGGTGTGTGGGTTCATTTCTGTGTCTTTGATTCTATTCCATTGATTTACCTGTCTGTCACTGTACAAGTATTATGCAATTTTTATGACAATTGCTCTGTAGTACAGCTTGAGGTCAGGCATGGTGGTTCCACCGAGTTTCCTTTATTGTTGAGAATACTTTTTGCTATCCTAGGTTTTTTTGTTTTTCCAGATGAATTTGCAAATTGCACTTTCTAACTCTGTGAAGAATTGAGTTGGAATTTTGTTGGGGATTGCATTGAATCTGTAGATTGCTTTGGGCAATATATCCCTTTTACTATATAATCCTGCCAATCCATGAGCATGGGAGGTCTATCCAACTTCTGAGAACTTCTTCATTTTCTTTCTTCAGAGACTTGAAGATCATGCAGATCTTTCACTTCCTTAGTTAGCATCACTATCTATATATTTTATAATATTTGTGACTATGTTGAAGTGTGTTGTATCCCTAATGTTTTCTCAGCCTGTTTATCCTTTGTGTAAAGAAAGGATACTGTTTTGTTTAAGTTAATTTTATATTCAGCTACTTCATTGAAGTTGTTTATCACTTTTAGGAGTTCTCTGGTAGAATTTTTGGGGTCACTTATATATACTATCATATCATCTTCAAATAGTGATATTTTGACTTCTTCCTTTCTAATTAGAATTCATTTGATCTCCCTTTGTTGTTTAATTGCTCTTGCTAGAACTTCAAGTACTATATTGATTAGGTAGGGAGAGAGTGGACAGCCTTGCCTAGTCCTTGATTTTAATGGGACTGCTTCAAGTTTCTCTCCATTTATTTTGATGTTGGCTACTGGTTTTCTGTATATTGTTTTTATTGTGTTTAGGTATTGGCCTTGAATTCCTCATCTTTCAAGTACTTTGGATTTTGTCAAATGCTTTCTCAGCATCTAATGAGATGATCATGAGGTTTTTGTCTTTGAGTTTGTTGATATAGTGGATTAGGTTAATGAATTTCCATATATTGAACCATCCCTGATACACTGGGATGAAGCCTACTTGATAAACGTTTTGATGTTTTCTTGGATTCAGTTTGAGATAATTTTATTGAGAATTTTTGCATCGGTATTCATAAGGGAAAGTGGTTTGAAGTTCTCTTTCTTTGTTGGGTCTTTGTGTGGTTTAGGTATCGGAGTAACTGTGGCTTCATAGAATGAACTGGGTAAAGTCCCTTCTGTTTCTACTTTCTGGAATAGTTTGAGGAAACTGGAATTAGTTCCTCTTTGAATGTCTGATATAACTCTGAACTAAACCCATCAGGTCTGGGCTTTTTTTTGGTTGGGAGACTATTAATGACTATTTCTACTTCTTTAGAGAATATGGGACTATTTAGATTGTTAATCTGGATCCTGATTTAAATTTGGAACATGGTATTTTTCTAGAAAAATTTCCATTTCATCCAGCTTTTCCAGTTGTGTTGAGTATAGGCTTTTGTAGTAGAATCTGATGATTTTTTGGATTTCCTCAGATTCTGTTGTTATGTCTCCCTTTTCATCTCTCATTTTGTTAATTAGGACACTGTCCCTGTGCCCTCTAGTTAGTCTGGCTGAGGGTTTATCTATCTTGTTGATTTTCTCAAAGAACCACCTCCTAGTTTGGATGATTCTTTGTTTAGTTCCTTTTGTTCTATTTGGTTGATTTGAGCCCCGATTTTGATTATTTCTTCTCATCCACTTCTCTTGGGTGAATTTGCTTCCTTTTATTCTAAAGTTTTTAGGTGTGCTGTCAAACTGCTTGTATATTCTTTCCTCAGAATCTTTTTGGAGGCACTCAGAGCTATAAGTTTTCATCTTAGAACTGCTTTCATTGTGAACCATAAGTTTGAATAAGTTGTGAATTAATTTTCATTACACTCTAAAAATTTTTAATTTTTTCTTTATTTCTTCCATGACCAAGTTATCATTGATTAGAGTGTTGTTCAGCTTCACCGTATATGTGGCTTTTCTTTGGTTTCTCCATCTATGGTAATTGAGAGTTTGGCTGGGTATAGTAGCCTGGGCTGGCATTTGTGTTCTCTTAGGGTCTGTATAACATCTGTCCAGGATCTTCTGGCTTTCATAGTCTCTGGTGAAGTCTGGTGTAATGCTGATAGGCCTGCCTTTATATGTTACTTGACCTTTTTCCATTACTGCTTTTAATGTTCTATCTTTATTTAGTGCATTCATTGTAATGGTTATTATGTGTCGGGAGGAATTTCTTTTCTGGTCCAGTCTATTTGCTGTTCTGTAGGCTTCTTGTATGTTCATGGGCATCTCTTTCTTTAGGTTAGGGAAGTTTTCTTCTATAATTTTGTTGAAGATATTTGCTGGCCCTTTAAGTTGAAAATCTTCATTCTCATCTACTCCTATTATAGGTAGGTTTGGTCTTCTCATGTGTCCTGGATTTCCTGGATGTTTTGAGTTAGGATCTTTTTGCATTTTGCATTTTCTTTGATTGTCGTGTCCATGTTCCCTATGGAGTCTTCTGCACCTGAGATTCTCTCTTCCATCTCTTGTATTCTGTTGCTGATGCTCATGTCTATGGTTCCTGATTTCTTTCCTAGGGTTTCTATCTCCAGAGTTGTCTCCCTTTTGGTTTTCTTTATTGTTTCTACTTCCATTTTTAGATCCTCGATGGATTTGTTCAATTCCATCACCTGTTGGGTAGTGTTTTCCTGTAATGCTTTCAGACATTTTTGTGTCTCCTCTTTAAAGGCTTCTAGCTGTTTACCCAAGTTTTTCTGTATTTCCTTCTTAAAGTCCTCCATCATCATCATCAGAAGTGACTTTAGAGCCATGTCTTGCTTTTCTGATGTGATGGTGTATCTAGGACTTGCTATTGTGGGAGAGTTTGGTTCTGATGATGCCAAGTAACCTTGGTTTCTGTTGCTTCTGTTCTTATGCTTGCTTCCTGCCATCTGATTATCTCAAGTATTTGCTGTCCTCAATATATCTGAGTGGAACCTGTCCTTCCTATAATCCCAGCTGATTCAGGACTCCTCAGAGTCCAGCTTTCTCTGTGATCCTTTGCTTGTGGGCTCCTGTGAACCTGAGATTCTGGATGTGTCAGAGTTCTTGGCAGTCAAGTTCCTCTGAGACCCTGAAATACTGGTGTGACCAAGCCCCTTTATCCTAGGATCCTGTTGTCAAAGATCCTGGGCCTGTTACAATGCCTGGAAGTGGTGTCTCCTTTGAGGAGGGTGGAGCTGTCGGGTCCGTGGTCCTAAGATCGTGTACAGAGTCCTCTAGGGACCATGGGGGTTTCCCCTGACTCTGCACACGAGGTGACCCAGTGCTGGCACCGACCAGAAGGGACTTGTGCCCCTGGTCAGGCCGGTTTTCTGCTTCCCTAATGCTGTCTCAGGTGCCGCAAGATTGGATAGGAACAGAAGTTGTGTTCCACTCACCAGTGGTCCTAAGATTGAGTGGAGAGTCCTCTAGGGATCATAGGGGTGTCTGCTGACTCTGCACATGTGAGAGACCAAGCTGTGGGAAACCAGACCCTCAACAACTCTCACCCTGAAGATGTGGCTGACCCTTTCATGGGTGTTATGTCACCCTCTCCTTCATGTCTCCACTTGGCGCCTGACACTGTTTAGATAGAGCCAGCATCACCTCCTCCTTCATGTCTCCATTTGGTGCATCGGACTGTTTAGATAGGGCCAACATTCCAGGATACGCTGCAAAATGTTTGAAGTCTGCAATCAGCATCTGCCCCAGATGTCCATCCCTTTCTCTGTACTTTATTATACCCCCTCGACCCCTCCCTATTTTCTCTCATTGTGTGCTTATAACCAGGCTCCTAGCCTCCATTAAACAGACCTTGACAACTCTTTGCTTGGTCTCGCTCCCTTTTCTCTGCCTGTTTCTCTTTCAGGTCTTGGTCCTCCGCAACTCAGGGAATAACTAAGTCCTGCGTCCTGCTGGTCCGGACAGAGTGGTGCCTCAAGGCATGGACCTTTGCCCTGTGGAGACCACGGAGACTAGCTCCAAGAGAATTTTGTCTCGACTAGAATAAGCCATTTGAGGAACACTCCTTCAGCTCATAGAGGAAAGTCGTTATCGGTAAGTTGATTCCTCTCTGCTAAGAAATGGGAACTAAGCTGTCAAAGGAAGCTGTCTTCATCAGAGACCTGAAAATTTCACTCAGGGAAAGTGGAGTTCAAGTTAAGAAAAAAGATTTGATAAACTCTTTTATTTTTATAGATCAAGCATGGCCCTGGTTTATCATTGATGGGGCAGAGATACACCGTAAAAAATGGTAAAGGGTAGGTCGAGAATTAAATGAAATATTGACCAGGCAGAGCCCCAATGCTATCCCTGCAAATCTTTTCACTTACTGGGGACTCATTCGTGATTTAGTAGAAAGCACGGTTAATGATCCTGAGAAGCAGCAACTTTTGTCATTTGTGGAATACTGTCTCCGCCCCTTGTCTCAGGTGGCTTCAGTGAGCTCCCTCCCCACCAAGAAACCTTCTTCAATAATTACAGACATGCCTGAAGCCCTGCAGGCTTCTCTTTACCCCCTCTCCCAGTGGATCCGTCTCCTATTGACATGCCACTGATCAATGCAGTCTTTAAAAAACCCTTGGCTGAGGAGCCTCTAGGTCCTGGGGATGCAGACACTTCCGGAGGAAGAAGTGGTTCGTTCTTATAAGCCTGATCATCAGCAGCCAGCGTGCCTCAGCCCCTCTGCAGGGGCTTCCTCCCTACCTGCTGCCAATCTGTGCACTTGCCCCTTCGCCTCTGGCATTGCCCATCCCCACTCTCATAGATGCCAGAGACAAACTCGTGTCTCAGGTCACAGGGTTACAAGAAGCTTTACAGCTCCAGAAACAGTACAACCACCTTTCTACAGAACTCACCTCACTGCAGGCATCCCCTAAGGAAACTATCCTTGCCCCTCCCCCATCTGCAGCCTTGGGCAGCGTAAAACAGAAAACTCCCCAGGGCATAACATCTAAAAACGCTGGCTTTCCCTGTAATCACCCGTTCCATGGGAGCTGCCAGCTATGACCCTCACACTTCCACCCTGGAGGACCACCCTCCAACCGCCCAAGCTGAATCTACCTCCACAGAAATCATACCCTCAGCTAGGAGAGCGGTGCCTCCTCATGACGACCTCTCTGCTTAGTCTGGTAGCAAAGGCAGAACTGCCAGTGGGGGAGAGATAGCAAAACAGAAAAGTGAGGCTGAGGAGTGAATGCCTGCTCCCACCCAGCAGACAGAATTCCACAGGCTGCACTTTAAAGACCTGAGGGAGCTTAATCTGCAGTACAAACGTATGGGCCCAATGCCCTTTACACTCTTTCTGTTCTTGACCCAATCCCAGGAGGCAGGCATATGCTTCCTGGTGAATGGATTCAGGTAGTTCAATCTGTTTTGACCCGCAGGCAATTCCTGTCATGGAAAGCAAACTTCCTCAATCTTTGCCAGTCAATTGCAGTAACTAACCAGAGGTACCCTCGGGCATCCTCTGCCCCCTGGACTTTTTTTTTTTTTTCATATTTATTTATTTATTTATTTATTTATTTATTTTGATTTTTATTACATATTTTCCTCAATTACATTTCCAATGCTTTCCCAAAAGTCCCCCATAGCGCCCCCCACTTCCCTACCCACCCATTCCCATTCTTTTGGCCCTGGCATTCCCCTATATTGGGGCATATAAAGTTTGCAAGTCCAATGGGCCTCTCTTTCCATTGATGGCCGACTAGGCCATCTTTCGATACATATGCAGCTAGAGACAAGAGCTCCGGGGTTCTGGTTAGTGCATCATGTTGTTCCAACAATAGGGTTGTAGTTCCCTTTAGCTCCTTGGGTACTTTCTCTAGCTTCTCCATTGGGAGCCCTGTGATACATCCAATAGCTGACTGTGAACATCCACTCCTGTGTTTGCTAGGCCCCGGCATCGTCTCACAAGAGACAGCTATATTTGGGTCCTTTCAGCAAAATCTTGCTAGTGTATGCAATGGTGTCAGCGTTTAGAAGCTGATTATGGGATGGATCCCTGGATACGGCAGTCTCTAAATGGTCCATCCTTTCATCACAGCTACGAACTTTGTCTCTGTAACTCCTTCCCTGGGTGTTTTGTTCCCAATTCTAAGAAGGTGCACAGTGTCCACACTTTGGTCTTCATTCTTCTTGAGTTTCATGCGTTTATCAAATTGTATCTTATATCTTGGGTACCCTAAGATTTGGGCTAATATCCACTTATCAGTGAATACATATTGTGTGAGTTCTTTTGTGATTGTGTTATTTCACTCAAGATGATGCCCTCCAGGTCCATCCATTTGGCTAGGAATTTCATAAATTCATTCTTTTTAATAGCTGAGTAGTACTCCATTGTGTAAATGTACCATAATTTCTGTATCCATTCCTCTGTTGAGGGACATCTGGGTTCTTTCCAGCTTCTGGCTATTATAAATAGGGCTGCTATGAACATAGTGGAGCATGTGTCCTTTTTACCAGTTGGGACATCTTCTGGATATATGCCCAGGAGAGGTATTGCTGGATCCTCCGGGAGTACTATGTCCAATTTTCTGAGGAACCGCCAGACTGATTTCCAGAGTGGTTGTACAAGCTTGCAATCCCACCAACAATGGAGGAGTGTTCCTCTTTCTCCACATCCTCGCCAGCATCTGCTGTCACCTGAATTTTTGATCTTAGCCATTCTGACTGGTGTGAGGTGGAATCTCAGGGTTGTTTTGATTTGCATTTCCCTGATGATTAAGGATGTTGAACATTTTTTCAGGTGTTTCTCTGCCATTCGGTATTCCTCAGGTGAGAATTCTTTGTTCAGTTCTGAGCCCCATTTTCTAATGGGGTTATTTGATTTTCTGGAGTCCACCTTCTTGAGTTCTTTATATATATTGGATATTAGTCACTTATCTGATTTAGGATAGGTGAAGATCCTTTCCCAATCTGTTGGTGGTTTTTTTGTCTTATTGATGGTGTCTTTAGCCTTGCAGAAGCTTTGTAGTTTCATGAAGTCCCACTTGTCAATTCTCGATCTTACAGCACAAGCCATTACTGTTCTATTCAGGAATTTTTCTCCTGTGCCCATATCTTCAAGGCTTTTCCCCACTTTCTCCTCTATAAGTTTCAGTGTCTCTGGTTTTATGTGAAGTTCCTTGATCCACTTAGACTTGACCTTAGTACAAGGAGATAGGAATGGATCGATTCGCATTCTTCTACATGTTAACAACCAGTTGTGCCAGCACCATTTGTTGAAAATGCTGTCTTTCTCCCACTGGATGTTTTTAGCTCCCTTGTCGAAGATCAAGTGACCATAGGTGTGTGGGTTCATTTCTGGGTCTTCAATTCTATTCCATTGGTCTATTTGTCTGTCACTATACCAGTACCATGCAGTTTTTATCACAATTGCTCTGTAGTAGAGAATTTAGGTCCGGCATGGTGATTCCACCAGAGGTTCTTTTATCCTTGAGAAGAGTTTTTGCTATCCTAGGTTTCTTGTTATTCCAGATGAATTTGCAGATTGCACTTTCTAATTCGTTGAAGAATTGATTTGGAATTTTGATGGGGATTGCATTGAATCTGTAGATTGCTTTTGGCAAGATAGCCATTTTTACAATGTTGATCCTGCCAATCCATGAGCATGGGAGATCTTTCCATCTTCTGAGATCTTCTATAATTTCTTTCTTCAGAGACTTGAAGTTTTTATTATACAGATCTTTCACTTCCTTAGTTAGAGTCACGCCAAGATATTTTATATTATTTGTGACTATTGAGAAGGGTGTTGTTTCCCTAATTTCTTTCTCAGCCTGTTTATTCTTTGTGTAGAGAAAGGCCATTGATTTGTTTGAGTTAATTTTATATCCAGCTACTTCACCGAAGCTGTTTATCAGGCTTAGGAGTTCTCTGGTGGAATTTTTAGGGTCACTTATATATACTATCATATCATCTGCAAAAAGTGATATTTTGACTTCATCTTTTCCAATTTGTATCCCTTTGATCTCCTTTTGTTGTCGAATTGCTCTGGCTAGGACTTCAAGTACAATGTTGAATAGGTATGGAGAAAGTGGACAGCCTTGTCTAGTCCCTGATTTTAGAGGGATTGCTTCAAGCTTCTGACCATTTACTTTGATGTTGGCTACTGGTTTGCTGTAGATTGCTTTTATCATGTTTAGGTATGGGCCTTGAATTCCTGATCTTTCCAAGACTTTTATAATGAATGGGTATTGGATCTTGTCAAATGCTTTTTCCGCATCTAACGAGATGACCATGTGGTTTTTGTCTTTGAGTTTGTTTATATACTGGATTACATTGATGGATTTCCATATATTGAACCATCCCTGCATCCCTGCGATGAAACCTACTTGGTCAGGATGGATGATTGTTTTGATGTGTTCTTGGATTCGGTTAGCAAGAACTTTATTGAGGATTTTTGCACCAATATTCATAAGGGATATTGGTCTGAAATTTTCTATCTTTGTTGGGTCTTTTTGTGGTTTAGGTATCAGAGTAATTGTGGTTTCATAGAATGAGTTGGGTAGAGTACCTTCTGTTTCTATTTTGTGGAATAGTTTGTGAAGAACTGGGATTAGATCTTCTTTGAAGGTCTGATAGAACTCTGCACTAAACCCATCTGGTCCTGGTCTTTTTTTAGTTGGGAGACTATTAATGACTGCTTCTATTTCTTTGGGGGATATAGGGCTGTTTAGATCATTAACCTGATCTTGATTCAACTTTGGTACCTGGTATCTGTCTAGGAACTTCTCCATTTCATCCAGGTTCTCCAGTTTTGTTGAGTATAGCCTTTGGTAGAAGGATCTGATGGTGTTTTGGATGTCTTCAGGATCTGTTGTTATGTCTCCTTTTTCATTTCTGATTTTGTTAATTAGGATGCTTTCCCTGTGCCCTCTAGTGAGTCTGGCTAAGGGTTTATCTATCTTGTTGATTTTCTCAAAGAACCAGCTCCTTGATTGGTTGATTCTTTGAATAGTTTTTCTTGTTTCCACTTGGTTGATTTCACCCCTGAGTTTGATTATTTCCTGCCGTCTACTCCTCTTGGGTGAATTTGCTTCCTTTTGTTCTAGTGCTTTTAGGTGTGTTGTCAAGCTGCTAATGTGTGCTCTCTCTAGTTTCCTTTTGGAGGCACTCAGAGCTATGAGTTTTCCTCTTAGAAATGCTTTCATTGCGTCCCATAAGTTTGGGTATGTTGTGGCTTCATTTTCATTGAACTCTAAAAAGTCCTTAATTTCTTTCTTTATTCCTTCCTTGACCAAGGTATCATTGAGAAGAGTGTTGTTCAGTTTCCACGTGAAGGTTGGCTTTCTATTATTTATTTTGTTATTGAAGATCAGCCTTAGTCCATGGTGTTCTGATAGGATGCATGGGACAATTTCAATATTTTTGTATCTGTTGAGGCCTGTTTTGTGACCAATTATGTGGTCAATTTTGGAGAAGGTACCATGAGGTGCTGAGAAGAAGGTATATCCTTTTGTTTTAGGATAGAATGTTCTGTAGATATCTGCGAGATCCATTTGATTCATAATTTCTCTTAGTTTCTCTGTGTCCCTGTTTAGTTTCTGTTTCCATGATCTGTCCATTGGTGAAAGTGGTGTGTTGAAGTCTCCCACTATTATTGTATGAGGTGCAATGTGTGCTTTGAGATTTACTAAAGTTTCTTTAATGAATGTGGCTGCCTTTGTATTTGGAGCATAGATATTCAGGATTTATAGTTCCTCTTGGAGGATTTTACCTTTGATGAGTATGAAGTGTCCCTCCCTGTCTTTTTTAATGACTTTGGGTTGGAAGTCAATCTTATCAGATATTAGAATGGCTACTCCAGCTTGTTTCTTCATGCCATTTGCTTGGAAAATTGTTTTCCAGCCTTTCATTCTGAGGTAGTGTCTATCCTTTTCTCTGAGATGAGTTTCCTGTAAGCAGCAAAATGTTGGGTCTTGTTTGTGTAGCCAGTTTGTTAGTCTATGTCTTTTTATTGGGGAGTTGAGTCCATTGATATTAAGAGATATTAAGGAAAAGTAATTGTTGTTTCCTGTTATTTTTGTTGTTAAAGTTGGCATTTTGTTCTTGTGGCTGTCTTCTTTTAGGTTTGTTGAGGGATTACCTTCTTGTTGTTTCTAGGGTGTGGTTCCTGTCCTTGTATTGGTTTTTTTCTGTTATTATCCTTTGAAGGGCTGGATTCGTGGAGAGATAATGTGTGAATTTGGTTTTGTCGTGGAATACTTTGGTTTCTCCATCTATGTTAATTGAGAGTTTGGCTGGGTATAGTAGCCTGGGCTGGAATTTGTGTTCTTTTAGTGTCTGTATAACATCCGTCCAGGATCTTCTGGCTTTCATAGTCTCTGGTGAAAAATCTGGTGTAATTCTGATAGGCTTGCCTTTATATGTTACTTGGCCTTTTTCTCTTACTGCTTTTAGTATTCTATCTTTATTTAGAGCATTTGTTGTTCTGATTATTATGTGTCGGGAGGTATTTCTTTTCTGGTCCAGTCTATTTGGAGTTCTGTAGGCTTCTTGTATGTTCATGGGCATCTCTTTCTTTAGATTTGGGAAGTTTTCTTCTATAATTTTGTTGAAGATATTTGCTGGTCCTTTGAGTTGAAAATCTTCATTCTCATCCACTCCTATTATCCGTAGGTTTGGTCTTCTCATTGTGTCCTGTATTTCTTGGATGTTTTGAGTTAGGATCTTTTTGCATTTTACATTTTCCTTGATTGTTGTGCCGATGTTCTCTATGGAATCTTCTGTACCTGAGATTCTCTCTTCCATCTCTTGTATTCTGTTGCTGATGCTCGTATCTATGGTTCCAGATTTCTTTCCTAGGGTTTCTATCTCCAGTGTTGCCTCATTTTGGGTTTTCTTTATTGTGTCTACTTCCCTTTTTAGGTCTAGTATGGTTTTGTTCATTTCCATCATCTGTTTGGATGTGTTTTCCTGTTTTTCTGTAAGGACTTCTACCTGTTTGATTATGTTATCCTGTTTTTCTTTAAGGATCTGTAACTCTTTAGCAGTGTTCTCCTGCAATTCTTTAAGGGATTTTTGTGCTTCCTCTTTAGTATCTTCTGCCTGTTTAGCATTGTTCTCCTGTATTTCTTTAAGTGTGTTATTAAAGTCCTTCTTGAAGTCCTCTACCATCATCAGGAGATATGCTTTTAGATCCGTGTCTAGCTTTTCCGGTGTGTTGGGGTGCCCTGGACTGGGCGAAGTGGGGGTGCTGGGTTCTGATGATGGTGAGTGGTCTTGGTTTCTGTTAGTAAGATTATTACGTTTACCTTTCGCCTTCTGGTAATCTCTGGGGTTAGTTGTTATCGTTGTCACTGTTTAAAGATTGAAGCAGAAGCTGTGTTCCACTCACCAGCAGTCTCAAAATCCTGCGGCGGGGGTCGTAGGTAGCTGAAGGTACCCCGGTGCTGGTCCAGCCGGAAGAGGCCTGTGGTCCTACTCAGGCCGGTTTTCTGCTTCCCTAACTAATGCAGTCTCTGGTCCCGCGTGTAATTGGATTGGAGCAGAAGCTGTGCTCCACTCACCAGAAGTCTTAAGATCCTGTGGTGGGTGTTGTGGGTAGCTGGCGAGTGTCAGCCGACCCTGGGCCCCAGCTGCCCCGGTGCTTTTCTGACCGGAAGAGGCTTGTGGCCCTATGTAGGCCGGATTTCTCTCTCCCCAACCAGAGCAGTCTCAGGTCCCGCGTGATTGGACTGGAGCAGAAGCTGTGTTCCACTCACCAGCAGTCCCAAAATCCTGCGGCGCGGGTCGTGGGTAGCTGGCGGGTGTCAGGCAACCCTGCGCTCCAGCTACCCTGGCGCTGATCCGGCCGGATGAGGCCTGTGGCCCTACTCAGGCCGGTTTCTGCTTCCCTAACTAATGCATTCTCAGGTCCCGCGCGCAATTGGATTGGAGCAGAAGCTGTGCTCCACTCACCAGAAGTCTTAAGATCCTGTGGTGGGTGTTGTGGGTAGCTGGCGAGTGTCAGCCGACCCTGCGCCCCAGCTGCCCTGGTGCTTTTCTGACCGGAAGAGGCTTGTGGCCCTATGTAGGCCGGATTTCTCTCTCCCCAACCAGAGCAGTCTCAGGTCCCGCGTGATTGGACTGGAGCAGAAGCTGTCTTCCACTCACCAGCAGTCCCAAAATCCTGCGGCGCGGGTCGTGGGTAGCTGGCGGGTGTCAGGCAACCCTGAGCTCCAGCTACCCCGGCGCTGATCCGGCCAATGAGGCCTGTGGCCCTACTCAGGCCGGTTTCTGCTTCCCTAACTAATGCATTCTCAGGTCCCGCGCGCAATTGGATTGGAGCAGAAGCTGTGCTCCACTCACCAGAAGTCTTAAGATCCTGTGGCGGGTGTTGTGGGTAGCTGGCGAGTGTTGGCCGACCCTGCGCCCCAGCTGCCCTGGTGCTTTTCTGACCGGAAGAGGCTTGTGGCCCTATGTAGGCCGGATTTCTCTCTCCCCAACCAGAGCAGTCTCAGGTCCCGCGTGATTGGACTGGAGCAGAAGCTGTGTTCCACTCACCAGCAGTCCCAAAATCCTGCGGCGCGGGTCGTGGGTAGCTGGCGGGTGTCAGGCAACCCTGCGCTCCAGCTACCCCGGTGCTGATCCGGCCGGATGAGGCCTGTGGCCCTACTCAGGCCGGTTTCTGCTTCCCTAACTAATGCAGTCACAGGTCCCGCGCGCAGTTGGATTGGAGCAGAAGCTGTGTTCCACTCTCCAGAAGTCTTAAGATCCTGTGGTGGGTGTTGTGGGTAGCTGGGAGTGTCAGCCGACCCTGTGCCCCAGCTGCCCTGGTGCTTTTCTGACCGGAAGAGGCTTGTCCCCCTGGACTTTTGAAAAACTTAGTGGTCAAGATAAATATGCAACAGAGGCATGGCAGCGACTCCTCCCTGTTGTTCTCTTGACTCAAACTGCCAATGCAGCGCTTAGTGCTTGGCAAGCAGTTCCAGGAAAAGGTTCAGTTACCATGCCCCTAACTAAAGTTATTCAACGGGCCCTAGAAGACTATAGTGAATTTGTGAGTCATCTACTTGAGGCTGCAGAGAGGACCCTAGGTCATGAGGATGCAGACAATAAGCTTATTAAACAATTGGCTTATGAGAATGCTAATTTGGCCTATAAGGCTGTCTTGCACGGTAAAATTAGGAACAAAGACCTTAATGAAATGATTCGCCTCTGCCGTGATATGGATACCTTTATCCATAAGATGTCTCAAATAGTCCACCTTGCGATGAGCACAGCACTTCAGCCTATTATGGCTATTGGTGCGGCTCTTCAGCAGACTGGCCCATAGAAAAGCTGTTTTAAATGTGACCAGCCTGGGCATTTTGCCTGCCAGTGTTCCTTGTCATCTCCTTTCGCTAATGTCCCCCAGCCTTCAGTGGGGTCTGCCGCTGCCCACCTTGTACCGTCCAACAGTCCCTGCCCATGGTGCTGGAAGGACAAACACTGGGCTAATGCCTGTAAATCTAAAACAGACATCTCTGAGAATCCTCTGCCCCCCCTCCCCTTTCAGGGAAATGGATGGCGGGGCCAGCCCCAGGGCCCCCAACCTATCTCATTTCTTCTGGTCATGGGGAACAGCTGGCAGCCAAACCAGCCCCTAGTCTCTACAGAGTCACACCAGGTAGCACACGACTGGACTTGTATGCCTCTGGCGACTCAATACTAACACCTGAGAATGGCATCCAAATCCTTTCCACTGGGGTCTTTGGGCCTCCTCCACCTCATACTTGTTTTTTTAATTCTGGGGCATGCCTCCACCATCTTAAAGAGACTTATGGTTCACCCCTCTCTAGTAGATAATGATTACACCACAGAAATTAAGATTTTAGTTAGTGCCCCTCAAAGCCCGGTATCTATATTCAAAGGGCAACTCCTAGCGCAAGTCCTGCCTCTGCGTGGCTCCTCGCAGCCAGGCTCATCAGATGTTTACTGGGTCCAGGCAATTACCAGGGACCGCCCTACACTCCACCTTAAGATAAACGGCAAGAGCTTTGAGGGCCTCTTAGACTCAGGTGCTGATTCCACTGTAATCTCACAGAGTGCCTGGCCCATCACATAGCCGTTGCAAGCCTCTTTAACCCACTTGCAGGAAATTGGACAATCAAAAAATTCTCTCCAGAGCTCACAGATGCTGACTTGGGAAGATAATGAGGGAAATTCTGGCTCCATTCAGCCCTTCGTTGTTCCTGGCCTACCTGTTAACCTTTTGGGAAGAGATATTCTCTCTCAAATGAAAGTCTTTACGTGCAGTCCCAATGCAGTTATTGCTCAACAAATGCTTTCCCAGGGCTATCTCCCTGGACAGGAACTAGGTAAAAATAGCCAAGGGAGGCCTACACCGATAGAGGCCACTCCCAAGGTGGATCGTGCAGGCTTGGGCTATAATACCCATTTTTCATAAGAACTATTGCTTCCCCTGCACGCCAGTCAAACAAGATTACGTGGAAAGATGACTCCCCTGTCTGGATTGACCAATGGTCCCTCCCCACCGAAAAGCTGTCAGCAGCCATACAGTTAGTGTAGGAACAGTTGGCTGCTGGGCATATTGAGCCTTCCACATCACCTTGGAATACTCCAGTATTCGCCATATGAAAGTGAAGTGGCAAATGGCGATTGTTACAAGATCTTAGAGCGGTCAATAAGTCCATAGTCCCCATGGGGGCTTTTCAGCCTGGGCTTCCCTCTCCAGTGGCTATTCCCAGGGGAGATGTCAAATTAGTCATTGACTTAAAAGATTGCTTCTTTTCCATTCCTCTTCACCCTGAAGATTGCAAACCCTTTGCATTTAGCCTCTCCATAGTCAGTTGTGTCTGGCCTTCCCCCCGTTTCCAGTGGAGGATTCTCCCTCAAGGTCTGGCCAATAGTCCCACCCTTTGCCAAAAGTATGTGGCTCAGACAATTGACCCTTTCAGGATGTCTTACCCTGACTTATATATTATACATTATACAGATGACATTCTTCTTGCGGGGCCCGATGAGGGTCAACTTTATTGTATGGGCCAAAAACTTACTAATGCCCTCCAGAGTCAGGGACTCCAGATCTCCCCCGAGAAAGTTCAGATTCACCCCCCCACACACTAATTTATTCTTGGGCTTTGAATTGTTCCCTAATAAGGTTCTCTCCCAGAAGGTTCAATTAAGACGAGATTCCTTACAGACTCTCAATGATTTTCAACGCCTGTTAGGAGATATTAACTGGCTCCACCCTTATTTGAAACTTACAAACAGAGGAGTTAAAACCTTTGTTCGACATTTTGCGAGGGGACTCATATCTGTCCTCCCCACGTATGCTGACCCATGAGGCACAAATATCATTGGCCATGGTAGAACGGGCCATCAATGAACAAAACATTGGATATTTTTCCCCAGAACTCCCCCTCCAGTTTCTTGTTTTCCCTACTCCCTTTTCTCCCACTGGCCTTCTGTGGCAACTTAAACCTCTGTTTTGGGTCCATCTTCCGGCTTCTCCCTCTAGGGTGCTACCCACATATTCTCAGCTGGTTGCCCATATTCTGTGTCTTGGCAGG
The DNA here is from genome assembly GCF_978045245.1 of Mus caroli. Lineage (NCBI taxonomy): Eukaryota > Metazoa > Chordata > Mammalia > Rodentia > Muridae > Mus > Mus caroli. Next base: position 31,538,889 of record NW_028227264.1, read on the forward strand.
GAAGCTGCCCTTAGGCTTTTTTTTTTTTTTTTTTTTTTTTTTTTTTGGTTTTTTTTTTCGAGACAGGGTTTCTCTGTATAGCCCTGGCTGTCCTGGAGCTCACTTTGTAGACCAGGCTGGCCTCGAACTCAGAAATCCGCCTGCCTCTGCCTCCCGAGTGCTGGGATTAAAGGTGTGCGCCACCACGCCCGGCTGCCCTTAGGCTTTTTGGCAAAGATCCTGATATTATTGTTCTCCCCTATGATGCCTCCCAGGTTCAGTGGCTAATTCGAAATAATGATGACAGGGCAGTTAATTGCACCTCCTTCCAAGGTGTAATTGATAACCATTATCCCACTGATAAACTAGTTCAATTCCTACATAGGACACCTGTGGTTTTCCCAAAGAGAACAAAGCCAGGCCCGATTGCTGGGGCTGCAGTAGTCTTTACCGATGGGTCTTCCTCAGGTATGGCTGCCTTCAGCATTGGTGGAGAGGTCTCATGTTTTATGACAGACTTTTCCTCGGCACAGTTTGTTGAACTGGCAGCTATTGTTAGAGTGTTTGAACTCTTGCCTGAAACCCCTTTTAGTTTGTATACAGATAGCGCTTATGTGGCCGTCTCTGTTCCTCTTCTAGAAACTGTTGCATATATTCGCCCCTCTATCAGTGCTTTCCGTTGTTTGCTAAACTTCAAAAACTTATCCTTGCCTGCAATTTTCCTTTTTTTGTTGGCCATATTCATGCTCATTCTGGCCTGCCTGGGCCGCTATCTGAAGGCAATGATACAGTTGATCAGGCGACCCAGGTAGTGGCTTCTGCCTTGTCTACCACTCCTCTCGCCGCCACTCAACAGGCCCATGATTTACACCATCTTAATGCTCATACTTTGAGAGTGAAATTTTCCATCACCCACGAACAAGCAAGACAATTTGTTTGGCAGTGTAAGGGCTGCCTGACCCTTTTACCTGAGCCACATGTGGAAGTCAACCCCCACAGGTTAATTCCTGGTGAGTTGTGGCAGATGGATGTCACCCACTATTCCCCCTTTGGAAAGTTAAATTATATCCATGTTTCTGTTGATACTTTTAGTGGTTTTATCTGTGCATCTTTACAGATGGGGGAGGCCACTAAACATGTTATCAGTCATGTTCTCTCCTGCTTGGTGGTTACACCACAACCCAAGATCCTCAAGTCAGATAATGGCCCCAGATATGCTAGTTCCAGCTTTAAACAGTTTTGTGCTCAAATGGGCATCAAACACACTACTGGCATTCCATATAATCCCCAAGGCCAAAGCATTGTAGAAAGGCCTCATCAAACCCTTAAAAATATGCTCTTTAAATTGCAGTTTGGGGGAGGAATTCTATATCCCCAATCTGGCAACTTCAAGACCCTCTTCAATCATGCACTATTTGTCTTAAATTTTCTTACATATGACACTGTAGGCAAGTCTGCCACAGATCACCTTTGGCACCCTTCAACTGCCAACAATTATGCACAAGCCATGTGGAGAGATCCCTTGTCCAACAAATGGCAGAGTCCAGATCCAGTCGGTCCTTATATGGGGCAAAGAACACGCTGGTATCTATGATTCAAGGGCCCAAAATGTTAGATGGCTAATAAAACCATATAACTCATCCAGGGAAGAAAAGCCCTGAGAAAGCCTTCCCTTTTCTAACTTCCAGGTGGCGATTTGGATCTTTACATTCACCTTGGCTTCCCTGGCTGCGATCAGAGCTGGATTCGACCAACCCACAGATACTGACTTTTCTGACTGGCATTTATGACAAGCCCTGCCAGTCATGTAGGGGCAATCATAATGGGCCCTTGAAACTCTCTGGTGGATCCTCATATATGGTGGACTGTGGCAACCAGATTGCTAGCTTCACTTATGGGTGGGGCAAAGGGATGGTGGGTCTACAAAGATAAACCAAAGCCCATCCCTGTGGGACCCAATGGCACCTGCCCCACCAAATGTAATTTTGTTTCCCAAATGCGTTCTGGCTGTTACAAGCAGATCACAACCTGCTTTCATAATAGCCTCAAGTATTTTACTGCCATTCCCTATAAATATTCCACAGGTTCCTTCGGGGGGGATTGGACCTCTGATGTCTATGTCGTTGGTTGTAAGTTCCATAAATATGCAGGTGCCTCCTGCTTAGCCCCAGTGGGTGATCAACCCTGCTGGCCCTGTGGTGCTCCTATTCATGTCTCAGATGGTGGAGGCCCAACAGACATGGTTAGAGAAGAAAGGGTTCAGTTCACCATTCAACATCAGGTAGAGAATTTGTTCCCCAAGCTAGAATACAACCCCTTGCTCAAGATAATGCCAAAAGGGGTAGATTTGGAACCACAGACCATGGATATTATTAAAGCTACTCACAAAGTACTAAATTCCACCAATCCTACACTTGCTGAGGATTCCTGGTTGTGTTTGGGCTTGAGGGTGACGTGGCCTTTGGCCTTTCCATTGCTCAACACCTCTGATCCGCCCTCCCCCACCTTACATAATTGCAGTTTTACAAAACCTTTAGAGGTTCAGCCTACTGAGTTTAATGCCTTTTTGTTTTTGAAGCCCTATGCAAAATAATTCCTTCGATGTTGATCTCTTTTACCTATTGCTCTACTATAGTTAATTCCTCCCAGGCTGGTTCCCCCTGGCAAAGTTTTCATTTGTGGAGATAATATGGCTTATCTCTTCCTGCCCATAAATTGGACGGGACTTTGCACCCCTGCCCTGCTCGTCCCCGATATAGATATTCTCCCTGATGATGAAACCGTTCCCCTTCCTAGCTTTGATACTTTTGTCCCTCGACATAAAAGGGCACTCTAATTCATTCCCCTACTGGTGGGGCTCGGCATAATTAGTGCTCTTGCATCCAGAACTGCAGGGTTAGGGGTAACCATAGACTCATACAAGAAGCTTTCCTTACACTTGATCTCTGATGTTAATATGATATATGAGTCTATAAAAGATATTCAGGATCAGATAGACTCCCTTGCCGAAGTTGTTCTCCAAAACAGAAGAGGGCTTGATCTTTTTGACTGCAGATAAGGGATGTATTTGCCTGCCCTGCAAGAAAAATGCTGTTTTTATACAAATAAATCATGCATAGTTAGAGATAGAATTAGAAAACATCAAGAGGAGTTAGAGAAGAGACGTAAAGAACTTTTTGATAACCCCGTGTGGAGTTTTTTGAATGGGGCTTTGCCTTTTCTCCTCCCCTTCTTGGGACCTGTGTTGGGACTACTCCTCCTTGTCTCCTTTGGTCCTTGGGCCTTCAATTGAATAACCAGTTTTATTAAGACTCAGATTGATTCTGCCTTAAACAAAACAGTTGCAGTCCACTACCATTGGCTAGACATCCGAGACTCATCCGAAGACCTCTCTTCCGACAATGCAGAGAGGGCAGCCATTGGCCTTCAGTTTTCCACCCTTGCTGCAGAAACGGAGCCTTCTTGGTTCCGTAAGCTGTGGAAACAACAATGATGGAGGGGGTGACCTCCGGATCCTAATAGTGGCTGAGGGCCATAAGCTGTGGAGTTACCAATGATGGGATCTTGTGGTGCCACAAGCCAGATGCACACCACCTATTGGCTGCAGGGTAACTCCATGATGGGATTATTGTGCGTCCACTGCCTGGGTGCCCATCACTACTACAAATGGCCTGATTAAGCCATAGGAATAAGATGTGATGCCAGGAGTGGTTGCAACCTGCATTGCCTAAGACAGAGGCCTGAAAAGGCCTAGTTACTGCGGTGCTGGACGTGGGTGCAAGGCACAAAAAGGCCTAAGACAAGTGCTCCACCAATTTTCTTTTCATGGCCATCCCCTAACTTTGATAAAGAAAAAAGGGGGAGATGTGAGAGAACAAATTGTGGGAAACCAGACCCTCAACAACTCTCACCCTGAAGATTCGGCTGACCCTTTGATGGGAGTTATGTCACCCTCTCCTTCATGTCTCCACTTGGCACCTGAGACTGTTTAGATAGAGCCAGCATCACCTCCTCCTTCATGTCTCCATTTGGTGCCTCAGACTGTTTAAATAGGGCCAGCATTCCAGGAAAGCTGCAAGATGTTTGAAGCCTGCAATCAGCATCTGCCCCAGATGTCCATCCCTTTCTCTGTACTTTTATTATACCCCCTTGACCCCTCCCTATTTTCTCTCATTGTGTGCTTATAATCAGGCTTCTAGCCTCCATTAAACAGACCTTGACAACTCTTTGCTTGGTCTGGCTCCCTTTTCTCTGCCCATTTCTCTTTCAGGCCTCGGTCCTCCTTGACCCACGGAATAACTAAGTCCTGCTGTTGGGACACGTGCACAAGGAGACCAGGTGCTGGCACTGACTGAAAGGGGACTTGTGACCCTGGTCAGGCCTGGTTTTCTGCTTCCCTAATGCTGTCTCAGGTCCCACGCAATTGGATTGGAACAAAAGTTGTGTTCCACTCACCAGAGGTCCTAAGATTGTGTGGAGAGTCCACTAGGGACCTTGGGGGTGTCTGCCAACTCTGCACACAATGTGTCCCAGTGCTGGTGCCAACTAGAAAGAACTTGTCTGAAGTTCTTATAATAGAGATCCTTCACTTTCTTAGTTAGAGTCACACCAAGGTATTTTATATTATTTGTGACTACTGTGAAGAGTGTTGTTTCCGTAATTTCTTTTTCAACCTATTTATCCTTTGTGTAGAGAACGGCCACTGATTTGTTTGAGTTAATTTTATATCCAGCTCTTGACGGAAGCTGTTTAATCAGGTTTAGGAGTTCTCTGGTGGAATTTTTAGGGTCACTCATATATACTATCATATCATCTGCAAATAGTAATATTTTGACTTCTTCCTTTCCAATTTGTATTTTCTTGAACTCCTTGTGTTGTTTAATTGCTCTAGCTAGGACTTTAAGTACTATATTCAGTAGGTAGGTAGAAAGTGAGCAGCCTTGTCTAGTCCCTGATTTTAGTGGGATTGCTTCAAGTTTCTATGCATTCAGTTTGATATTTGCTACTGTTTTGCTGTAGATTGCTTTTTTTATGTTTAGGTATGTGCCTTGAATTCCTGATCTTCCCAAGACTTTTATCATGAATGGGTGTTGGATTTTGTAAAATGCTTTCTCAGCATCTAACAAGATGGTCATGTGGTTTTTGTCTTTGAGTTTGTTAATATAGTAGATAACATTGATGAATTTCTGTATATTAAACTATCCCTGTATACCACCCTACTTTATCATAATGGATGATTGTTTTGATGTGTTCTTGGATTAGGTTTGCAAGAATTGTATTGAGTATTTTGGCATTGATATTCATAAGGGAAATTGGTCTGAAGATCTCTTTCTTTGTTTGGTCTTTATGTAGTTTAGGTATCAAAGTAAATGTGGCTTCATAGAATGAACTGAGTAGAGTACCTTCTATTTCTACTTCATGAAATAGTTTGAGGATAATTGGATTTAGGTCTTCTGTGAAGGTCTGATAGAACTCTACACTAAAGTACTGGGCTTTTGGGGGGTGGAGGGGGTTGTGAAACTATTAATGACTGCCTCTAGTTTTTTAGGGCATATGGGGCTTTTTAGATCATTAATCAGATACTGATATAACATTGATGCCTGGTATCTGTCTAGAAAATTATTCCTTCCTTCCAGATTTTCCAGTTTTGTTGAGTATAACCTTTGTAGTAGGATCTGATGATGCTTTGGATTTCCTCAGGTTCTGTTGTTATGTGTCCCTTTTCATTTCTGATTTTGTTAATTAGGATACTGTCCCTGTGCCCTCTAGTTATTCTGGCTAAGGGTTTATCTATCTTGTTGATTTATTCAAAGAAACAGCTTATGGTTTGGTTGATTCTTTGTATAGTATATTCTGTTTCTACTTGGTGGATTTCAGCCCTGAGTTTATTATTTCCTGCCATCTACTCTTTTAGGTGAATTTGCTTCCTTTTGTTCTAGAGCTTTTAGGTGTGCTATCAAGCTGCTAGTGTGTACTCTCTCTAGTTTCTTTTTGGTGACACTCAGAACTATAAGTTTTCCTCTTAGGATTACTTTCATTGTGTCCCATAAGTGTGGGTAAGTTGTGGCTTCATTTTCATTAAACTCTAAAAAGTCTTTAATTTCTTTCTTTGTCTCTTCCTTGACCACGTTATTATTGAGGAGAGTGCTGTTCAGCTTCTACATCAACGTTGGCTTTCTATTATTTATGTTGTTATTGAAGATCAGACTTAGTCCTTGGTGATCTGAGAGGATGAATGGAATAATATCTGTATTTTTGTATCTGCTGAGACCAGTTTTGTCACCATTTATATGGTCAATTTTTGAGGAGGTACCATGAAGTGCTGAGAAGAAGGTATATTTTTTTGTTTTAGGGTAAAATGCTCTGTAGATATCTGTTAAATCCATTTGTTTCATAATTTCTATTAGTTTCACTGTGTCTATTTAGTTTCTGTTTACCGGATATGTCCATTGATGATAGTAGGGTGTTAAAGTCTCCTCCCTATTATTGTGTGTGCTGCAATGTGTGCTTTAAGCTTTAGTAAAGTTTCCTTAATGAGTGTGGTTGCCCTTGCGTTTGGAGCATAGATATTCAGAATGGAGTGTTCATCTTGGTAGATGTTACATTTTGATGAGTATGAAGTGCCCCGCCTTGTCTTTTTTGATAACTTTGGATTGGAAGTCAATTTTATTTGATATTAGAATGGCTACTCCAGCTTGTTTCTTTGGACCATTTGCTTGGAAAATTGTTATCCAGCCTTTAACTCTGAAGTAGTGGCTCTTTTCCCCTGAGGTGGGTTTCCTGTGTGCAGCAATATGTTGGGTCCTGTTTATGTAGCCAGTCTGTTAGTCTATGTCTTTTTATTGCGGAATTGAGTCCATTGATGTTAAGAGATATTAAGGAAAAGTAATTGTTTCTTCCTGTTATTTTTCTTGTTAGAGTTGGGATTCTGTTCTTGCTGCTATCTTCTTTTAGGTTTATTGAAGTTGTGCTTTCTTACTTTTTCTAGGGTATCATTTCACTCCTTGTGCTGTAGTTTTCCCTTTATTATCCTTTGAAGGGCTGGATTCATGGAATGATATTGTGTGAATTTGGTTTTGTCATGGAATACTTTGGTTTCTCCATCTATGGTAATTGAAAGTTTTCCTGATTATAGTAGCCTGGGCTGGCATTTGTGTTCTCTTAGGGTCTGTATAACATCTGTCCAGGATCTTCTGGCTTTCATAGCCTCTGTTGAGAAATCCATTGTAATTCAAATAGGTTTTCCTTTATATGTTACTTGACCTTTTTCCCTTACTGCTTTTAATATTCTATCTTTATTTAGTTCATTCATTGTAATGATTATTATGTGTCAGAAGGAATTTCTTTTTTGGTCCAGTCTATTTGGAGTTCTGTAGGCTTCCTGTATGTTCATGGGCATCTCTTTCTTTAGGTTAGGGAAGTTTTCTTCTATAATTTTGTTGAAGATATTTGCTAGCCCTTTAAGTTGAAAATCTTCATTCTCACCTAACCTATTATCCTTAGGTTTGGTCTTCTCATTGTGTCCTGGATTTCCTAGATGTTTTGAGTTAGGATCTTTTTGCATTTTGCATTTTCTTTGATTGTTGTGCCCATGTTCTCTATGGAATCTTCTGCACCTGAGATTCTCTCTTTCATCTCTTATATTCTATTGCTAATACTATGGTTCTTGATTTCTTTCCTAGTATTTATATCTCCAGAGTTGTCTCCCTTTGTGATTTCTTTACAGTTTCTACTTCCATTTTTAGATCCTGGATGGTTTTGTTCACTATTTCCCCTGTTTGATAGTGTTTTTCTGTAACTCTTAATAGGATTTTTGTGTTTCCTTTTAAGAGATTCAAACCTGTGTTCTCCTGTATTTCTTAAAGTCCTCCATCATCATTATGAGAAGTGACTTTAGATCCATATTCTTGCTTTTCTGCTGTGATGGTGTATCCACGACTTACTGTGGTGGGAGATCTTGGTTCTGATGATGCCAAGTAATCTTGATTTCTGTTGCTTCTGTTCTTATTCCTGCCTCCTTACATATGATTATCTCAAGTGCTTGTGGCCCACAGTATATCTGATTGGAGCCTGTCCTTCCTTTAATCCCAGTTGATTCAGGACTCCTCAGAGTCCAGCTTTCTCTCTGATCCTGTGATTCCAGGACCTTGTGAATCTGAGATTCTGGATGTGTTGGCAGTTAAGCTTCCTCTGAGACCCTGAGATCCTGGTATAATCAATCTCCTGCTATCCTGGTATGCTGAAATCCTAAGTTCATGGGCATCTTAAGGTGCCTGGAAGTGGTGTCTCCTCTGGGGACCATGGGGCTGTCTGGTGTGGTCAAAACCAAGGTATACCAGCACCAATCATAAGTAACCCAAGCCAATTGTCAGGCAGGGCTCCTATGTCCTTACTGCTGCTGTCACAGGCCCATCATGATTGTTTTGGAACAGATGTTGTGTTCCACTCACCAGTGATCATAAGATCTTGGGACTGCTAGGGCGGCTGTGGCATGGAGAGTCCTCTGGGGATGTGGGACCATCCTCCATGTTCATGCCCAAGGTTGCCAGGAGCTGGCACCAACCACAATGAGTGTTCTTTATATATATATTTTTTTTAATTCGGAATTTTCTTCATTTACATTTCCAATGCTATCCCAAAAGTCCTCCATACCCTCCCCCTCCCACTCCCACTCCCCTACCCACCCACTCCCACTTCTTGGCCCTGAAGTTCCCCTGTACTGGGGCATATAAACTTTGCAATACCAAGGGGCCTCTCTTCCCAGAGATGGCTGACTAGGCCATCTTCTGCTACATATGCACCTAGAGACACAAGCTCTGGGGGTACTGGTTAGTTCATATTGTTGTTCCACCTATAGTGTTGCAGAGCCCTTTAGCTCCTTGTGTACTTTCTCTAGCTCCTCCATTGGGGGTCCTGTGTTCCATCCAATAGCTGACTGTGAGCATCCACTTCTATGTGTGCCAGGCAATGGCATTGCCTCACAAAAGACAGCTATATCAGGGTCCTTTCAGCAAAATCTTGCTAGTGTATGTGATGGTGTCTGTGTTTGGAGGTTGATTATGGGATGGATCCCCAGGTATGGCAGTCTCTAGATGGTCCATCCTTTTGTCTCAGCTCCAAACTTTGTCTCTGTAACTCCTTCTTTGAGTGTTTTGTTCCCAGTCACACTTTGGTCTTCGTTCTTCTTGAGTTTCATGTGTTTTGCAATTGTAACTTGGGTATTCTAAGTTTCTGGGTTAATATCCACTTATCAGTGAGTATATATCATGTGAGTTCTTTTGTGATTGGGTTACCTCACTCCAGGTCTATCCACTTGCCTAGGAATTTCATAAATTCATTCTTTTTAATAGCAAAGTAGTACTCCATTGTGTAAATGTACCACATTTTTTGTATCCATTCCTCTGTTGAGTGACATCAGGGTTCTTTCCAGCTTCTGGCTATTATAAATAAGGCTGCTATGAACATAGTGGTGCATGTGTCCTTATTACCAGTTGGAAAATCTTCTGGATATATGCCCAGGAGGTATTGTGGGATCCTCTGATAGTACTATGTCCCGTTTTCTGAGGAACTGCTCGACTGATTTCCAGAGTGGTTGTACAAGCTTGCAATCCCACTGACAATGGACGAGTGTTCCTCTCACAATGAGTGTTCTTAACTACTGAGCCATGTCAACAGCTTCAGCTATTTCTATTAGTAAGGCTCTGAAGTAGAATTTGAAATAAATTGTGAATATTCACTCCATTTTTCTCAGGATTACTTTGGCTATCTAGGGTATTTCGTATTCATATATAATTTTTGTTTAGAAAGTCATATATGTGTATGAAACATCATGTTCCTCCACTCTCCTCCTTTTAATCTCCCAGTGTCTCTCCATTTCCTTAAGTTCAGAGTCTCTTATTAATTATGATTATTACATATACATATGCATATTGGTTTATAAATGCAACCTTTTAAAATATTGGCCCTATGTGTTTACAGCTGATTCTTTAGGATTGGCTAGCCTATTGGGGAAACTCAACTCTGGAGAAGTCTGGTATTCTCTCTCTCTCTCTCTCTCTCTCTCTCTCTCTCTCTCTCTCTCTCTCTCCCTCCCTCCCTCCCTCCCTCTCTCTCTCTCTCTCTCTCTCTCTCTCTCTCTCTCTCTCTCTCTCTCTCTCTCCTATCTCAGCAAACATTAATTTACTGTAGCTTTTCTTATAGAACTGATGTTTTGTGAGAGATAAAAGTTTTGTGAAATATCATACAGAGGTTTGGATGAGGTACTACATCTGTAGGTTATTATTAGTAGTATAAATAATTCTATAGTATCAATTCTTCCCATACATGAGCATGGGAGATATCGCTTCCCATCTTTTAGTATCTGCAGCTTCATTTTTAGTGTTTTAAAGTTTTTATTGTAAATGTCTTTCACTTCTTTGGTGTTCTATTGTGCTATTTAATTTCTACATCAACCTAATACAAAGTAGATTCATTTTGGAATCATGAAACTCAGTTGAGAAAATGCCTCAATCCAATTTCACAATTTCTTGATTGAAGATTGAAATAAGTGGTGTGACACTCTGAGTTGATGGTCCTTAGTACAATAAGAAACTAGTCTGAACCAGTTATGGAATGTAAGCTGGTAATCAGTACCCCTCTGTGGCCTCTGCATCAGTTCCTGCCACCAAATCTCTGCTCTGAATTCCTTCAGGGATAAACTGTGATGAAGAATTGTAAGCTGATTAAACTCCTTCCACTTTCTATATTCATATAGGGTTTATGAACACATGGTAAAATTATCTAATATTGGACCTATGTTTTAGGGCTGACCCTTTAGGTTTGGGTAGCCTATGTGGAAACTCATGACTAAAAGCCAATTTTCTTTGGTCATGGTATTTTATCAGAACAACAGAAGTCCTAATTAAGACAACTGGTTTCTTCATTTAATTTTAAAACTACCTTTATCTATTTTTATTCTTTAATCATTTTTTTTACATTCCAGACTATATCCTCTTTGAATCTGCCCCAACAGCTCCCCATCCCGAACCTCCCCCACCCATTTCCAAGAGGATATCCCCACTCCCCACCCTCACCACACCAGGTCTTCACATACCCTGAGGCATCAAATCTCTCAAGAGTTAGGCCCATATTCCCACACTGGGGCCAAACCAGGCAGTCCTTTGCTATATATGTCTTGGCAGCATCATATTGGCTGGTGTATGCTACCTGGTTGGTGGCTCAGTGTATGAGAGTTCTTGGGGGTCCAGTCAGTTGAGACTGTTGGCCTTCCCATGGGGCCACCTTTCTCCCAGCTTTTTCCCAATTCAACCACAGTGGTCCCTAGCTTCAGATCATTGGTTGGGTCTCTCAGCAGCCATCCATGCTAGGCTCCTGTCTGCAAGCACACCACAGCATCAGTAACAATATCAAGGCCCTGATCCTTTTCTTGAGTTGTGTCCATCTTTATCTTAACCTAGATTTCATTATAAATTTGATAGAATCTAGAGTCACTTGGGAAGAGATACTCAACTGAAGGATTGTTTCTTTCAGATCTCAGTGGCCATGACATGAAAGACTGTCTTAATGAATGACTGATGCAAGAGAGCCCAGTTCACCACATGTGACACAGTCTCTAAACAGGAATAAGAATGTGAATTGACCATGATCCACAAAATAAACGAGTAAGAAAAATTTCTCAATGGTTTGTGCTTCTGTTCCTAATCTCCTCCTTCTCTCCCCTTTCAAAGACGGAATGTATAAGTCAGTGCTAATATAAATCCTTTCCTCCCAAAAGTAAATTTTGATCATTGTACTCGCACAGAAACAAAAGGCAAATGAATTCTTGGTGAGGCTAATTCTCAATCTTTGCTGTTTACTTTTCTTTGAAGCAATTTTGAATGAAATTATTTTCCTAAATTCTTTCTTGGTGTGTTTCTAATTACTATCAACAAGACATCATTTCCTGACAAGAATATACGGATCTTTTTCCTGTTTGTTTACATTTAATTTTTGTCTCTTTATGATCTTGTCTACATGCTTCAAGCCCAATATGAAAAAAGAGCTGAGAAAATGAACAACACCCTTGTCTTGCTCCTGACTATAGTGAAATATTTCAGTTGTTAAACATGTATTATATTGGTGACTGTAGGTTTGCTGTATTTAACATTCATTATTTTGTTTGAATTTGTTTATATGGTGGATTAAATTAATGGGTTTCCATGCCTGCACCCCTGGAATGAAGTCCACTTAATCATGGAGACCGTTTGTTTACATGTGTTCTTGAATTTGATTTGCAAGTATCTTATTGAGTATTTTTGCATGGATATTCACAAGGGAAATTATTCTAATGCTCCCTTTTTTTGTTGGGTCTTTGTGCAGCAGCATAACTGTCACTTCATAGAATGAATTAAGTAGTATTTCTTCTGTTTCTACTTTGTGGAATAGTTTGAAAAATATTGGTACTTGGTCTTCTTTGGAGATGTGGTAAAATTCTGGACTAAAAGCATCTGGCCCTGGGCCTTTTTTAGTTGGGAGACTTTTAGTGACTGCTTATATTTCCTTAGAGGTTATGGGATGTTTAGATGGTTTATCTGATCCTGATTTAACTTTATACATAGTATGTGTGTAGAAAATCATCCATTTCACCTAGAATTTCAGTTTTCTTGAGTATATTGTTTTGTAGTAGGATCTGATGACTTTTTGAATTTCTTCAGGTTCTGTTGTTTTGTCTCCTTTATCAATTCTGATGTTAGTAATTTTGATACTGTTTCTGGATCATCAGTTTGACTATAGGTTTATTTCTCTAGTTGATCTTCTCAAAGAACCACCTCTGCAGCCAACCATCCTAGAACTCCATGATCTCTTTGAACTTTCAATGTGGTTAACAAGTAACACATGTATTTAATCTGATCTGTAGCCTCCCATAAACCTGAAGCAGGCTAAACCAGAACTTGACCTTGCTGCCACTAAGGAAATTATCTAGGGTGGAGCCTTCCTCCCTAGATCACTCTATTGTTCTGCCACTGCTGCTGTTCCTCTTCAAGATACTGCTACCTGCTGAGAACCCCCCGCCCCCCTCAGGAGCTATTCCAGAGACTATGTCCTATCCTGCACATCATCACTTACAGCTGGTTCCAAGCTCCAAAGATGAATTGGTGGAAATGGACTCTCCCTGCACCGCCCCCTTTTATTAAGCGTGTCTGCCACTAAAATTTGAACCTTCATCAGAACACTGTCTTGGTTCCATATTTCTCTTGTAGCCTAGTTTCCCTCTCTTTCAGCGCTGGTCTGCTACTCATGTATACTCATCCTTGTGAGCCACTGGAAAGCTCAAAATGCTGATCCATCTAAGTGGCTAGTGATTGGGAAGAGAGATTGAGGGGTTCGCAATCATCCTGGTGCAGCACCTTTGTCATAGTCTTAAATAGGACCCTGGCCCATTCTTTCACAATTGGGATAGTAGCTCCTAAGATTCAACAAGAGGTCATGAAGATTGAAATTCATCCAGGACTTTATAGCTGCCTTCTGTGAAGCTCAAGACCAGGTTATTTTCTATGTAGCACTTTTCCATAAAGTTGAGAGACAGGAGATATCCCTCAGAAGGTCCACCACCTTTAGAGAGGAAGAAAGCAGAAGCAGTTTGGTCTTCTGTGATTGTCCTAACCTTGAGGCTTCCATTTAAGTGAGGGCATCTGAATTATCTCCCAATTCTTTAACCTCATGAATCAAAGCTACAGCTTCTTTAAAATCCGTCATTAGTCTGTACCAGATGCTTCCTTTTCAATCCACTAGGCATGCTTTTCCCAAACTACAATTTCTACAGTGTGTGATATAAATTTTTTTTCACACATCATTTTGTCTAACCTCACTGGGAATAGGAATTTTAGATTCAACCAATGAGCTCTATTTTCAATATGTAATCCTTTGTGCTTGACAAACTATAAATCGCTTTCTGCTTCTTACATTTTGTATATATTTCAGAATAGATTCAATAAAATTCCTTTCTAGTAATCCATAAATCACTTTAATGAAATACTATATTTTGTGTAAATATATTAGAATCAAATTATTCTTATTTGCAACAAAATATTTGACTAAGATATTCCTGCAACAGATTCAAGCTATCATGATGCTCTCTGTCAATGAAGCTAACTAACCATGGCACCTCTGGACCTAGGAACTAACGTAAATCTTTCTCTTCTTAAATAGACTCTCTCATGTATTTGCCACATAGTAAAAGAATGTGATACAAGTCAGGATTAGTGGTGCACACTGTTAATCCCAGCACTCAGGAATCAGAGCCACGATAGTCTGTGGCCAGTCTGATCTACATAAGTGAGCCCAGGATACCCACGACTATTTAGATAGACCCTGTCTCAAAATAACAACAGCAAAATTTCCAAAACAACAAATGAATATAACATACGCCACGATCATTTAAAGTGCCATTGATTTATTTGTGCCTACAAGGACAGTATGATATATGTTATCTTAACCAAATGGCTATACAGTAAAGGATTGTCTTCAGGGCCTGGTGTTACTAGTACATGTTAGAAGGGACTAATTTGAGAAACTCATATGTATGAAGCATACCCTTGGATGGGATAAGCTTCCTGCTTTTTCTTCTCTTTCATCCAGTAATTGTGGAGAGAACTATTTGCTCTGCCATATTTTAAAATGTGTATTGCAAAACTGTAAGCCAACAGTACATTTACAACAGTTGAAACCACAAACAAAATCAATTTTTGATCTGAATAAATTAACCATTTTGGGTATTTAGTTTCAATGATGTAAAGCAGAACATGTGGGTTCCATTTGATGACTGTTATGAATACTGCTACTGTGAGGATATTTTCATGTGTTGAACAATCTTTCCATTCCAAAAGTAAACCCTACCCATTCATATCACAAGTTTGGCTGTAATTCATAAGGCCACTACCATATGTATACATGATCCAAATTTATTAAACATTTTGTCTACAGTTGCTTTACTAATTACATTTATTCTTCATTGAAAATTTTGGATTCACCTTTATTTCTAGTTATTAAAGTGACTTCATATTAAATGTTTAACCATTTCATTGATATGATATGATTTCAATTAGTGATACATGAAAAGAGAACTGTTTTCATCCTTTTACCCTGTGATTAAACTGACAATTATTTAATTTTTGATTTTTATGTCTTTGGCAAACTGAGACCTGTTAACACTGTTTTTAAAAAGCATATGAAATTTGTTTTTATATGCCATTTGTCTTTATGTCACACAGCATATTCTATCAAACTTACTGATTTTGAACAAAATTAACTGTAGTTTAATTACAAGAATAAAGGGATTTCTAAATGATTGTTTGACCCTTAATTAATTGAAAGGAAAAATGTGAACTATAGAATACTCAAAAAAATATATCTACGAACTGTGTTTTATGCTTTCTGTTATATCATTTGTTTGTTTTCTTGTTTTTGAATTTTGGGTTTGTTTTGTTTTTAGTTTTTTTGTGTGTTTTTGTTAATGGAACCAATGCTCATAGCTCCCTTTGAAAGTCATGTTATGGCAAACAATCTAGGCATAAGTTATTCATTTTGTAGATAAATTTTTCTTTAAAATTAATAGTTAAATGAGAGAATACATTAATTTTAATATTAAACTACATCCTCTTCATAGTACATTTTCATATTCACATGGAGATTAAAGTTCTACTTCTCATTTATATCCCAGATGAATTTTAAGGGGATGTTTTTCATGTTCATATGAAATATCTTGTCAAATCTTTCACTTTGATCCACAGTCAAATGATGTTTCCAGTCTCCAACGATACCTAATAGGAGAAGCACAGAGCAGTCTCTACATAAACAGAACTCTACTGTCTTTAACTCACATTGCATATCACTAAGTTCTCAGTAGGGATCAGGTGGATACCTCTCCTTTTATCACTGATCAGTAAACTAAACTTCCCTTTAGGAGCATAGTATATATATATATATATATATATATATATATATATATATATATCACTAGTTACTACTACCTAACCATACCAATTTTTAGGAAAAAAAAAAAAACTTCATTAAATGTTAAACTATATTAGAACCTTAAAACTATATTTTGCCATCTAACAATTCTTAACTTAAAAAAATACTATATTTCAAAGCAACCTCATGAGATACATATGAGACTTTTCCAAACACACACACACACACACACACACACACACAAATGAATTTTCACGGTTTCAGCAAGTAAAATCAAAGTGACACAGTGTGTCAGAAGAGCCAATGTCATAATTCTACTGGACAGGAATTTTAAATAGTCAGTTGGTAATTGCACATGCCTTTAATCACAGCATGTGGAGGGCAGAGATAAGCAGATTTTTGTGAGTTCAAGGGCAACATGGTCTGCAGAGTGAGTTTCAGGACATACAGGGCTACACAGAGAAACCCTATCTTGAAAAAAAAAACAAAGTAAATCAAATAAAAACAAAACAAAACAGAATTTGGAAGGATCACTACTATATCATTTAAAGGCAAATAGTCATTTGGGATCTACAGCTGTCGAGATGAGAACATTAAATTATTGTTTGCATTTGGGACAGATGGTGAGCTATTCTCGGTAAGACATTTGGTCTTATTGAGAATGAGATGTGAGAGTTGACATTAAGTGGCAGAACAGACAAAGAAGAAGAGTTCCTGAAAAATATAAAAATCCAGAGATAATACAATATAACCCAGTGCCCATAATAATGATGTTTGAAGAGCATTATAAGAAATTTTCTTTCTTATCCACACCTACTGGCTCATAATGAGATTATAAGAATGTATAATGCCTTTGATAAAATTCAATTCATACCACATAAATGTATTAAGACATCATTCAAATTTTATAATAAACTATCTCAAACATGGAGAAACACTTTAAATCTAATCCTCAAGTTACAAACATTGGGAAGGGTTTGTTGCAGAGACAAGAAGAATATCAATTCAAGCCTTGGTTGCCTGGGTTATACTGTAGTTCTCTCTCTCTCTCTCTCTCTCTCTCTCTCTCTCTCTCTCAGACACACAAACACACATATATACAATCATGCATGCACACACATACATGCATGCTTGCACACTCATGTCACCACCACTAACACCAGCAACACCAGCAACAAACCAGATCAAAGCAAAATAACAGAACAACAGCACAAGATAAATTATAATCTTCACTTCTAACACATCTCTCAACTAGAATAAAACTGCTGATACACTTTAAAAAGTTGATTTGTGTGGGCCAAAATGAAGGAAAGTCATATTTATATAGTAAGTGAAATTGACAGATTTTGCACTAAAACACTATTAGAAACTTAGGCCCTCTGTTAGCTAAAATATTTGATTCTTCCAAATATTATCAGCTTGAGAAATATTTTGGAAACGCAGATAATTACTACTGCATATAAACACTTGAGGGAACACACAACATATTTGCTACTACAGACCACTGGATATCACCTTTGCGAAGGAAACTTCCCGTATTATTTCTTGTTCCAAGTTCATATTTTATAATGTGTTCATAGTTTGCTCGTGGGTCAGCTTTCATTTTCTGAAAGGTAGCTTGTCTTAAAACAGCATCCAATTCTTCTTCACTCAGTTCTTTCTCCAGAAAACTGCAGATTTTAAGCACTGAGCTTCTGAGGTCCTGAAATAGTCATCAGCTGAGAAATTACTGACCTTATGAATTACAGCCAAACTTGTGATATGAATGGGTAGGATTTACTTTTGGAATGGAAAGATTGTTCAACACATGAAAATAGCACAGAAACAGGGTGAAGCAAAATACTGAAATCATTATTTAAGGTCAATGATAAAGAATAGGCCTTTAATAAAACACAATGTTTTGAGACTTTGTATTCTAAGCTAGCTGCTTAGTACGCTAGGCTGCTTTCAAAGTTAGAATGGTGTTGCTGTTTAGTGTTCCATGTATGGGGCAACTACAATATCTCAACATCTTTCTGTAAAATAAAAACTGCCAAGTAATGGAAGAAGGAAAGTACCGCAATACAAAACACTGTATATTAAATACTTGTAGCTAAAAGACACATGGTTGAGGAGAATGTGGTCATTTTCACCTGAGGTCTGGAATAAGCCATATTTCATCCTTTCTATTTAGCACATTACTGGTAAATAGGCAGATCATTTGGCCAATGAATAGAAACTTAGGATCTGAATTAGAGACAAAAAAGTACAATTTTCTCCTTAAAGCAGAGAGAATGGTCTCATAAGTATAAAACTAGCAAAAGCGCATACACAGAAAACTACTAGAGCAAGAAGTTAACAAAGTTTTCAGATATTAAATAAAAAAATCAACACACAAATATTAGTTTAAATTCTAAATAGCAGCAGTGGGTTATCTGAAACAAAATAAGAAAAAAATACATGAACTTTGTAATCATAGCATTAAGCAAAAATAAAATAAAATAAATATTAAGACTAATAAAAAACCTATGATTTAAGTTTGATAAATTTACAAAGGTGAGTGGCAGATCTATTGATATAAACAAAACTTTGATGAAAGAAATAAAAAACAAAAATACACAGAACACTATTTTTCATGCATGGATTGGGCAGTCATTTTAAACATGGCTATGCACAGTGATTCACAAATTCAATGCAGTCTTTATTAAAGATTCAAGAAGCTTTTTACTTTTGAGGAAAAAAAGAGAAAGAAAAGAAAATCTTTCAAAGATGTATATGAAAGCTCAAAGAATCTGAACAGCTAGTTTTGCAATAGAAGATTAAATTTGCAGGAGTCATATTTTCAGATTTCAAAATTACTTCATTATATTTTACATATCTTGATTATTTATGCATTTATGCATAGTACCTGTTTATTTTTGTATCACACATTCTCTCAGAGGACAACTGGTAGGACAACTGCTGATTCTCTCCTTCCACTGTGTGTCTTGTCAATTGAATGTAAATCATCATAATAGGCAGCAAGCCCCTTAAGTCACTTAATGATCATCTCTACACAGAAAAATCAGCTCAGTTTTATGGTACTCTTAACAGTGTGGTAATAACTTCAATGATGTGATAGGACAGAATAGAATTCACAAGAATCATCTCTTACTTAAAGTGCAAATGATTTTTGATATGACTGCTAAGGACATTAAATGGGAAAGACCAATTATCTGGTACAGGGATGGGTTTGCAGATGGGTACAAGAGGATTTTGGCCCTGCTAAATTGGCTTATGCTGTGGATTTCTGTTTGTACTTTGATGCTAATTCTGCTCCCTCAAAAAAGGTGCCCTGATTATGTGTAGATCACTTATTCATGATATTTCAGGTGAAACCTCTCGCCTTGTTAACTGGTCAAATGAAGGCTACAGCCTGTGATTGACTAGTGGAAGGAAAAGGTGGAGCTGGGAGTTTTTGAAAGGGAGAGAGAGGAAGGGGAAGGGCAGATCAGGTGATGAGGGAGAGAAAGGAGGTCAAAAAAGAAGAGGTTGTAGGAAGATGGAGCAGTAGCATATGGCCTGGAGGAAGCACAAGTAGCAATGGATTTCGTAGCTGAGGAAGAGTAGTGTAGTAGTATATCTGCCCAATCTAGGTATGCAGTTTATACATAATATAACTGAGTCGTGTGTTCTTTGCACAGGCTTATTGGGGTTAGAGATTTACTGTAACAATTTGGAGCCCATCATATTGATTAGAACCCAACTAACCTGAGATAAAAGTTCAATGCCACTCCAACACCCACAAATAAGTGGCTGGGGCAGTGATCTAGTCTGCAGCAGTGTGTAGATTGAAAGCTGACTGGGTCTGAGGGGCTTACAAAGAACTGCAGAGAGGCTCATTCCTCAAGCCCCAGAAAAACAGGTATGGCTGGTGGCAGCATCCCAGCCTAGAGCTGATATTGGGCATCACTGTGTAGGACTCTAAGGGAAGGTCTGGGAACCCAGGAGCACAACTGTCTATGAGGTGGATTTTGGGCAAATACAGTGAACGGATCAGAGCATCTATGCCTGAGAGAGAGCCACCCCTTCCCCCATATTCTATGTGTGTACAGAGGAAATGCACTGGGCTTTCCCAGCTACTTGTGCTTCTGTTACATCAGCACATAAGCATATGCTGCCACCTGCAACCCAAACAAAGGACAGAAAGCCAGCTAAGTGGCACTCCTTTCTACAGAAAGCCCCTCCCTGTAAACAAAGGAATTGGAGAAGACTACATGGTTCTGAATCAAGCAGTAGATGGACTTTAGGGGAAGATATTTTGAACTGTTCAACAGGGATGAATTTAAAGGAAACACACATTCTGTTATTTACTGGTGTTTCAATAGTTAGTCTCTTGATTTGCTATGGCTTCTCAAAAGACAGGGCCCTAGGCAAAAAAAAAAAAAAAAACTTAGAAAAGAGATTAGAGGAAACACTAGAACTAAAGGTTCAGGATTTTATAGGTCAAAATATGTTAAGTCTAGAGGATAATTTACTAAAGATAGTAAATCAAAATAAGGCAGACAAGACTTGCAAAAGAGAGAAAGAGAGGGAGACAGAGAGAGAAAGAGAGAGTGGGAGAGAGAGAGAGAGAGAGAGAGAGAGAGAGAGAGAGAGAGAGAGAGAGAGAGAGAGAGCACATTTACTTGTAGCCAACCTAAAAAACATCCTAAAGATTTATCTGGAAGATATGCTCCAATAATCTTTTTTAAAACAGAGAGAACTTGTCCTGCATGGTCAGTTCTGGGCTGTGGCTCTAACTGTTCACATTTTACAGTAGATTCATGTTAGTTGGTAGCTTTTATTAAGAACTGAGCATGTATACACTAGCAAGAATTTGCTGAAAGGACCCAGATATAGCTTTCTCTTGTGAGACTATGCCGGGGCCTAGCAAACACAGAAGTGGATGCTCACAGTCAGCTAGTGGATGGATCACAGGGCTCCCAATGGAGGAGCTAGAGAAAGTACCCAAGGAGCTAAAGGGATCTGCAACCCTATAGGTGGAACAACATTGTGAACTAACCAGTACCCCGGAGCTCTTGACTCTAGCTGCATATGTATCAAAAGATGGCCTAGTCAGCCATCACTGGAAAGAGAGGCCCATTGGACATGCAAACTTTATATGCCCCAGTACAGGGGAACGCCAGGGCCAAAAAAATGGGAATGGGTGGGTAAGGAACTGGGGGGGGGAGGGTATGGGGGACTTTTGGGATAGCAATGGAAATGTAATTGAGGAAAATATGTAATAAAACTATTAAAAAATTAAATTGCTAAGGAAAAATTGTTTATCTCCTATTGCTAAGGATGTTGTTAAATCTTATTTATGGATTATGACAAATGGATAGAAGATACTTTTAAAGGAAAATTACCAATGTTTACATTTGCACCCCAATTTAAAATGAAATGTTATTCATATTTGCATGATAATTACATATTAAAATGATAAAATGCAAAACATTAAAAAAAAAGAACTGAGCATGGAAGACTATGAGAAAATGGATCATCATGCCAGCTATAGTATCCCTGAGGCTATAGCTAATGGAAATGATGCTGCCATTTAAAGCCTTATTGTTATCTAGTGCTAATGTTCTGTATTTACAACCACAAGACAAGGACTCAGCCTATAGTCCTTCAATAGACTGAAGAGTAAAGAATTTATGATACATGTCATATACTATACTTATGAAATAAATTATTACTCATACATAACAATAAGATGAAATTCTGGCACATGCATGAATGTATGAAGTTATGGGCTAAGTTAAATAAGCCAGAACAAATGCCATGTGTGATCTCATATTTTGAAAATTACAGTAGAATTGTGATTAATAATGATTTGGATTAACAGTGATTGGGAAAGGTTTTAGGGGAAGAACAGATGACAATTCAAGAAGAGTGGATAGATGAGTATTCTGTTCAATACATACTCTATTCATATGCAGGAACACCACACTAGACACCATTAGTATATGTAATTATCCTGAAATAATCAAGTATTTATGAATGAAAGCCATTGCTGCTGTGAAAGTTTAAGATTGGTTTTACGCATGTGGTTGTAAAAGAAGGGACCAGGAAAGACTACTGAACAGAGAAAAGAGAGTACTGGGGAAGTCCAGTCAATGAGCAAAGGCAAGAGATTAGGAATCTTCTCCAGCAAAAAAAAAACCAAGGAAGAGTTATATATGGAGATACCAGGGAGAGTGAGCTTTCAAACAAGAGGAAAACAAAGTAAAAAATCATGTAAAACTGACCCTCAAGAGACGTGAGGCCCCGGGTAGGAGAAATGCCTGGTAGTGTGTGGAGTAGGACATCCTCTTGGAGACAGGGGGAAGGGGGAATGGGATGAGGAACTGTTAGTTGAGCAGCTACAAGGGGGTTAATGAATGCATTTAAAAAAAAAAGAGTAATTAAAAACTACAATTTTCCCATCTTACCTTCTTCATGTCTTCAAAGCTTATGAACATTATATTGAAATCATGTCTGTGTTCATACCAGCCTCTTATGTGGTCAAACCAAAGGTTTACTCCCCCTGCAATGAAAGGTAATGAGTAAGAATGGTGAGCTGTGTGTGCCTGTAGGAAACAACAAACTTGACCCTCTTTTCTGTGAATGTTCAGAAATAAAACAGAGTTGTTGCAGTGGACATCTGTGTCACTATTTAAAATGTTTAGTGTTTTGGGGAACAGTTAGCTGACATTTGTCAAAATCCCCTATATAAAGTAACCAAAAGTAGCAAGGAAGCAATACCCAAGAGCCCAAGGCTGAAGATGGCTTTACTAATACAAAATCCAAATAACATATGTCTATGCTTATGTTTCATTTTCCTCCATGTCTCTATTTCTCCTCTTGTTTGATAAGATATCTGAGCAACAATGTTCACTGTGTATGGTGGCACAAAATATGACTATCCTCTTACAAATGATTGGGACACTGGCTCCACACTCAATGAACCTCTTGCATTAATTATTCCACCTAAGTAGTGGAATGAACAATTCTTCAGTTGAATTTAAATCCTTACACAGGACCATGAAAAACATACACTCGTCCTCAAAATTCACTGGGCCAGAATGGTTCACTCTATGGTTGTCTCTAGCTGGAAGTAATTTATAGAATAGCTATAAACAAAATACTTCCTTTGTGACCTTGACAATCCAGTGGTGTACAAAGATAGAACAGTTATTCTATTGGAGGCAGATGGATTTGACATAAAATTGTCACTCAAGATGAATTGTTTGGGGTTTGTTTTTTGTTTGTTCATTTGTTTGTCATTATTGTTTTTATTTCTTCTTTTCATTTTCCTTTCTCAGAATTGAAACATGGATTTTCATTTCATTGGCATGTTCCATTTCTTTAAATTGTGTTCTGTAAGTTTGAAACTTTGGCTAACTAGAAGCTTTGGTGTAATTCATTTATATCCAGTTAAAAGGATGAATACTTACAGTTTCCACTTAGAAATCTTTGCATAAAATTTTCCAGATTATCTGAACCTTTGAGTACAGCCATCAAATTTGAGAAATGAAAAAGGGAGATCAAAACATCCTTAGGATTCCTGTAGACATAAATAATCTGTAGACACAATTATGAAATCATTTCATTTAACA
Source organism: Mus caroli (assembly GCF_978045245.1). Taxonomy (NCBI): domain Eukaryota; kingdom Metazoa; phylum Chordata; class Mammalia; order Rodentia; family Muridae; genus Mus; species Mus caroli. The sequence continues at coordinate 31,562,420 of NW_028227264.1, forward strand.
ATCCTTGGTTAGGCTTATAAATTTAAAAAACAATTTATACTATTTGATTATGACAATAAGCATAATTATTTCTTCCAGTATTTCAGCTGTGCAAAGGCAAGTGGTTATTTTGTCGTTTTGGTATTACAACCAATATTCTAACAAACAGCTTTTCTCAATGGCATTTCATACATGTCTACAAAATGTATCTAAGTTCTCAAGAAGTGATATTATTTGCAGTTCATAAATATGGAAAGTTAATTTACATTATATGATCAAAATATATTGTATTCCAATTTTGAAAAGAAAATTAATTTCTCATGTGATAGTAAATGTACAACTAGGGCAATATAGGAGATAATTAAAAAAAAACAATAATCAGATCAATATACATCTTTCCTTCATAACTTTCAAAAATAACATATGTAGATTAAACATATAAGTAGTATAAAAACCCACACACAAAATGATAATCTTGTCTGTCTACAATCCTAGAATCTGGGAGATTAGGACAGGAGGAAAAGCTCATGCCTGCCTTGGCTACACAGACTATCACCAGAAAAAAAGGAGGTGAGGAAGGAAAAGAATAAGAAAGAAATACAAAACCCAAAAACCATATATCTACTCCTAAAGCAAGGAAATATATATTAAATATGAATTTATTTGAATGAAAAACAATCAGTTTGATAACACTAAAATTAAGAATGTATCTTTTAGATTTTCCTATGTTGAGGTAGGTTAGTACCTATGAGAGGGCCTTCTGTTCTCAGAAAAGAAGGGAGGGGAGGGCTAAGGAAAGTGTGAGTGAAAGGAGAGGGGGGACTGCAGTACGGATGTAAAGTGAACAAATAGATGAATTAAGAAACAAAAAAAGAATGTTGCTAATCAAAACATATATGAAAAAGCAATGTGGATGAGCTGAAATAGATTAAATTCTAGAAGTAATGCAAAGAAAACTGATAAAAAATGTAACAAAATGTTGGTCATTAGACAGAGCCCTTTCAAAGAATGAAAAACACTTATGGACAATAAATATCAAACATGATTATTCTAATTATGAGTATGCAAATAAAGGTCTACTTGAGACACATTTTATTAGATGCCATGTTGATAAACATTTAAAACTCTGATAAAAACTCTTTCAAACATTAAATTGAGATAATGATAAATCTACTTTCTTCAGAGGAAAAAGCTGAGTACTCTGGTACTTGTGGTTATTGATAGCAGTTGCATTATAACAGCAGAATACTGAAATAAACTAATTATACAGTACTTAGAAAAGTCATTTTTGTGAGTACAGCAAGTGGCTAAGTTCTGTGACATACTTTGGCTTTTTTGTCCTTGAGACCTTTTGGTACTAAGTAATATGGAAGGTGGGAAGTGAAGATTCGAGGGGATGTCATTTTGGCATAGTCTAATTTTTTAATATTGTACTCAAGGGATGGTATTCTATCGAATGTTGTGATGTTTTCAGTTCCATTCCGGTAACCCTCAAAACAAATCAAGCAGAGGATGTGTTGAGTCCAGATGGTACCTGTTAAAATAGAGAATAATGCTGTTTTCAATCCTGAAGTAGGTTTTAATAATGAATATTAATAGTAATGCCATCTATCTTGAATATAATTTGGTTCTTTGTCCTTCTTTGCACTTTGAGCATGCTTCAATATGCCCAGTGTTATTCCCTGTTGTCTGTATTTATACCCAAGTACTTAAGGCTAAAATCAATGACTTCATTCCATTTTCTTGTGAATGGAGGTAGTGTTTTAGGAGTGATGATTCAGATTTTTCTTGTAGTGACTGTGTATTCCATTCTTCATGGGGAATACTTGTGGTAACGTTTAGCTGTTATTTGTATAACATGTGCTGATATTCACCATCAAAGTGCAACATCACTACACATGAATAGAGTGTTTTCAGATCAGATCAGGCCAGGGTAAGTGGTGCTTCCCTCTTACTACATCTTTTTTTCTTTGTCATTTTTTTTGATTTTTAATATTTTTATTACATATTTTCCTCAATTACATTTCCAATGCTATCCCAAAAGTCCCCCATAGCGCCCCCCACTTCCCTACCCACCCATTCCCATTCTTTTGGCCCTGGCATTCCCCTATATTGGGGCATATAAAGTTTGCAAGTCCAATGGGCTGCTCTTTCCATTGATGGCCGACTAGGCCATCTCTCGATACATATGCAGCTAGAGACAAGAGCTCCGGGGTTCTGGTTAGTACATCATGTTGTTCCAACAATAGGGTTGCAGATCCCTTTAGCTCCTTGGGTACTTTCTCTAGCTTCTCCATTGGGAGCCCTGTGACACATCCAATAGCTGACTGTGAACATCCACTCCTGTGTTTGCTAGGCCCCGGCATCCTCTCACAAGAGACAGCTATATTTGGGTCCTTTCAGCAAAATCTTGCTAGTGTATGCAATGGTGTCAGCGTTTAGAAGCTGATTATGGGATGGATCCCTGGATACAGCAGTCTCTAAATGGTCCATCCTTTCATCACAGCTACGAACTTTGTCTCTGTAACTCCTTCCCTGGGTGTTTTGTTCCCAATTCTAAGAAGGTGCACAGTGTCCACACTTTGGTCTTCATTCTTCTTGAGTTTCATGCGTTTAGCAAATTGTATCTTATATCTTGGGTATCCTAAGTTTTGGGCTAATATCCACTTATCAGTGAATACATATTGTGTGAGTTCTTTTGTGATTGTGTTACTTCACTCAAGATGATGCCCTCCAGGGTAGGAATTTCATAAATTCATTCTTTTTAATAGCTGTGTAGTACTCCATTGTGTAAATGTACCATAATTTCTGTATCCATTCCTCTGTTGAGGGACATCTGGGTTCTTTCCAGCTTCTGGCTATTATAAATAGGGCTGCTATGAACATAGTGGAGCATGTGTCCTTTTTACCGGTTGGGACATCTTCTGGATATATGCCCAGGAGAGGTATTGCTGGATCCTCCGGTAGTACTATGTCCAATTTTCTGAGGAACCGCCAGACTGATTTCCAGAGTGGTTGTACAAGCTTGCAATCCCACCAACAATGGAGGAGTGTTCCTCTTTCTCCACATCCTCGCCAGCATCTGCTGTCACCTGAATTTTTGATCTTAGCCATTCTGACTGGTGTGAGGTGGAATCTCAGGGTTGTTTTGATTTGCATTACCCTGATGATTAAGGATGTTGAACATTTTTTCAGGTGTTTCTCTGCCATTCGGTATTCCTCAGGTGAGAATTCTTTGTTCAGTTCTGAGCCCCATTTTTTAATGGGGTTATTTGACTTTCTGGAGTCCACCTTCTTGAGTACTTTATATATATTGGATATTAGTCCCTTATCTGATTTAGGATAGGTGAAGATCCTTTCCCAATCTGTTGGTGGTTTTTTGTCTTATTGATGGTGTCTTTAGCCTTGCAGAATCTTTGTAGTTTCATGAGGTCCCACTTGTCAATTCTCGATCTTACAGCACAAGCCATTACTGTTCTATTCAGGAATTTTTCCCCTGTGCCCATATCTTCAAGGCTTTTCCCCACTTTCTCCTCTATAAGTTTCAGTGTCTCTGGTTTTATGTGAAGTTCCTTGATCCACTTAGACTTGACCTTAGTACAAGGAGATAGGAATGGATCGATTCGCATTCTTCTACATGTTAACAACCAGTTGTGCCAGCACCATTTGTTGAAAATGCTGTCTTTCTTCCACTGGATGTTTTTAGCTCCCTTGTCGAAGATCAAGTGACCATAGGTGTGTGGGTTCATTTCTGGGTCTTCAATTCAATTCCATTGGTCTATTTGTCTGTCACTATACCAGTACCATGCAGTTTTTATCACAATTGCTCTGTAGTAGAGCTTTAGGTCCGGCATGGTGATTCCACCAGAGGTTCTTTTATCCTTGAGAAGAGTTTTTGCTATCCTAGGTTTTTTGTTATTCCAGATGAATTTGCAGATTGCACTTTCTAATTCGTTGAAGAATTGAGTTGGAATTTTGATGGGGATTGCATTGAATCTGTAGATTGCTTTTGGCAAGATAGCCACTTTTACAATGTTGATCCTGCCAATCCATGAGCATGGGAGATCTTTCCATCTTCTGAGATCTTCTATAATTTCTTTCTTCAGAGACTTGAAGTTTTTATTATACAGATCTTTCACTTCCTTAGTTAGAGTCACACCAAGATATTTTATATTATTTGTGACTATTGAGAAGGGTGTTGTTTCCCTAATTTCTTTCTCAGCCTGTTTATTCTTTGTGTAGAGAAAGGCCATTGATTTGTTTGAGTTAATTTTATATAAAGCTACTTCACCAAAGCTGTTTATCAGGCTTAGGAGTTCATGGTGGAATTTTTAGGGTCACTTATATATACTATCATATCTTCTGCAAAAAGTGATATTTTGACTTCATCTTTTCCAATTTGTAACCCTTTGATCTCCTTTTGTTGTCGAATTGCTCTGGCTAGGACTTCAAGTACAATGTTGAATAGGTATGGAGAAAGTGGACAGCCTTGTCTAGTCCCTGATTTTAGAGGGATTGATTCAAGCTTCTCACCATTTACTTTGATGTTGGCTACTGGTTTGCTGTAGATTGCTTTTATCATGTTTAGGTATGGGCCTTGAATTCCTGATCTTTCCAAGACTTTTATCATGAATGGGTGTTGGATCTTGTCAAATGCTTTTTCCGCATCTAACGAGATGATCATGTGGTTTTTGTCTTTGAGTTTGTTTATATACTGGATTATGTTGAGGGATTTCCGTATATTGAACCATCCCTGCATCCCTGGGATGAAACCTACTTGGTCAGGATGGATGATTGTTTTGATGTGTTCTTGGATTCGGTTAGCAAGAACTTTATTGAGGATTTTTGCATCAATATTCATAAGGGATATTGGTCTGAAGTTTTCTATCTTTGTTGGGTCTTTTTGTGGTTTAGGTATCAAAGTAATTGTGGCTTCATAGAATGAGTTGGGTAGAGTACCTTCTGTTTCTATTTTGTGGAATAGTTTGTGAAGAACTGGGATTAGATCTTCTTTGAAGGTCTGATAGAACTCTGCACTAAAGTCATCTGGTCCTGGGCTTTTTTTAGTTGGGAGACTATTAATGACTGCTTCTATTTCTTTGGGGGATATAGGGCTGTTTAGATCATTAACCTGATCTTGATTCAACTTTGGTACCTGGTATCTGTCTAGGCACTTCTCCATTTCATCCAGGTTCTCCAGTTTTGTTGAGTATAGCCTTTGGTAGAAGGATCTGATGGTGTTTTGGATGTCTTCAGGATCTGTTGTTATGTCTCCTTTTTCATTTCTGATTTTGTTAATTAGGATGCTTTCCTTGTGCCCTCTAGTGAGTCTGGCTAAGTGTTCATCTATCTTGTTGATTTTCTCAAAGAACCAGCTCCTTGATTGGTTGATTCTTTGAATAATTCTTCTTGTTTCCACTTGGTTGATTTCGCCCCTGAGTTTGATTATTTCCTGCCGTCTACTCCTCTTGGATGAATTTGCTTCCTTTTGTTCGAGTGCTTTTAGGTGTGTTTTCAAGCAGCTAATGTGTGCTCTCTCTAGTTTCCTTTTGGAGGCACTCAGAGCTATGAGTTTTCCTCTTAGAAATGCTTTCATTGCATCTCATAAGTTTGGGTATGTTGTGGCTTCATTTTCATTGAATTCTAAAAAGTCCTTAATTTCTTTCTTTATTCCTTCCTTGACCAAGGTATCATTGAGAAGAGTGTTGTTCAGTTTCCACTTGTTTGTTGGCTTTCTATTATTTATTTTGTTATTGAAGATCAGCCTTAGTCCATGGTGATCTGATAAGATGCATGGGACAATTTCAATATTTTTGTATCTGTTGAGGCCTGTTTTGTGACCAATTATGTGGTCAAAATTGGATAAGGTACCATGAGGTGCTGAGAAGAAGGTATATCCTTTTGTTTTAGGATAGAATGTTCTGTAGATATCTGCCAGATCCATTTGATTCATAATTTCTGTTACTTTCACTGTGTGCCTGTTTAGTTTCAGTTTCCATGATCTGTCCATTGGTGAAAGTGGTGTGTTGAAGTCTCCCACTATTATTGTATGAGGTGCAATGTGTGCTTTGAGATTTACTAAAGTTTCTTTAATGAATGTGGCTGCCTTTGTATTTAGAGCATAGATATTCAGGATTGATAGTTCCTCTTGGAGGATTTTACCTTTGATGAGTATGAAGTGCCCTCCCTGTCTTTTTTAATGACTTTGGGTTGGAAGTCAATCTTATCAGATATTAGAATGGCTACTCCAGCTTGTTTCTTCATGCCATTTGCTTGGAAAATTGTTTTCCAGCCTTTCATTCTGAGGTAGTGTCTATCCTTTTCTCTGAGATGAGTTTCCTGTAAGCAGCAAAATGTTGGGTCTTGTTTGTGTAGCCAGTTTGTTAGTCTATGTCTTTTTATCGGGGAGTTGAGTCCATTGATATTAAGAGATATTAAGGAAAAGTAATTGTTGTTTCCTGTTATTATTGTTGTTAAAGTTGGCATTTTGTTCTTGTGGCTGTCTTCTTTTAGGTTTGTTGAGGGATTACCTTCTTGTTGTTTCTAGGGCGTGGTTCCTGTCCTTGTATTGGTTTTTTTCTGTTATTATCCTTTGAAGGGCTGGATTCGTGGAGAGATAATGTGTGAATTTGGTTTTGTCGTGGAATACTTTGGTTTCTCCATCTATGTTAATTGAGAGTTTGGCTGGGTATAGTAGCCTGGGCTGGAATTTGTGTTCTTTTAGTGTCTGTATAACATCCGTCCAGGATCTTCTGGCTTTCATAGTCTCTGGTGAAAAATCTGGTGTAATTCTGATAGGCTTGCCTTTATATGTTACTTGGCCTTTTTCTCTTACTGCTTTTAGTATTCTATCTTTATTTAGAGCATTTGTTGTTCTGATTATAATGTGTCGGGAGGTATTTCTTTTCTGGTCCAGTCTATTTGGAGTTCTGTAGGCTTCTTGTATGTTCATGGGCATCTCTTTCTTTAGATTTGGGAAGTTTTCTTCTATAATTTTGTTGAAGATGTTTGCTGGTCCTTTGAGTTGAAAATCTTCATTCTCATCCACTCCTATTATCCGTAGGTTTGGTCTTCTCATTGTGTCCTGTATTTCTTGGATGTTTTGAGTTAGGATCTTTTTGCATTTTACATTTTCCTTGATTGTTGTGCCGATGATGTTCTCTATGGAATCTTCTGCACCTGAGATTCTCTCTTCCATCTCTTGTATTCTGTTGCTGATGCTCGTATCTATGGTTCCAGATTTCTTTCCTAGGGTTTCTATCTCCAGTGTTGCCTCATTTTGGGTTTTCTTTATTGTGTCTACTTCCCTTTTTAGGTCTAGTATGGTTTTGTTCATTTCCATCATCTGTTTGGATGTGTTTTCCTGTTTTTCTGTAAGGACCTGTTTGATTATGTTATCCTGTTTTTCTTTAAGGATTTGTAACTCTTTAGCAGTGTTCTCCTGCAATTCTTTAAGGGATTTTTGTGCTTCCTCTTTATTGTCTTCTGCCTGTTTAGCAGTGTTCTCCTGCATTTCTTTAAGTGTGTTATTAAAGTCCTTCTTGAAGTCCTCTATCATCATCAGGAGATATGCTTTTAAATCCGTGTCTAGCTTTTCCGGTGTGTTGGGGTGCCCTGGACTGGGCGAAGTGGGGGTGCTGGGTTCTGATGATGGTGAGTGGTCTTGGTTTTTGTTAGTAAGATTATTACGTTTACCTTTCGCCATCTGGTAATCTCTGGGGTTAGTTGTTATTGTTGTCACTGTTTAAAGATTGGAGCAGAAGCTGTGTTCCACTCACCAGCAGTCCCAAAATCCTGCGGCGGGGGTCATGGGTAGCTGGCGGGTGTCAGGCAACCCTGCGCTCCCGCTACCCCGGTGCTGATCCGGCTGGATGAGGCCTGTGGCCCTACTCAGGCCGGTTTCTGCTTCCCTAACTAATGCAGTCTCAGGTCCCGAGCACTTGGGTTGGAGCAGAAGCTGTGCTCCACTCACCAGAAGTCTTAAGATCCTGTGGCGGGTGTTGTGGGTAGCTGGCGAGTGTCAGCCGACCCTGCGCCCCAGCTGCCCAGGTGCTTTTCTGACTGGAAGAGGGTTGTGGCCCTATGTAGGCCGGATTTCTCTCTCCCCAACCAGAGCAGTCTCAGGTCCCGCGTGATTGGACTGGAGCAGAAGCTGTGTTCCACTCACCAGCAGTCCCAAAATCCTGCGGCGGGGGTCGTGGGTAGCTGGTGGGTGTCAGGCAACCCTGCTCTCCCGCTACCCCGGCGCTGATCCGGCCGGATAAGGCCTGTGGCCCTACTCAGGCCGGTTTCTGCTTCCCTAACTAATGCAGTCTCAGGTCCCGCGCAATTGGATTGGAGCAGAAGCTGTGCTCCACTCACCAGAAGTCTTAAGATCCTGTGGCGGGTGTTGTGGGTAGCTGGCAAGTGTCAGTCGGCCCTGCGCCCCAGCTGCCCAGGTGCTTTTCTCTCTTTGTCATTTTTAAATATTTAAGCCTTCTACAATATTTTTCTTGATTTTCGTAAAAGATACATCAGGTTACTTAATGCCACTTTATTGTTGTTCATGAGACATTTCATTTCTTTCTTTTTTGTTTTTGTTTTTGTTTTTGTTTTTGTGTGTAGTCCTGGCTGTCCTGGAACTCACTCTGTAGACTAGGCTGGCCTTGAACTCAGAAATCTGCCTGCCTCTGCCTCCCGAGTGCTGGGATTAAAGGCATGTGCCACCACACCCGGCAACATTTCGTTTCTTAAGTTACTTCATTACTTGTTTGCCTATAATAAAACTATTAGAATCAAATATTTCCAGTTTCCACTCCTTCATTTTCTTTGCATGCTCAAGCACTTCTCTGGCATATTCCAAGCAACAGATCAGAACACAGATGTTGAAAGAGGACACTAAAGATTTCAGTGTTCTTACTAATATTTGGTTTCTTAATCATTAGAGTCAAGTCACACCGTGGAAAGATAGTGGTAAGGTTGTTATTTATTATTTATAATTTATTTATAATATAAATTTAGTTATCTTAAACAAAATTTATTTACAGTATTTAATCTATTTCATTAAGTTTATTTTATTAAATAAAAAATATATAAATAATACATTTATATTAAATTTATAATTTATTATAATATATTTATTATTTTCATGGTTATTTGAAATAATTCACTGGGTTCATAATAAAATTATTTATTTATTTATTAATTATTTACTCATAATTTATTAATGACTATCCAAGATAATTCAGTGGTGGAAGTGATGACTTGATTGTAAGTTATGCCTTCAGTCTCCAGAGCTTGTTACAATGAATGTGTCTTATATCCTGGGTTGTACAATATGAACACTTATTGTTCATCTCAATCTTACCAAGAAACTAGGAATCCTCCCCGCTCAAGATTTCTTTCTTTCTTTCTTTCTTTCTTTCTTTCTTTCTTTCTTTCTTTCTTTCTTTCTTTCTCTTCTTTGTTCGTTCGTTCCTTCTTTCTTTCTCCTTTTCTTTTTTTTTTTTTTTTTTTTTTTGAAAATTTGCAGTGAATTACAGTTCTCTCAGAAATCTTGTCAACAAAATTAAATGTATTGGAAATTGAATCATTGTTTGAGAAAAAAAATGCCTCTAAATAATAAAGCATGTGTCTCTTGTAGAAAAAGGTTTTGTACTATTTCAGTCTTGTTCAACAGGCTAAGGCATTCATCATCATTTACAAATTAGTTGCTATTGCCTACAAACTTTTTTTCCCTGTATTTTTCCACAAGAAATTAAAATATAAGCATAGAAATATATGATATAGAGTCTTACATTTGATTTAATCTCTCTTTACCATAACTTATTCTAAAACTTAGAGTGCAGCAGCAGCTGATATTGGTTTTCTTATGAGATTTGGAGTTAGCATAGAGACAAATCTTTGTGCATGTGTGTGAGGAGTTATCTCTATTAGGTTCATCCACTAGGGTTCCTGACTGAAGATAGAAAGTGACAAGCTTCTGCCAGTGTGATATCTTTGACTTGATGAGGTCTTTCATTTTTAAATGAGGAAAGAAACTAATACAGTTTAATTGACATCACCATGTGCACATTATATGGACTTATTCAACCAACACAAAAGACCAGCATAATATGTCCTAATATGACACTTACCAGACTTTGGATATGTGACTATAAAGATGTCATCATCCCGAAGTTCATAATCTTCCATATTTTTCACTGTCTCCATATTAACTAAAGCACTGAGAAACTTATGGCCTTTGAATTTAAAAGTATGTCCATCTTCATTGTCCATAATTAGTCACCTAAAAGTAAAAATATAAAATTTTCTTTACAATCTTAGTAGTTTACAATAGTAAATAATAATTACTGAGTGGCCTACATGGGACAAGCACCACTGAAATGTCCCTCATGTATTAACACTTACTATAATAAATATATTATGTATACAAATTTATTTAAATTCATAATAGTATTATATTACTATGTTTCTACTGACACTTTATGAGATATGAGAAAATAAAGACAACATCAAGGTAGAAATATTTTTCTATGATTAGATATGAGAAAAAGTGATCCTTACTCTAAACATACAGATGCAGAATCTAGGGTACAGAGGATACAGCCAAGTTATTCAAGGTTATCCAGATGGTTAACTTAAAAAGACAATAAAAATTTGGCATGGAATTCAGGTTTATAATGAAGGAGTTTTTTTGTATATTATACTTTTATTCCTTATACTTTTGTTATAAAAATAAGAAAATCTGTAAGGAATATGATTCAATTATTCTATTCCTACAGTACAAATCACCTTCTATCTCTGGGTGTTTCTTCTAAACTTGGTATCTGAAAGACCATTTCTAATTAAAAAAATAAATCTTACCTGAATAAAACTTATGGTGTTTAGTGACATCATTCTTCTATGGCCACAAACATTGTATGAAAATGTTAATAAAGGTAATATAATTTTGAACAGAGATATATAAAATAAAAAATGTGTGGCAACATTTGTTTAATTGTGATACAGGTTACCATGTATCCACCTGGCACTTTCATGCACACTTCTTTGAAGGGATCCCATTTCCCATGCTCCCTGAACGTGTCTACCCTCAAAATTTTCCTTACATTTCATAAATACATTGCTGACCTAATGTCTTTCTTTCTTAACCATCATTTCCCCTCTTTTTATCCTTTTTTCTAGTTTCATTATTAATGTTCAAATTCCCATATAAATACATATATGTAAAATCTGGAAACTAGGATCTGCATAGAGTAGAGAACCAGTGATAATTTTTCTTGGTGAGCTTAAGTTTCTACATTTAATATAATATTTTCTAGATTAATCCATTTTTTTCTAATTCCATAGTATCATTTTTATCCATTCATTGGTAGGTAAATATTGAGACTGATTCCATTTCCTTCTTACTGTGAATACACAATCAATGATGAGATGATGATGATGGTGATGATGATGGTGGTGGTGGTGATGGTGATGGTGATGGTGTTGGTTATGGTGATAGCATTCAAGTTCCTTTAAAGGAAATAATTTCTGTATGGTCACGATAATAAAATCTCTGACCTGGGTGGAGATCTAACATTATAATTAGGCAGTACAATGACTTGACTGGAATAACCTAGGAAGGCAGTCTTACCTTAATCCATATTAAAGAAATCGAGGAATAGTTGGCTATTATTGAGATAGTGTACTTATCATCCCCAGAATCCCAGCTCTCTAGTTCTGTCCCTATAAGCTACTACATGTTTGATCTTAAATTCTTTTATTACTGAGACAAAGACTCCCTAGAGGCGACTCTGATTTCCCCAGTAACATGTGTGACTCTGGTGGAATCCCAAAATCTTTTGTAAACCATGAATACAAGTATCTGTTTAACAAGATATAGATTCTCTTGGGCATATGTGTACGAGGAGTAGAGTTGGCTGATCCTGATTCCACAGTCCCTTCATCAGCTTACACTCCCACTAATAGTTAATAAAGTTTCCTCCTGTTCCTCATCCTCGCCAGTGTTAGTCGTAATAAGGTAAAAGTAGAAAGAAGGAAAGAGGAAAGTGGAAGTGAACACAAAATGGACTGCTGTACTCTCCACAAAGTAACACAGGAATTGCAGGAAATAATCAATATGTGATCTAGGTCATGTTAGGAAAATATAGTTTCTGTAGCAAAGAACAAACAAGCAAACGATCAGAAGAAACTTCAAAACAAACTTCAGAATCTGTTCCAAGGGGCTCAGATTCAGTGAAGGATTAGCACATTCCAGTTGAGTGCTACTGCTGGGAGTTAGAACCACAGCACAAAAACCAAGAGAAAGCCTCAGAATATTTGTACCACACTTTAAATAACAGTATATTTTAAGGAGAGATAGGGGGCAGATAGAGAGACAGAGATGCACAGAGAGACACAGAGAGAGACAGATACAGAGACAGAGACAGACAGAAACAGAGACAGGCAGACACAGAGACAGGCAGACACAGAGGCAGGCAGACCCATAGACAAAGACAAATATGGAGAGACAGACACAGAGAGATGGAGACAGACAGAAAGAGAGAGACACAGAGACAAGATGTAGGTACTATTTATGGCATAGGATAAGGCAGTGCTAGTAAATGTTAACAGAGGATTGACAAAAAGTCATTTTAGGAAAAAGCTTGCTGAGTTGGAGGTTAGGCAGCCCTACAGGCAAAGATTTCTTTATTCATGGCTTATCCTGGGAGTCAGGGGGAAGAGCCTTGTGATTATATTCTTATCATTTGACCTATAGAATAGTTTTATGTTGAAAAGAAAACCATTGAGTCAGAATGTAGCAATGCTCTTTGATATGAATATCTGGTCTGAGTCATAGTTAGTGGTAGACAATTTAGAGCCATGCAAGAGACATGTTGGAAACACAAGACCTTAATAGTCAGTTTATGTTTAGACAACAGAGTACAGATATAAATATACCGTGGGTCAAAATAGATAGTGCTGGACATCTTGAAGTTAATGAGTGAGTACAAACCAAATGATCCAGGAACTTGTAAACAGCGATAAAAGCTGTAATACAATTACATGGAAAACTGACATGCATGTGTGATTCTGTATAAATATGTTTTTAAGAAGCCTGAGCCTTCATCTTCTCCTTTCTTGATGACAGTCAACCTGTGCTCATCTGTAGTCTTGGGTGTATACCTCCAAAGGCTTGAGTGCCAGTAAGTATGTGTAATTTGCCCATGGCTACTTACATATTCCTCTAAATCATGAAGGACCATGACTGCCTTTCTTTCTGGACATGAAAAATGGACCTTTAAGGAGCATGTGCACAACACATTGCTTATTACACAGTTTTAATTTAGTGTATCAACTTTGCTCTGTCTTGCTACTTCTCTCGTTATTGGTGTTTTGGCTTTGTATTAATAGATTTTCTTAAAGAACACAGTTTGGCCTGGGTGTGGGAGTATGCTTTAGCATACTAACTATTACATCATATTTAGCATACTATTATATTATCTGGGTCACGAATGACTCAAAAAACTTTACCAGAGACCTCCATCATTGGATACAAATTAACTTAAAAAAAATCATCCCTCCTTCATAAAAGTGATAAATGGGCTGTGAATGAAATCAAGAAACCAGCGAATTTCACAATAAAAATCAATATTAAAAAATAACTAAGTCAATACTTAGAATTTATAAAGAACTAAAAAACTGACCAAATTATAAAAATACTCTGCATTTCTCCTCCAGCACTTCACACACACACACACACAGTTTTCTGTATCAGAAAAATCTAGGACCCATAAGTTTTAGAAACCATAAATATATAATAGTTTCATTTCACTAGTCTAGCTCTAAATTGCATGGAGATGAATGTGTTCAGTGTGAATGATATACTAATGTGTGAGTGATATTGTCTTTATGAATCCTGGTACAATATGGCAATTAACACAAAATGGCCTAACCAATAGCAAGTATAAGGAAAATTAGGATTAACAACCCATATTATATGTACTAACTTAGTAATATGAAGTATATATTATCATAAAGCATATTAATAGGGACAGACTAGAAAGAAATGTAGTAAATATAAAAAAAATCAACTGAAAATATGTTATACAATTGACTAAATTAGATAAGATTTAGGTATTAGTAATTACTTGTAAAATTTCAAATAACAATCTTAGAGAACAAAATATTTAAATATTAGCTAAACTTTTCTCTTAATTATTAGCTTTTAATTGAAATTCAAAAAAAATAAAGTAGTTAAGATAATTCTGTAAATTTACTCTCCTTCAGAATCACACACACATACACACACACACACACACACGTGTGTGTGTGTATGTGTGTGTGTGTATGTGTGTGTGTGTGAGAGAGAGAGAGAGAGAGAGAGAGAGAGAGAGAGAGAGAGAGAGAAGAAACTTATCTTTTTTTAAAAGTCAGATTACATGTTTTCAAAACTCAGTTCAGAACTCTGTGTGTGTGTGTGTGTAGGACCTGCCAGTGAAATCTCTACTTAATGCTTAAATATATAGGAGAATGTCAGTGGTCCAATATCATTAGAAGTATATTTTCAGCTGTTTATTACAAAGAAATATCTGTGTACATTAAGAAATTTAATGTGCCAAAATCCAAAAAGAATCTCATTCTGTTGGTGTTACATGCTACCTGAATCGTTTCATTTCTTTAGAACCATCTAACTCACATAAAACCATAAGAAGGACACAGGCTCCACTATGTTCATAGCAGCCTTATTTATAATAGCCAGAAGCTGGAAAGAACCCAGATGCCCCTCAACAGAGGAATGAATACAGAAATTATGGTACATTTACACAATGGAGTACTACTCAGCTATTAAAAAGAATGAATTTATGAAATTCCTAGCCAAATGGATGGACCTGGAGGGCATCATCTTGAGTGAGGTAACACAATCACAAAGGAACTCACACAATATGTACTCACTAATAAGTGGATATTAGCCCAAAACTTAGGACACCCAAGATATAAGATACAATTTGCTAAAAGCATGAAACTCAAGAATGAAGACCAAAGTGTGGACACTATGCCGCTTCTTAGAATTGGGAACAAAACACCCATGGAAGGAGTTACAGAGACAAAGTTTGGAGCTGTGATGTAAGGATAGACCATCTAGAGACTGCCATGTCCAGGGATCCATCCCATAATCAGCTTCCAAACGCTGAAACCATTGCATACACTAGCAAGATTTTGCTGAAAGGACCCAGATATAACTCTCTCTTGTGCAACTATGCCGGGGCCAAACAAACACTGAAGTGGATGCTCACTGTCAGCTATTGGATGGATCACAGTGCTCCCAATGGAGAAGCTAGAGAAAGTACCCAAGGAGCTAAGGGGAACTACAACCCTATAGTTGGAACAACATGATGAACTAACCAGTACCCCGGAGCTCTTGTCTCTAGCTGCATATGTATCAAAAGATGGCCTAGTCGGCCATCACTAGAAAGAGAGGCCCATTGGACTTGCAAACTTTATATGCCCCAATACAGGGGAATACCAGGGCCAAAAGAATGGGAATGGGTGGGTAGGGAAGTGGGGG
Organism: Mus caroli; assembly: GCF_978045245.1. Lineage (NCBI taxonomy): Eukaryota > Metazoa > Chordata > Mammalia > Rodentia > Muridae > Mus > Mus caroli. The sequence continues at coordinate 31,577,928 of NW_028227264.1, forward strand.
GGGGGTATGGGAGACTTTTGGGATAGCATTGGAAATGTAATTGAGGAAAAGACGTAATAAAAAAAAAAGAAAAAAAAGAAGTTTAGCCTAGATAGTTGGGTAATCATTAATCTTTGTAAATATCATACTATTATTTCAACTTCAAAGGAGTTTTATTTATGGATTAACTACAGAGAGCTACAGGAAAAGATGGTAGCTATTTACTCAGTTACAAAAATGTATGAGCAAATAGTTTAGATATATTTGAAAGTGACAGGTACAATGAGCTTTGATGATGACTTACTTGGATAAAAAGTAATCCTGTGCTAGGCCTGGGTTGTGGCTGCATTCCTCAAGATTTTAGCATCACTATCCCGTGTCCCTGTTTTGATGTTTATCTAGCCTGTTTCTTCCATTTCAAACACAGCATGCAGCAATAGAGAGATCAGTGGCTTTATAACCTCCCTGAGTAAATGTATTCATTTTCTGATGTTCAAAGTATCTTCTTAGCAAAGACCTTCCAAATGCCATTTGCTTCTTATTGGTAGAAAAAAACATGTCTTTTGTTTCCTAAAATAATAGGGTCCTTTTCTTTTCTTTTCTTTTCTTTTCTTTTCTTTTCTTTTCTTTTCTTTTCTTTTCTTTCCTTTTTTCTTTTGTTTTGCTTTTTGTTTTTTGTTTTTTTCTTTTTGTTTTGGTTTTTGTTTTGTTTTGTTTTGTTTTTGAGACAGGTTTTCTCTGTATAGCCCTGGCTGTCCTGGAACTCACTTTGTAGACCAGGCTGGCCTTGAAATGAGAAATATGCCTGCCTCTGCCTCCCAAGTGCTGGAATTAAAGGTGTGCGCCACCTTTAATAGGGTCCTTGTCTAACTGTGTTCTACCATCTACTGTCATTTCTTAGTCCATTCTTCACTCTTTAGTTACACATATGAATTCCTCTTTGGTAATGATTAATCTTTGATTGCCACCAAAGATAGATCGTTACTCCAGGTGTACAAATCTTTCCTGGTAATGGAAGAGGATAGTCTGAGAATAATTTAAACTTTTAAACATCAAGGCTGTCCCTGTGTGTTCAATGTTGCAAACTTAAGCAGTGCTTGCAAAATAATACTTCTTGTGAAAGCAGTGAGTACAGAATGTTGAAATTGCTGTAGTAGACTACTTACTCAAGGGAACAACCTAGATAAACATTTATAATACAAGTTGTCATGTTTTCAGTGTCCTATGAAATAGATCTATCTATCTTCTATCTATCCATCTATCTATCCATCTATCTATCCATCTATCTATCTATTTATCTATCTATTTATCATATGGAATGAGACAGGAAAACTACACATATAAAAAAGGGGTCAGGGGAAGAAAATTAGAATAAAGAACAAATGGTTGTGAAATCATTACAGTTGTCAAATTGTAAATATATATATATATATATATACATATGTATATGTATATATATATATATGTATATGTATATATATGTGTATATATATATATATTCATACATACATATTACATTTAAATGACCTTAATTAGTCCAGCACCGGGGTTCCTTGCCTGCAGAGTCTCTGGACCCCCTCAAGGACCCTCACAGGATCCCCCATGGGATGTTAAGACATCTGGTGAGTAGATCACAGCATCTGCTCCAATCCAATCACACGGGACCTGAGACTGCATTAACTAGGGAAGCAGATAACCTGGCCTGACCAGGTGCAAAAGTCCCTTCCGGTCCACTCCAACACCAGGGTTCCTTGCCCCAGCACTCGCACCCCACCTAGTACTGGGCACCCCAACACACCCGAAAATCTAGACCCGGATTTAAAAGCATATCTCATGATGATGGTAGAGGACATCAAGAAGGACTTTAATAACTAACAAAAAGAAATACAGGAGAACACAGCTAAACAGGTAGAAGAACTTAAAGAGGAAACACGAAAATCCCTTAAAGAATTGAAGGAAAACACGACCAAACAGGTGATGGAATTGAATAAAACCATCCAAGACCTAAAAAGGGAAGTAGACACAATAAAGAAAACCCAAAGTGAGGCAATGCTGGAGATACAAACAATAGAAAAGAAATCTGGAACCATAGATGTGAGCATCAGCAACAGAATACAAGAGATGGAAGAGAGAATCTCAGGTGCAGAAGATTCCATAGAGAACATCAGCACAAAAATCAAACAAAATACAAAACACAAAAAGATCCTAACTCAAAACATCCAGGAAATCCAGGACACAATGAGAAGACCAAACCTACGCATAATAGGATTGATGAGAATGAAGATTTTCAACTTAAAGGGCCAGCAAATATCTTCAACAAAATTATAGAAGAAAACTTCCCAAACCTAAAGAATGACATGCCCATGAACATACAAAAGCCTACAGAACAGCAAATTGACTGGAACAGAAAAGAAATTGCTCCCAACACATAATAATCAGAAAAACAAATGCAATAAATAAAGAGAGAATATTAAAAGCAGTAAGGAGAAAGGTCAAGTAACATATAAAGGCAGGCCTAAGAGAATTACACCAGACTATTCACCAGAGACTATGAAAGCCAGAAGAGCCTGGACAGATGTTATACAGACACTAAGAGAACACAAATGCCAGTCCAGGCTACTATACCCAGCCAAACTCTCAATTCTGTAGATGGAGAAACCAACCTATTCCAGGACAAAACCAAATTCACACATTATCTTTCCACGAATCCAGCCCTTCAAAGGATAATAACAGAAAAAACCAATACAAGGACGGAAATCACACCCTCGAAAAAGCAAGAAAGTAATCCCTCAACAAACCAAAAAGAAGACAGCCACAAGAACAGAATGCCAACTCTGACAACAAAAATAAAAGGAAGCAACAATAACTTTTCCTTAATATCTCTTAATATCAATGGACTCAATTCCCCAATAAAAACACATAGACTAACGGACTGGCTACACAAACAGGACCCAACATTCTGCTGCTTACAAGAAACCCATCTCAGGGAAGAAGACAGACACTAGCTCAGAGTGAAAGGCTGAAAAAAAATTTTCCAAGCAAATGGTCTGAAGAAAGAAGCTGGAGTAGCCATTCTAATATAGAATAAAATCGACGTCTAACCCAAAGTTATCAAAAAAGACAAGGAGGGACACTTCATACTCATCAAAGGTAAAATCCTCAAACAAAAACTCTCAATTATAAATATCTATGCTCCAAATGCAAGGGCAGCCACATTCATTAGAGACACTTTAGTAAAGCTCAAAGCACACATTGCACCTCACACAATAATTGTGGGAGACTTCAACACACCACTTTCATCAATGGACAGATCATGGAAACAGAAAATAAACAGGGACACAGTGAAACTAATAGAAGTGATGAAACAAATGGACTTAACAAATATCTACAGAACATTTTATCCTAAAACAAAAGGATATACCTTCTTCTCAGCACCTCATGGTACCTTCTACAAAATTGACCATATAATTGGTCACAAAACAGGCCTCAATAGATAAAAAAAATATTGACATTGTCCCATGCATCCTATCAGACCACCACGGACTAAGGCTGATCTTCAATAACAATATAAATAATGGAAAGCCAACATTCACGTGGAAAATGAACAACACTCTTCTCAATGATACCTTGGTCAAGGAAGGAATAAAGAAAGAAATTAAAGACTTTTTAGAGTTTAATGAAAATGAAGCCACAACATACCCAAACCTATGGGACACAATGAAAGCATTTCTAAGAGGGAAACTAATAGCTCTGAGTGCCTCCAAAAAGAAACTAGATAGAGCACACACTAGCAGCTTGACAACACACCTAAAAGCTCTACAAAAAATAAATAAATAAAATTCACCCAAGAGGAGTGGACGGCAGGAAATAATCAAACTCAGGGGCAAAATCAACCAAGTGGAAACAAGAAGAGCTATTCAAAGAATCAACAAAAAGAGGAGGTGGTTCTTTGAGAAAATCAACAAGATAGATAAACCCTTAGCTAGAATCACTTGAGGACTCAAGGACAGCAAACTAATTAACAAAATCAGAAATGAAAAGGGAGACATAACAACAGACCCTGAAGAAATCCAAAACACCATCAGATCCTTCTACAAAAGACTATACTCAACAAAACTGGAAAACCTGAACAAAATGGACAAATTTATAGAGAGATACCAGGTACCAAAACTAAATCAGGATCAAGTTAACGATCTAAACAGTCCCATATCCCCTAAAGAAAGAGAAGCAGTCATTAATAGTCTCCCAGCCAACAAAAGCCCAGGACCAGATGGGTTTAGTGCAGAGTTCTATCAGACCTTCAAAGAAGATCTAATTCCAGTTCTGCATGAACTATTCCACAAAATAGAAGTAGAAGGAACTCTACCCAACTCATTCTATGAAGCCACAATTACTCTGATACCTTAACCACAGAAAGATCCAGCAAAGATAGAGAACTTCAGAGCAATTTCCCTTATGAATATTGATGCAAAAATACTCAATAAAATTCTCGCTAACCGAATCCAAGAACACATTAAAACAATCATTCATCCTGACCAAGTAGGTATTATTCCAGGGATGCAGGGATGGTTTAATATACAGAAATCCATCAACATAATCCATTATATAAACAAACTCAAAGACAAAAACCACATGATCATCTTGTTAGATACGGAAAAAGCATTCGACAAGATCCAACGCCCATTCCCAATAAAACTCTGGAAAGATCGGGAATTCAAGGCCCATTTCTAAAAATGATAAAAGCAATCTACAGCAAAACAGTAGCAAATATCAAAGTAAATGGTGAGAAGCTGGAAGCAATCCCTCTAAAATCAGGGACTAGACAAGGCTGTCCATACTCTCCATACCTATTCAACATCTTACTTGAAGTCCTAGCCAGAGCAATTCGACAACAAAAGGAGATCAAGGAGATACAAATTGGAAAAGATGAAGTCAAAATATGACTTTTTGCAGATGATATGATAGTATATATAAGTGACCCTAAAAATTTTACCAGAGAACTCCTAAACCTGATAAACAGCTTCGGTGAAGTAGCTGGATATAAAATTAACTCAAGCAAGTCAATGGCCTTTCTGTACACAAAGAATAAACAGGCTGACAAATAAATTAGGGAAAAAACACACTTCTCAATAGTCACAAATAATATAAAATACCTTGGCATGACTCTAACTAAGGAAGTGAAAGATCTGTATGAGAAGAACTTCAAGTCTCTGAAGAAAGAAATTAAAGAAGATCTCAGAAGATGGAAAGATCTCCCATGCTCATGCAATGGCAGGATCAACATTGTAAAAATGGCTATCTTGCCAAAAGCAATCTAGAAATTAAATGCAATCCCCATCAAAATTCCAACTCAATTCTTCAACGAATTAGAAAGAGCAATCTGCAAGTTAATCTGGACTAACAAATAACCTAGGATAGCAAAAACTCTTCTCAAGGATAAAAGAATCTCTGGTGGAATCACCATGCCTGACCGAAAGCTTTACTATTGAGCAATTGTGATAAAAACTGCATGGTACTGGTATAGTGACAGACAAGTAGAGCAATGGAATAGAATTGAAGACCCAGAAATGAACCCACACACCTATAGTCACTTGATCTTCGACAAGGGAGCTAAAACCATCCAGTGGAAAAAAGACAGCATTTTCAACAAATGGTGCTGGCATAACTGGTGGTTATCATGTAGAAGAATGTGTATTGATCCATTCCTATTTCCTTGTACTAAGGTCAAATCTAAGTGGATCAAGGAACTCCACATAAAACCAGAGACACTGAAACTTATAGAGGAGAAAGTGGGGAAAAGCCTCGAAGATATGGGCACAGGGGAAAAATTCCTGAATAGAATGGCAATGACTTGTGCTGTAAGATTGAAAATTGACAAATGGGACCTCATGAAACTGCAAAGCTTCTGTAAGGCAAAAGACACCGTCAATAAGACAAAAATATCACCAACAGATTGGGAAAGGATCTTAACCTATCCTAAATCAGATAGGGGACTAATATCCAATATATATAAAGAACTCAAGAAGGTAGACTCCAGAAAATCAAATAACCCCATTAAAAAATGGGGCTCAGAGCTAAACAAAGTATTCTCACCTGAGGAATATCGAATGGCTGAGAAGCACCTGAAAAAATGTTCAGCATCCTTAATCATCTGAGAAATGCAAATCAAAACAACCCTGAGATTCCATCTCACACCAGTCAGAATGGCTAAGATCAAAAATTCAGGTGTCAGCAGATGCTGGCAAGGATGTGGAGAAAGAGGAACACTCCTCCATTGCTGGTGGGATGGCAAGCTTGTACAACCACTCTGGAAATCAGTCTGGCGGTTTCTCAGAAAATTGAACATAGTACTACCCGAAGATCCCACAATACCTCTCCTGGGCATATATCCAGAAGATGTCCCAACCAGTAAGAAGGACACATGCACCACTATGTTTATAGCAGCCTTATTTATAATAGCCAGAAGCTGGAAAGAATCCAGATGTCCCTCAACAGAAGAATGGATACAAAATAATGTGGTACATTTACACAATGGAGTACTACTCAGCTATTAAAAGGAATGAATTTATGAAATTCCTAGGCAAATGGTTGGACCTGGAGGGCATCATCCTGAGTAAGGTAACACAATCACAAAAGAACTCAAATGATATGTACTCACTGATAAGTGGATATTAGCCCAGAAACTTAGTATAGCCGAGATATAAGATACAATTTGCAAAACACATGAAAATTAAGAAGAACGAAGACCAAAGTGTGGACACTGTGCCCCTTCTTAGAATAGGGAACAATCACCCAGGGAGCTGGGACAAAAGGATGGACCATCTAGAGACTGCCATATCCAGGGATCCATCCCATAATTTGCCTCCAAATGATGACACCATTGCATTCATTAGCAAGCGTTTGCTGAAAGGACCCTGATATAGCTGTCTCCTGTGAGACTAGGCTGGGGCCTAGCAAACACATAAGTGGATGCTCACAGTCAGCTATTGGATGGATCACAGGGCCCCCAATGGAGGAGCTAGAGAAAGTATCCAAGGAGCTAAAGAGATCTGCAACCCTGTAGGTGCAACAGCATTGTGAACTAACCAGTACCCCGGAGCTCTTGACTCTAGCTGCATATGTATCAAAAGATGGCCTAGTTGGCCATCAGTGGAAAGATAGGCCCATTGGACATGCAAACTTTATATGCCCTAGTACAGGGGAACGCCAGGGCCAAATAGTGGGAACGGGTCAGTAGGGGGGTGGGGGGAGGATATGGGGGACTTTTGGGATGGCATTGGAAATGTAATTGAGGAAAATGTGTAATAAAAATATTTTTAAAAAGAATAAAAATGGAATACTTTATACAAAATATTCTCCATGTTTTAAAGTTGACCTCAATTAAAATTAAATACTTTCCTGCTTAAAGAAAAAAAAATGATTTTAATTGAAGTTTGAATGTATGTAAACATAAGAAAGTTTAGTCTTCAGGGTATGGTGGACTGTGAGTTTAATGCCACTACTTAAGTGGCAAAGGCAGATGGATCCTAATGCATTTTAGCCACCTAAGGGTAAATCGTGAGACTGTTCTTAAAAATACATTTTATCCAAACTTATCAAAGTGTAACTGTCAATGATTCTGATCCACTATATATCATTTCTTTAAATTAGCAAAACACAAAACATAACAAAATAATCCAATAGATTAAATGACTGAAACCATAATAAATGAAATAAGTAAAATGCAAAAGAAATCGGAATCGTTTACTAAGATATACACTAAACTTTCTAATTTGGCCATAGTCATGGAACTACAACTTAAAATATTTCACAGAAAACAGATCATCATGTCTATCAATGTATTAATCTGTGTTATCTAATTTGATTGTCATGCTTAGAAAGGACTGTTACAGAAATATTAAACCACAATATATGTGACTAGGCTTCCAACTTATGAAAACGAATTCAAGAAAAATATAGGCTTAGACATGGTGGTGCTTTCCTTTAATCCCAGCACCCAGGATACAAAGGTATGCAGATATCTATTGTAGTAAATATTTTATATAAATATAAATAGGGAATTTCTACTCTGCCTTTGATCAGTTTGTTTCCAGATAGAAGACACAATAGAGGCAAAATGTATCTGCTGCTGCTTAACAAAAACGATGTTGTGTGTAATTTTAAAAACCTGCTTGAACTGGTTAGGCCCTGAGATCTTCAGCCTTCAACCAGCCATCTACCCAGTCCCAACAGATAGCTAATGCTTTTCTCATAAATTTTGGGAGCAGTGATCGTTCCATACTGTCCATCCCCTTAGTGCAGATGGCTGCACTAACATGGTCTCCTTGTCCGGAGCTTCAGCCCCTCACAACTTAGTTCTGAGATCACTCTGCTATTGCTTCCACTTCCACAACTCCAATACATCCAGCTGACTCTGCTAACCCACGGGGTGGGGGTCAGGGGGAACCTGTCACTCCTAAGAATGCCTGAAGCTACTGCTCACATTCCACTGACTTGCCACCATGATGGCCTGTGCCTGCTTTCTCCTTCCCACCTTTGTTGCCTTGAATGGAAAACACCAAGAAATCTTAGTATTTTAAAATCAGCCAGATGGCAAAGCCTCTCAGCATGGAATCTATAGTCCTAAACTCATCAGCTGTCCTATGTTGAATTTCATTTGGTGGTGAAGTCTGCCACCAGTTCTAATAGCTCCCAAGCCTACATGGTTCCTGTCCTCTTGTCACAAACCTGGACAAAAGAGGTCCCGTTCTTTATCTCTTCTCCTCCTCTTTCTGCTGGGGCTGAGAAATCCCAATTTTATATTTTAGCCAAACGATAAGCCTCTGCCAACTTTATTGACCCAATCAATCAACACTTAGGGAACCTCCCCTTACACAAACACTGCAAGTGGTGCAACTCATTTTCATCTTTCCTCTCCATCTGGATTAAGCTCATTGTGAGGGGTAAACACCCCCAAAATATGTCTTTGTCCCTTTGTGGTCATAATTTTGTTATTGGGCTTGTTGGTCCCAACATGGGCCCCAAGTCAGATTCTGATACCAATCCTTGATAAAGTCAACTAGAGAGCCAAATTAATAAAAGAAGTCAGAAAAAGGAGATTTACTCAATGTGGCCATATTGGGAGAAAGAACAATGAGATATAGAAAACCCCTCAAGCCCTGAAGTCAATCATCCTCATCTGCTTTCCTGGTGATATCCATTTGACTGTCAAGATGGAGTATCAAAGCACTTTTTTTTTTTTTTTTTTTTTTTTTGGTTTTTCGAGACAGGGTTTCTCTGTATAGACCTGGCTGTCAAAGCACTTTTAATTTAACTGTCTCTAAATTGTTGAATATTTGTCAAATATTTGTGCACTATCTTGAGAATTGTCTATTCATTTCACTAGCACATTTGTTGATTAGACAAATTAGACTTTAAGTATTTAGAGTTTGCAATGCTTTTGATGCTTTTGAAACAAACCCTAATTCTTACTAATAGTTAGTAATGATATTTCCAATTCTGAGTGCTGTCTTTTCACTCTGTAGATTTTTTCCTTTGCTGTGAGGAGGTTTTAATTTCACTTAATTCCATTAGCAATATTTTCCATAGTTTCATGTACTATTAGAGTCTTTTTGGGAAACCCTTAACTGTGTCCACATTTCCATTTGGGTTCATGATTATGCTCATTTTTTTCTGCCAGTTATAGAAATACAAATCAAGAGAACTTACATGGAGTAATAAGTATGAGTATATGCTTCATTCTAATAATGTTGCATTTTAATTTGTCTTAAAAACAAAGAGATCAGATAAATGAATTTCGCATGTAATTAAGTATGGCGATGAGAAATAATTGCATATATAATATATCACTCATAGTTTTAGTAAAATATACATATATTTACCAAATATCATAAACTATTGCAGGATATTTGATCATAGTGTGAACCTGGAGACTGTGTTGTTTACTGGAAAAACCTGTTTCTAGTTGTGGCGTGGCTCAGCCTTAGCACATAACTTTAATCAAAGGGTTTTCTGTTAATTGTAAAAGGGATTAAATAAAGTCAACTAGGTCAAGAGGCAGAGCACACAACCAGTTGACAGGAAAGGAACATAGGACAAAACCACAATGAATAAGTAGAAGTCAGGAGGATGGATAGAGAGAGACACAGGGAATAGAAGGAAGGGACATTAGTTGGAGGGTTTTTAGAGATGGTATGTAGTAGAGCTTCCCTTTGGAACACTGGGTGTGGAGGAAGGTCACCTATATGCTTTTTCTGCCTCTCTGAGCTTGGTAGGCTTTCAACCTAGCATCTGGATCCTTAGTGTTTATTGGCAAAGTTAAATATTTATGATTTCAAAAAATATTTGGTATTCCAATGCATGGCATGAGCACATGTTTAGAGAAATCATGTTAGCTGTAAGCAAACTAAGAAGCTATTAGATTTGTTACCTCACTGCAAAGTACTCAAAAATCGAGTTAAGGATGGGAAATATTATAACACTAGACACTAGGACCCTGTTTGGTGATACTTTAGATGGCTTGAACATAGAAGCAGAAAATTTAAAAGCTAAAAGACTTAACTGAAATTAGTTCAATAGCATCATTATTATTATAGTTAATACTATTTTGTAGTTCATATTTGATCATTAATATCCATACCTGCATTTGGTATCATCTAAAAGAAAAAAGCCTTTAGATAGATGGGAAAAAGAAAACTGTGAAAAGTTGACTGATAAGCTATAAGCCTTCAAAATATTTATAAATACAAGTGAAAGAATTACTCAGGCACAGGCAGAGAAATTTAGAAAAGCCTTTTCTTTCTTAGAAATGAAAAAAAAAAAAAAACTCAGACACACACAGAGGAATAGATAAGTACCTACTGAACCACATGTTTAAAGTGAAGAGGAAATGTCCCAAGGCTGTTAAAGTTACAAACCTCAGTTTTTCCAGATACTCTTCAAGACCTAAAAGCAGGTGATAGACACCTCCAAGTTATTGGATAAATTAAATGTAATCCTATAGATATATTAAGTTTGATGAAATTTAAGTAAGTAATTGTTTCAAATAGTATGCATTCACCCTGTTGAGGTGCCGCAATTGGCTCACAATCCACACAAACACTGATCTTAATTAGACAAGGATAGTTAATTAAGCATACGCCCCAGGGCTGACCTACTAGGCTCATGGTCAAGATTTGGGACCTGAACTATGACACTGACTTAATGACCTATGAAATTATAAAGTCTCCAATCAACAAACATCTGTGTGCAATTATTCCACTAGTCATTATTTAGGAATAGGGAATTTCCTTAGGGACACACCTTTGTTATATATTTATCCTATTCCCATTGGTTAGGGTTTCCAACTGATTTAGGGGATTTGCCTGGTCTTATGTTCATATCTCAAATCATCTACCAGGAGGGTAAATGCCTTTTCTAACATTCATGTCTTAACTGGCCAACTAGGTTGTCAGTTACCCATGTATATGTCTCCTTATTCCAAGAAGGATGTTAGGTACAGGGACATTTCTTAACCACTTCTCAAAATAGTTGGTTTTTTTTGTTTTGTTTTGTTTTGTTTTTTGCAAATTGCAAGAGGACTTTTATTTCAAGAGCACTCTTGGGCCCACATTCATACACCCTGCAGAGGGAGAGGACCATGGTGCACCTAGTAGCTGGGTAAGGGGGGTATTTAAAAGGAAGAAACCACAACTCAAGGGGGTGGGGAGGGCGTTGTTGGAAAATACCAAAAATACCAGTTAAGTGGAAAGTCAAGACAGTTTTCTATGAGCCTCTCACAATAGCACATTCACATAGTGGGTTCCAGCAATGGTCAGGGTGACTTTCTTTGAATGAACACTCCCTGAACCCAGGAAGCAAGTGAGTGGAGGAAAATCACTATCTGTTTTAAGATTAGCATACCTTGGAGCATTGAGTCACAAAGGTCACATTCTGAAGCCTGGGCCTAAAGGCCTAGAATTTTTTGTTTTTTATGTTTCACTTTTTCATTCCCCACTTCTACTTGTTAGTAGGTCTAATCTTAGAATAGAACTAGACACTATCTTCTCCCTGGTGCACTTGATCCTTTAGGGCATGGTACTGTTGTCTCAAAACTAAAAACTGCACTGCACTAATTCTTGTTCTCTAACACACATGGACCTATAATTAAAAGTAGAAGCAAAATCAAAAGGGGTCCCATAAGAGTAGAAATTAAGGTGGTCAAGAGTACAAGATAAGAGCCTTTCTACTGAATTTCAAGGTTTTCTGCACGATGGCGTCTAATGTAGACTTAATCTCTAACTTGGAAGCGATGTGGGGCTTGCAGGTCTCCATCTCTTGAATAGGCCTTCTAGAGCTGCTTCCATGCTCGCTGTCTCACCCACTTGAGTACCTTGAGCCTAGAGAACAAAGGCTGGGAAAGCAGCAAGTCAGCACTATGTACAGAGGCTATTTTTACCAGTGGAGGAGCCCCCCATAGAGTAATTTATAGGGGGGAGGGGTCAGTCCAAACTGTCCAGGGGTGTTTCTAACCCTGAAGATCACAAAGGGTAGGAAAGCTATCCAATAATTAGCGCCAGTCTCCTCTGTCAATTTCGTAAGGGTTTCTTTAATGGTTTTATTCATCCTCTCTACCTGTCTTGAGCTTTGGGGCCTGTATGTACAATGTAACTTCTAATCAATCCCCAATATCTTGACCAGTCCCTGACTTACCTGGGCAACAAAGGCAGGTCCATTATCAGACCCGATTACCTTTTATCCCAAGTCTCGGGAAGATTTCTTCTAAGATCTTCCTGGCCATCACATTGGCTGTCTCAGTCCTGGTAGGAAAAGCTTCTACCCAGCTTGAAAAGGTGTCTATAAACACTAATAAATACTTGTTGCCATATCTAGTTGGCTTAATTTCTGTAAAATCTACCTCCCAGTAGGCTCCAGGCCGTTCACTCCTGAGCCTCTTCTCAGGAGTATACATGGAGTGTCCTGCATTAGTCATAGCACAGGCCTTGCAGCTTTTGACTATTTCATCTGCCAAGTCAGAGAGTCCTATAACATAGTAGTCACAGGACCTAACCACACCTTTTAATTTCTTGGGCCCCAAGTGGGTCAAGTAATGTAAGCTGGTAACATACTTGTGTCCTTCTTCCCATGGGAGGACTAGTTTTCCTTCTTCTGTTTCTACTACCCAATATGGGGTTTCCTTTACCAGTCCTAATTTGTTCACTAACTCAATAGTCTTCAGAGGTGTATATAAAGCTGGTCTCTCTGATGTCATAATAATCTTTAGGCTCCTTGACTGCCAGAATCATTGCTCCTTGGGCTACCTGTTTGGCGGTTAGGTCTGCCATCTGATTCCCTTTGGCCACAGCATCTCGGGTTTTCTGGTGTCCTGGACAATATATAATGGCCACCATTTTTGGCCAGTATATAGCCTTGAGGAGTCTCCAAATTTCCTATTTTTTATGTCTTTCCCTGCAGATGTCAACAGCCCTCTTTGTCTGTATATTGCTCCGTGCAGTGGCAAAAGCAGACCTGCTGTCAGTGTAAATGTTGATAGACTTCCCCTTTGCCAATCATAGAGCTTGTATCAAAGCCACAAGTTCGGCTTTCTGGGCTGATGTCCCTTCAGGGAGGTTGCTTGCATAGATCACTTGCTTTCTGTCCACCACTGCTGCCCCCACCTTCTGCTTACCTTTTTTATTTGTTTGTTTGGTTGGTTTTTTGGGTTTTTTTGTTTTGTGTTTTATTTTGTTTTGTTTTTACATTGGGGTAGGTGTCTCTCTTATCTTGGTGTCTATCCCAGGGGCAACTTATAAAATATAAGCATATACAGAGGTGTAGGAAATTCTGCTGGGTGGTTGGGTTGAGTCCAAATTTATTATTGGTTAATTGTACAAAGTATTTCTACTGACTCCAATTATGATTGGCTTCTAAGGGCACAGAATGTGTAATCAAATGGGGCATGAGAAACTTCCTATTAACAATAGAAACATGTAAGAAAGTTTCATTTTAATGGGAGTTAGCCAGATAACAGTTCCCTAAAATTTAACAACCCTACGTGAAACAGATATTAAATTCATGATTAACTCAGAAGAGAATTGCCTCTCAAGACTGGAAAGATTTGACAGTAGCAATATTATAAGGTGATCCTAAGTTACAATCACAAACATGATTGAAAGAGAAAACTAGGCCCATAGAACAATGACATAAGGTGAGAGGCATTGATATTTCCCAGGATCAATTACTAGGTGAACACCATTATGCTGGGTTAAAACAAAACAGTTTGACATGCTCCACTATGTTCATAGCAACCTCATTTATAATAGCCAGAAGCTGAAACGAACCCAGATGTCCCTCAACAGAGGAATGGATACAGGAAATATGATACATTTACACAATGGAATACTACTCAGCTATTATAAAACAATGAATTTATGAAATTCTTAGCAAATGGATGGACCTGGAGGATACCATCCTGAGTGAGGTAACCCAATCACAAAAGAACTCACATGATATGTACTCACTGATAAGTGGATATTAGCCCAGAAACTTAGAATACCCAAGTTACAAGTTGCAAAACACATGAAACTCAAGAACGAAGACCAAAGTGTGATCACTTTGCCCCTTCTTAGAATTGGGAACAAAACGCCCATGGAAGGAGTTACAGAGACAAAGTTTGGAGCTGAGACAAAAGGATGGACCATCTAGAGACTGCCGCACCTAGGGATCCATCCCTTAATAAGCTTCCAAATGCAGACACCATTGCATACACCAGCAACATTCTGCTGAAAGGACCTTGATATAGCTGTCTCTTGTGAGGCTATGCCGGGGCCTAGCAAACACATAAGTGGATGCTCACAGTCAGCTATTGGATGGAACACAGGACCCCCAATGGAGGAGCTAGAGAAAGTACCCATGGAGCTAAAGGGGTCTGCAACCCTACAGGTGGAACAACAATATGAACTAACCAGTACCCCCAGAGCTTGTGTCTCTAGCTGCATATGTAGCAGAAGATGGCCTAGTGGGACATCATTGGGAATAGAGGCCCCTTGGTCTTGAAAACTTTATATGCCTCAGTACAGGGGAACACCAGGGCCAAGAAGTGGGAGTGGGTGGGTAAGGGAGTTGGCGGGGAGGGTATGGGGGACTTTTGGGATAGCATTTGAAATGTAAAATAAGAAAATACCTAATAAAAATTGCTAAAAAAAAATAGTTTGAATTTGATAATCACATATTGGTACAATGTTGTTTAGCAGATTTCAATGGTTGGGACAAGGTTGATATAATATTTGATGAAAGAAAGAATTTTGCCTTGATGGGGATTACAAATTGCAACTAAATGATCATCTCTACACAGAAAAACCACTTCAGTTTCATTGCATTCTTAACAGTTTAGTAATGATGTGAGTGACGTGATAAAACAGAATAGAGTTCCCAAGAATCATCTCTTACTTATAATTGCAAATGATTTTTGATATGACTGCTAAGGACATTAAATCAGAAAAACAACTTATCTGGTACAGGGATGGGTTTGCAGTTGGGAAATGACACTACATACTCATCAAATGAAAAAATCCACCTGGATGAACTCTCAATTCTGAACATCTATGCTCCAAATGCAAGGGCCCCCATATTCATTGAAGAAACTTTACTGAAGCTCAAAGCACACACTGTACTGCACACTTTAATAGTGGGAGAGTTCAGGCTCTCAGCAATGGACAAATCATAGAAACAGAACCTAAACAGAGACACAGTGAAACTAAAAGAAGTTATGAACCAAATCTATTTAACATATATCTACAAAAGACTTCACCCTAAAAAAAGGAATATACCTTCTTCTCAGCACCTCAAGGTACCTTCTCAAAAATCAACCATATACTCAGACCCAAAACAAACCTCAATAGATACAAAAACATTGAATTCATCTAATATATTCTATCAGAGCACCAGGCATTAAGGTTGGTCTTTAATAGCAACAAAAACAATAGAAAGCCCACATACATGTGGAAGTTGAACTCAATGATAACTTGGTCAGGGAAGAAATAAAGAAATTAAATACTTTTTAGAATTCGATGAAAATGAAGGCACAACATATCCAATCTTAAGGGACACAGGGAAAGCAGGCCCAGGAGGAAAACTCATAGCTCTGAGTGCCTCCAAAAAGAAACTGGAGAGAGCATGCACTAGCATCTTGACAGCACACCTGAAAGCTCTAGAACAAAAAAAAGCAAATATACCCAAGAGCAACAGATGGCAGGAAATAACCAAACTCGGGGCCAAAAAATCAACCAAACAAGGAGCTGGTTCTTTGAGAAAATCAACACGATAGATAAACCCTTAGCCAGATTAACCAGGGGGCACAGAGACAATATCCAAATTAGCAAAATCATAAATGAAAAGGGAGACAAAACAACAAAAAGGGAAGAAATTTTGAAAAAATCAGATCCTACTACAAAACTCTATACTCAACAAAACTGGGAAACCTGGATGAAGTGGGTGATTTCTCTAGACAAAACCAAGTAATAAAGTTAAATCAGGTTCAGATAAATAATCTAAACAGATCTGAAAGTCCCAAAGAAATAGAAGCAGTCATTAGAACGCTCCCAATAACAAAAATAACAACAAAAACCCAGGTCCAAATGGTTTTAGTGCAAAATTCTATCAGGCCTTCAAAGAAGATCTAATACCAATAGTCCTTAAACTATTCAAAAAAAAAAAAAACAAAACAAAACAAAAACAAAAACAAAAAAAAAAACAGAAGGAACACTACCTGATTCTTTCTATGAAGCCATAGTTACACTGATACCTAAACCACAAAAGGCCCAACAAAGAAAGAGAACTACAGACCAATGTCCCATATAAGTGTCAATGCAAAAATATCCAATAAATTTCTTACAAATCTAATACAAAACACATCAAATTGATGGTTCACCTTGAACAAGTAGGCTTTGTGGGGAATTGCAGGCTGGTCTCCAGTAGAGCTGAGGTAGGAACCCCGATGGTTATAATTCACCACATGACACGGTAGGCGTTCCCTCATGCTCCTGGAACTCTGGCCTCTACCTAAGGTACCACCTCCCACAGCCCCCACATGAGAAGCATGGTCAGTAGTCACGTAAGCAATGGCCCAAGCTTCTGACCTTCAGGCTAAACATGTCCCCAGGTACATAGCAACAGTGAAGACCAAAAAAAAAGGGTGCTCAGCCCCCACCTCACTCTCTTACTCTTACTCTATTGTTCCTCTACCTCTCACTTCTCTCACTTCCCCCTCCTCTTCCCTTTATTTGTCTTCTCTCCTCTCTCCTTTCTCCTTGCCTCCTCTCTCTCTCTCTCTCTCTCTCTCTCTCTCTCTCTCTCTCTCTCTCTCTCTCTCTCTCTCTCTCTCTTTCTCTCTCTCTCTCTCTCTCTCCCTTCTCTCTTTATGCATTTCTATAATAAAGCTCTTAAACCATAGAGAGTCTCTGCTCCTTCAAGACCTGCTGCACACTCTCACCAGTGTTTGGAACTTCTTCCCCTATTCCCCCCTCTCCTACAACCCTGGGGTTTTAGTAAGGTAGCACCAGGGTCCCCAGTTGGGGGCTGCCCCTTTTCTACCCTCTGCTGCATGGGTCAGGCATGCTCACCCAGGGCCGAGTGGAAAAGTGTCCGATAGCTCTGCCTGCGTTCACCTGCCCAGAACACAGGAACTCTGGCCGGATGTTAAGCCCCTTATCCTCCCCACTTCTCCCCAGGCGCCCCTTTATTTTGTTCCCAACAAGGCTTCATTCATGGAATTCAGGGATGGTTCAATATACAGAAATCCATCAAAGTAATCCACTATATAAGCAAACTCAAAGAAAACAACATGATAAACTCATTAGATGCTGAAAATGCATTTGACAAAATACAACACCCATTCATGGTATAGGAGAAATCAGTAATTCAAGGTACATAACTAAATATAATAAAAGCAATATACAGCAACCAATAGCCAACATCAAACTAAATGGAAAGAAACTAAAAGCAATCCTATTAAAATCAGGGAAAAGACAGGGCTGCTCACTCTCTCCCTACCGATTCAATTTAGTATTTGAAGTTCTAGCCAGAGAAATTAGACAACAACAGGAGATGAAACAGATACAAATTGAAAAGACGTCACAATATCACTATTTGCAGATGATATGATGGTATAGTTAAGAGACTACAAAAAAATGTACCAGAGAGTTCCTACAGCTGATAAACAACATCAGCAAAGTGGCTGTATATAAAGCTAACTCAAACAAATAAGTACCCTTCCTCTCTCAGAGGATAAAATGGCTAGAAAGAAATTTGGAAAACAACACCCTTCATAAGAGTTACAAAGTATATAAAATATCTTGGTGTGACTCTAACTAACCAAGTGAAAGATTTATATGACAAGAACTTCAAATTCCTGAAGAAAGAAATTAAAGATGAACCTATAAGATTTAAAGATCTCCCATGCTCATGGAATGGCAGGATTAATATAGTAAAAGTGGCCATCTTGCCAAAAGCAATCTACACCCATCAAAATCCCAACTCAATTCTTCACAGATTTAGAAAGAGCAATTCTCAAATCCATTTGAAATAACCAAAAACCTAGGATAGCGAAAACTACTCTCAACAATAAAAGACCTTCTGGGGGAATCTCCATCCCTGACCTTCAGCTATAGTATAGACCAATAGTGATAAAAAGTGCATGGTATTGTTACAGAGACAGGCAAGTAGATCAATGGAATAGAATAGAATAGAAGATCCAAAAAACGAAGCCACACAACTATGTTCACTTGTTCTTTGTCAAAGAGGCTAAAACCATTCAATGGAAAAAAAGACAGCATTTTCACAAATGGTGCTAGTTCAACTCAAGGTCTGAATGTAGAAGAATGCAAATTGATCCATTCTGATTTCCTTGTACAAAGCTCAAGTCCAAGTGGATCAAAGACCTCCACCTAAAACCAGATACACTGAATCCAGTAGAAGAGAGAGTGGCAAAGGCCCTTGAATACTTTGGCACAGGGGAAAACTTCCTGAACAGATCACCAATGGCATATGCTTTAATATCAACAATCAACAAATGGGACCTCATAAAATTGAAAAGCTTCTGTAAAGCACAGTGCCAATAGGACAAATGGAAATCTACAGAATGGGAAAAGATCTTTATCAACTAGGGTAATCTGACAGAGAGCTAATATCCAAAATATACAAAACAAACAAACAAACAACAACAACAACAAAAACCTCAAGAAGTTAGACTCCAGAAACAAATAACCCACTAAAAAGTGGAATAGAGAGCTAAAGAAAGACTTCTCAAGTGAAGAATACTGAATGGCCAAGAAGTACTTAAAGAAAGTTCAACATCCTTAGTCTTCAGGGAAATGCAAATCAAATCGACCCTAAGATTCCACCTCACACCATTCAAACTGGCTAAAATAAAAAACACGTGTGACAACAGATGTTGTCAAGGATGTGGAGAAAGAAGAACACTCCTCCATTGCTAGTGTGACTGTAAGCTAGTAAAACCACTTTGAAAATTAGTCTGGCAGTTCCTGAGAAAATTAGAAATAGTTCTATGGGAGGACCCAGCTACACTGTTCCTAAGCCTATACCCAAAATATTCTCCTTCATATAACAAGGACACATGCTATGTTCATAGTAGCCTTATTTATACAAGCCAGAATCTGGAAACAGCACAGATGTCGCTCAGCAGAAGAATGGATACCGAAAATGTGGCACATATATACAGTGGAGGACTATGCAGCAATTAAAAACAATGACTTCATGAAATTCTCAGGCAAGTGGATGGAACAAGAAAATATCCTCACTAGTGAGGTAACTCAGACCCAAACGAACAAACATGGTATGTACTCACTAATTAGTGGACATTGGCCCAAAATCTCACAATGCCCATGATACAGCCTACAGACCATATTGAGTGTAGAGGAAAGGAAGACCAGGGTGTCAATTCTTCAGTCCTGCATTGAGGGGGAAGCAGGATATTTGTGGGAGAGGAAGACAATGGAAGGAGAAAGAAGGGGGATAAAATAAGGGTGGCTGTATCAGGAACTGAAGAAGATGTAAGAGAGGTACTGAGGATCAGAAAATCAAACAAATATAGATACCAGTGGGGATGAGGAATAAGGGATAGCCACTGGAAAGTAACAGACACCAGAGAAACGTGAGGCTACCAGAACCCACAGAGATGTCTTTAGCTGAAATGTGCAGAGAAGTAGGAGATTGAACCTGTTGAGACTACTTCAAGTAGATAGCCATGGCCCTGGTCAAGGAATGGGACCACCCACCTATCTCAGAGTTTTTAACCCAGAAATGTTATTTTCCTTAGGATGAACTGGGACACAAAATGGAACAAAAACTGAAGGAAGGGACAACTGAGGACAGTCCCACCTAGGTATTCATCATGTCTGCAGACACCACATCTTACACTGTTGCCATGGTTAAGAGGTGCTTGCTGAAAGGAACCTAGTATGGTGTGATGTTTCCTTGGGAGGTCCTGTCACCAACTAACAAATTCAGACATAGATGTTTGGAAACAACCATCAGACTGAGCTCAGAGAACCTGATTGGTGAGCTCACTAAAGGACTGGAGGAGTGGAAGGGGTTTGTAACCCCACTGGAAGAACAACATAGGCTGGCCTGACCACCCAGTTCTGCCAGAGTCTAGATCACCAAGCAAGGACTGTACCTGGAGGGATCCATGGCTCCAGACACATATGTAGGAGAGGATTCCCTTGCCTGACAGCAATAGGAGCAGAGGGTCTTAGTCCCCATGAGATTTGATTCCCCAGACTAGGGGGAAGCTAGAGCGGTGGGGTGGGAAAGTGTGGGTAGGTCGGGGAAGACTCTCATACAGGCAAGGAGCAGGAGGGAAAGTAAATGTGAGAGGGAGATTTATTGAGGGCTAACCAGGAAGTGGTATATTATGTGTGTGTGTGTGTGGGGGGGGGGGTAATGGAGGGGATAACCAGAAAATGGGAGAGCCTTTGAGAATTAAACGAATGGAATGATTGATTAAAAAAAATTCAACCAATGTACAAATCAGAAAAGATTAATTAAAAACTCTTAATGGTTTTCAAATATTGCTGGAAGATATTACTGGGTATGGCTGATAATAGGTTTATCTACTCGAGTCAAGTAACTTATTTCAAACCTTAAAAGGTAATGAGAACTTAAATAGTCCACGAAAATTATCAGCTGAGGCTGAAAGAGAATGACTTGAGTAGAAAAGAAATTAGAAATTAAATAATGCAGATGTGAATCATTTGGATCTAAAGCTGGGTTGTATTTTAGTTATTTTGCTCCCTACTCATTCTCCCACAGCAGTTCAAATGCAGAGAGAAGATATCTTACAGTGGATATTTTTAGCACATAGTGTCAAAAGGTAAAGATCTATGGAGAAAAGTTTTGTAATTTATTCTGAAAAAAAAAAAAAAAGAGAGAGAGAGACTTTGTTTCATCAGGAATAGTCCAGCAGTAAGCATAGTACCTTTTACTCATGTTGGGTTTCCTTCATTATGAGGAAAAAAATAACATTGGCAAAAAGCTTGCAGTAACTTTTGCAGAGAAATTAACAACAAATATGTTCCAAACAAGAGACATCATTATAAAATTAAGTAATTGGACTCTCCTTCATATAGTAAAAAGGGACACTTATTTTTGGAGCCTCTTCATTATATATTGATGCAAATAAATCAGAAAAGGTAGGTTATAAGTCAGAAAAAATATGCAAAGTAGTTTAGAGCTCTTATGATTCAGTTAAAAATTCAGAGCTGTATGCCATTTTATGGTAATGCTAACATTTTTCTGAATCTATTAATATACTTACTGACTTTCAATATGTAGAAATAGTTGTTTTACATATTTAAACCACTTAACTTATTCCAGATGTTCAGAATTAAGCTCACTACTTGTAACCTCCCCCCTAGCCTGAAGCAAGCTGAAACAGACCTTTACTTTGCTGCCACTACCTAGGGTGGAGTTTGCCTCCCTAGATCACTATTGGTCAGCCACTGTTGCTGCTACCTGCTGGGAAGTCAGCCTAGCTATTCTGGAGACTACACAGGGTCACCTGCAGCTGGGCGCCAAGGATGAATTGGCAGGAATGGGCTTCCCCCTTCCTTTATAAAGCGTGTCTGTCATTGAACATTAGAACCTTGAGCATACTAGTTGTCTTGGTTCCATTATTTCTCGACCCACCTAGGTCCCCTCTTCTCTTTCAACTCCAGGCTGCCTCCCAGCCTTGAACCAGGACATGAGAGCCACAGGCCAGCCCCAACAATTTGGCGCCTAATGTGGGGCCTGGGAATGGCAGAAGACACTGGAAGAAACACTACTGGTATGTGGCTCCACAGGTAGAAAATTCGTACCAGAACATGGAGAAGCAACGGGCAAAAGGTTACTAAGGTGTGGTATGGTCTGAGCTGGAACAGCGGTGACCCACACTGGATACACTCAGGTTCAGCAGTGATATCAGGATCTAGGAACATAACAGGCAGTCGGCCGCAGCTTCCAGAAGCTGCTTTTTAGGCAAGAGAAATAAAAGAATTTAATAAAAGGGATTAAATAATCAGGCGGATTGGCCGCAGTCAGAAACTGCATCAGGCAGGAGGAAAATGGATTTTTGAAATTCTCCCAGAGGCAAAGAGAAATCTTAGGGGACGCCCTGCCTTTTTCTCTCTAGCCCTTACAGCAGAGGTTCCCTGCTCTTTGTGTTGTTTAACGTCTAATGTCTGGTGCACCAGTCTGTTCACGTGTCCAATTCATGTGTGTTCGTGTCTAGTTGTCTGAATGACTGAATGTTCTCTTTCATGTTGGAAAATAAAGGTGAATAAAACCTTATCTGCTGGTTTACCTAGAGAGTGGCCACATGCTTAGCCAGGATCAGGCACAGCAGGAGGGCCCCTGCTGGAAAAACTGTTTGGTTTTTTGTTTGTTTGTTTGTTTGTTTATTTGTTTGTTTTTAAGAAAGGAAGTCTGCAGCCTCATGGTTTTGGGGCGAAAAAGCTGATAGATATTTTTTTCCTAAGAAAATTCTCTGCATTCATGATTACTGCATTTAGCTAATGACAAAGTGCTTTTTATTTTATAATTATAGCTAGAAATATTAAAACTCTCCTATTGGTCTAAGTGTAGCCACTTCATTTCAGCTCATATGTTACTGGTTAGGATTAAATAAGTGTAACATTGGTAACAGAAGGTTAACTATAAGTAATCTTAAGGAAGACTGTCCAAAAACTAGAAGCATAGACAGACAGTCAATTTGTTCCCCCCAAATCTGTCCTCATTACAGGAGTGCCAAAATGCTCGGGTTAGAAAATTTTTTCTTATGTTCGAGTTAATACAAGTTCAGAGCAGCCTCAGTGAAGTTGGCACAAAATCTCCTTTGTTTCACAAACTGTGACTAGGGAAGTTCTGAGAACCTCCCCCCTCCCTGCCTTCAGTAGAGAATTCCTTTTAGCTATAAGAGTACCTTTGCAGATGTTGTTCTAAATAAAGTTTAAATTCTAAGTTTATAAAAAAGGTCAATCAGGCTGTAGAATTTTTCAGGACATTGCGATTTGACTTGCCTACTTTCTATAAATTATTATAGATTTAAAGATTGTTTTTTCTTTTGCATCTGGATAAATTGTAATGGGTTTGCTTCTAGTGAGCTGTAATCAAGAAGCTAAGAGTTTGAATCTTTCAGAGTATATTGTTTTCTAAGTGGAACGTATTTTATTAGCTAATGCCTCTCAAGGGAAGTTTACTTTAAATCCTTGCTCTCATACAAGGAGCTTTTAAGTTCTGGGGAGTAGCTGTTGCTCCAGAAAAGATTCAGAGGCAATATCTTTTTAATACTTAGGGTTTTAGTTTACTACAGAAGGCTTTGCAGAAAATAAAGAAAGCTTTTATAATTGTTTTTAATTATAATCAATGGCAATTAAATATTAGCTGTGCCCACAGCAATTCTTTGGCAAGAGAAAACATTATTGTAAAGTCATTTTTCTCATCCTCCCGGCCGATTGTCAGCCCACATGGAGCCAGTTGGCTGCTCTGGGACAGGGCCTTGGGGCACGCAGCTTTGCCTGAGCAGTAGTGGCACAGGAGGCCACCAGAAAGTGGTCAGCTTTGTAGCGAACTCAGGGGAGGGCCGCACTCACCATTGCCCCATGAGCCTCTGTCATTCCCTGCTGGGATAGCCATATTTTTCCCACCAAGACTCAAGGTGCTCTGCCGCCCTTGCTTGGGCTTTCTGGTCTACAACAGATTGGCTGCCTTCAGCCTCTTCTGCCTGAGAGGAAGGCAGAGGGTGGGCGAGGCCAAGGTGGTGTTCACCTCAAAGCACAGTTTCAGCATCCTATTAAGCCACTGTGGTGCTAACAAAGAATTATAAAATAAATTAATATAGTTTGGGATAACTATAACAAAAATTGTGTCTTAAGAACCTGACAAAGTGTCTGTTCCTTGTTTAAAACAGCAATTAAATTGGCTATTACAGAATATTAATAATTGGCCTATTGCATAGCATCATTTTAAATAATAATAGACAAGTTAAAAAATTGTTTTTATGCATGCTTTTGTATCTTCTATAAATTCATGCTTGCATTTAGTTACTGTGTTTAAAAACAACCCCTCTATGGGAAATAAGTAGATGTGAATTAGATCACACGTTTATTCTTTTGAACTTCCCCCTGTTTCAGCACAGATAATTAAGTTGTGTGCTGTGGATGGTGTTTTAAAATGTTAAACAATCAAACCTTGATTTGTATATTAATAGTCATTATTATATCTCAGAGCTCACAATTGCTTAAGATTGTTCATCCCTTGAATGCTATTAATTCTCAAATTTGCAATTGCTTATGCATATACAATACATAAGTAAAAATGCTGGATTTATATCTCAGACAGTCTATAGGTCCTACATATAAGATGGATTGGATATATAATCTCGTTCTTTATATATTCGAAACAATTATGGCTTAAGATAATATTTTGTTATTCTTGGAAAATGTGCATGTCAAATTGTAAAAAAAAAAAAAATTCTTTTGGTCTTAGTGTCCTCAGTTACTACTTGTTTCCATATAATAGTGTTAATTCTTGAGGTCTTATACTTAATAAATTGCTGCAAATAAATGCTCTTATTCTGAGTTAATAAATAAATTATACACATGTGACTATTAATAACTTTTCAAGCTTTCTAGTTACAACTGCTCTTCAAGAGAAACAATTGAAAGTGCAATTAGTCACTGCCCATGTTACATTAATACTGAATATAATAGTCAAGTATTTGAGATGTTTTGTCAACAAATTATTAATTCTCAAGGACAAGGTATTGTGGAACTTTAAAACTTTAGCTTCTTAAAAGACAAAGAAGGGGGAAATTATATCCCTGTAGATATTATTTAATGTATTCCCCTGCACATTATTTAAATCATACTTTTATTTTAGAATTTTGAGATTTGGATGTCAAAGAACTTAATAAATGCCTTATAGTATCTTAAAAAGATCTACTTATTGGCATATGGCTTGATCCTGAACAGCTACCTTATTAGGAAAGGGAAAAGCATAGGTTTTCTTCAGAGAATGCTGCAGAAGCATGATGGCTAATTTGTGTGACAAGCTGACAGATAAGTTCGCTCATTGCCCTGACCTTAGTGGCAAGGAAGCTGAATTGGGTAAATGTTTTCGACCCATCCTTGCTTGCGATTTTTCCAGTTTGGACAAGCAAAGCTGCCTTGCTTCAAGCTTTTTAATCTTATGGTAAAAAGAATATCAGAGACTGTGTAATTGGACTTAGAAAGATTAGTCATATAAAAAGAGTTATGGTGATTCTTCTCTTTCTTTCGATGTGACCGGTTATTCTGACTCAATCTTGGACTGGTCTAGGAATAATTCCAGTATTAGGTTAATGTCTTAGAAGTAGTAGTCTTAACAATAGGGCAGGACATAGCATATATTAAGGCTAGAAAGGCAGAAATTTCAGATATTAGCAATAGGCACTTGGACCCTTGGAACATTTATGAATTGGCCAGAGATATTAAAAAAAAAAAAAAAAAACAACCTAAGTGCATTAAATCCCCTGGATTGTGTTCAATATATATTCCTACTTGCTATTATTATTGGCATTATTTTATTAGTAAATAGTTGTGTTTCCACTCATCTTTAGAGCACTCCTGAGATCTGTAGCTATGATGAGACAGAACATTCCAGAACTTCTGCAGAAATATAAGAAAGAGAGAGAGTGCTATGCACATGCCAGTGAAGTTTGCTTGGCAGGCCAAGAAGCCTGGGAGCACTCACAAGGCAAAGAGTTTCACGAAAACTCACCTCCTGGAACTTTGGCATTCTCATAACCCAGATATTCTTACCTTATTCCCGTGTCAGTCTGGTGTGTGGATCCACGTGCTCTCTTTTAGTATTATCTTATTATAAGTGCCTTTTAAGATTGAATTCTGATATAGCTAGCCTTCTCCAGTGTTCCAACATCCTAAAAAGACCTTGAAGCCAACAACTGGGAATTGAGTAGGAATTCAGTAAGGAAGTTACCTATACAGTAGCTAATTAATCATTACAAAAGACAGAGCCAACAGCTCAGGGCTGGTATGCAAAGTGTTCACTAAAGACAGTAGCCAGTTTTAACCAAACAAGGGTTTACCATGAGAAAAGTTAGGGAATCCCACTGAGACAGGTTTCTTCACTAGGCCCAAAGAAATCAGGCAGAATTATAGAGCATAAATAAATTTTATGCCTCAGTCCAGCTTTTATTTTAATATTAATAACAGGGAGAAAATTGTAACCTCCCTCTTAGCCTGAAGCAGGCTGAACCAGACCTTGACTTTGCAGCCACTAAGGAGATTACCTAGGGTGGAGCCTGCCTCCCTAGATCACTATTGTTCAGCCACTGTCACTGCTACCTGCTGGGAAGGTGGCCTAGCTATTCCAGAGACTATACAAGGTCACCTGCAGCTGGACTCCAAGGATGAATTGGCGGGAATGGGCCTCCCCCTCCATTATAAAGCGTCTCCACCATTAAACATTAGAACCTTGAGCATACTAGTTGTCTTAGTTCCATTATTTCTCAACCCACCTAGGTCCCCTCTTCTCTTTCAGCTCCAGGCTGCCTCCCAGGCTCGAACCTGGACATGAGAGCCTCAGGCAGTTCCCAACAACTACTTATTTAAATACAACAAGAAATAAGATGGAGAAATCATCCATTGTATATAACATGTATCAGATCTAGTACAGATAATGATAAGACTGATCAGCTACTAACATTAAATGTACTGGAAGCTTCTCAATTTCATGAGTAGCACCATGTTAACAGCAAAGGTTTAAAAAGTGATTTTTCTATCACTTGCAAACAACTCAAGGAAACTGTAAGATTTCCTAGTAGTCCTCTGTATAACCAAACCCCATCTTACCTGTAGAAAGTAACCCAAAAAGTACCCAAAGAAATGAAATTTGGCAAAAGGATATATTTCATTTTGCAAAGTTTGGAAAATTAAAATATGTGCCCTATACCATGGATATGTATTCAGGATTTCAATGAGCAAATGTTTAATGTTCTGAAAAGATTGATTCTGTAACTACACATTTATTAGAAGTTATTCTTATTATGAGACACCTGTACAAATTAATACTGACAATGCCCTAGCATGCGTCTCTAGTAAATTGAAATTCTGTTGGGTTTTTCTCGTATTACAACATTTAACTACAGAATCATTTACTGATCATCAGCTACTGATAATGGAAATGCCACTAAAGGAAAGGGGCAGCCTATAGACTGGAAGATGGAATGACCATTACTGAGGAAGGACTCACCAAATCACTGAAGCACTATTAGGTATAAGACAAACACCTAGGAAAGCAAAAGGAATTATCTGCTAATGTTGTATGTCCACTTATATAGCTATATAATTATCAAAATGGAAAGCCACTAGATGGCATATAAATAGCAAAGATATATGGTCATGGGAGGCAAGAATAGAAATGGGAAAACCTAGCAAAAGTTAGCAAAGACATCAAATTTTATCACTAATATGAGAAAGTCAGAAGAAATATTTCTGAAAATAATGAAATAGTAGACAAGTTGACATTATGTTTAACTTAATTATACTAGAATATTAAAATTTGCCATGAAACTATTTCAGAACAGATAGGAAAGAATGATAGATTACACAACCAAAGAACTTGAAACTTTACCCTAACAATAAAAATTAAGAGAAAATATGGAACCAAATAAAACTGGGATAACTGTTATAAGGAATCTATAGCCAGATGTAGGTTCAAACTTTTAATCCCAGCACTTGGTAGGCAGAAGCAAGCACCTAAGAATTACAGTGATTACCACCAAACCCATACACTATTACAGATGCCAACTAGAGCTTTCTGAAAGAAGCCTGATACAGCTGTCTTCTGAGAGGCTCTGCTAGTACCTAACTAATACAGAAATGGATGCTCACAAACATCCATTAGACAGAACACAGGGTCCACAATGAGGGATCTAGAGAAAGTACCTTAGGAGCTGAAGGGGTTTGCAGCCCCATAGAAGGAACAACCATATGAACTAACCAGTACCCCCCAGAGCTCCCTGGGACTAAATCACCAATCAAAGAAAACATATGGAGGGACTCATGGCTCTAGCTGCATATGTAGCAGAGGATAGCCTAGTCAGTCATTAAATGGGAGGAGAGTCCCTTGGTCCTGTGAAGGTTCTATGCCCCATTATAGGGGAATGCCTGGGCCAGGAAGTGGGAGTGGATAGGTTGGGGAGCAGGGGGAGGGGGAGAGTATAGAGGATTTTGAGACAGGAAACTAGGAAAGGGGATAACATTTGAAATGTAAATAAAGAAAGTATCTAATAAAAGTAAAAAAGAATTACTGTGATTTAAATTTAAAAACTGCTTGCAATTGTCCAGCTGAAATTTAAAGTGAATTTCCTGTATGATCTAAAAATACACTCAAACCATCAATTTATATATAAAGAAGAAGGGGAATGTAGGCATATTTACCCACACATACTGAAGTATATTTAGTTTCAAATTTTGAAAAGATATTTTTTAATTTTCAATTGAAAGATAATATTTTTCACTTCCAAAAAACACACCTCTCACCCTGAATTAGGTTGGTGGCAAGCTTTTCCAAAAAAAGCATTCAACTATGGAATCTGGACAAGTGAAACATCTGTAAAAAAAGGAAAAGATGTGGAAGAAAATATGTTCAAAGGAAAAGTAAATTGGCCAAGTGGTATTGCCCACCTCCAGTTTGTCTCTGCTGCACTCAACAGGCATAAGTGACAGATGGGTTTGGGTGGCTCCAATTCAATTAAAAATGAAAGCTGGCTTTGGGGTGAAAGCATGGCTCTCTGCTGCTCTAAGCCCACACATGCTCGTAAAGGGAAACCCCAAAATCGTCTCATATCAGAAAACCCCTTGGTATGGAACAGAGGGAAACAAAAACCTAAGGGTTTATTCTAGTGCCACTAATCTCTTAATCTTTTAGTTTTAATTTGACTCTAAAACTCTTTTTAAGCTATGAATATTATCTCAAAGTCTATATAAGATTATTGTGAGTATATATATACTTTCTGTTGTGATATCAGTAGTCATACAGAGTACTAGTTCTGTAAATAAGCTTCATCTGGCTTCCTGTGTATTTTTTCAGCTTTGAGTAACTAGGAACAGAGTTTGTGTACCATGGATGGACTTAATAGATTGCAGTATTCAAGTCTTTCATAATTCTTCTGAATATGGAATTTAAAATGTTTAAGTTTTCTACCATTCTAATAAATGATGGAGCCCTGTAATGACAAATCTACATGGATTGTGTTAGTGCTAAACACTGGACAAAACTGCTCCATGCATCTTCTGCTGCCACGTTCTATAAAAACAATGAAAATAATTGTGTTGATTGCTATGTTCTACCTGGCAGGACTGCCACTAAGCTGCCAAATATCACGTAAATAACAACTTCTGACTATAATCTGCTCAGTACATTAAAATTTCTGACTGTATAGAAGAGTGACAGGAACATTTTACAGAATGTTGAACTAAAAAATTATTTACCCTTAATATGACCAAATACAATTAAACTAGATATTGTGGAAACCTTGGCAGAAATAGTCAAGTATTAAAATAGTATTGTGAACAGTTTTACTGTGTTACAATTAAAATCTTTTTTTTTTTAATTTGGACAGAAAGAGAGAAATGTTGAGGGATATTTGATCATACTGTGAATCAAAAAATTATGCTGTTTATTTGAACGAACTGTTTTTAGTTTTGGTATGGCTCAGCCTTAGAACACATCTTTAAATGAAGTCAACCATATCTCAATATTTGGATCAAGCATAACCAGAAGAAATTATAGGAAAAAAAAACAGAGAATAAGAGGAAATCAGGGCAACAAATAGGTGTACAGGTAGTAAAAGGGAGGGACATTCGATTTAAGCAGTTTTGAGACAGGGTGGTGGAGATCTTCCTGTTGGGATATCTGCTGTGGAAGATAGTAAGCTTGGTGTTTTCTCTAACTCTCTGAGTTTTTACTCCACTACCTGACTCTGGACTCTTTATTGGTAAAATTGAACATTTAAGATTTTCTTTAAAACAGCAATAAACCAATTAAATAACTAGAAATAAGCACATTTATTTATAAATTCCAAGTGGAGAAATAACCTCAAATTGCAAAAGCAAAGCAATTATCTTTATGTCCTTTAACAGAGGAATAGAAATGGAAAATGTGGTACATTTACACAACGAAGGAATACTCAGCCATTAAAAAGAGTGACTTCATGAAATTCGCAGGCAAATGGATGGAACTTGAGAATGTCGCCGTGAGTGAGGTGACTCAGTCACAAAGGAACAAACATGGTATGCACACACTGATAAGTGGATATTAGCCCAAAATTTCAGAATATCCAAGACTCAATTCACAGATCATATGAAGCCTAAGAAGGAAGGCCAAAATGGGGATGCTTCAGTGCTCATTAGAAGGGTGAACAAAATACTCACAGGAGAAAATATGGAGACTAAGTATCGAGCAGAGTCTGAAGGAAAGGCTACCCAGAGACTGTCCCACCTGGGGATCCATTCCATATATAGCCACCAAACCTGGACATTATTGTGGATGCCTGGACGTGCCTGCTGATATGGCTAGGAGTGAAGGAGCTGAGGGGGTTTGCATCCCCATGGAGGGAGCAACAGAGTCAACAGGTCAGACGCCCTGGAGCTCCTGAGGACTAGATCATCAACCAAAAAATACACATGGAGCAGCCCATGGCATTGGTCACATATGTGTCAGTAGATGGCCTTGTTGGGCATCATTGGGAAGAGAGGCGCTCAGGCCTGAGGGTGTTCAATGCCCCAGTTAGGAGAATGCCAGGGCAGAAGGATGGAAGTGGATAGGTAGCAGAGCACCCCATAGAGGCAGGGGGGAGTGGGAATGGAATGTATTTCCAAAGGGGAGACCTGGAAAGGGGGAAAAATTTGAAATGTAAATAAAGAAAATATCCAAGAAAAAAAAAAAAGGTTAGTTAAATTACAATTTTAGGCTTATGTATTTTTGAAGTTTCTTTTTTATTGATTGTTCTATTCATTGATATACCAAATGATATTCCACTTCCCTGTTACCCCTCTGCAAACCCCAATTCCACCCCCCCTTCCTCCTCCACTTTGCTTTTATGAGGATGTTCCTCCACCCACTCACCTATTTCTAACTCTCTGCTCTATCATCTCACTAAACTGGGCCATCAAGCCTCCACAGGACCAAGAGCCTCCCCTACCACTGATATCAGATAAGGTCATACTCTGCTACATATTCCTTTGTAGCCACGGTTCCCTCCAGTTATACACTTTGGGTGGTGGTTTAGTCCCTGGGAATTCTGGGTGGTACAGTTAGCTGATATTGTTCTCTCTTATGACATTGCAATCCCCTTCAGCTCCTAGATATTCCATTGTTGTCCACAGGCTCAGTCTGATGACTGACTGTAAACATCTGCATTTGTATTAGTTGGGTGCAGGTAGAACCTCTCAAGGAATAGCCATACTGGCTCCTGTTCGCAAGTCCTTCTTGGCAATAGTAATTGTATGAGAGTATGGTATCTGGAGATGGGATGGATCCCTAGGTTGAGTGGTCTCTTGGCCTTTCCTTCAGTCTCTGTTCCAATTTTGTCCCTGTCTTTCCTTTGTACAGGAACATTTCTGGGCTAAAAATTTTAAGATATATGGTGGCCCATCCCTCAACTGGGGGCCATGCCTATCTACTGCAAGTGGAGAATGGGAGCCTCTTGCTTCCCTGGAGTCTGGGACTTTCTGTTACCTCCTTCCAGCCTAGTAAGGCTGGCTGTGACCATCTGCTGCCACTTGAGCGGAGCCACCTGCTGTGCTGCTCTATTAATGTGCCACTACCTGCCTGAGGCCCAACTTGCCAGAGGGCGAACCAGTTCTTGAAAGGAAATAAAACTTGAGACCTGTGATTCATGTAATGTATGTCAAATAGCCCAAAGAGTTGTTTGTGAGCTTTGAAACCTGGGGCTGAAAAAATAGCAGAACAGGCCAGGACATGCCCGGGCAAGCCTGTTGTTACATGTTCTGACTGGCCTGGTGCCTCCCTATCTCCCGCCCTTCTGATAGTCTGTTGATGTTTAAATGGACCAATCATGTGAAACCGCACCAATTCCTCCCCCAGCCCCACCCCTTTTCTATAAAAGTCCCTAGCTTCCAAGCCTTGGGGTCAAAACCACTGTCTCCTGTGTGAGATAGGTTTCGAACTGGAGCTCCCCCATTATGGCTCCACCATGTGGTCAACACCTCTGTCTTCTGTGGGAGATATGTGTTGGCCTGGAGCTCCATCATTAAACTACCTCATGCTTTTGCATCAAGATGGCCGTCTGTTCGTGATTCTTGGGTGAGTGCCGAATCGAGAATTGAGTGGGGGTTTCCCCACTAGGTTTTTTCATTCTCTTCTAAGAATCTTCCAGAGTTAACACCAAACTGTGATCTTTGCAAGTTCCCACTAAAAGGCTGACCTATCTACTTCAAAAGACCTTTGCTTGGCCAGGGATGGGCCTCCCCTTTTCTTTATAAAGCGTGTTTGCTGACATTAAAATTGAACCTTGAGCAGAGAGCTTTGTCTTGGTTCCTTCCTTATCTCGCACAGCACAGCCCCTCTTCTCTTCCAGGTTTCCAAAATGCCTTTCCAGTCTAGAACCCAGACCTGTGATCTGCTGGCCGGACACAACATTTGGCTCCCAATGTGAGGCTGAGAAACGGCAGAGGACGTTTAGAGGAGACACTGCTGGTTTAGAGCTCCATAGAAGAAGAAAATAAAGAAAATTCATACCAGAGAAGGTCGGTGTGGGCTAAGCTGAAACAGCATTAAGCCCGAGCGCTAGTTCACTTAAGTTCAGCATTGAAGCTTAACAGTAGCTGGGAACTATAACAGGCAGTAAGCCGTGTCTCTTCGACACTACATTTTTAGGCATGAGAAAAGGAAGGGTTCATTAAAAGGAAATTAATAATCAGGTGGATTACATCATGAGGGAGGAAAATGTCCCAAAAAGCAGAAAGAAATTTCAGGATTGCCATACTTTGTTCTCTCTGGGCCTTATAGCAGAAGTACTCTGTCCCCTTTTGTGTCTTGTCTAATGTCTGGTGCACCAATCTGTTCACGTGTTCAATTCATGTATGTTCGTGTCCAGTCTGTATGAATAAATGTTCTATGTTTTATGTTGGATAATAAAGATGGTATAAAAAACTTTATCTACAAAGCTGAGAGCAGCCACGTGCTTCAACCAGGAATCAGATACATGGCAGGAGGGTTCCTGCTAGAAAAAACTGTTCATTTTAGGAAAAAAGGGTGAGTATACAGCCTCTTAGTTTCAGGATAAAAAAGCTGATAAATGGGTCATGATTAATGTGTTTGACAAATGGTAAAGTGCCTTTTATTCTATGATTGTAGCACAAAAATTAATATTCTCTGATTGGTCTAAATGTAATTGCTCCATTTGGTTCCTTTTTATTGGTAATGCACTCTGCATGTTTTCACATTCAGCTCATAAGTTGTTGGTTAAGATTAATAATTGTTACATTGCTACAAATGGCTAGTGTTAAATTTGATAACTCAAGTTTAGAGTTCTTCTGACACATGGCATGAGGCAGGCCAAGAGGCTGGGTCTCTAAAGATATTTCTAGTTTAGATAATAATTATTGTGGTTCCTATCCTAAAAAGTAAAAATTAAGATAAAATTTAAAGCAATGACTCTTTATTAAAGCATTAAAGCTTACATGTATTCATAGGTATTAATTGGCAGCCAAACTTCGTAATATGATGGTAATGCTTCTAATATTGATTTTAAAGATGATAAGTTGTTTTAAACTTAGGTTTTGCTTTCCTGAGTTTGTAGATATTATCCTAATGTTACAAAAGAAACTTGAAAATTATGGTTAAAACTGTCAGTGTTCCATTGACTGCGGCTTGCGGTTTGATTGCAAATTTAAGATTTTTCTACTCACCCATATATTGTTAGTTAAGATAATTACAAGAGTAGTCATCTTATGAGAACACTAATACTGTGGCCATACAGCCATACAAAGCTCA
The DNA here is from genome assembly GCF_978045245.1 of Mus caroli. Lineage (NCBI taxonomy): Eukaryota > Metazoa > Chordata > Mammalia > Rodentia > Muridae > Mus > Mus caroli. The sequence continues at coordinate 31,612,464 of NW_028227264.1, forward strand.
GAGCAGCCTTGGCAGGGCTTGTGTGACTTTCTTTTGTCTTGCAAACAGTGCCTAAGGAAGCTCTTAAAACTTGCCTCTCCCTGCCTCCAGGGAAATTATGTTTTAGCTAAATGAACAGTGTTACAGATCTAGTCAGATGTTGTTCTAAATAAAGTTCTAATTCAAAATTTATAGAAGGGTCAATCAAACTGTAGAACTTATAAAGGCAATACAATCTGGCTTGCCTACTTCATGTAAAGTTATAGGTTTAAAGGTTCATTTTTTCCTAGCATGATAAAGCATTTGCTTCTGGTGAACTGATAATCACTAGAAAATTCTGCCTCTAGGTATGGCTAATGTAACTTTACATTATGTAAGAAAATTTTTTATTGTTTCTGCTTCTATACAAGAAGCCAAGAGTTTAAATCTTTCAGTGTATATTGTCTCCTAAGTGGAAAGTATTTTATTAACTAATGCTTCTCAAGGGAAGTTTACCTTAAATCCTTGCTCTCACCCAAAAGATTCAGAGACAATATCCTTTTATTACTTATTACTTAGGGTTTTAGTTTACTACAAAAGGTTTTACAAAAAATAAGGAAAGCTTTTATAATTGTTATTAATTATATTCATTGGTAATTAAATATTAGTTGTGCCCAAGAAAATTTTTTGGCCAGAAAAAAACATTGTAAAATCATTTTTCTCATCTTCCCAGCCGATCTTTGGCCCACGTGGGCCCAACTAGCTGCTGTGGGGCAGAGCCTTGAGACACACAGTTTCCCCTGTTTCAGCACAAATAATCTAGTTGTGTGCTGTAGATGGTGTTTTTAATTACTGAACAATCAAAACCTTAATTTGTATATTAATAGTCAATGCCAAATCTCTGAGCTCATAATTGCTTAAAATTGTTCATCCCTCAGATACTATTAATTCTCAAATTTGCAATTGCTTATGCATATACAACTCATAGAAAAAATGCTGTTCTTTTAAGAAGGTGGTTTTTAAACATTTATTAAATTGTCCTAATTGCCTGGATATTTTTAAAACAATGCCAGGAAAAATTTATATCTCAGACAGTCCAAAGGCCATCCATATAAATAGGTTAGATATATAACCTCGTTCCTTATATATTCATAACAGTTATGGTTTAAGATAATATTTTAGTATTCTTAAAAATTGTGCATGTATAATTCCTTTTAGTGTCCTCAGTTAATACTTGTTTCCACATAATAGTGTTAATTCTTGAGGACTTTTACTTTATATTTTGCTACAAATGAATGCTCTTATTTCTAGTTAATAAATAAATTATGCACATGTAACTCTTAATAACTTTTCAAGCTTTCTAGTTACAATCACTCCTTAAGAAAATGATTGAAAGTGCAATTAGTCACTGCCCCTTTACAGCCAAGTATTTAAAAAGTTTTGTCAACAAGTTATTAATTCAAAAGATTAGATATTGTAAAACTTTATAACTTTTAACTTCTTAAAAAAGAAAAAAGAGAAAAATTGTATCCCCGTAGATACTATTTAGTGCATTCCCATCCACACTATTTAAATCGTACCTTTATTTTCAATATTTGAGATTTAAATGTCAAAAAAATTAATAAATGCTTTATAGTATCTTAAAAGGATCTACTTATTGGCTTATAGAGTAATCCTAATAGCTACCTTAGTAAGAGAGGGAAAAACAAGTTCTCTCCAGAACGCTGCAAAAGCATATTGTTTCATTCCTGTGATGAGCTGACAGGTAAGTTGATTCAGTGTCTTGATTGAAATGACTAAAAAACTAAATTAAATTCATGTTTTAAATCCATCCTTGCTTGCCATTTTTCCAGATTAGACTATCTTGAAGCCTTTTAACTTTAAGGCAATAGTACATCAGAGACTGTATATTCTGACTTAGTAAGATCATTCATTTAATAGAGTCATAAAGATTTTTCTTTTTTCTTCAGTGTGACCAGTCATTCTGACTCAATCTTAGACTGGGCTAATATTCAGCCCAATATCAGAGATTCCTATATTCGTAATTACCTAGCAAAGTTAATTCAGAGCACATCCCCCACTTCCAGAGAGTCTCTGGCCTTTTTTTTAAAATTTTTAATATTTTTATTACATATTTTCCTCAATTACATATCCAATGCTATCCCAAAAGTCCCCCATAGCACCCCCCACTTCCCTACCCACCCATTCCCATTCTTTTGGCCCTGGCATTCCCCTATATTGGGGCATATAAAGTTTGCAAGTCCAATGGGCCTCTCTTTCCATTGATGGCCGACTAGGTCATCTTTCTATACATATGCAGCTACAGACAAGAGCTCCGGGGTTCTGGTTAGTACATCATGTTGTTCCAACAAAAGGGTTGCAGATCCCTTTATCTCCTTGGGTACTTTCTCTAGCTTCTCCATTGGGAGCCCTGTGATACATCCAATAGCTGACTGTGAACATCCACTCCTGTGTTTGCTAGGCCCCGGCATCGTCTCACAAGAGACAGCTATATTTGGGTCCTTTCAGCAAAATCTTGCTAGTGTATGCAATGGTGTCAGCGTTTAGAAGCTGATTATGGGATGGATCCCTGGATAAGGCAGTCTCTAAATGGTCCATCCTTTCATCACAGCTACGAATTTGTCTCTGTAACTCCTTCCCTGGGTGTTTTGTTCCCAATTCTAAGAAGGTGCACAGTGTCCACACTTTGGTCTTCATTTTTCTTGAGTTTCATGCGTTTAGCAAATTGTATCTTATATCTTGGGTATCCTAAGTTTTGGGCTAATATCCACTTATCAGTGAATACATATTGTGTGAGTTCTTTTGTGATTGTGTTACTTCACTCAAGATGATGCCCTCCAGGTCCATCCATTTGGCTAGGAATTTCATAAATTCATTCTTTTTAATAGCTGAGTAGTACTCCATTGTGTAAATGTACCATAATTTCTGTATCCATTCCTCTGTTGAGGGACATCTGGGTTCTTTCCAGCTTCTGGCTTTTATAAATAGGGCTGCTATGAACATAGTGGAGCATGTTTCCTTTTTACCGGTTGGGACATCCTCTGGATATATGCCCAGGAGAGGTATTGCTGGATCCTCCAGTAGTACTATGTCCAATTTTCTGAGGAACTGCCAGACTGATTTCCAGAGTGGTTGTACAAGCTTGCAATCCCACCAACAATGGAGGAGTGTTCCTCTTTCTCCACATCCTCGCCAGCATCTGCTGTCACCTGAATTTTTGATCTTAGCCATTCTGACTGCTGTGAGGTGGAATCTCAGGGTTGTTTTGATTTGCATTTCCCTGATGATTAAGGATGTTGAAAATTTTTTCAGGTGCTTCTCTGCCATTCGGTATTCCTCAGGTGAGAGTTCTTTGTTCAGTTCTGAGCCCCATTTTTAATGGGGTTATTTACTTTCTGGAGTCCACCTTCTTGAGTTCTTTATATATATTGGATATTAGTCCCTTATCTGATTTAGGATAGGTGAAGATCCTTTCCCAATCTGTTGGTGGTTTTTTTGTCTTATTGATGGTGTCTTTAGCCTTGCAGAAGCTTTGTAGTTTCATGAGGTCCCACTTGTCAATTCTCAATCTTACAGCACAAGCCATTACTGTTCTATTCAGGAATTTTTCCCCTGTGCCCATATCTTCAAGACTTTTCCCCACTTTCTCCTCTATAAGTTTCAGTGTCTCTGGTTTTATGTGAAGTTCCTTGATCCACTTAGACTTGACCTTAGTACAAGGAGATAGGAATGGATCGATTCACATTCTTCTACATGTTAACAACCAGTTGTGTAAGCACCATTTGTTGAAAATGCTGTCTTTCTTTCACTGGATGTTTATAGCTCCCTTGTCGAAGATCAAGTGACCGTAGGTGTGTGGGTTCATTTCTGGGTCTTCAATTCTATTCCATTGGTCTATTTGTCTGTCACTATACCAGTACCATGCAGTTTTTATCACAATTGCTCTGTAGTAGAGCTTTAGGTCCGGCATGGTGATTCCACCAGAGGTTCTTTTATCCTTGAGAAGAGTTTTTGCTATCCTAGGTTTTTTGTTATTCCAGATGAATTTGCAGATTGCACTTTCTAATTCGTTGAAGAATTGATTTGGAATTTTGATGGGGATTGCATTGAATCTGTAGATTGCTTTTGGCAAGATAGCCATTTTTATAATGTTGATCCTGCCAATCCATGAGCATGGGAGATCTTTCCATCTTCTGAGATCTTCTATAATTTCTTTCTTCAGAGACTTGAAGTTCTTATTATACAGATCTTTCACTTCCTTAGTTAGAGTCACGCCAAGATATTTTATATTATTTGTGACTATTGAGAAGGGTGTTGTTTCCCTAATTTCTTTCTCAGCCTGTTTATTCTTTGTGTAGAGAAAGGCCATTGATTTGTTTGAGTTAATTTTATATCCTGCTACTTCACCGAAGCTGTTTATCAGGCTTAGTAGTTCTCTGGTGGAATTTTTAGGGTCACTTATATATACGATCATATCATCTGCAAAGAGTGATATTTTGACTTCATCTTTTGCAATTTGTATCCCTTTGATCTCCTTTTGTTGTCGAATTGCTCTGGCTAGGACTTCAAGTACAATGTTGAATAGGTATGGAGAAAGTGGACAGCCTTGTCTAGTCCCTGATTTTAGAGGGATTGCTTCAAGCTTCTCACCATTTACTTTGATGTTGGCTACTGGTTTTCTGTAGATTGCTTTTATCATGTTTAGGTATGGGCCTTGAATTCCTGATCTTTCCAAGACTTTTATCATGAATGGGTGTTGGATCTTGTCAAATGCTTTTTCCGCATCTAACGAGATGACCATGTGGTTTTTGTCTTTGAGTTTGTTTATATACTGGATTACGTTGATGGATTTCCGTATATTGAACCATCCCTGCATCCCTGGGATGAAACCTACTTGGTCAGGATGGATGATTGTTTTGATGTGTTCTTGGATTCGGTTAGCAAGAACTTTATTGAGGATTTTTGCATCAATATTCATAAGGGATATTGGCCTGAAGTTCTCTATCTTTGTTGGGTCTTTTTGTGGTTTAGGTATCAGAGTAATTGTGGCTTCATAGAATGAGTTGGGTAGAGTACCTTCTGTTTCTATTTTGTGGAATAGTTTGTGAAGAACTGGGATTAGATCTTCTTTGAAGGTCTGATAGAACTCTGCACTAAACCCATCTGGTCCTGGGCTTTTTTTAGTTGGGAGACTATTAATGACTGCTTCTATTTCTTTGGGGGATATAGGGCTGTTTAGATCATTAACCTGATCTTGATTCAACTTTGGTACCTGGTATCTGTCTAGGAACTTCTCCATTTCATCCAGGTTCTCCAGTTTTGTTGAGTATAGCCTTTGGTAGAAGGATCTGATGGTGTTTTGGATGTCTTCAGGATCTGTTGTTATGTCTCCTTTTTCATTTCTGATTTTGTTAATTAGGATGCTTTCCCTGTGCCCTCTAGTGAGTCTGGTTAAGGGTTTATCTATCTTGTTGTTTTTCTCAAAGAACCAGCTCCTTGATTGGTTGATTATTTGAATAGTTTTTCTTGTTTCCACTTGGTTGATTTCGCCCCTGAGTTTGATTATTTCCTGCAGTCTACTCATCTTGGGTGAATTTGCTTCCTTTTGTTCTAGTGCTTTTAGGTATGTTGTCAAGCTGCTAATGTGTGCTCTCTCTAGTTTCCTTTTGGAGGCACTCAGAGCTATGAGTTTTCCTCTTAGAAATGCTTTCATTGCGTCCCATTAGTTTGGGTAAGTTGTGGCTTCATTTTCATTGAACTCTAAAAATTCCTTAATTTCTTTCTTTATTCCTTCCTTGACCAAGGTATCATTAAGAAGAGTGTTGTTCAGTTTCCATGTGAAGGTTGGCTTTCTATTATTTATTTTGTTATTGAAGATCAGCCTTAGTCCATGGTGATCTGATAGGATGCATGGGACAATTTCAATATTTTTGTATCTGTTGAGGCCTGTTTTGCTGTCCACTTTCTCCATACCTATTCAACATAGTACTTGAAGTCCTAGCCAGAGCAATTCGACAACAAAAGTAGATCAAAGGGATACAAATTGGAAAAGATGAAGTCAAAATATCACTTTTTGCAGATGATATGATAGTATATATAAGTGACCCTAAAAATTCCACCAGAGAACTCCTAAACCTGATAAACAGCTTCGGTGAAGTAACTGGATATAAAATTAACTCAAACAAATCAATGGCCTTTCTCTACACAAAGAATAAACAGGCTGAGAAAGAAATTAGGGAAACAACACCCTTCTCAATAGTCACAAATAATATAAAATATCTTGGCGTGACTCTAACTAAGGAAGTGAAAGATCTGTAAAATAAGAACTTCAAGTCTCTGAAGAAAGAAATTATAGAAGATCTCAGAAGATGGAAAGATCTTCCATGCTCATGGATTGGCAGGATCAACATTTTAAAAATGGCTATCTTGCCAAAAGCAATCTACAGATTCAATGCAATCCCCATCAAAATTCCAACTCAATTCTTCAATGAATTAGAAAGGGCAATCTGCAAATTCATCTGGAATAACAAAAAACCTAGGATAGCAAAAACTCTTCTCAAGGATAAAAGAACCTCTGGTGGAATCACCATGCCAGACCTAAAGCTTTACTACAGAGCAATTGTGATAAAAACTGCGTGGTACTGGTATAGTGACAGACAAATAGACCAATGGAATAGAATTGAAGACCCAGAAATGAACCCACACACCTACGGTCACTTGATCTTCGACAAGGGAGCTAAAACCATCCAGTGGAAGAAAGACAGCATTTTCAACAAATGGTGCTGGCACAACTGGTTGTTATCATGTAGAAGAATGCGAATCGATCCATTCCTATCTCCTTGTACTAAGGTTAAGTCTAAGTGGATCAAGGAACTTCACATAAAACCAGAGACATTGAAACTTATAGAGGAGAAAGTGGGGAAAAGCCTTGAAGATATGGGCACAGGGGAAAAATTCTTGAATAGAACAGCAATGGCTTGTGCTGTAAGATCGAGAATTGACAAGTGGGACCTCATGAAACTGCAAAGCTTCTGCAATGCAAAAGACACCATCAATAAGACAAAAAAAACCACCAACAGATTGGGAAAGGATCTTTACCTATCCTAAATCAGATAAGGGTCTAATATCCAATATATATAAGGAACTCAAGAAGGTGGACTCCAGAAAGTCAAATAACCCCATTAAAAAATGGGGCTCAGAATTGAACAAAGAATTCTCACCTGAAGAATACCAAATGGCAGAGAAGCACCTGAAAAAATGTTCAACATCCTTAATCATCAGGGAAATGCAAATCAAAACAACCCTGAGATTCCACTTCACAGCAGTCAGAATGGCTAAGATCAAAAATTCAGGTGACAGCAGATGCTGGCGAGGATGTGGAGAAAGAGGAACACTCCTCCATTGTTGGTGGGATTGCAAGCTTGTACAACCACTCTGGAAATCAGTCTGGCGATTCCTCAGAAAATTGGATATAGTATTACGGGAGGATCCAGCAATACCTCTTCTGGGCATATATCCAGAAGATGTCCCAACCGGTAAGAAGGACACATGCTCCACTATGTTCATAGCAGCCCTATTTATAATAGCCAGAAGCTGGAAAGAACCCAGATGTCCCTCAACAGAGGAATGGATACAGAAATTATGGATTTGTAACTCTTTAGCAGTGTTCTCCTCAATTCTTTATGGGATTTTTGTGCTTCCTCTTTACTGTCTTCTACCTGTTTACCAGTGTTCCTTTGTATTTCTTTAAGTGTGTTATTAAAGTTTTTCTTGAAGTCCTCTACCATCATCAGGAGATATGCTTTTAGATCCGTGTCTAGCTTTTCCGGTGTGTTGGGGTGCCCTGGACTGGGCGAAGTGGGAGTGCTGGGTTCTGATGATGGTGAGTGGTCTTGGTTTCTTTTAGTAAGATTATTACGTTTACCTTTCGCCATCTGGTAATCTCTGGGGTTAGTTGTTGTCGTTGTCACTGTTTAAAGATTGGAGCAGAAGCTGTGTTCCACTCACCAGCAGTCTCAAAATCCTGTGGCGGGGGTCGTGGGTAGCTGGCGGTACCCCGGTGCTGGTCCAGCCGGAAGAGGCCTGTGGTCCTACTCAGGCCGGTTTTCTGCTTCCCTAACTAATGCAGTCTCAGGTCCCACGCAATTGGATTAGAGCAGAAGCTGTGTTCCACTCTCCAGAAGTCTTAAGATCCTGTGGCGGGTGTTGTGGGTAGCTGGTGAGTGTCAGCCGACCCTGCGCCCTAGCTACCCCGGTGCTTTTCTGACCCGAAGAGGCTTGTGGCCCTACGTAGGCCGGATTTCTGCCTCCCCCACCAAAGCAGTCTCAGGTCCCGCGTGATTGGACTGGAGCAGAAGCTGTGTTCCACTCACCAGCAGTCTCAAAATCCTGTGGCGGGGGTCGTGGATAGCTGGCGGGTGTCAGCCGACCCTGCGCTCTACCTACCCCGGTGCTGATCCGGCCGGATGAGGCCTGTGGCCCTACTCAGGCCGGTTTCTGCTTCCCTAACTAATGCAGCCTCAGGTCCAGCGCGCTATTGGATTGGAGCAGAAGCTGTGTTCCACTCACCAGAAGTCTTAAGATCCTGTGGAGGATGTTGTGGGTAGCTGGCGAGTGTCAACCGACCCTGCGCCCTAGCTACCCCAGTGCTTTTCTGACCGGAAGAGCGTCTCTGGCCTTTTTACTATTCTAAAACCAGCCCAGAGACTGAGCTTGTGTCTTGCTAATTTGCAACTGAATAAAGTACCTGAACTTCCCCAAAAGAAGCTTTGCAATGTTACTCTTCACTGTCTAAGATTTTTGTTTTTCAAGCAGGTCAATCTACACCTTCAGCAGGACTGCAGTGGGCACGCATCCCTGCCCCCTAGAGCATAAAGGAGGCAGCTACTATTTTCATTTCAGCAGTTTTGTGACTTTGGGTCTAATTTGAGATTTAGGCTTAGTTAAAAAGGCAGATATTTCTAATATTAAAAGAGATTAGTTTTTCTTTTGATAGACGGCCTTAGTTTCTTAGCTGGCCTCTGGCTTTTCACACTTGCTGTTACTACAACGTCCCCTTAGTTCCTCAGGCTGTGGGAATAACAGAGATGAAGAGGATGACTTCCAGCTCCTATTTCAGTCACAAATCGTGGTGTTACTAATGACATAATTCTTGTCTAGGCCTTGCTAAATCTGAGGTTGACAATTCTCCTTTAGGAGCTGCACAATACTCAGAATTATGCATACTGGTTCGTGATCATACGAATACAGTATGGGTATCGCTTGGTGCAGAGAACTTCTGCAGGGAGAGGTCCAGATTGACCAGTTCTAAGTTCCCTGTGTGATATACCCAGTTTGAATAGAGGTTGGTATCTATTTCCAGCTAAAACCAAAAATATCTAAGGTTCTGCCTCCCGTCCCCAAAAGATACCAAGAGCCACAGGTGTGGGTAGTGACAGCACCCACGGGAAGAATCGAGACAATGTCCACTCAAGCCAAGGTTAAAAGCCCACTCATCTACAGATGAGGAAATCATTTGATTACCTCAGTTAAGCATTGCCTTATTAAACTTAATTAATAGGGGGAGAGAGAAGTTAGAGACTGTACTGTTGGAAGGGCAAGCCCTTCACAGCCTCCAACCCTAAAAAAGCCAATTGGCCTTGTACTACAGAGCCGGTCATACCCCTCCTCCCTGTTTCCCGCCTGTCATCCAAAAATGTAGAAAAAAATCAACTCAGTGTTATTCTTAATAAAGTACATTTCAAATTTGTACAGTCAACCCTCGCCAGGGTACCAATGACCTACTTAAAATTCAACTAGGAAGTTACCTTTTCAGTACTAATTAACATTTTAAAGTCAGAACCTACTACTCAGGGCTTTTCTGTTAGTTGTTTACTAGGACAAAAAGGGCAGTCTTATCCAGATACGGTTTTCCATGAGAAAAGTTAGAGATTCCCACTAAGACAGGTTTCTTCATTGGACCCTAAAAATTCAGACAAAATTATAGAACATAAATAAATTTTTTGCCTCAGTCCAGTTTTGTTTAATATTATTTAAAGGGGGAAAATGTTACCTCCTTCCAGCCTAGCAAGGCTGGCTGTGACCTGTTGTGCTGCTCTTTTAATGTGCCACTACCTGCCTGAGGCCCAACCTGCCAGAGGGCGAACCAGTTCTCTTCCAAGAATCTTCCTGAGTTAACACCAAACTGTGATCTTTGCGAGTTCCCACTAAAAGGCTGACCTATCTACTTCAAAAGAACTTTGCTTGGCCAGGGATGGGCCTCCCCTTTTCTTTCAGGCTTTTCTCCACGTTCTCCTCTATAAAATTTAGTGTCTCTGGTTTTATGTGGAGTTCATTGATCCAGCTAGATTTGAGCTTTGTTCAGGAGATAAGCATGAATTAATTTGCTATGCACACCTTCCCCGCCAGAAGAAGGTTGGCCTCCAGGAAGGGCGCTGACCCCTAGACAAGGTGAAAATGCCATCTTGTATTCTGGGTCTCTCAGATACCAGTCCTCAAAGGAGAACGCTTGAACCACAGAAGCAACAGAGGTTCTTCAATAGGGTCCTTTCCGGCCTTCATTTTCATATAGGAGGCAGAGCTGAAATCCACAGATCTGCGTACTTTCCCTGCCAGAAGAGTGTAGGCCTTCAGGGAGGGTTCTGACCCTGGGTCTCAGCCAGGAATCAGAGCTGAGACTCATTCTTCTGGGCACCTTCCCTGCCAGAGGAGATTCAGCCTCCAAGGAGGACTCTGACCCTGGGACAGAGGTGAGAAATCAATCCTGTATCCCAGGTCTCTCAGGAGAACACAGGGACCGCAGAAGCAACAGTCATGGAAACAGTGACTTCAGGCCTTCATCTTCAGCCAGGAGGCAGAGCAAAGCTCCAGACCTCTGTGCACCTTCCCTGCAAGAGGAGAACTTGCCTGCAGAGGGTGCTATGACCAATCAGACTCAAGAGAGAGTTGGACTCCCATAAGTGCTTACAGAGGCTAATGCAATCACAGTAAGAACAAGCTGCAGCCAGAGACACCTAGAACAACTAAGACCACAGTTTACCAGATGGCAAAAGGCAAACTAAGAATCTAACTAACAAAAACCAAGACCACTGGGCATCACCAGTACTTTCACCACAGTGAGTCCTGGATGCCCCAACACACCCAAAAAGCAAGATTCAGATTTAAAAGCCTATCTCATGATGCTGGTAGAGGAATTTAAGAAGAGCATTAATAACTCACTTAAATAAATACAGGAGAACACTGTTAAACAGGTAGAAGTTCTTTTTTTTTCTTTTTTTTTTAATTAGGTATTTTCCTAAATTACATTTCCAATGCTATCCAAAAAGTACCCAATACACTCCCCTCCCAGTCCTCCACCCACCCACAGCCAACCCTTGGCCCTGGCATTGCCCTGTACTGGGGCGTATAAAGTTGGCAAGTCCAATGGGCTACTCTTTCCAGTGATGGCCGAATAGGCCATCTTTTGATACAACTACAGCTAGAGTCAAGAGCTCTGGGGTACTGGTTAGTTCATAATAATGTTCCACCTATGGGGTTGCAGTTCTCTTTAGCTCCTTGGGTACTTTCTCTAGCTCCTCCATTGGGGGCCCTGTGATCCATCCAATAGCTGACTGCGAGCATCCACTTCTGTGTTTGGTAGGCCCCGCCATTGTCTCACAAGAGACAGCTATATCTGGGTCCTTTCAGCAAAATCTTGCTAGTGTATCCAATGGTGTCAGCGTTTGGAAGCTGATTATGGGACGGATCCCTGGATATGGCAGTCTTTAGATGGTCATCCTTTCTTCACAGCTCCAAACTTTATCTCTGTAACTCTTTCCATGGGTGTTTTATTCCCAACTCCAAGAAGGGGCACAGAGTCCAAACTTTGGCCTTCGTTCTTTGAGTTTCATGCATTTAACAAATTGTATCTTATATCTTGGGTATCCTAAGTTTTTGGGCTAATATCCACTTATAAGTGAGTACATCTTGTGTGAGTTCCTTTGTGAATATGTTACCTCACTCAGGATGATGCCCTCCAGATCCATCCATTTGCCTAGGAATTTCATAAATTCATTCCTTTTAATAGCTGAGTAGTACTCCATTGTGTAAATGTACCACATTTTCTGTATCCATTCCTCTGTTGAGGGGCATCTGGGTTCTTTCCAGCTTCTGGCTATTATAAATAAGGCTGCTATGAACATAGTGGAGCATGTGTTCTTCTTACCGGTTGGAACATCTTCTAGATATATGCCCAGGAGAGGTATTGCTGGATCCTCTGGTAGTATTCTGTCCAATTTTCTAAGGAACCGCCAAACTGATTTCCAGAGTGGTTGTACCAGCTTGCAATACCACCAACAATGAAGGAGTGTTCCTCTTTCTCCACATCCTCGCCAGCATCTGCTGTCACCTGAATTTTTGATCTTAGCCATTCTGACTGGTGTGAGGTGGAATCTCAGGGTTGTTTTGATTTGCATTTCCCTGATGATTAAGGATGTTGAACATTTTTTAGGTGCTTCTCTGCCATTCGGTATTCCTCAGGTGAGAATTCTTTGTTCAGTTCTGAGCCCCATTTTTTAAAGGGGTTATTTAATTTTCTAGAGTCCATCTTCTTGAGTTCTCTATATATATTAGATATAAGTCCCCTATCTGATTTAGGATAGGTAAAGATCCTTTCCCAATCTGTTGGTGGTCTTTTTGTCTAATTGATGGTGTCTTTTGCCTTGCAGAAGCTTTGCAACTTTATGAGGTCCCATTTATCGATTCTCGATCTTACAGCACAAGCCTTTGCTGTTCTATTCAGGAATTTTTCCCCTGTACCCATATCTTCGAGGCTTTTCCCTACTTTCTCCTCTATAAGTTTCAGTGTCTCTGGTTTTATGTGGAGTTCTTTAATCCACTTAGATTTGATACAAGGAGATAGGAATGGATCAATTCGCATTCTTCTAATGATAACCACCAGTTGTGCCAGCACCATTTGTTGAAAATGCTGTCTTTTTTCCACTAGATGGTTTTTGCTCCCTTGTCAAAGATCAAGTGACCATAGGTATGTGGGTTGATCTCAGGGTCTTCAATTCTGTTCCATTGGTCTACTTGTCTGTGGTTATACCAGTACCATGCAGTTTTTATCACAATTGCTCTGTAGTACAGCTTTAGGTCAGGCATTGTGATTCCACCAGAGGTTCTTTTATCCTTGAGAAGAGTTTTTGCTATCCTAGGTTTTTTGTTGTTCCAGATGAATTTGCAGATTGCCCTTTCTAATTCGTTGAAGAATTGAGTTGGAATTTTGATGGGGATTGCATTGAATCTGTAGAATGCTTTTGGCAAGATAGCCATTTTTACAATGTTAATACTGCCAATCCATGAGCATGGGAGGTTTTTCCATCTTCTGAGATCTTCTTTAATTTCTTTCTTCAGGGACGTGAAGTTCTTGTCATACAGATCTTTCACTTCCTTAGTTAGAGTCACGCCAAGGTATTTTATATTGTTTGTGACAATTGAGAAGGGTGTTGTTTCCCTTATTTCCTTCTCTGCCTGTTTATCCTTTGTGTACAGAAAGGCCATTGACTTGCTTGAGTTAATTTTATATCCACCTATTTCACCGAAGCTATTTATCAAGCTTAGGAGTTCTCTTGTGGAATTTTTAGGGTCACTTATGTATACTATCATATCATCTGCAAAAGGCGATATTTTGACTTCTTCTTTTCCGATTTGTATCCCCTTGATCTCCTTTTGCTGTCTAATTGCTCTGGCTAGGACTTCAAGTACAATGTTGAATAGGTAGGGAGAGAGTGGGCAGCCCTGTCTATTCCCTGGTTTTAGTGGGATTGCTTCCAGCTTCTTACCATTTACTTTGATGTTGGCTACTGGTTTGCTGTAGATTGCTTTTATCATGGTTAGGTATGGGCCTTGAATTCCTGATCTTTCCAAGACTTTTATCATGAATGTGTGTTGGATTTTGTCAAATGCTTTTTCAGCATCTAACGAGATGATCATGTGGTTTTTGTCTTTGATTTTGTTTATATAATGGATTACATTGTATATTGAACCATCCTTGCGTCCCTGGGATGAAACCTACTTGGTCAGGATGGATGATTGTTTTGATGTGTTCTTGAATTCGGTTAGCTAGAACTTTATTGAGGATTTTTGCATCAATATTCATAAGGAAAATAGGTCTGAAGTTCTCTATTTTTGTTGGGTCTTTATGTGGTTTAGGTATCAGAGTAATTGTGGCTTCATAGAATGAGTTGGGTAGAGTACCATCTGATTCTATTTTGTGGAATAGTTTGTGAAGAACTGGGATTAGATCTTCTTTGAAGGTTTGATAGAACTCTGCACTAAACCCATCTGGTCCTGGGCTTTTCCTGGTTGGGAGACCATTAATGACTGCTTCTATTTCTTTAGGGGATATGGTTCTGTTTAGATCATTAACCTGATCTTGATTTAACTTTGGTACCTGGTATCTGTCTAGAAACTTGTCCATTTCATCCAGGTTCTCCAGTTTTGTTGAGTATAGCCTTTTGTAGCAGGATCTGATGGTTTTTTGGATTTCTTCAGGGTATGTTGTTATGTCTCCCTTTTCATTTCTGATTTTGTTGATTAGAATATTTTCCCTACACCCTCTAGTGAGTCTGGCTAACGGTTTATCTATCTTGTTGATTTTCTTAAAGAACCAGCTCCTCCTTTGGTTGATTCTTTGAATTGTTCTTCTTGTTTCCACTTGGTTGATTTCACCCCGGAGTTTGATTATTTCTTGCCATCTACTCCTCTTGGGTGAATTTGCTTCCTTTCGTTCTAGAGCTTTTAGCTGTGTTGTCAAGCTGCTAATGTGTGCTCTCTCTAGTTTCTTTTTGGAGGCACTCAGAGCTATGAGTTTTCCTCTTAGAAATGTTTTCATTGCGTCCCATAAGTTTGGGTATGTTGAGGCTTCATTTTCATTAAACTCCAGAAAGTCCTTAATTTCTTTCTTTATTCCTTCCTTGACCAAGGTATCATTGAGAATAGTGTTGTTTAATTTCCACGTGTGTGTTGGCTTTCTATTATTTATTTTGTTATTGAAGATCAGTCTTAGTCCATGGTGATCTGATAGGGTGCATGGGACAATTTCAATATTATTGTATCTGTTGAGGCTTGTTTTGTGACCAATTATGTGGTCAATTTTGGAGAAGGTACCATTAGGTATTGAGAAGAAGGTATATCCTTTTGTTTTAGGATAAAATGTTCTGTAGATATCTGTCAGATCCATTTGTTTCATAACCTCTATTAGTTTCACTGTGTCCCTGTTATGTTTCTGTTTCCATGATCTGTCCATTGGTGAAAGTGGTGTGTTGAAGTCTCCCACTATTATTGTGTGAGGTGCAATGTGTGCTTTGAGCTTTACTAAAGTATCTTTAATGAATGAGGCTGCCCTTGTATTTGGAGCATAGATATTCAGAATTGATAGTTCCTCTTGCAGGATTTTACCTTTGATGAGAATGAAGTGCCCTTCCTTGTCTTTTTTGATGACTTTGGGTTGGAAGTCAATCTTATCAGATATTATAATGGCTACTCCAGCTTGTTTCTTCCTACCATTTGCTTGGAAAATTGTTTTCCAGCCTTTCATTCTGAGGAAGTGTCTATCTTTTTCTCTGAGATGAGTTTCCTCTAAGCAGCAAAATGTTGGGTCCTGTTTCTGTAGCCAGCCTGTTAGTCTATGTCTTTTTATTGGGGAGTTGAGTCCATTGATATTAAGAGATATTAGGGAGAAGTAATTGTTGTTTCCTTTTATTTTTGTTGTTAGAGTTGGTGTTCTGTTCTTGTGGCTGTCTTCTTTTAGGTTTGTTGAGGGATTACCTTCTTGCTTTTTCTAGGCCGTGCTTTCCATCCTTGTATTGGTTTTTTTCTGTTATTATCCTTTGAAGTGCTGGTTTTGTGGAAAGATAATGTGTGAATTTGGTTTTGTCGTGGAATACTTTGGTTTCTCCATCTATGGTAATTGAGAGTTTGGCTGGGTATAGTAGCCTGGGCTGGAAATTGTGTTCTCTTAGTTTCTGTACAACATCTGTCCAGGCCCTTCTGGCTTTCATAGTCTGTGGTGAAAAATCCGGTGTAATTCTGATAGGCGTGCCTTTATATGTTACTTGACCTTTTTCCGTTACTGCTTTTAGTATTCTATCTTTATTTAGTACATTTGTTGTTCTGATTATTATGTGTCGGGAGGTATTTCTTTTCTGGTCCAGTCTATTTGGAGTTCTGTAAGCTTCTTGTATGTTCATGGGCATCTCTTTCTTTAGGTTTGGGAAGTTTTCTTCTATCATTCTGTTGAAGATATTTGCTGGTCCTTTGAGTTGAAAATCTTCATTCTCATCTACTCCTATTATCCGTAGGTTTGGTCTTCTCATTTTGTCCTGGATTTCCTGGATGTTTTGAGTTAGGATCTTTTTGGATTTTGTATTTTCTTTGATTGTCGTGCTGTTGTTCTCTATGGAGTCTTCTGCACCTGAGATTCTCTCTTCCATCTCTTGTATTCTGTTGCTGATGCTCACATCTATGGTTCCAGATTTCTTTTCTAGGGTTTCTATCTCCAGCATTGCCTCAATTTGGGTTTTCTTCATTGTCTCTTCTTCCCTTGTTAGGTCTTGGATGGTTTCATTCAATTCCATCACCTGTTTGGTCTGGTTTTCCTGCAATTCTTTAATGGATTTTTGTGCTTCCTCTTTAATGTCTTTTACCTGTTTAGCAGTGTTCTCCTGTATTTCTTTAAGTGTGTTATTAAAGTCCTTCTTGATGTCCTCTACCATCATCATGAGATATGCTTTTAGATCCGGGTCTAGCTTCTCCGGTGTGTTGGGCTGCCCTGGACTGGGTGAAGTGGGAATGCTGGGTTCTGATGATGGTGAGTGGTCTTGGTTTCAGAAGTCTCAAATTCCTGTGGTGGGTGTAGTGGGTAGCTGGCAGGTGTCAGCCGACCCTGCGCTCTAGCTACCCCGGTGCCAGTCAGACCGGAAGACCAGGTAGAAGTTCTTAAAAAGGAAGCACAAAAATCCCTTAAAGAATAAGAGGAAAATAATTAGGTAGAAGTCCTTAAAGAAAAAACACAAAAATCTGTTAAAGAATTTCAGTAAAACCCAACCAAACTGGTTACTGAATTGAACAAAACCATCCAAGATCTAAAAATATAAGCAGAAACAATAAAGAAAACTCAAAGGGACACAACTCTGGAGATAGAAATCCTAGGAAAGAAATCAGGAAACAGAGATGCATCAGCAACAGAATACAAGGGATGGAAGAGAGAATCTCAAGTGCAGAAGATTCCATAGAAAACATGGACACAACAATCAAAGAAAATGCAAAATGCAAAAATATCCTAACTCAAAACACCCAGGAAATCCAGGACATAATGAGAAGACCAAACCTAAGTATAATAGTTGTTACCTCCTTCCAGCCTAGCTAGGCTGGCCTCAGACCATCTGCCACTTAGGCGGAGCCACCTGTTGTGCTCTTTCTCATCACTCTCCTGTGATGTGCCACTACCTGCCTGAGGCCTAACTGGTTCTCCAAGATTTTCCTGAGTTAGCACAGAACTGTGATCCTTTTCAGTTCCCACTAAAAGGCTGATCTGTCTACTTCAAAGGAACTTTGTGTGGCTGGAAATGGGCCTCCCCTCTTCCTTATAAAGCGTGTTTGCCAACATTAAAGTTGAGCTTTGATCAGGATCTTGTCTTAGCTCCATCCTTTCTCATGCCACCTAGATTCCCTCTTTTCTTCCAGATTCCAAGATGCCTTCCAGGCTCAAACCCGGACATGTGAGCCGCTCCCTGGACTCAACAAATAGTTATAGATGAGAATGAAGATTTTTAACTTAAAGGGACAGTGAATGTCTTCAACAAAATTATAGAAAAAAACTTCCCTAACCTAAAAAAAGAGATGCCCATGAACATACAAGAAGCCTATAGAACTCTGAATAAACTGGACAAGAAAAGAAATTGCTACACAACACATAATAATCAGAACAACAAATGCACTAAATAAAGATAGAATATTAAAAGCAGTAAGGGAAAAAGATCAAGTAACATATAAAGGCAGACATTTTAGAATTACAACAGACTTCTCACCAGAGACTATGAAAGCCAGAAGATGCTGGAAAGATATTATACAGACCCTAAGAGAACACAAATGCCAACCCACACTAATATACCCAGTAAACTATCAATTACCATAGATGGAGAAACCAAAGTATTCCAAGACAAAACTGAATTTTCACAATATCTTTCCATGAATCCAGCCCTTCAAGGGATAATAAAGGGAAAACTCCAACACAAGGAGGGAAATGAAGCTCTAGAAAAAGCAAGAAAGAAATCTGTCAACAAACCTAAAAGAAGATAGCCACAAGAACAGAATCCCAACTCTAACAACAAAAATAACAGGAAACAACAAATACTTTTCCTTAATGTCTCTTAATGTCAATGTACTCAATTCCCCAATAAAAAGACATAGACTGACTGACTGGCTACATAAACAGGACCCAACATTTTGCTGCTTATAGGAAACCCACCTCAGGGACAAAGACAGACACTACCTCAGAGTAAGAGGCTGGAAAACAATTTTCCAAGCAAATGGTCAGAAGAAACAAGTTGGAGTAGTCATTCTAATATGGAATAAAATTGATTTCCAAACCAAAGTTATCAAAAAAAGACAAGACAGGGCACTTCATACACATCAAAGGTACAATCTTCCTAGATGAATTCTTGGAATATCTATGCTCCAAGTGCAAAGGCATGTAAATTCATTAAAGAAACTATAGGAAAGCTTGAACAATACATTGTTCCTCACACAATAATCATGGGAGACTTTAACACCCCACTATCATCAATGCACAGATCCTGGAAACAGAAACTAAACAAAGACACATTGAAATTAACAGAAGTTATGAAACAAATGGATTTAACCGATATCTACAGAACATTTTATCCTAAAACAAAATAATATACCTTCTTCTCGGGACCACATGGTACCTTCTGAAAGTTGACTATATAATTGGTCACAAAAAAAGGCCTCAACAGATACAAAAGTATTGAAATTATCCCATGCATCCTCTCAGACCACCACGGACAAAGGCTGATCTTATATAACAACAAAAATAATAGGAAGCCAAATTTCACTTGGACGTTGTACTCAATGATACCTTTATCACACACGATTCAGCTTAACCTCACTGGAAATAGGAATTCTAGATTCAGCCATTGAGATCTATTTTCTATAAGTATTCCTTTATGCTTGACATTACCTCATACTCAAGTTAGAATATACACTCCAGGAAAGTAAATGGTTTTTTAGTACATTCTCAGACTGAAACACTAGAGTTGTTTGCTTTCTACAAACACAGTTTTTCTAAGTTAGAAAAATATAACAGTACTGGAGATAATTTTCTGTGTAATTTCTTACAATTTTAACAATTTACATCTAATATGGAAATTAAAATCATATTCACTTGCATAATATTTTATAACAAGTCTTCCCTCTCACAAAGCTCAGCAATAGAATATTGAGTCTATTTGACTTAAGTGTCATGCAGCTAAATATTAATAAAGCTACTAATGATTTAACATGGTCAAGGTTTCTCTACAATAACTGTAGGCAGGGCAATGTATAATGGAGGCAATGGTTGGTCTCATATGACCCTATCATCTTGTATGCTTATGATATCATTTTGTATGAAATAGGTCACAGATGCTGCCTAAGACCTACTGAGTGTGATTTTAAGAAGGGACTGTTGCCTTAGAAAACTGAAGAATAGTTAGCTGAGATCTGTATGAGAAAAGAAAGGTAAATTCTGATAAAAGCGTACTCTGTTATCACTTGGACCAAGCCCCAGATTCACCTTAATTCTGTGAGATCATGAAAGGCAATAAGGGAACCTGGACTGGAAGTTATACTTGTTTTGCTGGCAAACAATAGAAAAAAAGAAGAAGCAACAGAGAACAAGCTGTAGAAAAATAATGACTACACAGAGTACTGTAGAGATATCCTGACTCTATACTGACTTTGCAGTATGGTTGCTAATAATTCATTGTGTGAATGTACTTAAATAATTGAGCACCAGTATGTTAATCATCTAGGTATAATTGGAGTATATCATATCATGTTCTTTGTTTTTATAATGAAGTTATTCACTTAACTTATTTATAAAAATAAACTTTAATCATAGATGTAGTCTTAGCTTGGGCTATTGGTGCTGTGAAAAAATGTCATTACCAAAACAAGTTGGGGAGAAAAGGTTTATTTGGCTTACATTTCCATATCACTGTTCACGATTAAGGGAAATCAGAATAGGAACTCTGACAAGGCAGGAATCTGGAAGTAGGAGGAGCTTATGCAGAGGCCATGCATGGGTGCTGCTTAGTGGCAGCTTATTCCCCATGATTTGCTCAGCCTAGTTTCTTATAAAACCCAGGACCACCAGCTCAGACGTGTCCCCATTTACAATGAACTGGGTCCTCCCCTGTGGGGCCATAGGTGTAGGGGAAGACGGGGGAGGGAGAGAATGCCCATGTCCAACCAGACTTCTGGTGCTCTGTGCAGGCTGAGGCACTCACTTCACAGCTGGGGGTGGACAAGGGGCAGCCCCTGGTACCAGGTACTCAGTCTCTGGCATCCCATGCCAGATATGACAGAGGAACTGAGAACAGAATAGGGGCCCTGGGGTAGCACTAAGCCCTGGAGATATCGGAAGAGGGGGCAGGGGGAAGACGAGGGGGGCACTGCGTGGTTCCCATACAGGCAAGTGTGTTTAATTCAGGCCTTGATGAACAGAGACAGTCTATGGTTTTAGAGCTTTATTGTAGAAAGGCAGGGGAAAAGTGAGAAGATAAGCAAGAGAGAGAGAGAGAGAGAGAGAGAGAGAGAGAGAGAGAGAGAGAGAGAAGCCTAGTTTTTGAACTAGGTCACTCAAAGTCTTGGACAATTTGGAGTTCTGATGAAGGTTTCTGTGTGCGGAGAGTCTTCTTTAGCTGGTTCCATCTCTCATGGATGGCATAGCCATTCTCTGCTACCATTTATGGGGCCGTGGGTGTAGTGGGTGTAGCAGAAGAGGCAGGGAGGGAGAGAGTGCCCATGTCTGGCCAGAGTTCAAGTGCTCTGAGCAAGCAGATGTGAGAGGACTGCCAGATGCTTTCCATGTGGCCCTGGGGTGGGCATCCGGCTGTGTGAAGCCACTGACCCCACACGGCAGGGGGTAGACAAGGGTCATCCCCTGGTACCAGGTTCTCAGTCTCTGGCATCCCACACCGGTTATGACAGAGGAGCTGAGAACAGATGAGGGGCCCTAGGGATACGGAACTCCCCTGCAATACAGCACTAGGCCCTGGAGATATGGGAAGAGGGGGCAGGGGAGAGAGGAGGGGGGAACTGGTTGGTTCCCATACCGGCAAGTGTCTTTAGTCCAGGCCTGGATGAACAGAGACAGTCTATGGTTTTAGAATTTTATTGTAGAAAGGCAGGGGAAAAACGAGAAAATAAAAGAGAGAGAGAGAGAGAGAGAGAGAGAGAGAGAGAGAGAGAGAGAGAGAGAGAGAGAGAGAGAGAGAGAGAGAGAGAGAGACTGGACATGGCCAAGAGGAGAGAAGGGAGAAGGAAAAGAGAGAAAAGGAGCTAGAGAGTAAGAAAGGTGAAGGCTTAGAGAAAGAGAGGTAAAAGCTTAGAGAGAGGGAGAGAGAGCTTAGAGATCAAGGAGGGGCTAAGCATCCCCTCTTATAGTGGGCTTGTTATCTGCTGATGCTAGGCAACTGTGAGTAGGAGTCTAGACAGAAGGCCAGAACCTTGTGACATTGTGTGACTGAAAGCCACAAGACACTCCTGTGGGGGTTGTTGGGGGAGATAACTTCAACAGGAGCCAGGGGGTCAAGGAGACATGAGGGAACACCTTCTGTCCCATGTATGTGAAAATTACCACCACAGGCTGTCTGTACATAGCTCATTGCCCCACACTCCCCTATGAATCACCAATTAAAAATGCCACAGGCTTGCCTACACCTGATCTTATGGAGGAATTTTCTCAATTGAGGTTCCTTTATTTTAAGTCAGTCAAGCATATGTCATGTTAATATAAAACTATCCAGCACAAACATATTCAAAAAGATAATATGTATTTTAAAAGATTTTTGTCTAAAATTTCACAAAAATCATTGGCCACTAGGCTGGTCATGTATTGCCTGGGATCATTCAGAAATGTTAATGTTAAACTCTGTAAATCTGTCCTACAAATATCTCAAATATTTATATTTCAAAGATCCTAGAAAGCAGTAAAATTATTCAGAGACCTGAAGGAGATCAGCAAAATGTACCTACAGCAAAACATGCTGGGAAATGGCTTTATTTTTGTTGGGCATCAATGATACCCATCATTGTCTCAGTGTCAGCTGAAAGAACAAGATCATCTTTACTGACATATCATCTTCTTGTGAATGTGATACCTCAGGCTACAACTCAGTGTAATCTTGATATCATATTTTACTCTGATTATTTCCCTTTTGCTTGGGAAAGTAAAATGTTTCTCACCCTAGAACAATACAAGAATCCACTGGTGTTTACCATTCTTCAAAGGCATTCAGTATCAGGGCTTAATTTTGTTTTACTACAGAGATTCTTTTCTCATCCGTTTAGTTCTAGTGACTTCATATTAATTTCCTATGCACTAGCAATTAATTCTTTATTTTAGAAAAGTATGAATTAATTATTATTGATTCATTGGAACCTGGCTTGGTCTGGTTATTCCTTCATAGAGAGTTGGCTCATAGGATTAGAATATTTATATCATCCCATGCTTTTTTGAATTGTGAGCCTGTTGTATGACAGAGCATAAAAAAAATTAGGAAACAAATCAGAAATATAACCTAGGTTTTCATTTGTTTCTAATATGCAAAAAGTGAAGTCTAATGAGATGCTTCCAATTAGGAATAATTAAAATGTAAAATATTAATGAATTTATACATCAGTCATTTTGTAAGAATCATTGAATTTTAAACAATGTAAATAATCATTTTTATTTGCACCACACACTCTTTATGATATATTATTCAAGTGGAAGTCTGCTCACAATTTTGCAAATGTAAATGTGAATGATTCCTTCTTTTAAGGAGTTTCATTGAAGGCACACTCAGTTTCACTTTAAACTATTGGGCAATTCACAAAATGTCCCCAAGTCCTGATTTTCTCCTCACATTAATTTTCCTCCTTTGCATGATAAATTAGTCCAATTAATGACTCAAAGCAAGAAAGTGAAAATTTTCTACCAGTAACATGTGAAGACACCAAATCAGGAAACTGAAGAAGACACTGAGGGGTGGAAAGCAATCTCACGTGATTAGCAGGAATAATTTTGCATTTAATTACACATTCTATTTAGTCTTCATCAACATTCAAGATGCTCTTAGTTCTTGGGTTCTTTAATGCAAAGAATTTACACCAGGGACATTGAAATTTTAATTTAGCCCTGGTCAAGAGTAAAGGAGAAGGTAAGCACATCATCCAGAGCGTAGGGCAGCCTCCGCTGAGCTTCAGTGTCAAGACTGTTTCTATTACCTATATGTACCAGGTTTGACCTACAATTTCTTCTTATCTTGCCCACACATGGGATATCCTGGGAGTGGTCTCTTTCTTGGAACAGGTGAAGTCCTTTTTTATATGTGATCTTTACCCACAATTCAGTCTGTTAAACTGAAAAAATATGTATAAAAGTATAACTACCCACAGAGTTAAGAAGTTTGCTAGGGAAAAGGGCAGCAATGTCATATGCATGATCCTGAAGGGTGAGGAGTATGTGTTTCCTGAGACCTGGTCAGAGTTTTAAAAGACCACCAATGTTCTCCCACTTACTAATCTGACTGGCTTAGCAAGATATTTCATATCATACTCAGCTGAAGCCTCCTTACTCACCTACCTCAGTGTTTCTTGTGATGCCTGATCACTCTGTCCTGCTTTAAGCAAACCCACTGTTATGTCTCTTGAACAGAATCACCCTCAGTCCAGTTGTTTTTCCTCAGTAATTTTCCATCTTGTTACCTGAACCCTGAAATCTGGCTTAATATTTTCACTTTTCCATGGTATGTTCAAAATTCAGTCCAAGATTCTGGTTCAGGCTATTACTCTAAAGATGATTCAATAGTTTGATTAATCATCAGCCAGTTCTCTGTACTCAAATAGTGAGTTTCCAGTTACTGATTCTTGAATTGTTTTTTTCATCGATTTTTCCCCTCAGAAAATAATTAACCTCTGCACAAACCCAGCAAATATCCTGGATATTCTATCACGAGGTATCAAAACTGCCTATCCTGTTGATTGTTAGTGAACAAAAGCCAACTAGATATATCCAAATGAAAGAGATAGTCTTCTTCCTTACTTTAACAAGGGAGAGTACTGAAAACTTCTTTGCTTAGCTTAGCTTTAGTAAAGCTTCTGGATCCTATTCTAAATTTTTCTCTGCATGTCTCCAAATACATGTTACAGAAAAAATTCCTTGCAAGGCCATTGAAGAAGTCTACCCCACCCTTTAGATGGCCACTTAAATTTGATGGGGCTCCTTATCTTTCCTCTTTCTGCAGGTGATGACCAGTCACCCTGATTGGCCTCAGCAAATATCCTGTTGATTCAGTGTACATAGTATTTCCCTCACTCCAATCTTCCTGAGTTGTTCACCAATTGTATGGTTTTCACTTTGTCCTAAACTTGGCTATAAATCATTCTGAGTTGCTCTCGACTCATTTCAAAATCCTATTGCACCGGTCCACCATAAGGATGGTCTTTCTTATAATATTTTACTGGCTATTATTGAAATGCTTTTTATGAACAGTGTACCTTGAAAATAAAACATAATATCCAAAAATAAGAAATTGGAAAAGAATGGTAAACTATAAATTCCATTCTGCTCATTATTTCTTGTATATAGTTCTGCATAGGTTCAAGAATATTCCTTTCTAATACTCCATAAATCACTGTAATGAAATACTATGTTTTGTATAAACATATTAGAATCAAATTATTCTTATTTGCAACAAAATACTTGACTAAGATACAACTGCAACAGATTCAAGCTATCTTGATACTCTCTGCCATCAGGGATCCTGAAACAATAAATCTATCTAAACGCAGAACCACTGGACTCAGGGACCATAGTAAATCATTCTCTTCATAAATAGATTCCTGTATTTGCCACATAGTAAAATAATGTGATACAAGCCAGGTTTAGTGGTGCATACTGTTAATGTCAACTCTCAGTAGTCAGAACCAGGCTAGTCTAAGGCCAGTCTAATGTACATATGTGAGTCCAGAACCAACACAACTCTATAAGCACACCCTGTCTCAAAATAACAACAGCAAAATCTCCAAAACAGCAAAAGAATATAACATACACCACAACCATTTCAAGTGTCATTGGTTTACTCTATTTATTTCTGCATAAAGGGCAGTGTGGTATATGTTATCTTAACCAAATGGTCATAGAGTAAAGGCTTATCCTCCAGGTCCTGGTGCTATTAGAACTTAGTAAAAGGGCCTAATTGGAAGAACTCATATGTATGGATGCATGATCTTGAATGGTATATTAGCTCTTAGCTTCCTGCTTTTGCTTCTTGTAGCATCCAGTGGTTGTGTGGAGAACTGCTTTGCTCTGCCATATTCTACAGTGTGCATTTTCTGGCCATAGACTGTAAGTCAACGCTGTACTTAACAAAAGTTGAAACCTTAATTCAAAATCAATTTTTGAGCCAAATAAATTAGCCATTTTGGGTATTTTTTACAGAGATGTAAAGCTGTACAACTTGGATTGATTCCATTTGATGACTGTTATGAATGCTGCTACCTTATATGTTCATGATACAAATTTAGTAAACATTTTGGCTATAGTTGCTTTATTAATTAAATTTTTTTCATTGAAAATTTTAGACTGGTCTATTTTTAGTTATTAAAAATGACTTATATTAAATGTTTAACCATGAAATTAATATGGCATGGGTTGAAATAGTGATAGATGAAAACAGAACTAGGTTTTCATCCTTATACCTTATGATTGATTATACCAGCAAATGTTTAATCTTTGATTTTTATGTCTTTATTGCAAATTGACACTTGATATATAGTTTTTAAAAAGCATATATCACATTTTCCTTTATTTCACACAGCACATTTTATCAAGCTTACTGATTTTAAACAGAATGAACTAAAGTTTAATTACAAGTATAAAGAGATTTTAAATGATTGTTTGATGCTAAATTAATTGAAGATTTAAAAAGGTGAACTTAGAATACTCATAAAAGATATCTACAAGCAGTGTTTTATGCTTTCTGTTGAATTATTGTGTTTTTGGTTGGTTGGGTTTTTTTGTTTGTTTGGGTTTTGTAAATGAATCCAATGCTAGTAACTCCCATGGAAATTCATGGTATGGAAAACAGTAGGCACAAGTTAATCATTTTGTCCATGAATTATGATTTATAACTAATAGTTAAATGAGAAAAATACATTAATTTTAATACTAAAATACATCTCTGATTTTCACATTTTCATTTGATTAATTCTCATGGTGATTAACATTCTACACCTCATTTATATCCCAGAAGAATTTTAAGGGGATTTTTCCATGTTTCTGAGAAATATCTTGTCAATGTTTCACTCTGCTCCACAGTCAAATGATGTTTCCAGTCTACAACAGCTCCTAATGGAAGAAGCACAGGACATTACTTAAGTAAACAGAACTTTACTGTCTATGACTCACCCTACACATCACTGAGCTCTAGTATGTATTAGTTGGATACTTCTCCTTACATCACGACAAACTAAAGCTTACTGTCTGACACTGACCCAGATTTTGTAACCTTGGAAAAGTATCAGAGCTGTCATGTTGTTATTCAGGGAGCAAAGCAAACATTGGATACTTATCTGCACTGACCCAGAACACTGTAACCTTCAGGAGAAATTTGAGCTGCTGAACCTACATCTAACTAATTAAAGAGGTCCGGGTGTAATGACGTCTCACTTCTTAAACAAAAGCCCTGCTAAGATTCCTTTTAAGACCATCATCTGCATGACCTTGCAGTTCTTGATTGGTACTAATCTCATCTTGGCAGGCTGCCTTCTCCTAACAGGATATGTCAGCTATGAAAGGACCAGCAGGGCCATTGCCATCCTGACTGTGAGCATTTTGGTGTTTGTGCCAGGATTTTACCACCTGGTTATTATCTGCAGAGCCTTCAGAGGCTGCTAGAACTTCTCTGAGTGAAGTGTCAGACAATGAGAACTAGCCCACCACAACAGAGAGAAGGAGGACTTACAAGTGGGACTGCACGACTTTGGCATATGGAGAAATATACCTGGAATTGGGAAATTCTTTATTCTGTGCTCCACACTTTGTCTCCATATTTCCTCCCATGAATATTTTGTTCTCCCTTCTTAGAAAGACTGAAGCATCTACACTTTTGGTCTTTCTTCTTGAGCTTCATGTCATCTGTGAATTGTATCTTGGGTACTCTGAGCTTTTGGACAAATATTCACTTATCAGTGAGTGTATACCATGTGTGGGTTTGCGTGTGTGTGTGTGTGTGTGTGTGTGTGAGAGAGAGAGAGAGAGAGAGAGAGAGAGAGAGAGAGAGAGACTAGGTTACCTCAATCAGTATGATATGTTCTAGTTCCATTCATTTGCCAAAGAATTTCATAAATTCATTGCTTTTAATAGCTGAGTAGTATTCCAATGTGTAAACAGTAAACATACCACATTTTCTGTATCCATTCCTCTGTTGAAAGACATCTGGGATCTTTTGAGCTTCTGATTATTAGAAATAAGGCTGCTATGAACATAGTGGAGCATATGTCCTTGTTATATGTTAGAGCATCTTTGGGGCATATGCCCAGAAATGATAAAGCTGGGTCCTCAGATACTACGATGTCCAATTTTCTGAGGAACAACCAGATTAATATCAAAGTAGTTGTATCACCTTGCAATCTGACCAACAGTTGAGGAGTGTACCTCTTTCTCCACATCCTCATCAGCATCTGCTCTCACCAGAGTTTTTGTTCTTAGCCATTCTGACTGCTGTGAGGTGGAATTTCAGGGTTGTTTGGATTTGCATTACCCTGATAACTAAGGATGCTGAACACTTCATTAGGTGCTTCTCAGCCATTCAATATTCCCACAGTTGAGAATTCCTGGTTTAGCTCTGTACCCTATTTTTAATATGGTAACTCCGTACCCCATTTTTAATATTTGCTTCTCTGGAGTTTTATCTTCTTGAGTTCTTTGTACGTATTAGCCCATGTGTTCAATTCTTTTCCCAACTTTCTCTTCTATTAGTTTCAGTGTATATGGTTTTATGTGGAGGCCCTTGATCCACTTGAACGTGAGCTTTATAAACTGAGATAAGAATGGATAAGAATTTTCATTCTTCTACATGCAAACACACACAAATGGATAAATAATAAAATCTTTAAAAAAAAAAACAGCATGACTCTGGTACAAATACAGATACAAAATCAATGAAACAAAGTCTAAGAACCAGATATAAACTCAAGTATCTATGGCTACCTGATTTTAGAAAAAGATTACAAGAATACGCTGTATGTAAAAGGCAATGTCTTCTGCAAATGTTACTCACAAAAACTGGATTATCATACATAAAAAAATTAAACTGGACCCAAATATCTCATACCATATGAAAAATAAACTCTCATTTTACCAAAGACCTAAATGTAAAACCTAAAACGCTAAAATTGGTATGGGGAAAAAGTAAGTATAATACTTTAAGACATTGGCATAGGTAAAGTCTTTGTGAATAAGACACAGGTGCCCAGGAAGAAACCTCATGGAACTTAAAAGCTTACTACAGAAAAGGAAACAACTGGGTGAAGGAATAGCTTGTCTAATGGGGAAAAATTCTTACAAGGTATACACCAGAGGATTCATATTTTTAACACTCAAAGATCTCAAAAAGTGCCTGGTGTGGTGGTGCACACCTTTAATCCCAGCACTCTGGACGCAGAGGCAAGCAGATTTCTGGGTTTGAGGCCAGCCTGGTCTCAAGACAGCCAGGGCTATACAGAGAAACCCTGTCTCCAAAAAAAAAAAAAAAAAAAAAAAAAAAAAGTCTCAAAAAGTATAAAACAACTAAGTAAGATGCTAGTTAATACATGAGTTGATAAAAAGAGCAAAAAGTTCTCAACAAAATCAAGTATGTTGGGGCTTAAGTAATGTGTCAGTGGTTAATAACACTTTCTTCTCTTCCAGAGGAAATATATTCAGTTCCTAGCATGGATCTTGAGAAATTTACAATCACTTGTAGCTTCAGCTCCAGGGAATATGGCACCCTCTATCTTCCATTGGCACCTACACACATATGGCATACACACACACACACAACACACACACACAAACACAAAGAGAGAGAGAGAGATACATGAGATACATACACAAGAACATAAATAAAATAAAATTTAAAAGTTGATG
This sequence comes from Mus caroli, assembly GCF_978045245.1. Lineage (NCBI taxonomy): Eukaryota > Metazoa > Chordata > Mammalia > Rodentia > Muridae > Mus > Mus caroli. The sequence goes on from NW_028227264.1 coordinate 31,641,880, forward strand.
TGCAAGTGGCCAATGGGTATTTTAAAAATGTTCAGCTTCATTAGCCATGAGAAAAATTCAAAATTAAGAGTACATTGAGAGCTTGACTCACTCTAATTTGGAATGGTAATCACCAGAAAAATAAATAATAACAATGCTGGTAAGAACATGGACCAAAGGAAACCTTTATACACTACCATTGAGTATTTAAAGTAGCCCAACCAACATGGAAATCATTATGGAAATGTCAAAAAAAAAAAGTAAAAGAAAGAAAGCCTAACAAGAGAACCTTTCAAATGGCCCAGCTACACTATGCATTGCTTTTTGTCTTTTTAACCCTAAGACTCCAAGTCAATACACCAAGAGAATATAAACACAAAGTGACTATTGCACTATTCACAACAGCTCTCCTGGAACCAACCTAGGTTTCAAACAACAATGATATGGGAAAAAAGGGTTTTTTTTTCCAGCTATAATAAAATAAATTCATGCCACTAACAGGAAAAAATTAGTAACAGAAAACTAATTATGTCAGTGTCAGAAAGACTTTGTGTATCCAGACACCATATATGTATAACTTGTAAGTATTGTTGACATGAAGGTAGAGATGAATCTGTATGTCTACAGAGCAAAGGTGACTAAAAGGGCCAAGAAGAAGGGCAGTGGGGCATGAGTAAAATATACTTCAAGTACATTGCAGACTTGTGTATAAATGTTCCTGTTTAATAAAATATAGGCATAGAAAGAAACATCATTTTAGGATACAAATATGATGATACAGTAAATAAATGTTCATCCATAGGTGAAACCTACAATGAAATAAAGTTACACACATAGGTGGCATGTGAGTGTGATCACACAAAATGGCACAAGAAAGACTCCATTTAAATTCCAGAAACAATTTGTGTAATACATTTGGTATTTCAACTGTTATTTGAGCAAGGCTTTGACAACTCTTTTTTTTTTGTTTGTTTGTTTGTTTTTTGTTTTTGTGTTTTGAGACAGGGTTTCTCTGTATAGCGTGCCATCACGCCAGGCTGACAACTCTTGCTGAATGTTTTGAAATAGATTTCCAAACTGTCTGGCCGCTCTCAAATCATAGTTCATGCACAGTAAGGCAGATTACCTAACTCAGAGAACCAGAAAAGAGGCAGAAGATTTATGGCCATCTCCTGAAAGGTTCTACCAGAGCCTGACAAAAACAGAGGTGGATACTCGCAGCCAACCATTGGACTGAGGGCAGGGTCCCCGATGAAAGAGTTGGAGAAGGGACTGAAGAAGCTGAGAGGGTTTGCAACCCCATGTTGGGAGCAATAGTGTCAACCAACCAGACCCTCTGGAGCTCCCGGGAACTGGACCACCAACCAAAGAGTACACATGGCTCTGGCCACATATGTGGCACAGGGTGGTCTTGTTGAACATCTGTGTGAGGAGCGGCCCTTGGGCCTAAGGGGGCTGTAAGGTGGGAATGGGTGTGTGGGTGGGGAAACACCCTCATAGAGTCAGAGAGGGTGTGGGATAGGGGGTTTTTGGGAGCAGATACCTGAAAAGAGGATAACATAAAATATAAAACAAGAAAATATACAATAAAAGAAAATCGTTGGGAGGGGGAATAGAGAAAGAGAGAGAGAGAGAGAGAGAGAGAGAGAGAGAGAGAGAGAGAGAGAGAGAGAGAGAGAGAGAGATCTTCTTGACAGTTGAACCTTGTCCTTGGTTCTGAAATGAATTTCACTATCATATTACCTTTCTGAAGAAACTCTCCTCTTCCCAGGACCATGAAAATAATATTATAATTTATTTCCCGAAGTTTTCTTTCGTCATTTTATCCTTCGATGCTAAACCAAAGATACTCCTAAGAAAAGTGATGTTCTTATAGAGAACTGGAGGACTGTATATGAATTATTGACCAATGTGAATTATGGGAATATTTAAAGAGATAAAATCAAGAGAAAACGTAAAAGTAAAATAAAGAGCATTCGATAAAAATATCTTAAAACAATAACATTTGGCTAAAAACACTGATCACAAGGGTGCTTTCAGACTAAAAGACAGCTGCTAGGCAGATGTCCTCACTGCAGTATTTTGTATAAGGTTATTATCTTATTTATTTTTTCCATTGCTGAGAAAAAAATACTTCAACAAAAGCTACTTAATGGAGAAAGGATTTTCAGATTTCCATACATTATAGTATGGAGTTATAGTCTTAAGTATTTGAGGAACTGAATACATAGATCCTGCAACAAAGAAATAGAGTCCAATGAATGCTTGTGGTCTTTCTACATTTTGTACAGTCCAGGATTTAGCAGAGGGAATGTTCCCCCAACACACACTCATTAGACCATTCTTACAACTTCTAAAAGAGAGACATAAAGGTCAATTGTGGTAACATTTCTGTCCATTTTTAAAGCCAAAATCTTTTATGGAAGTTTTCTGAATATGGAAGCTAGAAGCAGATGTACACTACAGAGGCAATGAAGACAAATCAGGATGATTCAGAACTAGATTCAGTGCCTTGGGGTGAAGAGGAAGAAGGAGAAGAAGAAGAAGAAGAAGAAGAAGAAGAAGAAGAAGAAGAAGAAGAAGAAGAAGAAGAAGAAGAAGAAGAAGAAGAAGAAGAAGAAGAAGAAGAAAAAGAAAAAGAAAAAGAAAAAGAAAAAGAGGAAGAAGAAAATATCTCCATGCTTTGGACTTACTTCACATTAAAATTCCTTATGTCAGTAAACAGCTTCAACTTTGATCAGGAAGCTTACCTAAAAATCCTATCTCATGAAGATAATAGAGTCCTTTTAGGAAGATACAAATATATCACTGAAAGAAATACAGGAAAACACAGGTAAATAGGTAGAAGACCTTAAAGAGGAAACAAATAAGTCTGTTAAAGAAATACAGGAAAACACAATCAAACAGGTGAAGGAACTGACTAAAACTGTCCAAGACCTGAAACTGGAAGTAGAAACAATTAAGAAAACACAAATCAAAGTAAACTTGAAAATGAAAAACCTAGGAAAGAGGTCATGAATTACAGATGTAAACATCAGCAACAGAATACAAGAGATAGAAGAGAGATCTCAGGTGTAGAAGATACAGTAGAAGAGATTGACACAACTGTCACAGTAAATTCAGAAAAATTTTATTTTCAAATTCTGTATACATACATGTATAGTGTGTGCTATGTGCTGATATATCCAGGTACCCCAAGAGAATAAAACGCAGTATTGGATGTCCTAGAACTGTAGTTATAGGTGCTATAAGCCAATGCCATGGAAACCTAACCCAGGTCTTCTGCAAGGACAGTTCAAGCTCTAAATATTGAGCGATCTCTCCAGTCTCTGGTTTGTACTTCAAAAATATTATTTCTTACGAGTTGCCTAATTTCCATAACTTATTCATCAAATGCTGGGTGTGGTGGTGTCTGCCTTTTAAATGCTCCAGTATTATAAAGAATATTGGGGACTGTGAAGGCACTCAGCTGCCTCTGCCATTTCTTTAATTTTTGGAAGCTGCGTTCCTGCACTATCTGTACACTCAAGCAATATTTATTAATTCTCAGGTCTCTGATGAAGTTGAAGAATAGATAGTTGTAGTCTCACAATTAAACTTCAGTTGTTTAGCATTTAAGAAGATGTTCTAGTTTTGAAAAAATGTTTTTAGGGTGATAAAATACTTTAACTTGCCAAGTATAAACAGACTTGACATTGTAAATGTATATCATATCTTATAGTTTTTATAATTGTTTCATAATTATTATAATTGCATTCAATTTGTATTTGAAAGAAAACGATTATATTATCAGATTAAAAAAGGGGGCCTAGCAAACACATAAGTGGAAGTTCACAGTCAGCTATTGGATGGATCACAGGGCCCCCAATGGAGGACCTAGAGAAAATACCCAAGGAGCTAAATGGATTTGCAACTCTATAGGTGGAACAACATTATAAACTAACCAGTATCCTGGAGCTCTTGACTCTAACTGCATATGTATCAAAAGATGGCCTAGTTGGCCATCACTGAAAAGAGAGGCCCATTGGACTTGCAAACTTTATATGCCCCAGTACAGAGGAATGCCAGGGCCAAAAAGTGGGAGTGGGTGGGTAGGGGAGTGAAGGGGAGGGGAGGGGGGACTTTTGGGATGGCATTGGAAATGTAAACGAGGAAAATACCTAATTAAAAAAAAAGTAAAAAAAAAAAACTGGACAAAGGGACAACCTATCAATAAATGCTAAGTAGCAGGAAAAAAAAAAGGAGTTGTAGAAAGGACATCTAGTGTACTCTATGGATGCATCACCTGTCAATTAAAAAACCTAAGGACTATTTCTTAGGCAGGAAATAGAAGGCGGGAAATTGAGAGGAGAAATAATTCTGGGATAAAAGGAGGTGGGCAGATTTGACAGGAATTTATGATGAGCCAAATGCATAATACCTGAGCAAAAGAAACTAGCCACATAGCAGAATGTAGGTTATAATAAATGGGATTTTTAAGTTATATCTAGTTAGAGAAGAGCATAGCCATATGACGAAGGTATTTCTATATATATATATTTTGAGTTTAAGTCTTATTTCTGGGATCATGGAGCTGGGAGGACAAACCGGGGCCTAACTTCAACATATATTAAATCTAATAGAAAAGAAAGTTGGAAATAGCCATGATTTAATTTATACAGGAGACAACTTCCTGAACAAAGCAACAATGACTAAGACTCTAAGATCAATAACTGATAGTTCAGATCTCATAAAACGGAAACAGAAATTTCTGGTTTCTTTGGAGACTTGGTTGTGTCTTGTGATCTTTTTCTGGAAGCTGTCTCATGAGAGGATGTTTTGCTGAAGGAGACAAGTGATAGGATGTTTTGCTAGAAAAGATATGTGGTCTTTTTATGGAAGTTGTCTTGTGAAAGAGCATGTGATATTTCACTATACCAGATGCTTGAAAGGGCATATGATGTTTAGAAAGTATATAAATTAAACCTCACAGATACTGAGAGGATGTTCTTCCATTGGTTTACTTTGCAACGCTTTGCTGGTCATCATTGATGGTGTTCTTGTATTGGTACACTTTACACTTTACTGTTCTTCTCTGACCTTTGCTTATCATGGCTTCATAGAAAGGAACCTGCCAGAGAACTTCTTTTGGTATTCTGGCTACTTCTTGGCACTTCTATGGCCATGCTAATTTGGCAAAGCCTTGCAATTTCTTCTGGATTAAGTCACTGCTACTGATTCATGCTTGGTGATTTGGATTGAACTGCTGATATACTGACAACAAAGATACGAATCACCAAAAAAAACTACTTCTAAACAGGTACAAATCTGCTGTTTCCTATTAACCTTTCTTTTTCCCTACCTCTGATAGGTGAGCTGGAATACAGGTTGAAACATTTAAGAACCATTATTAGGTTTGAAAAATCTAATCATACAGTAAACTGAAAATCTTCTGTAAGGCAAAGGATACTGTCATTAGGAAAAATGGCAACCTTCAGATTTGGAAAAGATGTTCATCCACTCTACATCTAACAGAGGGCTAATATCCAAACTTCATAAGGAACCCATGAAGTTAGACACAAACAACCCAAATAATCCAATTAATAGTGGGGTATAGAGCTAAACTGAAAATTCAAAAGAGGATTCTTAAATGCCTGAGAAGCACTAAAAGAAATGTTCAAAGTCCTTAGTTATCAGGGAAATGCAAATCAAAACAACTCTGTAACTCCTCTATACTCATCAGAATGGCCAAGATCAAGAACTCAAATGATAGAACATGCTGGTGAGGATGTAGAGAAAGGAAAATACTCCTCCATTGCTGGTGGGTATGCAAACTTGTACAACCACTTTGGAAATCAATTTGGCAGTTTCTTAGAAATCTTGAATTAGTTCTACTTCAAGAACCAGCTACATCACTCTTGGACATTAACCCACTATACCGCAGGGACACTTATTCAACTGTGTTCATAACAGCTTTATTCACAATAGCCAGAGACTGAAAACAACCTAGATGTCTTAATTCTTCTTGAGTTTCATGCGTTTAGCAAATTGTATCTTATATCTTGGGTATCCTAAGTTTTGGGCTAATATCCACTTATCAGTGAATACATATTGTGTGAGTTCCTTTGTGATTGTGTTACCTCACTCAAGATGATGCCCTCCAGGTCCATCCATTTGGCTAGGAATTTCATAAATTCATTCTTTTTAATAGCTGAGTAGTACTCCATTGGGTAAATGTACCATATTTTCTGTATCCATTCCTCTGTTGAGGGGCATCTGGGTTCTTTCCAGCTTCTGGCTATTATAAAGAAGGCTGCTATGAACATAGTGGAGCATGTGTCCTTCTTACCGGTTGGGACATCTTCTGGATATATGCCCAGGAGAAGTATTACTGGATCCTTCGGTAGTACTATGTCCAATTTTCTGAGGAACTGCCAGACTGATTTCCAGAATGGTTGTACAAGCTTGCTGGACCAGAAAAGAAATACCTCCCGACACATAATAATCAGAACAACAAATGAACTAAATAAAGATAGAATACTAAAAGAAGTAAGAGAAAAAGGCCAAGTAAAAAGAATACAGCCCTTCAAAGGATAATAACAAAAAAAAAAAAAAAAAAAAACAATACAAGGACAGAAACCACGCCCTAGAAAATACAAGAAGGTAATCCTTCAGCAAACCTAAAAGAAGACAGCCACAAGAAGACAATGCCAACTTTAACAACAAAAATAACAGGAAGGAACAATTACTTTTCCTTAATATCTCTTAATATCAATGGACTCAACTCCCCAATAAAAAGACATAGACTAACAAACTGGCTACACAAAAAAGACCCAACATTTTGCTGCTTACAGGAAACACATCTCAGAGAAAAAGATAGACACTACCTCAGAATGAAAGGCTGGAAAACAATTTTCCAAGCAAATGGTATGAAGAAACAAGTTGGAGTAGCCATTCTAATATCTGATAAGATTGACTTCGAACCCAAAGTCATCAAAAAAGACAAGGAAGGGCACTTCATTCTCATCAAAGGTAAAATCCTCCAAGAGGAACTATCAATTCTGAATATCTATGCTCCAAATACAAGGGCAGCCACATTCATGAAAGAAACTTTAGTAAAGCTCAAAGCATACATCGCACCTCACACAATAATAGTGGGAGACTTCAACACACCACTTTCACCAATGGACAGATCGTGGAAACAGAAACTAAACAGGGACACAGTGAAACTAACAGAAGTTATGAATCAAATGGATCTGGCAGATATCTACAGAACATTCTATCCTAAAACAAAAGGATATACCTTCTTCTCAGCACCTCATGGTACCTTCTCCAAAATTGACCACATAATTGGTCACAAAACAGGCCTCAACAGATACAAAAATATTGAAATTGTGCCATGCATCCTATCAGATCACCATGAACTAAGGCTGATCTTCAATAATAAAATAAATAATAGAAAGCCAACATTAACGTGGAAACTGAACAACACTCTTCTCAATGATACCTTGGTCAAGGAAGGAATAAAGAAAGAAATTAAGGACTTTTTAGAGTTCAATGATAATGAAGCAACAACATACCCAAACTTATGGGACGCGATGAAAGCATTTCTAAGAGGAAAACTCATAGCTCTGAGTGCCTCCAAAAAGAAACTAGAGAGAGCACACATTAGCAGCTTGACAACGCTCCTAAAAGCTCTAGAACAAAAGGCAGCAAATTCACCCAAGAGGATTAGATGGCAGGAAATAATCAAACTCAGGGGCGAAATCAACCAAGTGGAAACAAGAAGAATTATTCCAAGAATCAACCAATCAAGGAGCTGGTTCTTTGAGAAAATCAACAGGATAGATAAACCCTTAGCCAGACTCACTAGAGGGCACAGGGAAAGCATTCTAATTAACAAAATCAGAAATGAAAAAGGAGAGATAACAACAGATCCTGAAGAAATCCAAAACACCTCAGATCCTTCTACAAAAGGCTATACTCAACAAACTGGAGAACCTGGATGAAATGGAGAAGTTCCTAGACAGATACCAGGTACCAAAGTTGAATCAAGATCAGGTTAATGATCTAAACAGCCCTATATCCCCCCAAAAAATAGAAGCAGTCATTAATAGTTTCCCAACCAAAAAAAGCCCAGGACCAGATGGGTTTAGTGCAGAGTTCTATCAGACCTTCAAAGAAGATCTAATCCCTGTTCTTCACAAACTATTCCACAAAATAGAAACAGAAGGTACTCTACCCGATGCGGGACCTGAGGCTGCTTTGGTTGGGGAGGCAGAAATCCGCCCTCAGTAGGGCCAAGAGCCTCTCTGGTCAGAAAAGCGCTGGGGTAGCTAGGGCACAGGATTGGCTGACTCTCGCCAGCTACCCACAACACCCGCCACAGGATCTTAAGACTTCTGGTGAGTGGAACACAGCTTCTGCTCCAATCCAATTGCGCGTGGGAGCTGAGACTGCATTAGTTAGGGAAGCAGAAAACCGGCCTGAGTAGGACCACAGGCCTCTTCCGGCCGGACCAAAACCAGGGTAGCTATAGCACAGGGTCGGCTGACACCCGCCAGCTACCCAGGACCCCCGCCACAGGATTTTGAGACTGCTGGTGAGTGGAACACAGCTTCTGCTCCAATCTTTAAACAGTGACAACGACAACAACTAACCCCAGAGATTACCAGATGGCGAAAGGTAAACGTAATAATCTTACTAACAGAAACCAAGACCACTCACCATCATCAGATCCCAGCACTCCCACTTTGCCCAGTCCAGGGCACCCCAACACACCGGAAAAGCTAGACACGGATCTAAAAGCATATCTCATGATGATGGTAGAAGACTTCAAGAAGGACTTTAATAACACACTTAAAGAAATACAAAGGAACACTGGTAAACAGGTAGAAGACAGTAAAGAGGAAGCAAAAAAATCCCTTAAAGAATTACAGGAGAACACTGCTAAAGAGTTACAAATCCTTAAAGAAAAACAGGATAACATAATCAAACAGGTAGAAGTCCTTACAGAAAAACAGGAAAACACATCCAAACAGATGATGGAAGTGAACAAAACCATACTAGACCTAAAAAGGGAAGTAGACACAATAAAGAAAACCCAAAATGAGGCAACACTGGAGATAGAAACCCTAGGAAAGAAATCTGGAACCATAGATACCAGCATCAGCAACAGAATACAAGAGATGGAAGAGAGAATCTCAGGTGCAGAAGAATCCATAGAGAACATCGGCACAACAATCAAGGAAAATGTAAAATGCAAAAAGATCCTAACTCAAAACATCCAAGAAATACAGAACACAATGAGAAGACAAAACCTACGGATAATAGGAGTGGATGAGAATGAAGATTTTCAACTCAAAGGACCAGCAAACATCTTCAACAAAATTATAGAAGAAAACTTCCCAAATCTAAAGAAAGAGATGCCCATGAACATACAAGAAGCCTACAGAACTCCAAATAGACTGGACCTGAAAAGAAATACCTCCCGACACATAATAATCAGAACAACAAATGCTCTAAATAAAGATAGAATACTAAAAGCAGTAAGAGAAAAAGGCCAAGTAACATATAAAGGCAAGCCTATCAGAATTACACCAGATTTCTCACCAGAGACTATGAAAGCCAGAAGATCCTGGACGGATGTTATACAGACACTAAAAGAACACAAACTCCAGCCCAGGCTACTATACCCAGCCAAACTCTTAATTAACATAGATGGAGAAACCAAAGTATTCCACGACAAAACCAAATTCACACATTATCTCTCCACGAATCCAGCCCTTCAAAGGATAATAACAGAAAAAACCAATACAAGGACAGGAACCACGCCCTTGAAACAACAAGAAGGTAATCCCTCAACAAACCTAAAAGAAGACAGCCACAAGAACAGAATGCCAACTTTAACAACAAAAATAACAGGAAACAACAATTACTTTTCCTTAATATCTCTTAATATCAATGGACTCAACTCCCCAATAAAAAGACATAGACTAACAAACTGGCTACACAAAAAAGACCCAACATTTTGCTGCTTACAGGAAACTCATCTCAGAGAAAAAGATAGACACTACCTCAGAATGAAAGGCTGGAAAACAATTTTCCAAGCAAATGGTATGAAGAAACAAGCTGGAGTAGCCATTCTAATATCTGATAAGATTGACTTCCAACCCAAAGTCATTAAAGAAGACAGGGAGGGACACTTCATACTCATCAAAGGTAAAATCCTCCAAGAGGAACTATCAGTCCTGAATATTTATGCTCCAAATACAAAGGCAGCCACATTCATTAAAGAAACTTTAGTAAATCTCAAAGCACACATTGCATCTCATACAATAATAGTGGGAGACTTCAACACACCACTTTCACCAATGGACAGAATGTGGAAACAAACTAAACAGGGACACAGTGAAACTAACAGAAATTATGAATCAAATGGATCTGGCAGATATCTACAGAACATTCTATCCTAAAACAAAAGGATATACCTTCTTTTCAGCACCTCATGGTACCTTGTCCAAAATTGACCACATAATTGGTCACAAAACAGGCCTCAACAGATACAAAAATATTGAAATTGTCCCATGCATCCTATCAGATCACCATGGACTAAGGCTGATCTTCAATAACAAAATAAATAATAGAAAGCCAACCTTCACGTGGAAACTGAACAACACTCTTCTCAATGATACCTTGGTCAAGGAAGGAATAAAGAGAGAAATTAAGGACTTTTTAGAGTTCAATGAAAATGAAGCCAGAACATACCCAAACTTATGGGACGCAATGAAAGCATTTCTAAGAGGAAAACTCATAGCTCTGAGTGCATCCAAATGGAAACTAGAGAGAGCACACATTAGCAGCTTGTCAAGATACCTAAAAGCACTAGAACAAAAGGAAGCAAATTTACCCAAAGGAGTAGACGGCAGGAAATAATCAAACTCAGGGGCGAAATCAACCAAGTGGAAACAAGAAGAACTATTCAAAGAATCAACCAATCAAGGAGCTGGTTCTTTGAGAAAATCAACAAGATAGATAAACCCTTAGCCAGACTCACTAGAGGGCACAGGGAAAGCATCCTAATTAACAAAATCAGAAATGAAAAAGGAGACATAACAACAGATCCTGAAGACATCCAAAACACCATCAGATCCTTCTACCAAAGGCTATACTCAACAAAACTGGAGAACCTGGATGAAATGGAGAAGTTCCTAGACAGATACCAGGTACCAAAGTTGAATCAAGATCAGGTTAATGATCTAAACAGCCTTATATCCCCCAAAGAAATAGAAGCAGTCATTAATAGTCTCCCAACCAAAAAAAGCCCAGGACCAGATGGGTTTAGTGCAGAGTTCTATCAGACCTTCAAAGAAGATCTAATCCCAGTTCTTCACAAACTATTCCACAAAATAGAAACAGAAGGTACTCTACCCAACTCATTCTATGAAGCCACATTTACTCTGATACCTAAACCACAAAAAGACCCAACAAAGATAGAAAACTTCAGGCCAATATCCCTTATGAATATTGATGCAAAAATCCTCAATAAAGTTCTTGCTAACCGAATCCAAGAACACATCAAAACAATCATCCATCCTGACCAAGTAGGTTTCATCCCAGGGATGCAGGGATGGTTCAATATACGGAAATCCATCAACATAATCCAGTATATAAACAAACTCAAAGACAAAAACCACATGGTCATCTCGTTAGATGCGGAAAAAGCATTTGACAAGATCCAACACCCATTCATGAAAAAAGTCTTGGAAAGATCAGGAATTCAAGGCCCATACCTAAACATGATAAAAGCAATCTACAGCAAACCAGTAACCAACATCAAAGTAAACGGTGAGAAGCTTGAAGCAATCCCTCTAAAATCAGGGCCTAGACAAGGCTGTCCACTTTCTCCATACCTATTCAACGTAGTACTTGAAGTCCTAGCCAGAGCAATTCGACAACAAAAGGAGATCAAAGGGATACAAATTGGAAAAGATGAAGTCAAAATATCACTTTTTGCAGATGATATGATAGTATATATAAGTGACCCTAAAAATTCCACCAGAGAACTCCTAAGCCTGATAAACAGCTTCGGTGAAGTAGCTGGATATAAAATTAACTCAAACAAATCAATGAACTTTTCTACACAAAGAATAAACAGGCTGAGAAAGAAATTAGGGAAACAACACCCTTCTCAATAGTCACAAATAATATAAAATATCTTGGCGTGACTCTAACTAAGGAAGTGAAAGATCTGTATAATAAAAACTTCAAGTCTCTGAAGAAAGAAATTATAGAATATCTCAGAAGATGGAAAGATCTCCCATGCTCATGGATTGGCAGGATCAACATTGTAAAAATGGCTATCTTGCCAAAAGCAATCTATAGATTCAATGAGATCCCCATCAAAATTCCAAATCACTTCTTCAATGAATTAGAAAGTGCAATCTGCAAATTCATCTGGAATAACAAAAAACCTAGGATAGCAAAAACTCTTCTCAAGGATAAAAGAACCTCTGGTGGAATCACCATGCCGGACCTAAAGCTCTACTACAGAGCAATTGTGATAAAAACTGCATGGTACTGGTATAGTGACAGACAAATAGACCAATGGAATAGAATTGAAGACCCAGAAAAGAACCCACACACCTACGGTCACTTGATCTTCGACAAGGGAGCTAAAAACATCCAGTGGAAGAAAGACAGCATTTTCAACAAATGGTGCTGGCACAACTGGTTGTTAACATGTAGAAGAATGTGAATCGATCCATTCCTATCTCCTTGTACTATGGTCAAGTCTAAGTGGATCAAGGAACTTCACATAAAACCAGAGACACTGAAACTTATAGAGGAGAAAGTGGGGAAAAGCCTTGAAGATATGGGCACAGGGGAAAAATTCTTGAATAGAACAGTAATGGCTTGTGCTGTAAGATCGAGAATTGACAAGTGGGACCTCATGAAACTGCAAAGCTTCTGCAAGGCTAAAGACACCATCAATAAGACAAAAAAACCACCAACAGGTTGGGAAAGAATCTTCACCTATCCTAAATCAGATAAGGGGCTAATATCCAATATATATAAGAACTCAAGAAGGTGGACACCAGAAAGTCAAATAACCCCATTAAAAAATGGGGCTCAGAACTGAACAAAGAATTCTCACCTGAGGAATACCGAATGGCAGAGAAGCACCTGAAAAAATGTTCAACATCCTTAATCATCAGGGAAATGCAAATCAAAACAACCCTGAGATTCCACCTCACACCAGTCAGAATGGCTAAGATCAAAAATTCAGGTGACAGCAGATGCTGGCGAGGATGTGGAGAAAGAGGAACACTCCTCCATTGTTGGTGCGATTGCAAGCTTGTACAACCACTCTGGAAATCAGTCTGGCGGTTCCTCAGAAAATTTGACATAGTACTACCAGAGGATCCAGCAATACCTCTCCTGGGCATATATCCAGAAGATGTCCCAACCGGTAAAAATGACACATGCTCCACTATGTTCATAGCAGCCCTATTTATAATAGCCAGAAGCTGGATAGAACCCAGATGTCCCTCAACAGAAGAATGGATACAGAAATTATGGTACATTTACACAATGGAGTACTACTCAGCTATTAAAAAGAATGAATTTATGAAATTCCTAGCCAAATGGATGGACCTGGAGGGCATCATCTTGAGTGAGGTAACACAATCACAAAAGAACTCACACAATATGTACTCACTGATAAGTGGATATTAGCCCAAAACTTAGGATACCCAAGATATAAGATACAATTTACTAAACGCATGAAACTCAAGAAGAATGAAGACCAAAGTGTGGACACTGTGCCCCTTCTTAGAATTGGGAACAAAACACCCAGGGAAGGAGTTACAGAGACAAAGTTCGTAGCTGTGATGAAAGGATGGACCATTTAGAGACTGCTGTATCCAGGGATCCTTCCCATAAGCAGCTTCTAAACGCTGACACCATTGCATACACTAGCAAGATTTTGCTGAAAGGACCCAAATATAGCTGTCTCTTGTGAGATGATGCCGGGGCCTAGCAAACACAGGAGTGGATGTTCACAGTCAGCTATTGGATGTATCACAGGGCTCCCAATGGAGAAGCTAGAGAAAGTACCCAAGGAACTAAAGGGATCTGCAACCCTATTGTTGGAACAACATGATGTACTAACCAGAATCCCGGAGCTCTTGTCTCTAGCTGCATATGTATTGAAAGATGGCCTAGTCGGCCATCATTGAAAAGAGAGGCCCATTGGACTTGCAAACTTTATATGCCCCAATATAGGGGAATGCCAGGGCCAAAAGAATGGGGATGGGTGGGTAGGGAAGTGGGGGGCGCTATGGGGGACTTTTGGGATAGCATTGGAAATGTAACTGAGGAAAATATGTAATAAAAATATTAAAAATTAAAAAAAGAAGGTACTCTACCCAACTCATTCTATGAAGCCACAATTACTCTGATACCTAAACCACAAAAAGACCCAACAAAGATAGAAAACTTCAGACCAATATCCCTTATGAATATTGATGCAAAAATCCTCAATAAAGTTCTCGCTAACCGAATTCAAGAACACATCAAAACAATCATCCATCCTGACCAAGTAGGTTTCATCCCAGGGATGCAGGGATGGTTCAATATACGGAAATCCATCAACATAATCCATTATATAAACAAACTCAAAGACAAAACCACATGATCATCTCATCATATGTGGAAAAAGCATTTGACAAGATCCAACACCCATTCATGTTAAAAGTCTTGGAAAGATCAGGAATTCAAGGCCCATACCTAAACATGATAAAAGCAATCTACAGAAAACCAGTAGCCAACATCAAAGTAAATGGTGAGAAGCTTGAAGCAATCCCACTAAAATCAGGGACTTGACAAGGCTGTCCACTCTCTCCATACCTATTCAACATTGTACTTGAAGTCCTAGCCAGAGCAATTCGACAACAAAAGGAGATCAAAGGGATACAAATTGGAAAAGATGAAGTCAAAATATCACTTTTTGCAGATGATATGATAGTATATATAAGTGACCCTAAAAATTCCACCAGAGAACTCCTAAACCTGATAAACAGCTTCGGTGAAGTAGCTGGATATAAAATTAACTCAAACAAGTCAATGGCCTTTCTCTACACAAAGAATAAACAAGCAGAGAAAGAAATTAGGGAAACAACACCCTTCTCAATAGTCACAAACAATATAAAATACCTTGGCGTGACTCTAACTAAGGAAGTGAAAGATCTATATGACAAGAACTTCAAGTCCCTGAAGAAAGAAATTAAAGAAGATCTCAGAAGATGGAAAAACCTCCCATGCTCATGGATTGGCAGGATCAACATTATAAAAATGGCTATCTTGCCAAAAGCAATCTACAGATTCAATGCAATCCCCATCAAAATTCCCAATTGGGAACAAAACACCAAGGAAAGAGTTACAGAGATAAAGTTTGGAACTGTGATGAAAGGTTGGACCATCTAAAGACTGCCATATCCAGGGATCCATCCCATAATCAGCTTCCAAACGCTGACACCATTGCATACACTAGCAAGATTTTACTGAAAGGACCCAGATATAGCTGTCTCTTGTGAGATAATGCCGGGGACTAGCAAACACAGAAGTGGATACTCACAGTCAGCTATTGGATGGATCACAGGGCCCCCAATGGAGGAGCTAGAGAAAGTACCCAAGAGGCTAAAGGGAACTGCATCCCCATAGGTGGATCATTATTATGAACTAACCAGTACCCCAGAGCTCTTGTCTCTAGCTGCATTTGTATCAAAAGATGGCCTAGTAGGCCATCACTGGAAAGAGAGGCCCATTGGACTTGCCAACTTTATATGCCCCAGTACAGGGGAATGCCATGGTCAAGGGGTGGGGGTGGGGGTGGGGTGGGGGGGAGTGTATTGGGGACTTTTTGGATAGCATTGTAAATGTAATTGAGGAAATTACCTAATAAAAAAAAAAAGAATGCAATTTGATCCATTCTTGTCTCCTTGTACAAAGCTCAAATCTAAGTGGATCAAGGAACTCCAAAAAACCAGATACACTGAAACTTATAGAGGAGAAAGTGGAGAAAATCCTCAAAGATATGGGCACACGGGGAAAATTCCTGAACAGAACAGCAATGACTTGTGCTGTAAGATTGAGAATCCACAAAGGGGACCTAAAAAATTGCAAAATTTCTGGAAGGCAAAATATCATGTCAATAAGACAAAAAAGCCAGCAACAGATTGCGAAAGGATTTTTACCAATTCTATATCTGAGAGGGGATTAATATCTAATATATATAAAGAACTCAAGAAGCTGGACTCCAGAAACTCAAATAACTCATTTAAAAAATTGGGGTACAGAGCTAAACAAAGAATTCTCAACTGGGAAATACCGAATGGCTGAGAAGCACCTGGAAAAATGTTCAACATCCTTCATCACCAGGGAAATGCAAATCAAAACACCCCTGAGATTCTCCCTTACATGAGTCAGAATGGCTAAGATCAAAAATTCATGTAACAGCAGATGCTGGCAAGGATATGGAGAAAGAGAAACACTCCTCCATTGTTAGTGGGATTGCAAGCTGGTACAACCACTCTGGAAATCCTTTTTGTGTTCCTCAGAATATTGGACATAGTTTCAGATCCAGCAATACCTCTTCGGGGAATATACCCAAAGATGCTGTAACTTAAAATAAGGACACATGCTCCACTGTGTTCATAGCAGCCTTATTTGTAATAGCCAGAACCTGGAAAGAACCCAGATGTCCCTAAACAGAGGAATGGATACAGAACGTGTGGTACATTTACACAATGGCGCAATTAAAACAATGAATTCTTAACTAGATTTTTTAAAAAGTAAGAATAATTTATTCTTTACTTGTTATTCATTGTTACATTAATATAGAGTTACAGATTTTTTTAAAAATTCATTCATTACAAGTTTAATGGCTCAGCCTGATACTTTGATTTAGATCTATCTATCTTTCTAAGAATAGAATTTTCATCAGATCTCCACACTTTGCTGTTTTCAACAAAGATCCAACCTGCTGGTTTTTACTAGTAGACAAAAGTCAAAAGAGGAAGCCTATGTAAAAAAAAAGAAAAGAAAAGAAAAAGCATTTGACAAAACTCAGCAGCCATTAATGATAAAAGTCTTTGAAAGATTAGGAATTCAAGGCCTATACCTAAATATAATAATAAAACAATACACAGCAAACTTGTAGACAACATCAAACTAAATGGAGAGAAACTTGAAGCACTAAAATCAGGGACTAAACAAGGCTGTCCACTTTCTTCCTTCCTATTCAATATAGTACTGGAAGTCCTAGCCAGAGCAATTAGACAACAAAAGGAGATAAAGAGGATACAAATTGGAAAGGAAGAAGTCAAAACATCACTATTTGCATATGATGTGATAGTGTATATAAGTGACCCTAAAAATTCTACCAGAGAACTCCTAAACCTGATGAACAGCTTCAGTGCAGTCGCTGGATATAAAATTGACTCAGGGCTGGTGAGATGGCTCAGTGGTTAAGAGCGCCGACTGCTCTTCCAAAGGTCCCGAGTTCAAATCCCAGCAACCACATGGTGGCTCACAACCATCCGTAATGAAATCTGATGCCCTCTTCTGGAGTGTCTGAAGACAGCTACAGTGTACTTACATATAATAAATAAATGAATCTTTAAAAAAAAATTATTTAAAAAAAAATTGACTCAAACAAGTCAGAGGCCTTTCTCTACACAAAGGATAAACAGGATGAGAAAGAAATTAGGGAAATAATACCCTTCACAATAGTCGCAATTAATATAAAATGCCTGGGTGTTACTCTAACTAAGGAAGTGAAAGATCTGTATGATAAGAACTTCAAGTCTCTGAAGAAAGAAATCAAAGGAGATCTCAGAAGATGGAAAGATCTCCCATGCTCATGGATTGGCAGGATTAATATAGTAAAATTGGCTATCTTGCCAAAACAATCTACAGATTCAATGCAATCCTCATCAAAATTCCAATTCAATTCTTCACTGAATTAGAAAGGGCAATTTGCAAATTCATCTGGAATAACAAAAAGCAAAAAAACAAAAAACAAAAACAAAACAAACAAACAAACAAACAAAAAACCCTAGGATAGCGAAAACTATCCTCAACAATAAAAGAACCACTGGTGGAATCACTATGCCTGATGTCAAGCTGTACTACAGAACAACAGACAGGTAGATCAATGGAATAGAATTGAAGTCACAGAAATGAACCAACATGCCTATGGTCACTGGAACATTGACAAATGAGCTAAAACCATCCAGTGGGAAAAAGATAGCATTTTCAAAAAAATGGTGTTTATCACGTAGAAGAATTCGAACTGATCCATCGTTATCTTATTGTACAAAGCTCAAGTCTAAGTGGATCAAGGAACTCCACATCAAAACAGATACACTGAAACTTATAGAGGAGAAAATCCTCAAAGATATGGGCACAGGGGGAAAATTCCTGAACAGAACAGCTTGTACTGTAAGATCAAGAATCAACAAATGGGACCTCATAAAACTGCAAAATTTCTGTAAGGTGAAAGACACTGTCAATAAGACAAAAAGGCCACCAACAGATTGGGAAAGGATCTTTACCAATCCTAAATCCAATAGGGGACTAATATCCAATATATACAAAGAACTCAAGAAGTTGGACTCCAGAAAATCAAATAACCCCATTTAAAAATGGGGTACAGAGCTAAACAAAGAATTCTCAACTGAGGAATACCGAATGACTGAGAAGCACCTGAAAAAATGTTCAACATCCTTAATCATCAGGGAAATGCAAATCAAAACAACCCTGAGATTCCATCTCACACCAGTCAGAATGGCTAAGATCAAAAATTCAGGTGTCAGCAGATGCTGGCAAGGATGTGGAGAAAGAGAAACACTCCTCCATTGCTGGTGGGATTGCAAGCTGGTACAAGTACTCCGGAAATCAGTCTGGCAGTTCTTCAGCAAACTGGACATAGTACTACCAGAAGACCCAGCAATACCTCTTCTAGGCATATACCCAGAAGATGTTCCAACTTTAATAAGGACACATGCTCCACTATGTTCATAGCAGCCTTATTTATAATAGCCAGAAGCTGGAAAGAACCCAGATGTCCCTCAACAGAGGAATGTATACAGAAAATATGGTACATTTACACAATGGACTAGTATTCAGCTATTAAACCCAATGAATTTATGAAATTCTTACGCAAATGTCTGGATTTGGAGAATATCATCCTGAGTGAGGTAACACAATCACAAAAGGACACATATGATATGACTCACTGATAAGTGAATATTACCCCAGAAACTTAGAATACCCAAGATACAATTTAAAGCACATGAAACTCAAGAAGAAGGAAGTCCAAAGTGTGGATACTTCCAACATTCTTAGAATGGGCCACAAAATACTCATGGAAGGAGTTATAGAGAAAAGGTTAAGAGATGAGAGGCCATGAATGACCATCCACAGACTGCCCACCTGGGGATCCATCCCAAAACAACCAACAAACTCAGACACTATTGCATATGCCAGCAAGATATTGCTGTCAGAACCCTGATATAGCTTTCTCTTGTGAGGCTATGCCACTGCCTGGCAAATACAGAAGTGGATACTCACAGTCATCTATTGGATGGAACACATGACCCCCCAATGAAGGAGCTAGAGGAAGTACCCAAGAAGCTAAAGGTGTCTGCAACCCTATATGGATTGCCAGTGCCAGGAAGTGAGAGTAGGTGGGTTGGGGAGCAGGCAAGAGGAGGGTATAGGGAACTTTCGAAGAGGAAACTAGGATAGAGGATAGCATTTGAAATGTAAATGAAGAAAATATCTAATAAAAAATCTTAAAACAAAAAAATAAATAAAAACAATGAATTTATGAAATTCTTAGGCAAATGGATTGATCTGGAGAATATCATCCTGAGTGAGGTAACCCAGTCACAAAAGAACACACATGATATGACTCACTGATAAAGGATATTAGTCCTGAAATTTAGAATACCCAAGATACAATTTGCAAATCACATGAAACTCAAGAAGAAGGAAGACCAAAGTGAGGATACTTCATTTCTTCTTAGAATGGGGAAAAAAATACCCATGGAAGGAGTTACAGAGACAAAGTTCAGAGCAGAGCCTGAAGGAATGACCACCCAGACACTGCCCCCCTTGGGGATCTATCCCACAAACAACCACCAAACCCAGACACTAGGCAGATGCCAACAAGAGCCTGCTGACAGTAGACTGATATAGCAGTCTCCTGTGAGGCTCTGACAGTGCCGGCAAATACAGAAGTAGATGCTCACAGTCATCCATTGGACAGAGCACAAGGTCCTCAATGAAGAAGCCAGATAAAGTACCTGGGAAGCTGAAGGGGTCTGAAACCCCATAGGAGGAACATCAATATGACCTTACCAGTACCTCCCAGAGCTCCTTGGAACTATACCACCAATCAAAGCAAACACATGGAAGAACTTGTGGCTCTAGCTATATATGTAGCAGAGGATGGCCTAGTTGTTCATCAATGGGAGGAGGGGTCCTTTGTCCTGTGAAGGCTCTATGCCCCAGTATAGTGAAATGCCAGGACCGGGAATGGGAGTGGGTGGGTTGGGGAGCAGGGAAAGTGGGGAGGCAATAGGGGATTTTCGGGGGCCGGGGAAACTAAGAAAGGCGATAACATTTTAATGTAAATAAAGAAAATATCTTAAAAAAAAAAAGAATCTCATCATTTCAAATTTAGTCTCTGCTTCCTGTTTGTGGCTCAAGATGTGAGCTCTCAGCTTCCAATACCATCTGTCATGCCTGCTTGCTGCCATGCTTCCTTACTGTGAGAGTAATAGACTCTTATCCCTCTGGAATTGTAAGCCCCAAATAAAAACTTCTTTCTGTAAAAAAAAAAAAAAGAAAGAAAGAAAGAAAAGAAAAGAAAAGAAAAGAAAAGAAAAGAAAAGAAAAGAAGAAAAGAAAAGAAAAAAGAAAGTTTAGTGTAAAATTCAGATTTCTCTTGCATTTTTACTTATTTAATTGTATTTCTTATGGTTTTAGTCCATAGTTTGTTCTATTGGTTTGGTTTGGTTTGGTTTGGTTTTGTTTGGTCTAACTTAAAGAAATCATGTATCATAAACCAGAATCATTGATAGTTACACTTTTAAGATGGAATAAATATTTGTTTCTTTTAAGACATGGTCTCACTATGTAAACTTAGCTTGCTGGAAATGCATAAAGATCTACTACCTCCGCCTCTTAAGGTGGTAGCATTAATGTCATACACCACCACACTCAATGGGCTAAATTTTATTATCTTTACATACTTTCAAACTTCAATGAAAGTCATTTGAGTGGAAAAGAAATTTTTCCATAATTTTACAACTGTTATATTAACAATCATTTGTATTTCATTCTAATTGTCCTCCCCTAACCCCTGTGAGTATATGTGTAAGGTTGTTTTGTTTGTTTGTTTCCTTCAAAGGATGGATAGATAGATAGATAGATAGATAGATAGATAGATAGATAGATAGATAGATAGATAGATAGATAGATAGATGGATAGATAGATAGATGGATAGATAGATAAATTGATCAATCTCATAAGACACAAAAACTTTCACCTTGGTGACCACATGAGTAGTTACACAATCAGAAATGTTTATCTAGACTGTGACCTTGAGTACGTAGTCTATTACACTGATTTCCACATTCTGCACTATGCTGCCCTCATAAAATGGATTATTTTACAAACATTCCTTTAGTTTGCAACATTGAACTCACAGGGATAGCACTTGTTGTTTAAAAGCTCAAATTATGCTAACTGTCCTTTACCTTAACAAGAAAGATTTGTACATTGTAGAAGATCTCTTCTGGAGTTAAATTCTGTCTTTTCTGAGAAACTGAGATTAATCATTACCTAAGAGCAGGTGGTGTGGATAACCAAAGAGTGAAGAATGGACTAAGAGATGAGAAAAGTTGGTAGAACACAAAGAGAACAAAACCCTATTATTGTAGAAAACAAAAGGCCCCTTATTTCTACCAATAAAAAACAAATAGGATTTTGAAGAGTGTTGCTAAGAAAGGATATTTTGAGTATTTGAAAATGAATTCAGTAATCCATTATATAAACAAACTCAAAGACAAAAACCACATGATCATCTCCTTAGATACAGAGAGAGCATTTGACAAAATCCAACACCCATTCGTAATAAAAGCCTTGGGAAGATCAGGAATGCAAGGCCCATACCTAAACATAAGAGCAATCAATCTACAGCAAACAAGTAGCCAACATCAAAGTAAATGGTGAGAAGCTGGAAGCAATCCCACTAAAATCAGAGACTAGACAAGGCTGTCCACTTTCTCCCTATGTATTCAACATTGTACTTGAAGTCTTAGAGCAATTCGACAACAAAAGGAGATCAAGGGGATACAAATTTGAAAGGAAGAAGTCAAAATATCACTTTTTGCAGATAATATCATAGTATATATAAATGACCCTAAAAATCCCACCAGAGAACTCCTAAACCTGTTAAACAGCTTCAGTAAAGTAGCTGGATATAAAATTAACTCAAACAAGTCAACAGCCTTTCTCTACACAAAGGATAAAAAGGCTGAGAGAGAAATTAGGGAAAAAACACCCTTCTCAATAGTCACAAATAATATAAAATACCTTGGCATGACTCTAACTAAGAAAGTGAAAGATCTGTATGATAAGAACTTCAAGTCTCTGAAGAAAGAAATCAAAGGAAATCTCAGAGGATGGAAGCTGTCCCATGCTCATGGATTGGCAGGATCAATCTAGTAAAAATGGCTATCTTGCAAAAAGCAATCTACAGATTCAATGCAATCCCCATCAAAATTCCAACTCAATTCTTCAACGAATTAGAAAGGGCAATCTGCAAATTCATCTGGAATAACAAAAAACCTAGGATAGCAAAAACTCTCCTCAAGGATAAAAGCACCTCTGGTGGAATCACCATGCTGGACCTAAAGCTGTACTACAGAGCAATTGTGATAAAAACTGCATGGTACTGGTATAGCGACAGACAAGTAGACCAATGGAATAGAATTGAAGACTCAGAAATGAACCAACCTACCTGTGGTCACTTGATCTTGCACAAGGGAGCTAAAATCATCCAGTGAAAAAAAGACAGCACTTTCAAGAAATGGTGCTGGCACAACTGGCGGTTATCATGTAGAAGAATGTGAATTGATCGATGCCTATCTCATTGTACTAAGGTCAAATCTAAGTGGATCAAGGAACTCCACATAAAACCAGAGACACTGAAACTTATAGAGGAGAAAGTGGGAAAAGCCTCGAAGATATGGGCACAAGGGAAATTTTTCTGAATAGAACAGCAATGGCTTGTGCTGTAAGATCAAGAATCGACAAATGGGACCTCATAAAATTGCAAAACTTCTGTAAGGCAAAAGACACAGTCAATAAGACAAAAAGGCCACCAACAGATTGGGAAAGGATCTTTACCTATCCTTAATCAGATAGAGGACTAATATCCAATATATATATACATATACATATATGTATATATATAAAGAACGCAAGAAGGTGGACTCCAGAAAATCAAACAACCCCATTAAAAAATGCGGCTCAGAGCTAAACAAAGAATTCTCAGTTGTGCAATACCGAATGGCTGAGAAGAACCTGAAAAAAATGTTCAGCATCCTTAATCATCAGAGAAATGCAAATCAAAACAACCCTGAGATTCCATCTCACACCAGTCAGAATGGCTAAGATCAAAAATTCAGGTGTCAGCAGATGCTGGCAAGGATGTGGAGAAAGAGGAATACTCCTCCATTGTTGGTGGAATTGCAAGCTGGTACAACCACTCTGAAAATCAGTCTGGTTGTTCCTCAGAAAACTGGACATAGTACTACCAGAGGATCCCACAATACCTCTCCTGGGCATATATCCAGAAGATGTTCCAACCAGTAAGAAGGACACATGCTCCACTATGTTCATACCAGCCTTATTTATAACAGCCAGAAGCTGGAAAGAACCCAGATGCCCCTCAACAGAAGAATGGATACAGAAAATGTGGTACATTTACACAATGGAGTACTAGTCAGCTATTAAAAAGAATAAATTTATGAAATTCCTAGGCAAATGGATTGACCTGGAGAGCATCATCCTGAGTAAGGTAACCCAATCACAAAAGAACTCACATGATATGTACTCACTGATAAGTGGATATTAGCCCAGAAACTTAGAATACCCAAGATACAAGATACAATTTGCAAAACACATGAAACTCAAGTGGAACAAAGACGAAAGTGTGGACACTTTGCTCCTTCTTAGAATTGGAAACAAAACATCCCATTATCAGCCCCCAAATGCTGACACCATTGCACACTCTGGCAAGATGTTGCTGAAAAGACCCTGATATAGCTGTCTCTTGCAAGGCTATGCACGGGCCTACAAACACATAAGTGGAGGCTCACAGTCAGCTATTGGATGGATCACAGGGCCCCCAATGGAGGAGCTAGAGAAAGTACCCAAGGACCTAAAGGGGTCTTCAACCCTATAGGTGAAACAACAATATGAACTAACCAGTACCCCCCGGAGCTCCAGTCTCTAGCTACATATATATCAGAAGATGATCTAGTCGGCCATCAGTGGAAAGAGAGGCCCATTGGTCTTGCAAACTTCATATGCCTCAGTACAGGGGAATGCCAGGGCCAAGAAGTGGGAGTGGGGGAGAGGGGAGGGGGGAGGGTTTGGGGGACTTAGCATTGGAAATGTAAATGAAGAAAATACCTAATTAATAAAAAAAAGAAAATGAATTTATTTTCTCAGGAAAGTTATAAAACCAAATATCTCTCTATTGCTACAGGCTGGTTTTGTAATGGAAGAAACAGGCAATATAAATGTCTGAACAGGGGCATGGGAAAGTGAAGATAAAACCTTGAGAAATGCAGTCACCCTCCCACTCCCAGACAGATTTACAGGGTTACTTTTTATCCAAATAAGTCATCAAACTCATTTAGCTGTCCCTTCAAATACATCTTAACTGTTTGCTTAGAAATTTGTGTAACTGAGTAAATAGGTAACTTGTTTTCCTGCAGCTCTTTGTAGTTCCTCCTCCTTTCAAAAGTCCTATAATAATATGATAGATTTTTACAAAAGTCAACTTTTACACAACTTACCTAGACAACTTCTAATGTATTTCCAAGTACATTACTCAACCAAAACAAACTTTGTAAGGGTTATTTGTACCTCAGCAACCCTTCAGTCCTTGCTGTTCTTAACACTGTAGCAGACTTGGTTCTGTTTCTGCAACTGATCTGCAACTGCAAGTAGTCAAATGGTAAATGTTTAGCATCTTTCAAGACTCAGCTTCTTCTCTGCATGACTTACCTACTCTTTTCTCTTGAATTTTCTGCCTTTCTCTTTTCTTTACCCTTGAAAGACAGTAAGGAACTACAGACCACCTGAAAACACCAACCTAAAAAAATGTATATGAATATCTCTTACCTACCTTTTTCCCTTCTGAGAGACAGTTTATGGTAAAAGACAGATACTAGAGTGACCATATGTAATAAGTAACAAATACTGGCAATTTCTTTCAGTGTGTTTTTTGAGGCAGCCTGACCTGACACTTTGCTCAGCAACCAGATTTGTTGGAAATCACAATGCTCATTTAGTGATAATGTGGGTAACCTGTTTTAAAAATTATGGTGTAAATGTCAAAATATCACTTCACCAACCAACTTGAAGCCAATACTTGTGAGTAGAGCCCAAGTACTCTGCTCCCATTACTCACCAGTCAGGTTGCCTAGACTTCAGCAAGCCAGAAAGATAATCACTAGAGACTTAACCCAAGCTACATCTTTCAGTTGTACTGACCTAACAACACCAAAAAAAGCTTCACATGGGTGACTCTAAGGTGAACACTTTTCTAGTTCTTCTTTGCAGATATCTAAACTCTGACTTGTATTAATCAAGTGGGTTAGAAATGAAATGTTGTCAGATGGCATGTAACATGGACAGAACTAGATTTTTTACTTTGACACATTAAATTTCTTAATGTACAAAGATATTCCTTTGGAATAAGCAACTGAAATATATACTTTTAAAGATATTGGACCCATTGATAACCTTTTACCTATTTAAGTATTAAGTAGAGATTTCACTGGCAGGTCCTGCACACACACTGGTCTGGACTGAATTTTGAAAATATGTAATCTCTCCTTTAAAAAAAATTCATAAAATAAAATAAAATAAAATAATAAAGAGATGTAATCAATCTCTCTCATCTATCTATCTCTATCTATCTTTGTGTGTGTTTCTGAATGAGGATAAATTTATTGAATTAGCTTAATTACTTTATTTCTTTCTTGACGTTAATTTCAATTAAAAGCTAATAATTGAGAGAAAAATCTTAAATAATATTCAAACTTTTTGTTCTTTGAGATTATTAATTGAGAACAAACTGTGGGAAACCAGACCCTCAACAACTCTCACCCTGAAGATTCGGCTGACCCTTTGATGTGAGTTATGTCACCCTCTACTTCATGTATCCACTTGGCACCAGGGACTGTTTAGATAGAGCCAACATTCCAGGATAAGCTGCAAGATGTTTGAAGCCTGCAATCAGCATCTGCCCAAGATGTCCATCCCTTTCTCTGTACTTTTATTATACTCCCTTGACCCCTCCCTATTTTCTCTCATTGTGTGCTTATAATCAGGCTTCTAGACTCCATTAAATAGACCTTGACAACTCTTTGCTTGGTCTGGCTCCCTTTTCTCTGCCCATTTCTCTTTCAGGCCTCGGTCCTCCTTGACCCAGGGAATTACTAAGTCCTGCTGTTGGGACACGTGCACAAGGAGACCAGGTGCTGGCACTGACTGTAAGGGACTTGTGACCCTGGTCAGGCCTGGTTTTCTGCTTCCCTAATGCTGTCACAGGTCCCACGCAATTGGATTGGAACAAAAGTTGTGTTCCACTCACCAGAGGTCCTAAGATTGTGTGGAGAGTCCTCTAGGGACCTTGGGGGTGTCTGCCAACTCCACACACAAGGTGTCCCGGTGCTTACGCCAACTAGAAAGAACTTGTCTGAAGTTCTTATAATAGAGATCCTTCACTTTCTTAGTTAGAGTCACACCAAGGTATTTTATATTATTTGTGACTACTGTGAAGAGTGTTGTTTCCCTAATTTCTCTTTCAACCTATTTATCCTTTGTGTAGAGAACAACCACTGATTTGTTTGAGTTAATTTTATATCCAGCTACTTGACGGAAGCTGTTTAATCAGGTTTAGGAGTTCTCTGGTGGAATTTTTAGGGTCACTTATATATACTATCATACCATCTGCAAATAGTAATATTTTGACTTCTTCCTTTCCAATTTGTATTTTCTTGAACTCCTTTTGTTGTTTAATTGCTCTAGCTAGGACTTTAAGTACTATATTGAGTAGGTAGGGAAAAAGTGAGCAGCCTTGTCTAGTCCCTAATTTTAGGGGGATTGCTTCAAGTTTCTATGCATTTAGTTTGATATTTGCTACTGGTTTGCTGTAGATTGCTTTTTTTATGTTTAGGTATGTGCCTTGAATTCCTGATCTTCCCAAGACTTTTATCATGAATGGATGTTGGCTTTTGTAAAATGCTTTCTCAGCATCTAACAAGATGGTCATGTGGTTTTTGTCTTTGAGTTTGTTTATAAAGTAGATTACATTGATGGATTTCTGTATATTAAACAATTCCTGTATCCCAGCCTACTTTATCATCATTGATATGTTCTTGGATTAGGTTTGCAAGAATTTTATTGAGTATTTTTGCATTGATATTCATAAGGGAAATTGGTCTGAAGATCTCTTTCTTTGTTTGGTCTTTAGGTGGTTTAGGTATCAGAGTAAATGTGGCTTCATAGAATGAATTGAGTAGAGTTCCTTCTATTTCTACTTCATGAAATAGTTTGAGGTTAATTGGAATTAGGTCTTCTTTGAAGGTCTGATAGAACTCTACATTAAAGTACTGGGCTTTTGGGGGGGGGGAAGGGGTTGTGAAACTATTAATGACTGCTTCTATTTTTTTAGGGCATATGGGGCTTTTTAGATCATTAATCAGATACTGATATAACATGGATACCTGGTATCTGTCTAGAAAATTGTTCATTTCATCCAGATTTTCCAGTTTTGTTGAGTATAGCCTTTGTAGTAGGATCTGATGATGCTTTGGATTTCCTCAGGTTCTGTTGTTATGTGTCCCTTTTCATTTCTGATTTTGTTAATTAGGATACTGTCCCTGTGCCCTCTAGGTATTCTGGCTAAGGGTTTATCTATCTTGTTGATTTATTCAAAGAAACAGCTTATGGTTTGGTTGATTCTTTGTATAGTATTTTCTGTTTCTATTTGATGGATTTCAGCCCTGAGTTTATTATTTCCTGCCGTCTACTCTTTTGGGTGAATTTGCTTCCTTTTGTTCTAGAGCTTTTAGGTGTGCTAGCAAGCTGCTAGTGTGTACTCTCTCTAGTTTCTTTTTGGTGACACTCAGAACTATAAGTTTTCCTCTTAGGATTACGTTCATTGTGTACCATAAGTGTGGGTATGTTGTGGCTTCATTTTCATTAAACTCTAAAAAGTCTTTAATTTCTTTCTTTGTCTCTTCCTTGACCATGTTATTATTGAGGAGAGTGCTGTTCAGCTTCTACATCAACGTTGGCTTTCTATTATTTATGTTGTTATTGAAGATCAGTCTTAGTCCTTGATGATCTGATAGGATGAATGGAATAATATCTGTATTTTTGTATCTGCTGAGACCAGTTTTGTCACCAATTATATGGTCAATTTTTGAGGAGGTACCATGAAGTGCTGAGAAGAAGGTATATTTTTTTTTGTTTTAGGGTAAAATGCTCTGTAGATATCTGTTAAATCCATTTGTTTCATAACTTCTATTAGTTTCACTGTGTCTGTTTAGTTTCTGTTTACGGGATATGTCCATTGATGATAGTGGGGTATTAAAGTCTCCTCCCTATTATTGTGTGTGCTGCAATGTGTGCTTTGAGCTTTACTAAAGTTTCCTTAATGAGTGTGGTTGCCCTTGCATTTGGAGCATAGATATTCAGAACTGAGAGTTCATCTTGGTAGATGTTACCTTTTGATGAGTTTGAAGTGCCCCTCCTTGTCTTTTTTGATAACTTTGGATTGGAAGTCAATTTTATTCGATATTAGAATGGCTACTCCAGCTTGTTTCTTTGGACCATTTACTTGGAAATTTGTTTTCCAGCCTTTAACTCTGAAGTAGTGGCTCTTTTCCCCTGAGATGGGTTTCCTGTGTGCAGCAATATGTTGGGTCCTGTTTATGTAGCCAGTCTGTTAGTCTATGTCTTTTTATTGCGGAATTGAGTCCATTGATGTTAAGAGATATTAAGGAAAAATAATTGTTTCTTCCTGTTATTTTTCTTTTTAGAGTTGGGATTCTGTTCTTGCTGCTATCTTCTTTTAGGTTTGTTGAAGGTTTGTTTTCTTACTTTTTCTAGGGTATCATTTCACTCCTTGTGTTGTAGTTTTCCCTTTATTATCCTTTGAAGGGCTGGATTCATGGAATGATATTGTGTGAATTTGGTTTTGTCATGGAATATTTTGGTTTCTCCATCTATGGTAATTGAGAGTTTTCCTGAGTATAGTAGCCTGGGCTGGCATTTGTGTTCTCTTAGGGTCTGTATAACATCTGTCCAGGATCTTCTGGCTTTCATAGTCTGGTGAGAAATCCATTGTAATTCGAATAGGTCTTCCTTTATATGTTACTTGACCTTTTTCCCTTACTGCTTTTAATATTCTATCTTTATTTAGTTCATTCATTGTAATGATTATTATGTGTCAGAAGGAATTTCTTTTCTGGTCCAGTCTATTAGGAGTCTGTAGGCTTCTTGTATGTTCATGGGCATCTCTTTCTTTAGGTTAGGGAAGTTTTCTTCTATAATTTTGTTGAAGATATTTGCTAGCCCTTTCAGTTGAAAATCTTCATTCTCTCCTATACCTATTATCCTTAGGTTTGGTCTTCTCATTGTGTCCTGGATTTCCTAGATGTTTTGAGTTAGGATCTTTTTGCATTTTGTATTTTCTTTGATTGTTGTGCCCATGTTCTCTATGGAATTTTCTGCACCTGAGATTCTCTCTTCCATTTCTTTTTTTTGTTGTTGTTGTTTTTTTTTTAAAGATTTATTTATTTACTTATTTATTATATGTAAGTACACTGTAGCTGTCTTCAGACACTCCAGAAGAGGGAGTCAGATCTTGTTACCGGTGGTTGTGAGCCACCATGTGGTTGCTGGGATTTGAACTCCAGACCTTCAGAAGAGCAGTCGGGTGCTCTTACCCACTGAGCCATCTCACCAGCCCCCTCTCTTCCATTTCTTATATTCTGTTGCTAATTCTATGGTTCTTGATTTCTTTCCTAGTATTTCTATCTCCACAGTTGTCTCCCTTTGTGATTTCTTTATTGTTTCTACTTCCATTTTTAGATCCTGGATGGTTTTGTTCAATATTTCACCTGTTTGATAGTGTTTTTCTGTAACTCCTTAAGGGATTTTTGTGTTTCCTTTTAAGAGATTCTAACCTGTGTTCTCCTGTATTTCTTAAAGTCCTCCATCATCAATATGAGAAGTGACTTTAGATCCATATCCTTGCTTTTCTGCTGTGATAGTGTATCCACGACTTATTGTGGTGGAAGACCTTGGTTCTGATGATGCCAAGTAATCTTGATTTCTGTTGCTTCTGTTGTTATTCTTGCCTCCTTACATATGATTATCTCAAGTGCTTGTTGCCCACAGTATATCTGATTGGAGCCTGTCCTTCCTTTAATCCCAGTTGATTCAGGACTCCTCAGAGTCCAGCTTTCTCTGTGATCCTGTGATTCCGGGACCTTGTGAATCTGAGATTCTGGATGTGTCAGAGCTCTTGGCAGTTAAGCTTCCTCTGAGACCCTGAGATCCTTGTGTAATCAAACTCCTGCTATCCTGGTATGCTGAAATCCTAAGATCATGGGCATCTTAAGGTGCCTGGAAGTGTTGTCTCCTCTGGGGACCATGGGGCTGTCTGGTGTGGTCAAAACAAAGGTATACCAGCACCAATCAGAAGTAATCCAAGCCGATTATCAGGCAGGGCTCCTATGTCCTTACTGCTGCTGTCACAGGCCCATCATGATTGTTTTGGAACAGATGTTGTGTTCCACTCACCAGTGATCCTAAGATCTTGGGACTGCTAGGGCGCCTGCGGCATGGAGAGTCCTCTGGGGATGTGGGACCATCCTCCAAGTTCATGCCCAAGGTTGCCAGGAGCTGGCACCAACCACAATGAGTGTTCTTTATATATATATATTTTTTTTTAATTATGAATTTTCTTCATTTACATTTCAAATGCTATCCCAAAAGTCCTCCATACCCTCCCCCTACCCCTCCCACTCCCACTCCCACTCCCCTACCCACCCACTCCCACTTCTTGGCCCTGAAGTTCCCCTGTACTGGGGCATATAAACTTTGCAATACCAAGGGGCCTCTCTTCCCAAAGATGGCTGAGTAGGCCATCTTTTGCTACATATGCACCTAGAGACACAAGCTCTGGGGATACTGGTTAGTTCATATTGTTTTTCCACTTATAGGGCTGCAGAGCCCTTTAGCTCCTTGTGTACTTTCTCTAGCTCCTCCATTGGGGATCCTGTGTTCCATCCAATAGCTGACTGTGAGCATCCACTTCTATGTGTGCCAGGCAATGGCATTGCCTCACAAGAGACAGCTATATCAGGGTCCTTTCAGCAAAATCTTGCTGGTGTATGCAATGGTGTCTGCGTTTGGAGGCTGATTATGGGATGGATCCCCGGGTATGGCAGTCTCTAGTTGGTTCATCCTTTCGTCTCAGCTCCAAATTTTGTCTCTGTAACTCCTTCCATGAGTATTTTGTTCCCAGTTCTAAGAAGGGGCAAAGTGACCACACTTTGGTCTTCGTTCTTCTTGAGTTTCATGTGTTTGGCAAATTGTAACTTGGGTATTCTAAGTTTCTGGGTTAATATCCACTTATCAGTGAGTATATATCATGTGAGTTCTTTTGTGATTGGGTTACCTCACTCAGGATGATACCCTCCAGGTCCATCCACTTGCCTAGGAATTTCATAAATTCATTCTTTTTAATTGTAGAGTAGTACTCCATTGTGTAAATGTACCACATTTTCTGTATCCATTCCTCTGTTGAGGGACATCTGGGTTCTTTCCAGCTCCTGGCTATTATAAATAAGGCTGCTGTGAACATAGTGGAGCATGTGTCCTTATTACCAGTTGGAATATCTTCTGGCTATATGCCCAGGAGAGGTATTCTGGGATCCTCTGAGAGTACTATGTCCAGTTTTCTGAGGAACTGCTAGACTGATTCCCAGAGTGGTTGTACAAGCTTGCAATCCCACCAACAATGAAGGAGTGTTCCTCTCACAATGAGTGTTCTTAACTGCTGAGCCATGTCTACAGCTTCAGCTATTTCTATTAGTAAGGCTCTGAAGTAGAACTTGAAATAAATTGTGAATATTCACTCAATTTTTCTCAGGATTACTTTGGCTATCTAGGGTATTTCGTATTCATATATAATTTTTGTTTAGAAAGTCATATATGTGTATGACACATCATGTTCCTCCACTCTCCTCCTTTTAAGCTTCCAGTCTCTCTCCATTTCCTTAAGTTCAGAGTCTCTTATTAATTATGATTATTACATATACATATGCATATTGGCTGATAAATGCAACCTTTTAAATTATTGGCCCTATGTGTTTACAGCTGATTCTTTAGGATTGGCTAGCCTATTGGGGAAACTCAAGTCTGGAGAAGTCTGGTATTCTCTCTCTCTCTCTCTCTCTCTCTCTCTCTTTCTCTCTCCCCTCTCTCCTCTCTCAGCAAACATTAATTTACTGTAGCTTTTCTTATAGAACTGATGTTTTGTCAGAGATACAAGTTTTGTGAAATGTCATACAGAGGTTTTGATGAGGTACTACATCTGTAGGTTATTATTAGTAGTATAAATAATTCTATAGTATCAAATCTCCCCATACATGAGCATGAGAGATATCTCTTCCCATCTTTTAGTATCTGCAACTTCATTTTTAGCATTTTAAAGTTTTTATTGTAAATGTCTTTCACTTCTTTGGTGTTCTGATGTGCTATTTAAATTTTACATCAACCTACTACAAAGTAGAGTCACTTTGGAATCATGAAACTCAGTTGAGAAAATGCCTCAATCCAATTTCACAATTTCTTGATTGAAGATTGAAATAAGTGGTGTGACACTCTGAGTTGATGGTCCTTAGTACAATAAGAAACTAGTCTGAACCAGTGATGGAATGCAAGCTGGTAATCAGTACCCCTCTGT
Source organism: Mus caroli (assembly GCF_978045245.1). NCBI lineage: Eukaryota > Metazoa > Chordata > Mammalia > Rodentia > Muridae > Mus > Mus caroli. The sequence continues at coordinate 31,675,200 of NW_028227264.1, forward strand.
GGCCTCTGCATCAGTTCCTGCCACCAAATCTCTGCTCTGAATTCCTTCAGGGATAAACTGTGATGAAGAATTGTAAGCTGATTAAACTCCTTCCACTTTCTATAATCATATAGGGTTTATGAACACATGGTAAAATTATCTAATATTGGACCTATGTTTTTAGGGCTGACCCTTTAGGATTGGGTAGCCTATGTGGAAACTCATGACTAAAAGCCAATTTTCTTTGGTCATGGTATTTTATCAGAACAATAGAAGTCCTAATTAAGACAACTGGTTTCTTCATTTAATTTTAAAACTACCTTTATCTATTTTTATTCTTTAATCATTTTTTTTTACAGTCCAGACTATATCCTCTTTGAATCTGCCCCAACAGCTCCCCATCCCGAACCTCCCCCACCCATTTCCAAGAGGATATCCCCACTCCCCACCCTCACCACACCAGGTCTCCACATACCCTGGGGCATCAAATCTCTCAATAGTTAGGCCCATATTCCCACACTGGGGCCAAACCAGGCAGTCCTTTGCTATATATGTCTTGGCAGCATCATATTGGCTGGTGTATGCTACCTGGTTGGTGGCTCAGTGTATGAGAGTTCTTGGGGGTCCACTCAGTTGAGACTGTTGGTCTTCCCATGGGCCCACCTTTCTCCCAGCTTCTCCCAGCTTTTTCCCAATTCAACCACAGTGGTCCCTAGCTTCAGATCATTGGTTGGGTCTCTCAGCAGCCATCCATGCTAGGCTCCTGTCTGCAAGCACACCACAGCATCAGTAACAATATCAAGGCCCTGATCCTTTTCTTGAGTTGTGTCCATCTTTATCTTAACCTAGATTTCATTATAAATTTGATAGAATCTAGATTCACTTGGGAAGAGATACTCAACTGAAGGATTGTTTCCATCAGATCTCAGTGGTCATGACATGAGAGACTGTCTTAATGAATAACTGATGCAAGAGAGCCCAGTTCACCACATGTGACACAGTCTCTAAACAGGAATAAGAATGTGAATTGACCATGATCCACAAAATAAACAAGTAAGAAAAATTTCTCAATGGTTTGTGCTTCTGTTCCTAATCTCTTCCTTCTCTCCCCTTTCAAAGATGGAATGTATAAGTCAGTGCTAATATAAATCCTTTCCTCCCAAAAGTAACTTTTGATCATTGTACTCACACAGAAACAGAAGGCAAATGAATTCTTGGTGAGGCTAATTCCCAATCTTTGCTGTTTACTTTTCTTTGAAGCAATTTTGAATAAAATTATTTTCCTAAATTCTTTCTTGGTGTGTTTCTAATTTCTATCAACAAGACATCATTTCCTGACAAGAATATAGGATCTTTTTCCTGTTTGTATACATTTAATTTCTGTCTCTTTATGATCTTGTCTACATGCTTCAAGCCCAATATGAAAAAAGAGCTGAGAAAATGAACAACACCCTTGTCTTGCTCCTGACTATAGTGAAATATTTCAGTTGTTAAACATGTATTATATTGGTGACTGTAGGTTTGCTGTATTTAACATTCATTATTTTGTTTGAATTTGTTTATATGGTGGATTAAATTAATGGGTTTCCATGCCTGCACCCCTGGAATGAAGTCCACTTAATCATGGAGACCGTTTGTTTACATGTGTTCTTGAATTTGATTTGCAAGTATCTTATTGAGTATTTTTGCATGGATATTCACAAGGGAAATTATTCTAATGGTCCCTTTTTTTGTTGGGTCTTGTGCAGTAGCATAACTGTCACTTCATAGAACGAATTAAGTAGTGTTTCTTCTGTTTCTACTTTGTGGAATAGTTTGAAAACTATTGGTACTTGGTCTTCTTTGAAGATGTGGTAAAATTCTGGACTAAAAGCATCTGGCCCTGGGCCTTTTTTAGTTGGGAGACTTTTAGTGACTGCTTATATTTCCTTAGATATTATGGGATGTTTATATGGTTTATCTGATCCTGATTTAACTTTGTTACATAGTATGTGTGTAGAAAATCATCAATTTCACCTAGAATTTCAGTTTTCTTGAGTATATTGTTTTGTAGTAGGATCTGATGACTTTTGAAATTCTTCAGGTTCTGTTGTTTTGTCTCCTTTATCAATTCTGATGTTAGTGATTTTGATACTGTTTCTGGATCATCAGTTTGACTATAGGTTTATTTCTCTAGTTGATCTTCTCAAAGAACCACCTCTGCAGCCAACCATCCTAGAACTCCATGATCTCTTTGAACTTTCAATGTGGTTAACAAGCAACACATGTATTTAATCTGATCTGTAGCCTCCCATAAACCTGAAGCAGGCTAAACCAGAACTTGACCTTGCTGCCACTAAGGAAATTATCTAGGGTGGAGCCTTCCTCCCTAGATCACTCTAATGTTCTGCCACTGATTCTGTTCCTCTTCAATATTCTGCTATCTGCTGAGAGCCCGCCCCCCTCGGGAGCTATTCCAGAGAATATGTCCTATCCTGCATGTCATCACCTGCAGCTGGTTCCAAGCTCCAAAGATGAATTGGCAGAAATGGACTCTCCCCCCCCCCTTTTATTAAGCGTGTCTGCCATTTAAAATTTGAACCTTCATCAGAACACTGTCTTGGTTCCATATTTCTCTTGTAGCCTAGTTTCCCTCTCTTTCAGCGCTGGTCTGCTATTCAGGTGTACTCATCCTTGTGACCCACTGGAAAGCTCTAAATGCTGATCCATCTAAGTGGCTAGTGATTGGGAAGAGAGATTGAAGGGTTGGCAATCATCCTGGTGCAGCACCTTTGTCATAGTCTTAAATAGGAGCCTGGCCCATTCTTTCACAATTGGGATAGTAGCTCCTAAGAATCAACAAGAGTCATGAAGATTGAAATGCATCCAGGACTTTATAAGTGCCTTCTGTGAAGCTCAAGACCAGGTTATTTTCTATGTAGCACTTTTCCATAAAGTTGAGAGACAGGAGATATCCCTCAGAAGGTCCACCACCTTTAGAGAGGAAGAAAGCAGAAGCAGTTTGGTCTTCTGTGATTGTCCTAACCTTGAGGCTTCCACTTAAGTGAGGGCATCTGAATTATCTCCCAATTCTTTAACCTCATGAAATCAAAGCTACAGCTTCTTTAAAATCCGTCATTAGCCTGTACCAGATGCTTCCTTTTCAATCCACTAGGCATGCTTTTCCCAAACTACAATTTCTACAGTGTGTGATATAAATTTTTTTCACACATCATTTTGTCTAACCTCACTGGGAATAGGAATTTTAGATTCAACCAATGAGCTCTATTTTCAATATGTAATCCTTTGTGCTTGACAAACTATAAATCGCTTTCTGCTTCTTACATTTTGTATATATTTCAGAATAGATTCAATAAAATTCCTTTCTAGTAATCCATAAATCACATTAATGAAATACTATATTTTGTGTGAATATATTAGAATCAAATTATTCTTATTTGTAACAAAATATTTGACTAAGATATTCCTGCAACAGATTCAAGCTATCATGATGCTCTCTGTCAATGAAGCTAACTAACCATGGCACCTCTGGACCTAGGAACTAACGTAAATCTTTCTCTTCTTAAATAGACTCTCTCATGTATTTTCCACATAGTAAAAGAATGTGATACAAGTCAGGATTAGTGGTGCACACTGTTAATCCCAGCACTCAGAAATCAGAGCCACGATAGTCTGTGGCCAGTCTGATCTACATAAGTGAGCCCAGGATACCCACGACTATTTAGATAGACCCTGTCTCAAAATAACAACAGCAAAATTTCCAAAACAACAAATGAATATAACATACACCATGATCATTTAAAGTGCCATTGATTTATTTGTGCTTACAAGGACAGTATGATATAAGTTATCTTAACCAAATGGCTATACAGTAAAGGATTGTCTTCAGGGCCTGGTGTTACTAGTACATGTTAGAAGGGACTAATTCGAGAAACTCATATGTATGAAGCATACCCTTGGATGGGATAAGCTTCCTGCTTTTTCTTCTCTTTCATCCAGTAATTGTGGAGAGAACTATTTGCTCTGCCATATTTTAAAATGTGTATTGCAAAACTGTAAGCCAACAGTACATTTACAACAGTTGAAACCACAAACAAAAATCAATTTTTGATCTGAATAAATTAACCATTTTGGGTATTTAGTTACAATGATGTAAAGCAGAACATGTGGGTTCCATTTGATGACTGTTATGAATACTGCTACTGTGAGGATATTTTCATGTGTTGAACAATCTTTCCATTCCAAAAGTAAACCCTACCCATTCATATCACAAGTTTGGCTGTAATTCATAAGGCCACTACCATATGTATACATGATCCAAATTTATTAAACATTTTGTCTACAGTTGCTTTACTAATTATATTCATTCTTCATTGAAAATTTTGGATTCACCTTTATTTCTAGTTATTAAAGTGACTTCATATTAAATGTTTAACCATTACATTGATATGGTATGATTTCAATTAGTGATACATGAAAAGAGAACTGTTTTCATCCTTTTACCCTGTGATTAAACTGACAATTATTTAATTTTTGATTTTTATGTCTTTGGCAAACTGAGACCTGTTAACACTGTTTTTAAAAAGCATATGAAATTTGCTTATATATGCCATTTGTCTTTATGTCACACAGCATATTCTATCAAACTTACTGATTTTGAACAAAATTAACTGGAGTTTAATTACAAGAATAAAGGGATTTCTAAATGATTTTTTGACCCTGAATTAATTGAAGAGAAAAATGTGAACTATAGAATACTCAAAAAAATATATCTACGAACTGTGTTTTATGCTTTCTGTTATATCACTTGTTTGCTTTCTTATTTTTGAATTTTGGGTTTGTTTTGTTTTTAGTTTTTTTGTGTGTTTTTGTTAATGAAACCAATGCTCATAGCTCCCTTTGAAAGTCATGTTATGGCAAACAATCTAGGCATAAGTTATTCATTTTGTAGATAAATTTTTCTTTAAAATTAAGATTTAAATGAGAGAATACATTAATTTTAACATTAAACTACATTATCTTCATAGTACATTTTCATATTCACATGGAGATTAAAGTTCTACTTCTCATTTATATCCCAGGTGAATTTTAAGGGGATGTTTTTCATGTTCATATGAAATATCTTGTCAAATCTTTCACTTTGATCCACAGTCAAATGATGTTTCCAGTCCCCAATGATACCTAATAGGAGAAGCACAGAGCAGTCTCTACATAAACAGTACTCTACTGACTTTAACTCACATTGCATATCACTAAATTCTCAGTAGGGATCAGGTGGATACCTCTCCTTTTATCACTGATCAGTAAACTAAACTTTCCTTTAGGAGCATAGTATATATATATCACAAGTTACTACTACCTAACCATACCAATTTTTAGAAAAAAAAAACTTCATTAAATATTAAACTATATTAGAACCTTAAAGCTATATTTTGCCATCTAACAATTCTTAACTTAAAAGAAATACTATATTTCAAAGCAACCTCATGAGATACATGTGAGACTTTTCCAAACACACACACACACAAATGAATTTTCACGGTTTCAGCAAGTAAAATCAAAGTGACACAGTGTGTCAGAAGAGCCAATGTCATAATTCTACTAGACAGGAATTTTAAATAGTCAGTTGGTAATGGCACATGCCTTTAATCACAGCATGTGGAGGGCAGAGACAAGCAGATTTTTGTGAGTTCAAGGGCAACATGGTCTGCAGAGTGAGTTTCAAAACATACAGGGCTACACAGAGAAACCCTATCTTGAAAAAAAACAAAGTAAATCAAATAAAAACAAAACAAAACAGAATTTGGAAGGATCACTACTATATCATTTAAAGGCAAATAGTCATTTGGGATCTACAGCTGTCCGAGATGAGAACATTAAATTATTGTTTGCATTTCGGACAGATGGTGAGCTATTCTCGGTAAGACATTTGGTCTTATTGAGAATGAGATGTAAGAGTTGACATTAAGTGGCAGAACAGACAAAGAAGAAGAGTTCCTGAAAAATATGAAAATCCAGAGATAATACAATATAACCCAGTGCCCATAATAATGATGTTTGGAGAGCATTATAAGAAATTTTCTTTCTTATCCACACCTGCTAGCTCATAATGAGATTATAAGAATGTATAATGCCTTTGAAAAAATTCAATTCATACCACATAAATGTATTAAGACATCATTCAAATTTTATAATAAACTATCTCAAACATGGAGAAACACTTTAAATCTAATCCTCAAGTTACAAACATTGGGAGGGGTTTGTTGCAGAGACAAGAAGAATATCAATTCAAGCCTTGGTTGCCTGGGTTATACTGTGGTTTTCTCTCTCTCTCTCTCTCTCTCTCTCTCTCTCTCTCTCTCTCTCTCTCTCTCTCTCTCTCTCGGACACACACACACACATATATACAATCATGCATGCACACACATACATGCATGCTTGCACACTCATGTCACCACCACTAACACCAGCAACACCAGCAACAAACCAGATCAAAGCAAAATAACAGAACAACAGCACAAGATAAATTATAATCTTCACTTCTAACACATCTCTCAACTAGAATAAAACTGCTGATACACTTTAAAAAGTTGATTTGTGTGGGCCAAAATGAAGGAAAGTCATATTTATATAGTAAGTGAAATTGACAGATTTTGCACTAAAACACTACTAGAAACTTAGGCCCTCTGTTAGCTAAAATATTTGATTCTTCCAAATATTATCAGCATGAGAAATATTTTGGAAATGCAGATTATTACTACTGCATATAAACATTTGAGGGAACACACAACATATTTGCTACTACAGACCACTGGATATCACCTTTGCGAAGGAAACTTCCCGTATTATTTCTTGTTCCAAGTTCATATTTTATAATGTGTTCATAGTTTGCTCGTGGGTCAGCTTTCATTTTCTGAAAGGTAGCTTGTCTTAAAACAGCATCCAATTCTTCTTCACTCAGTTCTTTCTCCAGAAAACTGCAGATTTTAAGCACTGAGCTTCTGAGGTCCTGAAATAGTCATCAGCTGAGAAATTACTGACCTTATGAATTACAGCCAAACTTGTGATATGAATGGGTAGGATTTACTTTTGGAATGGAAAGATTGTTCAACACATGAAAATAGCACAGAAACAGGGTGAAGCAAAATACTGAAATCATTATTTAAGGTCAATGATAAAGAATAGGCCTTTAATAAAACACAATGTTTTGAGACTTTGTATTCTAAGCTAGCTGCTTAGTACGCTAGGCTGCTTTCAAAGTTAGAATGGTGTTCCTGTTTAGTGTTCCATGTATGGGGCAACTACAATATCTCAACATCTTTCTGTAAAATAAAAACTGCCAAGTAATGGAAGAAGGAAAGTACCGCAACACAAAACACTGTATATTAAATACTTGTAGCTAAAAGTCACATGGTTGAGGAGAATGTGGTCATTTTCACCTGAGGTCTGGAATAAGCCATATTTCATCCTTTCTATTTAGCACATTACTGGTAAATAGGCAGATCATTTGGCCAATGAATAGAAACATAGGATCTGAATTAGAGACAAAAAAGTACAATTTTCTCCTTAAAGCAGAGAGAATGGTCTCATAAGTATAAAACTAGCAAAAGCGCATACACAGAAAACTACTAGAGCAAGAAGTTAACAAAGTTTTCAGATATTGAATAAAAAAATCAACACGCAATTATTAGTTTAAATTCTAAATAGCAGCAGTGGGTTATCTGAAACAAAATAAGAAAAAAATACATGAACTTTGTAATCATAGCATTAATAAAAAATAAAATAAAATAAATATTAAGACTAATAAAAAACCTATGATTTAAGTTTGATAAATGTACAAAGGTGAGTGGCAGATCTATTGATATAAACAAAACTTTGATGAAAGAAATAAAAAACAAAAATACACAGAACACTATTTTTCATGCATGGATTGGGCAGTCATTTTAAACATGGCTATGCACAGTGATTCACAAATTCAATGCAGTCTTTATTAAAGATTCAAGGAGCTTTTTACTTTTGAGGAGAAAAAGAGAAAGAAAAGAAAATCTTTCAAAGATGTGTATGAAAGCTCAAAGAATCTGAACAGCTAGTCTTGCAATAGAAGATTAAATTTGCAGGAGTCATATTTTCAGATTTCAAAATTACTTCATTATATTTTACATATCTTGATTATTTATGCATTTATGCATAGTACCTGTTTATTTTAGTATCACACATTGTCTCAGAGGACAACTGGTAGGACAACTGCTGATTCTCTCCTTCTACTGTGTGTCTTGACAATTGAATGTAAATCATCATAATAGGCAGCAAGCCCCTTAAGTCACTTAATGATCATCTCTACACAGAAAAATCAGCTCAGTTTTATGGTACTCTTAACAGTGTGGTAATAACTTCAATGATGTGATAGGACAGAATAGAATTCACAAGAATCATCTCTTACTTAAAGTGGCAAATGATTTTTGATATGACTGCTAAGGACATTAAATGGGAAAGACCAATTATCTGGTACAGGGATGGGTTTGCAGATGGGTACAAGAGGATTTTGGCCCTGCTAAATTGGCTTATGCTGTGGATTTCTGTTTGTACTTTGATGCTAATTCTGCTCCCTCAAAAAAGGTGCCCTGATTATGTGTAGATCACTTATTCATGTTATTTCAGGTGAAACCTCTCTCCCCTTGTTAACTGGTCAAATGAAGGCTACAACCTGTGATTGACTAGTGGAAGGAAAAGGTGGAGCTGGGAGTTTTTGAAAGGGAGAGAGAGGAAGGGGAAGGGGAGATCAGGTGATGAGGGAGAAAAAGGAGGTAAAAAAAAAAAGAGGTAGTAGGAAGATGGAGCAGTAGCATATGGCCTGGAGGAAGCACAAGTAGCAATGGATTTCGTAGCTGAGGAAGAGTAGTGTAGTAGTATATCTGCCCAATCTAGGTATGCAGTTTATACATAATATAACTGAGTCGTGTGTTCTTTGCACAGGCTTATTGGGGTTAGAGATTTACTGTAACAATTTGGAGCCCATCATATTGATTAGAACCCAACTAACCTGAGATAAAAGTTCAATGCCACTCCAACACCCACAAATAAGTGGCTGGGGCAGTGATCTAGGCTGCAGCAGTGTGTAGATTGAAAGCTGACTGGGTCTGAGGGGCTTACAAAGAACTGCAGAGAGGCTCATTCCTCAAGCCCCTGAAAAACAGGTATGGTTGGTGGCAGCATCCCAGCCTAGAGCTGATATTGGGCATCACTGTGTAGGACTCTAAAGGAAGGTCTGGGAACCCAGGAGCACAACTGTCTATGAGGTGGATTTGGGACAAATACAGTGAACTGATCAGAGCATCTATGCCTGAGAGAGAGCCACCCCTTCCCCCATATTCTATGTGTGTACAGAGGAAATGCACTGGGCTTTCCCAGCTACTTGTGCTTCTGTTACATCAGCACATAAGCATATGCTGCCACCTGCAACCCAAACAAAGGACAGAAAGCCAGCTAAGTGGCACTCCTTTCTACAGAAAGCCCCTCCCTGTAAACAAAGGAATTGGAGAAGACTACATGGTTCTGAATCAAGCAGTAGATGGACTTTAGGGGAAGATATTTTGAACTGTTCAACAGGGATGAATTTAAAGGAAACACACATTCTGTTATTTACTGGTGTTTCAATAGTTAGTCTCTTGGTTTGCTATGGCTTCTCAAAAGACAGGGCCCTAGGCAAAAAAAAAAAAAAAAAAAAAAAAAAAACATACCTTAGAAAAGAGATTAGAGGAAACACTAGAACTAAAGGTTCAGGATTTTATAGGTCAAAAGATGCTAAGTCTAGAGGATAATTTACTAAAGATAGTAAATCAAAATAAGGCAGAGGCAAGACTTGCAAAAGAGAGAAAGAGAGGGGGAGAGAGAGAGAGAGAGAGAGAGAGAGAGAGAGAGAGAGAGAGAGAGAGAGAGAGGGAGAGAGAGAGAGAGAGAGAGAGAGAGAGAGAGAGAGAGAGAGAGAGAGCGCATTTACCTGTGGCCAACCTAAAAAACATCCTAAAGATTTATCTGGAAGATATGCTCCAATAATCTTTTTTAAAACAGAGAGAACTTGTCCTGCATGGTCAGTTCTGGGCTGTGGCTCTAACTGTTCACATTTTACAGTAGATTCGTGTTCATTGGTAGCTTTTATTACGAACTGAGCATGTATACACTAGCAAGAATTTGCTGAAAGGACCGAGATAAAGCTGTTTCTTGCAAGACTATGCAGGGGCCTAGCAAACACAAAAGTGGATGCTCACAGTCAGCTAGTGGATGGATCACAGGGCTCCCAAAGGAGGAGCTAGAGAAAGTACCCAAGGAGCTAAAGGGATCTGCAACCCTATAGGTGGAACAATATTGTGAACTAACCAGTACCCCGGAGCTCTTGACTCTAGCTGCATATGTATCAAAAGATGGCCTAGTCGGCCGTCACTGGAAAGAGAGGCCCATTGGACACGCAAACTTTATATGCCCCAGTACAGGGGAACGCCAGGGCCAAAAAAATGGGAATGGGTGGGTAAGGTACTGGGGGGGGGGAGGGTATGGGGGACTTTTGGGAATGCATTGGAAATGTAATTGAGGAAAATATGTAATAAAAGTATTAAAAAATTAATTTGCTAAGGAAAAATTGTTTATCTCCTATTGATAAGGATGTTGCTAAATCTTATTTATGGACTATGACAAATGGATAGAAGATACTTTTAAAGGAAAATTACCAATGTTTACATTTGCACCCCAATTTAAAATGAAATGTTATTCATATTTGCATGATAATAACATATTAAAATGATAAAATGCAAAACATAAAAAAAAAAGAACTGAGCCTGGAAGACTATGAGAAAATGGATCATCATGCCAGCTATAGTATCCCTGAGGCTATAGCTAATGGAAATGATGCTGCCATTTAAAGCCTATTGTTATCTAGTGCTAATGTTCTGTATTACAACCACAAGACAAGGAATCAGCCTATAGTCCTTCAATAGACTGAAGAGTAAAGAATTTATGATACATGTCATATACTATACTTATGAAATAAATTATTACTCATACATAACAATAAGATGAAATTCTGTCATATGCATAAATGTATGAAGCTAAGGGCTAAGTTAAATAAGCCAGAACAAATGCCATGTGTGATCTCATATTTTGAAAATTACAGTAGAATTGTGATTAATAATGATTTGGATTAACAGTGATTGGGAAAGGTTTTACAGGAAGAACAGATGACAATTCAAGAAGAGTGGATAGATGAGTATTCTGTTCAATACATTCTCTATTCATATGCAGGAACACCACACTAGACACCATTAGTATATGTAATTATCCTGAAATAATCAAGTATTTATTAATGAAAGCTATTGCTGCTGTGAAAGTTTGAGATTGGTTTTACGCATGTGGTTGTAAAAGAAGGGACCAGGAAAGACTACTGAACAGAGAAAAGAGAGTACTGGGGAAGTCCAGTCAATGAGACAAAGGCAAGAGATTAGGAATCTTCTCCAGCAAAAAAACCCAAGGAAGAGTTATATATGGAGATACCAGGGAGAGTGAGCTTTCAAACAAGAGGAAAACAAAGTAAAAAATCATGTAAAACTGACCCTCAAGAGACGTGAAGCCCTGGGTAGGAGAAATGCCTGGCAGTGTGTGGAGTAGGACATTCTCTTGGAGACAGGGGGAAGGGGGAATGGGATGAGGAACTGTTAGTTGAGCAGCTACAAGGGGGTTAATGACTGCATTTTTTTTTAAAAAAAAAGAGTAATTAAAAACTACAATTTTCCCATCTTACCTTCTTCATGTCTTCAAAGCTTATGAACATTATATTGAAATCATGTCTGTGTTCATACCAGCCTCTTATGTGGTCAAACCAAAGGTTTCCTCCCCCTGAATGAAAGGTAATGAGTAAGAATGGTGAGCTGTGTGTGCCTGTAGGAAACAACAAACTTGACCCTCTTTTCTGTGAATGTTCAGAAATAAAACAGAGTTGTTGCAGTGGACATCTGTATCACTATTTAAAATGTTTAGTGTTTTGGGGAACAGTTAGCTGACGTTTGTCAAAATCCCCTATATAAAGTCACCAAAAGTAGCAAGGAAGCAATACCCAAGAGCCCAAGGCTGAAGATGGCTTTACTAATACAAAATCCAAATAACATATGTCTATGCTTATGTTTCATTTTCCTCCATGTCTCTATTTCTCCTCTTGTTTGATAAGATATCTGAGCAACAATGTTCACTGTGTATGGTGGCACAAAATATGACCATCATCTTACAAATGATTGGGACACTGGCTCCACACTCAATGAACCTCTTGCATTAATTATTCCTCCTAAGTAGTGGAATGAACAATACTTCAGTTGAATTTAAATCCTTACACAGGCCCATGAAAAACATACACTGGTCCTCGAAATTCACTGAGCCAGAATGGCCCACTCTATGGTTGTCTCTAGCTGGAAGTAATTTATAGAATAGCTATAAACAAAATACTTCCTTTGTGACCTTGACAATGCAATGGTGTACAAAGATAGAACAGTTATTCTATTGGAGGCAGATGGATTTGACATAAAATTGTCACTCAAGATGAATTGTTTGGGGTTTGGTTTTTGTTTGTTCATTTGTTTGTCATTATTGTTTTTATTTCTTCTTTTCATTTTCCTTTCTCAGAATTGAAACATGGATTTTCATTTCATTGGCATGTTCCATTTCTTTAAATTGTGTTCTGTAAGTTTGAAACTTTGGCTAACTAGAAGCTTTGGTGTAATTCATTTATATCCAGTTAAAAGGATGAATACTTACAGTTTCCACTTAGAAATCTTTGCATAAAATTTTCCAGATTATCTGAACCTTTGAGTACAGCCATCAAATTTGAGAAATGAAAAAGGGAGATCAAAACATCCTTAGGATTCCTGTAGACATAAATAATCTGTAGACACAATTATGAAATCATTTTGTTTAACAATCCTTGGTTAGGCTTATAAATTTAAAAAACAATTTACACTATTTGATAATGACAATAAGCATAATTATTTCTTCCAGTCTTTCAGCTGTGCAAAGGCAAGTGGTTATTTTTTCGTTTTAGTATTACAACCAATATTCTAACAAACAGCTTTTCTCAATGGCATTTCATACATGTCTACAAAATGTATCTAAGTTCTCAAGAAGTGATATTATTTGCAGTTCATAAATATGGAAAGTTAATTTACATTATATGATCAAAATATATTGTATTCCAATTTTGAAAAGAAAATTAATTTCTCATGTGATAGTAAATGTACAACTAGGGCAATATAGGAGATAATTTAAAAAAAACAATAATCAGATCAATATACATCTTTCCTTCATAACTTTCAAAAATAACATATGTAGATTAAACATATAAGTAGTATAAAACCCACACACAAAATGATAATCTTGTCTGTCTACAATCCTAGAATCTGGGAGATTAGGACAGGAGGAAAAGCTCATGCCTGCCTTGGCTACACAGACTATCACCAGAAAAAAAGGAGGTGAGGAAGGAAAAGAATAAGAAAGAAATACAAAACCCAAAAACCATATATCTACTCCTAAAGCAAGGAAATATATATTAAATATGAATTTATTTGAATGAAAAACAATCAGTTTGATAACACTAAAATTAAGAATGTTTCTTTTAGATTTTCCTATGTTGGGGTAGGTTAGTACCTATGAGAGGGCCTTCTGTTCTCAGAAAAGAAGGGAGGGGAGGGCTAAGGAAAGTGTGAGTGAGAGGAGAGGGTGGACTGCAGTACAGATGTAAAGTGAACAAATAGATGAATTAAGAAACAAAAAAAGAATGTTGCTAATCAAAACATATATGAAAAAGCAATGTGGATGAGCTGAAATAGATTAAATTCTAGATGTAATGCAAAGAAAACTGATAAAAAATGTAACAAAATGTTGGTCATTAGACAGAGCCCTTTCAAAGAATGAAAAACAATTATGGACAATAAATATCAAACATGATTATTCTAATTATGAGTATGCAAATAAAGGTCTACTTGAGACACATTTTATTAGATGCCATGTTGATAAACATTTAAAACTCTGATAAAAACTCTTTCAAACATTAAATTGAGATAATGATAAATCTACTTTCTTCAGAGGAAAAAGCTGAGTACTCTGGTACTTGTGGTTATTGATAGCAGTTGCATTATAACAGCAGAATACTGAAATAAACTAATTATACAGTACTTAGAAAAGTCATTTTTGTGAATACAGCAAGTGGCTAAGTTCTGTGACATACTTTGGCTTTTTTGTCCTTGAGACCTTTTGGTACTAAGTAATATGGAAGGTGGGAAATGAAGATTCGAGGGGATGGCATTTTGGCATAGTCTAATTTGTGAATATTGTACTCAAGGGATGGTATTCTATCGAATGTTGCGATGTTTTCAGTTCCATTCCGGTGACCCTCAAAACAAATCAAGCAGAGGATCTGTTGAGTCCAGATGGTACCTGTTAAAATAGAGAATAATGCTGTTTTCAATCCTGAAGTAGGTTTTAATAATGAATATTAATAGTAATGCCATCTATCTTGAATATAATTTGGTTCTTTGTCCTTCTTTGCACTTTGAGCATGCTTCAATATGCCCAGTGTTATTCCCTGTTGTCTGTATTTATACCCAAGTACTTAAGGCTGAAATCAATGACTTCATTCCATTTTCTTGTGAATGGAGGTAGTGTTTTAGGAGTGATGATTCAGATTTTTCTTGTAGTGACTGTGTATTCCATTCTTCATGGGGAGTACTTGTGGTAATGTTTAGCTGTTATTTATATAACATTTGCTGATATTCACCAGCAAAGTGCAACATCACTACACATGAATAGAGTGTAATCAGATCAGATCAGGCCAGGGTAAGTGGTGCTTCCCTCTTACTACATCTTTTTTTCTTTGTCATTTTTAAATATTTGAGCCTTCTACAATATTTTTCTTGATTTTCATAAAAGATACATCAGGTTACTTAATGCCACTTTACTGTTTGTTCATGAGACATTTCATTTCTTTCTTTTTTGTTTTTGTTTTTGTTTTTGTGTGTAGCCCTGGCTGTCCTGGAACTCACTCTGTAGACTAGGCTGGCCTTGAACTCAGAAATCCGCCTGCCTCTGCCTCCTGAGTGCTGGGATTAAAGGCATGTGCCACCACACCCGGCAACATTTCATTTCTTAAGTTACTTCATTAGTTCTTTGCCTATAGTAAAACTATTAGAATCAAATATTTCCAGTTTCCACTCCTTCACTTTCTTTGCATGCTCAAGCACTTCTCTGGCATATTCCAAGCAACAGATCAGAACACAGATGTTGAAAGAGGACACTAAAGATTTCAGTGTTCTTACTAATATTTGGTTTCTTAATCATTAGAGTCAAGTCACAAAATGGAAAGATAGTGGTAAGGTTGTTATTTATTATTTATAATTTATTTATAATATAAATTTAGTTATCTTAAACAAAATTTATTTACAGTATTTAATCTATTTCATTAAGTTTATTTTATTAAATAAAAAATATATAAATAATACATTTATATTAAATTTATAATTTATTATAATGTATTTATTATTTTTCATGGTTATTTGAAATAATTCACTGGGTTCATAATAAAATTATTTATTTATTTATTTATTTATTTATTTATTTATTTATTTATTATTTACTCATAATTTATTAATGACTATCCAAGATAATTCAGTGGTGGAAGTGTTGACTTGATTGTAAGTTATGCCATCAGTCTCCAGCTTGTTACAATGAATGTGTCTTATATCCTGGGTTGTACAATATGAATACTTATTGTTCATCTCAATCTTACCAAGAAACTAGGAATCCTCTCTGCTCAAGATTTCTTTCTTTCTTTCTTTCTTTCTTTCTTTCTTTCTTTCTTTCTTTCTTTCTTTCTTTCTCTCTTTCTTTCTCTCTTTTGTTCGTTCGTTCCTTCTTTCTTTCTCCTTTTCTTTTTTTTTTTTTGAAAATTTGCAGTGAATTACAGTTCTCTCAGAAATCTTGTCAACAAAATTAAATGTATTGGAAATTGAATCATTGTTTGAGAAAAAAAATGCCTCTAAATAATAAAGCATGTGTCTCTTGTAGAAAAAGGTTTTGTACTATTTCGGTCTTGTTCAACAGGCTAAGGCATTCATCATCATTTACAAATTAGTTGCTATTGCCTACAAACTTTTTTTCCTGTATTTTTCCCCAAGAAATTAAAATATAAGCATATAAATATATGATATAGAGTCTTACATTTGATTTAATCTCTCTTTGACCATAACTTATTCTAAAACTTAGAGTGCAGCAGCACCTGATATTGGTTTTCTTATGTGATTTGGAGTTAGCATAGACACAAATCTTTGTGCATGTGTGTGAGGAGTTATCTCTATTAGGTTCATCCACTTGGGCTTCCTGACTAAAGATAGAAGGTGACAAGCTTCTGCCAGTGTGATATCTTTGACTTGATGAGGTCTTTCATTTTTAAATGAGGAAAGAATCTAATACAGTTTAATTGACATCACCATGTGGAAATTATATGGACTTATTCAATCAACACAAAAGACCAGCATAATATGTCCTAATATGACACTTACCAGACTTTGGATATGTGACTATAAAGATGTCATCATCCCGAATTTCATAATCTTCTATATTTTTCACTGTCTCCATATTAACTAAAGCACTGAGAAATTTATGGCCTTTGAAGTTAAAAGTATGTCCAACTTCATTGTCCATAATTAGTCACCTAGAAGTAAAAATATAAAATTTTCTTTACAATCTTAGTAGTTTACAATAGTAAATAATAATTACTGAGTGCCCTACATGGGACAAGCACCACTGAAATGTCCCTCATGTATTAACACTTACTATAATAAATATATTATGTATACAAATTTATTTAAATTCATAATAGTATTATATTACTATGTTTCTACTGACACTTTATGAGATATGAGAAAATAAAGACAACATCAAGCTAGAAATATTTTTCTATGATTAGATATGAGAAAAAGTGATCCTTACTCTAAACATACAGATCCAGAATCTAGGGTACAGAGGATACAGCCAAGTTATTCAAGGTAATCCAGATGGTTAACTTAAAAAGACAATAAAAATTTGGCATGGAATTCAGGTTTATAATGAAGGAGTTTTTGTGTATATTATACTTTTATTCCTTATACTTTTGTTATAAAAATAAAAAAATCTGTAAGGAATATGATTCAATTCTTCTATTCCTACAGTACAAATCACTTTCTATCTCTGGGTGTTTCTTCTAAACTTGGTATCTGAAAGACCATTTCTAATTAAAAAAATAAATCTTACCTGAATAAAACTTATGGTCTTTAGTGACATCATTCTTCTATGGCCACAAACATTGTATGAAAATGTTAATAAAGGTAATATAATTTTGAACAGAGGTATATAAAATAAAAAATGTGTGGCAACATTTGTTTAATTGTGATACAGGTTACCATGTATCCACCTGGCACTTTCATGCACACTTCTTTGAAGGGATCCCATTTCCCATGCTCCCTGAACGTGTCTACCCTCAAAATTTTCCTTATATTTCATAAATACATTGCTGACCTAATGTCTTTCTTTCTTAACCATCATTTTCCCTCTTTTTGTACTTTTTTCTAGTTTCATTAGTAATGTTCAAATTCCCATATAAATACATATATGTAAAATCTGGAAACTAGGATCTGCATATAGTAGAGAACCAGTGATAATTTTTCTTGGTGAGCTTAAGTTTCTCCATTTAATATAATATTTTCTAGCTTTATCCATTTTTTTCTAATTTCATAGTATCATTTTTATCCATTCATTGGTAGGTAAATATTGAGCCTGATTCCATTTCCTTCTTACTGTGAATATACAATCAATGATGATGATGATGGTGATGATGATGGTGGTGGTAGTGGTGGTGATGGTGATGGTGATGGTGATAGCATTCAAGTTCCTTTAAAGGAAATAATTTCTGTGTGGTCACGATAATAAAATCTCTGACCTGGGTGGAGATCTAACATTATAATTAGGCAGTACAATGACTTGACTGGAATAACCTAGGAAGGCAGTCTTACCTTAATCCATATTAAAGAAATTGAGGAATAGTTGGCTATTATTGAGATAGTGTACTTATCATCCCCAGAATACCAGCTCTCTAGTTCTGTCCCTATAAGCTACAACATGTTTGATCTTAAATTCTTTTATTACTGAGACAAAGACTCCCTAGAGGGGACTCTGATTTCCCCAGTAACATGTGTGACTCTGGTGGAATCCCAAAATCTTTTGTAAACCATGAATACAAGTATCTGTTTAACAAGATATAGATTCTCTTGGGCATATGTGTAAGAGGAGTAGAGTTGGCTGATCCTGATTCCACAGTCCCTTCATCAGCTTACACTCCCACTAATAGTTAATAAAGTTTCCTCCTGTTCCTCATCCTCGCCAGTGTTAGTCGTAATAAGGTAAAAGTAGAAAGAAGGAAAGAGGAAAGTGGAAGTGAACACAAAATGGACTGCTGTACTCTCCACAAAGTAACACAGGAATTGCAGGAAATAATCAATCTGTTATCTAGGTCATGATAGGAAAATATAGTTTCTGTAGCAAAGAACAAACAAGCAAACGATCAGAAGAAACTTCAAAACAAACTTCAGAATCTGTTCCAAGGGGCTCAGATTCAGTGAAGGATTAACACATTCCAGTTGAGTGCTACTGCTGGGAGTTAGAACCACAGCACAAAAACCAAGAGACAGCCTCAGAATATTTGTACCACACTTTAAATAACAGTATATTTTAAGGAGAGATAGGGGGCAGATAGAGAGACAGAGATGCACAGAGAGACACAGAGAGAGACAGATACAGAGACAGAGACAGACAGACACAGAGACAGGCAGACACAGAGACAGGCAGACACAGAGGCAGGCAGACCCATAGACAAAGACAAATATGGAGAGACAGACACAGAGAGATGGAGACAGACAGAAAGAGAGAGACACAGAGACAAGATGTAGGTACTATTTATGGCATAGGATAAGGCAGTGCTAGTAAATGTTAACAGAGGATTGACAAAAAGTCATTTTAGGAAAAAGCTTGCTGACTTGGAGGTTAGGCAGCCCTACAGGCAAAGATTTCTTTATTCATGGCTTATCCTGGGAGTCAGGGGGAAGAGCCTTGTGATTATATTCTTATCATTTGACCTATAGAATAGTTTTATGTTGAAAAGAAAACCATTGAGTCAGAATGTAGCAATGCTCTTTGATATGAATATCTGGTCTGAGTCATAGTTAGTGGTAGACAATTTAGAGCCATGCAAGAGACATGTTGGAAACACAAGACCTTAATAGTCAGTTTATGTTTAGACAACAGAGTACAGATATAAATATACCGTGGGTCAAAATAGATAGTGCTGGACATCTTGGAGTTAATGAGTGAGTACAAACCAAATGATCCAGGAACTTGTAAACAGCGATAAAAGCTGTAATACAATTACATGGAAAACTGACATGCATGTGTGATTCTGTATAAATATGTTTTTAAGAAGCCTGAGCCTTCATCTTCTCCTTTCTTGATGACAGTCAACCTGTGCTCATCTGTAGTCTTGGGTGTATACCTCCAAAGGCTTGAGTGCCAGTAAGTATGTGTAATTTGCCCATGGCTACTTACATATTCCTCTAAATCATGAAGGACCATGACTGCCTTTCTTTCTGGGCATGAAAAATGGACCCTTAAGGATCATGTTCACAACACATTGCTTATTACACAGTTTTAATTTAGTGTATCAACTTTGCTCTGTCTTGCTACTTCTCTCATTATTGGTGTTTTGGCTTTGTATTAATAGATTTTCTTAAAGAACACAGTTTGGCCTGGGTGTGGGAGTATGCTTTAGCATACTAACTATTACATCATATTTAGCATACTATTATATTATCTGGGTCACGAATGACTCAAAAAACTTTACCAGAGACCTCCATCATTGGATACAAATTAACTTAAAAAAAAATCATCCCTCCTTCATAAAAGTGATAAATGGGCTGTGAATGAAATCAAGAAACCAGCGAATTTCACAATAAAAATCAATATTAAAAAATAACTAAGTCAATACTTAGAATTTATAAAGAACTAAAAAACTGACCAAATTATAAAAATACTCTGCATTTCTCCTCCAGCACTTCACACACACACACACACAGTTTTCTGTATCAGAAAAATCTAGGACCCATAAGTTTTAGAAACCATAAATATATAATAGTTTCATTTCACTAGTCTAGCTCTAAATTGCATGGAGATGAATGTGTTCAGTGTGAATGATATACTAATGTGTGAGTGATATTGTCTTTATGAATCCTGGTACAATATGCCAATTAACACAAAATGGCCTAACCAATAGCAAGTATAAGGAAAATTAGGATTAACAACCATATTATATGTACTAACTTAGTAATATGAAGTATATATTATCATAAAGCATATTAATAGGGACAGACTAGAAAGAAATGTAGTAAATATTAAAAAAATCAACTGAAAATATGTTATACAATTGACAAAATTAGATAAGATTTAGGTATTAGTAATTACTTGTAAAATTTCAAATAACAATCTTAGAGAACAAAATATTTAAATATTAGCTAAACTTTTCTCTTAATTATTAGCTTGTAATTGAAATTCAAAAATAAATAAAGTAGTTAAGATAATTCTGTAAATTTACTCTCCTTCAGAATCACACACACATATACACACACACACGTGTGTGTATGTGTGTGTGTGTGTGTGTGTGAGAGAGAGAGAGAGAGAGCGAGAGAGAGAGAGAGAGAGAAGAAACTTATCTTTTTTTAAAAGTAAGATTACATGTTTTCAAAACTCAGTTCAGAACTCTGTGTGTGTGTGTGTAGGACCTGCCAGTGAAATATCTACTTAATGCTTAAATATATAGGAGAATGTCAGTGGTCCAATATCATTAGAAGTATATTTTCAGCAGTTTATTACAAAGAAATATCTGTGTATATTAAGAAATTTAATGTGCCAAAATCCAAAAAGAATCTCATTCTGTCCGTGTTACATGCTACCTGAATCGTATCATTTCTTTTGAACCATCTAACTCACATAAAACCATAAGAAGGACACATGCTCCAATATGTTCATAGCAGCCTTATTTATAATAGCCAGAAGCTGGAAAGAACCCAGATGCCCCTCAACAGAGGAATGGATACAGAAAATATGGTACATTTACACAATGGAGTACTACTCAGCTATTAAAAAGAATGAATTTATGAAATTCCTAGCCAATTGGATGGACCTGGAGGGCATCATCTTGAGTGAGGTAACACAATCACAAAGGAACTCACACAATATGTACTCACTGATAAGTGGATATTAGCCCAAAACTTAGGATACCCAAGATATAAGATACAATTTGCTAAACGCATGAAACTCAAGAATGAAGACCAAAGTGTGGACACTGTGCCCCTTCTTAGAATTGGGAACAAAACACCCATGGAAGGAGGTACAGAGACAAAGTTTGGAGCTGTGATGAAAGGATAGACCATCTAGAGACTGCCATGTCCAGGGATCCATCCCATAATCAGCTTCCAAACGCTGACACCATTGCATACACTAGCAAGATTTTGCTGAAAGGACCCAGATATAACTCTCTCTTGTGCAACTATGCTGGGGCCAAACAAACACAGAAGTGGATGCTCACTGTCAGCTATTGGATGGATCACAGTGCTCCCAATGGAGAAGCTAGAGAAAGTACCCAAGGAACTAAGGGGAACTGCAACCCTATAGTTGGAACAACATGATGAACTAACCAGTACCCCGGAGCTCTTGTCTCTAGCTGCATATGTATCAAAAGATGGCCTAGTCGGCCATCACTAGAAAGAGAGGCCCATTGGACTTGCAAACTTTATATGCCCCAATACAGGGGAATGTCAGGGCCAAAAGAATGGGAATGGGTGGGTAGGGAAGTGGCGGGGGGGTATGGGAGACTTTTGGGATAGCATTGGAAATGTAATTGAGGAAAATACGTAATAAAAAAAAAGAAAAAAAAAAGAAGTTTAGCCTAGATAGTTGGGTAATCATTAATCTTTGTAAATATCATCCTATTATTTCAACTTCAAAGGAGTTTTATTTATGGATTAACTACAGAGAGCTACAGGAAAAGATGGTAGCTATTTACTCAGTTACAAAAATGTATGAGCAAATAGTTTAGATATATTTGAAAGTGACAGCTACAAATGAGCATTGATGATGACTTACTTGGCTAAAAAGTAATCCTGTGCTAGGCCTGGGTTGTGGCTGCATTCCTCAAGATTTTAGCATCACTATCCCGTGTCCCTGTTTTGATGTTTATCTAGCCTGTTTCTTCCATTTCAAACCCAGCATGCAGCAATAGAGAGATCAGTGGCTTTATAACCTCCCTGAGTAAATTTATTCATTTTCTAATGTTCAAAGTATCTTCTTAGCAAAGACCTTCCAAATCCCATTTGCTTCTTATTGGTAGAAAAAACATGTTTTTTGTTTCCTAAAATAATAGGGTCCTTTTCTTTTCTTTTCTTTCCTTTTTTCTTTTGTTTTGCTTTTTGTTTTTTGTTTTTTTCTTTTTGTTTTGGTTTTTGTTTTGTTTTGTTTTGTTTTTGAGACAGGTTTTCTCTGTATAGCCCTGGCTGTCCTGGAACTCACTTTGTAGACCAGGCTGGCCTTGAAATGAGAAATAGGCCTGCCTCTGCCTCCCAAGTGCTGGAATTAAAGGTGTGTGCCACTTTTAATAGGGTCCTTTTCTAACTGTGTTCTACAATCTACTGTCATTTCTTATTCCATTCTTCACTCTTTAGTTACACATATGAACTCCTCTTTGGTAATGATTAATCTTTGATTGCCACCAAAGATAGATCGTTACTCCAGGTGTACAAATCTTTCCTGGAAATGGAAGAGGATAGTCTGAGAATAATTTAAACTTTTAAACATCAAGGCTGTCCCTGTGTGTTCAATGTTGCAAACTTAAGCAGTGCTTGCAAAATAATACTTCTTGTGAAAGCAGTGAGAACAGAATGTTGAAATTGCTGTAGTAGACTACTTACTCAACGGAACAGCCTAGATAAACATTTATAATACAAGTTTTCATTGTCCTATGAAATAGATCTATCTATCTTCTATCTATCCATCTATCTATCCATCTATCTATCCATCTATCTATCCATCTATCTATCTATTTATCTATCTATTTATCCTATGGAATGAGACAGGAAAACTACACATATAAAAAAGGGGTGAGGGGAATAAAATTAGAATAAAGAACAAATGGTTGTTAAATCATTACAGTTGTCAAATTGTATATATATATATATATATATATATATATATACACATACATACATACATATTACATTTAAATGACCTTAATTAGTCCAGCACCGGGGTTCCTTACCTGCAGAGTCTCTGGACCCCCTCAAGGACCCTCACAGGATCCCCCATGGGATCTTAAGACCTCTGGTGAGTAGATCACAGCATCTGCTCCAATCCAATCACACGGGACCTGAGACTGCATTAACTAGGGAAGCAGATAACCTGGCCTGACCAGGTGCACAAGTCCCTTCCGTTCCACTCCAACACCAGGGCTCCTTCACCCAGCACTCGCACCCCACCTAGTACTGGGCACCCCAACACACCTGAAAATCTAGACCCGGATTTAAAAGCATATCTCATGATGATGGTAGAGGACATCAAGAAGGACTTTAATAACTAACAAAAAGAAATACAGTAGAACACAGCTAAACAGGTAGAAGAACTTAAAGAGGAAACACGAAAATCCCTTAAAGAATTGCAGGAAAACACGACCAAACAGGTGATGGAATTGAATAAAACCATCCAAGACCTAAAAAGGGAAGTAGACACAATAAAGAAAACCCAAAATGAGGCAACGCTGGAGATAGAAACCCTAGAAAAGAAATCTGAAACCATAGATGTGAGCATCAGCAACAGAATACAAGAGATGGAAGAGAGAATCTCAGGTGCAGAAGATTCCATAGAGAACATCAGCACAACAATCAAACAAAATACAAAACGCAAAAAGATCCTAACTCAAAACATCCAGGAAATCCAGGACACAATGAGAAGACCAAACCTACGCATAATAGGAGTTGATGAGAATGAAGATTTTCAACTTAAAGGGCCAGCAAATATCTTCAACAAAATTATAGAAGAAAACTTCCCAAACCTAAAGAATGACATGCCCATGAACATACAAGAAGCCTACAGAACAGCAAATTGACTGGAACAGAAAAGAAATTGCTCCCAACACATAATAATCAGAAAAACAAATGCAATAAATAAAGAGAGAATATTAAAAGCAGTAAGGGAGAAAGGTCAAGTAACATATAAAGGCAGGCCTATCAGAATTACACCAGACTATTCACCAGAGACTATGAAAGCCAGAAGAGCCTGGACAGATGTTATACAGACACTAAGAGAACACAAATGCCAGTCCAGGCTACTATACCCAGCCAAACTCTCAATTACTGTAGATGGAGAAACCAACCTATTCCAGGACAAAACCAAATTCACACATTATCTTTCCACGAATGCAGCCCTTCAAAGGATAATAACAAAAAAAAAAAAAAAAACAATACAAGGACGGAAATGACACCCCAGAAAAAGCAAGAAAATAATCCCTCAACAAACCAAAAAGAAGACAGCCACAAGAACAGAATGCCAACTCTAACAACAAAAATAAAAGGAAGCAACAATACCTTTTCCTTAATATCTCTTAATATCAATGGACTCAATTCCCCAATAAAAACACATAGACTAACGGACTGGCTACACAAACAGGACCCAACATTCTGCTGCTTACAAGAAACCCATCTCAGGGAAGAAGACAGACACTAGCTCAGAGTGAAAGGCTGAAAAAAACTTTTCCATGCAAATGGTCTGAAGAAAGAAGGTGGAGTAGCCATTCTAATATCGAATAAAATCGACGTCTAACCCAAAGTTATCAAAAAAGACAAGGAGGGACACTTCATACTCATCAAAGGTAAAATCCTCAAACAAAAACTCTCAATTATAAATATCTATGCTCCAAATGCAAGGGCAGCCACATTCATTAGAGACACTTTAGTAAAGCTCAAAGCACACATTGCACCTCACACAATAATTGTGGGAGACTTCAACACACCACTTTCATCAATGGACAGATCATGGAAACAGAAAGTAAACAGAGACACAGTGAAACTAATAGAAGTGATGAAACAAATGGATTTAACAAATATCTACAGAACATTTTATCCTAAAACAAAAGGATATACCTTCTTCTCAGCACCTCATGGTATCTTCTTCAAAATTGACCATATAATTGGTCACAAAACAGGCCTCAACAGATAAAAAAAATATTGAAATTGTCCCATGCATCCTATCAGACCACCACGGACTAAGGCTGATCTTCAATAACAATATAAATAATGGAAAGCCAACATTCACGTGGAAAATGAACAACACTCTTCTCAATGATACCTTGGTCAAGGAAGGAATAAAGAAAGAAATTAAAGACTTTTTAGAGTTTAATGAAAATGAAGCCACAACATACCCAAACCTATGGGACACAATGAAAGCATTTCTAAGAGGGAAACTAATAGCTCTGAGTGCCTCAAAAAAGAAACTAGATAGAGCACACACTAGCAGTTTGACAACACACCTAAAAGCTCTACAAAAATAAATAAATAAATAAAATTCACCCAAGAGGAGTAGACGGCAGGAAATAATCAAACACAGGGGCAAAATCAACCAAGTGGAAACAAGAAGAGCTATTCAAAGAATCAACAAAAAGAGGAGCTGGTTCTTTGAGAAAATCAAAAAGATAGATAAACCCTTAGCTAGAATCACTAGAGGACTCAGGGACAGCATACTAATTAACAAAATCAGAAATGAAAAGGGAGACATAACAACAGATCCTGAAGAAATCCAAAACACCATCAGATCCTTCTACAAAAGGCTATAATCAACAATACTGGAAAACCTGAACAAAATGGACAAATTTCTAGAGAGATACCAGGTACCAAAATTAAATCAGGATCAAGTTAACGATCTAAACAGTCCCATATCCCCTAAAGAAAGAGAAGCAGTCATTAATAGTCTCCCAGCCAACAAAAGCCCAGGACCAGATGGGTTTAGTGCAGAGTTCTATCAGACCTTCAAAGAAGATCTAATTCCAGTTCTGCATAAACTATTCCACAAAATAGAAGTAGAAGGAACACTACCCAACTCATTCTATGAAGTCACAATTACTCTGATACCTTAACCACAGAAAGATCCAGCAAAGATAGAGAACTTCAGAGCAATATCCCTTATGAATATTGATGCAAAAATACTCAATAAAATTCTCGCTAACCGAATCCAAGAACACATTAAAACAATCATTCATCCTGACCAAGTAGGTATTATTCCAGGGATGCAGGGATGGTTTAATATACAGAAATCCATCAACATAATCCATTATATAAACAAACTCAAAGACAAAAACCACATGATCATCTGGTTAGATACGGAAAAAGCATTCGACAAGATCCAACACCCATTCCCGATAAAACTCTGGAAAGATCAGGAATTCAAGGCCCATACTTAAAAATGATAAAAGCAATCTACAGCAAAACAGTAGCAAATATCAAAGTAAATGGTGAGAAGACTGGAAAAAATCCCACTAAAATCAGGGACTAGACAAGGCTGTCCATACTCTCCATACCTATTCAACATTTTACTTGAAGTCCTAGCCAGAGCAATTCGACAACAAAAGGAGAACAAGGAGATACAAATTGGAAAAGATGAAGTCAAAATATGACTTTTTGCAGATGATATGATAGTATATATAAGTGACCCTAAAAATTTTACCAGAGAACTCCTAAACCTGATAAACAGCTTCGGTGAAGTAGCTGGATATAAAATTAACTCAAGCAAGTCAATGGCCTTTCTGTACACAAAGAATAAACAGGCTGACAAATAAATTAGGGAAAAAACACACTTCTCAATAGTCACAAATAATATAAAATACCTTGGCATGACTCTAACTAAGGAAGTGAAAGATCTGTATGAGAAGAACTTCAAGTCTCTGAAGAAAGAAATTAAAGAAGATCTCAGAAGATGGAAAGATCTCCCATGCTCATGCAATGGCAGGATCAACATTGTAAAAATGGCTATCTTGCCAAAAGCAATCTAGAAATTAAATGCAATCCCCATCAAAATTCCAACTCAATTCTTCAACGAATTAGAAAGAGCAATCTGCAAGTTAATCTGGACTAACAAATAACCTAGGATAGCAAAAACTCTTCTCAAGGATAAAAGAATCTCTGGTGGAATCACCATGCCTGACCGAAAGCTTTACTATTGAGCAATTGTGATAAAAACTGCATGGTACTGGTATAGTGACAGACAAGTAGAGCAATGGAATAGAATTGAAGACCCAGAAATGAACCCACACACCTATAGTCACTTGATCTTCGACAAGGGAGCTAAAACCATCCAGTGGAAAAAAGACAGCATTTTCAACAAATGGTGCTGGCATAACTGGTGGTTATCATGTAGAAGAATGTGTATTGATCCATTCCTATTTCCTTGTACTAAGGTCAAATCTAAGTGGATCAAGGAACTCCACATAAAACCAGAGACACTGAAACTTATAGAGGAGAAAGTGGGGAAAAGCCTCGAAGATATGGGCACAGGGGAAAAATTCCTGAATAGAATGGCAATGACTTGTGCTGTAAGATTGAAAATTGACAAATGGGACCTCATGAAACTGCAAAGCTTCTGTAAGGCAAAAGACACCGTCAATAAGACAAAAATATCACCAACAGATTGGGAAAGGATCTTAACCTATCCTAAATCAGATAGGGGACTAATATCCAATATATATAAAGAACTCAAGAAGGTAGACTCCAGAAAATCAAATAACCCCATTAAAAAATGGGGCTCAGAGCTAAACAAAGTATTCTCACCTGAGGAATATCGAATGGCTGAGAAGCACCTGAAAAAATGTTCAGCATCCTTAATCATCTGAGAAATGCAAATCAAAACAACCCTGAGATTCCATCTCACACCAGTCAGAATGGCTAAGATCAAAAATTCAGGTGTCAGCAGATGCTGGCAAGGATGTGGAGAAAGAGGAACACTCCTCCATTGCTGGTGGGATGGCAAGCTTGTACAACCACTCTGGAAATCAGTCTGGCGGTTTCTCAGAAAATTGAACATAGTACTACCCGAAGATCCCACAATACCTCTCCTGGGCATATATCCAGAAGATGTCCCAACCAGTAAGAAGGACACATGCACCACTATGTTTATAGCAGCCTTATTTATAATAGCCAGAAGCTGGAAAGAATCCAGATGTCCCTCAACAGAAGAATGGATACAAAATAATGTGGTACATTTACACAATGGAGTACTACTCAGCTATTAAAAGGAATGAATTTATGAAATTCCTAGGCAAATGGTTGGACCTGGAGGGCATCATGCTGAGTGAGGTAACACAATCACAAAAGAACTCAAATGATATGTACTCACTGATAAGTGGATATTAGCCCAGAAACTTAGTATAGCCGAGATATAAGATACAATTTGCAAAACACATGAAAATCAAGAAGAACGAAGACCAAAGTGTGGACACTGTGCCCCTTCTTAGAATAGGGAACAATCACCCAGGGAGCTGGGACAAAAGGATGGACCATCTAGAGACTGCCATATCCAGGGATCCATCCCATAATTTGCCTCCAAATGATGACACCATTGCATTCATTAGCAAGCGTTTGCTGAAAGGACCCTGATGTAGCTGTCTCCTGTGAGACTAGGCTGGGGCCTAGCAAACACATAAGTGGATGCTCACAGTCAGCTATTGGATGGATCACAGGGCCCCCAATGGAGGAGCTAGAGAAAGTATCCAAGGAGCTAAAGAGATCTGCAACCCTGTAGGTGCAACAGCATTGTGAACTAACCAGTACCCCGGAGCTCTTGACTCTAGCTGCATATGTATCAAAAGATGGCCTAGTTGGCCATCAGTGGAAAGATAGGCCCATTGGACATGCAAACTTTATATGCCCTAGTACAGGGGAACGCCAGGGCCAAATAGTGGGAACGGGTCAGTAGGGGGGTGGGGGGAGGATATGGGGGACTTTTGGGATGGCATTGGAAATGTAATTGAGGAAAATGTGTAATAAAAATATTTTAAAAAAGAATAAAAATGGAATACTTTATACAAAATATTCTCCATGTTTTAAAGTTGACCTCAATTAAAATTAAATACTTTCCTGCTTAAAGAAAAAAAAATGATTTTAATTGAAGTTTGAATGTATGTAAACATAAGAAAGTTTAGTCTTCAGGGTATGGTGGACTGTGAGTTTAATGCCAGTACTTAAGTGGCAAAGGCAGATGGATCCTAATGCATTTTAGCCACCTAAGGGTAAATCGTGAGACTGTTCTTAAAAATACGTTTTATCCAAACTTATCAAAGTGTAACTGTCAATGATTCTGATCCACTATATATCATTTCTTTAAATTAGCAAAACACAAAACATAACAAAATAATCCAATAGATTAAATGACTAAAACCATAATAAATGAAATAAGTAAAATGCAAAAGAAATCGGAATCGTTTACTAAGATATACACTAAACTTTCTAATTTGGCCATAGTCATGGAAGTACAACTTAAAATATTTCACAGAAAACAGATCATCATGTCTATCAATGTATTAATCTGTGTTATCTAATTTGATTGTCATGCTTAGAAAGGACTGTTACAGAAATATTAAACCACAATATATGTGACTAGGCTTCCAACTTATGAAAACGAATTCAAGAAAAATATAGGCTTAGACATGGTGGTGCTTTCCTTTAATCCCAGCACCCAGGATACAAAGGTATGCAGATATCTATTGTAGTAAATATTTTATATAAATATAAATAGGGAATTTCTACTCTGCCTTTGATCAGTTTGTTTCCAGATAGAAGACACAATAGAGGCAAAATGTATCTGCTGCTGCTTAACAAAAACGATGTTGTGTGTAATTTTAAAAACCTGCTTGAACTGGTTAGGCCCTGAGATCTTCAGCCTTCAACCAGCCATCTACCCAGTCCCAACAGATAGCTAATGCTTTTCTCATAAATTTTGGGAGCAGTGATCGTTCCATACTGTCCATCCCCTTAGTGCAGATGGCTGCACTAACATGGTCTCCTTGTCAGGAGCTTCAGCCCCTCACAACTTAGTTCTGAGATCACTCTGCTACTGCTTCCACTTCCACAACTCCAATACATCCAGCTGACTCTGCTAACCCACGGGGTGGGGGTCAGGGGGAACCTGTCACTCCTAAGAATGCCTGAAGCTACTGCTCACATTCCACTGACTTGCCACCATGATGGCCTGTGCCTGCTTTCTCCTTCCCACCTTTGTTGCCTTGAATGGAAAACACCAAGAAATCTTAGTAGTTTAAAATCAGCCAGATGGCAAAGCCTCTCAGCATGGAATCTATAGTCCTAAACTCATCAGCTGTCCTATGTTGAATTTCATTTGGTGGTGAAGTCTGCCACCAGTTCTAATAGCTCCCAAGCCTACATGGTGCCTGTCCTCTTGTCACAAACCTGGACAAAAGAGGTCCCGTTCCCTATCTCTTCTCCTCCTCTTTCTGCTGGGGCTGAGAAATCCCAATTTTATATTTTAGCCAAACGATAAGCCTCTGCCAACTTTATTGACCCAATCAATCAACACTTAGGGAACCTCCCCTTACACAAACACTGCAAGAGGTGCAACTCATTTTCATCTTTCCTCTCCATCTGGATTAAGCTCATTGTGAGGGGTAAACACCCCCAAAATATGTCTTTGTCCCTTTGTGGTCATAATTTTGTTATTGGGCTTGTTGGTCCCAACATGGGCCCCAAGTCAGATTCTGATACCAATCATTGATAAAGTCAACTAGAGAGCCAAATTAATAAAAGAAGTCAGAAAAAGGAGATTTACTCAATGTGGCCATATTGGGGGAAAGAACAATGAGATATAGAAAACCCCTCAAGCCCTGAAGTCAATCATCCTCATCTGCTTTCCTGATGATATCCATTTGACTGTCAAGATGGAGTATCAAAGCACTTTTTTTTTTTTTTTGGCTTTTCGAGACAGGGTTTCTCTGTATAAACCTGGCTGTCAAAGCACTTTTAATTTGACTGTCTCTAAATTGTGAATATTTGTCAAATATTTGTGCACTATCTTGAGAATTGTCTATTCATTTCACTAGCACATTTGTTGATTAGACAAATTAGACTTTAAGTATTTAGAGTTTGCAATGCTTTTGATGCTTTTGAAACAAACCCTAATTCTTACTAATAGTTAGTAATGATATTTCCAATTCTGAGTGCTGTCTTTGCACTCTGTAGATTTTTTCCTTTGCTGTGAGGAGATTTTAATTTCACTTAATTCCATTAGCAATATTTTCCATAGTTTCATGTACTATTAGAGTCTTTTTGGGAAACCCTTAACTGTGTCCACATTTCCATTTGGGTTCATGATTATGCTCATTTTTTTCTGCCAGTTATAGAAATACAAATCAAGAGAACTTACATGGAGTAATAAGTATGAGTATATGCTTCATTCCAATAATGTTGCATTTTAATTTGTCTTAAAAACAAAGAGATCAGATAAATGAATTTCGCATGTGTTCAATCATTAAGTATGGCGATGAGAAATAATTGCATATATAATATATCACTCATAGTTTTAGTAAAATATACATATATTTACCAAATATCATAAACTATTGCAGGATATTTGATCATAGTGTGAACCTGGAGACTGTGTTGTTTACTGGGAAAACCTGTTTCTAGTTGTGGCGTGGCTCAGCCTTAGCATATAACTTTAATCAAAGGGTTTTCTGTTAATTGTAAAAGGGATTAAATAAAGTCAACTAGGTCAAGAGGCAGAGCACACAACCAGTTGACAGGAAAGGAACATAGGACAAAACCACAATGAATAAGTAGAAGTCAGGAGGATGGATAGAGAGAGACACAGGGAATAGAAGGAAGGGACATTAGTTGGAGGGTTTTTAGAGATGGTATGTAGTAGAGCTTCCCTTTGGAACACTGGGTGTGGAGGAAGGTCACCTATATGCTTTTTCTGCCTCTCTGAGCTTGGTAGGCTTTCAACCTAGCATCTGGATACTTAGTGTTTATTAGCAAAGTTAAATATTTATGATTTCAAAAAATATTTGTTAATCCAATGCATGGCATGAGCACATGTTTAGAGAAATCATGTTAGCTGTAAGCAAACTAAGAAGCTATTAGATTTGTTACCTCACTGCAAAGTACTCAAAAATCGAGTTAAGGATGGGAAATATTATAACACTAGACACTAGGACCCTGTTTGGTGATACTTTAGATGGCTTGAACATAGAAGCAGAAAATTTAAAAGCTAAAAGACTTAACTGAAATTAGTTCAATAGCATCATTATTATTATAGTTAATACTATTTTGTAGTTCATATTTGATCATTAATATCCATACCTGCATTTGGTATCATCTAAAAGAAAAAAAGACCTTTAGATAGATGGGAAAAAGAAAACTGTGAAAAGTTGACCGATAAGCTATAAGCCTTCAAAATATTTATAAATACAAGTGAAAGAATTACTCAGGCACAGGCAGAGAAATTTAGAAAAGCCCTTTCTTTCTTAGAAATGAAAAAAAAATACTCAGACACACACAGAGGAATAGATAAGTACCTACTGAACCACATGTTTAAAGTGAAGAAGAAATGTCCCAAGGCTGTTAAAGTTACAAACCTCAGTTTTTCCAGATACTCTTCAAGACCTAAAAGCAGGTGATAGACACCTCCAAGTTATTGGATAAATTAAATGGAATCCTATAGATATATTAAGTTTGATGAAATTTAAGTAAGTAATTGTTTCAAATAGTATGCATTCACCCTGTTGAGGTGCCGCAATTGGCTCACAATCCACACAAACACTGATCTTAATTAGACAGGGATAGTTAATTAAGCATACGCCCCAGGGCTGACCTACTAGGCTCATGGTCAAGATTTGGGACCTGAACTATGACATTGACTTAAGACCCTATGAAATTATAAAGTCTCCAATCAACAAACATCTGTGTGCAATTATTCCACTAGTCATTATTTAGGAATAGGGAATTTCCTTAGGGACACACCTTTGTTGTATATTTATCCTATTCCCATTGGTTAGGGTTTCCAACTGATTTAGGGGATTTGCCTGGTCTTATGTTCATATCTCAAATCATCTACCAGGAGGGTAATTGCCTTTTCTAACATTCATGTCTTAACTGGCCAACTAGGTTGTCAGTTACCCATGTATATGTCTCCTTATTCCAAGAAGGATGTTAGCTACAGGGACATTTCTTAACCACTTCTCAAAATAGTTGGGTTTTTTTGTTTTGTTTTGTTTTGTTTTTTGCAAATTGCAAGAGGACTTTTATTTCAAGAGCACTCTTGGGCCCACATTCATACACCCTGCAGAGGGAGAGGACCATGGTGCACCTAGTAGCTGGGTAAGGAGGGTATTTAAAAGGAAGAAACCACAACTCAAGGGGGTGGGGAGGGCGTTGTTGGAAAATACCAAAAATACCAGTTAAGTGGAAAGTCAAGACAGTTTTCTATGAGCCTCTCACAATAGCACATTCGCATAGTGGGTTCCAGCAATGGTCAGGGTGACTTTCTTTGAATGAACACTCCCTGAACCCAGGAAGCAAGTGAGTGGAGGAAAGTCACTATCTGTTTTAAGATTAGCATACCTTGGAGCATTGAGTCACAAAGGTCACATTCTGAAGCCTGGGCCTAAAGGCCTAGAATTTTTTGTTTTTTATGTTTCACTTTTTCATTCCCCACTTCTACTTGTTAGTAGGTCTAATCTTAGAATAGAACTAGACACTATCTTCTCCCTGGCTCACTTGATCCTTTAGGGCATGGTACTGTTGTCTCAAAACTAAAAACTGCACTGCACTAATTCTTGTTCTCTAACACACATGGACCTACAACTAGGGTAGAAGCAAAATCAAAAGGGGTCCCATAAGAGTAGAAATTAAGGTGGTCAAGAGTACAAGATAAGAGCCTTTCTACTGAATTTCAAGGTTTTCTGCACGATGGCATCTAATGTAGACTTAATCTCTAACTTGGAAGCGATGTGGGGCTTGCAGGTCTCCATCTCTTGAATAGGCCTTCTAGAGCTGCTTCCATGCTCACTGTCTCACCCACTTGAGTACCTTGAGCCTAGAGAACAAAGGCTGGGAAAGCAGCATGTCAGCACTATGTACAGAGGCTATTTTTACCAGTGGAGGAGCCCCCCATAGAGTAATTTATAGGGGGGATGGGTCAGTCCAAACTGTCCAGGGGTGTTTCTAACCCTGAAGATCACAAGGGTAGGAAAGCTATCCAATAATTAGTGCCAGTCTCCTCTGTCAATTTCGTAAGGGTTTCTTTAATGGTTTTATTCATCCTCTCTACCTGTCTTGAGCTTTGGGGCCTGTATGTACAATGTAACTTCTAAACAATCCCCAATATCTTGACCAGTCCCTGACTTACCTGGGCAACAAAGGCAGGTCCATTATCAGACCCGAATACCTTTTATCCCAAGTCTCGGGAAGATTTCTTCTAAGATCTTCCTGGCCATCACATTGGCTGTCTCAGTCCTGGTAGGAAAAGCTTCTACCCAGCTTGAAAAGGTGTCTATAAACACTAATAAGTACGTGTTGCCATATCTAGCTGGCTTAATTTCTGTAAAATCTACCACCCAGTAGGCTCCAGGCCGGTCACTCCTGAGCCTCTTTTCGGGAGTATACATGGAGTGTCCTGCATTAGTCATAGCACAGGCCTTGCAGCTTTTGACTATTTCATCTGCCAAGTCAGAGAGTCCTATAACATAGTAGTCAGAGGACCTAACCACACCTTTTAATTTCTTGGGCCCCAAATGGGTCAAGTAATGTAAGCTGGTAACATACTTGTGTCCTTCTTCCCATGGGAGGACTAGTTTTCCTTCTTCTGTTTCTACTACCCAATACGGGGTTTCCTTTCCCAGTCCTAATTTGTTCACTAACTTGATAGTCTTCAGAGGTGTATATAAAGCTGTTCTCTCTGATGTCATAATAATCTTTAGGCTCCTTGACTGCCAGAATCATTGCTCCTTGGGCTACCTGTTTGGCGGTTAGGTCTGCCATCTGATTCCCTTTAGCCACAGCATCTCGGGTTTTCTGGTGTCCTGGACAATATATAATGGCCACCATTTTTGGCAAGTATATAGCCTTGAGGAGTCTCCAAATTTCCTATTTTTTATGTCTTTCCCTGCAGATGTCAACAGCCCTCTTTGTCTGTATATTGCTCCGTGCAGTGGCAAAAGCAGACCTGCTGTCAGTGTAAATGTTGATAGACTTCCCCTTTGCCAATCGTAGAGCTTGTATCAAAGCCACAAGTTTGGCTTTCTGGGCTGATGTCCCTTCAGGAAGGTTGCTTGCCTAGATCACTTGCTTTCTGTCCACCACTGCTGCCCCCACCTTCTGCTTACCTTTTTTATTTGTTTGTTTGGTTGGTTTTTTGGGTTTTTTTGTTTTGTTTTTTAATTTTGTTTTGCTTTTACATTGGGGTAGGTGTCTCTCTTATCTTGGTGTCTATCCCAGGGGCAACTTATACAATATAAGCATATACAGAGGTGTAGGAAATTCTGCTGGGTGGTTGGGTTGAGTCCAAATTTATTATTGGTTAATTGTACAAAGTATTTCTACTGACTCCAATTATGATTGGCTTCTAAGGGCACAGAATGTGTAATCAACTGGGGCATGAGAAACTTCCTATTAACAATAGAAACATGTAAGAAAGTTTCATTTTAATGGGAGTTAGCCAGATAACAGTTCCCTAAAATTTAACAACCCTACGTGAAACAGATATTAAATTCATGATTAACTCAGAAGAGAATTGCCTCTCAAGACTGGAAAGATTTGACAGTAGCAATATTATAAGGTGGTCCTAAGTTACAATGACAAACATGATGGAAAGAGAAAACTATGCCCATAGAACAATGACATAAGGTGAGAGGCATTGATATTTCCCAGGATCAGTTACTAGGTGAACGCCATTATGCTGGGTTAAAACAAAACAGTTTGACATGCTCCACTATGTTCATAGCAACCTCATTTATAATAGCCAGAAGCTGAAACGAAACCAGATGTCCCTCAACAGAGGAATGGATACAGGAAATATGATACATTTACACAATGGAATACTACTCAGCTATTATAAAACAATGAATTTATGAAATTCTTAGCAAATGGATGGACCTGGAGGATACCATCCTGAGTGAGGTAACCCAATCACAAAAGAACTCACATGATATGTACTCACTGATAAGTGGATATTAGCCCAGAAACTTAGAATACCCAAGTTACAAGTTGCAAAACACATGAAACTCAAGAACGAAGACCAAAGTGTGATCACTTTGCCCCTTCTTAGAATTGGGAACAAAACGCCCATGGAAGGAGTTACAGAGACAAAGTTTGGAGCTGAGACAAAAGGATGGACCATCTAGAGTCTGCCGCACCTAGGGATCCATCCCTTAATAAGCTTCCAAATGCAGACACCATTGCATACACCAGCAACATTCTGCTGAAAGGACCTTGATATAGCTGTCTCTTGTGAGGCTATGCCGGGGCCTAGCAAACACATAAGTGGATGCTCACAGTCAGCTATTGGATGGAACACAGGACCCCCAATGGAGGAGCTAGAGAAAGTACCCATGGAGCTAAAGGGGTCTGCAACCCTACAGGTGGAACAACAATATGAACTAACCAGTACCCCCAGAGCTTGTGTCTCTAGCTGCATATGTAGCAGAAGATGGCCTAGTGGGACATCATTGGGAAGAGAGGCCCCTTGGTCTTGAAAACTTTATATGCCTCAGTACAGGGGAACACCAGGGCCAAGAAGTGGGAGTGGGTGGGTAAGGGAGTTGGCGGGGAGGGTATGGGGGACTTTTGGGATAGCATTTGAAATGTAAAATAAGAAAATACCTAATAAAAAATTGCTAAAAAAAATAGTTTGAATTTGATAATCACATATTGGTACAATGTTGTTTAGCAGATTTCAATGGTTGGGACAAGGTTGATATAATATTTGATGAAAGAAAGAATTTTGCCTTGATGGGGATTACAAATTGCAACTAAATGATCATCTCTACACAGAAAAACCACTTCAGTTTCATTGCATTCTTAACAGTTTAGTAATGACGTGAGTGACGTGATAAAACAGAATAGAGTTCCCAAGAATGATCTCTTACTTATAATTGCAAATGATTTTTGATATGACTGCTAAGGACATTAAATCAGAAAGACCACTTATCTGGTACAGGGATGGGTTTGCAGTTGGGAAATGACACTACATACTCATCAAATAAAAAAATCCACCTGGATGAACTCTCAATTCTGAACATCTATGCTCCAAATGCAAGGGCCCCCATATTCATTGAAGAAACTTTACTGAAGCTCAAAGCACACACTGTACTGCACACTTTAATAGTGGGAGAGTTCAGGCTCTCAGCAATGGACAAATCATAGAAACAGAACCTAAACAGAGACACAGTGAAACTAAAAGAAGTTATGAACCAAATCTATTTAACATATATCTACAAAAGACTTCACCCTAAAAAAAAGAATATACCTTCTTCTCAGCACCTCAAGGTACCTTCTCAAAAATCAACCATATACTCAGACCCAAAACAAACCTCAATAGATACAAAAATATTGAATTCATCTAATATATTCTATCAGAGCACCAGGCATTAAGGTTGGTCTTTAATAGCAACAAAACAACAGAAAGCCCACATACATGTGGAAGTTGAACTCAATGATAACTTGGTCAGGGAAGAAATAAAGAAATTAAATACTTTTTAGAATTCAAGGAAAATGAAGGCACAACATATCCAATCTTAAGGGACACAGGGAAAGCAGGCCCAGGAGGAAAACTCATAGCTCTGAGTGCCTCCAAAAAGAAACTGGAGAGAGCATGCACTAGCATCTTGACAGCACACCTGAAAGCTCTAGAACAAAAAAAGGCAAATATACCCAAGAGCAACAGATGGCAGGAAATAACCAAACTCGGGGCCAAAAAAATCAACCAAACAAGGAGCTGGTTCTTTGAGAAAATCAACACCATAGATAAACCCTTAGCCAGATTAACCAGAGGGCACAGAGACAATATCCAAATTAGCAAAATCATAAATGAAAAGGGAGACAAAACAACAAAAAGGGAAGAAACTTTGAAAAAATCAGATCCTACTACAAAAGTCTATGCTCAACAAAACTGGGAAACCTGGATGAAGTGGGTGATTTCTCTAGAAAAAAACAAGTAATAAAGTTAAATCAGGTTCAGACAAATAATCTAAACAGATCTGAAAGTCCCAAAGAAATAGAAGCAGTCATTAGAACACTCCCAATAACAAAAATAACAACAAAAACCCAGGTCCAAATGGTTTTAGTGCAAAATTCTATCAGGCCTTCAAAGAAGATCTAATACCAATAGTCCTTAAACTATTCAAAAAAAAAAAAAAAAAAAAAAAAAAAAAAAACAGAAGGAACATTACCTGATTCTTTCTATGAAGCCATAGTTACACTGATACCTAAACCACAAAAGGCCCAACAAAGAAAGAGAACTACAGACCAATGTCCCATATAAGTGTCAATGCAAAACTATCCAATAAATTTCTTACAAATCTAATACAAAACACATAAAATTGATGGTTCACCGTGAGCAAGTAGGCTTAGTGGGGAATTGCAGGCTGGTCTCCAGTAGAGCTGAGGTAGGAACCCCGATGGTCATAATTCACCACATGACAAGGTAGGAGTTCCCTCATGCTCCTGGAACTCTGGCCTCTACCTAAGGTACCACCTCCCACAGCCCCCACATGAGAAGCATGGTCAGTAGTCAAGTAAGCAATGGCCCAAGCTTCTGACCTTCAGGCTAAACTTGTCCCCAGTTACATAGCAACAGTGAAGACCATAAAAAGGGGTGCGCAGCCCCCACCTCACTCTCTTACTCTTACTCTATTGTTCCTCTACCTCTCAATTCTCTCACTTCCCCCTCCTCTTCCCTTTCTTTGTCTTCTCTCCTCTCTCCTTTCTCTTTGCCTCCTCTCTCTCTCTCTCTCTCTCTCTCTCTTTCTCTCTCTCTCTCTCTCTCTCTCTCTCTCTCTCTCTCTCTCTCTCTCTCTCTCTCTCTCTCTCTCTCTCTCTCCCTTCTCTCTTTATGCATTTCTATAATAAAGCTCTTAAACCATAGAGAATCTCTGCTCCTTCAAGACCTGCTGCACACTCTCACCAGTGTTTGGAACTTCTTCCCCTATCCCCCCTCTCCTACAACCCTGGGGTTTTAGTAAGGTAGCACCAGGGTCCCCAGTTGGGGGCTGCCCCTTTTCTACCCTCTGCTGCATGGGTCAGGCACGCTCACCCAGGGCCGAGTGGAAAAGTGTCCGATAGCTCTGCCTGCGTTCACCTGCCCAGAACACAGGAACTCTGGCCAGATGTTAGGCCCCTTATCCTCCCCCACTTCTCCCCAGGCGCCCCTTTATTTTGTTCCCAATAAGGCTTCATTCATGGAATTCAGAGATGGTTTAATATACGGAAATCCATCAAAGTAAGCCACTATATAAGCAAACTCAAAGAAAACAACATGATAAACTCATTAGATGCTGAAAATGCATTTGACAAAATACAACACCCATTCATGGTATAGGAGAGATCAGTAATTCAAGGTACATAACTAAATATAATAAAAGCAATATACAGCAACCAATAGCCAACATCAAACTAAATGGAAAGAAACTAAAAGCAATCCTATTAAAATCAGGGAAAAGACAGGGCTGCTCACTCTCTCCCTACCGATTCAATTTAGTATTTGAAGTTCTAGCCAGAGAAATTAGACAACAACAGGAGATCAAACAGATACAAATTGGAAAGACGTCACAATATCACTATTTGCAGATGATATGATGGTATAGTTAAGAGACTACAAAAATTGTACCAGAGTTCCTACAGCTGATAAACAACATCAGCAAAGTGGCTGTATATAAAGCTAACTCAAACAAATAAGTACCCTTCCTCTCTCAGAGGATAAAATGGCTAGAAAGAAATTTGGAAAACAACACCCTTCATAAGAGTCATAAAGTATATAAAATATCTTGGTGTGACTCTAACTAACCAAGTGAAAGATTTATATGACAAGAACTTCAAATTCCTGAAGAAAGAAATTAAAGATGAACCTATAAGATTTAAAGATCTCCCATGCTCATGGAATGGCAGGATTAATATAGTAAAAGTGGCCATCTTGCCAAAAGCAATCTACACCCATCAAAATCCCAACTCAATTCTTCACAGATTTAGAAAGAGCAATTCTCAAATCCATTTGAAATAACCAAAAACCTAGGATAGCGAAAACTATTCTCAACAATAAAAGACCTTCTGGGGGAATCTCCATCCCTGACCTTCAGCTATAGTATAGACCAATAGTGATAAAAAGTGCATGGTATTGTTACAGAGACAGGCAAGTAGATCAATGGAATAGAATAGAATAGAATAGAAGATCCAAAAAATGAAGCCACACAACTATGTCCACTTGTTCTTTGTCAAAGAGGCTAAAACCATTCAGTGGAAAAAAAGACAGCATTTTCACAAATGGTGCTAGTTCAACTCAAGGTCTGAATGTAGAAGAATGCAAATTGATCCATTCTTATTTCCTTGTACAAAGCTCAAGTCCAAGTGGATCAAAGACCTCCACCTAAAACCAGATACACTGAATCCAGTAGAAGAGAGAGTGGCAAAGACCCTTGAATACTTTGGCACAGGGGAAAACTTCCTGAACAGATCACCAATGGCATATGCTTTAATATCAACAATCAACAAATGGGACCTCATAAAATTGAAAAGCTTCTGTAAAGCACAGTGTCAATAGGACAAATGGAAATCTACAGAATGGGAAAAGATCTTTACCAACTAGGGTAATCTGACAGCTAATATCCAAAATATACAAAACAAACAAACAAACAACAACAACAAAAACCTCAAGAAGTTAGACTCCAGAAACAAATAACCCTACTAAAAAGTGGAATAGAGAGCTAAAGAAAGACTTCTCAAGTGAAGAATACTGAATGGCCAAGAAGTACTTAAAGAAAGTTCAACATCCTTAGTCTTCAGGGAAATGCAAATCAAATCGACCCTAAGATTCCACCTCACACCATTCAAACTGGCTAAAATAAAAAACACGTGTGACAACAGATGTTGTCAAGGATGTGGAGAAAGAAGAACACTCCTCCATTGCTAGTGTGACTGTAAGCTAGTAAAACCACTTTGAAAATTAGTCTGGCAGTTCCTGAGAAAATTAGAAATAGTTCTATGGGAGGACCCAGCTACACTGTTCCTAAGCCTATACCCAAAATAGTCTCCTTCATATAACAAGGACACATGCTATGTTCATAGTAGCCAGGATCTGGAAACAGCACAGATGTCGCTCAGCAGAAGAATGGATACCAAAAATGTGGCACATATATACAGTGGAGGACTATGCAGCAATCACAATGCCCATGATACAGCCTACAGACCATATTGAGTGTAGAGGGAAGGAAGACCAGGGTGTCAATTCTTCAGTCCTGCATTGAGGGGGAAGCAGGATATTTGTGGGAGAGGAAGACAACGGAAGGAGAAAGAAGGGGGATAAAATAAGGGTGGCTGTATCAGGAACTGAAGAAGATGTAAGAGAGGTACTGAGGATCAGAAAATCAAACAAAAATAGATACCAGTGGGGATGAGGAATAGGGGATAGCCACTGGAAAGTAACAGACACCAGAGAAACGTGAGGCTACCAGAACCCACAGAGATGTCTTTAGCTGAAATGTGCAGAGAAGTAGGAGATTGAACCTGTTGAGACTACTTCAAGTAGATAGCCATGGCCCTGGTCACGGAATGGGACCACCCACCTATCTCAGAGTTTTTAACCCAGAAATATTCTTTTCC
Source organism: Mus caroli (assembly GCF_978045245.1). Classification (NCBI taxonomy): domain Eukaryota; kingdom Metazoa; phylum Chordata; class Mammalia; order Rodentia; family Muridae; genus Mus; species Mus caroli. Next base: position 31,717,199 of record NW_028227264.1, read on the forward strand.
TTAGGAAGAACTGGGACACAAAATGGAACAAAAACTGAAGGAAGGGACAACTGAGGACAGCCCCACCTAGGTATTCATCATGTCTGCAGACACCACAACTTACACTGTTGCCATGGTTAAGAGGTGCTTGCTGAAAGGAACCTAGTATGGTGTGATGTTTCCTTGGGAGGTCCTGTCACCAACTAACAAATTCAGACATAGATGTTTGGAACCAACCATCAGACTGAGCTCAGAGAACCTGGTTGGTGAGCTCACTAAAGGACTGGAGGAGTGGAAGGGGTTTGTAACCCCACTGGAAGAACAACATAGGCTGGCCTGACCACCCAGTTCTGCCAGAGTCTAGATCACCAAGCAAGGACTGTACCTGGAGGGATCCATGGCTCCAGACACATATGTAGGAGAGGATTCTCTTGCCTGACAGCAATAGGAGCAGAGGCTCTTAGTCCCCATGAGATTTGATTCCCCAGACTAGGGGGAAGCTAGAGCAGTGGGGTGGGAAAGTTTGGGTAGGTGGGGGAAGACTCTCATACAGGCAAGGAGCAGGAGGGAAAGTAAATGTGAGAGGGAGATTTATTGAGGGCTAACCAGGAAGTGGTATATTATGTGTGTGTGTGTGGGGGGGGGTAATGGAGGGGATAACCAGAAAATGGGATAGCCTTTGAGAATTAAATGAATGGAATGATTAATTAAAAAAATTCAACCAATGTACAAATCAGAAAAGATTAATTAAAAACTCTTAATGGTTTTCAAATATTGCTGGAAAATATTACTGGGTATGGCTGATAATAGGTTTATCTACTCGAGTCAAGTAACTTATTTCAAACCTTAAAAGGTAATGAGAACTTAAATAGTCCACGAAAATTATCAGCTGAGGCTGAAAGAGAATGACTTGAGTAGAAAAGAAATTAGAAATTAAATAATGCAGATGTGAATCATTTGGATCTAAAGCTGGGTTGTATTTTAGTTATTTTGCTCCCTACTCATTCTCCCACAGCAGTTCAAATGCAGAGAGAAGATATCTTACAGTGAATATTTTTAGCACATAGTGTCAAAAGGTAAAGATCTATGGAGAAAAGTTTTGTAATTTATTCTGAAAAAAAAAAAAGAGAGAGAGAGAGACTTTGTTTCTTCTGGAATAGTCCAGCAGTAAGCATAGTACCTTTTACTCATGTTGGGTTTCCTTCATTATGAGGAAAAAAATAACATTGGCAAAAAGCTTGCAGTAACTTTTGCAGAGAAATTAACAACAAATATGTTCCAAACAAGAGACATCATTATAAAATTAAGTAATTGGACTCTCCTTCATATAGTAAAAAGGGACTCCTATTTTTGGAGCCTCTTCATTATATATTGATGCAAATAAATCAGAAAAGGTAGGTTATAAGTCAGAAAAAATATGCAAAGTAGTTTAGAGCTCTTATGATTCAGTTAAAAATTCAGAGCTGTATGCCATTTTATGGTAATGCTAACATTTTTCTGAATCTATTAATATACTTACTGACTTTCAATATGTAGAAATAGTTGTTTTACATATTTAAACCACTTAACTTATTCCAGATGTTCAGAATTAAGCTCACTACTTGTAACCTCCCCCCTAGCCTGAAGCAAGCTGAAACAGACCTCTCCTTTGCTGCCACTACCTAGGGTGGAGTTTGCCTCCCTAGATCACTATTGGTCAGCCACTGTTGCTGCTACCTGCTGGGAAGTCAGCCTAGCTATTCTGGAGAATACACAGGGTCACCTGCAGCTGGGCTCCAAGGATGAATTGGCAGGAATGGGCTTCCCCCTTCCTTTATAAAGCGTGTCTGTCATTGAACATTAGAACCTTGAGCATACTAGTTGTCTTGGTTCCATTATTTCTCGACCCACCTAGGTCCCCTCTTCTCTTTCAACTCCAGGCTGCCTCCCAGCCTTGAACCAGGACATGAGAGCCACAGGCCAGCCCCAACAATTTGGCGCCTAATGTGGGGCCTGGGAATGGCAGAAGACACTGGAAGAAACACTACTGGTATGTGGCTCCACAGGTAGAAAATTCGTACCAGAACATGGAGAAGCAACGGGCAAAAGGTTACTAAGGTGTGGTATGGTCTGAGCTGGAACAGCGGTGACCCACACTGGATACACTCAGGTTCAGCAGTGATATCAGGATCTAGGAACATAACAGGCAGTCGGCCGCAGCTTCCAGAAGCTGCTTTTTAGGCAAGAGAAATAAAAGAATTTAATAAAAGGGATTAAATAATCAGGCGGATTGGCCGCAGTCAGAAACTGCATCAGGCAGGAGGAAAATGGATTTTTGAAATTCTCCCAGAGGCAAAGAGAAATCTTAGGGGACACCCTGCCTTTTTCTCTCTAGCCCTTACAGCAGAGGTTCCCTGCTCTTTGTGTTGTTTAACGTCTAATGTCTGGTGCACCAGTCTGTTCACGTGTCCAATTCATGTGTGTTCGTGTCTAGTTGTCTGAATGACTGAATGTTCTCTTTCATGTTGGAAAATAAAGGTGAATAAAACCTTATCTGCTGGTTTACCTAGAGAGTGGCCACATGCTTAGCCAGGATCAGGCACAGCAGGAGGGCCCCTGCTGGAAAAACTGTTTGGTTTTTTGTTTGTTTGTTTGTTTGTTTGTTTTTAAGAAAGGAAGTCTGCAGCCTCATGGTTTTGGGGCGAAAAAGCTGATAGATGTTTTTTTCCTAAGAAAATTCTCTGCATTCATGATTACTGCATTTAGCTAATGACAAAGTGCTTTTTATTTTATAATTATAGCTAGAAATATTAAAACTCTCCTATTGGTCTAAGTGTAGCCACTTCATTTCAGCTCATATGTTACTGGTTAGGATTAAATAAGTGTAACATTGGTAACAGAAGGTTAACTATAAGTAATCTTAAGGAAGACTGTCCAAAAACTAGAAGCATAGACAGACAGTCAATTTGTTCCCCCCAAATCTGTCCTCATTACAGGAGTGCCAAAATGCTCGGGTTAGAAAATTTTTTCTTATGTTCGAGTTAATACAAGTTCAGAGCAGCCTCAGTGAAGTTGGCACAAAATCTCCTTTGTTTCACAAACTGTGACTAGGGAAGTTCTGAGAACCTCCCCCCTCCCTGCCTTCAGTAGAGAATTCCTTTTAGCTATAAGAGTACCTTTGCAGATGTTGTTCTAAATAAAGTTTAAATTCTAAGTTTATAAAAAAGGTCAATCAAGCTGTAGAATTTTTCAGGACATTGCGATTTGACTTGCCTACTTTCTATAACGTTATTATAGATTTAAAGTTTGTTTTTTCTTTTGCATCTGGATAAATTGTAATGGGTTTGCTTCTAGTGAGCTGTAATCAAAAAGCTAAGAGTTTGAATCTTTCAGAGTATATTGTTTTCTAAGTGGAACGTATTTTATTAGCTAATGCCTCTCAAGGGAAGTTTACTTTAAATCTTTGCTCTCATACAAGGAGCTTTTAAGTTCTGGGGAGTAGCTGTTGCTCCAGAAAAAATTCAGAGGCAATATCTTTTTAATACTTAGGGTTTTAGTTTACTACAGAAGGCTTTGCAGAAAATAAAGAAAGCTTTTATAATTGTTTTTAATTATAATCAACGGCAATTAAATATTAGCTGTGCCCACAGCAATTCTTTGGCAAGAGAAAACATTATTGTAAAGTCATTTTTCTCATCCTCCCGGCCGATCGTCAGCCCACATGGAGCCAGCTGTCTGTTGCATGACGGGGCCTCGGGGCACGCAGCTTTGCCTGAGCAGTAGTGGCACAGGAGGCCACCAGAAAGTGGTCAGCTTTGTATCGAACTCAGGGGAGGGCCGCACTCACAATTGCCCCATGAGCTTCTGTCATTCCCTGCTGGGATAGCCATATTTTTCCCACCAAGACTCAAGGTGCTCTGCCGCCCTTGCTTGGGCTTTCTGGTCTACAACAGATTGGCTGCCTTCAGCCTCTTCTGCCTGAGAGGAAGGCAGAGGGTGGGTGAGGCCAAGGTGGTGTTCACCTCAAAGCACAGTTTCAGCATCCTATTAAGCCACTGTGGTGCTAACAAAGAATTATAAGATAAATTAATATAGTTTGGGATAACTATAACAAAAATTGTGTCTTAAGAACCTGACAAAGTGTCTGTTCCTTGTTTAAAACAGCAATTAAATTGGCTATTACAGAATATTAATAATTGGCCTATTGCATAGCATCATTTTAAATAATAATAGACAAGTTAAAAAATTGTTTTTATGCATGCTTTTGTATCTTCTATAAATTCATGCTTGCATTTAGTTACTGTGTTTAAAAACAACCCCTCTATGGGAAATAAGTAGATGTGAATTAGATCACACTTTTATTCTTTTGAACTTCCCCCTGTTTCAGCACAGATAATTAAGTTGTGTGCTGTGGATGGTGTTTTAAAATGTTAAACAATCAAACCTTGATTTGTATATTAATAGTCATTATTATATCTCAGAGCTCACAATTGCTTAAGATTGTTCACCCCTTGAATGCTATTAATTCTCAAATTTGCAACTGCTTATGCATATACAATACATAAGTAAAAATGCTGGATTTATATCTCAGACAGTCTATAGGTCCTACATATAAGATGGATTGGATATATAATCTCGTTCTTTATATATTCGAAACAATTATGGCTTAAGATAATATTTTGGTATTCTTGGAAAATGTGCATGTCAAATTGTAAAAAAAAAATTCTTTTGGTCTTAGTGTCCTCAGTTACTACTTGTTTCCACATAATAGTGTTAATTCTTGAGGTCTTATACTTAATAAATTGCTTCAAATAAATGCTCTTATTCTTAGTTAATAAATAAATTATACACATGTGACTATTAATAACTTTTCAAGCTTTCTAGTTACAACTGCTCTTCAAGAGAAACAATTGAAAGTGCAATTAGTCACTGCCCATGTTACATTAATACTGAATATAACAGTCAAGTATTTGAGGTGTTTTGTCAACAAATTATTAATTCTCAAGGACAAGGTATTGTGGAACTTTAAAACTTTAGCTTCTTAAAAGACAAAGAAGGGGGAAATTGTATCCCTGTAGATATTATTTAATGTATTCCACTGTACATTATTTAAATCATACTTTTATTTTAGAATTTTGAGATTTGGATGTCAAAGAACTTAATAAATGCCTTATAGTATCTTAAAAGGATCTACTTTTTGGCATATGGCTTGATCCTGAACAGCTACCTTATTAGGAAAGGGAAAAGCATAGGTTTTCTTCAGAGAATGCTGCAGAAGCATGATGGCTAATTTGTGTGACAAGCTGACAGATAAGTTCGCTCATTGCCCTGACCTTAGTGGCAAGGAAGCTGAATTGGGTAAATGTTTTCGACCCATCCTTGCTTGCGATTTTTCCAGTTTGGACAAACAAAGCTGCGTTGCTTCAAGCTTTTTAACCTTATGGTAAAAAGAACATTAGAGACTGTGTAATTGGACTTAGAAAGATTAGTCATATAAAAAGAGTTATGGTGATTCTTCTCTTTCTTTCGATGTGACCGGTTATTCTGACTCAATCTTGGACTGGTCCAGGAATAATTCCAGTATTAGGTTAATGTCTTAGAAGTAGTAGTCTTAACAATAGGGCAGGACATAGCATATATTAAGGCTAGAAAGGCAGAAATTTCAGATATTAGCAATAGGCACTTGGACACTTGGAACATTTATGAATTGGCCAGAGATATAAAAAAAAAAACAACCTAAGTGCATTAAATCCCCTGGATTGGGTTCAATATATATTCCTACTTGCTATTATTATTGGCATTATTTTATTAGTAAATCGTTGTGTTTCCACTCATCTTTAGAGCACTCCTGAGATCTGTAGCTATGATGAGACAGAACATTCCAGAACTTCTGCAGAAATATAAGAAAGTGAGAGAGTGCTATGCACATGCCAGTGAAGTTTGCTTGGCAGGCCAAGAAGCCTGGGAGCACTCACGAGGCAAAGAGTTTCACGAAAACTCACCTCCTGGAACTTTGGCATTCTCATACCCAGATATTCTTACCGTATTCCCGTGTCAGTCTGGTGTGTGGATCCACGTGCTCTCTTTTAGTATTATCTTATTATAAGTGCCTTTTAAGATTGAATTCTGATATAGCTAGTCTTCTCCAGTGTTCCCACATCCTAAAAAGATCTTGAAGCCAACAACTGGGAATTCAGTATAAATTCAGTAAGGAAGTTACCTATTCAGTAGCTAATTAATCATTAAAAAAGACAGAGCCAACAGCTCAGGGCTGGTATGCAAAGTGTTCACTAAAGACAGTAGCCAGTTTTAACCAAACAAGGGTTTACCATGAGAAAAGTTAGGGAATCCCACTGAGACAGGTTTCTTCACTAGGCCCAAAGAAATCAGACAGAATTATAGAGCATAAATAAATTTTATGCCTCAGTCCACCTTTTATTTTAATATTAATAACAGGGAGAAAATTGTAACCTCCCTCTTAGCCTGAAGCAGGCTGAACCAGACCTCAACTTTGCTGCCACTTAGGAGATTAACTAGGGTGGAGCCTGCCTCCCTAGATCACTATTGTTCAGCCACTGTCACTGCTACCTGCTGGGAAGTTGGCCTAGCTATTCCAGAGAAGATACAAGGTTACCTGCAGCTGGACTCCAAGGATGAATTGGCGGGAATGGGCCTCCCCCTCCATTATAAAGCATCTCCACCATTAAACATTAGAACCTTGAGCATACTAGTTGTCTTAGTTCCATTATTTCTCAACCCACCTAGGTCCCCTCTTCTCTTTCAGCTCCAGGCTGCCTCCCAGGCTCGAACCTGGACATGAGAGCCTCAGGCAGTTCCCAACAATTACTTATTTAAATACAACAAGAAATAAGAGGGAGAAATCATCCATTGTATATAACATGTATCAGATCTAGTACAGATAATGATAAGACTGATCAGCTCCTATCATTAAATATACTGGAAGCTTCTCAATTTCATGAGTAGCACCATGTTAACAGCAAAGGTTTAAAAAGGGATTTTTCTATCACTTGCAAACAACTCAAGGAAACTGTAAGATTTCCTAGTAGTCCTCTGTATAACCAAACCCCATCTTACCTGTAGAAAGTAACCCAAAAAGTACCCAAAGAAATGGAATTTGCCAAAAGGATATATTTCATTTTGCAAAGTTTGGAAAATTAAAATATGTGCCCTATACCATGGATATGTATTCAGGATTTCAATGAGCAAATGGTTAATGTTCTGAAAAGATTGATTCTGTAACTACACATTTATTAGAAGTTATTCTTATTATGAGACACCTGTACAAATTAATACTGACAATGCCCTAGCATGCGTCTCTAGTAAATTGAAATTCTGTTGGGTTTTTCTCATATTACAACATTTAGCTACAGAATCATTTACTGATCATCAGCTACTGATAATGGAAATGCCACTAAAGGAAAGGGGCAGCCTATAGACTGGAAGATGGAATGACCATTACTGAGGAAGGACTCACCAAATCACTGAAGCACTATTAGGTATAAGACAAACACCTAGGAAAGCAAAAGGAATTATCTGCTAATGTTGTATGTCCACTTATATAGCTATATAATTATCAAAATGGAAAGCCACTAGATGGCATATAAATGGCAAAGATATATGGTCATGGGAGGCAAGAATAGAAATGGGAAAACCTAGCAAAAGTTAGCAAAGACATCAAATTTTATCACTAATATGAGAAAGTCAGAAGAAATATTTCTGAAAATAATGAAATAGTAGACAAGTTGACATTATGTTTAACTTAATTATACTAGAATATTAAAATTTGCCATGAAACTATTTCAGAACAGATAGGAAAGAATGATAGATTACACAACCAAAGAACTTGAAACTTTACCCTAACAATAAAAAGTAAGAGGAAATATGGAACCAAATAAAACTGGGATAACTGTTATAAGGAATCTATAGCCAGATGTAGGTTCAAACTTTTAATCCCAGCACTTGGTAGGCAGAAGCAAGCACCTAAGAATTACAGTGATTACCACCAAACCCATACACTATTACAGATGCCAACTAAAGCTTTCTGAAAGAAGCCTGATACAGCTGTCTTCTGAGAGGCTCTGCCAGTACCTAACTATTACAGAAATGGATGCTCACAAACATCCATTAGACAGAGCACAGGGTCCACAATGAGGGATCTAGAGAAAGTACCTTAGGAGCTGAAGGGGTTTGCAGCCCCATAGAAGGAACAACCATATGAACTAACCAGTACCCCCAGAGCTCCCTGGGACTAAATCACCAATCAAAGAAAACATATGTAGGGACTCATGGCTCTAGCTGCATATGTAGCAGAGGATAGCCTAGTCAGTCATTCAATGGGAGGAGAGTCCCTTGGTCCTGTGAAGGTTCTATGCCCCATTATAGGGGAATGCCTGGGCCAGGAAGTGGGAGTGGATAGGTTGGGGAGCAGGGGGAGGGGGAGAGTATAGAGGATTTTGAGACAGGAAACTAGGAAAGGGGATAACATTTGAAATGTAAATAAAGAAAGTATCTAATAAAAGTAAAAAAGAATTACTGTGATTTAAATTTAAAAACTGCTTGCAATTGGCCAGCTGAAATTTAAAGTGACTTTCCTGTATGATCTAAAAATACACTCAAACCATCAATTTATATATAAAGAAGAAGGGGAATGTAGGCATATTTACCCACTCATACTGAAGTATATTTAGTTTCAAATTTTGAAAAGATATTTTTTAATTTTCAATTGAAAGTTAATATATTTCATTTCCAAAAAACACACCTCTCACCCTGAATTAGGTTGGTGGCAAGCTTTTCCAAAATAAGCATTCAACTATGGAATCTGGACAAGTGAAACATCTGTAAAAAAAGGAAAAGATGTGGAAGAAAATATGTTCAAAGGAAAAGTAAATTGGCCAAGTGGTATTGCCCACCTCCAGTTTGTCTCTGCTGCACTCTACAGGCATAAGTGACAGATGGGTTTGGGTGGCTCCAATTCAATTAAAAATGAAAGCTGGCTTTGGGGTGAAAGCATGGCTCTCTGCTGCTCTAAGCCCACACATGCTCGTAAAGGGAAACCCCAAAATCGTCTCATATCAGAAAACCCTTGGTATGGAACAGAGGGAAACAAAAACCTAAGGGTTTATTCTAGTGCCACTAATCTCTTAATCTTTTAGTTTTAATTTGTCTCTAAAACTCTTTTTAAGCTATGAATATTATCTCAAAGTCTATATAAGATTATTGTGAGTATATATATATATATATATATATACACATATATACTTTCTGTTGTGATATCAGTAGTCATACAGAGTACTAGTTCTGTAAATAAGCTTCATCTGGCTTCCTGTGTATTTTTTCAGCTTTGAGTAACTAGGAACAGAGTTTGTATACCATGGATGGACTTAATAGATTGCAGTATTCAAGTCTTTCATAATTCTTCTGAATATGGAATTTAAAATGTTTAAGTTTTCTACCATTCTAATAAATGATGGAGCCCTGTAATGACAAATCTACGTGGATTGTGTTAGTGCTAAACACTGGACAAAATTGCTCCATGCATCTTCTGCTGCCACGTTCTATAAAAACAATGAAAATAATTGTGTTGATTGCTATGTTCTACCTGGGCAGGACTGCCACTAAGCTGCCAAATATCACGTAAATAACAACTTCTGACTATAATCTGCTCAGTACATTAAAATTTCTGACTGTATAGAAGACTGACAGGAACATTTTACAGAATGTTGAACTAAAAAATTACTTACCCTTAATATGACCAAATACAATTAAACTAGATATTGTGGAAACCTTGGCAGAAATAGTCAAGTATTAAAATAGTATTGTGAACAGTTTTACTGTGTTACAGTTAAAATCTATTTTTTTTTTAGTTTGGACAGAAAGAGGGAAATGTTGAGGGATATTGATCATACTGTGAATCAAAAAATTATGCTGTTTATTTGAACGAACTGTTTTTAGTTTTGGTATGGCTCAGCCTTAGAACACATCTTTAAACGAAGTCAACCATATCTCAATATTTGGATCAAGCATAACCAGAAGAAATTATAGGAAAAAAAAAACAGTGAATAAGAGGAAATCAGGGCAACAAATAGGTGTACAGGTAGTAAAAGGGAGGGACATTCGATTTAAGCAGTTTTGAGACAGGGTGGTGGAGATCTTCCTGTTGGGATATCTGCTGTGGAAGATAGTAAGCTTGGTGTTTTCTCTACCTCTCTGAGTTTTTACTCCACTACCTGACTCTGGACTCTTTATTGGTAAAATTGAACATTTAAGATTTTCTTTAAAACAGCAATAAACCAATTAAATAACTAGAAATAAGCACATTTATTTATAAATTCCAAGTGGAGAAATAACCTCAAATTGTAAACGAAAAGCAATAATCTTTATGTCCTTTAACAGAGGAATAGAAATGGAAAATGTGGTACATTTACACAATGGAGTACTACTCAGCCATTAAAAACAGTGACTTCATGAAATTCGCAGGCAAATGAATGGAACTTAAGAATGTCACCGTGAGTGAGGTGACTCAGTCACAAAGGAACAAACATGGCATGCACACACTGATAAGTGGATATTAGCCCAAAATTTCAGAATATCCAAGACTCAATTCACAGATCTTATGAAGCCTAAGAAGGAAGGCCAAAATGGGGATGCTTCAGTGCTCATTAGAAGGGTGAACAAAATACTCACAGGAGGAAATATGGAGACAAAGTATGGAGTAGAGTCTGAAGGAAAGGCTACCCAGAGACTGTCCCACCTGGGGATCCATTCCATATATAGCCACCAAACCTGGACATTATTGTGGATGCCTGGACATGCCTGCTGATATGGCTGGGAGTGAAGGAGCTGAGGGGGTTTGCATCCCCATGGAGGGAGCAACAGAGTCAACAGGTCAGACCCCTGGAGCTCCTGAGGACTATATCATCAACCAAAAAAATACACATGGAGCAGCCCATGGCATTGGTCACATATGTGTCAGTAGATGGCCTTGTTGGGCATCATTGGGAAGGGAGGCGCTCAGGCCTGAGGGTGTTCAATGCCCCAGTTAGGAGAATGCCAGGGCAGAAGGATGGAAGTGGATAGGTAGCAGATCACCCTCATAGAGGCAGGGGGGAGGGGGAATGGAATGTATTTCCAAAGGGGAGACCTGGAAAGGGGGAAACATTTGAAATGTAAATAAATAAAATATCCAAGAAAAAAAAAAAGGTTAGTTAAATTACAATTTTAGGCTTATGTATTTTTGAAGTTTCTTTTTTATTGATTGTTCTATTCATTTATATACCAAATGATATTCCACTTTTTGTTACCCCTCTGCAAACCCCAATTCCATCCCCCTTCCTCCTCCACTTTGCTTTTATGAGGATGTTCCTCCACCCACTCACCTATTTCTAACTCTCTGCTCTATCATCTCTCTAAACTGGGCCATCAAGCCTTCACAGGACCAAGAGCTTCCCCTACCACTGATATCAGATATGGTCATCCTCTGCTACGTATTCCTTTGTAGCCACTGTTCCCTCCATGTATACACTTTGGGTGGTGGTTTAGTCCCTGGGAATTCTGGGTGGTACAGTTAGCTGATATTGTTCTCTCTTATGACATTGCAATCCCCTTCAGCTCCTAGATATTCCATTGTTGTCCACAGGCTCAGTCTGATGACTGACTGTAAACATCTGCATTTGTATTAGTTGGGTGCAGGTAGAACCTCTCAAGGAATAGCCATACTGGCTCCATACTGGCTCCTGTTCGCAAGTCCTTCTTGGCAATAGTAATTGTATGAGAGTATGGTATCTGGAGATGGGATGGATCCCTAGGTTGAGTGGTCTCTTGGCCTTTCCTTCAGTCTCTGTTCCAATTTTGTCCCTGTCTTTCCTTTGTACAGGAACATTTCTGGGCTAAAAATTTTAAGATATATGGTGGCCCATCCCTCAACTGGGGGCCATGCCTATCTACTGCAAGTGGAGAATGGGAGCCTCTTGCTTCCCTGGAGTCTGGGACTTTCTGTTACCTCCTTCCAGCCTAGTAAGGCTGGCTGTGACCATCTGCTGCCACTTGAGCGGAGCCACCTGCTGTGCTGCTCTATTAATGTGCCACTACCTGCCTGAGGCCCAACTTGCCAGAGGGCGAACCAGTTCTTGAAAGGAAATAAAACTTGAGACCTGTGATTCATGTAATGTATGTCAAATAGCCCAAAGAGTTGTTTGTGAGCTTTGAAACCTGGGGCTGAAAAAATAGCAGAACAGGCCAGGACATGCCCGGGCAAGCCTGTTGTTACATGTTCTGACTGGCCTGGTGCCTCCCTATCTCCCGCCCTTCTGATAGTCTGTTGATGTTTAAATGGACCAATCATGTGAAACCGCACCAATTCCTGCCCCAGCCCCACCCCTTTTCTATAAAAGTCCCTAGCTTCCAAGCCTGGGGTCAAAACCACTGTCTCCTGAATGAGATAGGTTTCGAACTGGAGCTCTGCCATTATGGCTCCACCATGTGGTTAACACCTGTCTTCTGCGGGAGATATGTGTTGGCCTGGAGCTCCATCATTAAACTACCTCATGCTTTTGCATCAAGATGGCCGTCTGTTCGTGATTCTTGGGTGTGTGCCAAATCGAGAATTGAGTGGGGGTTTCCCCACTAGGTTCTTTCATTCTCTTCTAAGAATCTTCCGGAGTTAACACCAAACTGTGATCTTTGCAAGTTCCCACTAAAAGGCTGACCTATCTACTTCAAAAGACCTTTGCTTGGCCAGGGACGGGCCTCCCCTTTTCTTTATAAAGCTTGTTTGCTGACATTAAAATTGAACCTTGAGCAGAGAGCTTTGTCTTGGTTCCTTCCTTATCTCGCACAGCACAGCCCCTCTTCTCTTCCAGGTTTCCAAAATGCCTTTCCAGTCTAGAACCCAGACCTGTGATCTGCTGGCCGGACACAACATTTGGCTCCCAATGTGAGGCTGAGAAACGGCAGAGGACGTTTAGAGGAGACACTGCTGGTTTAGAGCTCCATAGAAGAAGAAAATAATTAAAGAAAATTCATACCAGAGAAGGTCGGTATGGGCTAAGCTGAAACAGCATTAAGCCCGAGCACTAGTTCACTTAAGTTCAGCATTGAAGCTTAACAGTAGCTGGGAACTATAACAGGCAGTAAGCAGTGGCTCTTCGAAACTACATTTTTAGGCGTGAGAAAAGAAAGGGTTCATTAAAAGGAAATTAATAATCAGGTGGATTACATCATGAGGGAGGAAAATGTCCCAAAAAGCAGAAAGAAATTTCAGGATTGCCATACTTTGTTCTCTCTGGGCCTTATAGCAGAAGTACTCTGTCCCCTTTTGTGTCTTGTCTAATGTCTGGTGCACCAATCTGTTCATGTGTTCAATTCATGTACGTTCGTGTCCAGTCTGTATGAATAAATGTTCTATGTTTCATGTTGGATAATAAAGATGGTATAAAAAACTTTATCTACAAAGCCGAGAGCAGCCACGTGCTTCAACCAGGAATCAGATACATGGCAGGAGGGTCCCTGCTAGAAAAAACTGTTCATTTTAGGAAAAAAGGGTGAGTATACAGCCTCTTAGTTTCAGGGTAAGAAAGCTGATAAATGGGTCATGATTAATGTGTTTGACAAATGGTAAAGTGCCTCTTATTCTATGATTGTAGCTACAAAAATTAATATTCTCTGATTGGTCTAAATGTAACTGCTCCATTTGGGTCCTTTTTATTGGTAATGCACTCTGCATGTTTTCACATTCAGCTCATAAGTTGTTGGTTAAGATTAATAATTGTTACATTGCTACAAATGGCTAGTGTTAAATTTGATAACACAAGTTTAGAGTTCTTCTGACACGTGGCATGAGGCAGGCCAAGAGGCTGGGTCTCTAAAGATATTTCTAGTTTAAATAATAATTAATGTGGTTCCTATCCTAAAAAGTAAAAATTAAAGATAAAATTTAAAGCAATGCCTCTTTATTAAAGCATTAAAGCTTACATGTATTCATAGGTATTAATTGGCAGCCAAACTTCGTAATATGATGGTAATGCTTTTAATTTTGATTTTAAAGATAATAAGTTGTTTTAAACTTAGGTTTTGCTTTCCTGAAATTGTAGATATTATCCTAATGTTACAAAAGAAACTTGAAAATTATGGTTAAAACTGTCAGTGTTCCATTGACTGAAGCTTGCGGTTTGATTGCAAATTTAAGATTTTTCTACTCACCCATATATTGTTAGTTAAGATAATTACAAGAGTAGTCATCTTATGAGAACACTAATACTGTGGCCATACAGCCATACAAAGCTCAGAGCAGCCTTGGCAGGGCTTGTGTGACTTCCTTTGTCTTGCAAATGGTGCCTAAGGAAGCTCTTAAAACTTGCCTCTCCCTGCCTCCAGGGAAATTATGTTTTAGCTAAATGAACAGTGTTACAGATCTAGTCAGATGTTGTTCTAAATAAAGTTCTAATTCAAAGTTTATAGAAGGGTCAATCAAACTGTAGAACTTATAAAGGCAATACAATCTGGCTTGCCTACTTCATGTAAAGTTATTATAGGTTTAAAGGTTCGTTTTTTCCTAGCATGATAAAGGGTTTGCTTCTGGTGAACTGGTAATCACTAGAAAATTCTGCCTCTAGGTATGGCTAATGTAACTTTACATTATGTAAGAAAAATTTTTATTGTTTCTGCTTCTATACAAGAAGCCAAGAATTTTAATCTTTCAGTATATATTGTCTCCTAAGTGGAAAGTATTTTATTAACTAATGCTTCTCAAGGGAAGTTTACCTTAAATCCTTGCTCTCACCCAAAAGATTCAGAGACAATATCCTTTTATTACTTATTACTTAGGGTTTTAGTTTATTACAAAAGGTTTTACAAAAAGTAAGGAAAGCTTTTATAATTGTTATTAATTATATTCATTGGTAATTAAATATTAGTTGTGCCCTAGAAAATTCTTTGGCCAGAAAAAAACATTGTAAAATCATTTTTCTCATCCTCCCAGCCGATCTTTGGCCCACGTGTGCCCAACTAGCTGCTGTGGGGCAGAGCCTTGAGACACACAGTTTCCCCTGTTTCAGCACAAATAATCTAGTTGTGTGCTGTAGATGGTGTTTTTAATTACTGAACAATCAAAACCTTAATTTGTATATTAATAGTCAATGCCATATCTCTGAGCTCACAATTGCTTAAAATTGTTCGTCCCTCAGATACTATTAATTCTCAAATTTGCAATTGCTTATGCGTATACGACTCATAGAAAAAATGCTGTCCTTTTAAGAAGGTGGTTTTTAAACATTTATTAAATTGTCCTAATTGCCTGGACATTTTTAAAACAATGCCAGGATAAATTTATATCTCAGACAGTCCAAAGGCCGTCCATATAAATAGGTTAGATATATAACCTCGTTCCTTATATATTCATAACAGTTATGGTTTAAGATAATATTTTAGTATTCTTAAAAATTGTGCATGTATAATTCCTTTTAGTGTCCTCAGTTAATACTTGTTTACACATAATAGTGTTAATTCTTGAGGACTTTTACTTTATATTTTGCTACAAATGAATGCTCTTATTTCTAGTTAATAAATAAATTATGCACATGTAACTCTTAATAACTTTTCAAGCTTTCTAGTTACAATCACTCCTTAAGAAAATGATTGAAAGTGCAATTAGTCACTGCCCCTTTACAGCCAAGTATTTAAAAAGTTTTGTCAACAAGTTATTAATTCAAAAGATTAGATATTGTAAAACTTTATAACTTTTAACTTCTTAAAAAAGAAAAAAGAGAAAAATTGTATCCCCGTAGATACTATTTAGTGCATTCCCATCCTCACTATTTAAATCATACCTTTATTTTCAATATTTGAGATTTAAATGTCAAAAAATTTAATAAATGCTTTATAGTATCTTAAAAGGATCTACTTATTGGCTTATAGAGTAATCCTAAATAGCTACCTTAGTAAGAAAGGGAAAAACAAGTTCTCTCCAGAACGCTGCAAAAGCATGTTGTTTCATTCGTGTGATGAGCTGACAGGTAAGTTGACTCAGTGTCTTGATTGAAATGACTAAAAAACTAAATTAAATTCATGTTTTAAATCCATCCTTGCCTGCCATTTTTCCAGATTAGACTAGCTTGAAGCCTTTTAACTTTAAGGCAATAGTACATCAGAGACTGTATATTCTGACTTAGTAAGATCAGTCATTTAATAGAGTCATAATGATTTTTGTTTTTTCTACAGTGTGACCAGTCATTCTGACTCAATCTTAGACTGGTCTAATATTCAGCCCAATATCAGAGATTCCTATATTCGTAATTACCTAGCAAAGTTAATTCAGAGCACATCCCCCACTTCCAGAGAGTCTCTGGCCTTTTTACTATTCTAAAACCAGCCCAGAGACTGAGCTTGTGTCTTGCTAATTTGCAACTGAATAAAGTACCTGAACTTCCCCAAAAGAAGCTTTGCAATGTTGCTCTTCACTGTCTAAGATTTTTGTTTTTCAAGCAGGTCAATCTACACCTTCAGCAGGACTGCAGTGGGCACGCATCCCTGCCCCCTAGAGCATAAAGGAGGCAGCTACTATTTTCATTTCAGCAGTTTTGTGACTTTGGGTCTAATTTGAGATTTAGGCTTAGTTAAAAAGGCAGATATTTCTAATATTAAAAGAGATTAGTTTTTATTTTGATAGACGGCCTTAGTCCCTTAGCTGGCCTCTGACTTTTCACACTTGCTGTTACTACAAGGTCCCCTTAGTTCCTCAGGCTGTGGGAATAACAGAGATGAAGAGGATGACTTTCAGCTCCTATTTCAGCCACAAATCGTGGTGTTACTAATGACATAATTCTTGTCTAGGCCTTGCTAAATCTGAGGTTGATAATTCTCCTTTAGGAGCTGCACAATACTCAGAATTATGCATACTGGTTCGTGATCATACGAATACAGTATGAGTATCGCTTGGTGCAGAGAACTACTGCAGGGAGAGGTCCAGCTTGACTAAGTTCCCTGTGCAATATACCCAGTTTGAATAGAGGTTGGTATCTATTTCCAGCTAAAACCAAAAATATCTAAGGCTCTGCCTCCCCTCCCCAAAAGATACCAAGAGCCACAGGTGTGGGTAGTGACAGCACCCACGAGAAGAATCAAGTCAATGTCCACCCAAGCCAAGGTTAAAAGCCCACTAATCTACAGATGAGGAAATTCATTTGATTACCTCAGTTAAGCATTGCCTTATTAAACTTAATTAATAGGGGGAGAGAGAAGTTAGAGACAGTACTGTTGGAAGGGCAAGCCCTTCACAGCCTCCAACCCTAAAAAAGCCAATTGGCCTTGTACTACAGAGCCGGTTATACCCCTCCTCCCTGTTTCCCGCATGTCATCCAAAAATGTAGAAAAAAAATCAACTCAGTGTTATTCTTAATAAAGTACATTTCAAATTTGTACAGTCAACCCTCGCCAGGGTTCCAATGACCTACTTAAAATTCAACTAGGAAGTTACCTATTCAGTACTAATTAACATTTTACAGTCAGAACCTACTACTCAGGGCTTTTCTGTTAGTTGTTTACTAGGACAAAAAGGGCAGTTTTATCCAGATACGGTTTTCCATGAGAAAAGTTAGAGATTCCCACTAAGACAGGTTTCTTCATTGGACCCTAAAAATTCAGACAAAATTATAGAACATAAATAAATTTTTTGCCTCAGTCCACTTTTGTTTAATATTATTTAAAGGGGGAAAATGTTACCTCCTTCCAGCCTAGCAAGGCTGGCTGTGACCTGTTGTGCTGCTCTTTTACAGTACATATTGTGTGAGTTCCATTGTGAATATGTTACCTCACTCAGGATGATGCCCTCCAGATCCATCCATTTGCCTAGGAATTTCACAAATTCATTCCTTTTAATTGCTGAGTAGTACTCCATTGTGCCACTACCTGCCTGAGGCCCAACCTGCCAGAGGGCGAACCAGTTCTTTTCCAAGAATCTTCGCGAGTTAACACCAAACTGTGATCTTTGCGTGTTCCTACTAAAAGGCTGACCTATCTATTTCAAAAGAACTTTGCTTGGCCAGGGATGGGCCTCCCCTTTTCTTTCAGGCTTTTCTCCACGTTCTCCTCTATAAAATTTAGTGTCTCTGGTTTTATGTGGAGTTCATTGATCCAGCTAATTTTGAGCTTTGTTCAGGAGATAAGCATGAATTAATTTGCTATGCACACCTTCCCCGCCAGAGGAAGGTCTGCCTCCAGGGAGGGTGCTGACCCCTAGACAAGGTGAAAATGCCATCTTGTATTCTGGGTCTCTCAGATACCAGTCCTCAAAGGAGAACGCTTGAACCACAGAAGCAACAGAGGTTCTTCAATAGGGTCCTTTTCGGCCTTCATCTTCATATAGGAGGCAGAGCTGAAATCCACAGATCTGCATACTTTCCCTGCCAGAAGAGAGTAGGACATCAGGGAGGGCTCTGACCCTGGGTCTCAGTCAGGAATCAGAGCTGAGACTCATTCTTCTGGGCACCTTCCCTGCCAGAGGAGATTCAGCCTCCAAAGAGGACGCTGACCCTGGGACAGAGGTGAGAAATCAATCTTGTATCCCAGGTCTCTCAGGAGAACACAGGGACCACAGAAGCAACAGTCATGGAAACAGTCACTTCAGGCCTTCATCTTCAGCCAGGAGGCAGAGCAAAGCTCCAGACCTCTGTGCACCTTCCCTGCAAGAGGAGAACTTGCCTGCAGAGGGTGCTATGACCAATCAGACTCAAGAGAGAGTTGGACTCCCATAAGTGCTTACAGAGGCTAACGCAATCACAGTAAGAACAAGCTGCAGCCAGAGACACCTCGAACAACTAAGACCAGAGTTTACCAGATGGCAAAAGGCAAACTAAGAATCTAACTAACAAAAACCAAGACCACTGGGCATCACCAGTACTTTCACCACAGTGAGTCCTGGATGCCCCAACACACCCAAAAAGCAAGATTCAGATTTAAAAGCCTATCTCATGATGCTGGTAGAGGAATTTAAGAAGGGCATTAATAACTCACTTAAATAAATACAAGAGAACACTGTTAAACAGGTAGAAGTTCTTTTTTTTTTTTTCATTTTTTTTAATTAGGTATTTTCCTAAATTACATTTCCAATGCTATCCAAAAAGTACCCAATACACTCCCCCACCAGTCCCCCACCCAACCACAGCCACCCCTTGGCCCTGGCATTCCCCTGTACTCGGGCGTATAAAGTTGGCAAGTCCAATGGGCTTCTCTTTCCAGTGATGGCCGACTAGGCCATCTTTTGATACAACTACAGATAGTGTCAAGAGCTCTGGGGTACTGGTTAGTTCATAATAATGTTCCACCTATGGGGTTGCAGTTCTCTTTAGCTCCTTGGGTACTTTCTCTAGCTCCTCCATTGGGGGCCCTCTGATCCATCCAATAGCTGACTGTGAGCATCCACTTCTGTGTTTGGTAGGCTCCGGCATTGTCTCACAAGATACAGCTATATCTGGATCCTTTCGGCAAAATCTTGCTAGTGTATCCAATGGTGTCAGCGTTTGGAAGCTGATTATGGGACGGATCCCTGGATATGGCAGTCTTTAGATGGTCCATCCTTTCTTCACAGCTCCAAACTTTATCTCTGTAACTCTTTCCATGGGTGTATTATTCCCAACTCCAAGAAGGGGCACAGTGTCCACACTTTGGCCTTCCTTCTTCTTGAGTTTCATGCATTTAACAAATTGTATCTTATATCTTGGTTATCCTAAGTTTTGGGGCTAATATCCACTTATCAGTGAGTACATATTGTGTGAGTTCCATTGTGAATATGTTACCTCACTCAGGATGATGCCCTCCAGATCCATCCATTTGCCTAGGAATTTCACAAATTCATTCCTTTTAATTGCTGAGTAGTACTGCATTGTGTAAATGTACCACATTTTCTGTAACCATTCCTCTGTTGAGGGGCATCTGGGTTCTTTCCAGCTTCTGGCTATTATAAATAAGGCTGCTATGAACATAGTGGAGCATGTGTCCTTCTTACCGGTTGGAACATCTTCTAGATATATGCCCAGGAGAGGTATTGCTGGAACCTCTGGTAGTATTATGTCCAATTTTCTAAGGAACCGCTAACCTGATTTCCAGAGTGGTTGTACCAGCTCGCAATCCCACCAACAATGAAGGAGTGTTCCTCTTTCTCCACATCCTCGCCAGCATCTGCTGTCACCTGAATTTTTGATCTTAGCCATTCTGACTGGTGTGAGGTGGAATCTCAGGGTTGTTTTGAGTTGCATTTCCCTGATGATTAAGGATGTTGAACATTTTTTCAGGTGCTTCTCTGCCATTCGATATTCCTCAGGTGAGAATTCTATGTTCAGTTCTGAGCCCCATTTTTTAAAGGGGTTATTTAATTTTCTGGAGTCCACCTTCTTGAGTTCTCTATATATATTGGATATTAGACCCCTATCTGATTTAGGATAGGTAATGATCCTTTCCCAATCTGTTGGTGGTCTTTTTGTCTTATTGACGGTGTCTTTTGCCTTGCAGAAGCTTTGCAACTTTATGAGGTCCCATTTATCGATTCTTGATCTTACAGCACAAGCCTTTGCTGTTCTATTCAGGAATTTTTCCCCTGTACCCATATCTTCGAGGCTTTTCCCTACTTTCTCCTCTATAAGTTTCAGTGTCTCTGGTTTTATGTGGAGTTCTTTAATCCACTTAGATTTGACCTTGGTACAAGGAGATAGGAATGGATCAATTCGCATTCTTCTACATGATAACCGCCAGTTGTGCCAGCACCATTTGTTGAAAATGCTCTCTTTTTTACACTGGATGGTTTTTGCTCCCTTGTCAAAGTTCAAGTGACCATAGGTATGTGGGTTGATCTCAGGGTCTTCAATTCTGTTCCATTGGTCTTCTTGTCTGTCGTTATACCAGTACCATGCAGTTTTTATCACAATTGCTCTGTTGTACAGGTTTAGGTCAGGCATGGTGATTCCACCAGAGGTTCTTTTATCCTTGAGAAGAGTTTTTGCTATCCTAGGTTTTTTGTTGTTCCACATGAATTTGCAGATTGCCCTTTCTAATTCGTTGAAGAATTGAGTTGGAATTTGGATGGGGATTGCATTGAATCTGTAGATTGCTTTTGGCAAGATAGCCATTTTTACAATGTTGATCCTGCCAATCCATGAGCATGGGAGGTTTTTCCATCTTCTGAGATCTTCTTTAATTTCTTTCTTCAGGGACTTGAAGTTCTTGTCATACAGATCTTTCACTTCCTTAGTTAGAGTCACGCCAAGGTATTTTATTTGTTTGTGACAATTGAGAAGGGCGTTGTTTCCCTTATTTCCTTCTCTGCCTGTTTATCCTTTGTGTACAGAAAGGCCATTGACTTGCTTGAGTTAATTTTATATCCAGCTACTTCACCGAAGCTATTTATCAAACTTAGGAGTTCTCTGGTTGAATTTTTAGGGTCACTTATGTATACTATCATATCATCTGCAAAAAGCGATATTTTATCTTCTTCTTTTCCGATTTGTATCCCCTTGATCTCCTTTTGCTGTCTAATTGCTCTGGCTAGGAATTCAAGTACAATGTTGAATAGGTAGGGAGAGAGTGGGCAGCCTTGTCTAGTCCCTGATTTTAGTGGCATTGCTTCCAGCTTCTCACCATTTACTTTGATATTGGCTACTGGTTTGCTGTAGATTGCTTTTATCATGGTTAGGTATGGGCCTTGAATTCCTGATGTTTCCAAGACTTTTATCATGATTGTGTGTTGGATTTTGTCAAATGCTTTTTCAGCATCTAACGAGATGATCATGTGGTTTTTGTCTTTGAGTTTGTTTATATAATGGATTACATTGATGGATTTTCTTATATTGAACCATCCTTGCATTCCTGGGATGAAACCTACTTGGTCAAGATGGATGATTGTTTTGATATGTTCTTGAATTCGGTTAGCCAGAACTTTATTGAGGATTTTTGCATCAATGTTCATAAGGGAAATTGGTCTGAAGTTCTCTATTTTTGTTGGGTCTTTATGTGGTTTAAGTATCAATGTAATTGTGGCTTCATAGAATGAGTTGGGTAGAGTACCATCTGATTCTATTTTGTGGAATAGTTTGTGAAGAACTGGGATAAGATCTTCTTTGAAGATTTGATAGAACTCTGCACTAAACCCATCTGGTCCTGGGCTTTTCTTGGTTGGGAGACTATTAATGACTGCTTCTATTTCTTTAGGGGATATGGTTCTGTTTAGATCATTAACCTGATCTTGATTTAACTTTGGTACCTAGTATCTGTCTAGAAACTTGTCCATTTTATCCAGGTTCTCCAGTTTTGTTGAGTGTAGCCTTTTGTAGAAGGATCTGATGGTGTTTTGGATTTCTTCAGGGTCTGTTGTTATGTCTCCCTTTTCATTTCTGATTTTGTTGATTAGAATATTTTCCCTATGCCCTCTAGTGTGTCTGGCTAAGGGTTTATCTATCTTGTTGATTTTCTCAAAGAACCAGCTCCTTGTTTGGTTGATTCTTTGAATTTTTCTTCTTGTTTCCACTTGGTTGATTTCACCCCTGAGTTTGATTATTTCTTGCCTTCTACTCCTCTTGGGTGAATTTGCTTCCTTTCGTTCTAGAGCTTTTAGGTGTGTTGTCAAGCTGCTAATTTGTGCTCTCTCTAGTTTCTTTTTGGAGGCACTCAGAGCTATGAGTTTTCCTCTTAGAAATGCTTTCATTGCGTCCCAGAAGTTTGGGTATGTTGAGGCTTCATTTTCATTAAACTCCAGAAAGTCCTTAATTTCTTTCTTTATTCCTTCCTTGACCAAGGTATCATTTAGAAGAGTGTTGTTTAGTTTCCACGTGTGTGTTGGCTTTCTATTATTTATTTTGTTATTGAAGATCAGTCTTAGTCCATGGTGATCTGATAGGGTGCATGGGACAATTTCAATATTCTTGTATATGTTGAGGCTTCTTTTGTGACCAATTATGTGGTCAATTTTTGAGAAGGTACCGTGAGGTGCTGAGAAGAAGGTATATCCTTTTGTTTTAGGATAAAATGTTCTGTAGATATCTGTCAGATCCATTTGTTTCATACCCTCTATTAGTTTCACTGTGTCCCTGTTATGTTTCTGTTTCCATGATCTGTCCATTGGTGAAAGTGGTGTGTTGAAGTCTCCCACTATTATTGTATGAGGTGCAAAGTGTGCTTTGAGCTTTACTAAAGTATCTTTAATGAATGAGGCTGCCCTTGTATTTGGAGCATAGATATTCAGAATTGATAGTTCCTCTTGGAGGATTTTACCTTTGATGAGAATGAAGTGCCCTTCCTTGTCTTTTTTGATGACTTTGGGTTGGAAGTCAATCTTATCATATATTATAATGGCTACTCCAGCTTGTTTCTTCCTACCATTTGCTTGGAAAATTGTTTTCCAGCCTTTCATTCTGAGGTAGTGTCTATCTTTTTCTCTGAGATGAGTTTCCTGTAAGCAGCAAAATGTTGGGTCCTGTTTCTGTAGCCAGCCTGTTAGTCTATATCTTTTTATTGGGGAGTTGAGTCCATTGATATTAAGAGATATTAGGGAGAAGTAATTGTTGATTCCTTTTATTTTTGTTGTTAGAGTTGGTGTTCTGTTCTTGTGGATCTCTTCTTTTAGGTTTGTTGAGGGATTACCTTCTTGCTTTTTCTAGGCCGTGGTTTCTGTCCTTGTATTGTTTTTTTTTTCTCTTATTATCCTTTGAAGTGCTGGATTTGTGGAAAGATAATGTGTGAATTAGGTTTTGTCGTGGAATACTTTGGTTTCTCCATCTATGGTAATTGAGAGTTTGGCTAGGTATAGAAGCCTGGGCTGGAAATTGTGTTCTCTTAGTTTCTGTATAACATCTGTCCAGGCCCTTCTGGCTTTCATAGTCTCTGGTGAAAAATCCGGTGTAATTCTGATAGGCTTGCCTTTATATGTTACTTGACCTTTTTCCCTTACTGCTTTTAGTATTCTATCTTTATTTACTGCATTTGTTGTTCTGATTATTATGTGTCGGAAGGAATTTCTTTTCTGGTCCAGTCTATTTGGAGTTCTGTAGGCTTCTTGTATGTTCATGGGCATCTATTTCTTTAGGTTTGGGAAGTTTTCTTCTATCATTCTGTTGAAGATATTTGCTGGTCCTTTGAGTTGAAAATCTTCATTCTCATCTACTCCTATTATCGGTAGGTTTGGTCTTCTCATTTTGTCCTGGATTTCCTGGATGTTTTGAGTTAGGATCTTTTTGGATTTTGTATTTTCTTTGATTGTGGTGCTGATGTTCTCTATGGAGTCTTCTGTACCTGAGATTCTCTCTTCCATCTCTTGTATTCTGTTGCTGATGCTCATATCCATGGTTCCAGATTTCTTTCCTAGTGTTTCTATCTCCAGCATTGCCTCAATTTGGGTTTTCTTCATTGTCTCTACTTCCCTTTTTAGGTCTTGGATGGTTTTATTCAATTCCATCACTTGTTTGGTCTGGTTTTCCTGCAATTCTTTAATGGATTTTTGTGCTTCCTCTTTAATGTCTTTTACCTGTTTAGCAGTGTTCTCCTGTATTTCTTTAAGTGTGTTATTAAAGTCCTTCTTGATGTCCTCTACCATCATCATGAGATATGCTTTTAGATCCGGGTCTAGCTTCTCTGGTGTGTTGGGCTGCCCTGGACTGGGTGAAGTGGGAGTGCTGGGTTCTGATGATGGTGAGTGGTCTTGGTTTCAGAAGTCTCAAATTCCTGTGGCAGGTGTCGTGGATAGCTGGTGGGTGTCAGCCGACCCTGTGCTGTAGCTACCCCGGTGCTGGTCAGACCGGAAGAACAGGTAGAAGTTCCTAAAAAGGAAGCACAAAAATCCCTTAAAGAATTACAGGAAAATACTGCTAAACAGGTAGAAGTCCTTAAAGAAGAAACACAAAAATCTGTTAAAGAATTTCAGGAAAACACAACCAAACTGGTTACTGAATTGAACAAAACCATCCAAGATCTAAAAATATAAGCAGAACCAATAAAGAAAACTCAAAGGGACACAACTCTGGAGATAGAAATCTTAGGAAAGAAATCAGGAAACATAGATGCATCAGCAACAGAATATAAGGGATGGAAGAGAGAATCTCAGGTGCAGAAAATTCCATAGAAAACATGGACACAACAATCAAAGAAAATGCAAAATGCAAAAAGATCCTAACTCAAAACACCCAGGAAATCCAGGACATAATGAGAAGACCAAACCTAAGGATAGTAGTTGTTACTTCCTTCCAGCCTAGCTAGGCTGGCCTCAGACCATCTGCCACTTAGGTGGAGCCACCTGTTGTGCTGCTTCTCATCACTCTCCTTTGATGTGCCACTACCTGCCATAGGCCTAAATGATTCTCCAAGATTTTCCTGAGTTAGCACAGAACTGTGATCCTCTCCAGTTCCCACTAAAAGGCTGATCTGTCTACTTCAAAGGAACTATGTGTGGCTTGAAATGGGCCTCCCCTCTTCCTTGTAAAGTGTGTTTGCCAACATTAAAGTTGAGCTTTGATCAGGATCTTGTCTTAGCCCCATCCTTTCTCATGCCGCCTAGATTCCCTCTTTTCTTCCAGATTCCAAGATGCCTTCCAGGCTCAAACCCGGACATGTGAGCCACTCCCTGGACTCAACAAATAGTTATAGATGAGAATGAAGATTTTTAACTTAAAGGGACAGTGAATGTCTTCAACAAAATTATAGAAGAAAACTTCCCTAACCTAAAGAAAGAGATGCCCATGAACATACAAGAAGCCTATAGAACTCTGAATAAACTGGACAAGAAAAGAAATTGCTACACAACACATAATAATCAGAACAACAAATGCACTAAATAAAGATAGAATATTAAAAGCAGTAAGGGAAAAAGGTCAAGTAACATATAAAGGCAGACATTTTAGAATTACAACAGACTTCTCACCAGAGACTATGAAAGACAGAAGATGCTGGAAAGATATTATAGAGACCCTAAGAGAACACAAATGCCAACCCACACTAATATACCCAGTAAACTATCAATTACCATAGATGGAGAAACAAAAGTATTCCAAGACAAAACTGAATTTTCACAATATCTTTCCATGAATCCAGCCCTCCAAGGGATAATAAAGAGAAAACTCCAACACAAGAAGGGAAATGAAGCTCTAGAAAAAGCAAGAAAGAAATCCTTCAACAAACCTAAAAGAAGATAGCCACAAGAACAGAATCCCAACTCTAACAACAAAAATAACAGGAAACAACAAATACTTTTCCTTAATATCTCTTAATGTCAATGTACTCAATTCCCCAATAAAAAGACATAGACTGAACTGACTGGCTACATATACAGGACCCAACATTTTGCTGCTTATAGGAAACCCACCTCAGGGACAAAGACAGACACTACCTCAGAGTAAGAGGCTGGAAAACAATTTTCCAAGCAAATGGTCAGAAGAAACAAGTTGGAGTAGCCATTCTAATATGGAATAAAATTGATTTCCAAACCAAAGTTATCAAAAAAAGACAAGACAGGGCACTTCATACACATCAAAGGTACAATCTTCCTAGATGAATTCTTGGAATATCTATGCTCCAAGTGCAAAGGCATATAAATTCATTAAAGAAACTATAGTAAAGCTTGAACAATACATTGTTCCTCACACAATAATCATGGGAGACTTTAACACCCCACTATTATCAATGCACAGATCCTGGAAACAGAAACTAAACAAAGACATATTGAAATTTACAGAAGTTATGAAACAAATGGATTTAACCGATATCTACAGAACATTTTATCCTAAAACAAAAGAATATATATACCTTCTTCTAGGGACCACATGGTACTTTTTGAAAGTTGATTATATAATTGGTCACAAAAAAAGGCCTCAACAGATACAAAAGTATTGAAATTATCCCATGCATCCTATCAGACCACCACGGACAAAGGCTGATCTTAAATAACAACAAAAATAATACGAAGCCAAATTTCACTTAGACGTTGAACTCAATGATACCTTTGTCACACACAATTCAGCTTAACCTCACTGGAAATAGGAATTCTAGACTCAGCCATTGAGCTCTATTTTCTATAAGTATTCCTTTATGCTTGACATTACCTCATTACTCAAGTTAGAATATACACTCCAGGAAAGTAAATGGTTTTTTAGTACATTCTCAGACTGAAACACTAGAGTTGTTTGCTTTCTACAAACACAGATTTTCTAAGTTAGAAAAATATAACAGTACTGGAGATAATTTTCTGTGTAATTTCTTATAATTTTAACAATTTACATCTAATATGGAAATTAAAATCATATTCGCTTGCATAATATTTTATAACATGTCTTCCCTCTCACAAACTCAGCAATAGAATATTGAGTCTATTTGACTTAAGTGTCATGCAGCTAAATATTAATAAAGCTACTAATTATTTAACATGGTCAAGGTTTCTCTACAATAACTGTATGCAGGGCAATGTATAATGGAGGCAATGGTTGGTCTCATATGACCCTATCATCTTGTATGCTTATGATATCATTTTGTATGAAATAGGTCACAGATGCTGCCTAAGACCTACTGAGTGTGATTTTAAGAAGGGACTGTTGCCTAAGGAAACTGAAGAATAGTTAGCTGAGATCTGTATGAGAAAAGAAAGGTAAATTCTGATAAAAGCATACTCTGTTATCACTTGGTCCAAGCCCCAGAGTCACCTTAATTCTGTGAGATCATGAAAGGCAATAAGGGAACCTGGACTGGAAGTTATACTTGTTTTGCTGGCAAACAATAGAAAAAAAAAAGAAGCAACAGAGAACAAGCTGTAGAAAAATAATGACTACACAGTGTACTGTAGAGAAACCCTGACTCTATACTGACTTTTCAATATGGTTGCTAATAATTCATTGCATGAATGTACTTAAATAATTTAGCACCAGTATGTTAATCATCTAGGTATAATTGGAGTATATCATATCATGTTCTTTGTTTTTATAATGAAGTTGTTCACTTAACTTATTTATAAAAATAAACTTTAATCATAGATGTAGTCTTAGCTTGGGCTATTGGTGCTGTGAAAAAATGTCATTACCAAAACAAGTTGGGGAGAAAAGGTATATTTGGCTTACATTTCCATATCACTGTTCACGATTAAAGGAAATCGGAATAGGAACTCTGACAAGGCAGGAATCTGGAAGTAGGAGGAGCTTATGCCGTGGCCATGCATGGGTGCTGCTTAGTGGCAGCTTATTCCCCATGATTTGCTCAGCCTAGTTTCTTATAAAACCCAGGACCACCAGCTCAGACGTGTCCCCATTTACAATGAACTGGGTCCTCCCCTGTGGGGCCATAGGTGTAGGGGAAGACGGGGGAGGGAGAGAATGCCCATGTCCAACCAGACTTCCGGTGCTCTGTGCAGGCTGAGGCACTGACTTCACACAGCTGGGGGTGGACAAGGGGCAGCCCCTGGTACCAGGTACTCAGTCTCTGGCATCCCATGCCAGATATGACAGAGGAACTGAGAAAAGAATAGGGGCCCTGGGGTAGCACTAAGCCCTGGAGATATGGGAAGAGGGGGCAGGGGGAAGAGGAGGGGGGCACTGGGTGGTTCCCATACAGGTAAGTGTGTTTAATTCAGGCCTTGATGAACAGAGACAGTCTATGGTTTTATAGCTTTATTGTAGAAAGGCAGGGGAAAAGTGAGAAGATAAGCGAGAGAGAGAGAGAGAGAGAGAGAGATAAAGAGAGAGAGAGAGAGAAGCCTAGTTTTTGAACTAGGTCACTCGAAGTCTTGGACAATTTGGAGTTCTGATGAAGGTTTCTGTGTGCGAAGAGTCTTCTTTAGCTGGTTCCATCTCTCATGGATGGCATAGCCATTCTCTGCTACCATTTATGGCGCTGTGGGTGTAGTGGGTGTAGCAGAAGAGGCAGGGAGGGAGAGAGTGCACATGTCTGGCCAGAGTTCCAGTGCTCTGAGCAAGCAGATGTGAGAGGACTGCCAGATGATTTCCATGTGGCCCTGGGGTGGGCATCTGGCTGTGTAAAGACACTGACCCCTCACGGCAGAAGGTAGACAAGGGTCATCCCCTGGTACCAGGTTCTCAGTCTCTGGCATCCCACGCCGGTTATGACAGAGGAGCTGAGAATAGAAGAGGGGCCCTAGGGATACGGAACTCACCTGCAATACAGCACTAGGCCCTGAAGATATGGGAAGAGGGGGCAGGGGAGAGAGGAGGGGGGAACTGGGTGGTTCCCATACCGGCAAGTGTCTTTAGTCCAGGCCTGGATGAACAGAGACAGTCTATGGTTTTAGAAATTTATTGTAGAAAGGCAGGGGGAAAACGAGAAAATAAAAGAGAGAGAGAGAGAGAGAGAGAGACAGAGAGACAGAGAGACAGAGAGAGAGAGAGAGAGAGAGAGAGAGAGAGACTGGACATGGCCAAGAGGAGAGAAGGGAGAAGGAAAAGAGAGAAAAGGAGCTAGAGAGTAAGAAAGGTGAAGGCTTAGAGAAAGAGAGGTAAAAGCTTAGAGAGAGGGAGAGAGAGCTTAGAGATCGAGGAGGGGCTAAGCATCCCCTCTTATAGTGGGCTTGTTATCTGCTGTTGCTAGGCAACTGTGAGTAGGAGTCTAGACAGAAGGCCAGAACCTTTTGACATCTTGTGACTGAAAGCCACAAGACACTCCTGTGGGGGTTGTTGGAGGCGGTAACTTCAACAGGAGCCAGGGGGTCAAGGAGACATGAGGGAACACCTTCTGTCCCATGTAAGTGAAAATTACCACCACAGGCTGTCTGTACATAGCTCATTGCCCCACACTCCCCTATGAATCACCAATTAAAAATGCCACAGGCTTGCCTACACCTGATCTTATGGAGGAATTTTCTCAATTGAGGTTCCTTTCTTTTAAGTCAGTCAAGCATATGTCATGTTAATATAAAACTATCCAGCACAAACATATTCAAAAAGATAATATTTATTTTAAAAGATTTTTGTCTAAAATTTCACAAAAATCATTGGCTACTAGACTGGTCATGTATTGCCTGGGATCATTCAGAAATGTTAATGTTAAACTCTGTAAATCTGTCCTACAAATATCTCAAATATTTATATTTCAAAGATCCTAGAAAGCAGTAAAATTATTCAGAGACCTGAAGGAGATCAGCAAAATGGACCTACAGCAAAACATGCTGGGAAATGGCTTTATTTTTGTTGGGCATCAGTGGTACTCATCATTGTCTCAGGGTCAGCTGAAAGAACAAGATCATCTTTACTGACATATCATCTTCTTGTGAATGTGATACCTCAGGCTACAACTCAGTGTAATCTTGATATCATATTTTACTCTGATTATTTCCCTTTTGCTTGGGAAAGTAAAATGTTTCTCACCCTAGAACAATACAAGAATCCACTGGTGTTTACCATTCTTCAAAGGCATTCAGTATCAGGGCTTAATTTTGTTTTACTACAGAGATTCTTTTCTCATCCGTTTAATTCTAGTGACTTCATATTAATTTCCTATGCACTAGCAATTAATTCTTTATTTTAGAAAAGTATGAATTAAATATTATTGATTCATTGGAACCTGGCTTGGTCTGGTTATTCCTTCATAGAGAGTTGGCTCATAGGACTAGAATATTTATATCATCCCATGCTTCCTTGAATTGTGAGCCTGTTATATGACAGAGCATAAAAAAATTAGGAAACAAATCAGAAATATAACCTAGGTTTTCATTTGTTTCTAATATGCAAAAAGTGAAGTCTAATGAGATGCTTCCAATTAGGAATAATTAAAATGTAAAATATTAATGAATTTATACATCAGTCATTTTGTAAGAATCATTGAATTTTAAACAATGTAAATAATCATTTTTATTTGCACCACACACTCTTTATGATATATTATTCAAGTGGAAGTCTGCTCACAATTTTGCAAATGTAAATGTGAATGATTCCTTCTTTTAAGGAGTTTCATTGAAGGCACACTCAGTTTCACTTTAAACTATTGGGCAATTCACAAAATGTCCTCACGTCCTGATTTTCTCCTCACATTAATTTTCCTCCTTTGCATGATAAATTAGTCCAGTTAATGACTCAAAGCAAGAAAGTGAAAAATTTCTACCAGTAACATGTGAAGACACCAAATCAGGAAACTGAAAAAGACACTGAGGGGTGGAAAGCAATCTCACGTGATTAGCAGGAATAATTTTGCATTTAATTACATATTCTATTTAGTCTTCATCAACATTCAAGATGCTCTTGGTTCTTGGGTTCTTTAATGCAAAGAATTTACACCAGGGACATTGAAATTTTAATTAAGCCCTGGTCAAGAGTAAAGGAGAAGGTAAACACATCATCCAGAGTGTAGGGCAGCCTCCACTGAGCTTCAGTGTCAAGACTGTTTCTATTACCTATATGTACCAGGTTTGACCTACAATTTCTTCTTATCTTGCCCACCCATGGGATATCCTGGGAGTGGTCTCTTTCTTGGAACAGGTGAAGTCCTTTTTATATGTGATCTTTACCCACAATTCAGTCTGTTAAACTGAAAAAATATGTATAAAAGTATAACTACCCACAGAGTTAAGAAGTTTGCTAGGGAAAAGGGCAGCAATGTCATATGCATGATCCTGAAGGGTGAGGAGTATGTGTTTCCTGAGACCTGGTCAGAGTTTTAAAAGACCACCAATGTTCTCCCACTTACTAGTCTGACTGGCTTAGCAAGATATTTCATATCATACTCAGCTGAAGCCCCCTTACTCACCTACCTCAGTGTTTCTTGTGATACGTGATCACTCTGTCCTGCTTTAGCAAAACCACTGTTATGTCTCTTAAACCAGAATCACCCTCAGTCCAGTTGTTTTTCCTTAATAATTTTCCATCTTGTTACCTCAATCCTGAAATCTGGCTTAATATTTTCACTTTTCCATGGTATGTTCAAAATTGAGTCCAAGATTCTGGTTCATGCTATTACTCTAAAGATGATTCAATAGTTTGGTTGATCATCAGCCAGTTCTCTGTACTCAAATAGTGAGTTTCCAGTTACTGATTCTTGAATTGTTTTTTCATCGATTTTTCCTCTCAGAAAATAATTAACTGCTGCACAAACCCAGCAAATATCCTGGATATTCTATCACCAGGTATCAACTTCCTATCCTGTTGATTGTTAGTGAACAAAAGCCAACTGGACATATCCAAATGAAAAAGATAGTCTTCTTCCTTACTTTAACAAGGGAGAGGACTGAAAACTTCTTTGCTTAGCTTAACTTTAGTAAAGCTTCTGGATCGTACTCTAAATTTTTCTCTGCATGTCTCCAAATACATGTTACAGAAAAAATTCCTTGCAAGGCCATTGAAGAAGTCTACCCCACCTTTTAGATGGCCACTTAAATTTGATGGGGCTCCTTATCTTTCCTCTTTCTGCAGGTGATGACCAGTCACCCTGATTGGCCTCAGCAAATATCCTGTTGATTCAGTGTACATGGTATTTCCCTCACTCCAATCTTCCTGAGTTGTTCACTAATTGTATGGTTTTCACTTTGTCCTAAACTTGGCTATAAATAATTCTGAGTTGCTCTCGACTCATTTCAAAATCCTATTGCACCGGTCCACCATAAGGATGGTCTTTCCTATAATATTTTACTGGCTATTATTGAAATGCTTTTTATGAACAGTGTACCTTGAAAATAAAACATAATATCCAAAAATAAGAAATTGGAAAAGAATGGTAAACTATAAATTCCTTTCTGCTCATTATTTCTTGTATATAGTTCTGCATAGGTTCAAGAATATTCCTTTCTAATACTCCATAAATCATTCTAATGAAATACTATGTTTTGTATAAACATATTAGAATCAAATTATTCTTATTTGCAACAAAATACTTGACTAAGATACAACTGCAACAGATTCAAGCTATCTTGATACTCTCTGCCATCAGGGATCCTGAAACAATAAATCTATCTAACCACAGAACCACTGGACTCAGGGATCATAGTAAATCATTCTCTTCATAAATAGATTCGTGTATTTGCCACATAGTAAAATAATGTGATACAAGCCAGGTTTAGTGGTGCATACTGTTAATGCCAACTCTCAGTAGTCAGAACCAGGCTAGTCTAAGGCCAGTCTAATGTACATACGTGAGTCCAGAACCCACACAACTATATAAGCACACCCTGTCTCAAAATAACAACAGCAAAATCTCCAAAACAGCAAAAGAATATAACATACACCACAACCATTTCAAGTGTCATTGGTTTACTCTATTAATTTCTGCATAAAGGGCAGTGTGGTATATGTTATCTTAACCAAATGGTCATAGAGTAAAGGCTTATCCTCCAGGTCCTGGTGCTATTAGAACTTACTAAAAGGGCCTAATTGGAAGAACTCATATGTATGGATGCATGATCTTGAATGGTATATTAGCTCTTAGCTTCCTGCTTTTGCCTCTTGGAGCATCCAGTGGTTTTGTGGAGAACTGCTTTGCTCTGCCATATTCTACAGTGTGCATTTTCTGGACATAGACTGTAAGTCAACGCTGTACTTTACAAAAGTTGAAACTGCAATTCAAAATCAATTTTTGAGCCAAATAAATTAGCCATTTTGGGTATTTTTTACAGAGATGTAAAGCTGTACAACTTGGATTGATTCCATTTGATGACTGTTATGAATGCTGCTACCTTATATGTTCGTGATACAAATTTAGTAAACATTTTGGCTATAGTTGCTTTATTAATTAAATTTTTTTCATGGAAAATTTCAGACTGGTCTATTTTTAGTTATTAAAAATGACTTATATTAAATGTTTAACCGTGAAATTAATATGGCATGGGTTGAAATAGTGATAGATGAAAACAGAACTAGGTTTTCATCCTTATACCTTGTGATTGATTATACCAGCAAATGTTTAATCTTTGATTTTTATGTCTTTATTGCAAATTGACACTTGATATATAGTTTTTAAAAAGCATATATCACATTTTACTTTATTTCACACAGCACATTTTATCAAGCTTACTAATTTTAAACAGAATGAACTAAAATTTAAGCACAAGTATAAAGGGATTTAAAATGATTGATGCTAAATTAATTGATGATTAAAAAAGGTGAACTTAGAATACTCATAAAAGATATCTACAAGCAGTGTTTTATGCTTTCTGTTGAACTATTGTGTTTTTGGTTGGTTGGGTTTTGTTTGTTTGTTTGGGTTTTGTAAATGAATCCAATGCTAGTAACTCCCATGGAAATTCATGTTATGGAAAACAGTGTAGGCACAAGTTAATCATTTTGTCCATGAATTATGATTTATAACTAATAGTTAAATGAGAAAAATACATTAATTTTAATACTAAAATACAGCTCTGATTTTCACATTTTCATTTGATTAATTGTCATGGTGATTAACATTCTACACCTCATTTATATCCCAGAAGAATTTTAAGGGGATTTTTTCATGTTTCTGAGAAATATCTTGTCAATGTTTCACTCTGCTCCACAGTCAAATGATGTTTCCAGTCTACAACAGCTCCTAATGGAAGAAGCACAGGACATTACTTAAGTAAACAGAACTTTAATGTCTATGACTCACCCTACACATCACTGAGCTCTAGTATGTATTAGTTGGATACTTCTCCTTACATCACGACAAATTAAAGCTTACTGTCTGACACTGACCCAGATTTTGTAACCTTGGAAAAATATCAGAGCTGTCATGTTGTTATTCAGGGAGCAAAGCAAACATTGGATACTTATCTGCACTGACCCAGAACACTGTAACCTTCAGGAGAAATTTGAGCTGCTGAACCTACATCTAACTAATTAAAGAGGTCCGGGTGTAATGACGTCTCACTTCTTAAACAAAAGCCCTGCTAAGATTCCTTTTAAGACCATCATCTGCATGACCTTGCAGTTCTTGATTGGTATTAATCTCATCTTGGCAGGCTGCCTTCTCCTAACAGGATATGTCAGCTATGAAAGGACCAGCAGGGCCATTGCCATCCTGACTGTGAGCATTTTGGTGTTTGTGCCAGGATTTTACCACCTGGATATTATCTGCAGAGCCTTCAGAGGCTGCTAGAACTTCTCTGAGTTAAGTGTCAGATTATGAGGACTAGCCCACCACAATAGAGAGAAGGAGGACTTACAAGTGGGACTGCACGACTTTGGCATATGGAGAAATATACCTGGAATTGGGAAATTATTTATTCTGTGCTCCACACTTTGTCTCCATATTTCCTCCCATGAGTATTTTGTTCTCCCTTCTTAGAAAGACTGAAGCATCTATACTTTTGGTCTTTCTCCTTGAGCTTCATGTCATCTGTGAATTGTATCTTGGGTACTCTAAGCTTTTGGGCAAATATTCACTTATCAGTGAGTGTATACCATGTGTGGGTTTGTGTGTGTGTGTGTGTGTGTGTGTGTGTGTGTGTGTGTGAGAGAGAGAGAGAGAGAGACAGAGAGAGAGAGAGAGACTATGTTACCTCAATCAGTATGATATGTTCTAGTTCCATTCATTTGCCGAAGAATTTCATAAATTCATTGCTTTTAATAGCTGAGTAGTATTCTAATGTGTAAACATACCACATTTTCTGTATCCATTCCTCTGTTGAAAGACATCTGGGATCTTTTGAGCTTTTGATTATTAGAAATAAGGTTGCTATGAACATAGTGGAGCATATGTCCTTGTTATATGTTAGAGCATCTTTGGGGCATATGCCCAGGAATGATAAAGCTGGGTCCTCAGATACTACGATGTCCAATTTTCTGAGGAACAACCAGATTAATATCAAAGTAGTTGTATCACCTTGCAATCTGACCAACAGTTGAGGAGTGTTCCTCTTTCTCCACATCCTCATTAGCATCTGCTCTCATCAG
Source organism: Mus caroli (assembly GCF_978045245.1). Classification (NCBI taxonomy): domain Eukaryota; kingdom Metazoa; phylum Chordata; class Mammalia; order Rodentia; family Muridae; genus Mus; species Mus caroli. Next base: position 31,752,988 of record NW_028227264.1, read on the forward strand.
AGTTTTTGTTCTTAGCCATTCTGACTGCTGTGAGGTGGAATTTCAGGGTTGTTTGGATTTGCATTACCCTGATAACTAAGGATGCTGAACATTTCATTAGGTGCTTCTCAGCCATTCAATATTCCCACAGTTGAGAATTCCTGGTTTAGCTCTGTACCCCATTTTTAATATGGTAACTCCGTACCCCATTTTTAATATTTGCTTCTCTGGAGTTTTATCTTCTTGAGTTCTTTGTACGTAATAGCCCATGTGTTCAATTCTTTTCCCAACTTTCTCTTCTATTAGTTTCAGTGTATATGGTTTTATGTGGAGACCCTTGATCCACTTGAACGTGAGCTTTATAAACTGAGATAAGAATGGATAAGAATTTTCATTCTTCTACATGCAAACACACACAAATGGATAAATAATAAAATCTTTATAAAAAAACAGCATGACTCTGGTACAAATACAGATACAAAATCATTGAAACAAAGTCTAAGAACCAGATATAAACTCAAGTATCTATGGCTACCTGATTTTAGAAAAAGATTCCAAGAATATGCTGTATGTAAAAGGCAATGTCTTCTGCAAATGTTACTCACAAAAACTGGATTATCATACATAAAAAAATTAAACTTGACCCAAATATCTCATACCTTATGAAAAATAAACTCTCATTTTACCAAAGACTTAATGTAAAACCTAAAATGCTAAAATTGTTATGGGGAAAAAGTAAGTATAATACTTCAAGACATTGGCATAGGTAAAGTCTTTGTGAATAAGACACAGGTGCCCAGGAAGAAACCTCATGGAACTTAAAAGCTTACTACAGAAAAGGAAACAACTGGGTGAAGGAATAGCTTGTCTAATGGGGAAAAATTCTTACAAGGTATACACCAGAGGATTCATAGTTTTAACACTCAAAGATCTCAAAAAGTGCCTGGTGTGGTGGTGCACACCTTTAATCCCAGCACTCTGGACGCAGAGGCAAGCAGATTTCTGGGTTTGAGGCCAGCCTGGTCTATAGAGTGAGTTCCAAGACAGCCAGGGCTATACAGAGAAACCCTGTCTCAAAAAAAAAAAAAAAGTCTCAAAAAGTATATAACAACTAAGTAAGATGCTAGTTAATACATGAGTTGATAAAAAGAGCAAAAAGTTCTCAACAAAATCAAGTATGTTGGGGCTTAAGTAATGTTTCAGTGGTTAATAACACTTTCTTCTCTTCCAGAGGAAATATATTCAGTTCCTAGCATGGATCTTGAGAAATTTACAATCACTTGTAGCTTCAGCTCCAGGGAATATGGCACCCTCTATCTTCCATTGGCACCTACACACATATGGCAAACACACACACACACACACACACACACAAAGAGAGAGAGAGAGATACATGAGATACATACACAAGAACATAAATAAAATAAAATTTAAAAGTTGATGTGCAAGTGGCCAATGGGTATTTTAAAAATGTTCAGCTTCATTAGCCATGAGAAAAATTCAAAATTAAGAGTACATTGAGAGCTTGACTCACTCTAATTTAGAATGGTAATCACCAGAAAAATAAATAATAACAATGCTGGTAAGAACATGGACCAAAGGAAACCTTTATACACTACCTTTGAGTATTTAAAGTAGCCCAACCAACATGGAAATCATTATGGAAATGTCAAAAAAAAAAAAAAGTAAAAGAAGGAAAAACCTAACAAGAGAAACTTTCAAATGGCCCAGCTACACTATGCATTGTTTTTTGTCTTTTTAACCCTAAGACTCCAAGTCAATACACCAAGAGAATATAAACACAAAGTGACTATTGCACTATTCACAACAGCTCTCCTGGAACAAACCTAGGTTTCAAACAACAATGATATGGTAAAAAGGGGTTTTTTTTCCAGCTATAATAAAATAAATTCATGCCACTAACAGGAAAAAATTAGTAACAGAAAACGAATTATGTCAGTGTCAGAAAGACTTTGTGTATCCAGACACCATATATGTATAACTTGTAAGTATCGTTGACATGAAGGTAGAGATGAATCTGTATGTCTACAGAGCAAAGGTGACTAAAAGGGCCAAGAAGAACAGCAGTGGGGCATGAGTAAAATATACTTCAAGTACATTGCAGACTTGTGTATAAATGTTCCTGTTTAATAAAATATAGGCATAGAAAGAAACATCATTTTAGGATACAAATATGATGATACAATAAATAAACGTTCATCCATAGGTGAAACCTACAATAAAACAAAGTTACACACATAGGTGGCATGTGAGTGTGATCACACAAAATGGCACAAGAAAGACTCCATTTAAATTCCAGAAACAATTTCTGTAATACATTTGGTGATTTCAACTGTTATTTGAGCAAGGCTTTGACAACTCTTTTTGTTTGTTTGTTTGTTTGTTTGTTTGTTGTTTGTTTTTGTTTTTTGAGACAGGGTTTCTCTGTATAGCACGCCATCACGCCAGGCTAACTCTTGCTGAATGTTTTGAAATAGATTTCCAAACTGTCTGGCTGCTCTCAAATCATAGTTCATGCACAGTAAGGCAGATTACCTAACTCAGAGAACCAGAAAAGAGGCAGAAGATTTATGGCCATCTCCTGAAAGGCTCTACCAGAGCCTGACAAATACAGAGGTGGATACTGGCAGCCAACCATTGGACTGAGGGCAGGGTCCCCGATGAAAGAGTTGGAGAAGGGACTGAAGAAGCTGAGAGGGTTTGCAACCCCATGTTGGGAGCAATAGTGTCAAACAACCAGACCCTCTGGAGCTCCGGGGGACTGGACCACCAACCAAAGAGTACACATGGCTCTGGCCACATATGTGGCACAGGGTGGTCTTGTTGAACATCAGTGGGAAGAACGGCCCTTGGGCCTAAGGGGGCTGTAAGGTGGGAGTGGGTGTGTGGGTGGGGAGACACCCTCATAGAGTCAGAGAGGGTGTGGGATAGGGGGGTTTTTGGAGCAGATACCTGAAAAGAGGATAACATAAAATATAAAAAAAGAAAATATACAATAAAAGAAAAACGTTGGGGGGGGAAAGAGAAAGAGAGAGAGAGAGAGAGAGAGAGAGAGAGAGAGAGAGAGAGAGAGAGAGAGAGAGAGAGAGAGAGATCTTCCTGACAGTTGAACCTTGTCCTTGGTTCTGAAATGAATTTCACTATCATATTACCTTTCTGAAGAAACTCACCTCTTCCCAGGACCATGAAAATAATATTATAATTTATTTCCCGAAGTTTTCTTTCGTCATTTTATCCTTCGATGCTAAACCAAAGATACTCCTAAGAAAAGTGATGTTCTTATAGAGAACTTGAGGACTGTATATGAATTCTTGACCAATGTGAATTATGGGAATATTTTAAGAGATAAAATCAAGAGAAAATGTAAAAGTAAAATGAAGAGCATTCGATAAAAATATCTTAAAACAATAACATTTGGCTAAAAACACTGATCACAAGGGTGCTTTCAGACTAAAAGACAGCTGCTAGGCAGATGTCCTCACTGCAGTATTTTGTATAAGGTTATTATCTTATTTACTTTTTACATTGCTGAGAAAAAAATACTTCAACAAAAGCTACTTAATGGAGAAAGGATTTTCAGATTTCCATACATTATAGTATGGAGTTATAGTCTTAAGTGTTTGAGGAATTGATTACATAGATCCTGCAACCAAGAAATAGAGTCCAATGAATGATTGTGGTCTTTCTACATTTTGTACAGTCCAGGATTTAGCAGAGGGAGTGTTCCTCCAACACACACTCATTAGACCATTCTTACAACTTCTAAAAGAGAGACATGAAGGTCAATTGTGGTAACATTTCTGTCCATTTTTAAAGCCAAAATCTTTTATGGAAGTTTTCTGAATATGGAAGCTAGAAGCAGATGTACACTACAGAGGCAATGAAGACAAATCAGGATGATTCAGAACTAGATTCAGTGCCTTGGGGTGAAGAAGAAGAAGAAGAAGAAGAAGAAGAAGAAGAAGAAGAAGAAGAAGAAGAAGAAGAAGAAGAAGAAGAAGAAGAAGAAGAAGAAGAAGAAAAGAAGAAGAAGAAAATATCTCCATGCTTTGGACTTACTTCACATTAAAATTACTTATGTCAGTAAACAGCTTCAACTTTGATCAGGAAGCTGACCTAAAAGTCCTATCTCATGAAGATAACAGAGTCCTTTAAGGAAGATACAAATATATCACTGAAAGAAATACAGGAAAACACAGGTAAATAGGTAGAAGACCTTAAGGAGGAAACAAATAAGTCTGTTAAAGAAATACAGGAAAACACAATCAAACAGGTGAAGGAACTGACTAAAACTGTCCAAGACCTGAAAGTGGAAGTAGAAACAATTAAGAAAACACAAATGGAAATAAACTTGAAAATGAAAAACCTAGGAAAGAGGTCATGAATTACAGATGTAAGCATCACCAACAGAATACAAGAGATAGAAGAGAGATCTCAGGTGTAGAAGATACAGTAGAAGAGATTGACACAACTGTCACAGTAAATTAAGAAAAATTTTATTTTCAAGTTCTGTATACATACATGTATAGTGTGTGCTATGTGCTGATACATCCAGGTACCCCAAGGAGAATAAAAGGCAGTATTGGATGTCCTAGAACTGTAGTTATAGGTGCTGTAAGCCAATGCCATGGAAACCTAACCCAGGTCTTCTGCAAGGACAGTTCAAGCTCTAAATATTGAGCGATCTCTCCAGTCTCTGGTTTTTACTTCAAAAATATTATTTCTTACGAGTTGTCTAATTTCCATAATTTATTCATCAAATGCTGGGTGTGGTGGTGTCTGCCTTTTAAATGCTCCAGTATTATAAAGAATATTGGGGAGAAATCCGGCCTGAGTAGGGCCACAAGCCTCTTCCGGTTTGAAAAGCACAGGGGTAGCTAGGGCGCAGGGTCTGCTGACACTCACCAGCTACCCACAACACCCGCCACAGGATCTTAAGACTTCTGGTGAGTGGAACACAGCTTCTGCTCCAATCCAATTGAGCTCGGGACCTGAGACTGCATTAGTTAGGGAAGCAGATAACCAGCCTGAGTAGGGCCACAGGCCTCTTCCGGCCGGACCAGCACCAGGGTAACTAGAGCGCAGGGTCAGCTGACACCCGCCAGCTACCCACGACCCCCGCCACAGGATTTTGAGACTTCGGGTGAGTGGAACACAGAGTCTGCTCCAATCTTTAAACAGTGAAAATGATAACAACTAACCCCAGAGATTACCAGATGGCGAAAGGTAAACGTAATAATCTTACTAAAAGAAACCAAGACCACTCACCATCATCAGAACCCAGTACTCCCACTTCGCCCAGTTCCGGGCACCACAACACACCAGAAAAGCTAGACCGGGATTTAAAAACATATCTCATGATGATGGTAGAGGACATCAAGAAGGACTTTAATAACTCACTTAAAGAATTACAGGAGAACATGGCTAAAGAGTTACAAGTCCTTAAAGAAAAACAGGATAATACAACCAAACAGGTAGAAGTCCTTATAGAAAAACAGGATAACACAATAAAACAGGTAGAAGTCCTTAAAGAAAAACAGGATAACACAATCAAACATGTAGAAGTCGTTAAAGAAAAACAGGAAAACACATCCAAACAGATGATGGAAATGAACAAAACCATACTAGACCTAAAAAGGGAAGTAGACACAATAAAGAAAACCCAAAATGAGGCAACACTGGAGATAGAAACCCTAGGAAAGAAATCTGGAACCATAGATATGAGCATCAGCAACAGAATACAAGAGATGGAAGAGAGAATCTCAGGTGCAGAAGATTCCATAGAGAACATTGGCACAACAATCAAGGAAAATGTAAAACGCAAAAAGATCCTAACTCAAAACATCCAAGAAATACAGGACACAATGAGAAGACCAAACCTACGGATAATAGGAGTGGATGAGAATGAAGATTTTCAACTCAAAGGACCAGCAAACATCTTCAACAAAATTATAGAATAAAACTTCCCAAACCTAAAGAAAGAGATGCCCATGAACATACAAGAAGCCAACAGAACACCAAATAGACTAGACCAGAAAAGAAATACCTCCCGACACATAATAATCAGAACAACAAATGCACTAAATAAAGATAGAATACTAAAAGCAGTAAGAGAAAAAGGCCAAGTAACATATAAAGGCAAGCCTATCAGAATTACACCAGATATTTCACCAGAGACTATGAAAGCCAGAAGAGCCTGGACAGATGTTATACAGACACTAAAAGAACACAAATTCCAGCCCAGGCTACTATACCCAGCCAAACTCTCAATTAACATAGATGGAGAAACCAAAGTATTCCACGACAAAACCAAATTCACACATTATCTGTCCAAGAATCCAGCCCTTCAAAGGATAATAACAGGAAAAAAACCAATACAAGGACAGGAACCACGCCCTAGAAACAACAAGAAGGTAATCCCTCAATAATCCTAAAAGAAGACAGCCACAAAAACAGAATGCCAACTTTAACAACAAAAATAACAGGAAACAACAATTACTTTTCCTTAATATCTCTTAATATTAATGGTCTCAACTCCCCGATAAAACAAAATAAATAATAGAAAGCCAACCTTCACGTGGAAACTAAACAACACTCTTCTCAATGATACCTTGGTCAAGGAAGGAATAAAGAAAGAAATTAAGGACTTTTTAGAGTTCAATGAAAATGAAGCAACAACATACCTAAACTTATGGGACGCAATGAAAGCATTTCTAAGAGGAAAACTCATAGCTCTGAGTGCCTCCAAAAAGAAACTAGAGAGAGCACACATTTTGCAACTTGAAAACACACCTAAAAGCACTAGAACAAAAGGAAGCAAACTCACCCAAGAGGAGTGGACTGCAGGAAATAATCAAACACAGGGGCGAAATCAACCAAGTGGAAACAAGAAGAACTATTCAAAGAATCAACCAATCAAGGAGCTGGTTCTTTGAGAAAATCAACAAGATAGATAAACCCGTAGCCAAACTCACTAGAGGGCACGGGGAAAGCATCCTAATTAACAAAATCAGAAATGAAAAAGGAGACATAACAACAGATCCTGAAGACATCCAAAACACCATCAGATCCTTCTACCAAAGGCTATACTCAACAAAACTGGAGAACCTGGATGAAATGGAGAAGTTCCTAGACAGATACCAGGTACCAAAGTTGAATCAAGATCAGGTGAATGATCTAAACAGCCCTATATCCCCCAAAGAAATAGAAGCAGTCATTAATAGTCTCCCAACCAAAAAAAGCCCAGGACCAGATGGGTTTAGTGCAGAGTTCTATCAGACCTTCAAAGAAGATCTAATCCCAGTTCTTCACAAACTATTCCACAAAATAGAAACAGAAGGTACTCTACCCAACTCATTCTATGAAGCCACAATTACTCTGATACCTAAACCACAAAAAGACCCAACAAAGATAGAAAACGTCAGACCAATGTCCCTTATGAATATTGATGCAATAATCCTCAATAAAGTTATTGCTAACCGAATCCAAGAACATATCAAAACAATCATTCATCCTGACCAAGTAGGTTTCATCCCAGGAATGCAGGGATGGTTCAATATACGGAAATCCATCAACTTAATCCAGTATATAAAGAAACTCAAAGGCAAAAACCACATGGTCATTTCGTTTGATGCGGAAAAAGCATTTGACAAGATTCAAAACACCCATTCATGATAAAAGTCTTGGAAAGATCAGGAATTCAAGGTCCATACCTAAACATGATAAAAGGAATCTACAGAAAACCAGTAGCCAACATCAAAGTAAATGGTGAGAAGCTTGAAGCAATCCCTCTAAAATCAGGGACTAGACAAAGCTGTCCACTTTCTCCATACCTATTCAACATGGTACTTGAAGTCCTAGCCAGAGCAATTCGACAACAAAAGGAGATCAAAGGGATACAAATTGCAAAAGATGAAGTCAAAATATCACTTTTTGCAGATGATATGATAGTATATATAAGTGACCCTAAAAATTCCACCAGAGAACTCCTAAACCTGATAAACAGCTTAAGTGATGTAGCTGGATATAAAATTAACTCAAACAAATCAATGGCCTTTCTCTACACAAAGAATAAACAGGCAGAGAAAGAAATTAGGGAAACAACACCCTTCTCAATAGTCACAAATAATATAAAATATCTTGGCGTGACTCTAACTAAGGAAGTGAAAGATATGTATAATAAAAACTTCAAGTCTCTGATGAAAGAAATTATAGAAGATCTCAGAAGATGGAAAGATCTCCCATGCTCATGGATTGGCAGGAACAACATTGTAAAAATGGCTATCTTGCCAAAAGCAATCTACAGGTTCAATGCAATTCCCATCAAAATTCCAACTCAATTCTTCAACGAATTAGAAAGTGCAATCTGCAAATTCATCTGGAATAACAAAAAACCTAGGATAGCAAAAACTCTTCTCAAGGATAAAAGAACCACTGGTGGAATCACCATACTGGACCTAAAGCTTTACTACAGAGCAATTGTGATAAAAACTGCATGGTACTGGTATAGTGACAGACAAATAGACCAATGGAATAGAATTGAAGACCCAGAAATGAACCCACACACCTATGGTCACTTGATCTTCGACAAGGGAGCTAAAACCATCCAGTGGAAGAAAGACAGCATTTTCAACAAATGGTGCTGGCACAACTGGTTGTTAACATGTAGAAGAATGCGAATCGATCCATTCCTATCTCCTTGTACTAAGGTCAAGTCTAAGTGGATCAAGGAACTTCACATAAAACCAGAGACACTGAAACTTATAGAGGAGAAAGTGGGGAAAAGCCTTGAAGATGTGGGCACAGGGGAAAAATTCTTGAATAGAACAGCAATGGCTTGTGCTGTAAGATCGAGAATTGACAAGTGGGACCTCATGAAACTGCAAAGCTTCTGCAAGGCAAAAGACACCATCAATAAGACAAAAAAAACCACCAACAGATTGGGAAAGGATCTTTACCTATCCTAAATCAGATAAGTGACTAATATCCAATATATATAAAGAATTCAAGAAGGTGGACTCCAGAAAGTCAAATAACCCCATTAAAAATTGGGGCCCAGAAGTAAACAAAGAATTCTCACATTAAGAATACCAAATGGCAGGCGGATTTCTGAGTTCGAGGCCAGCCTGGTCTACAAAGTGAGTTCCAGGACAGCCAGAGCTATACAGAGAAACCCTGTCTTGAAAAACCAAAAAAAAAAAAAAAAAAAAAAAAAAAAAAAAAGAATACCAAATGGCCGTGAAGCACCTGAAAAAATGTTCAACATCCTTAATAATCAGGGAAATGCAAATCAAAACAACCCTGAGATTCCACCTCACTCCAGTCAGAATGGCTAAGATCAAAAATTCAGGTGACAGCAGATGCTGGCAAGGATGTGGAGAAAGAGGAACACTCCTCCATTGTTGGTGGGTATTGCAAGCTTGTACAACCACTCTGGAAATCAGTCTGGAGGTTCCTCAGAAAATTGGACATAGTACTACCTGAGGATCCAGCAATACCTCTCCTGGGCATATATCCAGAAGATGTCCCAACCGGTAAGAAGGACACATGCTCCACTATGTTCATAGCAGCCCTATTTATAATAGCCAGAAGCTGGAAAGAACCCAGATGTCCCTCAACAGAGGAATGGATACAGAAATTATGGTACATTTACACAATGGAGTACTACTCAGCTATTAAAAAGAATGAATTTATGAAATTCCTAGCCAAATGGATGGACCTGGAGGGCATCATCTTGAGTGAAGTAACACAATCACAAAAGAACTCACACAATATGTATTCACTGATAAGTGGATATTAGCCCAAAACTTAGGATACCCAAGATTTAAGATACAATTTGCTAAACGCATGAAACTCAAGAAGAATGAAGACCAAAGTGTGGACACTGTGCACCTTCTTAGAATTGGGAACAAAACACCCAGGGAAGGAGTTACAGAGACAAAGTTCGTAGCGGTGATGAAAGGATGGACCATTTAGAGACTGCCGTATCCAGGGATCCATCCCATAATCAACTTCTAAACGCTGACACCATTGCATACACTAGCAAGATTTTGCTGAAAGGACCCAAATATAGCTGTCTCTTGTGAGACAATGCTGGGGCCTAGCAAACACAGGAGTGGATGTTCACAGTCAGCTATTGGATGTATCACAGGGCTCCCAATGGAGAAGCTAGAGTAAGTACCCAAGGAGCTAAAGGGATCTGCAACCCTATTGTTGGAACAACATGATGTACAAACTAGAACCCCGGAGCTCTTGTCTCTAGCTGCATATGTATCGAAAGATGGCCTAGTCAGCTATCAATGGAAAGAGAGGCCCATTGGACTTGCAAACGTTATATGCCCCAATATAGGGGAATGCCAGGGCCAAAAGAATGGGAATGGGTGGGTAGGGAAGTGGGGGGCGCTATGGGGGACTTTTGGGATAGTATTGGAAATGTAATTGAGGAAAATATGTAATAAAAATATAAAAAAAAATAAAATAAAATAAAATAATGCAACATATTTTCTAAAAAAAAAAAAAAAAAAAAGAATACCAAATGGCCGTGAAGCACCTGAAAAAATGTTCAACATCCTTAATAATCAGGGAAATGCAAATCAAAACAACCCTGAGATTCCACCTCACTCCAGTCAGAATGGCTAAGAACAAAAATTCAGGTGACAGCAGATGCTGGCGAGGATGTGGAGAAAGAGGAACACTCCTCCATTGTTGGTGGGTATTGCAAGCTTGTACAACCACTCTGGAAATCAGTCTGGAGGTTCCTCAGAAAATTGGACATAGTACTACCTGAGGATCCAGCAATACCTCTCCTGGGCATATATCCAGAAGATGTCCCAACCGGTAAGAAGGACACATGCTCCACTATGTTCATAGCAGCCCTATTTATAATAGCCAGAAGCTGGAAAGAACCCAGATGTCCCTCAACAGAGGAATGGATACAGAAATTATGGTACATTTACACAATGGAGTACTACTCAGCTATTAAAAAGAATGAATTTATGAAATTCCTAGCCAAATGGATGGACCTGGAGGGCATCATCTCGAGTGAGGTAACACAATCACAAAGGAACTCACACAATATATATTCACTGATAAGTGGATATTAGCCCAAAACTTAGGATACCCAAGATATAAGATACAATTTGCTAAACGCATGAAACTCAAGAAGAATGAAGACCAAAACATGGACACTGTGCCCCTTCTTAGAATTGTTTACAAAACACCCATGGAAGGAGTTACAGAGACAAAGTTTGGAGCTGTGATGAAAGGATGGACCATCTAGAGACTGCCGTATCCAGGGATCCATCCCATAATCAGCTTCTAAACGCGGACACCATTGCATACACTAGCAAGATTTTGCTGAAAGGACCCAAATATAGCTGTCTCTTGTGAGACGATGCATGGGCCTAGCAAACACAGGAGTGGACGCTCACAGTCAGCTATTGGATGTATCACAGGGCTCCCAATGGAGAAGCTAGAGAAAGTACCCATGGAGCTAAAGGGATCTGCAACCCTATAGTTGGAACAACATGATGAACTAACCAGTACCCCGGAGCTCTTGTCTCTAGCTGCATATGTATTGAAAGATGGCCTAGTCGGCCATCAATGGAAAGAGAGGCCCATTGGACTTGCAAACTTTATATGCCCCAATATAGGGGAATGCCAGGGCCAAAAGAATGGGAATGAGTGGGTAGGGAAGTGGGGGGCGGTATGGGGGATTTTTGGGTTAGCATCGGAAATGTAATTGAGGAAAATATGTAATAAAAAATATTAAAAATTTAAAAAAAGAAATAAAATAAAGAATATTGGGGACTGTGAAGGCACTCAGCTGCCTCTGCCATTTCTTTAATTTTTGGAAGCTGCTTTCCTGCACTATCTGTACACTCAAGTAATATTTATTACTTCTCAGGTCTCTGATGAAGTTGAAGAATACATAGTTGTAGTCTCACAATTAAACTTCAATTGGTTAGCATTTAAGAAGATGTTCTAGTTTTGAAAAGATGTTTTTAGGGTTATAAAATACTTTAGCTTGCCAAGTATAAACAGACTTGACATTGTAAATGTATATCATATCTTATAGTTTTTTATAATTGTTTCATAATTATTATAATTGCATTCAATTTTTATTTGAAAGAAATCGATTATATTATCAGATTACAAAAGGGGGCCTAGCAAACACATAAGTGGAAGTTCACAGTCAGCTATTGGATGGATCACAGGGCCCCCAATGGAGGACGTAGAGAAAATACCCAAGGAGCTAAATGGATCTGCAACTGTATAGGTGGAACAACATTATGAACTAACCAGTACCCCGGAGCTCTTGATGCATATGTATCAAAAGATGGCCTAGTTGGCCATCACTGAAAAGAGAGGCTCATTGGACTTGCAAACTTTATATGCCCCAGTACAGAGGAACGCCAGGGCCAAAAAGTGGTAGTGGGTGGGTAGGGGAGTGGAGGGGAGGGGAGGGGGGAATTTTGGGATGGCATTGGAAATGTAAACGAGGAAAATACCTAATTAAAAAAAAGTTAAAAAAAAAAAACTGGACAAAGGGACAACCTATCAATAAATGAATGGCTAAGTAGCAGGAAAAAAAAAAGGAGTTTTAGAGAGGACATCTAGTGTACTCTATGGATGCATCACCTGTCAATTAAAAAACCTAAGGACTATTCCTTAGGCAGGAAATAGAAGGTGGGAAATTGAGAGGAGAAAGAATTCTGGGATAAAAGGAGGTGGGCAGATTTGCCAGGAATTTATGATGAGCCAAATGCATAATACTTGAGCAAAAGAAACTAGCAACGTAGCAGAATGTAGGCTATAATAAATGGGATTTTAAAGTTATATCTAGTTAGAGAAGAGCATAGCCATATGACCAAGGTATTTCTATATATATATATATACTTTGAGTTTAAGTCTTATTTCTGGGATCATGGAGCTGGGAGGACAAACCGGGGCCTAACTTCAACATATATTAAATCTAATAGAAAAGAAAGTTGGAAATAGCCATGATTTAATTTATACAGAAGACAACTTCCTGAACAAAGCAACAATGACTAAGACTCTAAGATCAATAACTGATAGTTCAGATCTCATAAAATGGAAACAGAAATTTCTGGTTTCTTTGGAGACTTGGTTGTGTCTTGTGATCTTTTTCTGGAAGCTGTCTCATGAGAGGATGTTTTGCTGAAGGAGACAATTGATAGGATGTTTTGCTAGAAAAGATATGTGGTCTTTTTATGGAAGTTGTCTTGTGAAAGAGCATGTGATATTTCAATATACCAGATGCTTGAAAGGGCATATGATGTTTAGAAAGTATATAAATTAAACCTCACAGATACTGAGAGGATGTTCTTCCATTGGTTTACTTTGCGACGCTTTGCTGGTCATCATTGATGGTGTTCTTGTATTGGTACACTTTACACTTTACTGTTCTTCTCTGACCTTTGCTTATCATGACTTCATAGAAAGGAACCTGCCAGAGAACTTCTTTTGGTATTCTAGCTACTTCTTGGCACTTCTATGGCCATGCTAATTTGGCAGAGCCTTGCAATTTCTTCTGGATTAAGTCACTGCTACTGATTCATGCTTGGTGTTTTGGATTGAACTGCTGATATACTGACAACAAAGATTCGAATCACCAAAAAAAAAAAAAAAAACTACTTCTAAACAGGTACAAATCTGCTGTTTCCTATTAACTTTTCTTTTTCCCTACCTCTGATAGGTGAGCTGTAATAGAGGTTGAAACATTTAAGAACCATTATTAGGTTTGAAAAATCTAATCATACAGTAAACTGAAAATCTTCTGTAAGGCAAAGGACACTGTCATTAGGAAAAATGGCAACCTTCAGATTTGGAAAAGATGTTCATCCACTCTACATCTGACAGAGGGCTAATATCCAAACTTCATAAGGAACCCATGAAGTTAGACACAAACAACCCAAATAATCCAATTAATAGTGGGGTATAGAGCTAAACTGAAAATTCAAAAGAGGATTCTTAAATGCCTGAGAAGCACTAAAAGAAATGTTCAAAGTCCTTAGTTATCAGGGAAATGCAAATCAAAACAACTCTGTAACTCCTCTATACCCATCAGAATGGCCAAGATCAAGAACTCAAATGATAGAACATGCTGGTGAGGATGTAGAGAAAGGAAAATACTCCTCCATTGCTGGTGGGTATGCAAACTTGTACAACCACTTTGGAAATCAATTTGGCAGTTTCTTAGAAATCTTGAATTAGTTCTACTTCAAGAACCAGCTACATCACTCTTGGACATTAACCCACTATACCGCAGGGACACTTATTCAACTGTGTTCATAACAGCTTTATTCACAATAGCCAGAGACTGAAAACAACCTAGATGTCCCTCAACTGAAGAATGGATGAAGAAAATGTGGTGCATTTATACAACAGAATTGTATGCTCGGCTATTAAAAAACAAAGATATGAATTTCATTGGAAAATGGGTAGAATTTGAGTATCATTCTGAGTGAGGTAACCCAGACTCAAAAGGACATGCATGTTATATACTCAATTATAAATGGCTATTACCGATAAAAATACAGGATAATTATGCTACTCTACACAAACCCAAAAGAGCTAAACAAGAAGGAAGGACAAAGCAAGGATGCTTGAATCTCACTTTAAAAGAGGAAGAAAATAATCTAAGGCATCAGATGGAGAGAGGGAACTGGGGAAGAAGGGATGGGAATGGGGAAGTTTTAGGATCAGATGTAGGGAGAGAAAAGAGAGATGTCCAAATAGGAATGAGAGTGAATGGAAATCTTCAACTGGCAGGATTTGGGGGAGTATGGGGCATTTTGAATACATGCCACATGCCTGGGACAGGGGAGGTTCCCAAGAATCAATGGTGCTGACATCAGCTGAGACTCACAACATTGGGGATATAAAACAGGGTGAGAAAAGGGACACTAACCCACCTTCAAAACTTTCTTTTTTTTTAATATTTTTATTAGGTATTTTCCTCATTTACATTTCCAATGCTATCCCAAAATTCCCCCATACCCCCCCACTCCCCTTCCCACCCACTCCCACTTTTTGGCCCTGGTGTTCTTCTGTACTGGGGCATATAAAGTTTGCAAGTCCAATGGGCCTCTCTTTCCACTGATGGCCGACCAGGCCATTTTTTTTTTATTTGTTCGTTTTTTTTATTACGTATTTTCCTCAATTACATTTCCAATGTTATCCCAAAAGTCACCCATACGCCCCCCACTTCCCTACCCACCCATTCCCATTCTTTTGGCCCTGGCATTCCCCTGTATTGGGGCATATAAAGTTTGCAAGTTCAATGGGCCTCTCTTTCCAGTGATGGCCGACTAGGCCATCTTTCGATACATATGCAGCTAGAGACAAGAGCTACGGGGTACTGGTTAGTTCGTCATGTTGTTCCAACTATAGGGTTGCAGATCCCTTTAGCTCCTTGGATACTTTCTCTAGCTTCTCCATTGGGAGCCCTGTGATCCATCCAATAGCTGACAGTGAGCATCCACTTCTGTGTTTGTTTGGCCCCAGCATAGTTTCACGAGAGAGAGCTATATCTGGGTCCTTTCAGCAAAATCTTGCTAGTGTATGCAATGGTATCAGCGTTTAGAAGCTGATTATGGGATGGATCCCTGGATACAGCAGTCTCTAGATGCTCCATCCTTTCATCACAGCTCCAAACTTTGTCTCTGTAACTCCTTCCATGAGTGTTTTGTTCCCAATTCTAAGAAGGGGCACAGTGTCCACATTTTGGTCTTCATTCTTCTTGAGTTTCATGCGTTTAGCAAATTGTATCTTATATCTTGGGTATCCTAAGTTTTGGGCTAATATCCACATATAAGTGAACACATATTGTGTGAGTTCCTTTGTGATTGTGTTACCTCACTCAAGATGATGCCCTCCAGATCCATCCATTTGGCTAGGAATTTCATAAATCCATTCTTTTTAATAGCTGAGTAGTACTCCATTGTGTAAATGTACCATAATTTCTGTATCCATTCCTCTGTTGAGGGGCATCTGGGTTCTTTCCAGCTTCTGGCTATTATAAATAGGGCTGCTATGAACATAGTGGAGCATGTGTCCTTCTTACCGGTTGGGACATCTTCTGGATATATGCCCAGGAAAGGTATTGCTGGATCCTCTGGTAGTACTATGTCCAGTTTTCTGAGGAACAACCAGACTGATTTCCAGAGTGGTTGTACCAGCTTGCTGGACCAGAAAAGAAATACCTCCCGACACATAATATTCAGAACAACAAATGCACTAAATAAAGATAGAATACTAAAAGCAGTAAGAGAAAAAGGCCAAGTAAAAAGATTGCAGCCCTTCAAAGGATAATAACAGGAAAAAAACCAACACAAGGACGGGAACCACGCCCTAGAAAATACAAGAAGGTAATCCCTCAACAAACCTAAAAGAAGAAAGCCACAAGAACAGAATGCCAACTTTAACAACAAAAAAAAACAGGAAGGAACAATTACTTTTCCTTAATATCTCTTAATATCAATGGACTCAACTCCCCAATAAAAAGACATAGACTAACAAACTGGCTACACAAAAAAGACCCAACATTTTGCTGCTTACAGGAAACACATCTCAGAGAAAAAGATAGACACTACCTCAGAATGAAAGGCTGGAAAACAAATTTCCAAGCAAATGGTATGAAGAAACAAGCTGGAGTAGCCATTCTAATATCTGATAAGTTTGACTTCCAACCCAAAGTCATGAAAAAAGACAGGGAGGCGCACTTCATACTCATCAAAGGTAAAATCCTCCAAGAGGAACTATCAATTCTGAATATCTATGCTCCAAAAACAAAGGCAGCCACATTCATTAAAGAAACTTTAGTAAAGCTCAAAGCACACATCTCACCTCACACAATAATACTGGGAGTCTTCAACATACCACTTTCACCAATGGACAGATCATGGAAACAGAAACTAAACAGGGACACAGTGAAACTAACAGAAGTTATGAATCAAATGGATCTGGCAGATATCTACAGAACATTCTATCCTAAAACAAAAGGATATACCTTCTTCTCAGCACCTCATGGTACCTTCTCCAAAACTGACCACATAATTGGTCACAAAACAGGCCTCAACAGATACAAAAATATTGAAATTGTCCCATGCATCCTATCAGATCACCATGGACTAAGGCTGATCTTCAATAATAAAATAAATAATAGAAAGCCAACATTCACGTGGAAATTGAACAACACTCTTCTCAATGATACCTTGGTCAAGGAAGGAATAAAGAAAGAAATTAAGGACTTTTTAGAGTTCAATGAAAATGAAGCAACAACATACCCAAACTTATGGGACGCAATGAAAGCATTTCTATGAGGAAAACTCATAGCTCTGAGTGCCTCCAAAAAGAAACTAGAGAGAGCACACATTAGCAGCTTGACAACACTCCTAAAAGCTCTAGAAAAAAAGGAAGCAAATTCACCCAAGAGGAGTAGATGGCAAGAAATAATCAAACTCAGGTGCGAAATCAACCGAGTGGAATCAAGAAGAACTATTCAAAGAAACAACCAATCAAGGAGCTGATTCTTTGAGAAAATCAACAAGGTAGATAAACCATTAGCCAGACTCACTAGAGGGCACAGGGAAAGCATTCTAATTAACAAAATCAGAAATGAAAAAGGAGACATAACAACAGATCCTGAAGACATCCAAAACACCTCAGATCCTTCTAAAAGGCTATACTCAACAAAACTGGAGAACCTGGATGAAATGGAGAAGTTTCTAGAGAGATACCAGGTACCAAAGTTGAATCAAGATCAGGTTAATGATCTAAACAGCCCTATATCCCCCAAAGAAATAGAAGCAGTCATTAATAGTTTCCCAACCAAAAAAAGCCCAGGACCAGATGGGTTTAGTGCAGAGTTCTATCAGACCTTCAAAGAAGATCTAATCCCAGTTCTTCAAAAACTATTCCACAAAATAGAAACAGAAGGTACTCTACCCAACTCATTCTATGAAGCCACAATTACTCTGATACCTAAACCACAAAAAGACCCAACAAAGATAGAAAACTTCAGACCAATATCCCTTACGAATATTGATGCAAAAATCCTCAATAAAGTTCTTCCTAACCGAATCCAAGAACACATCAAAACAATCATCCATCCTGACCAAGTAGGTTTCATCCCAGGGATGGAGGGATGGTTCAATATACAAAAATCCATCAACATAATCCAGTATATAAACAAACTCAAAGACAAAAACCACATGATCATCTCATTAGATGCGGAAAAAGCATTTGACAAGATCCAACACCCATTCATGATAAAAGTCTTGGAAAGATCAGGAATTCAAGGCCCATACCTAAACATGATAAAAAGCAATCTACAGCAAACCAGTAGGCAACATCAAAGTAAATGGTGAGAAGCTTGAAGCAATCCCACTAAAATCAGGAACTTGACAAGGCTGCCCCACTCTCTCCATACCTATTCAACATTGTACTTGAAGTCCTAGCCAGAGCAATTTGACAACAAAAGGAGATCAAAGGGATACAAATTGGAAAAGATGAAGACAAAATATCACTTTTTGCAGATGATATGATAGTATATATAAGTGACCCTAAAAATTCCACCATAGAACTCCTAAACCTGATAAACAGCTTCGGTGAAGTAGCTGGATATAAAATTAACTCAAACAAGTCAATGGCCTTTCTCTACACAAAGAATAAGCAGTCTGAGAAAGAAATTAGGGAAACAACTTTCTCAATAGTCAGAAATAATATAAAATATTTTGGCGTGACTCTAACTAAGGAAGTAAAAGATCTGTATAATAAAAACTTCAAGTTTCTGAAGAAAGAAATTATAGAAGATCTCAGAAGATGGAAAGATCTCCCATGCTCATGGATTGGCAGGATCAACATTGTAAAAATGGCTATCTTGCCAAAAGCAATCTACAGATTCAATGCAATTCCCATCAAAATTCCAACTCAATTCTTCAATGAATTAGAAAGGGCAATCTGCAAATTCATCTGGAATAACAAAAAACCTAGGATAGCAAAAACTCTTCTCAAGGATAAAAGAACCTCTGGTGGAATCACCATGCCTGACCTAAAGCTTTACTACAGAGCAATTGTGATAAAAACTGCATGGTATTTGTATAGTGACAGACAAGTAGACCAATGGAATAGAATTGAAGACCCAGAAATGAATCCACACACCTATGGTCACTTAATCTTCGACAAGGGAGCAAAAACCATCCAGTGGAAGAAAAACAGCATTTTCAACAAATGGTGCTGGCACAAGTGGTTGTTATCATGTAGAAGAATGTGAATTGATCCATTCCTATCTCTATGTACTAAGGTCAAATCTAAGTGGATCAAGGAACTTCACATAAAACCAGAGACACTTAAACTTATATAGGGTAAAGTGGGGAAAAGCCTTGAAGATATGGGCACAGGGGAAAAATTCTTGAATAGAACAGCAATGGCTTGTGCTGTAAGATCGAGAATTGACAAGTGGAACCTCATGAAACTGCAAAGCTTCTGCAAGGCAAAAGACACCGTCAATAAAACAAAAAGACCACCAACAGATTGGGAAAGGATCTTTACCTATCCTAAATCAGATAAGGGACTAATATCCAATATATATAAAGAATTCAAGAAGGTGGACTCCAGAAAATCAAATAACCCCATTAATAAATGGGGCTCAGAACTGAACAAAGAATTCTCACCTGAAGAATACCGAATGGCAGAGAAGTACCTGAAAAAATGTTCAACATTCTTAATCATCAGGGAAATGCAAATCAAAACAACCCTGAGATTCCACCTCACACCAGTCAGAATGGCTAAGATCAAAAATTCAGGTGACAGCAGATGCTGGCGAGGATGTGGAGAAAGAGGAACACGCCTCCATTTTTGGTGGGATTGCAAGCTTGTAAAACCACTCCTTCAAAACTTTCAACACAAAATTTATCCTATCTACAAGAAATACAGGCATAGGGGAGGGAGCATTAAACAAGGGAATAGCCAACCAATAAACAATGCAACTAGAGTCACATTATTTCTGTAAGTAGAAATCCTTGACACTATTAATGGTACTCTGTTGTGTTTGCAGACAGGAGTCTAGCATGGCTGTCAAATATAAACTGCATGGTACTGGTACAGGGACAGACAGGTAGATTAATGGAAAAGAATTGAAGACACAGAAATGAACACAAAGACCTATGGTCACTTGATCTTCGACAAGGGAGCTAAAACCATGCAGTAGAAAAACCACAGCATTTTTAACAAATGGTGCTGGAACAACTGGCGATTATCATGTAAAAGAATGCAAATTGATCCATTCTTGTCTCCTTGTACAAAGCTCAAATCTAAGTGGATCAAGGAACTCCAAAAAACCAGATACACTGAAACTTATAGAGGAGAAAGTGGAGAAAATCCTCAAAGATATGGGCACAGGGGGAAAATTCTTGAACAGAAGAGCAATGACTTGTGCTGTAAGATTGAGAATCCACAAAGGGGACTTTATAAAATTACAAAATTTCTGTAAGGCAAAAGATAGTGTCAATAAGACAAAAAAGCCAGCAACAGATTGCGAAAGGATTTTTACCAATTCTATATCTGAGAGGGGACTAATATCTAATATATATAAAGAACTCAAGAAGCTGGATTCCAGAAACTCAAATAACTCATTTAAAAAATTGGGGTACAGAGCTAAACAAAGAATTCTCAACTGAGAAATACCGAATGGCTGAGAAGCACCTGAAAAAATGTTCAACATCCTTCATCACCAGGGAAATGCAAATCAAAACACCCCTGAGATTCTACCTTACATGAGTCAGAATGGCTAATCAAAAATTCATTTAACAGCAGATGCTGGCAAGGATATGGAGAAAGAGAAACACTCCTCCATTGTTAGTGGGATTGCAAGCTGGTACAACCACTCTGGAAATCCTTTTTGTGTTCCTCAGAATATTGGACATAGTTGCAGATCCAGCAATACCTCTTCTGGGCATATACCCAAAGATGCTGTAACTTAAAATAAGGACACATGCTCCACTGTGTTCATAGCAGCCTTATTTGTAATAGCCAGAACCTGGAAAGAACCCAGATGTCCCTAAACAGAGGAATGGATACAGAACATGTGGTACATTTACACAATGGCGCAATTAAAACAATGAATTCTTAACTAGATTTTTTAAAAAGTAAGAATAATTTATTCTTTACTTGTTATTCATTGTTACATTAGTATAGAGTTACAGATTTTTTTAAAAATTCATTCATTACAAGTTTAATGGCTCAGCCTGATACTTTGATTTAGATCTATCTATCTTTCTAAGAATAGAATTTTCATCAGATCTCCACACTTTGCTGTTTTCAACAAAGATCCAACCTGCTGGTTTTTACTAGTAGACAAAAGTCAAAAGAGGAAGCCTATGGAAAAAAAAGAAAAGAAAAGAAAAAGCATTTGACAAAACTCAGCAGCCATTAATGATAAAAGTCTTTGAAAGATTAGGAATTCAAGGCCTATACATAAATATAATAATAAAACAATACACAGCAAACTTGTAGACAACATCAAACTAAATGGATCTCAGAAGATGGAAAGATTTCCCATACTCATGGATTGGCAGGATTAATATAGTAAAATTGGCTATCTTGCCAAACAATCTACAGATTCAATGCAATCCCCATCAAAATTCCAATTCATTTCTTCACTGAGTTAGAAAGGGCAATTTGCAAATTCATCTGGAATAATAAAAAGCAAAAAAACAAAAAACAAAAACAAAACAAACAAACAAAAAATTCTAGGATAGCGAAAACTATCCTCAACAATAAAAGAACCACTGGTGGAATCACTATGCCTGATGTCAAGCTTTACTACAGAACAATTGTGATTAAAAACTGCATGGTACAGGTATAGCAACAGACAGGTAGATCAATGGAATAGACTTGAAGTCACAGAAATGAACCAACACGCCTATCTTCACTAGATCATTGACAAATGAGCTAAAACCATCCAATGGGAAAAAGAAAGCATTTTCAAAAAAATGGTGTTTATCACGTAGAAGAATTCGAACTGATCCATCATTATCTTATTGTACAAAGCTCAAGTCTAAGTGGATCAAGGAACTCCACATCAAAACAGATACACTGAAACTTATAGAGGAGAAAATCCTCAAAGATATGGGCACAGGGGGAAAATTCCTGAACAGAACAGCTTGTACTGTAAGATCAAGAATCAACAAATGGGACCTTATAAAACTGCAAAATTTTCTGTAAGGTGAAAGACACTGTCAATAAGACAAAAAGGCCACCAACAGATTGGGAAAGGATCTTTACCAATCCTAAATCCAATAGGGGACTAATATCCAATATATACAAAGAACTCAAGAAGTTGGACTCCAGAAAATCAATTACCCCATTTAAAAATGGGGTACAGAGCTAAACAAAGAATTCTCAACTGAGGAATACCGAATGACTGAGAAGCACCTGAAAAAATGTTCAACATCCTTGATCATCAGGGAAATGCAAATCAAAACAACCCTGAGATTCCATCTCACACCAGTCAGAATGGCTAAGATCAAAAATTCAGGTGTCAGCAGATGCTGGCAAGGATGTGGAGAAAGAGAATCACTCCTCCATTGCTAGTGGAATTGCAAGCTGGTACAACTACTCTGGAAATCAGTCTGGCAGTTCTTCAGCAAACTGGACATAGTACTACCAGAAGACCCAGCAATACCTCTTCTGGGCATATACCCAGAAGATGTTCCAACTTTAATAAGGACACATGCTCCACTATGTTCATAGCAGCCTTATTTATAATAGCCAGAAGCTGGAAAGAACCCAGATATCCCTCAACAGAGGAATGTATACAGAAAATATAGTACATTTACACAATGGACTAGTATTCAGCTATTAAACCCAATGAATTTATGAAATTCTTACGCAAATGTCTGGATTTGAAGAATATCATCCTGAGTGAGGTAACACAATCACAAAAGGACACACATGATATGACTCACTGATAAGTGGATATTACACCAGAAACTTAGAATGCCCAAGATACAATTTAAAGCACATGAAACTCAAGACGAAGGAAGTCCAAAGTGTGGATACTTCCAACATTCTTAGAATGGGCCACAAAATACTCATGGAAGGAGTTATAGAGAAAAGGTTAAGAGATGAGAGGCCATGAATGACCATCCAGAGACTGCCCACGTTGGGATCCATCCCAAAACAACCAACAAACTCAGACACTATTGCATATGCCAGCAAGATATTGCTGTCAGGACCCTGATATAGCTTTCTTTTGTGAGGCTATGCCAGTGCCTGGCAAATACAGAAGTGGATACTCACAGTCATCTATTGGATGGAACACATGACCCCCAATTAAGGAACTAGAGGAAGAACCCAAGAAGCTAAAGGTGTCTGCAACCCTATATGGATTGCCAGTGCCAGGAAGTGAGAGTAGGTGGGTTGGGGAGCAGGCAAGAGGAGGGTATAGGGAACTTTCGGAGAGGAAACTAGGATAGAGGATAGCATTTGAAATGTAAATGAAGAAAATATCTAATAAAAAATCTTAAAACAAAAAATAAATAAAAACAATGAATTTATGAAATTCTTAGGCAAATGGATAGATCTGGAGAATATCATCCTGAGTGAGGTAACCCAGTCTCAAAAGAACACACATGATATGACTCACTGATAAAGGATATTAGTCCTGAAATTTAGAATACCCAAGATAAAATTTGCAAATCACATGAAACTCAAGAAGAAGGAAGACCAAAGTGAGGATACTTCATTTCTTCTTAGAATGGGGGACAAAATACCCATGGAAGAAGTTACAGAGACAAAGTTCAGAGCAGAGCCTGAAGGAATGACCATCCAGAGACTGCCCCCCTTGGGGATCCATCCCACAAACAACCACCAAACCCAGACACTAGGCAGAAGCCAACAAGAGCCTGCTGACAGTAGACTGATATAGCAGTCTCCTGTGAGGCTCTGACAGTGACGGCAAATACAGAAATGGATGCTCACAGTCATCCATTGGACAGAGCACAAGGTCCTCAATGAAGAAGCCAGATAAAGTACCTGGGAAGCTGAAGGGGTCTGAAACCCCATAGGAGGAACATCAATATGACCTAACCAGTACCTCCCAGAGCTCCTTGGAACTATACCACCAATCAAAGAAAACACATGGAAGAACTTGTGGCTCTAACTATATATGTAGCAGAGGATGGCCTAGTTGTTCATCAATGGGAGGAGGGGTCCTTTGTCCTGTGAAGGCTCTATGCCCCAGTATAGTGAAATGCCAGGACCGGGAATGGGAGTGGGTGGGTTGGGGAGCAGGGAAAGTGGGGAGGCAATAGGGGATTTTCGGGGGCCGGGGAAACTAAGAAAGGCGATAACATTTTAATGTAAATAAAGAAAATATCTTTAAAAAAAAAAAGAATCTCATCATTTCAAATTTAGTCTCTACTTCCTGTTTGTGGCTCAAGATGTGAGCTCTCAGCTTCCAATACCATCTGCCATGCCTGCTTGCTGCCAGGCTTCCTTACTGTGAGAGTAATAGACTCTTATCCCTCTGGAATTGTAAGCCCCAAATAAAAACTTCTTTCTGTAAAAAAAAAAAGAAAGAAAGAAAGAAAGAATAGAATAGAAGAGAAGAGAAGAGAAGAGAAGAGAAGAGAAGAGAAGAGAAGAGAAGAGAAGAAAAGAAGAAAAGAAAAGAAAAGAAAAGAGAAAAGAAAAAAGAAAGTTTAGTGTAAATCTTAATATGCTATTCAGATTTCTCTTGCATTTTTACTTATTTAATTGTATTTCTTATGGTTTTAGTCCATAGTTTGTTCTATTGGTTTGGTTTGGTTGTTTGGTTTGGTTTGGTTTGGTTTGGTTTGGTTTAGTTTGGTTTGGTTTGGTTTGGTTTGGTCTAACTTAAAGAAATCATGTATCATGAACCAGAATCATTGATAGTTACACTTTTAAGATGGAATAAATATTTGTTTCTTTTAAGACATGGTCTCACTATGTAACCTTAGCTTGCTGGAAATGCATAAAGATCTACTACCTCTGCCTCTTAAGGTGGTAGCATTAATGTCACACACCACCACACTCAGTGGGCTAAATTTTATTATCTCTACATCCTTTCAAACTTCAATGAAAGTCATTTGAGTGGAAAATAAATTTTTCCATAATTTTACAACTGTTATATTAACAATTGTGGCCTCCCTTCCCCCAGCCTGGAACCTGCCTGCTCAAGGGTGGAGCTACTGGCTCATTCGTCCTGCCACGCCCACTGCTGGAACCTGCCTTTGCTGCCTGGAGGCACACACGTGTTCGTCCTGCTATTGGACCCTGAGTTACTTGGCGGGATATTGGGTTCCCTCCCCCTTCCTTTATAACTGAGTGTCTGGAATTATTAAAATTGAGCTTTGATCAGGATTTGTCTTAGCTCCATTCTTTCTTCCGCCCCGTCTAGATTCCTCTCTTTTCAGTGAACTGCCATTCTCAGTTGAACCGTTTGTGTTGTGGACTGCGGGCAGGCCGCAACAGTTGGCGCCAGAACTGGGACCTGAAGAATGGCAGAGGGATGCTAAGAGAAACGACTGCTGTGTGGAGCTCCACAAGAAAGGAAAGGATCTTCGTATCGGAGGAGCATCGGAGCAACGAACAGGTACACATGCTAGCGCTAGCCTAAAAAAAAAAAAAATTCAGTTTTGTAAAGTGTTGCTGAGGATGCGGTAGGATACTAATCAAGTTTGAATCAGTGCTGACCCAACACTGTTTGTGCTTGGGGTCAGCAGTTCGTTAATCGGAACTAGATACGGAGACAGGCGGTGTGCCGCAGCTTTTTAGAAAGCTGCTTAGGTGGAAGAAGGAAGGGTTCAACGTCATGGATCAGGTGGTTGTTTTTAGTTTTCAGGAGTTGCTTAAGAAAAAAGGAGTAAGGCTTGAAGTACAATTAGTAAGAAATTTTTTAGATAAGATAGATAGCTGTTGTCCATGGTTCAAAGAAGAAGAAACGATAGATTGTGGAACCTGGGAGAAAGTTGGTGAGGCCCTGAATATCGCTCAGACAGATAATTTTACCCTAGGTCTCTGGGCGCTTGTAAATGATGCTATAAAAGATGCAACTTTTCCAGGGCTAAATCGCCCTCAGGCGGAGTTTGTGGTATTTCAGGAGGAGTGCCTATCAGAGAAGGCCTCCTCAGAAAAAGATCTTCTTAACTCAAAAATTGATAAATGTGGAAACTCTGATGATGGACTGAATTTTAACAAAAATCACTCAGATAGAGGAATTGCCCATTACCTTAATGAGAATTGGTCCTCTTGCGAATCTCCTGCTTCACCTATAGTCACCACTTCGGGAGGTGCTACGCATAGGGACACACGGCTAAGCGAGTTAGAATTTAAGATTAAGCTTCAGAGGCTGACTAATGAGCTTCAGGAACTAAAAAAGATCTCAGAAGCGGAGAAGAGTAACTCTTCTGTGGTTCACCAGGTGCCGCTAGAAAGAGTTGTGAGTCAGGCTCATGGGAAAGGACAGAATTCGTCTAATACACTGGCCTTTCCTGTGGTCGAGGTAGTTGATCAGCAAGATGCTAGGACCAGACATTACCAGACCTTGGATTTCAAGTTGTTAAAAGAGTTAAAGGCAGCTGTTGTGCAATATGGTCCTTCAGCCCCATTCACTCAAGCATTACTGGACACAGTTGCGGAGTCAAACTTAACCCCCTCAGATTGGAAGACTCTGTCCAAGGCTACCCTGTCAGGAGGAGATTTTTTGCTTTGGGATTCTGAATGGCGAGACGCCAGTAAGAAAACTGCTGCTTCTAATGCTCAGGCTGGTAACCCAGACTGGGATAGCAACATGCTTTTAGGAGAGGGTCCATATGAGGGACAGACAAATCAGATTGATTTTCCCGTTGCAGTGTACGTGCAAGTTGCGACAGCCGCACGCCGTGCTTGGGGAAGGTTGCCAGTTAAAGGAGATACTAGTGGAAGTTTAGCTAGCATTCGGCAGGGTTCTGATGAACCATATCAGGACTTTGTGGACAGGCTGTTGATTTCCGCTAGTAGAATCCTTGGAAGTCCAGACACAGGTAGTCCCTTTGTTATGCAGCTGGCTTATGAGAATGCTAACGCAACTTGCCGAGCTGCAATTCAACCGCATAAGGGACAGACAGATTTGGCGGGATATGTCCGTCTTTGCGCAGACATCGGGCCTTCCTGCGAGTTCTCGCAGGGAACCCACACGCAAGCAATGTTCTCGAGGAAACGAGGAAATAATGCATGCTTTAATTGTGGAAGTTTGGATCATTTTAGAAGTAATTGTCCTAAGAACAAGGGCGCCAAGGGTAGACAAACAGGCCGTACCCCAGGAATATGTCCCCAGTGTGGGAAGGGCCGCCACTGGGCAAAAGATTGTAAGCATAAACCAAGGGTTTTGAGCCGCCCGGTGCCGGGAAACGAGGAAAGGGGTCAGCCCCAGGCCCCGAGTTACTCAAAGAGGACAGCTTATGGGACCATAAATCTGCTGCCCAGCCAACAAGATCAGTTCTTGAGCTTGTCAGGTCAAACCCAGGAAATGCAAGACTGGACCTCTGTTCCACTGTCCACGCAGTATTAACCCCAGAAATGGGAGTCCAAACTCTGCCTACCGGAGTCTTCGGACCACTGCCCACAGAAACCTGTGGCTTTCTCTTGGGACGAAACAGTTCTATTGTAGAAGGCCTGCAGATTTTTCCAGGTGTTATAAATAATGATTATGAGGGAGAACTTAAAATCATAGCCGCTTGCCCTCGTGGTGTTATAACTATACCTGCTAATCAAAAAATTGCTCAACTTACTTTGATCCCTTTACGCCAGTCACTGTATAGATTCTTTGAAAGTGAGGAAGGACAAAATAATTTTGACTCCTTGGGCGTAAATTGGGTGAAATCTATCACAAATCAGAGACCTAACCTTAAATTGACTCTTGATGGAAAAGGCTTTGAAGGATTAATAGATACCGGGGCCAACGTAACAATTATAAGAGGGCAGGACTGGCCCTCAAACTGGCCCTTGACTGCTTCCTTGACTCACCTTCAAGGAATTGGGTACGCCAGTAACCCAAAACGTAGTTCCAAATTGCTAACCTGGAGAGATGAGGAAGGGAAATCAGGAAAGATTCAGCCGTATGTTATGTAAAATTTGCCTGTGACCCTGTGGGGAAGAGATCTGTTGTCACAGATGGGTGTTATTCTGTGCAGTTCTAAGGAGATGGTGACTGAGCAGACATTCAGGCAGGGACTCCTGCCTGGTCGTGAACTAGTAAAAAAAGGACAGGGAATTAAGACCTTTGAGGATCTTAAACCCCACTCTAACATGAGAGGTTTAAAGTATTTTCAATAGCGACCACTATCTTGCCTGCATCCCACGCGGAAAAAATTCAATGGCGTAATGATATTCCGGTGTGGGTAGATCAGTGGTCTTTACCTAAAGAGAAAATAGAGGCCGCTTCTTTGCTAGTGCAGGAGCAGTTAGAAGCAGGACATTTGGTGGAGTCTCACTCTCCCTGGAATACACCCATTTTCATTATCAGGAAGAAATCTGGAAAATGGAGACTGTTACAAGATTTAAGAAAAGTTAATGAGACCATGGTACTTATGGGAACCTTACAACCGGGGCTCCCCTCCCCAGTGGCCATTCCTAAGGGATATTATAAGATTGTTATAGATTTGAAAGATTGTTTCTTTACCATCCCTTTGCATCCAAAGGATTGTGAGAGATTTGCTTTTAGTGTTCCTTCTGTAAATTTCAAGGAACCCATGAAAAGATATCAATGGACAGTCCTCCCGCAGGGGATGGCTAATAGTCCCACTTTATGTCAAAGGTTTGTGGCGAAAGCAATTCAGCCTGTTAGACAACAATGGCCAAATATTTACATCGTTCATTTCACAGATGATGTCTTGATGGCGGGAAAGGACCCCCAAGAATTGCTTTTGTGTTATAAAGGTTTACAAAAAGCCCTAGCTGATAAGGGATTGCAAATTGCTTCTGAAAAGGTACAAACTCAGGATCCTTATAATTATTTGGGTTTTAGACTCACTGATCAAGCTGTTTTTCCCCAAAAGATCGTTATTCGTAGAGATAACTTAAAGACCTTAAATGATTTTCAAAAATTGTTAGGTGATATTAACTGGCTTCGCCCCTATTTAAAGCTTACTACAGGGGAGTTAAAACCTTTATTTGATATTCTTAAAGGGAGTTCTGATCCCACTTCCCCTAGATCCCTAACCTCAGAAGGATTGCTGGCCTTACAACTAGTGGAAAAGTCTATTGAAGAGCAATTCGTTACCTATATAGATTACTCCCTGCCGCTGCACCTGTTAATTTTTAATACGACTCATGTGCCTACGGGACTGCTATGGCAAAAATTTCCTATAATATGGATACATTCAAGGATTTCTCCCAAACGTAATATCTTGCCATATCACGAAGCAGTGGCTCAGATGATTATCACTGGAAGAAGGCAGGCATTGACTTATTTTGGAAAAGAGCCAGATATCATTGTTCAGCCTTACAGCGTAAGTCAAGACACTTGGCTGAAACAGCATAGTACAGATTGGTTGCTTGCACAAATAGGGTTTAGTGGAATTATAGACAACCACTACCCTCAAGATAGGTTAATAAAATTTTTAAATGTACATGATATGATATTTCCTAAGATGACTTCTTTACAGCCTTTAAATAATGCTCTATTGATTTTTACTGATGGCTCCTCTAAAGGGCGAGCTGGATATCTTATTAATGATCAACAGGTTATCGTAGAGACTCCTGGTCTCTCGGCTCAGCTAGCCGAATTAACAGCAGTGCTAAAGGTCTTTCAGTCTGTACATGAGGCTTTTAATATTTTTACTGACAGTTTATATGTTGCTCAATCAGTACCCTTATTAGAAACCTGTGGCACGTTTAACTTCAATACGCCATCAGGATCCTTATTTTCAGAATTGCAAAACATCATTCTTGCCCGGAAAAATCCGTTTTATATTGGCCACATACGGTCTCACTCTGGTCTTCCTGGGCCTCTGGCCGAGGGTAATGATCGCATTGACAGGGCTCTAATAGGAGAAGCTTTAGTTTCAAATCCTGTTGCTCTGGCCCAACGTGATCATGAAAGGTTTCACCTCTCTAGCCACACCCTAAGGCTCCGCCATAAGATCACTAAGGAGCAAGCAAGAATGATTGTAAAACAATGTCCTAAATGTATTACATTATCTCCAGTGCCACATCTAGGAGTCAATCCTAGAGGCCTTATGCCTAATCATATTTGGCAAATGGATATAACCCATTATGCAGAATTTGGAAAACTAAAATATATACATGTTTGCATTGATACCTGTTCAGGATTTCTCTTTGCTTCCCTGCATACAGGGGAGGCTTCAAAAAACGTAATTGATCATTGCCTACAAGCCTTTAATACCATGGGGTTGCCTAAGCTTATTAAGACAGATAACGGGCCATCTTATTCTAGTAAAAACTTTATTACATTCTGTAAAGAATTCGGTATCAAACATAAAACTGGAATTCCTTACAACCCCATGGGACAAGGAATAGTTGAACGTGCTCATAGCACCTTAAAGAATTGGCTTTTTAAAACAAAAGAGGGGCATCTATATCCCCCAAGGTCACCAAAGGCTCATCTTGCCTTCACCTTATTTGTCCTAAACTTCTTACAAACTGACATTAAAGGTCAGTCTGCAGCGGAACGCCACTGGCACCCAGTTACTTCTAATTCTTATGCATTGGTAAAATGGAAGGACGCCCTGACTAATAAATGGAAGGGTCCAGATCCAGTTCTAATCTGGGGAAGAGGCTCGGTTTGTGTTTTTTCACAAGATGAAGATGAAGCACGGTGGCTACCAGAGAGATTAATTCGTCAGGTAAACACAGATTCTGTCTCTTCTCATAAATATCATTCTAAAGACTAAAATTCCTCTTGAGCTGGGAGTGGAAGCTCTCAAAAAACACTGTTTTCCTCTGAGCCAATTCCCCTACAAGAGGCCGGAGATTAACTTTAGTTTTACAATTTGCATCTAAATAAAGTACCTTGACTTCTCCAAACAGAAAATTTACATTGCTACACTCTCATTGTTTAGAATTCTTCCTTTTCTCAAGCAGGTCAATCTACATTCTCCGGTTCTCCGCCCCTACGAGCAAACAGGTGGTACTGCTAATCTCCCTTCCAAGGACATCCCAGCATGTGGCTTTTCAGTCTAAGATAAGATTTAGATTTACCAGGAGAGCTAGGGAAGTAGAAATTTCATATATATTTACAGAGATTAGTTCTTATTTTGATAGAGATGGGCTTAGTCCCTTAGCTGGCCTCTGGCTTTTCACCCTTGCTGTTACTGCAAGGTGTCCTTAGTTCCTCAGGCTACTGGGAATAACAGGGATGAAGAGGAAAGACTTTCAGCTCCTATTTTAACCAAAATTAATGGTGTTAATACTGACATAATTCTTATCTTGGCCTTGCTAAATCTGAGGTTGACAAGTCTCATATAGAGACCGTGCAATAACTCAGAATTGCGCTACTGATTCATAATCATATGAATACAGTATGGGTACCGCTTGGCGCAGGAGATTACTGTGGAGGGAAGGTCCAGTTTGACCGTTTCTGAGTTCCCTGTGCGACACACCTGATTTGAAAGAGGTTGGTATCTGACTCCAGCTAAAAACCAAAAATACTTAAGGCTCTGCCTCCCCTCCCCAAAAGATACCAAGAGCCACAGATGTGAGTTGTTACAATGCTCACGGGAGGAATCAGGTCAATGTCCACCCAAGTCAAGGTTAAAGGCCCACTCATCTATGGATGAAAAGAATCATTTGATCACCTCTGTTAAGCATTGCCTATTTAAACTTATTTAATAGGGGGGAGAGAGGTTGGAGACCTTGCTGTCGTAAGGGCAAGCCCTTCACTGCCTCCCACCCAAAAAATAAAAAAGCCAACTGGCCTTGTACTAGGAGCCAGCCAGTCTTACCCCCTTCTCCCTGTTCCCCTGCCTTTCACCCAAAATTGTGGATAATTATGAGCTCAGTGTTATTCTAAAATTGTTTAGTTAAACTCAGCCAGGGTTCCAACGCCCTACTTAAAATGCAAACAGGTAGCTACCTATTCAGCACTAATTAGCATTATAAAGTCAGAGCCTACAGCCCAGCGCTGCTATTCCGTCAGTGC
The DNA here is from genome assembly GCF_978045245.1 of Mus caroli. Taxonomy (NCBI): domain Eukaryota; kingdom Metazoa; phylum Chordata; class Mammalia; order Rodentia; family Muridae; genus Mus; species Mus caroli. Next base: position 31,785,176 of record NW_028227264.1, read on the forward strand.
TTTAAAGACAGTCTTAGCCAGATACAGTTTACCATTAGAAAAGTTAGGGAATCCCACGGAAACAGGTTTTTTCTTTAGCCCTAGGAACTCAGGCAGAATTATTGAACATAGATAATTTTTCTGCCTCAGGCCACCCCCTTTTTTGTTTTTGTTTTGTTATCTAATGGGGGGAAATGTGGCCTTCCTTCCCCCAGCCTGGAACCTGCCTGCTCAAGGGTGGAGCTACTGGCTCATTCGTCCTGCCACGCCCACTGCTGGAACCTGCCTTTGCTGCCTGGAGGCACACACGTGTTTGTCCTGCTATTGGACCCTGAGTTACTTGGCGGGATATTGGGTTCCCTCCCCCTTCCTTTATAACTGAGTGTCTGGAATTAGTAAAATTGAGCTTTGATCAGGATTTGTCTTAGCTCCATTCTTTCTTCCGCCCCGTCTAGATTCCTTTCTTTTCAGTGAACTGCCATTCTCAGTTGAACCGTTCGTATTGTGGACTGCGGGCAGGCCGCAACAAACAATCATTTGTATTTCATTCTAATTGTCCTCCCCTAACCCCTGTGAGTATATGTGTAAGGTTTTTTGTTTGTTTGTTTCCTTCAATGGATGGATGGATAGATGATAGATAGATAGATAGATAGATAGATAGATAGATAGATAGATAGATAGATGGATAGATAGATGATAGATAAATTGATCAATCTCATAAGACACCAAAAACTTTCACCTTGGTGACCACATGAGTAGTTACACAATCAGAAATGTTTATCTAGACTGTGACCTTGAGTATGTAGTCTATTACACTGATTTCCACATTCTGCACTATGCTGCCCTCATAAAATGGATTATTTTACAAACATTCCTTTAGTTTGCAACATTGAACTCACAGGGATAGCACTTGTTTAAAAGCTCAAATTATTCTAACTGTCCTTTACCTTAACAAGAAAGATTTGTACATTGTACAAGATCTCTTCTGGAGTTAAATTCTGTCTTTTGTGGGAAACTGAGATTAATCATTACCTAAGAGCAGGTGGTGTGGATAACCAAAGAGTGAAGAATGGACTAAGAGATGAGAAAAGTTGGTAGAACACAAAGAGAACAAAACCCTATTATTGTAGAAAACAAAAGGCCCCTTATTTCTACCAATAAAAAACAAATAGGATTTTGAAGAGTGTTGCTAAGAAAGGATATTTTGAGTATTTGAAAATGAATTCAGTAATCCATTATATAAACAAACTCAAAGACAAAAACCACATGATCATCTCCTTAGATACAGAGAGAGCATTTGACAAAATCCAACACCCATTCATAATAAAAGCCTTGGGAAGATCAGGAATACAAGGCCCATACCTAAACATAAGAGCAATCAATCTACAGCAAACGAGTAGCCAACATCAAAGTAAATGGTGAGAAGCTGGAAGCAATCCCACTAAAATCAGAGACTAGACAAGGCTGTCCACTTTCTTCCTACTTATTCAACATTGTACTTGAAGTCTTAGTCAGAGCAATTCGACAACAAAAGGAGATCAAGGGGATACAAATTGGAAAGGAAGAAGTCAAAATATCACTTTTTCAGATAATATCATAGTATATATAAATGACCCTAAAAATCCCACCAGAGAACTCCTAAACCTGTTAAACAGCTTCAGTGAAGTAGCTGGATATAAAATTAACTCAAACAAGTCAACAGCCTTTCTCTACACAAAGGATAAAGAGGCTGAGAGAGAAATTAGGAAAAACACACCCTTCTCAATAGTCACAAATAATATAAAATACCTTGGCATGACTCTAACTAAGAAAGTGAAAGATCTGTATGATAAGAACTTCAAGTCTCTGAAGAAAGAAATCAAAGGAGATCTAGGTGGATGGAAGCTCTCCCATGCTCATGGATTGGCAGGATCAATCTAGTAAAAATGGCTATCTTGCCAAAAGCAATCTACAGATTCAATGCAATCCCCATCAAAATTCCAACTCAATTCTTCAACGAATTAGAAAGGGCAATCTGCAAATTCATCTGGAATAACAAAAAACCTAGGATAGCAAAAACTCTCCTCAAGGATAAAAGCACCTCTGGTGGAATCACCATGCCGGACCTAAGCTGTACTACAGAACAATTGGGATAAAAACTGCATGGTACTGGTATAGCGACAGACAAGTAGACCAATGGAATAGAATTGAAGACTCAGAAATGAACCAACCTACCTGTGGTCACTTGATCTTGCACAAGGGAGCTAAAATCATCCAGTGAAAAAAAGACAGCACTTTCAAGAAACGGTGCTGGCACAACTGGCGGTTATCATGTAGAAGAATGTGAATTGATCCATGCCTATCTCATTGTACTAAGGTCAAATCTAAGTGGATCAAGGAACTCCACATAAAACCAGAGACACTGAAACTTATAGAGGAGAAAGTGGGGAAAAGCCTCGAAGATATGGGCACAGGGGAAGTTTTTCTAAATAGAACAGCAATGGCTTGTGCTGTAAGATCAAGAATCGACAAATGGGACTTCATAAAATTGCAAAACTTCTGTAAGGCAAAAGACACAGTCAATAAAACAAAAAGGCCACCAACAGATTGGGAAAGGATCTTTACCTATCCTTAATCAGATAGAGGACTAATATCCAATATATATATACATATACATATATGTATATATATATATATAGAACGCAAGAAGGTGGACTCCAGAAAATCAAACAACCCCATTAAAAAATGCGGCTCAGAGCTAAACAAAGAATTCTCAGTTGCGGAATACCGTATGGCTGAGAAGAACCTGAAAAGAATGTTCAGCATCCTTAATCATCAGAGAAATGCAAATCAAAACAACCCTGAGATTCCATCTCACAGCAGTCAGAATGGCTAAGATCAAAAATTCAGGTGTCAGCAGATGCTGGCAAGGATGTGGAGAAAGAGGAATACTCCTCCATTGTTGGTGGAATTGCAAGCTTGTACAACCACTCTGGAAATCAGTCTGGTTGTTCTTCAGAAAACTGGACATAGTACTACAAGAGGATCCCACAATACCTCTCTTGGGCATATATCCAGAAGATGTTCCAACTTGTAAGAAGGACACATGCTCCACTATGTTCATACCAGCCTTATTTATAACAGCCAGAAGCTGGAAAGAACCCAGATGCCCCTCAACAGAAGAATGGATACAGAAAATGTGGTACATTTACACAATGGAGTACTACTCAGCTATTAAAAAGAATAAATTTATGAAATTCCTAGGCAAATGGATTGACCTGGAGAGCATCATCCTGAGTAAGGTAACCCAATCACAAAAGAACTCACATGATATGTACTCACTGATAAGTGGATATTAGCCCAGAAACTTAGAATACCCAAGATACAAGATACAATTTGCAAAACACATGAAACTCAAGAGGAACAAAGACGAAAGTGTGGACACTTTGCTCCTTCTTAGAATTGGAAACAAAACATCCCATTATCAGCCCCCAAAGGCTGACACCATTGCACACTCTGGCAAGATGTTGCTGAAAAGACCCTGATATAGCTGTCTCTTGCAAGGCTATGCACGGGCCTACAAACACATAAGTGGAGGCTCACAGTCAGCTATTGGATGGATCACAGGTCCCCCAATGGAGGAGCTAGAGAAAGTACCCAAGGACCTAAAGGGATCTTCAACCCTATAGGTGAAACAACAATATGAACTAACCAGTACCCCCCGGAGCTCAAGTCTCTAGCTACATATATATCAGAAGATGATCTAGTCGGCCATCAGTGGAAAGAGAGGCCCATTGGTCTTGCAAACTTTTTTTTTTTTTTGAAAAGTGATTTTAGCGTTTATTTCTAAGTTATAAAATGTTTCCTATGAAAGCTCTCTAAGAAAAAAGGGAGAAATCAGAATGAGTAATAAAGGGGGATATAGGAAAATTCTTTGCTCAACTCTTCTTTGTCCTCAGCATTTATACAACTTTTTAGAATACATCATCACATGGTAAAAAGTTCATCACAAGTTAACAAATAAAACCAAATCATAAATCAAATAAGTAGATAACAGTAGTGAACGTTTACATGCACATCCTTTAGGAGTATTTATCTGGCTAAACTTGTATTACCTGTCAAAGCTCCCCAGGTTCATCAAGAGGTAAAAACCATAACTAAGTTACTAGTGAACTTTTGTATAGATAACTCAGTCAATATATTATCTTCTGTCTTACACCTGTAATAAATTTTTAGTTCCTTTTTTAAAACCTTTGTTTAATGGTTTACAACTTTTTTTTTAAAAAGTTTTATTTATTTATTATATGTAAGTACACCATAGCTGTCTTCAGACACCCCAGAAGAGGGCATCAGATCTCATTACAGATGGTTGTGAGCTACCATGTGGTTGCTGGGATTTGAACTCGGGACCTTCAGAAGAGCAGTCAGTGCTCTTAACAGCTGAGTCATTTCTCCAACCCGGTTTACAACTTCTTGGAATATGCTTTGTGTAGTAGAAAATCTGGTTACTATCTAAGAGTAATTAACTGGTGACACATGGGAATCTGACAGAGTTCTCATTGAAGTTTTGACTATTAGAAGAGACCTAATAGCAGTCCCACTGCAAAAGAGCTTAATAAATACTGATATAATTTTAGGAATTCTATAGGACCATCATAAAGAATTGAGAATTCATCTATTTGTCTATATAGCATCAGTTCAAGACAGTACATCTTTGTAGATCTACAGAGGTCAGCTCAAAAAAGTGGACTAATACCTAGTGATTGTCATCTATGTTTAATAACAGGAAAAGCAGATTGATTAATAGTAGCAGGAATCTTTCCTAAAATGATTTTGGCGTGGGCTTTGTGTATTGAACTGAATTTGTTGTGGACTATTATAATCTGAGGCAGGCCATCTCTGGAAAATCACCTGCTAGTTATTAACTTGTCGGCTCCTGACAAAATGTCAAAAACTATAGATATGTAGTTGGAGGGTAATTATATTCTAGGTGCTGAAAAGTTACTGGTACACTCTTTACATGGGTGCTAATATTAAACATTTAGGTAAGTATATAGTAATATCGAGTATCTATGCAATCATTAGTAAATAGAATTCCTAACATAACCTAAGACACTGAATTGTTTTGAACTTTTAAATTTATTTTATATAGAAGTGAATGCAGTAGAAAAAAAAAGTTAAGGTAAGATATAACAATATACATCTATGAAATATTCTTGCCTAATATGAGGCCAATAAAAACTTAAAACCAGCTAATAATTTTATAGGTCTATAAAACAAATGAACTAAACCATTGTATGAACATCTCAGACAAACCCAAATTTAAAATATATTCTTGATATAAACCAAGTTCTTAAAAAAATCTGTGATAATTGGTAGACAATTAGAGTGAATATTTTAACATTACAAACCCCATAAATATCTTAACATTGTGGATACTGACAGACTGATTGTAAGAGCCAGAAGAACAGGGAGTATGATATGAGATTGTAGATTGTCCCTTCTAAAATGATACTGAAGATAGATACATGTAGTCTCAAAAATATGGCTACCTAAATAAGACCTGAACAAGGAAGATATCAATAGAAATACTAGCACAAAGTGGAGAAACCTCATAGCATACCAACGCTAAACAAAAACCTATAGGAAGCTAAGAAATACTGAAGCAGGAGGCATAAACTTCTCTAAGGATGAGCATTCTTAATTAATTATCCAATAACTGGTTAGCCCTGAAACCACATATGTGCAAGTGACAGTATACATTTACACACTGAACATGTTGCACACACAAACACACAAAAATACAATGTGTGTGTCTCTTTGTTTATCTCTGTCTCTCTGTCTCTGTCTCTGTCTCTGTCTCTGTCTCTCTCTCTCTCTCTCTCTCTCTCTCTGTGTGTGTGTGTGTGTGTGTAAAAACAACAATTAAAGAAAAAGAGTCAATGAATCTTAGGGACAGAGCAAGTAGCGCTCTATGTAAGGGATTGGAGGGAGGACAGAGAAAAGGGACATGGAAATATATTGTAATTTAAGACAAATTAAAGAACAACATATCAATCATTGTTAATGGATACCCTATTCAGTATGCTTCCAGGTATGGACATGAATGGGGTGGAAATTAAATGAAGAAAAGATGTACACATATAGACTAATGAATACATGGAATAGCTGAAATAGGGAGGACTGAGCTCTCTGATGGAGAGTCCATTGGTCCTTTCAGAGCTTAATATGATTAATGTATACACCTGAGGAAGGACATGAAGTTAATACAGGAAAACCAAACCAAACAAACCAAACCAAACCAAACCAAACCAAACAAAACCAAACAAAACAAAACAAAATATGGAGGCAGGTTTACTGGTATAAATGTGGATAAAGGAATCAGGTTTAGGCAGGTAGAGGTCACTATAATGGGGAAATACATACCTGGTTAGAGAAAGCTATAGTGGACACTTTCTGCACACACTATCAATATTTAGTAGTGGACCAGAGGAAGGCCTTGCCATCCCACATCATGTTCCTATTCTCTGAGGCTCTAGCCTTTGAGGTAGACTCATATCAACAAAATTACTTCCTTCAGGACTTCACATACTCAGGTCTTCCTCTTCTGCTCACAAGTAGGACGTAAGTTAGATTCTACTTCTGGATCTTGCAAACTTTATATGCCTCAGTACAGGGGAATGCCAGGGCCAAGAAGTGGAAGTGGGGGAGAGGGGAGGGAGGAGGGTTTGGGGGACTTAGCATTGGAAATGTAAATGAAGAAAATACCTAATTAATAAAAAAAAAGAAAATGAATTTATTTTCTCAGGAAAGTTATAAAACCAAATATCTCTCTATTGCTACAGGCTGGTTTTGTAATGGAAGAAACAGGCAATATGAATGTCTGAACAGGGGCATGGGAGAGTGAAGATAAAACCTTGAGAAATGCAGTCACCCTCCCACTCCCAGACAGATTTACAGGGTTACTTTTTATCCAAGTAAGTCATCAAACTCATTTAGCTGTCCCTTCAAATACATCTTAACTGTTTGCTTAGAAATTTGTGTAACTGAGTAAATAGGTACCTTGTTTTCCTGCAGCTCTTTGTAGTTCCTCCTCCTTTCAAAAGTCCTATAATAATATGATAGATTTTTACAAAAGTCAACTTTTACACAACTTACCTAGACAACTTCTAATGTATTTCCAAGTACATTACTCAACCAAAACAAACTCTGTAAGGGCTATTTGTACCTCAGCAACCCTTCAGTCCTTGCTGTTCTTAACACTGTACCAGACTTAGTTCTGTTTCTGCAACTGATCTGCAACTGCAAGTAGTCAAATGGTAAATGTTTAGCATCTTTCAAGACTCAGCTTCTTCTCTGCATGACTTACCTACTCTTTTCTCTTGAATTTTCTGCCTTTCTCTTTTCTTTACACTTGAAAGACAGTAAGGAACTACAGACCACCTGAAAACACCAACCTAAAAAAAATGTATATGAATATCTCTTACCTACCTTTTTCCCTTCTGAGAGACAGTTTATGGTAAAAGACAGATACTAGAGTGACCATATGTAATAAGTAACAAATACTGGCAATTTCTTTCAGTGTGTTTTTTGAGGCAGCCTGACCTGACACTTTGCTCAGCAACCAGATTTGTTGGAAATCACAATGCTCATTTAGTGATAATGTGGGTAACCTGTTGGAAAAATTATGGAGTAAATGTCAAAATATCACTCCACCAACCAACTTGAAGCCAATACTTGTGAGTAGAGCCCAAGTACTCTGCTCCCATTACTCACCAGTCAGGTTGCCTAGACTTCAGCAAGCCAGAAAGATAATCACTAGAGACTTAACCCAAGCTACATCTTTCAGTTGTACTGACCTAACAACTCCAAAAAAAGCTTCACATGGGTGAATCTAAGGTGAACACTTTTCTAGTTCTTCTTTGCAGATATCTAAACTCTGACTTGTATTAATCAAGTGGGTTAGAAATGAAATGTTGTCAGATGGCATGTAACATGGACAGAACTGGATTTTTTTACTTTGACACATTAAATTTCTTAATGTACAAAGATATTCGTTTGAAATAAGCAACTGAAATATATACTTTTAACGATATTGGACCCATTGATAACCTTTTACCTATTTAAGTATTAAGTAGAGATTTCACTCGCAAGTCCTGCACACACACTGGTCTGGACTGAATTTTGAAAATATGTAATCTCTCCTTTAAAAAAATTCATAAAAAAATAAAATAAAATGATAAAAAGATGTAATCAATCTCTCTCATCTATCTATCTCTCTCTCTATCTATCTTTGTGTGTGTTTCTGAATGAGGATAAATTTATTGAATTAGCTTAATTACTTTATTTCTTTCTTGACGTTAATTTCAATTAAAAGCTAATAATTGAGAGAAAATCTTAAATAATATTCAAACTTTTTGTTCTTTTGAAAGAGGAAAATTACTGACCACCAGAACACTCACCCCAGAGTACATTCTGAACTCTCACACCAGAGTCAGACCCCCTCTCAAATGAAAACTGTTCCGGGGACATTTCTGAGATAAGGGTTTCCTGGAACGAACCCAGTCCTACCCCTCCCAACTAAGGACTGTGCCAGGGACATTTTTGAGATAAGGGTGTGAGTAAAAACCTCAGTTCCAATGAATCAAGTACATGGCCAAAGTGTGGGACGCGGTTGCAAAAGCACTTTGGAAAAACCCTTGGCTGAATCACTTAGTGACGTAAAACCTGTATTTTCCCTGCCCTGCTCCCCCCCTTGCCTCCTACCTATAAAAGCTTGTGAAAAGTTTGGGCTAATCGCCGGATCTCCTCTGCACCTTGCAGGCTGCATGAGGTCCGACCCCAGATATCTGGTATATGTGCTTTTTGTTTGTTTTGTTTGCTTTCTTGTCGTTGTTGTATTAAATCTTACTCCCTATACATCTTAAGTACCGGTCTCAGTGTCTTCTTGGGTGCGCGGCTGACCCGAGGCTTGAGTAAGTGCCTCCCTTTGGGAGTTTTGGAGTCTTTCATTTGGTGCATTGGCCGGGAATCAGCGCGACCACCCAGAAGTCCTGGACCCACTCAGAAGTAAGATTTACTGTTCTGTTTTGGTCTGGTGTCTGTGTTTTGTTTGTCTCTGAGAAGGCCATTCTGTATCTGGTGCGATCGCAGTTTCGGTTTTGCAGACGCTCAGTGTGCAATGTGCACAGTGAGACCGCGCTCCGGGTAGGAGCGCAGGGTGTGGATAGACAGACGTGTCCAGGTGTCCACCGTCTGTGCACCCTGGGAGACGTCCCAGGAGGACAAGGGGAGGACTAAGGACGCTTAGTGGACCCCTCTGTGCGAGATCGTGGGTTCGAGTCCCACCTCGTGCTTCAGGGTGCGAGATCGTGGGTTCGAGTCCCACCTCGTGCTTCTGGTTGCGAGATCGTGGGTTCGAGTCCCACCTCGTGCTTCTGGTTGCGAGATCGTGGGTTCGAGTCCCACCTCGTGCTTCTGGTTGCGAGATCGTGGGTTCGAGTCCCACCTCGTGCTTCTGGTTGCGAGATCGTGGGTTCGAGTCCCACCTCGTGCTTCAGGTTGCGAGATCGTGGGTTCGAGTCCCACCTCGTGCTTTGGTTTTTTCTTCTTATCTCAGTCTCGTGTCTGCTTTTGTCGTGTCTGCTATTATTCTAGAAATGGGACAATCTGCTGGGTGTGTAGGTGTGGAACTGCTGCATTTGTGTATTCTGAGATTGTGGGTTTATTCTGGCAGTGGCTGTGAGAGGACGACTGTCTATGGCCTCACAATCTGCACCCCAAAAAGAGATGTTCCAAGGGAGACCCTGGAAGGAGTGGCCAGGGTACAGAACAGTTAAAAAGACCTGGCTGTTGCCTGGCAGAGTGAAGGAGAGAGAGAGTGTTCTCTCTGCCAGAGCAGGAGTGGATGTGGAATCCCACCCCTATCAGGAAAAAGAGTCAATGTGAAATCCGACCCCGTCAAAAAGTGGCGTTTGGCTGGTTGTGTTTGTGTCACGTGACAAGACTGTGTGTGTGTGTGTTAACCCTTTGTCGACTGTAGACTTGGACTGACGTCAGGACAAAATTTGTCAGCAATAGTTTTAAAAAAGGAAAAAAAGGGAAAAAAACTCAGTGCTGGTGAGTCCCAGACTGCTCAAAAGAGCTCTGAGATTGCAGAGCTGGGCTAAGAATTTCCGGCTTTGGCAGCGCGAGTAGGGCTTTGATAGCAGCAGTGGCGCTGAGGTTCTGGCTTCTGCAGGCACGGCAGAAGCAGAGGCTGTCTGTGCCCCGAGTTGTGAGATGCTGGTGGTGAGTGACCCCGCCTGCCGGTCCCGGAGTGGCCGTGAAGCCTGCCACAGCTGGGGAGGGGCCGACTACAGCCGCCGTCCCTCCTTTGGCCCCCCCAGAGTCTACCCGCACTCCCTTGTGCCTGCCTGACTGTGTTAATAGTTCCAATGAATAGTTCAAATGAGGTAGTTAAATAGTTAAATTGCTGCCTCTGCCTGCCTGCCAGCGTTTGTTTGCCACTCCCAGGAGTTGACGCTGCATTCCGGCGCGCGGCGGAGACTCCGCTCTGGGCTCTCCGCATCAAAGGGTTTGTTTTCAGCCTTTGCCTGCCTCTTGGGTGGGAGAAAGGCTCATTCTCCTGCCCCCTGTATCCTGTCTCTTGTAAACAGAAAAAATTGTGTTCATTTTGAGATATCAGTGTACAGCCAGATGTAAGAGCTACACTCCCTTCTCTGCCCCATGTGTTTTCTCTTCTCAGGCATCGCCCTGAGCTGCTAGCAGTGAATCTGTTTTAAGCTCCGGTGAGGGAGACATACAAGGTAAGGAGCACCTGACTGCCAGGCTCTGTTGAGGGTCTCATGTCTGTGGGGCTAGTAAATGTCCCATCAATCTGACCTAGGTAATAGGTAATAAAAAGTTATAGAAGTTAAGAAAAGGATAGAGGTCTGCAAAAAAGAACTGAGAGCAAAGCTTCAGCGGACTCAAAAGAAATAGGTTAACAGTAAAAAGAGGTAAACTATGAAAAAGTTAAGTGACAGAATATAGATGTAATAATTAGATAACATTCAAAGGAAAGAGAACAAAGAGATATATATATATAGATAGAAAGAGAAACATTATATGAGATCTCCATTGCAGTTAAAAAACAGGAGTAAAGAGAGATAAATGACAAAGACTAGAACCTAGCAAAGTGACACTTGCTAATAATACTAGCACTTAGAGATGATCTGTAAGAAATAGGGAGCCAGAAAATTTTCAAAAAAGATAAGAGAAATGAAATGCTGGTCACAAAAGTCAGGGAGACTAGAAAACTTAGTACCTGGCAACAGAAAAAAAAAAGAAAGCTTTTGGCTAAAGATCAGAGTGTTTGCTGTTGAAAAAGAAGAGCACTGGGTGAGAGACTGTCCTAACAAAAAGAAGAGGAGCCCCCCCTCATGACCAAACCCTTCACCTGTTTGTGGCTGAAAGTAAAGAAAAAGCAGAAGGGGTGCTAACACAGAAGCTGAGTCCTTAAGAGAGACTGGTGGTCTACCTGTTAAAAGCAGCTAAAAAGAGACTGTGTTTTCATATTCCTCCACTGACCAATGCAAGGCAAGTTTAAAAGGTTCCTGGACGCTACAGGTCCTTGCAGACTGTGGATTCCAGGTTTTGCTGAATTAAAAAGATAAACAGCCCTTCGTATAAAAAATAAAAAGAACAACCTTGGATGGCCTTAGATGCTATTGAGACTGCCCTAATGTTGTCCCTAACTTTGGGACTCCTAAATGTGACTGAGAACAAAAGTATTGCCAAAGAGGTTCTTACTCAGAAATTGGGACCCTAAAAGACCAGTGGCACTTGAAAAATTAGACCTGGTGACTGTAAGATGACCTGCTTGTCTGCACATAAGTGGCTTCTGGTCAAGGACGCAGATAAACTGACTCTGAGACAAAACTTGGCACATGCCCTAAAAGTGTGGTTCAGCCCCCTGACCGATGGCTGACTAATGCTCTGGAAAACATTATCAAATTGTTCCCCTGACTGATGGACATATTATCAGAGCTTTTTGTTGACTCATCACTGACATTCTGGCAGAAGGAACTTCGGCTCAGAAGGCTGAACTCTTGGCACTAACCCAAGCCCTGCGGTTGGCTGGGGACAAAGAAGAAATTCTGGCCCTCCTAGAAGCTCCTGAATGAACTGGGTTAGTTGGGGTACCGGGTATCAGCCAAGAAAGCTCAGTTATGTCGTACCGAGGTGCTGAGACGACGAAAAGCGGTGGCTCACCGAGGCCAGAAAAAAGACTGTGATGCTGATCCCAACCCCCACCACCCCGCGCCAAGTACGTGAGTTTCTGGGGACGGCGGGCTTTTGCAGAAAAGAAAAAGTCCCATTCACCTGGACTGAGGAACACCAAAAAGCCTTTGACAGCATAAAGGCAGCCCTGCTTGTTAAAGACGCTGACAAGCTTACTCTGGGTCAGCATGTGACTATACCCACTACCAGAGTTTACTGCTCCTTGGCGGATGACTCCACTCCTGTACATCAATGTGCTGATGTCCTGGCTGAGGAAACTGGAACAAGGAGAGATCTGACTGATCAGCCTTGGCCAGGTGTGCCTGCCTGGTACACAGATGGCAGCAGCTTTGTCACAGGAGCAACAGTAGTAGATGGAAAGCAGCTCATATCCATGGGGCCATCTACCAACAGAGGGGGCTACTTACCTCGGCAAGTAAAGATCAGATCAGCCTTGGCCTGAGAGTTTGAGCTGGTACACGGACGGCAGTAGCCTCGCGATTGAAGGTAAGCGGAAGGCGGGGACAGCAGTATGGTGGTGGACAAAAAGCAAGTGATCTAGGCCAGCAGCTTCCCTAAAGGGACTTCAGCCCAAAAAGCTAAACTTGTGGCTTTGATACAAGCTTTATAAAAATCTACACTGACAGCAGGTATGCTTTTGCCACTGTATGGAACAATATACAGACAAGGAGAGCTGTTGACATCTGCAGAAAAAGACGTTCTCAAAATGGATAAATGAGACTGCTCACATAGTCATCAAGAATATTATTGAAGAAAATTTTTCCAAGGTTCAGAGTGCCAAAAGCAATAGTGTCAAATAATGTTGCCCAGGTAAGTCAGGGTGTGGCCAAGCATTTAGAGGTCAAATAAAAATTACATTGTGTGTATAGACCTCAGAGCTCAGGACAGATAAAATAAATTAGTTTAAAACTCTATGACAGACCTTGACAAAATTAATCGTGGAGACTGGCATGGACTTGGTGTTCCTTCCCTATGCCCTATCTCTTGATTCAGTTTTACTCTGTTTAAAATCCTTTATGAGACTCCTATGCCCATTATGGTCTTAAATGATGTGTTTAAACCTATGTTGTTATAATAATGATCTGTATGCTAAGTAAAAAGGCTTGCAGGTGGTCTGGTCATAACTGGGAAAAATTGGACTGAGTACGCGGACGACATTGCTCCAGGGATCCCAACAGCTGAGACAGTGAACGAGCTGGGTATCCCAAGGACATCTCACCAGTTCCAGCCAGAGATCTGATCTACGTGCACCTACATCATGCCCAGACCCTCAAGCCTCGCTAAAAGGGCCCCTGCCTAGTTCTGTTTACTAATGCTTCTTGTTCTGTTTTTGTTCCCATGTTAAAATAGAGTCTTTCATTTGGTGCATTATGCAGTATCTGAAATTCTAAGATTAGAATTATTTACTAAAAGAAGGGGGGAATGAAAGAGGAAAATTACTGACCACCAGAACACTCACCCCAGAGTACATTCTGAACTCTCACACCAGAGTCAGACCCCCTCTCAAATGAAAACTGTTCCGGGGACATTTCTGAGATAAGGGTTTCCTGGAACGAACCCAGTCCTACCCCTCCCAACTAAGGACTGTGCCAGGGACATTTTTGAGATAAGGGTGTGAGTAAAAACCTCAGTTCCAATGAATCAAGTACATGGCCAAAGTGTGGGACGCGGTTGCAAAAGCACTTTGGAAAAACCCTTGGCTGAATCACTTAGTGACGTAAAACCTGTATTTTCCCTGCCCTGCTCCCCCCCCTTGCCTCCTACCTATAAAAGCTTGTGAAAAGTTTGGGCTAATCGCCGGATCTCCTCTGCACCTTGCAGGCTGCATGAGGTCCGACCCCAGATATCTGGTATATGTGCTTTTTGTTTGTTTTGTTTGCTTTCTTGTCGTTGTTGTATTAAATCTTACTCCCTATACATCTTAAGTACCGGTCTCAGTGTCTTCTTGGGTGCGCGGCTGACCCGAGGCTTGAGTAAGTGCCTCCCTTTGGGAGTTTTGGAGTCTTTCACTTTGAGATTATTAATTGAGAACAAACTGTGGGAAACCAGACCCTCAACAACTCTCACCCTGAAGATTTGGCTGACCCTTTGATGGGAGTTATGTCACCCTCTCCTTCATGTCTCCACTTGGCACCTGGGACTGTTTAGATAGAGCCAATATTCCAGGATAAGCTGCAAGATGTTTGAAGCCTGCAATCAGCATCTGCCCCAGATGTCCATCCCTTTCTCTGTACTTTTATAATACTCCCTTGACCCCTCCCTATTTTCTCTCATTCTGTGCTTATAATCAGGCTTCTAGACTCCATTAAACAGACCTTGACAACACTTTGCTTGGTCTGGCTCCCTTTTCTCTGCCTGTTTCTCTTTCAGGCCTCGGTCCTCCTTGACCCAGGGAATTACTAAGTCCTACTGTTGGGACACGTGCACAAGGAGACCAGGTGCTGGCACTGACTGTAAGGGACTTGTGACCCTGGTCAGGCCTGGTTTTCTGCTTCCCTAATGCTGTCTCAGGTCCCACGCAATTGGATTGGAACAAAAGTTGTGTTCCACTCACCAGAGGTCCTAAGATTGTGTGGAGAGTCCTCTAGGGACCTTGGGGGTGTCTGCCAACTCCGCGCACAAGGTATCCCGGTGCTTGCGCCAACTAGAAAGAACTTGTCTGAAGTTCTTATAATAGAGATCCATCACTTTCTTAGTTAGAGTCACACCAAGGTATTTTATATTATTTGTGACTACTGTGAAGAGTGTTGTTTCCCTAATTTCTTTTTCAACCTATTTATCCTTTGTGTAGAGAACAACCACTGATTTGTTTGAGTTAATTTTATATCCAGCTACTTGACAGAAGCTGTTTAATCAGGTTTAGGAGCTCTCTGGTGGAATTTTTAGGATCACTTTTATATAGTATCATATCATCTGCAAATAGTAATATTTTGACTTCTTCCTTTCCAATTTGTATCCCCTTGAACTCCTTTTGTTGTTTAATTGCTCTACCTAGGACTTTAAGTACTATATTGAGTAGGTAGGGAAAAAGTGAGCAGCCTTGTCTAGTCCCTAATTTTAGGGGGATTGCTTCAAGTTTCTATGCATTTAGTTTGATATTTGCTACAGGTTTGCTGTAGATTGCTTTTTTTATGTTTAGGTATGTGCCTTGAATTCCTGATCTTCCCAAGACTTTTATCATGAATGGGTGTTGGATTTTGTAAAATGCTTTCTCAGCATCTAACAAGAAGGTCATGTGGTTTTTGTCTTTGAGTTTGTTTATAAAGTAGATTACATTGATGGATTTCTGTATATTAAACAATTCCTGTATCCCAGCCTACTTTATCATAATGGATGATTGTTTTGATGTGTTCTTGGATTAGGTTTGCAAGAATTGTATTGAGTATTTTCACATTGATATTCATAAGGGAAATTGGTCTGAAGATCTCTTTCTTTGTTGGTCTTTAGGTGGTTTAGGTATCAGAGTAAATGTGGCTTCATAGAATGAATTGTGTAGAGTACCTTCTATTTCTACTTCATGAAATAGTTTGAGGTTAATTGGAATTAGGTCTTCTTTGAAGGTCTGATAGAACTCTACATTAAAGTACTGGGCTTTTGGGAGGGAAGGGGTTGTGAAAATATTAATGACTGCTTCTATTTTTTTAGGGCATGTGGGGCTTTTTAGATCATTAATCAGATACTGATATAACATTGATACCTGGTATCTGTCTAGAAATTTGTTCATTTCATCCAGATTTTCCAGTTTTGTTGAGTATAGCCTTTGTAGTAGGATCTGATGATGCTTTGGATTTCCTCAGGTTCTGTTGTTATGTGTCCTTTTTCATTTCTGATTTTGTTAATTAGGATACTGTCCCTGTGCCCTCTAGTTATTCTGGCTAAGGGTTTATCTATCTTGTTGATTTATTCAAAGAAACAGCTTATGGTTTGGTTGATTCTTTGTATAGTATTTTCTGTTTCTACTTGATGGATTTCAGCCCTGAGTTTATTATTTCCTGCCGTCTACTCTTTTGGGTGAATTTGCTTCCTTTTGTTCTAGAGCTTTTAGGTGTGCTATCAAGCTGCTAGTGTGTACTCTCTCTAGTTTCTTTTTGGTAACACTCAGAACTATAAGTTTTCCTCTTAGGATTACGTTCATTGTGTACCATAAGTGTGGGTATGTTGTGGCTTCATTTTCATTAAACTCTAAAAAGTCTTTAATTTCTTTCTTTGTCTCTTCCTTTACCATGTTATTATTGAGGAGAGTGCTGTTCAGCTTCTACATCAACGCTGGCTTTCTATTATTTATGTTGTTATTGAAGATCAGCCTTAGTCCTTGGTGATCTGAGAGGATGAATGGAATAATATCTGTATTTATGTATCTGCTGAGACCAGTTTTGTCACCAATTATATGGTCAATTTTTGAGGAGGTACCATGAAGTGCTGAGAAGAAGGTATATTTTTTTGTTTTAGGGTAAAATGCTCTGTAGATATCTGTTAAATCCATTTGTTTCATAACTTCTATTAGTTTCACTGTGTCTGTTTAGTTTCTGTTTACGAGATATGTCCATTGATGATAGTGGGGTGTTAAAGTCTCCTCCCTATTATTGTGTGTGCTGCAATGTGTGCTTTGAGCTTTACTAAAGTTTCCTTAATGAGTGTGGTTGCCCTTGCGTTTGGAGCATAGATATTCAGAACTGAGAATTCATCTTGGTAGATGTTACCTTTTGATGAGTTTGAAGTGCCCCTCCTTGTCATTTTTGATAACTTTGGATTGGAAGTCAATTTTATTCGATATTAGAATGGCTACTCCAGCTTGTTTCTTTGGACCATTTACTTGGAAAATTGTTTTCCAACCTTTAACTCTGAAGTAGTGGCTCTTTTCCCCTGAGATGGGTTTCCTGTGTGCAGCAATATGTTGGGTCCTGCTTATGTAGCCAGTCTGTTAGTCTATGTCTTTTTATTGCAGAATTGAGTCCATTGGTGTTAAGAGATATTAAGGAAAAATAATTGTTTCTTCCTGTTATTTTTCTTTTTAGAGTTGGGATTCTGTTCTTGCTGCTATCTTCTTTTAGGTTTGTTGAAGGTTTGCTTTCTTACTTTTTCTAGGGTATCATTTCACTCCTTGTGTTGTAGTTTTCCCTTTATTATCCTTTGAAGGGCTGGATTCATGGAATGATATTGTGTGAATTTGGTTTTGTCATGGAATACTTTGGTTTCTCCATCTATGGTAATTGAAAGTTTTCCTGATTATAGTAGCCTGGGCTGGCATTTGTGTTCTCTTAGGGTCTGTATAACATCTGTCCAGGATCTTCTGGCTTTCATAGCCTCTGTTGAGAAATCCATTGTAATTCAAATAGGTTTTCCTTTATATGTTACTTGACCTTTTTCCCTTACTGCTTTTAATATTCTATCTTTATTTAGTTCATTCATTGTAATGATTATTATGTGTCAGAAGGAATTTCTTTTTGGTCCAGTCTATTTGGAGTTCTGCAGGCTTCTTGTATGTTCATGGGCATCTCTTTCTTTAGGTTAGGGAAGTTTTCTTCTATAAATTTGTTGAAGATATTTGCTAGCCCTTTAAGTTGAAAATCTTCATTCTCACCTAACCTATTATCCTTAGGTTTGGTCTTCTCATTGTGTCCTGGATTTCCTAGATGTTTTGAGTTAGGATCTTTTTGCATTTTGCATTTTCTTTGATTGTTGTGCCCATGTTCTCTATGGAATCTTCTGCACTTGAGATTCTCGTTTCCATCTCTTATATTCTATTGCTAATTCTATGGTTCTTGATTTCTTTCCTAGTATTTCTATCTCCAGAGTTGTCTCCCTTTGTGATTTCTTTACTGTTTCTACTTCCATTTTTAGACCCTGGATGGTTTTGTTCAATATTTCCCCTGTTTGATAGTGTTTTTCTGTAACTCTTAAAGGGATTTTTGTGTCTTCCTTTTAAGAGATTCTAACCTGTGTTCTCCTGTATTTCTTAATGTCCTCCATCATCAATATCACTTTTTGCAGATTATATGAAGTCTGGTGTTTTCTCTCTCTCTCTCTCTCTCTCTCTCTCTCTCTCTCTCTCTCTCTCTCTCTCTCTCTCTCTCTCTCCTCTCTCAGCAAACATTAATTTACTGTAGCTTTTCTTATAGAACTGATGTTTTGTCAGAGATACAAGTTTTGTGAAATGTCATACAGAGGTTTGGATGAGGTACTACATCTGTAGGTTATTATTAGTAGTATAAATAATTCTATAGTATCAAATCTCCCCATACATGAGCATGGGAGATATCTCTTCCCATCTTTTAGTATCTGCAACTTCATTTTTAGTGTTTTAAAGTTTTTATTGTAAATGTCTTTCACTTCTTTGGTGTTCTGATGTGTTATTTAATTTTTACATCAACCTAATACAAAGTAGAGTCACTGTGGAATCATGAAACTAAGTTGAGAAAATGCCTCAATCCAATTTCACAATTTCTTGATTGAAGATTGAAATAAGTGGCGTGACACTCTGAGTTGATGGTCCTTAGTACAATAAGAAACTAGTCTAAACCAGTGATGGAATACAAGCTGGTAATCAGTACCCCTCTGTTGCCTCTGCATCAGTTCCTGCCACCAAATCTCTGCTCTGAATTCCTTCAGGGATAAACTGTGATGAAGAATTGTAAGCTGATTAAACTCTTTCCACTTTCTATATTCATATAGGGTTTATGAACACATGATAAAATCATCTAGTATTGGACCTATGTTTTTAGGGCTGACCCTTTAGGATTGGGTAGCCTATGTGGAAACTCATGACTAAAAGCCAATTTTCTTTGGTCATGGTATTTTATCAAAACAATAGAAGTCCTAATTAAGACAACTGGTTTCTTCATTTAATTTTAAAACTACCTTTATCTATTTTTATTCTTTAATCATTTTTTTACAGTCCAGACTATATCCTCTTTGAATCTGCCCCATCTGCTCCCCATCCCAAACCTCCCCCTCCCATTTCCAAGAGGATATCCCCACTCCCCACCCTCACCACACCAGGTCTCCACATACCCTGGGGCCTCAAATCTCTCAAGAGTTAGGCCCATATTCCCACACTGGGGCCAAACCAGGCAGTCCTTTGCTATATATGTCTTGGCAGCATGATATTGGCTGGTGTATGCTACCTGGTTGGTGGCTCAGTGTATGAGAGTTCTTGGGGGTCCAGTCAGTTGAGACTGTTAGTCTTCCCATGGGGCCACATTTCTCCCAGCTTCTTCCAGCTTTTTCCCAATTCAACCACAGTGGTCCCTAGCTTCAGATCATTGTCTGGGTCTCTCAGCAGCCATCCATGCTAGGCTCCTGTCTGTAAGCACACCACAGCATCAGTATCAATATCAAGGCCCTGATCCTTTTCTTGAGTTGTGTCCATCTTTATCTTAACCTAGATTTCATTATAAATTTGATAGAATCTAGAGTCACTTGGGAAGAGATACTCAACTGAAGGATTGTTTCCATCAGATCTCAGTGGCCATGACATGAGAGACTGTCTTAATGAATGACTGATGCAAGAGAGCCCAGTTCACCACATGTGACACAGTCTCTAAACAGGAATAAGAATGTGAACTGACCATGATCCACAAAATAAACGAGTAAGAAAAACTTCTCAATGGTTTGTGCTTCTGTTCCTAATCTCTTCCTTCTCTCCCCTTTCAAAGATGGAATGTATAAGTCAGTACTAATATAAATCCTTTCCTCCCAAAAGTAACTTTTGATCATTGTACTCACACAGAAACAGAAGGCAAATGAATTCTTGGTGAGGCTAATTCCCAATCTTTGCTGTTTACTTTTCTTTGAAGCAATTTTGAATGAAATTATTTTCCTAAATTCTTTCTTGGTGTGTTTCTAATTTCTATCAACAAGACATCATTTCCTGACAAGAATATACGGATCTTTTTCCTGTTTGTTTACATTTAACTTCTGTCTCTTTATGATCTTGTCTACATGCTTCAAGCCCAATATGAAAAAAGAGCTGAGAAAATGAACAACACCCTTGTCTTGCTCCTGACTGTAGTGAAATATTTCAGTTGTTAAACATGTATTATATTGGTGACTATAGGTTTGCTGTACTTAACATTCATTATTTTGTTTGAATTTGTTTATATGGTGGATTAAATTAATGGGTTTCCATGCCTGCACCCCTGGAATGAAGTCCACTTATTCATGGACACCGTTTGTTTATATGTGTTCTTGAATTTGATTTGCAAGTATTTTATTGAGTATTTTTGCATGGATATTCATAAGGGAAATTATTCTAATGGTCCCTTTTTTTTTGTTCGGTCTTTGTGCAGCAGCATAACTGTCACTTCATAGAATGAATTAAGTAATGTTTCTTCTGTTTCTACTTTGTGGAATACTTTGAAAACTATTGGTACTTGGTCTTCTTTGAAGATGTGGTAAAATTCTGGACTAAAAGCATCTGGCCCTGGGCCTTTTTTAGTTGGGAGACTTTTAGTGACTGCTTATATTTCCTTAGAGGTTATGGGATGTTTAGATGGTTTATCTGATACTGATTTAAATTTGTTACATAGTATGTGTGTAGAAAATCATCCATTTCACCTAGAATTTCAGTTTTCTTGAGTATATTGTTTTGTAGTAGGATCTGATGACTTTTTGAATTTCTTCAGGTTCTGTTGTTTTGTCTCCTTTATCAATTCTGATGTTAGTAATTTTGATACTGCTACTGGATCCTCAGTTTGGCTATAGGTTTATTTCTCTTGTTGATCTTCTCAAAGAACCACCTCTGCAGCCAACCATCCTAGAACTCCATGATCTCTTTGAACTTTCAATGTGGTTAACAAGCAACACATGTATTTAATCTGATCTGTAGCCTCCCATAAACCTGAAGCAGGCTAAACCAGAACTTGACCTTGCTGCCACTAAGGAAATTATCTAGGGTGGAGCCTTCCTCCCTAGATCACTCTATTGTTCTGCCACTGCTGCTGTTCCTCTTCAAGATACTGCTACCTGCTGAGAGCCCCCCCCCCCACTCGGGAGCTATTCCAGAGATTATGTCCTATCCTGCCCGTCTTCACCTGCAGCTGGTTCCAAGCTCCAAAGATGAATTGGTGGAAATGGACTCTCCTCGCAACCCCCCCTTTTATTAAGCGTGTCTGCCATTAAAAATTTGAACCTTCATCAGAACACTGTCTTGGTTCCATATTTCTCTTGTAGCCTAGTTTCCCTCTCTTTCAGCACTGGTCTGCTATTCAGGTGTACTCATCCTTGTGAGCCACTGGAAAGCTCACAATGCTGATCCATCTAAGTGGCTAGTGAATGGGAAGAGAGATTGAGGGGTTGGCAATCATCCTGGTGCAGCACCTTTATCATAGTCTTAAATAGGAGCCTGGCCCATTCTTTCACAATTGGGATAGTAGCTCCTAAGATTCAACAAGAGGTCATGAAGATTGAAATGCATCCAGGACTTTATAGGTGCCTTTTGTGAAGCTCAAGACCAGGTTATTTTCTATGTAGCACTTTTGCATAAAGTTGAGAGACAGGAGATATCCCTCAGAAGGTCCACCATTTAGAGAGGAAGAAAGCAGAAGCAGTTTGGTCTTCTGTGATTGTCCTAACCTTGAGGCTTCCACTTAAGTGAGGGCATCTGAATTATCTCCCAACTCTTTAACCTCATGAATCAAAGCTACAGCTTCTTTAAAATCCTTCATTAGCCTGTACCAGATGCTTCCTTTTCAATCCACTAGGCATGCTTTTCCCAAACTACAATTTCTACAGTGTGTGATATAAATTTTTTTTCACACATCATTTTGTCTAACCTCACTGGGAATAGGAATTTTAGATTCAACCAATGAGCTCTATTTTCAATATGTAATCCTTTGTGCTTGACAAACTATAAATCGCTTTCTGCTTCTTACATTTTGTATATATTTCAGAATAGATTCAATAAAATTCCTTTCTAGTAATCCATAAATCACTTTAATGAAATACTATATTTTGTGTGAATATATTAGAATCAAATTATTCTTATTTGCAACAAAATATTTGACTAAGATATTCCTGCAACAGATTCAAGCTATCATGATGCTCTCTGTCAATGAAGCTAACTAACCATGGGACCTCTGGACCTAGGAACTAACGTAAATCTTTCTCTTCTTAAAGAGACTCTCTCATGTATTTGCCACATAGTAAAAGAATGTGATACAAGTCAGGATTAGTGGTGCACACTGTTAATCCCAGCACTCAGGAATCAGAGCCACGATAGTCTGTGGCCAGTCTGATCTACATAAGTGAGCCCAGGATACCCACGACTATTTAGATAGACCCTGTGTCAAAATAACAACAGCAAAATTTCCAAAACAACAAATGAATATAACATACACCACGATCATTTAAAGTGCCATTGATTTATTTGTGCTTACAAGGACAGTATATGTTATCTTAACCAAATGGCTATACAGTAAAGGATTGTCTTCAGGGCCTGGTGTTACTAGTACATATTAGAAGGGACTAATTCGAGAAACTCATATGTATGAAGCATACCCTTGGATGGGATAAGCTTCCTGCTTTTTCTTCTCTTTCATCCAGTAATTGTGGAGAGAACTATTTGCTCTGCCATATTTTAAAATGTGTATTGCAAAACTGTAAGCCAACAGTACATTTACAACAGTTGAAACCACAAACAAAAATCAATTTTTGATCTGAATAAATTAACCATTTTGGGTATTTAGTTACAATGATGTAAAGCAGAACATGTGGGTTCCATTTGATGACTGTTATGAATACTGCTACTGTGAGGATATTTTCATGTGTTGAACAATCTTTCCATTCCAAAAGTAAACCCTACCCATTCATATCACAAGTTTGGCTGTATTTCATAAGGCCACTACCATATGTATACATGATCCAAATTTATTAAACATTTTGTCTACAGTTGCTTTACTAATTACATTCATTCTTCATTGAAAATTTTGGATTCACCTTTATTTCTAGTTATTAAAGTGACTTCATATTAAATGTTTAACCATTACATTGATATGGTATGATTTCAATTAGTGATACATGAAAAGAGAACTGTTTTCATCCTTTTACCCTGTGATTAAACTGACAATTATTTAATTTTTGATTTTTATGTCTTTGGCAAACTGAGACCTGTTAACACTGTTTTTAAAAAGCATATGAAATTTGTTTATATATGCCGTTTGTCTTTATGTCACACAGCATATTCTATCAAACTTACTGATTTTGAACAAAATTAACTGTAGTTTAATTACAAGAATAAAGGGATTTCTAAATGATTGTTTGACCCTGAATTAATTGAAAGGAAAAATGTGAACTATAGAATACTCAAAAAAATATATCTATGAACTGTGTTTTATGCTTTCTGTTATATCATTTGTTTGTTTTCTTGTTTTTGATTTTTGGGTTTGTTTTGTTTTTAGTTTTTTTCTGTGTTTTTGTTAATGAAACCAATGCTCATAGCTCCCTTTGAAAGTCATGTTATGGCAAACAATCTAGGCATAAGTTATTCATTTTGTAGATAAATTTTTCTTTAAAATTAATAGTTAAATGAGAGAATACATTAATTTTAATATTAAACTACATCCTCTTCATAGTACATTTTCATATTCACATGGAGATTAAAGTTCTACTTCTCATTTATATCCCAGATGAATTTTAAGGGGATGTTTTTCATGTTCATATGAAATATCTTGTCAAATCTTTCATTTTGATCCACAGTCAAATGATGTTTCCAGTCTCCAACGATACCTAATAGGAGAAGCACAGAGCAGTCTCTACATAAACAGTACTCTACTGTCTTTAACTCACATTGCATATCACTAAGTTCTCAGTAGGGATCAGGTGGATACCTCTCCTTTTATCACTGATCAGTAAACTAAACTTCCCTTTAGGAGCATAGTATATATATATATATATATATATATATATATATATATATATCACTAGTTACTACTACCTAACCATACCAATTTTTAGAAAAAAAAAAAACTTCATTAAATGTTAAACTATATTAGAACCTTAAAGCTATATTTTGCCATCTAACAATTCTTAACTTAAAAAAAATACTATATTTCAAAGAAACCTCATGAGATACATATGAGACTTTTCCAAACACACACACACACACACACACACACACACACACACACACACACACACACAAATGAATTTTCATGGTTTCAGCAAGTAAAATCAAAGTGACACAGTGTGTCAGAAGAGCCAATGTCATAATTCTACTGGACAGGAATTTTAAATAGTCAGTTGGTAATGGCACATGCCTTTAATCACAGCATGTGGAGGGCAGAGACAAGCAGATTTTTGTGAGTTCAAGGGCAACATGGTCTGCAGAGTGAGTTTCAGGACATACAGGGCTACACAGAGAAACCCTATCTTGAAAAAAAAACAAAGTAAATCAAATAAAAACAAAACAAAACAGAATTTGGAAGGATCACTACTATATCATTTAAAGGCAAATAGTCATTTGGGATCTACAGCTGTCCGAGATGAGAACATTAAATTATTGTTTGCATTTGGAACAGATGGTGAGCTATTCTCGGTAAGACATTTGGTCTTATTGAGAATGAGATATGAGAGTTGACATTAAGTGGCAGAACAGACAAAGAAGAAGAGTTCCTGAAAAATATAAAAAT
Organism: Mus caroli; assembly: GCF_978045245.1. Classification (NCBI taxonomy): domain Eukaryota; kingdom Metazoa; phylum Chordata; class Mammalia; order Rodentia; family Muridae; genus Mus; species Mus caroli. The sequence goes on from NW_028227264.1 coordinate 31,810,045, forward strand.
CCAGAGATAATACAATATAACCCAGTGCCCATAATAATGATGTTTGAAGAGCATTATAAGAAATTTTCTTTCTTATCCACACCTACTGGCTTATAATGAGATTATAAGAATGTATAATGCCTTTGATAAAATTCAATTCATACCACATAAATGTATTAAGACATCATTCAAATTTTATAATAAACTATCTCAAACATGGAGAAACACTTTAAATCTAATCCTCAAGTTACAAACATTGGGAGGGGTTTGTTGCAGAGACAAGAAGAATATCAATTCAAGCCTTGGTTGCCTGGGTTATACTGTAGTTCTCTCTCTCTCTCTCGCTCTCTCTCTCTCTCTCTCTCTCTCTCCCTCTCTCTCTCACAGACACACACACATACACATATATACAATCATGCATGCACACACATACATGCATGCTTGCACACTCATGTCACCACCACTAACACCAGCAACACCAGCAACAAACCAGATCAAAGCAAAATAACAGAACAACAGCACAAGATAAATTATAATCTTCACTTCTAACACATCTCTCAACTAGAATAAAACTGCTGATACACTTTAAAAAGTTGATTTGTGTGGGCCAAAATGAAGGAAAGTCATATTTATATAGTAAGTGAAATTGACAGATTTTGCACTAAAACACTACTAGAAACTTAGGCCCTCTGTTAGCTAAAATATTTGATTCTTCCAAATATTATCAGCTTGAGAAATATTTTGGAAACGCAGATTATTACTACTGCATATAAACACTTGAGGGAACACACAACATATTTGCTACTACAGACCACTGGATATCACCTTTGCGAAGGAAACTTCCCGTATTATTTTTTGTTCCAAATTCATATTTCATAATGTGTTCATAGTTTGCTCGTGGGTCAGCTTTCATTTTCTGAAAGGTAGCTTGTCTTAAAACAGCATCCAATTCTTCTTCACTCAGTTCTTTCTCCAGAAAACTGCAGATTTTAAGCACTGAGCTTCTGAGGTCCTGAAATAGTCATCAGCTGAGAAATTACTGACCTTATGAATTACAGCCAAACTTGTGATATGAATGGGTAGGATTTACTTTTGGAATGGAAAGATTGTTCAACACATGAAAATAGCACAGAAACAGGGTGAAGCAAAATACTGAAATCATTATTTAAGGTCAATGATAAAGAATAGGCCTTTAATAAAACACAATGTTTTGAGACTTTGTATTCTAAGCTAGCTGCTTAGTACACTAGGCTGCTTTCAAAGTTAGAATGGTGTTCCTGTTTAGTGTTCCATGTATGGGGCAACTACAATATCTCAACATCTTTCTGTAAAATAAAAACTGCCAAGTAATGGAAGAAGGAAAGTACCGCAACACAAAACACTGTATATTAAATACTTGTAGCTAAAAGTCACATGGTTGAGGAGAATGTGGTCATTTTCACCTGAGGTCTGGAATAAGCCATATTTCATCCTTTCTATTTAGCACATTACTGGTAAATAGGCAGATCATTTGGCCAATGAATAGAAACTTAGGATCTGAATTAGAGACAAAAAAGTACAATTTTCTCCTTAAAGCAGAGAGAATGGTCTCATAAGTATAAAACTAGCAAAAGCGCATACACAGAAAACTACTAGAGCAAGAAGTTAACAAAGTTTTCAGATATTAAATAAAAAAATCAACACACAAATATTAGTTTAAATTCTAAATAGCAGCAGTGGGTTATCTGAAACAAAATAAGAAAAAATACATGAACTTTGTAATCGTAGCATTAATAAAAAATAAAATAAAATAAATATTAAGACTAATAAAAAAACCTATGATTTAAGTTTGATAAATTTACAAAGGTGAGTGGCAGATCTATTGATATAAACAAAACTTTGATGAAAGAAATAAAAAACAAAAATACACAGAACACTATTTTTCATGCATGGATTGGGCAGTCATTTTAAACATGGCTATGCACAGTGATTCACAAATTCAATGCAGTCTTTATTAAAGATTCAAGAAGCTTTTTACTTTTGAGGAAAAAAGAGAAAGAAAAGAAAATCTTTCAAAGATGTATATGAAAGCTCAAAGAATCTGAACAGCTAGTCTTGCAATAGAAGATTAAATTTGCAGGAGTCATATTTTCAGATTTCAAAATTACTTCATTATATTTTACATATCTTGATTATTTATGCATTTATGCATAGTACCTGTTTATTTTAGTATCACACATTGTCTCAGAGGACAACTGGTAGGACAACTGCTGATTCTCTCCTTCTACTGTGTGTCTTGACAATTGAATGTAAATCATCATAATAGGCAGCAAGCCCCTTAAGTCACTTAATGATCATCTCTACACAGAAAAATCAGCTCAGTTTTATGGTACTCTTAACAGTGTGGTAATAACTTCAATGATGTGATAGGACAGAATAGAATTCACAAGAATCATCTCTTACTTAAAGTGGCAAATGATTTTTGATATGACTGCTAAGGACATTAAATGGGAAAGACCAATTATCTGGTACAGGGATGGGTTTGCAGATGGGTACAAGAGGATTTTGGCCCTGCTAAATTGGCTTATGCTGTGGATTTCTGTTTGTACTTTGATGCTAATTCTGCTCCCTCAAAAAAGGTGCCCTGATTATGTGTAGATCACTTATTCATGATATTTCAGGTGAAACCTCTCCCCTTGTTAACTGGTCAAATGAAGGCTACAGCCTGTGATTGACTAGTGGAAGGAAAAGGTGGAGCTGGGAGTTTTTGAAAGGGAGAGAGAGGAAGGGGAAGAGGAGATCAGGTGATGAGGGAGAGAAAGGAGGTCAAAAAAGAAGAGGTTGTAGGAAGATGGAGCAGTAACATATGGCCTGGAGGAAGCACAAGTAGCAATGGATTTTGTAGCTGAGGAAGAGTAGTGTAGTAGTATATCTGCCCAATCTAGGTATGCAGTTTTTACATAATATAACTGAGTCGTGTGTTCTTTGCACAGGCTTATTGGGGTTAGAGATTTACTGTAACAATTTGGAGACCATCATATTGATTAGAACCCAACTAACCTGAGATAAAAGTTCAATGCCACTCCAACACCCACAAATAAGTGGCTGGGGCAGTGATCTAGGCTGCAGCAGTGTGTAGATTGAAAGCTGACTGGGTCTGAGGGGCTTACAAAGAACTGCAGAGAGGCTCATTCCTCAAGCCCCAGAAAAACAGGTATGGCTGGTGGCAGCATCCCAGCCTAGAGCTGATATTGGGCATCACTGTGTAGGACTCTAAGGGAAGGTCTGGGAACCCAGGAGCACAACTGTCTATGAGGTGGATTTTGGGCAAATACAGTGAACGGATCAGAGCATCTATGCCTGAGAGAGAGCCACCCCTTCCCCCATATTCTATGTGTGTACAGAGGAAATGCACTGGGCTTTCCCAGCTACTTGTGCTTCTGTTACATCAGCACATAAGCATATGCTGCCACCTGCAATCCAAACAAAGGACAGAAAGCCAGCTAAGTGGCACTCCTTTCTACAGAAAGCCCCTCCCTGTAAACAAAGGAATTGGAGAAGGCTACATGGTTCTGAATCAAGCAGTAGATGGACTTTAGGGGAAGATATTTTGAACTGTTCAACAGGGATGAATTTAAAGGAAACACACATTCTGTTATTTACTGGTGTTTCAATAGTTAGTCTCTTGATTTGCTATGGCTTCTCAAAAGACAGGGCCCTAGGTAAAAAAAAAAAAAAAAAAAAAAAAAAAAACTTAGAAAAGAGATTAGAGGAAACACTAGAACTAAAGGTTCAGGATTTTATAGGTCAAAATATGTTAAGTCTAGAGGATAATTTACTAAAGATAGTAAATCAAAATAAGGCAGAGGCAAGACTTGCAAAAGAGAGAAAGAGAGGGAGACAGAGAGAGAGAGAGAGGGAGAGAGAGAGAGAGAGCACATTTACTTGTGGCCAACCTAAAAAACATCCTAAAGATTTATCTGGAAGATATGCTCCAATAATCTTTTTTAAAACAGAGAGAACTTGTCCTGCATGGTCAGTTATGGGCTGTGGCTCTAACTGTTCACATTTTACAGTAGATTCATGTTAGTTGGTAGCTTTTATTAAGAACTGAGCATGTATACACTAGCAAGAATTTGCTGAAAGGACCCAGATATAGCTGTCTCTTGTGAGACTATGCCGGGGCCTAGCAAACACAGAAGTGGATGCTCACAGTCAGCTAGTGGATGGATCACAGGGCTCCCAATGGAGGAGCTAGAGAAAGTACCCAAGGAGCTAAAGGGATCTGCATCCCTATAGGTGGAACAACATTGTGAACTAACCAGTACCCTGGAGCTCTTGACTCTAGCTGCATACGTATCAAAAGATGGCCTAGTCAGCCATCACTGGAAAGAGAGGCCCATTGGACATGCAAACTTTATATGCCCCAGTACAGGGGAACGCCAGGGCCAAAAAAATGGGAATGGGTGGGTAGGGAACTGGGGGGGAGGGTATGGGGGACTTTTGGGATAGCAATGGAAATGTAATTGAGGAAAATATGTAATAAAAGTATTAAAAAATTAAATTGCTAAAGAAAAATTGTTTATCTCCTATTGCTAAGGATGTTGCTAAATCTTATTTATGGATTATGACAAATGGATAGAAGATACTTTTAAAGGAAAATTACCAATGTTTACATTTGCACCCCAATTTAAAATGAAATGTTATTCATATTTGCATGCTAATTACATATTAAAATGATAAAATGCAAAACATTAAAAAAAAAAGAACTGAGCATGGAAGACTATGAGAAAATGGATCATCATGCCAGCTATAGTATCCCTGAGGCTATAGCTAATGGAAATGATGCTGCCATTTAAAGCCTTATTGTTATCTAGTGCTAATGTTCTGTATTTACAACCACAAGACAAGGACTCAGCCTATAGTCCTTCAATAGACTGAAGAGTAAAGAATTTATGATACATGTCATATACTATACTTATGAAATAAATTATTACTCATACATAACAATAAGATGAAATTCTGTCACATGCATGAATGTATGAAGCTATGGGCTAAGTTAAATAAGCCAGAACAAATGCCATGTGTGATCTCATATTTTGAAAATTACAGTAGAATTGTGATTAATAATGATTTGGATTAACAGTGATTGGGAAAGGTTTTACGGGAAGAACAGATGACAATTCAAGAAGAGTGGATAGATGAGTATTCTGTTTAATACATACTCTATTCATATGCAGGAACACCACACTAGACACCATTAGTATATGTAATTATCCTGAAATAATCAAGTATTTATGAATGAAAGCCATTGCTGCTGTGAAAGTTTGAGATTGGTTTTACGCATGTGGTTGTAAAAGAAGGGACCAGGAAAGACTACTGAACAGAGAAAAGAGAGTACTGGGGAAGTCCAGTCAATGATCAAAGGCAAGAGATTAGGAATCTTCTCCAGCAAAGAAAAAAACCAAGGAAGAGTTATATATGGAGATACCAGGGAGAGTGAGCTTTCAAACAAGAGGAAAACAAAGTAAAATATCATGTAAAACTGACCCTCAAGAGACGTGAGGCCCCGGGTAGGAGAAATGCCTGGCAGTGTGTGGAGTAGGACATCCTCTTGGAGACAGGGGGAAGGGGGAATGGGATGAGGAACTGTTAGTTGAGCAGCTACAAGGGGGTTAATGACTGCATTTAAAAAAAAAAGAGTAATTAAAAACTACAATTTTCCCATCTTACCTTCTTCATGTCTTCAAAGCTTATGAACATTATATTGAAATCATGTCTGTGTTCATACCAGCCTCTTATGTGGTCAAACCAAATGTTTACTCCCCCTGCAATGAAAGGTAATGAGTAAGAATGGTGAGCTGTGTGTGCCTGTAGGAAACAACAAACTTGACCCTCTTTTCTGTGAATGTTCAGAAATAAAACAGAGTTGTTGCAGTGGACATCTGTGTCACTATTTAAAATGTTTAGTGTTTTGGGGAACAGTTAGCTGACATTTGTCAAAATCCCCTATATAAAGTAACCAAAAGTAGCAAGGAAGCAATACCCAAGAGCCCAAGGCTGAAGATGGCTTTACTAATACAAAATCCAAATAACATATGTCTATGCTTATGTTTCATTTTCCTCCATGTCTCTATTTCTCCTCTTGTTTGATAAGATATCTGAGCAACAATGTTCACTGTGTGTGGTGGCACAAAATATGACTATCCTCTTACAAATGATTGGGACACTGGCTCCACACTCAATGAACCTCTTGCATTAATTATTCCACCTAAGTAGTGGAATGAACAATTCTTCAGTTGAATTTAAATCCTTACACAGGACCATGAAAAACATACACTCGTCCTCAAAATTCACTGGGCCAGAATGGTTCACTCTATGGTTATCTCTAGCTGGAAGTAATTTATAGAATAGCTATAAACAAAATACTTCCTTTGTGACCTTGACAATCCAGTGGTGTACAAAGATAGAACAGTTATTCAATTGGAGGCAGATGGATTTGACATAAAATTGTCACTCAAGATGAATTGTTTGGGGTTTGTTTTTTGTTTGTTCATTTGTTTGTCATTATTGTTTTTATTTCTTCTTTTCATTTTCCTTTCTCAGAATTGAAACATGGATTTTCATTTCATTGGCATGTTCCATTTCTTTAAATTGTGTTCTGTAAGTTTGAAACTTTGGCTAACTAGAAGCTTTGGTGTAATTCATTTATATCCAGTTAAAAGTATGAATACTTACAGTTTCCACTTAGAAATCTTTGCATAAAATTTTCCAGATTATCTGAACCTTTGAGTACAGCCATCAAATTTGAGAAATGAAAAAGGGAGATCAAAACATCCTTAGGATTCCTGTAGACATAAATAATCTGTAGACACAATTATGAAATCATTTCATTTAACAATCCTTGGTTAGGCTTATAAATTTAAAAAACAATTTATACTATTTGATTATGACAATAAGCATAATTATTTCTTCCAGTATTTCAGCTGTGCAAAGGCAAGTGGTTATTTTGTCGTTTTGGTATTACAACCAATATTCTAACAAACAGCTTTTCTCAATGGCATTTCATACATGTCTACAAAATGTATCTAAGTTCTCAAGAAGTGATATTATTTGCAGTTCATAAATATGGAAAGTTAATTTACATTATATGATCAAAATATATTGTATTCCAATTTTGAAAAGAAAATTAATTTCTCATGTGATAGTAAATGTACAACTAGGGCAATATAGGAGATAATTAAAAAAAACAATAATCAGATCAATATACATCTTTCCTTCATAACTTTCAAAAATAACATATGTAGATTAAACATATAAGTAGTATAAAAACCCACACACAAAATGATAATCTTGTCTGTCTACAATCCTAGAATCTGGGAGATTAGGACAGGAGGAAAAGCTCATGCCTGCCTTGGCTACACAGACTATCACCAGAAAAAAAGGAGGTGAGGAAGGAAAAGAATAAGAAAGAAATACAAAACCCAAAAACCATATATCTACTCATAAAGCAAGGAAATATATATTAAATATGAATTTATTTGAAGGAAAAACAATCAGTTTGATAACACTAAAATTAAGAATGTATCTTTTAGATTTTCCTATGTTGGGGTAGGTTAGTACCTATGAGAGGGCCTTCTGTTCTCAGAAAAGAAGGGAGGGGAGGGCTAAGGAAAGTGTGAGTGAAAGGAGAGGGGGGACTGCAGTACGGATGTAAAGTGAACAAATAGATGAATTAAGAAACAAAAAAAGAATGTTGCTAATCAAAACATATATGAAAAAGCAATGTGGATGAGCTGAAATAGATTAAATTCTAGAAGTAATGCAAAGAAAACTGATAAAAAATGTAACAAAATGTTGGTCATTAGACAGAGCCCTTTCAAAGAATGAAAAACACTTATGGACAATAAATATCAAACATGATTATTCTAATTATGAGTATGCAAATAAAGGTCTACTTGAGACACATTTTATTAGATGCCATGTTGATAAACATTTAAAACTCTGATAAAAACTCTTTCAAACATTAAATTGAGATAATGATAAATCTACTTTCTTCAGAGGAAAAAGCTGAGTACTCTGGTACTTGTGGTTATTGATAGCAGTTGCATTATAACAGCAGAATACTGAAATAAACTAATTATACAGTACTTAGAAAAGTCATTTTTGTGAGTACAGCAAGTGGCTAAGTTCTGTGACATACTTTGGCTTTTTTGTCCTTGAGACCTTTTGGTACTAAGTAATATGGAAGGTGGGAAGTGAAGATTCGAGGGGATGTCATTTTGGCATAGTCTAATTTTTTAATATTGTACTCAAGGGATGGTATTCTATCGAATGTTGTGATGTTTTCAGTTCCATTCCGGTAACCCTCAAAACAAATCAAGCAGAGGATGTGTTGAGTCCAGATGGTACCTGTTAAAATAGAGAATAATGCTGTTTTCAATCCTGAAGTAGGTTTTAATAATGAATATTAATAGTAATGCCATCTATCTTGAATATAATTTGGTTCTTTGTCCTTCTTTGCACTTTGAGCATGCTTCAATATGCCCAGTGTTATTCCCTGTTGTCTGTATTTATACCCAAGTACTTAAGGCTAAAATCAATGACTTCATTCCATTTTCTTGTGAATGGAGGTAGTGTTTTAGGAGTGATGATTCAGATTTTTCTTGTAGTGACTGTGTATTCCATTCTTCATGGGGAATACTTGTGGAAATGTTTAGCTGTTATTTGTATAACATGTGCTGATATTCACCATCAAAGTGCAACATCACTACACATAAATAGAGTGTTTTCAGATCAGATCAGGCCAGGGTAAGTGGTGCTTCCCTCTTACTACATCTTTTTTTCTTTGTCATTTTTTTTGATTTTTAATATTTTTATTACATATTTTCCTCAATTACATTTCCAATGCTATCCCAAAAGTCCCCCATAGCGCCCCCCACTTCCCTACCCACCCATTCCCATTCTTTTGGCCCTGGCATTCCCCTATATTGGGGCATATAAAGTTTGCAAGTCCAATGGGCCTCTCTTTCCATTGATGGCCGACTAGGCCATCTTTCGATACATATGCAGCTAGAGACAAAAGCTCCGGGGTTCTGGTTAGTACATCATGTTGTTCCAACAATAGGGTTGCAGATCCCTTTAGCTCCTTGGGTACTTTCTCTAGCTTCTCCATTGGGAGCCCTGTGATACATCCAATAGCTGACTGTGAACATCCACTCCTGTGTTTGCTAGGCCCCGGCATCCTCTCACAAGAGACAGCTATATTTGGGTCCTTTCAGCAAAATCTTGCTAGTGTATGCAATGGTGTCAGCGTTTAGAAGCTGATTATGGGATGGATCCCTGGATACAGCAGTCTCTAAATGGTCCATCCTTTCATCACAGCTACGAACTTTGTCTCTGTAACTCCTTCCCTGGGTGTTTTGTTCCCAATTCTAAGAAGGTGCACAGTGTCCACACTTTGGTCTTCATTCTTCTTGAGTTTCATGCGTTTAGCAAATTGTATCTTATATCTTGGGTATTCTAAGTTTTGGGCTAATATCCACTTATCAGTGAATACATATTGTGTGAGTTCTTTTGTGATTGTGTTACTTCACTCAAGATGATGCCCTCCAGGTCCATCCATTTGGCTAGGAATTTCATAAATTCATTCTTTTTAATAGCTGAGTAGTACTCCATTGTGTAAATGTACCATAATTTCTGTATCCATTCCTCTGTTGAGGGACATCTGGGTTCTTTCCAGCTTCTGGCTATTATAAATAGGGCTGCTATGAACATAGTGGAGCATGTGTCCTTTTTACCGGTTGGGACATCTTCTGGATATATGCCCAGGAGAGGTATTGCTGGATCCTCCGGTAGTACTATGTCCAATTTTCTGAGGAACCGCCAGACTGATTTCCAGAGTGGTTGTACAAGCTTGCAATCCCACCAACAATGGAGGAGCGTTCCTCTTTCTCCACATCCTCGCCAGCATCTGCTGTCACCTGAATTTTTGATCTTAGCCATTCTGACTGGTGTGAGATGGAATCTCAGGGTTGTTTTGATTTGCATTTCCCTGATGATTAAGGATGTTGAACATTTTTTCAGGTGTTTCTCTGCCATTCGGTATTTCTCAGGTGAGAATTCTTTGTTCAGTTCTGAGCCCCATTTTTTAATGGGGTTATTTGACTTTCTGCAGTCCACCTTCTTGAGTTCTTTATATATATTGGATATTAGTCCCTTATCTGATTTAGGATAGGTGAAGATCCTTTCCCAATCTGTTGGTGGTTTTTTTGTCTTATTGATGGTGTCTTTAGCCTTGCAGAATCTTTGTAGTTTCATGAGGTCCCACTTGTCAATTCTCGATCTTACAGCACAAGCCATTACTGTTCTATTCAGGAATTTTTCCCCTGTGCCCATATCTTCGAGGCTTTTCCCCACTTTCTCCTCTATAAGTTTCAGTGTCTCTGGTTTTATGTGAAGTTCCTTGATCCACTTAGACTTGACCTTAGTACAAGGAGATAGGAATGGATCAATTCGCATTCTTCTACATGTTAACAACCAGTTGTGCCAGCACCATTTGTTGAAAATGCTGTCTTTCTTCCACTGGATGTTTTTAGCTCCCTTGTCGAAGATCAAGTGACCATAGGTGTGTGGTTTCATTTCTGGGTCTTCAATTCTATTCCATTGGTCTATTTGTCTGTCACTATACCAGTACCATGCAGTTTTTATCACAATTGCTCTGTAGTAGAGCTTTTGGTCGGGCATGGTGATTCCACCAGAGGTTCTTTTATCCTTGAGAAGAGTTTTTGCTATCCTAGGTTTTTTGTTATTCCAGATGAATTTGCAGATTGCACTTTCTAATTCGTTGAAGAATTGAGTTGGAATTTTGATGGGGATTGCATTGAATCTGTAGATTGCTTTTGGCAAGATAGCCACTTTTACAATGTTGATCCTGCCAATCCATGAGCATGGGAGATCTTTCCATCTTCTGAGATCTTCTATAATTTCTTTCTTCAGAGACTTGAAGTTTTTATTATACAGATCTTTCACTTCCTTAGTTAGAGTCACACCAAGATATTTTATATTATTTGTGACTATTGAGAAGGGTGTTGTTTCCCTAATTTCTTTCTCAGCCTGTTTATTCTTTGTGTAGAGAAAGGCCATTGATTTGTTTGAGTTAATTTTATATAAAGCTACTTCACCAAAGCTGTTTATCAGGCTTAGGAGTTCATGGTGGAATTTTTAGGGTCACTTATATATACTATCATATCATCTGCAAAAAGTGATATTTTGACTTCATCTTTTGCAATTTGTATCCATTTGATCTCCTTTTGTTGTCGAATTGCTCTGGCTAGGACTTCAAGTACAATGTTGAATAGGTATGGAGAAAGTGGACAGCCTTGTCTAGTCCCTGATTTTAGAGGGATTGCTTCAAGCTTCTCACCATTTACTTTGATGTTGGCTACTGGTTTTCTGTAGATTGCTTTTATCATGTTTAGGTATTGGCCTTGAATTCCTGATCTTTCCAAGACTTTTATCATGAATGGGTGTTGGATCTTGTCAAATGCTTTTTCCGCATCTAACGAGATGATCATGTGGTTTTTGTCTTTGAGTTTGTTTATATACTGGATTATGTTGATGGATTTCCGTATATTGAACCATCCCTGCATCCCTGGGATGAAACCTACTTGGTCAGGATGGATGATTGTTTTGATGTGTTCTTGGATTCGGTTAGCAAGAACTTTATTGAGGATTTTTGCATCAATATTCATAAGGGATATTGGTCTGAAGTTTTCTATCTTTGTTGGGTCTTTTTGTGGTTTAGGTATCAGAGTAATTGTGGCTTCATAGAATGAGTTGGGTAGAGTACCTTCTGTTTCTATTTTGTGGAATAGTTTGTGAAGAACTGGGATTAGATCTTCTTTGAAGGTCTGATAGAACTCTGCACTAAAGTCATCTGGTCCTGGGCTTTTTTTAGTTGGGAGACTATTAATGACTGCTTCTATTTCTTTGGGGGATATAGGGCTGTTTAGATCATTAACCTGATCTTGATTCAACTTTGGTACCTGGTATCTGTCTAGGCACTTCTCCATTTCATCCAGGTTCTCCAGTTTTGTTGAGTATAGCCTTTGGTAGAAGGATCTGATGGTGTTTTGGATGTCTTCAGGATCTGTTGTTACGTCTCCTTTTTCATTTCTGATTTTGTTAATTAGGATGCTTTCCCTGTGCCCTCTAGTGAGTCTGGCTAAGTGTTCATCTATCTTGTTGATTTTCTCAAAGAACCAGCTCCTTGATTGGTTGATTCTTTGAATAGTTCTTCTTGTTTCCACTTGGTTGATTTCGCCCCTGAGTTTGATTATTTCCTGCCGTCTACTCCTCTTGGATGAATTTGCTTCCTTTTGTTCTAGTGCTTTTAGGTGTGTTTTCAAGCAGCTAATGTGTGCTCTCTCTAGTTTCCTTTTGGAGGCACTCAGAGCTATGAGTTTTCCTCTTAGAAATGCTTTCATTGCATCTCATAAGTTTGGGTATGTTGTGGCTTCATTTTCATTGAATTCTAAAAAGTCCTTAATTTCTTTCTTTATTCCTTCCTTGACCAAGGTATCATTGAGAAGAGTGTTGTTCAGTTTCCACTTGTTTGTTGGCTTTCTATTATTTATTTTGTTATTGAAGATCAGCCTTAGTCCATGGTGATCTGATAAGATGCATGGGACAATTTCAATATTTTTGTATCTGTTGAGGCCTGTTTTGTGACCAATTATGTGGTCAAAATTGGATAAGGTACCATGAGGTGCTGAGAAGAAGGTATATCCTTTTGTTTTAGGATAGAATGTTCTGTAGATATCTGCCAGATCCATTTGATTCATAATTTCTGTTACTTTCACTGTGTGCCTGTTTAGTTTCAGTTTCCATGATCTGTCCATTGGTGAAAGTGGTGTGTTGAAGTCTCCCACTATTATTGTATGAGGTGCAATGTGTGCTTTGAGATTTACTAAAGTTTCTTTAATGAATGTGGCTGCCTTTGTATTTAGAGCATAGATATTCAGGATTGATAGTTCCTCTTGGAGGATTTTACCTTTGATGAGTATGAAGTGTCCCTCCCTGTCTTTTTTAATGACTTTGGGTTGGAAGTCAATCTTATCAGATATTAGAATGGCTACTCCAGCTTGTTTCTTCATGCCATTTGCTTGGAAAATTGTTTTCCAGCCTTTCATTCTGAGGTAGTGTCTATCCTTTTCTCTGAGATGAGTTTCCTGTAAGCAGCAAAATGTTGGGTCTTGTTTGTGTAGCCAGTTTGTTAGTCTATGTCTTTTTATCGGGGAGTTGAGTCCATGATATTAAGAGATATTAAGGAAAAGTAATTGTTGTTTCCTGTTATTATTGTTGTTAAAATTGGCATTTTGTTCTTGTGGCTGTCTTCTTTTAGGTTTGTTGAGGGATTACCTTCTTGTTGTTTCTAGGGCGTGGTTCCTGTCCTTGTATTGGTTTTTTTCTGTTATTATCCTTTGAAGGGCTGGATTCGTGGAGAGATAATGTGTGAATTTGGTTTTGTCGTGGAATACTTTGTTTTCTCCATCTATGTTAATTGAGAGTTTGGCTGGGTATAGTAAACTGGGCTGGAATTTGTGTTCTTTTAGTGTCTGTATAACATCCGTCCAGGATCTTCTGGCTTTCATAGTCTCTGGTGAAAAATCTGGTATAATTCTGATAGGCTTGCCTTTATATGTTACTTGGCCTTTTTCTCTTACTGCTTTTAGTATTCTATCTTTATTTAGAGCATTTGTTGTTCTGATTATAATGTGTCGGGAGGTATTTCTTTTCTGGTCCAGTCTATTTGGAGTTCTGTAGGCTTCTTGTATGTTCATGGGCATCTCTTTCTTTAGATTTGGGAAGTTTTCTTCTATAATTTTGTTGAAGATGTTTGCTGGTCCTTTGAGTTGAAAATCTTCATTCTCATCCACTCCTATTATCCGTAGGTTTGGTCTTCTCATTGTGTCCTGTATTTCTTGGATGTTTTGAGTTAGGATCTTTTTGCATTTTACATTTTCCTTGATTGTTGTGCCGATGATGTTCTCTATGGAATCTTCTGCACCTGAGATTCTCTCTTCCATCTCTTGTATTCTGTTGCTGATGCTCGTATCTATGGTTCCAGATTTCTTTCCTAGGGTTTCTATCTCCAGTGTTGCCTCTTTTTGGGTTTTCTTTATTGTGTCTACTTCCCTTTTTAGGTCTAGTATGGTTTTGTTCATTTCCATCATCTGTTTGGATGTGTTTTCCTGTTTTTCTGTAAGGACTTCTACCTGTTTGATTATGTTATCCTGTTTTTCTTTAAGGATTTGTAACTCTTTAGCAGTGTTCTCCTGCAATTCTTTAAGGGATTTTTGTGCTTCCTCTTTATTGTCTTCTGCCTGTTTAGCAGTGTTCTCCTGCATTTCTTTAAGTGTGTTATTAAAGTCCTTCTTGAAGTCCTCTATCATCATCAGGAGATATGCTTTTAAATCCGTGTCTAACTTTTCCGGTGTGTTGGGGTGCCCTGGACTGGGCGAAGTGGGGGTGCTGGGTTCTGATGATGGTGAGTGGTCTTGGTTTCTGTTAGTAAGATTATTACGTTTACCTTTCGCCATCTGCTAATCTCTGGGGTTAGTTGTTATTGTTGTCACTGTTTAAAGATTGGAGCAGAAGCCGTGTTCCACTCACCAGCAGTCCCAAAATCCTGCGGCGGGGGTCGTGGGTAGCTGGCGGGTGTCAGGCAACCCTGCGCTCCCACTACCCCGGCGCTGATCCGGCCGGATGAGGCCTGTGGCCCTACTCAGGCCGGTTTGCTTCCCTAACTAATGCAGTCTCAGGTCCCGAGCACTTGGGTTGGAGCAGAAGCTGTGCTCCACTCACCAGAAGTCTTAAGATCCTGTGGCGGGTGTTGTGGGTAGCTGGCGAGTGTCAGCCGACCCTGGGCCCCAGCTGCCCAGGTGCTTTTCTGACCGGAAGAGGGTTGTGGCCCTATGTAGGCCGGATTTCTCTCTCCCCAACCAGAGCAGTCTCAGGTCCCGCGTGATTGGACTGGAGCAGAAGCTGTGTTCCACTCACCAGCAGTCCCAAAATCCTGCGGCGGGGGTCGTGGGTAGCTGGCGGGTGTCAGGCAACCCTGCTCTCCAGCTACCCTGGCGCTGATCCGGCCGGATAAGGCCTGTGGCCCTACTCAGGCCGGTTTCTGCTTCCCTAACTAATGCAGTCTCAGGTCCCGCGCAATTGGATTGGAGCAGAAGCTGTGCTCCACTCACCAGAAGTCTTAAGATCCTGTGGCGGGTGTTGTGGGTAGCTGGCGAGTGTCAGTCGACCCTGCGCCCCAGCTGCCCAGGTGCTTTTCTCTCTTTGTCATTTTTAAATATTTAAGCCTTCTACAATATTTTTCTTGATTTTCGTAAAAGATACATCAGGTTACTTAATGCCACTTTATTGTTGTTCATGAGACATTTCATTTCTTTCTTTTTTGTTTTTGTTTTTGTTTTTGTTTTTGTGTGTAGTCCTGGCTGTCCTGGAACTCACTCTGTAGACTAGGCTGGCCTTGAACTCAGAAATCCGCCTGCCTCTGCCTCCTGAGTGCTGGGATTAAAGGCATGTGCCACCACACCCGGCAACATTTCATTTCTTAAGTTACTTCATTACTTGTTTGCCTATAATAAAACTATTAGAATCAAATATTTCCAGTTTCCACTCCTTCATTTTCTTTGCATGCTCAAGCACTTCTCTGGCATATTCCAAGCAACAGATCAGAACACAGATGTTGAAAGAGGACACTAAAGATTTCAGTGTTCTTACTAATATTTGGTTTCTTAATCATTAGAGTCAAGTCACACCGTGGAAAGATAGTGGTAAGGTTGTTATTTATTATTTATAATTTATTTATAATATAAATTTAGTTATCTTAAACAAAATTTATTTACAGTATTTAATCTATTTCATTAAGTTTATTTTATTAAATAAAAAATATATAAATAATACATTTATATTAAATTTATAATTTATTATAATATATTTATTATTTTCATGGTTATTTGAAATAATTCACTGGGTTCATAATAAAATTATTTATTTATTTATTTATTTATTATTTACTCATAATTTATTAATGACTATCCAAGATAATTCAGTGGTGGAAGTGATGACTTGATTGTAAGTTATGCCTTCAGTCTCCAGAGCTTGTTACAATGAATGTGTCTTATATCCTGGGTTGTACAATATGAACACTTATTGTTCATCTCAATCTTACCAAGAAACTAGGAATCCTCCCCGCTCAAGATTTCTTTCTTTCTTTCTTTCTTTCTTTCTTTCTTTCTTTCTTTCTTTCTTTCTTTCTTTCTTTCTCTCTTTCTTTCTCTCCTTTGTTCGTTCGTTCCTTCTTTCTTTCTCCTTTTCTTTTTTTTTTTTTTTTTGAAAATTTGCAGTGAATTACAGTTCTCTCAGAAATCTTGTCAACAAAATTAAATGTATTGGAAATTGAATCATTGTTTGAGAAAAAAAAATGCCTCTAAATAATAAAGCATGTGTCTCTTGTAGAAAAAGGTTTTGTACTATTTCAGTCTTGTCCAACAGGCTAAGGCATTCATCATCATTTACAAATTAGTTGCTATTGCCTACAAACTTTTTTCCCTGTATTTTTCCACAAGAAATTAAAATATAAGCATAGAAATATATGATATAGAGTCTTACATTTGATTTAATCTCTCTTTACCATAACTTATTCTAAAACTTAGAGTGCAGCAGCAGCTGATATTGGTTTTCTTATGAGATTTGGAGTTAGCATAGAGACAAATCTTTGTGCATGTGTGTGAGGAGTTATCTCTATTAGGTTCATCCACTTGGGGTTCCTGACTGAAGATAGAAAGTGACAAGCTTCTGCCAGTGTGATATCTTTGACTTGATGAGGTCTTTCATTTTTAAATGAGGAAAGAAACTAATACAGTTTAATTGACATCACCATGTGCACATTATATGGACTTATTCAACCAACACAAAAGACCAGCATAATATGTCCTAATATGACACTTACCAGACTTTGGATATGTGACTATAAAGATGTCATCATCCCGAATTTCATAATCTTCCATATTTTTCACTGTCTCCATATTAACTAAAGCACTGAGAAACTTATGGCCTTTGAATTTAAAAGTATGTCCATCTTCATTGTCCATAATTAGTCACCTAAAAGTAAAAATATAAAATTTTCTTTACAATCTTAGTAGTTTACAATAGTAAATAATAATTACTGAGTGGCCTACATGGGACAAGCACCACTGAAATGTCCCTCATGTATTAACACTTACTATAATAAATATATTATGTATACAAATTTATTTAAATTCATAATAGTATTATATTACTATGTTTCTACTGACACTTTATGAGATATGAGAAAATAAAGACAACATCAAGCCAGAAATATTTTTCTATGATTAGATATGAGAAAAAGTGATCCTTACTCTAAACATACAGATGCAGAATCTAGGGTACACAGGATACAGCCAAGTTATTCAAGGTTATCCAGATGGTTAACTTAAAAAGACAATAAAAATTTGGCATGGAATTCAGGTTTATAATGAAGGAGTTTTTTTGTATATTATACTTTTATTCCTTATACTTTTGTTATAAAAATAAGAAAATCTGTAAGGAATATGATTCAATTATTCTATTCCTACAGTACAAATCACCTTCTATCTCTGGGTGTTTCTTCTAAACTTGGTATCTGAAAGACCATTTCTAATTAAAAAAATAAATCTTACCTGAATAAAACTTATGGTCTTTAGTGACATCATTCTTCTATGGCCACAAACATTGTATGAAAATGTTAATAAAGGTAATATAATTTTGAACAGAGATATATAAAATAAAAAATGTGTGGCAACATTTGTTTAATTGTGATACAGGTTACCATGTATCCACCTGGCACTTTCATGCACACTTCTTTGAAGGGATCCCATTTCCCATGCTCCCTGAACGTGTCTACCCTCAAAATTTTCCTTACATTTCATAAATACATTGCTGACCTAATGTCTTTCTTTCTTAACCATCATTTCCCCTCTTTTTATCCTTTTTTCTAGTTTCATTATTAATGTTCAAATTCCCATATAAATACATATATGTAAAATCTGGAAACTAGGATCTGCATAGAGTAGAGAACCAGTGATAATTTTTCTTGGTGAGCTTAAGTTTCTACATTTAATATAATATTTTCTAGCTTAATCCATTTTTTTCTAATTCCATAGTATCATTTTTATCCATTCATTGGTAGGTAAATATTGAGCCTGATTCCATTTCCTTCTTACTGTGAATACACAATCAATGATGAGATGATGATGATGGTGATGATGATGGTGGTGGTGGTGATGGTGATGGTGATGGTGTTGGTTATGGTGATAGCATTCAAGTTCCTTTAAAGGAAATAATTTCTGTATGGTCACGATAATAAAATCTCTGACCTGGGTGGAGATCTAACATTATAATTAGGCAGTACAATGACTTGACTGGAATAACCTAGGAAGGCAGTCTTACCTTAATCCATATTAAAGAAATCGAGGAATAGTTGGCTATTATTGAGATAGTGTACTTATCATCCCCAGAATACCAGCTCTCTAGTTCTGTCCCTATAAGCTACTACATGTTTGATCTTAAATTCTTTTATTACTGAGACAAAGACTCCCTAGAGGCGACTCTGATTTCCCCAGTAACATGTGTGACTCTGGTGGAATCCCAAAATCTTTTGTAAACCATGAATACAAGTATCTGTTTAACAAGATATAGATTCTCTTGGGCATATGTGTACGAGGAGTAGAGTTGGCTGATCCTGATTCCACAGTCCCTTCATCAGCTTACACTCCCACTAATAGTTAATAAAGTTTCCTCCTGTTCCTCATCCTCGCCAGTGTTAGTCGTAATAAGGTAAAAGTAGAAAGAAGGAAAGAGGAAAGTGGAAGTGAACACAAAATGGACTGCTGTACTCTCCACAAAGTAACACAGGAATTGCAGGAAATAATCAATATGTGATCTAGGTCATGTTAGGAAAATATAGTTTCTGTAGCAAAGAACAAACAAGCAAACGATCAGAAGAAACTTCAAAACAAACTTCAGAATCTGTTCCAAGGGGCTCAGATTCAGTGAAGGATTAGCACATTCCAGTTGAGTGCTACTGCTGGGAGTTAGAACCACAGCACAAAAACCAAGAGAAAGCCTCAGAATATTTGTACCACACTTTAAATAACAGTATATTTTAAGGAGAGATAGGGGGCAGATAGAGAGACAGAGATGCACAGAGAGACACAGAGAGAGACAGATACAGAGACAGAGACAGACAGAAACAGAGACAGGCAGACACAGAGACAGGCAGACACAGAGGCAGGCAGACCCATAGACAAAGACAAATATGGAGAGACAGACACAGAGAGATGGAGACAGACAGAAAGAGAGAGACACAGAGACAAGATGTAGGTACTATTTATGGCATAGGATAAGGCAGTGCTAGTAAATGTTAACAGAGGATTGACAAAAAGTCATTTTAGGAAAAAGCTTGCTGAGTTGGAGGTTAGGCAGCCCTACAGGCAAAGATTTCTTTATTCATGGCTTATCCTGGGAGTCAGGGGGAAGAGCCTTGTGATTATATTCTTATCATTTGACCTATAGAATAGTTTTATGTTGAAAAGAAAACCATTGAGTCAGAATGTAGCAATGCTCTTTGATATGAATATCTGGTCTGAGTCATAGTTAGTGGTAGACAATTTAGAGCCATGCAAGAGACATGTTGGAAACACAAGACCTTAATAGTCAGTTTATGTTTAGACAACAGAGTACAGATATAAATATACCGTGGGTCAAAATAGATAGTGCTGGACATCTTGAAGTTAATGAGTGAGTACAAACCAAATGATCCAGGAACTTGTAAACAGCGATAAAAGCTGTAATACAATTACATGGAAAACTGACATGCATGTGTGATTCTGTATAAATATGTTTTTAAGAAGCCTGAGCCTTCATCTTCTCCTTTCTTGATGACAGTCAACCTGTGCTCATCTGTAGTCTTGGGTGTATACCTCCAAAGGCTTGAGTGCCAGTAAGTATGTGTAATTTGCCCATGGCTACTTACATATTCCTCTAAATCATGAAGGACCATGACTACCTTTCTTTCTGGACATGAAAAATGGACCTTTAAGGAGCATGTGCACAACACATTGCTTATTACACAGTTTTAATTTAGTGTATCAACTTTGCTCTGTCTTGCTACTTCTCTCGTTATTGGTGTTTTGGCTTTGTATTAATAGATTTTCTTAAAGAACACAGTTTGGCCTGGGTGTGGGAGTATGCTTTAGCATACTAACTATTACATCATATTTAGCATACTATTATATTATCTGGGTCACGAATGACTCAAAAAACTTTACCAGAGACCTCCATCATTGGATACAAATTAACTTAAAAAAAAATCATCCCTCCTTCATAAAAGTGATAAATGGGCTGTGAATGAAATCAAGAAACCAGCGAATTTCACAATAAAAATCAATATTAAAAAATAACTAAGTCAATACTTAGAATTTATAAAGAACTAAAAAACTGACCAAATTATAAAAATACTCTGCATTTCTCCTCCAGCACTTCACACACACACACACACAGTTTTCTGTATCAGAAAAATCTAGGACCCATAAGTTTTAGAAACCATAAATATATAATAGTTTCATTTCACTAGTCTAGCTCTAAATTGCATGGAGATGAATGTGTTCAGTGTGAATGATATACTAATGTGTGAGTGATATTGTCTTTATGAATCCTGGTACAATATGGCAATTAACACAAAATGGCCTAACCAATAGCAAGTATAAGGAAAATTAGGATTAACAACCCATATTATATGTACTAACTTAGTAATATGAAGTATATATTATCATAAAGCATATTAATAGGGACAGACTAGAAAGAAATGTAGTAAATATAAAAAAAATCAACTGAAAATATGTTATACAATTGACTAAATTAGATAAGATTTAGGTATTAGTAATTACTTGTAAAATTTCAAATAACAATCTTAGAGAACAAAATATTTAAATATTAGCTAAACTTTTCTCTTAATTATTAGCTTTTAATTGAAATTCAAAAAAAAAATAAAGTAGTTAAGATAATTCTGTAAATTTACTCTCCTTCAGAATCACACACACATACACACACACACACACACACGTGTGTGTGTGTATGTGTGTGTGTATGTGTGTGTGTGTGAGAGAGAGAGAGAGAGAGAGAGAGAGAGAAGAAACTTATCTTTTTTTAAAAGTCAGATTACATGTTTTCAAAACTCAGTTCAGAACTCTGTGTGTGTGTGTGTGTAGGACCTGCCAGTGAAATCTCTACTTAATGCTTAAATATATAGGAGAATGTCAGTGGTCCAATATCATTAGAAGTATATTTTCAGCTGTTTATTACAAAGAAATATCTGTGTACATTAAGAAATTTAATGTGCCAAAATCCAAAAAGAATCTCATTCTGTTGGTGTTACATGCTACCTGAATCGTTTCATTTCTTTAGAACCATCTAACTCACATAAAACCATAAGAAGGACACAGGCTCCACTATGTTCATAGCAGCCTTATTTATAATAGCCAGAAGCTGGAAAGAACCCAGATGCCCCTCAACAGAGGAATGAATACAGAAATTATGGTACATTTACACAATGGAGTACTACTCAGCTATTAAAAAGAATGAATTTATGAAATTCCTAGCCAAATGGATGGACCTGGAGGGCATCATCTTGAGTGAGGTAACACAATCACAAAGGAACTCACACAATATGTACTCACTAATAAGTGGATATTAGCCCAAAACTTAGGACACCCAAGATATAAGATACAATTTGCTAAAAGCATGAAACTCAAGAATGAAGACCAAAGTGTGGACACTATGCCGCTTCTTAGAATTGGGAACAAAACACCCATGGAAGGAGTTACAGAGACAAAGTTTGGAGCTGTGATGTAAGGATAGACCATCTAGAGACTGCCATGTCCAGGGATCCATCCCATAATCAGCTTCCAAACGCTGAAACCATTGCATACACTAGCAAGATTTTGCTGAAAGGACCCAGATATAACTCTCTCTTGTGCAACTATGCCGGGGCCAAACAAACACAGAAGTGGATGCTCACTGTCAGCTATTGGATGGATCACAGTGCTCCCAATGGAGAAGCTAGAGAAAGTACCCAAGGAGCTAAGGGGAACTACAACCCTATAGTTGGAACAACATGATGAACTAACCAGTACCCCGGAGCTCTTGTCTCTAGCTGCATATGTATCAAAAGATGGCCTAGTCGGCCATCACTAGAAAGAGAGGCCCATTGGACTTGCAAACTTTATATGCCCCAATACAGGGGAATACCAGGGCCAAAAGAATGGGAATGGGTGGGTAGGGAAGTGGGGGGGGGTATGGGAGACTTTTGGGATAGCATTGGAAATGTAATTGAGGAAAAGACGTAATAAAAAAAAAAAGAAAAAAAAAAGAAGTTTAGCCTAGATAGTTGGGTAATCATTAATCTTTGTAAATATCATACTATTATTTCAACTTCAAAGGAGTTTTATTTATGGATTAACTACAGAGAGCTACAGGAAAAGATGGTAGCTATTTACTCAGTTACAAAAATGTATGAGCAAATAGTTTAGATATATTTGAAAGTGACAGGTACAATGAGCTTTGATGATGACTTACTTGGATAAAAAGTAATCCTGTGCTAGGCCTGGGTTGTGGCTGCATTCCTCAAGATTTTAGCATCACTATCCCGTGTCCCTGTTTTGATGTTTATCTAGCCTGTTTCTTCCATTTCAAACACAGCATGCAGCAATAGAGAGATCAGTGGCTTTATAACCTCCCTGAGTAAATGTATTCATTTTCTAATGTTCAAAGTATCTTCTTAGCAAAGACCTTCCAAATCCCATTTGTTTCTTATTGGTAGAAAAAAACATGTCTTTTGTTTCCTAAAATAATAGGGTCCTTTTCTTTTCTTTTCTTTTCTTTCCTTTTTTCTTTTGTTTTGCTTTTTGTTTTTTGTTTTTTTCTTTTTGTTTTGGTTTTTGTTTTGTTTTGTTTTGTTTTTGAGACAGGTTTTCTCTGTATAGCCCTGGCTGTCCTGGAACTCACTTTGTAGACCAGGCTGGCCTTGAAATGAGAAATAGGCCTGCCTCTGCCTCCCAAGTGCTGGAATTAAAGGTGTGCGCCACCTTTAATAGGGTCCTTGTCTAACTGTGTTCTACCATCTACTGTCATTTCTTAGTCCATTCTTCACTCTTTAGTTACACATATGAATTCCTCTTTGGTAATGATTAATCTTTGATTGCCACCAAAGATAGATCGTTACTACAGGTGTACAAATCTTTCCTGGTAATGGAAGAGGATAGTCTGAGAATAATTTAAACTTTTAAACATCAAGGCTGTCCCTGTGTGTTCAATGTTGCAAACTTAAGCAGTGCTTGCAAAATAATACTTCTTGTGAAAGCAGTGAGTACAGAATGTTGAAATTGCTGTAGTAGACTACTTACTCAAGGGAACAACCTAGATAAACATTTATAATACAAGTTGTCATGTTTTCAGTGTCCTATGAAATAGATCTATCTATCTTCTATCTATCCATCTATCTATCCATCTATCTATCCATCTATCTATCTATTTATCTATCTATTTATCATATGGAATGAGACAGGAAAACTACACATATAAAAAAGGGGTCAGGGGAAGAAAATTAGAATAAAGAACAAATGGTTGTGAAATCATTACAGTTGTCAAATTGTAAATATATATATATATATACATATATATATGTATATATATATATATATATATATATATGTATATGTATATATGTGTATATATATATATATTCATACATACATATTACATTTAAATGACCTTAATTAGTCCAGCACCGGGGTTCCTTGCCTGCAGAGTCTCTGGACCCCCTCAAGGACCCTCACAGGATCCCCCATGGGATGTTAAGACCTCTGGTGAGTAGATCACAGCATCTGCTCCAATCCAATCACACGGGACCTGATACTGCATTAACTAGGGAAGCAGATAACCTGGCCTGACCAAGTGCAAAAGTCCCTTCCGGTCCACTCCAACACCAGGGTTCCTTGCCCCAGCACTCGCACCCCACCTAGTACTGGGCACCCCAACACACCCGAAAATCTAGACCCGGATTTAAAAGCATATCTCATGATGATGGTAGAGGACATCAAGAAGGACTTTAATAACTAACAAAAAGAAATACAGGAGAACACAGCTAAACAGGTAGAAGAACTTAAAGAGGAAACACGAAAATCCCTTAAAGAATTGCAGGAAAACACGACCAAACAGGTGATGGAATTGAATAAAACCATCCAAGACCTAAAAAGGGAAGTAGACACAATTAAGAAAACCCAAAGTGAGGCAATGCTGGAGATACAAACAATAGAAAAGAAATCTGGAACCATAGATGTGAGCATCAGCAACAGAATACAAGAGATGGAAGAGAGAATCTCAGGTGCAGAAGATTCCATAGAGAACATCAGCACAACAATCAAACAAAATACAAAACACAAAAAGATCCTAACTCAAAACATCCAGGAAATCCAGGACACAATGAGAAGACCAAACCTACGCATAATAGGAGTTGATGAGAATGAAGATTTTCAACTTAAAGGGCCAGCAAATATCTTCAACAAAATTATAGAAGAAAACTTCCCAAACCTAAAGAATGACATGCCCATGAACATACAAAAGCCTACAGAACAGCAAATTGACTGGAACAGAAAAGAAATTGCTCCCAACACATAATAATCAGAAAAACAAATGCAATAAATAAAGAGAGAATATTAAAAGCAGTAAGGAGAAAGGTCAAGTAACATATAAAGGCAGGCCTAAGAGAATTACACCAGACTATTCACCAGAGACTATGAAAGCCAGAAGAGCCTGGACAGATGTTATACAGACACTAAGAGAACACAAATGCCAGTCCAGGCTACTATACCCAGCCAAACTCTCAATTCTGTAGATGGAGAAACCAACCTATTCCAGGACAAAACCAAATTCACACATTATCTTTCCACGAATCCAGCCCTTCAAAGGATAATAACAGAAAAAACCAATACAAGGACGGAAATCACACCCTCGAAAAAGCAAGAAAGTAATCCCTCAACAAACCAAAAAGAAGACAGCCACAAGAACAGAATGCCAACTCTAACAACAAAAATAAAAGGAAGCAACAATAACTTTTCCTTAATATCTCTTAATATCAATGGACTCAATTCCCCAATAAAAACACATAGACTAACGGACTGGCTACACAAACAGGACCCAACATTCTGCTGCTTACAAGAAACCCATCTCAGGGAAGAAGACAGACACTAGCTCAGAGTGAAAGGCTGAAAAAAACTTTTCCAAGCAAATGGTCTGAAGAAAGAAGCTGGAGTAGCCATTCTAATATCGAATAAAATCGACTTCTAACCCAAAGTTATCAAAAAAGACAAGGAGGGACACTTCATACTCATCAAAGGTAAAATCCTCAAAAAAAAAAAAAACTCTCAATTATAAATATCTATGCTCCAAATGCAAGGGCAGCCACATTCATTAGAGACACTTTAGTAAAGCTCAAAGCACACATTGCACCTCACACAATAATTGTGGGAGACTTCAACACACCACTTTCATCAATGGACAGATCATGGAAACAGAAAATAAACAGGGACACAGTGAAACTAATAGAAGTGATGAAACAAATGGACTTAACAAATATCTACAGAACATTTTATCCTAAAACAAAAGGATATACCTTCTTCTCAGCACCTCATGGTACCTTCTACAAAATTGACCATATAATTGGTCACAAAACAGGCCTCAATAGATAAAAAAAATATTGACATTGTCCCATGCATCCTATCAGACCACCACGGACTAAGGCTGATCTTCAATAACAATATAAATAATGGAAAGCCAACATTCACGTGGAAAATGAACAACACTCTTCTCAATGATACCTTGGTCAAGGAAGGAATAAAGAAAGAAATTAAAGACTTTTTAGAGTTTAATGAAAATGAAGCCACAACATACCCAAACCTATGGGACACAATGAAAGCATTTCTAAGAGGGAAACTAATAGCTCTGAGTGCCTCCAAAAAGAAACTAGATAGAGCACACACTAGCAGCTTGACAACACACCTAAAAGCTCTACAAAAAATAAATAAATAAAATTCACCCAAGAGGAGTAGACGGCAGGAAATAATCAAACTCAGGGGCAAAATCAACCAAGTGGAAACAAGAAGAGCTATTCAAAGAATCAACAAAAAGAGGAGGTGGTTCTTTGAGAAAATCAACAAGATAGATAAACCCTTAGCTAGAATCACTTGAGGACTCAAGGACAGCAAAGTAATTAACAAAATCAGAAATGAAAAGGAAGACATAACAACAGATCCTGAAGAAATCCAAAACACCATCAGATCCTTCTACAAAAGACTATACTCAACAAAACTGGAAACCTGAACAAAATGGACAAATTTCTAGAGAGATACCAGGTACCAAAACTAAATCAGGATCAAGTTAACGATCTAAACAGTCCCATATCCCCTAAAGAAAGAGAAGCAGTCATTAATAGTCTCCCAGCCAACAAAAGCCCAGGACCAGATGGGTTTAGTGCAGAGTTCTATCAGACCTTCAAAGAAGATCTAATTCCAGTTCTGCATGAACTATTCCACAAAATAGAAGTAGAAGGAACTCTATCCAACTCATTCTATGAAGCCACAATTACTCTGATACCTTAACCACAGAAAGATCCAGCAAAGATAGAGAACTTCAGAGCAATTTCCCTTATGAATATTGATGCAAAAATACTCAATAAAATTCTCGCTAACCGAATCCAAGAACACATTAAAACAATCATTCATCCTGACCAAGTAGGTATTATTCCAGGGATGCAGGGATGGTTTAATATACAGAAATCCATCAACATAATCCATTATATAAACAAACTCAAAGACAAAAACCACATGATCATCTTGTTAGATACGGAAAAAGCATTCGACAAGATCCAACACCCATTCCCAATAAAACTCTGGAAAGATCGGGAATTCAAGGCCCATTTCTAAATATGATAAAAGCAATCTACAGCAAAACAGTAGCAAATATCAAAGTAAATGGTGAGAAGCTGGAAGCAATCCCTCTAAAATCAGGGACTAGACAAGGCTGTCCATACTCTCCATACCTATTCAACATCGTACTTGAAGTCCTAGCCAGAGCAATTCGACAACAAAAGGAGATCAAGGAGATACAAATTGGAAAAGATGAAGTCAAAATATGACTTTTTGCAGATGATATGATAGTATATATAAGTGACCCTAAAAATTCTACCAGAGAACTCCTAAACCTGATAAACAGCTTCGGTGAAGTAGCTGGATATAAAATTAACTCAAGCAAGTCAATGGCCTTTCTGTACACAAAGAATAAACAGGCTGACAAATAAATTAGGGAAAAAACACACTTCTCAATAGTCACAAATAATATAAAATACCTTGGCATGACTCTAACTAAGGAAGTAAAAGATCTGTATGAGAAGAACTTCAAGTCTCTGAAGAAAGAAATTAAAGAAGATCTCAAAAGATGGAAAGATCTCCCTTGCTCATGCAATGGCAGGATCAACATTGTAAAAATGGCTATCTTGCCAAAAGCAATCTAGAAATTAAATGCAATCCCCATCAAAATTCCAACTCAATTCTTCAACGAATTAGAAAGAGCAATCTGCAAGTTAATCTGGACTAACAAATAACCTAGGATAGCAAAAACTCTTCTCAAGGATAAAAGAATCTCTGGTGGAATCACCATGCCTGACCGAAAGCTTTACTATTGAGCAATTGTGATAAAAACTGCATGGTACTGGTATAGTGACAGACAAGTAGAGCAATGGAATAGAATTGAAGACCCAGAAATGAACCCACACACCTATAGTCACTTGATCTTCGACAAGGGAGCTAAAACCATCCAGTGGAAAAAAGACAGCATTTTCAACAAATGGTGCTGGCATAACTGGTGGTTATCATGTAGAAGAATGTGTATTGATCCATTCCTATTTCCTTGTACTAAGGTCAAATCTAAGTGGATCAAGGAACTCCACATAAAACCAGAGACACTGAAACTTATAGAGGAGAAAGTGGGGAAAAGCCTCGAAGATATGGGCACAGGGGAAAAATTCCTGAATAGAATGGCAATGACTTGTGCTGTAAGATTGAAAATTGACAAATGGGACCTCATGAAACTGCAAAGCTTCTGTAAGGCAAAAGACACCGTCAATAAGACAAAAATGTCACCAACAGATTGGGAAAGGATCTTAACCTATCCTAAATCAGATAGGGGACTAATATCCAATATATATAAAGAACTCAAGAAGGTAGACTCCAGAAAATCAAATAACCCCATTAAAAAATGGGGCTCAGAGCTAAACAAAGTATTCTCACCTGAGGAATATCGAATGGCTGAGAAGCACCTGAAAAATTGTTCAGCATCCTTAATCATCTGAGAAATGCAAATCAAAACAACCCTGAGATTCCATCTCACACCAGTCAGAATGGCTAAGATCAAAAATTCAGGTGTCAGCAGATGCTGGCAAGGATGTGGAGAAAGAGGAACACTCCTCCATTGCTGGTGGGATGGCAAGCTTGTACAACCACTCTGGAAATCAGTCTGGCGGTTTCTCAGAAAATTGAACATAGTACTACCCGAAGATCCCACAATACCTCTCCTGGGCATATATCCAGAAGATGTCCCAACCAGTAAGAAGGACACATGCACCACTATGTTTATAGCAGCCTTATTTATAATAGCCAGAAGCTGGAAAGAATCCAGATGTCCCTCAACAGAAGAATGGATACAAAATAATGTGGTACATTTACACAATGGAGTACTACTCAGCTATTAAAAGGAATGAATTTATGAAATTCCTAGGCAAATGGTTGGACCTGGAGGGCATCATCCTGAGTAAGGTAACACAATCACAAAAGAACTCAAATGATATGTACTCACTGATAAGTGGATATTAGCCCAGAAACTTAGTATAGCCGAGATATAAGATACAATTTGCAAAACACATGAAAATCAAGAAGAACGAAGACCAAAGTGTGGACACTGTGCCCCTTCTTAGAATAGGGAACAATCACCCAGGGAGCTGGGACAAAAGGATGGACCATCTAGAGACTGCCATATCCAGGGATCCATCCCATAATTTGCCTCCAAATGATGACACCATTGCATTCATTAGCAAGCGTTTGCTGAAAGGACCCTGATATAGCTGTCTCCTGTGAGACTAGGCTGGGGCCTAGCAAACACATAAGTGGATGCTCACAGTCAGCTATTGGATGGATCACAGGGCCCCCAATGGAGGAGCTAGAGAAAGTATCCAAGGAGCTAAAGAGATCTGCAACCCTGTAGGTGCAACAGCATTGTGAACTAACCAGTACCCCGGAGCTCTTGACTCTAGCTGCATATGTATCAAAAGATGGCCTAGTTGGCCATCAGTGGAAAGATAGGCCCATTGGACATGCAAACTTTATATGCCCTAGTACAGGGGAACGCCAGGGTCAAATAGTGTGAACGGGTCAGTAGGGGTGGGGGGAGGATATGGGGGACTTTTGGGATGGCATTGGAAATGTAATTGAGGAAAATATGTAATAAAAAATATTTTAAAAAAGAATAAAAATGGAATACTTTATACAAAATATTCTCCATGTTTTAAAGTTGACCTCAATTAAAATTAAATACTTTCCTGCTTAAAGAAAAAAAAAATGATTTTAATTGAAGTTTGAATGTATGTAAACATAAGAAAGTTTAGTCTTCAGGGTATGGTGGACTGTGAGTTTAATGCCACTACTTAAGTGGCAAAGGCAGATGGATCCTAATGCATTTTAGCCACCTAAGGGTAAATCGTGAGACTGTTCTTAAAAATACATTTTATCCAAACTTATCAAAGTGTAACTGTCAATGATTCTGATCCACTATATATCATTTCTTTAAATTAGCAAAACACAAAACATAACAAAATAATCCAATAGATTAAATGACTAAAACCATAATAAATGAAATAAGTAAAATGCAAAAGAAATCGGAATCGTTTACTAAGATATACACTAAACTTTCTAATTTGGCCATAGTCATGGAAGTACAACTTAAAATATTTCACAGAAAACAGATCATCATGTCTATCAATGTATTAATCTGTGTTATCTAATTTGATTGTCATGCTTAGAAAGGACTGTTACAGAAATATTAAACCACAATATATGTGACTAGGCTTCCAACTTATGAAAACGAATTCAAGAAAAATATAGGCTTAGACATGGTGGTGCTTTCCTTTAATCCCAGCACCCAGGATACAAAGGTATGCAGATATCTATTGTAGTAAATATTTTATATAAATATAAATAGGGAATTTCTACTCTGCCTTTGATCAATTTGTTTCCAAATAGAAGACACAATAGAGGCAAAATGTATCTGCTGCTGCTTAACAAAAACGATGTTGTGTGTAATTTTAAAAACCTGCTTGAACTGGTTAGGCCCTGAGATCTTCAGCCTTCAACCAGCCATCTACCCAGTCCCAACAGATAGCTAATGCTTTTCTCATAAATTTTGGGAGCAGTGATCGTTCCATACTGTCCATCCCCTTAGTGCAGATGGCTGCACTAACATGGTCTCCTTGTCCGGAGCTTCAGCCCCTCACAACTTAGTTCTGAGATCACTCTGCTACTGCTTCCACTTCCACAACTCCAATACATCCAGCTGACTCTGCTAACCCACGGGGTGGGGGTCAGGGGGAACCTGTCACTCCTAAGAATGCCTGAAGCTACTGCTCACATTCCACTGACTTGCCACCATGATGGCCTGTGCCTGCTTTCTCCTTCCCACCTTTGTTGCCTTGAATGGAAAACACCAAGAAATCTTAGTATTTTAAAATCAGCCAGATGGCAAAGCCTCTCAGCATGGAATCTATAGTCCTAAACTCATCAGCTGTCCTATGTTGAATTTCATTTGGTGGTGAAGTCTGCCACCAGTTCTAATAGCTCCCAAGCCTACATGGTTCCTGTCCTCTTGTCACAAACCTGGACAAAAGAGGTCCCGTTCCCTATCTCTTCTCCTCCTCTTTCTGCTGGGGCTGAGAAATCCCAATTTTATATTTTAGCCAAACGATAAGCCTCTGCCAACTTTATTGACCCAATCAATCAACACTTAGGGAACCTCCCCTTACACAAACACTGCAAGAGGTGCAACTCATTTTCATCTTTCCTCTCCATCTGGATTAAGCTCATTGTGAGGGGTAAACACCCCCAAAATATGTCTTTGTCCCTTTGTGGTCATAATTTTGTTATTGGGCTTGTTGGTCCCAACATGGGCCCCAAGTCAGATTCTGATACCAATCCTTGATAAAGTCAACTAGAGAGCCAAATTAATAAAAGAAGTCAGAAAAAGGAGATTTACTCAATGTGGCCATATTGGGGGAAAGAACAATGAGATATAGAAAACCCCTCAAGCCCTGAAGTCAATCATCCTCATCTGCTTTCCAGATGATATCCATTTGACTGTCAAGATGGAGTATCAAAGCACTTTTTTTTTTTTTTTTTTTTTTGGTTTTTTCGAGACAGGGTTTCTCTGTATAGACCTGGCTGTCAAAGCACTTTTAATTTGACTGTCTCTAAATTGTGAATATTTGTCAAATATTTGTGCACTATCTTGAGAATTGTCTATTCATTTCACTAGCACATTTGTTGATTAGACAAATTAGACTTTAAGTATTTAGAGTTTGCAATGCTTTTGATGCTTTTGAAACAAACCCTAATTCTTACTAATAGTTAGTAATGATATTTCCAATTCTAAGTGCTGTCTTTTCACTCTGTAGATTTTTTCCTTTGCTGTGAGGAGATTTTAATTTCACTTAATTCCATTAGCAATATTTTCCATAGTTTCATGTACTATTAGGGTCTTTTTGGGAAACCCTTAACTGTGTCCACATTTCCATTTGGGTTCATGATTATGCTCATTTTTTCTGCCAGTTATAGAAATACAAATCAAGAGAACTTACATGGAGTAATAAGTATGAGTATATGCTTCATTCTAATAATGTTGCATTTTAATTTGTCTTAAAAACAAAGAGATCAGATAAATGAATTTCACATGTGTTCAATCATTAAGTATGGCGATGAGAAATAATTGCATATATAATATATCACTCATAGTTTTAGTAAAATATACATATATTTACCAAATATCATAAACTATTGCAGGATATTTGATCATAGTGTGAACCTGGAGACTGTGTTGTTTACTGGAAAAACCTGTTTCTAGTTGTGGCGTGGCTCAGCCTTAGCACATAACTTTAATCAAAGGGTTTTCTGTTAATTGTAAAAGGGATTAAATAAAGTCAACTAGGTCAAGAGGCAGAGCACACAACCAGTTGACAGGAAAGGAACATAGGACAAAACCACAATGAATAAGTAGAAGTCAGGAGGATGGATAGAGAGAGACACAGGGAATAGAAGGAAGGGACATTAGTTGGAGGGTTTTTAGAGATGGTATGTAGTAGAGCTTCCCTTTGGAACACTGGGTGTGGAGGAAGGTCACCTATATGCTTTTTCTGCCTCTCTGAGCTTGGTAGGCTTTCAACCTAGCATCTGGATCCTTAGTGTTTATTGGCAAAGTTAAATATTTATGATTTCAAAAAATATTTGGTATTCCAATGCATGGCATGAGCACATGTTTAGAGAAATCATGTTAGCTGTAAGCAAACTAAGAAGCTATTAGATTTGTTACCTCACTGCAAAGTACTCAAAAATCGAGTTAAGGATGGGAAATATTATAACACTAGACACTAGGACCCTGTTTGGTGATACTTTAGATGGCTTGAACATAGAAGCAGAAAATTTAAAAGCTAAAAGACTTAACTGAAATTAGTTCAATAGCATCATTATTATTATAGTTAATACTATTTTGTAGTTCATATTTGATCATTAATATCCATACCTGCATTTGGTATCATCTAAAAGAAAAAAGCCTTTAGATAGATGGGAAAAAGAAAACTGTGAAAAGTTGACTGATAAGCTATAAGCCTTCAAAATATTTATAAATACAAGTGAAAGAATTACTCAGGCACAGGCAGAGAAATTTAGAAAAGCCTTTTCTTTCTTAGAAATGAAAAAAAAAAAAACTCAGACACACACAGAGGAATAGATAAGTACCTACTGAACCACATGTTTAAAGTGAAGAGGAAATGTCCCAAGGCTGTTAAAGTTACAAACCTCAGTTTTTCCAGATACTCTTCAAGACCTAAAAGCAGGTGATAGACACCTCCAAGTTATTGGATAAATTAAATGGAATCCTATAGATATATTAAGTTTGATGAAATTTAAGTAAGTAATTGTTTCAAATAGTATGCATTCACCCTGTTGAGGTGCCGCAATTGGCTCACAATCCACACAAACACTGATCTTAATTAGACAGGGATAGTTAATTAAGCATACGCCCCAGGGCTGACCTACTAGGCTCATGGTCAAGATTTGGGACCTGAACTATGACATTGACTTAAGACCCTATGAAATTATAAAGTCTCCAATCAACAAACATCTGTGTGCAATTATTCCACTAGTCATTATTTAGGAATAGGGAATTTCCTTAGGGACACACCTTTGTTGTATATTTATCCTATTCCCATTGGTTAGGGTTTCCAACTGATTTAGGGGATTTGCCTGGTCGTATGTTCATATCTCAAATCATCTACCAGGAGGGTAATTGCCTTTTCTAACATTCATGTCTTAACTGGCCAACTAGGTTGTCAGTTACCCATGTATATGTCTCCTTATTCCAAGAAGGATGTTAGCTACAGGGACATTTCTTAACCACTTCTCAAAATAGTTGGGTTTTTTTTGTTTTGTTTTGTTTTGTTTTTTGCAAATTGCAAGAGGACTTTTATTTCAAGAGCACTCTTGGGCCCACATTCATACACCCTGCAGAGGGAGAGGACCATGGTGCACCTAGTAGCTGGGTAAGGAGGGTATTTAAAAGGAAGAAACCAAAACTCAAGGGGGTGGGGAGGGCGTTGTTGGAAAATACCAAAAAATACCAGTTAAGTGGAAAGTCAAGACAGTTTTCTATGAGCCTCTCACAATAGCACATTCGCATAGTGGGTTCCAGCAATGGTCAGGGTGACTTTCTTTGAATGAACACTCCCTGAACCCAGGAAGCAAGTGAGTGGAGGAAAGTCACTATCTGTTTTAAGATTAGCATACCTTGGAGCATTGAGTCACAAAGGTCACATTCTGAAGCCTGGGCCTAAAGGTCTAGAATTTTTTGTTTTTTATGTTTCACTTTTTCATTCCCCACTTCTACTTGTTAGTAGGTCTAATCTTAGAATAGAACTAGACACTATCTTCTCCCTGGTGCACTTGATCCTTTAGGGCATGGTACTGTTGTCTCAAAACTAAAAACTGCACTGCACTAATTCTTGTTCTCTAACACACATGGACCTACAACTAAAAGTAGAAGCAAAATCAAAAGGGGTCCCATAAGAGTAGAAATTAAGGTCGTCAAGAGTACAAGATAAGAGCCTTTCTACTGAATTTCAAGGTTTTCTGCACGATGGCATCTAATGTAGACTTAATCTCTAACTTGGAAGCGATGTGGGGCTTGCAGGTCTCCATCTCTTGAATAGGCCTTCTAGAGCTGCTTCCATGCTCGCTGTCTCACCCACTTGAGTACCGTGAGCCTAGAGAACAAAGGCTGGGAAAGCAGCATGTCAGCACTATGTACAGAGGCTATTTTTACCAGTGGAGGAGCCCCCCATAGAGTAATTTATAGGGGGGAGGGGTCAGTCCAAACTGTCCAGGGGTGTTTCTAACCCTGAAGATCACAAGGGTAGGAAAGCTATCCAATAATTAGCGCCAGTCTCCTCTGTCAATTTCGTAAGGGTTTCTTTAATGGTTTTATTCATCCTCTCTACCTGTCTTGAGCTTTGGGGCCTGTATGTACAATGTAACTTCTAAACAATCCCCAATATCTTGACCAGTCCCTGACTTACCTGGGCAACAAAGGCAGGTCCATTATCAGACCCGAATACCTTTTATCCCAAGTCTCGGGAAGATTTCTTCTAAGATCTTCCTGGCCATCACATTGGCTGTCTCAGTCCTGGTAGGAAAAGCTTCTACCCAGCTTGAAAAGGTGTCTATAAACACTAATAAGTACGTGTTGCCATATCTAGCTGGCTTAATTTCTGTAAAATCTACCTCCCAGTAGGCTCCAGGCCGGTCACTCCTGAGCCTCTTCTCGGGAGTATACATGGAGTGTCCTGCATTAGTCATAGCACAGGCCTTGCAGCTTTTGACTATTTCATCTGCCAAGTCAGAGAGTCCTATAACATAGTAGTCAGAGGACCTAACCACACCTTTTAATTTCTTGGGCCCCAAGTGGGTCAAGTAATGTAAGCTGGTAACATACTTGTGTCCTTCTTCCCATGGGAGGACTAGTTTTCCTTCTTCTGTTTCTACTACCCAATACGGGGTTTCCTTTCCCAGTCC
Source organism: Mus caroli (assembly GCF_978045245.1). Classification (NCBI taxonomy): domain Eukaryota; kingdom Metazoa; phylum Chordata; class Mammalia; order Rodentia; family Muridae; genus Mus; species Mus caroli. Next base: position 31,845,573 of record NW_028227264.1, read on the forward strand.
TAATTTGTTCACTAACTTGATAGTCTTCAGAGGTGTATATAAAGCTGGTCTCTCTGATGTCATAATAATCTTTAGGCTCCTTGACTGCCAGAATCATTGCTCCTTGGGCTACCTGTTTGGCGGTTAGGTCTGCCATCTGATTCCCTTTAGCCACAGCATCTCGGGTTTTCTGGTGTCCTGGACAATATATAATGGCCACCATTTTTGGCAAGTATATAGCCTTGAGGAGTCTCCAAATTTCCTATTTTTTATGTCTTTCCCTGCAGATGTCAACAGCCCTCTTTGTCTGTATATTGCTCCATGCAGTGGCAAAAGCAGACCTGCTGTCAGTGTAAATGTTGATAGACTTCCCCTTTGCCAATCGTAGAGCTTGTATCAAAGCCACAAGTTCGGCTTTCTGGGCTGATGTCCCTTCAGGGAGGTTGCTTGCCTAGATCACTTGCTTTCTGTCCACCACTGCTGCCCCCACCTTCTGCTTACCTTTTTTATTTGTTTGTTTGGTTGGTTTTTTGGGTTTTTTTGTTTTGTTTTTTAATTTTGTTTTGCTTTTACATTGGGGTAGGTGTCTCTCTTATCTTGGTGTCTATCCCAGGGGCAACTTATACAATATAAGCATATACAGAGGTGTAGGAAATTCTGCTGGGTGGTTGGGTTGAGTCCAAATTTATTATTGGTTAATTGTACAAAGTATTTCTACTGACTCCAATTATGATTGGCTTCTAAGGGCACAGAATGTGTAATCAACTGGGACATGAGAAACTTCCTATTAACAATAGAAACATGTAAGAAAGTTTCATTTTAATGGGAGTTAGCCAGATAACAGTTCCCTAAAATTTAACAACCCTACGTGAAACAGATATTAAATTCATGATTAACTCAGAAGAGAATTGCCTCTCAAGACTGGAAAGATTTGACAGTAGCAATATTATAAGGTGGTCCTAAGTTACAATGACAAACATGATGGAAAGAGAAAACTATGCCCATAGAACAATGACATAAGGTGAGAGGCATTGATATTTCCCAGGATCAGTTACTAGGTGAACGCCATTATGCTGGGTTAAAACAAAACAGTTTGACATGCTCCACTATGTTCATAGCAACCTCATTTATAATAGCCAGAAGCTGAAACGAACCCAGATGTCCCTCAACAGAGGAATGGATACAGGAAATATGATACATTTACACAATGGAATACTACTCAGCTATTATAAAACAATGAATTTATGAAATTCTTAGCAAATGGATGGACCTGGAGGATACCATCCTGAGTGAGGTAACCCAATCACAAAAGAACTCACATGATATGTACTCACTGATAAGTGGATATTAGCCCAGAAACTTAGAATACCCAAGTTACAAGTTGCAAAACACATGAAACTCAAGAACGAAGACCAAAGTGTGATCACTTTGCCCCTTCTTAGAATTGGGAACAAAACGCCCATGGAAGGAGTTACAGAGACAAAGTTTGGAGCTGAGACAAAAGGATGGACCATCTAGAGTCTGCCGCACCTAGGGATCCATCCCTTAATAAGCTTCCAAATGCAGACACCATTGCATACACCAGCAACATTCTGCTGAAAGGACCTTGATATAGCTGTCTCTTGTGAGGCTATGCCGGGGCCTAGCAAACACATAAGTGGATGCTCACAGTCAGCTATTGGATGGAACACAGGACCCCCAATGGAGGAGCTAGAGAAAGTACCCATGGAGCTAAAGGGGTCTGCAACCCTACAGGTGGAACAACAATATGAACTAACCAGTACCCCCAGAGCTTGTGTCTCTAGCTGCATATGTAGCAGAAGATGGCCTAGTGGGACATCATTGGGAAGAGAGGCCCCTTGGTCTTGAAAACTTTATATGCCTCAGTACAGGGGAACACCAGGGCCAAGAAGTGGGAGTGGGTGGGTAAGGGAGTTGGCGGGGAGGGTATGGGGGACTTTTGGGATAGCATTTGAAATGTAAAATAAGAAAATACCTAATAAAAAATTGCTAAAAAAAAAATAGTTTGAATTTGATAATCACATATTGGTACAATGTTGTTTAGCAGATTTCAATGGTTGGGACAAGGTTGATATAATATTTGATGAAAGAAAGAATTTTGCCTTGATGGGGATTACAAATTGCAACTAAATGATCATCTCTACACAGAAAAACCACTTCAGTTTCATTGCATTCTTAACAGTTTAGTAATGACGTGAGTGACGTGATAAAACAGAATAGAGTTCCCAAGAATGATCTCTTACTTATAATTGCAAATGATTTTTGATATGACTGCTAAGGACATTAAATCAGAAAGACCACTTATCTGGTACAGGGATGGGTTTGCAGTTGGGAAATGACACTACATACTCATCAAATAAAAAAATCCACCTGGATGAACTCTCAATTCTGAACATCTATGCTCCAAATGCAAGGGCCCCCATATTCATTGAAGAAACTTTACTGAAGCTCAAAGCACACACTGTACTGCACACTTTAATAGTGGGAGAGTTCAGGCTCTCAGCAATGGACAAATCATAGAAACAGAACCTAAACAGAGACACAGTGAAACTAAAAGAAGTTATGAACCAAATCTATTTAACATATATCTACAAAAGACTTCACCCTAAAAAAAAGAATATACCTTCTTCTCAGCACCTCAAGGTACCTTCTCAAAAATCAACCATATACTCAGACCCAAAACAAACCTCAATAGATACAAAAATATTGAATTCATCTAATATATTCTATCAGAGCACCAGGCATTAAGGTTGGTCTTTAATAGCAACAAAACAACAGAAAGCCCACATACATGTGGAAGTTGAACTCAATGATAACTTGGTCAGGGAAGAAATAAAGAAATTAAATACTTTTTAGAATTCAAGGAAAATGAAGGCACAACATATCCAATCTTAAGGAACACAGGGAAAGCAGGCCCAGGAGGAAAACTCATAGCTCTGAGTGTCTCCAAAAAGAAACTGGAGAGAGCATGCACTAGCATCTTGACAGCACACCTGAAAGCTCTAGAACAAAAAAAGGCAAATATACCCAAGAGCAACAGATGGCAGGAAATAACCAAACTCGGGGCCAAAAAATCAACCAAACAAGGAGCTGGTTCTTTGAGAAAATCAACACCATAGATAAACCCTTAGCCAGATTAACCAGAGGGCACAGAGACAATATCCAAATTAGCAAAATCATAAATGAAAAGGGAGACAAAACAACAAAAAGGGAAGAAACTTTGAAAAAATCAGATCCTACTACAAAAGTCTATGCTCAACAAAACTGGGAAACCTGGATGAAGTGGGTGATTTCTCTAGAAAAAAACAAGTAATAAAGTTAAATCAGGTTCAGACAAATAATCTAAACAGATCTGAAAGTCCCAAAGAAATAGAAGCAGTCATTAGAACACTCCCAATAACAAAAATAACAACAAAAACCCAGGTCCAAATGGTTTTAGTGCAAAATTCTATCAGGCCTTCAAAGAAGATCTAATACCAATAGTCCTTAAACTATTCAAAAAAAAAAAAAAAAAAAAAAAAAAACAGAAGGAACATTACCTGATTCTTTCTATGAAGCCATAGTTACACTGATACCTAAACCACAAAAGGCCCAACAAAGAAAGAGAACTACAGACCAATGTCCCATATAAGTGTCAATGCAAAACTATCCAATAAATTTCTTACAAATCTAATACAAAACACATAAAATTGATGGTTCACCGTGAGCAAGTAGGCTTAGTGGGGAATTGCAGGCTGGTCTCCAGTAGAGCTGAGGTAGGAACCCCGATGGTCATAATTCACCACATGACAAGGTAGGAGTTCCCTCATGCTCCTGGAACTCTGGCCTCTACCTAAGGTACCACCTCCCACAGCCCCCACATGAGAAGCATGGTCAGTAGTCAAGTAAGCAATGGCCCAAGCTTCTGATCTTCAGGCTAAACTTGTCCCCAGTTACATAGCAACAGTGAAGACCATAAAAAGGGGTGCGCAGCCCCCACCTCACTCTCTTACTCTTACTCTATTGTTCCTCTACCTCTCAATTCTCTCACTTCCCCCTCCTCTTCCCTTTCTTTGTCTTCTCTCCTCTCTCCTTTCTCTTTGCCTCCTCTCTCTCTCTCTCTCTCTCTCTCTCTCTCTCTCTCTCTCTCTCTCTCTCTCTCTCTCTCTCTCTCTCTCTCTCTCTCTCCCTTCTCTCTTTATGCATTTCTATAATAAAGCTCTTAAACCATAGAGAATCTCTGCTCCTTCAAGACCTGCTGCACACTCTCACCAGTGTTTGGAACTTCTTCCCCTATCCCCCCTCTCCTACAACCCTGGGGTTTTAGTAAGGTAGCACCAGGGTCCCCAGTTGGGGGCTGCCCCTTTTCTACCCTCTGCTGCATGGGTCAGGCACGCTCACCCAGGGCCCAGTGGAAAAGTGTCCGATAGCTCTGCCTGCGTTCACCTGCCCAGAACACAGGAACTCTGGCCGGATGTTAGGCCCCTTATCCTCCCCCACTTCTCCCCAGGCGCCCCTTTATTTTGTTCCCAATAAGGCTTCATTCATGGAATTCAGAGATGGTTTAATATACGGAAATCCATCAAAGTAAGCCACTATATAAGCAAACTCAAAGAAAACAACATGATAAACTCATTAGATGCTGAAAATGCATTTGACAAAATACAACACCCATTCATGGTATAGGAGAGATCAGTAATTCAAGGTACATAACTAAATATAATAAAAGCAATATACAGCAACCAATAGCCAACATCAAACTAAATGGAAAGAAACTAAAAGCAATCCTATTAAAATCAGGGAAAAGACAGGGCTGCTCACTCCCTACCGATTCAATTTAGTATTTGAAGTTCTAGCCAGAGAAATTAGACAACAACAGGAGATCAAACAGATACAAATTGGAAAGACGTCACAATATCACTATTTGCAGATGATATGATGGTATAGTTAAGAGACTACAAAAATTGTACCAGAGAGTTCCTACAGCTGATAAACAACATCAGCAAAGTGGCTGTATATAAAGCTAACTCAAACAAATAAGTACCCTTCCTCTCTCAGAGGATAAAATGGCTAGAAAGAAATTTGGAAAACAACACCCTTCATAAGAGTCATAAAGTATATAAAATATCTTGGTGTGACTCTAACTAACCAAGTGAAAGATTTATATGACAAGAACTTCAAATTCCTGAAGAAAGAAATTAAAGATGAACCTATAAGATTTAAAGATCTCCCATGCTCATGGAATGGCAGGATTAATATAGTAAAAGTGGCCATCTTGCCAAAAGCAATCTACACCCATCAAAATCCCAACTCAATTCTTCACAGATTTAGAAAGAGCAATTCTCAAATCCATTTGAAATAACCAAAAACCTAGGATAGCGAAAACTATTCTCAACAATAAAAGACCTTCTGGGGGAATCTCCATCCCTGACCTTCAGCTATAGTATAGACCAATAGTGATAAAAAGTGCATGGTATTGTTACAGAGACAGGCAAGTAGATCAATGGAATAGAATAGAATAGAATAGAATAGAATAGAATAGAATAGAATAGAATAGAATAGAATAGAATAGAAGATCCAAAAAATGAAGCCACACAACTATGTCCACTTGTTCTTTGTCAAAGAGGCTAAAACCATTCAGTGGAAAAAAAGACAGCATTTTCACAAATGGTGCTAGTTCAACTCAAGGTCTGAATGTAGAAGAATGCAAATTGATCCATTCTTATTTCCTTGTACAAAGCTCAAGTCCAAGTGGATCAAAGACCTCCACCTAAAACCAGATACACTGAATCCAGTAGAAGAGAGAGTGGCAAAGACCCTTGAATACTTTGGCACAGGGGAAAACTTCCTGAACAGATCACCAATGGCATATGCTTTAATATCAACAATCAACAAATGGGACCTCATAAAATTGAAAAGCTTCTGTAAAGCACAGTGCCAATAGGACAAATGGAAATCTACAGAATGGGAAAAGATCTTTACCAACTAGGGTAATCTGACAGAGAGCTAATATCCAAAATATACAAAACAAACAAACAAACAACAACAACAACAACAACAAAAACCTCAAGAAGTTAGACTCCAGAAACAAATAACCCTACTAAAAAGTGGAATAGAGATCTAAAGAAAGACTTCTCAAGTGAAGAATACTGAATGGCCAAGAAGTACTTAAAGAAAGTTCAACATCCTTAGTCTTCAGGGAAATGCAAATCAAATCGACCCTAAGATTCCACCTCACACCATTCAAACTGGCTAAAATAAAAAACACGTGTGACAACAGATGTTGTCAAGGATGTGGAGAAAGAAGAACACTCCTCCATTGCTAGTGTGACTGTAAGCTAGTAAAACCACTTTGAAAATTAGTCTGGCAGTTCCTGAGAAAATTAGAAATAGTTCTATGGGAGGACCCAGCTACACTGTTCCTAAGCCTATACCCAAAATAGTCTCCTTCATATAACAAGGACACATGCTATGTTCATAGTAGCCAGGATCTGGAAACAGCACAGATGTCGCTCAGCAGAAGAATGGATACCGAAAATGTGGCACATATATACAGTGGAGGACTATGCAGCAATCACAATGCCCATGATACAGCCTACAGACCATATTGAGTGTAGAGGGAAGGAAGACCAGGGTGTCAATTCTTCAGTCCTGCATTGAGGGGGAAGCAGGATATTTGTGGGAGAGGAAGACAACGGAAGGAGAAAGAAGGGGGATAAAATAAGGGTGGCTGTATCAGGAACTGAAGAAGATGTAAGAGAGGTACTGAGGATCAGAAAATCAAACAAAAATAGATACCAGTGGGGATGAGGAATAGGGGATAGCCACTGGAAAGTAACAGACACCAGAGAAACGTGAGGCTACCAGAACCCACAGAGATGTCTTTAGCTGAAATGTGCAGAGAAGTAGGAGATTGAACCTGTTGAGACTACTTCAAGTAGATAGCCATGGCCCTGGTCACGGAATGGGACCACCCACCTATCTCAGAGTTTTTAACCCAGAAATATTCTTTTCCTTAGGAAGAACTGGGACACAAAATGGAACAAAAACTGAAGGAAGGGACAACTGAGGACAGCCCCACCTAGGTATTCATCATGTCTGCAGACACCACAACTTACACTGTTGCCATGGTTAAGAGGTGCTTGCTGAAAGGAACCTAGTATGGTGTGATGTTTCCTTGGGAGGTCCTGTCACCAACTAACAAATTCAGACATAGATGTTTGGAACCAACCATCAGACTGAGCTCAGAGAACCTGGTTGGTGAGCTCACTAAAGGACTGGAGGAGTGGAAGGGGTTTGTAACCCCACTGGAAGAACAACATAGGCTGGCCTGACCACCCAGTTCTGCCAGAGTCTAGATCACCAAGCAAGGACTGTACCTGGAGGGATCCATGGCTCCAGACACATATGTAGGAGAGGATTCTCTTGCCTGACAGCAATAGGAGCAGAGGCTCTTAGTCCCCATGAGATTTGATTCCCCAGACTAGGGGGAAGCTAGAGCGGTGGGGTGGGAAAGTTTGGGTAGGTGGGGGAAGACTCTCATACAGGCAAGGAGCAGGAGGGAAAGTAAATGTGAGAGGGAGATTTATTGAGGGCTAACCAGGAAGTGGTATATTATGTGTATGTGTGTGTGTGTGTGGGGGGGGTAATGGAGGGGATAACCAGAAAATGGGATAGCCTTTGAGAATTAAATGAATGGAATGATTAATTAAAAAAATTCAACCAATGTACAAATCAGAAAAGATTAATTAAAAACTCTTAATGGTTTTCAAATATTGCTGGAAGATATTACTGGGTATGGCTGATAATAGGTTTATCTACTCGAGTCAAGTAACTTATTTCAAACCTTAATAGGTAATGAGAACTTAAATAGTCCACGAAAATTATCAGCTGAGGCTGAAAGAGAATGACTTGAGTAGAAAAGAAATTAGAAATTAAATAATGCAGATGTGAATCATTTGGATCTAAAGCTGGGTTGTATTTTAGTTATTTTGCTCCCTACTCATTCTCCCACAGCAGTTCAAATGCAGAGAGAAGATATCTTACAGTGGATATTTTTAGCACATAGTGTCAAAAGGTAAAGATCTATGGAGAAAAGTTTTGTAATTTATTCTGAAAAAAAAAAAAGAGAGAGAGAGAGAGACTTTGTTTCTTCTGGAATAGTCCAGCAGTAAGCATAGTACCTTTTACTCATGTTGGGTTTCCTTCATTATGAGGAAAAAAATAACATTGGCAAAAAGCTTGCAGTAACTTTTGCAGAGAGATTAACAACAAATATGTTCCAAACAAGAGACATCATTATAAAATTAAGTAATTGGACTCTCCTTCATATAGTAAAAAGGGACTCCTATTTTTGGAGCCTCTTCATTATATATTGATGCAAATAAATCAGAAAAGGTAGGTTATAAGTCAGAAAAAATATGCAAAGTAGTTTAGAGCTCTTATGATTCAGTTAAAAATTCAGAGCTGTATGCCATTTTATGGTAATGCTAACATTTTTCTGAATCTATTAATATACTTACTGACTTTCAATATGTAGAAATAGTTGTTTTACATATTTAAACCACTTAACTTATTCCAGATGTTCAGAATTAAGCTCACTACTTGTAACCTCAACCCTAGCCTGAAGAAAGCTGAAACAGACCTCGACTTTGCTGCCACTACATAGGGTGGAGTTTGCCTCCCTAGATCACTATTGTTCAGCCACTGTTGCTGCTACCTGCTGGGAAGTCAGCCTAGCTATTCTGGAGACTACACAGGGTCACCTGCAGCTGGGCTCCAAGGATGAATTGGCAGGAATGGGCTTCCCCTTCCTTTATAAAGCGTGTCTGTCATTGAACATTAGAACCTTGAGCATACTAGTTGTCTTGGTTCCATTATTTCTTGACCCACCTAGGTCCCCTCTTCTCTTTCAACTCCAGGCTGCCTCCCAGGCTTGAACCCGGACATGAGAGCCACAGGCCAGCCCCAACAATTTGGCGCCTAATGTGGGGCCTGGGAATGGCAGAAGACACTGGAAGAAACACTACTGGTATGTGGCTCCACAGGTAGAAAACTCGTACCAGAACATGGAGAAGCAACGGGCAAAAGGTTACTAAGGTGTGGTACGGTCTGAGCTGGAACAGCGGTGACCCACACTGGATACACTCAGGTTCAGCAGTGATATCAGGATCTAGGAACATAACAGGCAGTCGGCCCCAGCTTCCAGAAGCTGCTTTTTAGGCAAGAGAAATAAAAGAATTTAATAAAAGGGATTAAATAATCAGGCGGATTGGCCGCAGTCAGAAACTGCATCAGGCAGGAGGAAAATGGATTTTTGAAATTCTCCCAGAGGCAAAGAGAAATCTTAGGGGATGCCCTGCCTTTTTCTCTCTAGCCCTTACAGCAGAGGTTCCCTGCTCTCTTTGTGTTGTTTAACCTCTAATGTCTGGTGCACCAGTCTGTTCACGTGTCCAATTCATGTGTGTTCGTGTCTAGTTGTCTGAATGACTGAATGTTCTGTTTCATGTTGGAAAATAAAGGTGACTAAAATGTTATCTGCTGGTTTAGCTAGAGAGTAGCCACATGCTTAGCCAGGATCAGGCACAGCAGGAGGGCCCCTGCTGGAAAAACTGGTGTTTTGTTTTGTTTTGTTTTGTTTTGTTTTGTTTTGTTTTGTTTTGTTTTGTTTTGTTTTGTTTTGTTTTGTTTTGTTTTGTTTTTTAAGTAAGGAAGTCTGCAGCCTCATGGTTTTGGGGCGAAAAAGCTGATAGATGTTTTTTTCCTAAGAAAATTCTCTGCATTCATGATTACTGCATTTAGCTAATGACAAAGTGCTTTTTATTTTATAATTATAGCTAGAAATATTAAAACTCTCCTATTGGTCTAAGTGTAGCCACTTCATTTCAGCTCATATATTACTGGTTAGGATTAAATAAGTGTAACATTGGTAACAGAAGGTTAACTATAAGTAATCTTAAGGAAGACTGTCCAAAAACTAGAAGCATAGACAGACAGTCAATTTGTTCCCCCCAAATCAGTCCTCATTACAGGAGTGCCAAAATGCTCAGGTTAGAAAATTTTTTCTTATGTTCGAGTTAATACAAGTTCAGAGCAGCCTCAGTGAAGTTGGCACAAAATCTCCTTTGTTTCGCAAACTGTGACTAGGGAAGTTCTGAGAACCTCCCCCCTCCCTGCCTTCAGTAGAGAATTCCTTTTAGCTATAAGAGTACCTTTGCAGATGTTGTTCTAAATAAAGTTTAAATTCTAAGTTTATAAAAAAGGTCAATCAAGCTGTAGAATTTTTCAGGACATTGCGATTTGACTTGCCTACTTTCTATAAAGTTATTATAGATTTAAAGTTTGTTTTTTCTTTTGCATCTGGATAAATTGTAATGGGTTTGCTTCTAGTGAGCTGTAATCAAAAAGCTAAGAGTTTGAATCTTTCAGAGTATATTGTTTTCTAAGTGGAACGTATTTTATTAGCTAATGCCTCTCAAGGGAAGTTTACTTTAAATCTTTGCTCTCATACAAGGAGCTTTTAAGTTCTGGGGAGTAGCTGTTGCTCCAGAAAAAATTCAGAGGCAATATCTTTTTAATACTTGGGGTTTTAGTTTACTACAGAAGGCTTTGCAGAAAATAAAGAAAGCTTTTATAATTGTTTTTAATTATAATCAACGGCAATTAAATATTAGCTGTGCCCACAGCAATTCTTTGGCAAGAGAAAACATTATTGTAAAGTCATTTTTCTCATCCTCCCGGCCGATTGTCAGCCCACATGGAGCCAGCTGGCTGCTGCGTGACGGGGCCTTGGGGCACGCAGCTTTACCTGAGCAGTAGTGGCACAGGAGGCCACCAGAAAGTGGTCAGCTTTGTATTGAACTCAGGGGAGGGCCGCACTCACCATTGCCCCATGAGCCTCTGTCATTCCCTGCTGGGATAGCCATATTTTTCCCACCAAGACTCAAGGTGCTCTGCCACCCTTGCTTGGGCTTTCTGGTCTACAACAGATTGGCTGCCTTCAGCCTCTTCTGCCTGAGAGGAAGGCAGAGGGTGGGCGAGGCCAAGGTGGTGTTCACCTCAAAGCACAGTTTCAGCATCCTATTAAGCCACTGTGGTGCTAACAAAGAATTATAAGATAAATTAATATAGTTTGGGATAACTATAACAAAAATTGTGTCTTAAGAACCTGACAAAGTGTCTGTTCCTTGTTTAAAACAGCAATTAAATTGGCTATTACAGAATATTAATAATTGGCCTATTGCATAGCATCATTTTAAATAATAATAGACAAGTTAAAAAATTGTTTTTATGCATGCTTTTGTATCTTCTATAAATTCATGCTTGCATTTAGTTACTGTGTTTAAAAACAACCCCTCTATGGGAAATAAGTAGATGTGAATTAGATCACATGTTTATTCTTTTGAACTTCCCCCTGTTTCAGCACAGATAATTAAGTTGTGTGCTGTGGATGGTGTTTTAAAATGTTAAACAATCAAACCTTGATTTGTATATTAATAGTCATTATTATATCTCAGAGCTCACAATTGCTTAAGATTGTTCATCCCTTGAATGCTATTAATTCTCAAATTTGCAATTGCTTATGCATATACAATACATAAGTAAAAATGCTGGATTTATATCTCAGACAGTCTATAGGTCCTACATATAAGATGGATTGGATATATAATCTCGTTCTTTATATATTCGAAACAATTATGGCTTAAGATAATATTTTGGTATTCATGGAAAATGTGCATGTCAAATTGTAAAAAAAAAAAAAATTCTTTTGGTCTTAGTGTCCTCAGTTACTACTTGTTTCCACATAATAGTGTTAATTCTTGAGGTCTTATACTTAATAAATTGCTTCAAATATATGCTCTTATTCTTAGTTAATAAATAAATTATACACATGTGACTATTAATAACTTTTCAAGCTTTCTAGTTACAACTGCTCTTCAAGAGAAACAATTGAAAGTGCAATTAGTCACTGCCCATGTTACATTAATACTGAATATAACAGTCAAGTATTTGAGATGTTTTGTCAACAAATTATTAATTCTCAAGGACAAGGTATTGTGGAACTTTAAAACTTTAGCTTCTTAAAAGACAAAGAAGGGGGAAATTGTATCCCTGTAGATATTATTTAATGTATTCCACTGTACATTATTTAAATCATACTTTTATTTTAGAATTTTGAGATTTGGATGTCAAAGAACTTAATAAATGCCTTATAGTATCTTAAAAGGATCTACTTTTTGGCATATGGCTTGATCCTGAACAGCTACCTTATTAGGAAAGGGAAAAGCATAGGTTTTCTTCAGAGAATGCTGCAGAAGCATGATGGCTAATTTGTGTGACAAGCTGACAGATAAGTTCGCTCATTGCCCTGACCTTAGTGGCAAGGAAGCTGAATTGGGTAAATGTTTTCGACCCATCCTTGCTTGCGATTTTTCCAGTTTGGACAAACAAAGCTGCGTTGCTTCAAGCTTTTTAACCTTATGGTAAAAAGAACATTAGAGACTGTGTAATTGGACTTAGAAAGATTAGTCATATAAAAAGAGTTATGGTGATTCTTCTCTTTCTTTCGATGTGACCGGTTATTCTGACTCAATCTTGGACTGGTCCAGGAATAATTCCAGTATTAGGTTAATGTCTTAGAAGTAGTAGTCTTAACAATAGGGCAGGACATAGCATATATTAAGGCTAGAAAGGCAGAAATTTCAGATATTAGCAATAGGCACTTGGACACTTGGAACATTTATGAATTGGCCAGAGATATAAAAAAAAACAACCTAAGTGCATTAAATCCCCTGGATTGGGTTCAATATATATTCCTACTTGCTATTATTATTGGCATTATTTTATTAGTAAATCGTTGTGTTTCCACTCATCTTTAGAGCACTCCTGAGATCTGTAGCTATGATGAGACAGAACATTCCAGAACTTCTGCAGAAATATAAGAAAGTGAGAGAGTGCTATGCACATGCCAGTGAAGTTTGCTTGGCAGGCCAAGAAGCCTGGGAGCACTCACGAGGCAAAGAGTTTCACGAAAACTCACCTCCTGGAACTTTGGCATTCTCATACCCAGATATTCTTACCGTATTCCCGTGTCAGTCTGGTGTGTGGATCCACGTGCTCTCTTTTAGTATTATCTTATTATAAGTGCCTTTTAAGATTGAATTCTGATATAGCTAGCCTTCTCCAGTGTTCCAACATCCTAAAAAGATCTTGAAGCCAACAACTGGGAATTCAGTATAAATTCAGTAAGGAAGTTACCTATTCAGTAGCTAATTAATCATTAAAAAAGACAGAGCCAACAGCTCAGGGCTGGTATGCAAAGTGTTCACTAAAGACAGTAGCCAGTTTTAACCAAACAAGGGTTTACCATGAGAAAAGTTAGGGAATCCCACTGAGACAGGTTTCTTCACTAGGCCCAAAGAAATCAGGCAGAATTATAGAGCATAAATAAATTTTATGCCTCAGTCCACCTTTTATTTTAATATTAATAACAGGGAGAAAATTGTAACCTCCCTCTTAGCCTGAAGCAGGCTGAACCAGACCTCAACTTTGCTGCCACTTAGGAGATTAACTAGGGTGGAGCCTGCCTCCCTAGATCACTATTGTTCAGCCACTGTCGCTGCTACCTGCTGGGAAGTTGGCCTAGCTATTCCAGAGAAGATACAAGGTTACCTGCAGCTGGACTCCAAGGATGAATTGGCGGGAATGGGCCTCCCCCTCCATTATAAAGCGTCTCCACCATTAAACATTAGAACCTTGAGCATACTAGTTGTCTTAGTTCCATTATTTCTCAACCCACCTAGGTCCCCTCTTCTCTTTCAGCTCCAGGCTGCCTCCCAGGCTCGAACCTGGACATGAGAGCCTCAGGCAGTTCCCAACAATTACTTATTTAAATACAACAAGAAATAAGAAGGAGAAATCATCCATTGTATATAACATGTATCAGATCTAGTACAGATAATGATAAGACTGATCAGCTCCTATCATTAAATGTACTGGAAGCTTCTCAATTTCATGAGTAGCACCATGTTAACAGCAAAGGTTTAAAAAGGGATTTTTCTATCACTTGCAAACAACTCAAGGAAACTGTAAGATTTCCTAGTAGTCCTCTGTATAACCAAACCCCATCTTACCTGTAGAAAGTAACCCAAAAAGTACCCAAAGAAATGGAATTTGCCAAAAGGATATATTTCATTTTGCAAAGTTTGGAAAATTAAAATATGTGCCCTATACCATGGATATGTATTCAGGATTTCAATGAGCAAATGTTTAATGTTCTGAAAAGATTGATTCTGTAACTACACATTTATTAGAAGTTATTCTTATTATGAGACACCTGTACAAATTAATACTGACAATGCCCTAGCATGCGTCTCTAGTAAATTGAAATTCTGTTGGGTTTTTCTCATATTACAACATTTAGCTACAGAATCATTTACTGATCATCAGCTACTGATAATGGAAATGCCACTAAAGGAAAGGGGCAGCCTATAGACTGGAAGATGGAATGACCATTACTGAGGAAGGACTCACCAAATCACTGAAGCACTATTAGGTATAAGACAAACACCTAGGAAAGCAAAAGGAATTATCTGCTCATGGTGTATGTCCACTTATATAGCTATATAATTATCAAAATGGAAAGCCACTAGATGGCATATAAATGGCAAAGATATATGGTCATGGGAGGCAAGAATAGAAATGGGAAAACCTAGCAAAAGTTAGCAAAGACATCAAATTTTATCACTAATATGAGAAAGTCAGAAGAAATATTTCTGAAAATAATGAAATAGTAGACAAGTTGACATTATGTTTAACTTAATTATACTAGAATATTAAAATTTGCCATGAAACTATTTCAGAACAGATAGGAAAGAATGATAGATTACACAACCAAAGAACTTGAAACTTTACCCTAACAATAAAAAGTAAGAGGAAATATGGAACCAAATAAAACTGGGATAACTGTTATAAGGAATCTATAGCCAGATGTAGGTTCAAACTTTTAATCCCAGCACTTGGTAGGCAGAAGCAAGCACCTAAGAATTACAGTGATTACCACCAAACCCATACACTATTACAGATGCCAACTAAAGCTTTTTGAAAGAAGCCTGATACAGCTGTCTTCTGAGAGGCTCTGCCAGTACCTAACTATTACAGAAATGGATGCTCACAAACATCCATTAGACAGAGCACAGGGTCCACAATGAGGGATCTAGAGAAAGTACCTTAGGAGCTGAAGGGGTTTGCAGCCCCATAGAAGGAACAACCATATGAACTAACCAGTACCCCCAGAGCTCCCTGGGACTAAATCACCAATCAAAGAAAACATATGTAGGGACTCATGGCTCTAGCTGCATATGTAGCAGAGGATAGCCTAGTCAGTCATTCAATGGGAGGAGAGTCCCTTGGTCCTGTGAAGGTTCTATGCCCCATTATAGGGGAATGCCTGGGCCAGGAAGTAGGAGTGGATAGGTTGGGGAGCAGGGGGAGGGGGAGAGTATAGAGGATTTTGAGACAGGAAACTAGGAAAGGGGATAACATTTGAAATGTAAATAAAGAAAGTATCTAATAAAAGTAAAAAAGAATTACTGTGATTTAAATTTAAAAACTGCTTGCAATTGGCCAGCTGAAATTTAAAGTGACTTTCCTGTATGATCTAAAAATACACTCAAACCATCAATTTATATATAAAGAAGAAGGGGAATGTAGGCATATTTACCCACTCATACTGAAGTATATTTAGTTTCAAATTTTGAAAAGATATTTTTTAATTTTCAATTGAAAGTTAATATTTTTCATTTCCAAAAAACACACCTCTCACCTTGAATTAGGTTGGTGGCAAGCTTTTCCAAAATAAGCATTCAACTATGGAATCTGGACAAGTGAAACATCTGTAAAAAAAGGAAAAGATGTGGAAGAAAATATGTTCAAAGGAAAAGTAAATTGGCCAAGTGGTATTGCCCACCTCCAGTTTGTCTCTGCTGCACTCTACAGGCATAAGTGACAGATGGGTTTGGGTGGCTCCAATTCAATTAAAAATGAAAGCTGCCTTTGGGGTGAAAGCATGGCTCTCTGCTGCTCTAAGCCCACACATGCTCTTAAAGGGAAACCCCAAAATCGTCTCATATCAGAAAACCCCTTGGTATGGAACAGAGGGAAACAAAAACCTAAGGGTTTATTCTAGTGTCACTAATCTCTTAATCTTTTAGTTTTAATTTGACTCTAAAACTCTTTTTAAGCTATGAATATTATCTCAAAGTCTATATAAGATTATTGTGAGTATATATATATATATATATATATATATATATATATACATATATATATATATATATACATATATACTTTCTGTTGTGATATCAGTAGTCATACAGAGTACTAGTTCTGTAAATAAACTTCATCTGACTTCCTGTGTATTTTTTCAGCTTTGAGTAACTAGGAACAGAGTTTGTGTACCATGGATGGACTTAATAGATTGCAGTATTCAAGTCTTTCATAATTCTTCTGAATATGGAATTTAAAATGTTTAAGTTTTCTACCATTCTAATAAATGATGGAGCCCTGTAATTACAAATCTACGTGGATTGTGTTAGTGCTAAACACTGGACAAAACTGCTCCATGCATCTTCTGCTGCCACGTTCTATAAAAACAATGAAAATAATTGTGTTGATTGCTATGTTCTACCTGGGCAGGACTGCCACTAAGCTGCCAAATATCACGTAAATAACAACTTCTGACTATAATCTGCTCAGTACATTAAAATTTCTGACTGTATAGAAGATTGACAGGAACATTTTACAGAATGTTGAACTAAAAAATTACTTACCCTTAATATGACCAAATACAATTAAACTAGATATTGTGGAAACCTTGGCAGAAATAGTCAAGTATTAAAATAGTATTGTGAACAGTTTTACTGTGTTACAGTTAAAATCTATTTTTTTTTTAATTTGGACAGAAAGAGGGAAATGTTGAGGGATATTTGATCATACTGTGAATCAAAAAATTATGCTGTTTATTTGAATGAACTGTTTTTAGTTTTGGTATGGCTCAGCCTTAGAACACATCTTTAAATGAAGTCAACCATATCTCAATATTTGGATCAAGCATAACCAGAAGAAATTATAGGAAAAAAAAAAACAGAGAATAAGAGGAATTCAGGGCAACAAATAGGTGTACAGGTGGTAAAAGGAAGGGACATTCGATTTAAGCAGTTTTGAGACAGGATGGTGGAGATCTTCCTGTTGGGATATCTGCTGTGGAAGATAGTAAGCTTGGTGTTTTCTCTACCTCTCTGAGTTTTTACTCCACTTCCTGACTCTGGACTCTTTATTGGTAAAATTGAACATTTAAGATTTTCTTTAAAACAGCAATAAACCAATTAAATAACTAGAAATAAGCACATTTATTTATAAATTCCAAGTGGAGAAATAACCTCAAATTGTAAACGAAAAGCAATAATCTTTATGTCCTTTAACAGAGGAATAGAAATGGAAAATGTGGTACATTTACACAACGGAGTACTACTCAGCCATTAAAAACAGTGACTTCATGAAATTCGCAGGCAAATGAATGGAACTTAAGAATGTCACCGTGAGTGAGGTGACTCAGTCACAAAGGAACAAACATGGCATGCACACACTGATAAGTGGATATTAACCCAAAATTTCAGAATATCCAAGACTCAATTCACATATCATATGAAGCCTAAGAAGGAAGGCCAAAATGGGGATGCTTCAGTGCTCATTAGAAGGGTGAACAAAATACTCACAGGAGGAAATATGGAGACAAAGTAGGGAGCAGAGTCTGAAGGAAAGGCTACCCAGAGACTGTCCCACCTGGGGATCCATTCCATATATAGCCACCAAACCTGGACATTATTGTGGATGCCTGGACATGCCTGCTGATATGGCTGGGAGTGAAGGAGCTGAGGGGGTTTGCATCCCCATGGAGGGAGCAACAGAGTCAACAGGTCAGACCCCTGGAGCTCCTGAGGACTAGATCATCAACCAAAAAATACACATGGAGCAGCCCATGGCATTGGTCACATATGTGTCAGTAGATGGCCTTGTTGGGCATCATTGGGAAGAGAGGTGCTCAGACCTGAGGGTGTTCAATGCCCCAGTGTAGGAGAATGCCAGGGCAGAAGGATGGAAGTGGATAGGTAGCAGATCACCCTCATAGAGGCAGGGGGGAGGGGGAATGGAATGTATTTCCAAAGGGGAGACCTGGAAAGGGGGAAACATTTGAAATGTAAATAAATAAAATATCCAAGAAAAAAAATTAGTTAAATTACAATTTTAGGCTTATGTATTTTTGAAGTTTCTTTTTTATTGATTGTTCTATTCATTTATATACCAAATGATATTCCACTTTTCTGTTACCCCTCTGCAAACCCCAATTCCATCCCCCTTCCTCCTCCACTTTGCTTTTATGAGGATGTTCCTCCACCCACTCACCTATTTCTAACTCTCTGCTCTATCATCTCTCTAAACTGGGCCATCAAGCCTCCACAGGACCAAGAGCTTCCCCTACCACTGATATCAGATACGGTCATCCTCTGCTACGTATTCCTTTGTAGCCACGGTTCCCTCCATGTATACACTTTGGGTGGTGGTTTAGTCCCTGGGAATTCTGGGTGGTACAGTTAGCTGATAATGTTCTCTCTTATGACATTGCAATCCCCTTCAGCTCCTAGATATTCCATTGTTGTCCACAGGCTCAGTCTGATGACTGACTGTAAACATCTGCATTTGTATTAGTTAGGTGCACGTAGAACCTCTCAAGGAATAGCCATACTGGCTCCTGTTCGCAAGTCCTTCTTGGCAATAGTAATTGTATGAGAGTATGGTATCTGGAGATGGGATGGATCCCTAGGTTGTGTGGTCTCTTGGCCTTTCCTTCAGTCTCTGTTCCAATTTTGTCCCTGTCTTTCCTTTGTACAGGAACATTTCTGGGCTAAAAATTTTAAGATATATGGTGGCCCATCCCTCAACTGGGGGCCATGCCTATCTACTGCAAGAGGAGAATGGGAGCCTCTTGCTTCCCTGGAGTCTGGGACTTTCTGTTACCTCCTTCCAGCCTAGTAAGGCTGGCTGTGACCATCTGCTGCCACTTGAGCGGAGCCACCTGCTGTGCTGCTCTATTAATGTGCCACTACCTGCCTGAGGCCCAACTTGCCAGAGGGCGAACCAGTTCTTGAAAGGAAATAAAACTTGAGACCTGTGATTCATGTAATGTATGTCAAATAGCCCAAAGAGTTGTTTGTGAGCTTTGAAACCTGGGGCTGAAAAAATAGCAGAACAGGCCAGGACATGCCCGGGCAAGCCTGTTGTTACATGTTCTGACTGGCCTGGTGCCTCCCTATCTCCCGCCCTTCTGATAGTCTGTTGATGTTTAAATGGACCAATCATGTGAAACCGCACCAATTCCTGCCCCAACCCCACCCCTTTTCTATAAAAGTCCCTAGCTTCCAAGCCTCGGGGTCAAAACCACTGTCTCCTGCATGAGATAGGTTTCGAACTGGAGCTCTGCCATTATGGCTCCACCATGTGGTCAACACCTGTCTTCTGCGGGAGATATGTGTTGGCCTGGAGCTCCATCATTAAACTACCTCATGCTTTTGCATCAAGATGGCCGTCTGTTCATGATTCTTGGGTCTGTGCCGAATCGAGAATTGAGTGGGGGTTTCCCCACTAGGTTCTTTCATTCTCTTCTAAGAATCTTCCGGAGTTAACACCAAACTGTGATCTTTACAAGTTCCCACTAAAAGGCTGACCTATCTACTTCAAAAAACCTTTGCTTGGCCAGGGACGGGCCTCCCCTTTTCTTTATAAAGCTTGTTTGCTGACATTAAAATTGAACCTTGAGCAGAGAGCTTTGTCTTGGTTCCTTCCTTATCTCGCACAGCACAGCCCCTCTTCTCTTCCAGGTTTCCAAAATACCTTTCCAGTCTAGAACCCAGACCTGTGATCTGCTGGCCGGACACAACATTTGGCTCCCAATGTGAGGCTGAGAAACGACAGAGGACGTTTAGAGGAGACACTGCTGGTTTAGAGCTCCATAGAAGAAGAAAATAATTAAAGAAAATTCATGCCAGAGAAGGTCGGTATGGGCTAAGCTGAAACAGCATTAAGCCCGAGCACTAGTTCACTTAAGTTCAGCATTGAAGCTTAACAGTAGCTGGGAACTATAACAGGCAGTAAGCAGTGGCTCTTCGAAACTACATTTTTAGGCGTGAGAAAAGAAAGGGTTCATTAAAAGGAAATTAATAATCAGGTGGATTACATCATGAGGGAGGAAAATGTCCCAAAAAGCAGAAAGAAATTTCAGGATTGCCATACTTTGTTCTCTCTGGGCCTTATAGCAGAAGTACTCTGTCCCCTTTTGTGTCTTGTCTAATGTCTGGTGCAATCTGTTCATGTGTTCAATTCATGTACGTTCATGTCCAGTCTGTATGAATAAATGTTCTATGTTTTATGTTGGATAATAAAGATGGTATAAAAAACTTTATCTACAAAGCCGAGAGCAGCCACGTGCTTCAACCAGGAATCAGATACATGGCAGGAGGGTCCCTGCTAGAAAAAACTGTTCATTTTAGGAAAAAAGGGTGAGTATACAGCCTCTTAGTTTCAGGGTAAGAAAGCTGATAAATGGGTCATGATTAATGTGTTTGACAAATGGTAAAGTGCCTCTTATTCTATGATTGTAGCTACAAAAATTAATATTCTCTGATTGGTCTAAATGTAACTGCTCCATTTGGGTCCTTTTTATTGGTAATGCACTCTGCATGTTTTCACATTCAGCTCATAAGTTGTTGGTTAAGATTAATAATTGTTACATTGCTACAAATGGCTAGTGTTAAATTTGATAACACAAGTTTAGAGTTCTTCTGACACGTGGCATGAGGCAGGCCAAGAGGCTGGGTCTCTAAAGATATTTCTAGTTTAAATAATAATTAATGTGGTTCCTATCCTAAAAAGTAAAAATTAAAGATAAAATTTAAAGCAATGCCTCTTTATTAAAGCATTAAAGCTTACATGTATTCATAGGTATTAATTGGCAGCCAAACTTCGTGATATGATGATAATGCTTCTAATTTTGATTTTAAAGATGATAAGTTGTTTTAAACTTAGGTTTTGCTTTCCTGAGGTTGTAGATATTATCCTAATGTTACAAAAGAAACTTGAAAATTATGGTTAAAACTGTCAGTGTTCCATTGACTGAAGCTTGCGGTTTGATTGCAAATTTAAGATTTTTCTACTCACCCATATATTGTTAGTTAAGATAATTACAAGAGTAGTCATCTTATGAGAACACTAATACTGTGGCCATACAGCCATACAAAGCTCAGAGCAGCCTTGGCAGGGCTTGTGTTACTTCCTTTGTCTTGCAAACGGTGCCTAAGGAAGCTCTTAAAACTTGCCTCTCCCTGCCTCCAGGGAAATTATGTTTTAGCTAAATGAACAGTGTTACAGATCTAGTCAGATGTTGTTCTAAATAAAGTTCTAATTCAAAGTTTATAGAAGGGTCAATCAAGCTGTAGAACTTATAAAGGCAATACAATCTGGCTTGCCTACTTCATGTAAAGTTATTATAGGTTTAAAGGTTCGTTTTTTCCTAGCATGATAAAGGGTTTGCTTCTGGTGAACTGGTAATCACTAGAAAATTCTGCCTCTAGGTATGGCTAATGTAACTTTACATTATGTAAGAAAATTTTTTATTGTTTCTGCTTCTATACAAGAAGCCAAGAATTTTAATCTTTCAGTGTATATTGTCTCCTAAGTGGAAAGTATTTTATTAACTAATGCTTCTCAAGGGAAGTTTACCTTAAATCCTTGCTCTCACCCAAAAGATTCAGAGACAATATCCTTTTATTACTTATTACTTAGGGTTTTAGTTTATTACAAAAGGTTTTACAAAAAGTAAGGAAAGCTTTTATAATTGTTATTAATTATATTCATTGGTAATTAAATATTATTTGTGCCCTAGAAAATTCTTTGGCCAGAAAAAAACATTGTAAAATCATTTTCCTCATCCTCCCAGCCGATCTTTGGCCCACGTGTGCCCAACTAGCTGCTGTGGGGCAGAGCCTTGAGACACACAGTTTCCCCTGTTTCAGCACAAATAATCTAGTTGTGTGCTGTAGATGGTGTTTTTAATTACTGAACAATCAAAACCTTAATTTGTATATTAATAGTCAATGCCATATCTCTGAGCTCACAATTGCTTAAAATTGTTCGTCCCTCAGATACTATTAATTCTCAAATTTGCAATTGCTTATGCATATACGACTCATAGAAAAAATGCTGTCCTTTTAAGAAGGTGGTTTTTAAACATTTATTAAATTGTCCTAATTGCCTGGACATTTTTAAAACAATGCCAGGATAAATTTATATCTCAGACAGTCCAAAGGCCGTCCATATAAATAGGTTAGATATATAACCTCGTTCCTTATATATTCATAACAGTTATGGTTTAAGATAATATTTTAGTATTCTTAAAAATTGTGCATGTATAATTCCTTTTAGTGTCCTCAGTTAATACTTGTTTACACATAATAGTGTTAATTCTTGAGGACTTTTACTTTATATTTTGCTACAAATGAATGTTCTTATTTCTAGTTAATAAATAAATTATGCACATGTAAGTCTTAATAACTTTTCAAGCTTTCTAGTTACAATCACTCCTTAAGAAAATGATTGAAAGTGCAATTAGTCACTGCCCCTTTACAGCCAAGTATTTAAAAAGTTTTGTCAACAAGTTATTAATTCAAAAGATTAGATATTGTAAAACTTTATAACTTTTAACTTCTTAAAAAAGAAAAAAGAGAAAAATTGTATCCCCGTAGATACTATTTAGTGCATTCCCATCCTCACTATTTAAATCGTACCTTTATTTTCAATATTTGAGATTTAAATGTCAAAAAATTTAATAAATGCTTTATAGTATCTTAAAAGGATCTACTTATTGGCTTATAGAGTAATCCTAAATAGCTACCTTAGTAAGAAAGGGAAAAACAAGTTCTCTCCAGAACGCTGCAAAAGCATATTGTTTCATTCGTGTGATGAGCTGACAGGTAAGTTGACTCAGTGTCTTGATTGAAATGACTAAAAAACTAAATTAAATTCATGTTTTAAATCCATCCTTGCTTGCCATTTTTCCAGATTAGACTAGCTTGAAGCCTTTTAACTTTAAGGCAATAGTACATCAGAGACTGTATATTCTGACTTAGTAAGATCAGTCATTTAATAGAGTCATAATGATTTTTCTTTTTTCTTCAGTGTGACCAGTCATTCTGACTCAATCTTAGACTGGTCTAATATTCAGCCCAATATCAGAGATTCCTATATTCGTAATTACCTAGCAAAGTTAATTCAGAGCACATCCCCCACTTCCAGAGAGTCTCTGGCCTTTTTACTATTCTAAAACCAGCCCAGAGACTGAGCTTGTGTCTTGCTAATTTGCAACTGAATAAAGTACCTGAACTTCCCCAAAAGAAGCTTTGAGATGTTACTCTTCACTGTCTAGATTTTTGTTTTTCAAGCAGGTCAATCTACACCTTCAGCAGGACTGCAGTGGGCATGCATCCCTGCCCCCTAGAGCATAAAGGAGGCAGCTACTATTTTCATTTCAGCAGTTTTGTGACTTTGGGTCTAATTTGAGATTTAGGCTTAGTTAAAAAGGCAGATATTTCTAATATTAAAAGAGATTATTTTTTATTTTGATAGACGGCCTTAGTTCCTTAGCTGGCCTCTGGCTTTTCACACTTGCTGTTAACACAAGGTCCCCTTAGTTCCTCAGGCTGTGGGAATAACAGAGATGAAGAGGATGACTTCCAGCTCCTATTTCAGCCACAAGTCGTGGTGTTACTAATGACATAATTCTTGTCAAGGCCTTGCTAAATCTGAGGTTGACAATTCTCCTTTAGGAGCTGCACAATACTCAGAATTATGCATACTGGTTCGTGATCATACGAATACAGTATGAGTATCGCTTGGTGCAGAGAACTACTGCAGGGAGAGGTCCAGCTTGACTAAGTTCCCTGTGCAATATACCCAGTTTGAATAGAGGTTGGTATCTATTTCCAGCTAAAACCAAAAATATCTAACGCTCTGCCTCCCCTCTACAAAAGATACCAAGAGCCACAGGTGTGGGTAGTGACAGCACCCACGGGAAGAATCAAGTCAATGTCCACCCAAGCCAAGGTTAAAAGCCCACTAATCTACAGATGAGGAAATTCATTTGATTACCTCAGTTAAGCATTGCCTTATTAAACTTAATTAATAGGGGGAGAGAGAAGTTAGAGACAGTACTGTTGGAAGGGCAAGCCCTTCACAGCCTCCAACCCTAAAAAAGCCAATTGGCCTTGTACTACAGAGCCGGTCATACCCCTCCTCCCTGTTTCCCGCATGTCATCCAAAAATGTAGAAAAAAATCAACTCAGTGTTATTCTTAATAAAGTACATTTCAAATTTGTACAGTCAACCCTCGCCAGGGTTCCAATGACCTACTTAAAATTCAACTAGGAAGTTACCTATTCAGTACTAATTAACATTTTACAGTCAGAACCTACTACTCAGGGCTTTTCTGTTAGTTGTTTACTAGGACAAAAAGGGCAGTCTTATCCAGATACGGTTTTCCATGAGAAAAGTTAGAGATTCCCACTAAGACAGGTTTCTTCATTGGACCCTAAAAATTCAGACAAAATTATAGAACATAAATAAATTTTTTGCCTCAGTCCACTTTTGTTTAATATTATTTAAAGGGGGAAAATGTTACCTCCTTCCAGCCTAGCAAGGCTGGCTGTGACCTGTTGTGCTGCTCTTTTAATGTGCCACTACCTGCCTGAGGCCCAACCTGCCAGAGGGCGAACCAGTTCTCTTCCAATAATCTTCGCTAGTTAACACCAAACTGTGATCTTTGCGTGTTCCTACTAAAAGGCTGACCTATCTATTTCAAAAGAACTTTGCTTGGCCAGGGATGGGCCTCCCCTTTTCTTTCAGGCTTTTCTCCACGTTCTCCTCTATAAAATTTAGTGTCTCTGGTTTTATGTGGAGTTCATTGATCCAGCTAATTTTGAGCTTTGTTCAGGAGATAAGCATGAATTAATTTGCTATGCACACCTTCCCCGCCAGAGGAAGGTCTGCCTCCAGGGAGGGTGCTGACCCCTAGACAAGGTGAAAATGCCATCTTGTATTCTGGGTCTCTCAGATACCAGTCCTCAAAGGAGAACGCTTGAACCACAGAAGCAACAGAGGTTCTTCAATAGGGTCCTTTTCGGCCTTCATCTTCATATAGGAGGCAGAGCTGAAATCCACAGATCTGCATACTTTCCCTGCCAGAAGAGAGTAGGACATCAGGGAGGGCTCTGACCCTGGGTCTCAGCCAGGAATCAGTGCTGAGACTCATTCTTCTGGGCACCTTCCCTGCCAGAGGAGATTCAGCCTCCAAAGAGGACGCTGACCCTGGGACAGAGGTGAGAAATCAATCTTGTATCCCAGGTCTCTCAGGAGAACACAGGGACCACAGAAGCAACAGTCATGGAAACAGTCACTTCAGGCCTTCATCTTCAGCCAGGAGGCAGAGCAAAGTTCCAGACCTCTGTGCACCTTCCCTGCAAGAGGAGAACTTGCCTGCAGAGGGTGCTATGACCAATCAGACTCAAGAGAGAGTTGGACTCCCATAAGTGCTTACAGAGGCTAACGCAATCACAGTAAGAACAAGCTGCAGCCAGAGACACCTCGAACAACTAAGACCAGAGTTTACCAGATGGCAAAAGGCAAACTAAGAATCTAACTAACAAAAACCAAGACCACTGGGCATCACCAGTACTTTCACCACAGTGAGTCCTGGATGCCCCAACACACCCAAAAAGCAAGATTCAGATTTAAAGCCTATCTCATGATGCTGGTAGAGGAATTTAAGAAGGGCATTAATAACTCACTTAAATAAATACAAGAGAACACTGTTAAACAGGTAGAAGTTCTTTTTTTTTTCTTTTTTTTTTAATTAGGTATTTTCCTAAATTACATTTCCAATGCTATCCAAAAAGTACCCAATACACTCCCCCACCAGTCCCCCACCCAACCACAGCCACCCCTTGGCCCTGGCATTCCCCTGTACTCGGGCGTATAAAGTTGGCAAGTCCAATGGGCTTCTCTTTCCAGTGATGGCCGACTAGGCCATCTTTTGATACAACTACAGATAGTGTCAAGAGCTCTGGGGTACTGGTTAGTTCATAATAATGTTCCACCTATGGGGTTGCAGTTCTCTTTAGCTCCTTGGGTACTTTCTCTAGCTCCTCCATTGGGGGCCCTCTGATCCATCCAATAGCTGACTGTGAGCATCCACTTCTGTGTTTGGTAGGCCCCGGCATTGTCTCACAAGATACAGCTATATCTGGATCCTTTCGGCAAAATCTTGCTAGTGTATCCAATGGTGTCAGCGTTTGGAAGCTGATTATGGGACGGATCCCTGGATATGGCAGTCTTTAGATGGTCCATCCTTTCTTCACAGCTCCAAACTTTATCTCTGTAACTCTTTCCATGGGTGTATTATTCCCAACTCCAAGAAGGGGCACAGTGTCCACACTTTGGCCTTCCTTCTTCTTGAGTTTCATGCATTTAACAAATTGTATCTTATATCTTGGTTATCCTAAGTTTTGGGGCTAATATCCACTTATCAGTGAGTACATATTGTGTGAGTTCCATTGTGAATATGTTACCTCACTCAGGATGATGCCCTCCAGATCCATCCATTTGCCTAGGAATTTCACAAATTCATTCCTTTTAATAGCTGAGTAGTACTCCATTGTGTAAATGTACCACATTTTCTGTAACCATTCCTCTGTTGAGGGGCATCTGGGTTCTTTCCAGCTTCTGGCTATTATAAATAAGGCTGCTATGAACATAGTGGAGCATGTGTCCTTCTTACCGGTTGGAACTTCTTCTAGATATATGCCCAGGAGAGGTATTGCTGGATCCTCTGGTAGTATTATGTCCAATTTTCTAAGGAACCGCCAACCTGATTTCCAGAGTGGTTGTACCAGCTTGCAATCCCACCAACAATGAAGGAGTGTTCCTCTTTCTCCACATCCTCGCCAGCATCTGCTGTCACCTGAATTTTTGATCTTAGCCATTCTGACTGGTGTGAGGTGGAATCTCAGGGTTGTTTTGAGTTGCATTTCCCTGATGATTAAGGATGTTGAACATTTTTTCAGGTGCTTCTCTGCCATTCAGTATTCCTCAGGTGAGAATTCTTTGTTCAGTTCTGAGCCCCATTTTTTAAAGGGGTTATTTAATTTTCTGGAGTCCACCTTCTTGAGTTCTCTATATATATTGGATATTAGACCCCTATCTGATTTAGGATAGGAAAAGATCATTTCCCAATCTGTTGGTGGTCTTTTTGTCTTATTGACGGTGTCTTTTGCCTTGCAGAAGCTTTGCAACTTTATGAGGTCACATTTATCAATTCTTGATCTTACAGCGCAAGCCTTTGCTGTTGTATTCAGGAATTTTTCCCCTGTACCCATATCTTCGAGGCTTTTCCCTACTTTCTCCTCTATAAGTTTCAGTGTCTCTGGTTTTATGTGGAGTTCTTTAATCCACTTAGATTTGACCTTGGTACAAGGAGATAGGAATGGATCAATTTGCATTCTTCTACATGATAACCGCCAGTTGTGCCAGCACCATTTGTTGAAAATGCTCTCTTTTTTACACTGGATGGTTTTTGCTCCCTTGTCAAAGTTCAAGTGACCATAGGTATGTGGGTTGATCTCAGGGTCTTCAATTCTGTTCCATTAGTCTACTTGTCTGTCGTTATACCAGTACCATGCAGTTTTTATCACAATTGCTCTGTAGTACAGGTTTAGGTCAGGCATGGTGATTCCACCAGAGGTTCTTTTATCCTTGAGAAGAGTTTTTGCTATCCTAGGTTTTATGTTGTTCCACATGAATTTGCAGATTGCCCTTTCTAATTCGTTGAAGAATTGAGTTGGAATTTGGAAGGGGATTGCATTGAATCTGTAGATTGCTTTTGGCAAGATAGCCATTTTTACAATGTTGATCCTGCCAATCCATGATCATGGGAGGTTTTTCTATCTTCTGAGATCTTCTTTAATTTCTTTCTTCAGGGACTTGAAGTTCTTGTCATACAGATCTTTCACTTCCTTAGTTAGAGTCACGCCAAGGTATTTTATATTGTTTGTGACAATTGAGAAGGGCGTTGTTTCCCTTATTTCCTTCTCTGCCTGTTTATCCTTTGTGTACAGAAAGGCCATTGACTTGCTTGAGTTAATTTTATATCTAGCTACTTCACTGAAGCTATTTATCAAACTTAGGAGTTCTCTGGTTGAATTTTTAGGGTCACTTATGTATACTATCATATCATATCATCGGAAAAAGCGATATTTTAACTTCTTCTTTTCCGATTTGTATCCCCTTGATCTCCTTTTGCTGTCTAATTGCTCTGGCTAGGAATTCAAGTACAATGTTGAATAGGTAGGGAGAGAGTGGGCAGCCTTGTCTAGTCCCTGATTTTAGTGGCATTGCTTCCAGCTTCTCACCATTTACTTTGATATTGGCTACTGGTTTGCTGTAGATTGCTTTTATCATGGTTAGGTATGGGCCTTGAATTCCTGATGTTTCCAAGACTTTTATCATGATTGTGTGTTGGATTTTGTCAAATGCTTTTTCAGCATCTAACGAGATGATCATGTGGTTTTTGTCTTTGAGTTTGTTTATATAATGGATTACATTGATGGATTTTCTTATATTGAACCATCCTTGCATTCCTGGGATGAAACCTACTTGGTCAAGATGGATGATTGTTTTGATATGTTCTTGAATTCGGTTAGCCAGAACTTTATTGAGGATTTTTGCATCAATGTTCATAAGGGAAATTGGTCTGAAGTTCTCTATTTTTGTTGGGTCTTTATGTGGTTTAAGTATCAATGTAATTGTGGCTTCATAGAATGAGTTGGGTAGAGTATCATCTGATTCTATTTTGTGGAATAGTTTGTGAAGAACTGGGATTAGATCTTCTTTGAAGGTCTGATAGAACTCTGCACTAAACCCATCTGGTCCTGGGCTTTTCTTGGTTGGGAGACTATTAATGACTGCTTCTATTTCTTTAGGGGATATGGTTCTGTTTAGATCATTAACCTGATCTTGATTTAACTTTGGTACCTAGTATCTGTCTAGAAACTTGTCCATTTCATCCAGGTTCTCCAGTTTTGTTGAGTGTAGCCTTTTGTAGAAGGATCTGATGGTGTTTTGGATTTCTTCAGGGTCTGTTGTTATGTCTCCCTTTTCATTTCTGACTTTGTTGATTAGAATATTTTCCCTATGCCCTCTAGTGTGTCTGGCTAAGGGTTTATCTATCTTGTTGATTTTCTCAAAGAACCAGCTCCTTGTTTGGTTGATTCTTTGAATTGTTCTTCTTGTTTCCACTTGGTTGATTTCACCCCTGAGTTTGATTATTTCTTGCCTTCTACTCCTCTTGGGTGAATTTGCTTCCTTTCGTTCTAGAGCTTTTAGGTGTGTTGTCAAGTTGCTAATTTGTGCTCTCTCTAGTTTCTTTTTGGAGGCACTCAGAGCTATGAGTTTTCCTCTTAGAAATGCTTTCATTGCATCCCAGAAGTTTGGGTATGTTGAGGCTTCATTTTCATTAAACTCCAGAAAGTCCTTAATTTCTTTCTTTATTCCTTCCTTGACCAAGGTATCATTTAGAAGAGTGTTGTTTAGTTTCCACGTGTTTGTTGGCTTTCTATTATTTATTTTGTTATTGAAGATCAGTCTTAGTCCATGGTGATCTGATAGGGTGCATGGGACAATTTCAATATTCTTGTATATGTTGAGGCTTGTTTTGTGACCAATTATGTGGTCAATTTTTGAGAAGGTACCATGAGGTGCTGAGAAGAAGGTATATCCTTTTGTTTTAGGATAAAATGTTCTGTAGATATCTGTCAGATCCATTTGTTTCATACCCTCTATTAGTTTCACTGTGTCCCTGTTATGTTTCTGTTTCCATGATCTGTCCATTGGTGAAAGTGGTGTGTTGAAGTCTCCCACTATTATTGTATGAGGTGCAAAGTGTGCTTTGAGCTTTACTAAAGTATCTTTAATGAATGAGGCTGCCCTTGTATTTGGAGCATAGATATTCAGAATTGATAGTTCCTCTTGGAGGATTTTACCTTTGATGAGAATGAAGTGCCCTTCCTTGTCTTTTTTGATGACTTTGGGTTGGAAGTCAATCTTATCAGATATTATAATGGCTACTCCAGCTTGTTTCTTCCTACCATTTGCTTGGAAAATTGTTTTCCAGCCTTTCATTCTGAGGTAGTGTCTATCTTTTTCTCTGAGATGAGTTTCCTGTAAGCAGCAAAATGTTGGGTCCTGTTTCTGTAGCCAGCCTGTTAGTCTATATCTTTTTATTGGGGAGTTGAGTCCATTGATATTAACAGATATTAGGGAGAAGTAATTGTTGATTCCTTTTATTTTTGTTGTTAGAGTTGGTGTTCTGTTCTTGTGGCTGTCTTCTTTTAGGTTTGTTGAGGGATTACCTTCTTGCTTTTTCTAGGCCGTGGTTTCTGTCCTTGTATTGTTTTTTTTTTTCTGTTATTATCCTTTGAAGTGCTGGATTTATGGAAAGATAATGTGTGAATTAGGTTTTGTCGTGGAATACTTTGGTTTCTCCATCTATGGTAATTGAAAGTTTGGCTAGGTATAGTAGCCTGGGCTGGAAATTGTGTTCTCTTAGTTTCTGTATAACATCTGTCCAGGCCCTTCTGGCTTTCATAGTCTCTGGTGAAAAATCCGGTGTAATTCTGATAGGCTTGCCTTTATATGTTACTTGACCTTTTTCCCTTACTGCTTTTAGTATTCTATCTTTATTTACTGCATTTGTTGTTCTGATTATTATGTGTCGGAAGGAATTTCTTTTCTGGTCCAGTCTATTTGGAGTTCTGTAGGCTTCTTGTATGTTCATGGGCATCTATTTCTTTAGGTTTGGGAAGTTTTCTTCTATCATTCTGTTGAAGATATTTGCTGGTCCTTTGAGTTGAAAATCTTCATTCTCATCTACTCCTATTATCCGTAGGTTTGGTCTTCTCATTTTGTCCTGGATTTCCTGGATGTTTTGAGTTAGGATCTTTTTGGATTTTGTATTTTCTTTGATTGTGGTGCTGATGTTCTCTATGGAGTCTTCTGTACCTGAGATTCTCTCTTCCATCTCTTGTATTCTGTTGCTGATGCTCATATCTAAGGTTCCAGATTTCTTTCCTAGTGTTTCTATCTCCAGCATTGCCTCAATTTGGGTTTTCTTCATTGTCTCTACTTCCCTTTTTTGGTCTTGGATGGTTTTATTCAATTCCATCACTTGTTTGGTCTGGTTTTCCTGCAATTCTTTAATGGATTTTTGTGCTTCCTCTTTAATGTCTTTTACCTGTTTAGCAGTGTTCTCCTGTATTTCTTTAAGTGTGTTATTAAAGTCCTTCTTGATGTCCTCTACCATCATCATGAGATATGCTTTTAGATCCGGGTCTAGCTTCTCTGGTGTGTTGGGCTGCCCTGGACTGGGTGAAGTGGGAGTGCTGGGTTCTGATGATGGTGAGTGGTCTTGGTTTCAGAAGTCTCAAATTCCTGTGGCAGGTGTCGTGGATAGCTGGTGGGTGTCAGCCGACCCTGTGCTCTAGCTACCCCGGTGCTGGTCAGACCGGAAGAACAGGTAGAAGTTCCTAAAAAGGAAGCACAAAAATCCCTTAAAGAATTACAGGAAAATACTGCTAAACAGGTAGAAGTCCTTAAAGAAGAAACACAAAAATCTGTTAAAGAATTTCAGGAAAACACAACCAAACTGGTTACTGAATTGAACAAAACCATCCAAGATCTAAAAATATAAGCAGAACCAATAAAGAAAACTCAAAGGGACACAACTCTGGAGATAGAAATCTTAGGAAAGAAATCAGGAAACATAGATGCATCAGCAACAGAATATAAGGGATGGAAGAGAGAATCTCAGGTGCAGAAAATTCCATAGAAAACATGGACACAACAATCAAAGAAAATGCAAAATGCAAAAACATCCTAACTCAAAACACCCAGGAAATCCAGGACATAATGAGAAGACCAAACCTAAGGATAGTAGTTGTTACTTCCTTCCAGCCTAGCTAGGCTGGCCTCAGACCATCTGCCACTTAGGTGGAGCCACCTGTTGTGCTGCTTCTCATCACTCTCCTTTGATGTGCCACTACCTGCCATAGGCCTAAATGATTCTCCAAGATTTTCCTGAGTTAGCACAGAACTGTGATCCTCTCCAGTTCCCACTAAAAGGCTGATCTGTCTACTTCAAAGGAACTATGTGTGGCTTGAAATGGGCCTCCCCTCTTCCTTGTAAAGTGTGTTTGCCAACATTAAAGTTGAGCTTTGATCAGGATCTTGTCTTAGCCCCATCCTTTCTCATGCCGCCTAGATTCCCTCTTTTCTTCCAGATTCCAAGATGCCTTCCAGGCTCAAACCCGGACATGTGAGCCACTCCCTGGACTCAACAAATAGTTATAGATGAGAATGAAGATTTTTAACTTAAAGGGACAGTGAATGTCTTCAACAAAATTATAGAAAAAAACTTCCCTAACCTAAAGAAAGAGATGCCCATGAACATACAAGAAGCCTATAGAACTCTGAATAAACTGGACAAGAAAAGAAATTGCTACACAACACATAATAATCAGAACAACAAATGCACTAAATAAAGATAGAATATTAAAAGCAGTAAGGGTAAAAGGTCAAGTAACATATAAAGGCAGACATTTTAGAATTACAACAGACTTCTCACCAGAGACTATGAAAGACAGAAGATGCTGGAAAGATATTATAGAGACCCTAAGAGAACACAAATGCCAACCCACACTAATATACCCAGTAAACTATCAATTACCATAGATGGAGAAACCAAAGTATTCCAAGACAAAACTGAATTTTCACAATATCTTTCCATGAATCCAGCCCTCCAAGGGATAATAAAGGGAAAACTCCAACACAAGAAGGGAAATGAAGCTCTAGAAAAAGCAAGAAAGAAATCCTTCAACAAACCTAAAAGAAGATAGCCACAAGAACAGAATCCCAACTCTAACAACAAAAATAACAGGAAACAACAAATACTTTTCCTTAATATCTCTTAATGTCAATGTACTCAATTCCCCAATAAAAAGACATAGACTGACTGACTGGCTACATATACAGGACCCAACATTTTGCTGCTTATAGGAAACCCACCTCAGGGACAAAGACAGACACTACCTCAGAGTAAGAGGCTGGAAAACAATTTTCCAAGCAAATGGTCAGAAGAAACAAGTTGGAGTAGCCATTCTAATATGGAATAAAATTGATTTCCAAACCAAAGTTATCAAAAAAAGACAAGACAGGGCACTTCATACACATCAAAGGTACAATCTTCCTAGATGAATTCTTGGAATATCTATGCTCCAAGTGCAAAGGCATGTAAATTCATTAAAGAAACTATAGTAAAGCTTGAACAATACATTGTTCCTCACACAATAATCATGGGAGACTTTAACACCCCACTATCATCAATGCACAGATCCTGGAAACAGAAACTAAACAAAGTCACATTGAAATTTACAGAAGTTATGAAACAAATGGATTTAACAGATATCTACAGAACATTGTATCCTAAAACAAAAGAATATATATACCTTCTTCTAGGGACCACATGGTACTTTTTGAAAGTTGATTATATAATTGGTCACAAAAAAAGGCCTCAACAGATACAAAAGTATTGAAATTATCCCATGCATCCTATCAGACCACCACGGAAAAAGGCTGATCTTAAATAACAACAAAAATAATAGGAAGCCAAATTTCACTTGGACGTTGAACTCAATGATACCGTTGTCACACACAATTCAGCTTAACCTCACTGGAAATAGGAATTCTAGACTCAGCCATTGAGCTCTATTTTCTATAAGTATTCCTTTATGCTTGACATTACCTCATTACTCAAGTTAGAATATACACTCCAGGAAAGTAAATGGTTTTTTAGTACATTCTCAGACTGAAACACTAGAGTTGTTTGCTTTCTACAAACACAGATTTTCTAAGTTAGAAAAATATAACAGTACTGGAGATAATTTTCTGTGTAATTTCTTATAATTTTAACAATTTACATCTAATATGGAAATTAAAATCATATTCACTTGCATAATATTTTATAACATGTCTTCCCTCTCACAAACTCAGCAATAGAATATTGAATCTATTTGACTTAAGTGTCATTCAGCTAAATATTAATAAAGCTACTAATGATTTAACATGGTCAAGGTTTCTCTACAATAACTGTAGGCAGGGCAATGTATAATGGAGGCAATGGTTGGTCTCATATGACCCTATCATCTTGTATGCTTATGATATCATTTTGTATGAAATAGGTCACAGATGCTGCCTAAGACCTACTGAGTGTGATTTTAAGAAGGGACTGTTGCCTAAGGAAACTGAAGAATAGTTAGCTGAGATCTGTATGAGAAAAGAAAGGTAAATTCTGATAAAAGCATACTCTGTTATCACTTGGTCCAAGCCCCAGAGTCACCTTAATTCTGTGAGATCATGAAAGGCAATAAGGGAACCTGGACTGGAAGTTATACTTGTTTTGCTGGCAAACAATAGAAAAAAAAAAAGAAGAAGCAACAGAGAACAAGCTGTAGAAAAATAATGACTACACAGTGTACTGTAGAGAAACCCTGACTCTATACTGACTTTTCAATATGGTTGCTAATAATTCATTGCATGAATGTACTTAAATAATTTAGCACCAGTATGTTAATCATCTAGGTATAATTGGAGTATATCATATCATGTTGTTTGTTTTTATAATGAAGTTGTTCACTTAACTTATTTATAAAAATAAACTTTAATCATAGATGTAGTCTTAGCTTGGGCTATTGGTGCTGTGAAAAAATGTCATTACCAAAACAAGTTGGGGAGAAAAGGTTTATTTGGCTTACATTTCCATATCACTGTTCACGATTAAAGGAAATCGGAATAGGAACTCTGACAAGGCAGGAATCTGGAAGTAGGAGGAGCTTATGCCGAGGCCATGCATGGGTGCTGCTTAGTGGCAGCTTATTCCCCATGATTTGCTCAGCCTAGTTTCTTATAAAACCCAGGACCACCAGCTCAGACGTGTCCCCATTTACAATGAACTGGGTCCTCCCCTGTGGGGCCATAGGTGTAGGGGAAGACGGGGGAGGGAGAGAATGCCCATGTCCAACCAGACTTCCGGTGCTCTGTGCAGGCTGAGGCACTGACTTCACACAGCTGGGGGTGGACAAGGGGCAGCCCCTGTTACCAGGTACTCAGTCTCTGGCATCCTATGCCAGATATGACAGAGGAACTGAGAAAAGAATAGGGGCCCTGGGGTAGCACTAAGCCCTGGAGATATGGGAAGAGGGGGCAGGGGGAAGAGGAGGGGGGCACTGGGTGGTTCCCATACAGGCAAGTGTGTTTAATTCAGGCCTTGATGAACAGAGACAGTCTATGGTTTTAGAGCTTTATTGTAGAAAGGCAGGGGAAAAGTGAGAAGATAAGCGAGACAGAGAGAGAGAGATAAAGAGAGAGAGAGAGAGAGAGAAGCCTAGTTTTTGAACTAGGTCACTCGAAGTCTTGGACAATTTGGAGTTCTGATGAAGGTTTCTGTGTGCGGAGAGTCTTCTTTAGCTGGTTCCATCTCTCATGGATGGCATAGCCATTCTCTGCTACCATTTATGGAGCTGTGGATGTAGTGGGTGTAGCAGAAGAGGCAGGGAGAGAGAGAGTGCACATGTCTGGCCAGAGTTCCAGTGCTCTGAGCAAGCAGATGTGAGAGGACTGCCAGATGCTTTCATGTGGCCCTGGGGTGGGCATCTGGCTGTGTGAAGACACTGACCCCTCACGGCAGAAGGTAGACAAGGGTCATCCCCTGGTACCAGGTTCTCAGTCTCTGGCATCCCACGCCGGTTATGACAGAGGAGCTGAGAATAGAAGAGGGGCCCTAGGGATAAGGAACTCCCCTGCAATACAGCACTAGGCCCTGAAGATATGGGAAGAGGGGGCAGGGGAGAGAGGAGGGGGGAACTGGGTGGTTCCCATACCGGCAAGTGTCTTTAGTCCAGGCCTGGATGAACAGAGACAGTCTATGGTTTTAGAAATTTATTGTAGAAAGGCAGGGGGAAAACGAGAAAATAAAAGAGAGAGAGAGAGAGAGAGACAGAGAGACAGAGAGACAGAGAGAGAGAGAGAGAGAGAGAGAGAGAGAGAGAGAGAGAGACTGGACATGGCCAAGAGGAGAGAAGGGAGAAGGAAAAGAGAGAAAAGGAGCTAGAGAGTAAGAAAGGTGAAGGCTTAGAGAAAGAGAGGTAAAAGCTTAGAGAGAGGGAGAGAGAGCTTAGAGATCTAGGAGGGGCTAAGCATCCCCTCTTATAGTGGGCTTGTTATCTGCTGTTGCTAGGCAACTGTGAGTAGGAGTCTAGACAGAAGACCAGAACCTTTTGACATCATGTGACTGAAAGCCACAAGACACTCCTGTGGGGGTTGTTGGGGGCGGTAACTTCAACAGGAGCCAGGGGGTCAAGGAGACATGAGGGAACACCTTCTGTCCCATGTAAGTGAAAATTACCACCACAGGCTGTCTGTACATAGCTCATTGCCCCACACTCCCCTATGAATCACCAATTAAAAATGCCACAGGCTTGCCTACACCTGATCTTATGGAGGAATTTTCTCAATTGAGGTTCCTTTCTTTTAAGTCAGTCAAGCATATGTCATGTTAATATAAAACTATCCAGGACAAACATATTCAAAAAGATAATATTTATTTTAAAAGATTTTTGTCTAAAATTTCACAAAAATCATTGGCTACTAGGCTGGTCATGTATTGCCTGGGATCATTCAGAAATGTTAATGTTAAACTCTGTAAATCTGTCCTACAAATATCTCAAATATTTATATTTCAAAGATCCTAGAAAGCAGTAAAATTATTCAGAGACCTGAAGGAGATCAGCAAAATGGACCTACAGCAAAACATGCTGGGAAATGGCTTTATTTTTGTTGGGCATCAATGATACTCATCATTGTCTCAGGGTCAGCTGAAAGAACAAGATCATCTTTACTGACATATCATCTTCTTGTGAATGTGATACCTCAGGCTACAACTCAGTGTAATCTTAATATCATATTTTACTCTGATTATTTCCCTTTTGCTTGGGAAAGTAAAATGTTTCTCACCCTAGAACAATACAAGAATCCACTGGTGTTTACCATTCTTCAAAGGCATTCAATATCAGGGCTTAATTTTGTTTTACTACAGAGATTCTTTTCTCATCCGTTTAATTCTAGTGACTTCATATTAATTTCCTATGCACTAACAATTAATTCTTTAATTTAGAAAAGTATGAATTAAATATTATTGATTCATTGGAACCTGGCTTGGTCTGGTTATTCCTTCATAGAGAGTTGGCTCATAGGACTAGAATATTTATATCATCCCATGCTTCCTTGAATTGTGAGCCTGTTATATGACAGAGCATAAAAAAATTAGGAAACAAATCAGAAATATAACCTAGGTTTTCATTTGTTTCTAATATGCAAAAAGTGAAGTCTAATGAGATGCTTCCAATTAGGAATAATTAAAATGTAAAATATTAATGAATTTATACATCAGTCATTTTGTAAGAATCATTGAATTTTAAACAATGTAAATAATCATTTTTATTTGCACCACACACTCTTTATGATATATTATTCAAGTGGAAGTCTGCTCACAATTTTTCAAATGTAAATGTGAATGATTCCTTCTTTTAAAGAGTTTCATTGAAGGCACACTCAGTTTCACTTTAAACTATTGGGCAATTCACAAAATGTCCCCAAGTCCTGATTTTCTCCTCACATTAATTTTCCTCCTTTGCATGATAAATTAGTCCAGTTAATGACTCAAAGCAAGAAAGTGAAAAATTTCTACCAGTAACATGTGAAGACACCAAATCAGGAAACTGAAAAAGACACTGAGGGGTGGAAAGCAATCTCACGTGATTAGCAGGAATAATTTTGCATTTAATTACATATTCTATTTAGTCTTCATCAACATTCAAGATGCTCTTGGTTCTTGGGTTCTTTAATGCAAAGAATTTACACCGGGGACATTGAAATTTTAATTAAGCCCTGGTCAAGAGTAAAGGAGAAGGTAAGCACATCATCCAGAGTGTAGGGCAGCCTCCGCTGAGCTTCAGTGTCAAGACTGTTTCTATTACCTATATGTACCAGGTTTGACCTACAATTTCTTCTTATCTTGCCCACCCATGGGATATCCTGGGAGTGGTCTCTTTCTTGGAACAGGTGAAGTCCTTTTTATATGTGATCTTTACCCACAATTCAGTCTGTTAAACTGAAAAAATATGTATAAAAGTATAACTACCCACAGAGTTAAGAAGTTTGCTAGGGAAAAGGGCAGCAATGTCATATGCATGATCCTGAAGGGTGAGGAGTATGTGTTTCCTGAGACCTGGTCAGAGTTTTAAAAGACCACCAATGTTCTCCCACTTACTAATCTGACTGGCTTAGCAAGATATTTCATATCATACTCAGCTGAAGCCCCCTTACTCACCTACCTCAGTGTTTCTTGTGATACGTGATCACTCTGTCCTGCTTTAGCAAAACCACTGTTATGTCTCTTAAACCAGAATCACCCTCAGTCCAGTTGTTTTTCCTCAATAATTTTCCATCTTGTTACCTCAATCCTGAAATCTGGCTTAATATTTTCACTTTTCCATGGTATGTTCAAAATTGAGTCCAAGATTCTGGTTCATGCTATTACTCTAAAGATGATTCAATAGTTTGGTTGATCATCAGCCAGTTCTCTGTTCTCAAATAGTGAGTTTCCAGTTACTGATTCTTGAATTGTTTTTTTCATCGATTTTTCCTCTCAGAAAATAATTAACTGCTGCACAAACCCAGCAAATATCCTGGATATTCTATCACCAGGTATCAACTGCCTATCCTGTTGATTGTTAGTGAACAAAAGCCAACTGGACATATCCAAATGAAAGAGATAGTCTTCTTCCTTACTTTAACAAGGGAGAGGACTGAAAACTTCTTTGCTTAGCTTAACATTAGTAAAGCTTCTGGATCGTACTCTAAATTTTTCTCTGCGTGTCTCCAAATATATGTTACAGAAAAAATTCCTTGCAAGGCCATTGAAGAAGTCTACCCCACCCTTTAGATGGCCACTTAAATTTGATGGGGCTCCTTATCTTTCCTCTTTCTGCAGGTGATGACCAGTCACCCTGATTGGCCTCAGCAAATATCCTGTTGATTCAGTGTACATGGTATTTCCCTCACTCCAATCTTCCTGAGTTGTTCACTAATTGTATGGTTTTCACTTTGTCCTAAACTTGGCTATAAATCATTCTGAATTGCTCTCGACTCATTTCAAAATCCTATTGCACCGGTCCACCATAAGGATGGTCTTTCTTATAATATTTTACTGGCTATTATTGAAATGCTTTTTATGAACAGTGTACCTTGAAAATAAAACATAATATCCAAAAATAAGAAATTGGAAAAGAGAGGGAAGCAGAAAACGGCCTGAGTAGGGCCACAGGCCTCATCCAGCCGGATCAGCGCCTGGGTAGCGGGAGCGCAGGGTTGCCTGACACCCGCCAGCTACCCACGACCCCCGCCGCAGGATTTTGGGACTGCTGGTGAGTGGAACACAGCTTCAGCTCCAATCCAATTGCGCGGGACCTGAGACTGCATTAGTTAGGGAAGCAGAAACCGGCCTGAGTAGGGCCACAGGCCACATCCGGCCGGATCAGCGCCGGGGTAGCGGGAGCGCAGGGTTGCCTGACACCCTCCAGCTACCCACGACCCCCGCCGCAGTATTTTGGGACTGCTGGTGAGTGGAACACAGCTTCTGCTCCAATCCAATTGCGCGGGACCTGAGACTGCATTAGTTAGGGAAGCAGAAACCGGCCTGAGTAGGGCCACAGGCCTCATCCAGGCGGATCAGCGCTGGGGTAGCGGGAGCGCAGGGTTGCCTGACACCCGCCAGCTACCACGACCCCCGCCGCAGGATTTTGGGACTGCTGGTGAGTGGAACACAGCTTCTGTTCCAGAACAATCACGCGGGACCTGAGACTGCTCTGGTTGGGGAGAGAGAAATCCGGCCTACATAGGGCCACAACCCTCTTCCAGTCAGAAAAGCACCGGGGCAGCTGGGGCGCAGGGTCGGCTGACACTCACCAGCTACCCACAACACCCACCACAGGATCTTAAGACTTCTGGAGATTGGAACACAGCTTCTGCTCCAATCCAATTGCACGCGGGACCAGAGACTGCATTAGTTAGGGAAGCAGAAAAACGGCCTGTGTAGGACCACAGGCCTCTTCCGGCTGGACCAGCACCGGGGTACCATCAGCTACCCACGACCCCCGCCGCAGGATTTAGAGACTGCTGGTGAGTGGAATACAGCTTCTGCTCCAATCTTTAAACAGTGACAACGATAACAACTAACCCCAGAGATTACCAGATGGCGAAAGGTAAACGTAATAATCTTACTAACAGAAACCAAGACCACTCACCATCATCAGAACCCAGCACCCCCACTTCGCCCAGTCCAGGGCACCCCAACACACCGGAAAAGCTAGACACGGATTTAAAAGCATATCTCCTGATGATGATAGAGAACTTCAAGAAGGACTTTAATAACACACTTAAAGAAATGCAGGAGAACACTGCTAAACAGGCAGAAGACAATAAAGAGAAAGCACAAAAATCCCTTAAAGAATGGCAGGAGAACACTGCTAAAGAGTTACAAATCCTTAAAGAAAAACACGATAACATAATCAAACAGGTAGAAGTCCTTACAGAAAAACAGGAAAACACATCCAAACAGATGATGGAAATGAACAAAACCATACTAGACCTAAAAAGGGAAGTAGACACAATAAAGAAAACCCAAAATGAGGCAACACTGGAGATAGAAACCCTAGGAAAGAAATCTGGAACCATAGATACGAGCATCAGCGACAGAATACAAGAGATGGAAGAGAGAATCTCAGGTGCAGAAGATTCCATAGAGAACATCGGCACAACAATCAAGGAAAATGTAAAATGCAAAAAGATCCTAACTCAAAACATCCAAGAAATACAGGACACAATGAGAAGACCAAACCTACGGATAATAGGAGTGGATGAGAATGAAGATTTTCAACTCAAAGGACCAGCAAACATCTTCAACAAAATTATAGAAGAAAACTTCCCAAATCTAAAGAAAGAGATGCCCATGAACATACAAGAAGCCTACAGAACTCCAAATAGACTGGACCAGAAAAGAAATACCTCCTGACACATAATAATCAGAGCAACAAATGCTCTAAATAAAGATAGAATACTAAAAGCAGTAAGAGAAAAAGGCCAAGTAACATATAAAGGCAAGCCTATCAGAATTACACCAGATTTTTCACCAGAGACTATGAAAGCCAGAAGATCCTGGACGGATGTTATACAGACACTAAAAGAACACAAATTCCAGCCCAGGCTACTATACCCAGCCAAACTCTCAATTAACATAGATGGAGAAACCAAAGTATTCCACGACAAAACCAAATTCACACATTATCTCTCCACGAATCCAGCCCTTCAAAGGATAATAACAGAAAAAAACCAATACAAGGACAGGAACCACGCCCTAGAAACAACAAGAAGGTAATCCCTCAACAAACCTAAAAGAAGACAGCCACAAGAACAAAATGCCAACTTTAACAACAAAAATAACAGGAAACAACAATTACTTTTCCTTAATATCTCTTAATATCAATGGACTCAACTCCCCGATAAAAAGACATAGACTAACAAACTGGCTACACAAACAAGACCCAACATTTTGCTGCTTACAGGAAACTCATCTCAGAGAAAAGGATAGACACTACCTCAGAATGAAAGGCTGGAAAACAATTTTCCAAGCAAATGGCATGAAGAAACAAGCTGGAGTAGCCATTCTCATATCTGATAAGATGGACTTCCAACCCAAAGTCATTAAAAAAGACAGGGAGGGACACTTCATACTCATCAAAGGTAAAATCCTCCAAGAGGAACTATCAATCCTGAATATCTATGCTCCAAATACAAAGGCAGCCACATTCATTAAAGAAACTTTAGTAAAGCTCAAAGCACACATTGCACCTCATACAATAATAGTGGGAGACTTCAACACACCACTTTCACCAATGGACAGATCATGGAAACAGAAACTAAACAGGGACACAGTGAAACTAAGAGAAATTATGAATCAAATGGATCTGGCAGATATCTACAGAACATTCTATCCTAAAACAAAAGGATATACCTTCTTCTCAGCACCTCATGGTACCTTCTCCAAAATTGACCACATAATTGGTCACAAAGCAGGCCTCAACAGATACAAAAATATTGAAATTGTCCCATGCATCCTATCAGATCACCATGGACTGAGGCTGATCTTCAATAACAAAATAAATAATAGAAAGCCAACCTTCACGTGGAAACTGAACAACACTCTTCTCAATGATACCTTGGTCAAGGAAGGAATAAAGAAAGAAATTAAGGACTTTTTAGAGTTCAATGAAAATGAAGCCACAACATACCCAAACTTATGGGACGCAATGAAAGCATTTCTAAGAGGAAAACTCATAGCTCTGAGTGCCTCCAAAAGGAAACTAGAGAGAGCACACATTAGCAGCTTGACAACACACCTAAAAGCACTAGAACAAAAGGAAGCAAATTCACCCAAGAGGAGTAGACGGCAGGAAATAATCAAACTCAGGGGTGAAATCAAGCAAGTGGAAACAAGAAGAAAAATTCAAAGAATCAACCAATCAAGGAGCTGGTTCTTTGAGAAAATCAACAAGATAGATAAACCCTTAGCCAGACTCACTAGAGGGCACAGGGAAAGCATCCTAATTAACAAAATCAGAAATGAAAAAGGAGACATAACAACAGATCCTGAAGACATCCAAAAAACCATCAGATCCTTCTACCAAAGGCTATACTCAACAAAACTGGAGAACCTGGATGAAATGGAGAAGTTCCTAGACAGATACCAGGTACCAAAGTTGAATCAAGATCAGGTTAATGATCTAAACAGCCCTATATCCCCCAAAGAAATAGAAGCAGTCATTAATAGTCTCCCAACTAAAAAAAGCCCAGGACCAGATGGGTTTAGTGCAGAGTTCTATCAGACCTTCAAAGAAGATCTAATCCCAGTTCTTCACAAACTATTCCACAAAATAGAAACAGAAGGTACTCTACCCAACTCATTCTATGAAGCCACAATTACTCTGATACCTAAACCACAAAAAGACCCAACAAAGATAGAAAACTTCAGACCAATATCCCTTATGAATATTGATGCAAAAATCCTCAATAAAGTTCTTGCTAACCGAATCCAAGAACACATCAAAACAATCATCCATCCTGACCAAGTAGGTTTCATCCCAGGGATGCAGGGATGGTTCAATATACGGAAATCCATCAACGTAATCCAGTATATAAACAAACTCAAAGACAAAAACCACATGGTCATCTCCTTAGATGCGGAAAAAGCATTTGACAAGATCCAACACCCATTCATGATAAAAGTCTTGGAAAGATCAGGAATTCAAGGCCCATACCTAAACATGATAAAAGCAATCTACAGAAAACCAGTAGCCAACATCAAAGTAAATGGTGAGAAGCTTGAAGCAATCCCTCTAAAATCAGGGACTAGACAAGGCTGTCCACTTTCTCCATACCTATTCAACATTGTACTTGAAGTCCTAGCCAGAGCAATTCGACAACAAAAGGAGATCAAAGGGATACAAATTGGAAAAGATGAAGTCAAAATATCACTTTTTGCAGATGATATGATAGTATATATAAGTGACCCTAAAAATTCCACCAGAGAACTCCTAAGCCTGATAAACAGCTTCGGTGAAGTAGCTGGATATAAAATTAACTCAAACAAATCTATGGCCTTTCCCTACACAAAGAATAAACAGGCTGAGAAAGAAATTAGGGAAACAACACCCTTCTCAATAGTCACAAATAATATAAAATATCTTGGCGTGACTCTAACTAAGGAAGTGAAAGATCTGTATAATAAAAACTTCAAGTCTCTGAAGAAAGAAATTATAGAAGATCTCAGAAGATGGAAAG
Source organism: Mus caroli (assembly GCF_978045245.1). NCBI lineage: Eukaryota > Metazoa > Chordata > Mammalia > Rodentia > Muridae > Mus > Mus caroli. The sequence continues at coordinate 31,889,772 of NW_028227264.1, forward strand.
ATCTCCCATGCTCATGGATTGGCAGGATCAACATTGTAAAAATGGCTATCTTGCCAAAAGCAATCTACAGATTCAATGCAATCCCCATCAAAATTCCAAATCAATTCTTCAACGAATTAGAAAGTGCAATCTGCAAATTCATCTGGAATAACAAAAAACCTAGGATAGCAAAAACTCTTCTCAAGGATAAAAGAACCTCTGGTGGAATCACCATGCCGGACCTAAAGCTCTACTACAGAGCAATTGTGATAAAAACTGCATGGTACTGGTATAGTGACAGACAAATAGACCAATGGAATAGAATTGAAGACCCAGAAATGAACCCACACACCTATGGTCACTTGATCTTCGACAAGGGAGCTAAAAACATCCAGTGGAAGAAAGACAGCATTTTCAACAAATGGTGCTGGCACAACTGGTTGTTAACATGTAGAAGAATGCGAATCGATCCATTCCTATCTCCTTGTACTAAGGTCAAGTCTAAGTGGATCAAGGAACTTCACATAAAACCAGAGACACTGAAACTTATAGAGGAGAAAGTGGGGAAAAGCCTTGAAGATATGGGCACAGGGGAAAAATTCCTGAATAGAACAGTAATGGCTTGTGCTGTAAGATCGAGAATTGACAAGTGGGACCTGATGAAACTACAAAGCTTCTGCAAGGCTAAAGACACCATCAATAAGACAAAAAAACCACCAACAGATTGGGAAAGGATCTTCACCTATCCTAAATCAGATAAGGGACTAATATCCAATATATATAAAGAACTCAAGAAGGTGGACTCCAGAAAGTCAAATAACCCCATTAAAAAATGGGGCTCAGAACTGAACAAAGAATTCTCACCTGAGGAATATCGAATGGCAGAGAAGCACCTGAAAAAATGTTCAACATCCTTAATCATCAGGGAAATGCAAATCAAAACAACCCTGAGATTCCACCTCACACCAGTCAGAATGGCTAAGATCAAAAATTCAGGTGACAGCAGATGCTGGCGAGGATGTGGAGAAAGAGGAACACTCCTCCATTGTTGGTGGGATTGCAAGCTTGTACAACCACTCTGGAAATCAGTCTGGCGGTTCCTCAGAAAATTGGACATAGTACTACCGGAGGATCCAGCAATACCTCTCCTGGGCATATATCCAGAAGATGTCCCAACCGGTAAAAAGGACACATGCTCCACTATGTTCATAGCAGCCCTATTTATAATAGCCAGAAGCTGGAAAGAACCCAGATGTCCCTCAACAGAGGAATGGATACAGAAATTATGGTACATTTACACAATGCAGTACTACTCAGCTATTAAAAAGAATGAATTTATGAAATTCCTAGCCAAATGGATGAACCTGGAGGGCATCATCTTGAGTGAAGTAACACAATCACAAAAGAACTCACACAATATGTATTCATTGATAAGTGGATATTAGCCCAAAACTTAGGATACCCAAGATATAAGATACAATTTGATAAATGCATGAAACTCAAGAAGAATGAAGACCAAAGTGTGGACACTGTGCACCTTCTTAGAATTGGGAACAAAACACCCAGGGAAGGAGTTACAGAGACAAAGTTCGTAGCTGTGATGAAAGGATGGACCATTTAGAGACTGCTGTATCCAGGGATCCGTCCCATAATCAGCTTCTAAACGCTGACACCATTGCATACACTAGCAAGATTTTGCTGAAAGGACCCAAATATAGCTGTCTCTTGTGAGACGATGCCGGGGCCTAGCAAACACAGGAGTGGATGTTCACAGTCAGCTATTGGATGTATCACAGGGCTCCCAATGGAGAAGCTAGAGAAAGTACCCAAGGAGCTAAAGGGATCTGCAACCCTATTGTTGGAACAACATGATGTACTAACCAGAACCCTGGAGCTCTTGTCTCTAGCTGCATATGTATCGAAAGATGGCCTAGTCGGCCATCAATGGAAAGAGAGGCCCATTGGACTTGCAAACATTATATGCCCCAATATAGGGGAATGCCAGGGCCAAAAGAATGGGAATGGGTGGGTAGGGAAGTGGGGGGCGCTATGGGGGACTTTTGGGATAGTATTGGAAATGTAATTGAGGAAAATATGTAATAAAAATATAAAAAAAAAAAAGAAAAGCAAAAAAAAAAAAAAAGAAATTGGAAAAGAATGGTAAACTATAAATTCCTTTCTGCTCATTATTTCTTGTATATAGTTCTGCATAGGTTCAAGAATATTCCTTTCTAATACTCCATAAATCATTCTAATGAAATACTATGTTTTGTATAAACATATTAGAATCAAATTATTCTAATTTGCAAAAAATACTTGACTAAGATACAACTGCAACAGATTCAAGCTATCTTGATACTCTCTGCCATCAGGGATCCTGAAACAATAAATCTATCTAACCACAGAACCACTGGACTCAGGGATCATAGTAAATCATTCTCTTCATAAATAGATTCGAGTATTTGCCACATAGTAAAATAATGTGATACAAGCCAGGTTTAGTGGTGCATACTGTTAATGCCAACTCTCAGTAGTCAGAACCAGGCTAGTCTAAGGCCAGTCTAATGTACATACGTGAGTCCAGAACCCACACAACTATATAAGCACACCCTGTCTCAAAATAACAACAGCAAAATCTCCAAAACAGCAAAAGAATATAACATACACCACAACCATTTCAAGTGTCATTGGTTTACTCTATTTATTTCTGCATAAAGGGCAGTGTGGTATATGTTATCTTAACCAAATGGTCATAGAGTAAAGGCTTATCCTCCAGGTCCTGGTGCTATTAGAACTTAGTAAAAGGGCCTAATTGGAAGAACTCATATGTATGGATGCATGATCTTGAATGGTATATTAGCTCTTAGCTTCCTGCTTTTGCCTCTTGGAGCATCCAGTGGTTTTGTGGAGAACTGCTTTGCTCTGCCACATTCTACAGTGTGCATTTTCTGGACATAGACTGTAAGTCAACGCTGTACTTTACAAAAGTTGAAACTGCAATTCAAAATCAATTTTTGAGCCAAATAAATTAGCCATTTTGGATATTTTTTACAGAGATGTAAAGCTGTACAACTTGGATTGATTTCATTTGATGACTGTTATGAATGCTGCTACCTTATATGTTCGTGATACAAATTTAGTAAACATTATGGCTATAGTTGCTTTATTAATTAAATTTTTTTCATTGAAAATTTTAGACTGGTATATTTTTAGTTATTAAAAATGATTTATATTAAATGTTTAACAATGAAATTAATATGGCATGGGTTGAAATAGTGATAGATGAAAACAGAACTAGGTTTTCATCCTTATACCTTGTGATTGATTATACCAGCAAATGTTTAATCTTTGATTTTATGTCTTTGTTGCAAATTGATACTTGTTATATAGTTTTTAAAAAGCATATATCACATTTTCCTTTATTTCACACAGCACATTTTATCAAGCCTACTAATTTTAAACAGAATGAACTAAAGTTTAATTACAAGTATAAAGGGATTTTAAATGATTGATGCTAAATTAATTGATGATTAAAAAAGGTGAACTTAGAATACTCATAAAAGATATCTACAAGCAGTGTTTTATGCTTTCTGTTGAACTATTGTGTTTTTGGTTGGTTGGGTTTTGTTTGTTTGTTTGGGTTTTGTAAATGAATCCAATGCTAGTAACTCCCATGGAAATTCATGTTATGGAAAACAGTGTAGGCACAAGTTAATCATTTTGTCCATGAATTATGATTTATAACTAATAGTTAAATGAGAAAAATACATTAATTTTAATACTAAAATACATCTCTGATTTTCACATTTTCATTTGATTAATTGTCATGGTGATTAACATTCTACACCTCATTTATATCCCAGAAGAATTTTAATGGATTTTTTTCATGTTTCTAAGAAATATCTTGTGAATGTTTCACTCTGCTCCACAGTCAAATGATGTTTCCAGTCTACAACAGCTCCTAATGGAAGAAGCACAGGACATTACTTAAGTAAACAGAACTTTACTGTCTATGACTCACCCTACACATCACTGAGCTCTAGTATGTATTAGTTGGATACTTCTCCTTACATAATGACAAACTAAAGCTTATTGTCTGACACTTACCCAGATTTTGTAACCTTGGAAAAATATCAGAGCTGTCATGTTGTTATTCAGGGAGCAAAGCAAACATTGGATACTTATCTGCACTGACCCAGAACACTGTAACCTTCAGGAGAAATTTGAGCTGCTGAACCTACATCTAACTAATTAAAGAGGTCCGGGTGTAATGACTTCTCACTTCTTAAACAAAAGCCCTGCTAAGATTCCTTTTAAGACCATCATCTGCATGACCTTGCAGTTCTTGATTGGTATTAATCTCATCTTGGCAGGCTGCCTTCTCCTAACAGGATATGTCAGCTATGAAAGGACCAGCAGGGCCATTGCCATCCTGACTGTGAGCATTTTGGTGTTTGTGCCAGGATTTTACCACCTGGATATTATCTGCAGAGCCTTCAGAGGCTGCTAGAACTTCTCTGAGTGAAGTGTCAGATTATGAGGACTAGCCCACCACAATAGAGAGAAGGAAGACTTACAAGTGGGACTGCACGACTTTGGCATATGGAGAAATATACCTGGAATTGGGAAATTCTTTATTCTGTGCTCCACACTTTGTCTCCATATATCCTCCCATGAGTATTTTGTTCTCCCTTCTTAGAAAGGCTGAAACATCTATACTTTTGGTCTTTCTCCTTGAGCTTCATGTCATCTGTGAATTGTATCTTGGGTACTCTAAGCTTTTGGGCAAATATTCACTTATCAGTGAGTGTATACCATGTCTGGGTTTGTGTGTGTGTCTGTGTGTGTGTGTAAGAGAGAGAGAGAGAGAGAGAGACAGAGAGAGAGAGACAGAGAGAGAGAGAGAGAGACAGAGAGAGAGAGACAGAGAGAGAGAGAGAGAGACTACGTTACCTCAATCAGTATGATATGTTCTAGTTCCATTCATTTGCCGAAGAATTTCATAAATTCATTGTTTTTAATAGCTGAGTAGTATTCCAATGTGTAAACATACCACATTTTCTGTATCCATTCCTCTGTTGAAAGACATCTGGGATCTTTTGAGCTTCTGATTATTAGAAATAATGTTGCTATGAACATAGTGGAACATGTGTGCTTGTTATATGTTAGAGCATCTTTGGGGCATATGCCCAGGAATGATAAAGCTGGGTCCTCAGATACTACGATGTCCAATTTTCTGAGGAACAACCAGATTAATATCCAAAGTAGTTGTATCACCTTGCAATCTGACCAACAGTTGAGGAGTGTTCCTCTTTCTCCACATCCTCATCAGCATCTGCTGTCACCAGAGTTTTTGTTCTTAGCCATTCTGACTGCTGTGAGGTGGAATTTCAGGGTTGTTTGGATTTGCATTACCCTGATAACTAAGGATGCTGAACATTTCATTAGGTGCTTCTCAGCCATTCAATATTCCCACAGTTGAGAATTCCTGGTTTAGCTCTGTACCCCATTTTTAATATGGTAACTCCGTACCCCATTTTTAATATTTGCTTCTCTGGAGTTTTATCTTCTTGAGTTCTTTGTACGTAATAGCCCATGTGTTCAATTCTTTTCCCAACTTTCTCTTCTATTAGTTTCAGTGTATATGGTTTTATGTGGAGACCCTTGATCCACTTGAACGTGAGCTTTATAAACTGAGATAAGAATGGATAAGAATTTTCATTCTTCTACATGCAAACACACACAAATGGATAAATAATAAAATCTTTATAAAAAAACAGCATGACTCTGGTACAAATACAGATACAAAATCATTGAAACAAAGTCTAAGAACCAGATATAAACTCAAGTATCTATGGCTACCTGATTTTAGAAAAAGATTCCAAGAATATGCTGTATGTAAAAGGCAATGTCTTCTGCAAATGTTACTCACAAAAACTGGATTATCATACATAAAAAATTAAACTTGACCCAAATATCTCATACCTTATGAAAAATAAACTCTCATTTTACCAAAGACCTAAATGTAAAACCTAAAACGCTAAAATTGGTATGGGGAAAAAGTAAGTATAATACTTCAAGACATTGGCATAGGTAAAGTCTTTGTGAATAAGACACAGGTGCCCAGGAAGAAACCTCATGGAACTTAAAAGCTTACTACAGAAAAGGAAACAACTGGGTGAAGGAATAGCTTGTCTAATGGGGAAAAATTCTTACAAGGTATACACCAGAGGATTCATAGTTTTAACACTCAAAGATCTCAAAAAGTGCCTGGTGTGGTGGTGCACACCTTTAATCCCAGCACTCTGGACGCAGAGGCAAGCAGATTTCTGGGTTTGAGGCCAGCCTGGTCTACAGAGGTAGTTCCAAGACAGCCAGGGCTATACAGAGAAACCCTGTCTCAAAAAAAAAAAAAAAGTCTCAAAAAGTATATAACTAAGTAAGATGCTAGTTAATACATGAGTTGATAAAAAGAGCAAAAAGTTCTCAACAAAATCAAGTATGTTGGGGCTTAAGTAATGTTTCAGTGGTTAATAACACTTTCTTCTCTTCCAGAGGAAATATATTCAGTTCCTAGCATGGATCTTGAGAAATTTACAATCACTTGTAGCTTCAGCTCCAGGGAATATGGCACTCTCTATCTTCCATTGGCACCTACACACATATGGCATACACACACACACACACACACACACACACACAAAGAGAGAGATACATGAGATACATACACAAGAACATAAATAAAATAAAATTTAAAAGTTGATGTGCAAGTGGCCAATGGGTATTTTAAAAATGTTCAGCTTCATTAGCCATGAGAAAAATTCAAAATTAAGAGTACATTGAGAGCTTGACTCACTCTAATTTAGAATGGTAATCACCAGAAAAATAAATAATAACAATGCTGTTAAGAACATGGACCAAAGGAAACCTTTATACACTACCATTGACTATTTAAAGTAGCCCAAAAAACATGGAAATCATTATGGAAATGTCAAAAAAAAAAAAAGTAAAAGAAGGAAATCCTAACAAGAGAACCTTTTAAATTGCCCAGCTACACTATGCATTGTTTTTTGTCTTTTTAACCCTAAGACTCCAAGTCAATACACCAAGAGAATATAAACACAAAGTGACTATTGCACTATTCACAACAGCTCTCCTGGAACCAACCTAGGTTTCAAACAACAATGATATGGAAAAAAGGGTTTTTTTCCCAGCTATAATAAAATAAATTCATGCCACTAACAGGAAAAAATTAGTAACAGAAAACTAATTATGTCAGTGTCAGAAAGACTTTGTGTATCCAGACACCATATATGTATAACTTGTAAGTATTGTTGACATGAAGGTAGAGATAAATCTGTATGTCTACAGAGCAAAGGTGACTAAAAGGTCCAAGAAGAAGAGCAGTGGGGCATGAGTAAAATATACTTCAAGTACATTGCAGACTTGTGTATAAATGTTTCTGTTTAATAAAATATAGGCATAGAAAGAAACATCATTTTAGGATACAAATATGATGATACAGTAAATAAATGTTCATCCATAGGTGAAACCTACAAAACAAAGTTACACACATAGGTGGCATGTGAGTGTGATCACACAAAATGGCACAAGAAAGACTCCATTTAAATTCCAGAAACAATTTGTGTAATACATTTGGTGATTTCAACTGTTATTTGAGCAAGGCTTTGACAACTCTTTTTGTTTGTTTGTTTGTTTTTTGTTTTTGTTTTTTGAGACAGGGTTTCTCTGTATAGCGCGCCATCACGCCCTGCTGACAACTCTTGCTGAATGTTTTGAAATAGATTTCCAAACTGTCTGGCCGCTCTAAAATCATAGTTCATGCACAGTAAGGCAGATTACCTAACTCAGAGAACCAGAAAAGAGGCAGAAGATTTATGGCCATCTCCTGAAAGGCTCTACCAGAGCCTGACAAATACAGAGGTGGATACTCGCAGCCAACCATTGGACTGAGGGCAGGGTCCCCGATGAAAGAGTTGGAGAAGCTGAGAGGGTTTGCAACCCCATGTTGGGAGCAATAGAGTCAACCAACCAGACCCTCTGGAGCTCCCGGGGACTGGACCACCAACCACAGAGTACACATGGCTCTGGCCACATATGTGGCACAGGGTGGTCTTATTGAACATCAGTGGGAGGAGCGGCCCTTGGGCCTAAGGGGGCTGTAAGGTGGGAGTGGGTGTGTGGGTGGGAAACACCCTCATAGAGTCAGAGAGGGTGTGGGATAGGGGGTTTTTGGGAGCAGATACCTGAAAAGAGGATAACATAAAATATAAAAAAAGAAAATATACAATAAAAGAAAATCGTTGGGAGGGGGAAGAGAGAGAGAGAGAGAGAGAGAGAGAGAGAGAGAGAGAGAGAGAGAGAGAGAGATCTTCCTGACAGTTGAACCTTGTCCTTGGTTCTGAAATGAATTTCACTATCATATTACCTTTCTGAAGAAACTCTCCTCTTCCCAGGACCATGAAAATAATATTATAATTTATTTCCCGAAGTTTTCTTTCGTCATTTTATCCTTCGATGCTAAACCAAAGATACTCCTAAGGAAAGTGATGTTCTTATAGAGAACTTGAGGACTGTATATGAATTCTTGACCAATGTGAATTATGGGAATATTTTAAGAGATAAAATCAAGAGAAAACGTAAAAGTAAAATGAAGAGCATTTGATAAAAATATCTTAAAACAATAACATTTGGCTAAAAACACTGATCACAAGGGTGCTTTCAGACTAAAAGACAGCTGCTAGGCAGATGTCCTCACTGCAGTATTTTGTATAAGGTTATTATCTTATTTATTTTTTCCATTGCTGAGAAAAAAATACTTCAACAAAAGCTACTTAATGGAGAAAGGATTTTCAGATTTCCATACATTATAGAATGGAGTTATAGTCTTAAGTATTTGAGGAACTGAAACATAGATCCTGCAACCAAGAAATAGAGTCCAATGAATGCTTGTGGTCTTTCTACATTTTGTACAGTCCAGGATTTAGCAGAGGGAATATTCCCCCAACACACACTCAGTAAACCATTCTTACAACTTCTAAAAGAGAGACTTAAAGGTCAATTGTGGTAACAGTTCTGTCCATTTTTAAAGCCAAAATCTTTTATGGAAGTTTTCTGAATATGGAAGCTAGAAGCAGATGTACACTACAGAGGCAATGAAGACAAATCAGGATGATTCAGAACTAGATTCAGTGCCTTGGGGAGAAGAAGAAGAAGAAGAAGAAGAAGAAGAAGAAGAAGAAGAAGAAGAAGAAGAAGAAGAAGAAGAAGAAGACGACGACGAAGAAGAAAAAGAAGAAGAAAAAGAAGAAGAAGAAGAAAAAGAAGAAGAAGAAGAAGAAGAAGAAGAAGAAGAAGAAGAAGAAGAAGAAGAAGAAGAAGAAGAAGAAGAAGAAGAAGAAGAAGAAGAAGAAGAAGAAGAAGAAGAAGAAAATATCTTCATGCTTTGGACTTACTTCACATTAAAATTCCTTATGTCAGTAAACAGCTTCAACTTTGATCAGGAAGCTGACCTAAAAATCCTATCTCATGAAGATAATAGAGTCCTTTAAGGAAGATACAAATATATCACTGAAAGAAATACAGAAAAACACAGGTAAATAGGTAGAAGACCGTAAAGAGGAAACAAATAAGTCTGTTAAAGAAATACAGGAAAACACAATCAAACAGGTGAAGGAACTGACTAAAACTGTCCAAAACCTGAAAGTGGAAGTAGAAACAATTAAGAAAACACAAATGGAAGTAAACTTGAAAATGGAAAACCTAGGAAAGAGGTCATGAATTACAGATGTAAGCATCAGCAACAGAATACAAGTGATAGAAGAGAGATCTCAGGTGTAGAAGATACAGTAGAAGAGATTGACACAACTGTCACAGTAAATTCAGAAAAATTTTATTTTCAAGTTCTGTATACATACATGGATAGTGTGTGCTATGTGCTGATACATCCAGGTTCGCCAAGGAGAATAAAAAGCAGTATTGGATGTCCTAAAACTGTAGTTATACGTGCTGTAAGCCAATGCCATGGAAACCTAACCCAGGTCTTCTGCAAGGACAGTTCAAGCTCTAAATATTGAGTGATCTCTCCAGTCTCTGGTTTTTACTTCAAAAATATTATTTCTTACGAGTTGTCTAATTTCCATAACTTATTCATCAAATGCTGGGTGTGGTGGTGTCTGCCTTTTACATGCTCCAGTATTATAAAGAATATTGGGGAGAAATCCGGCCTGAGTAGAGCCACAAGCCTCTTCCGGTCAGAAAAGCACAGGGGTAACTAGGGCGAAGGGTCGGCTGACACCTGCCAGCTACCCACGACCCCTGCCACAGGATTTTGAGACTTCTGGTGAGTGGAACACAGCTTCTGCTCCAGTCCAATCACGCGGGACCTGGGACTGCTGTGGTTGGGGAGGCAGAAATCCGGCCTGAGTAGGGTCGCAAGCCTCTTCTAGTCAGAACAGCACCGGGGTATCTAGGGCGCAGGGTCGGCTGACACCCGCCAGCTACCCACGACCCCCACCACAGGATTTTGAGACTTCGGGTGAGTGGAACACAGAGTCTGCTCCAATCTTTAAACAGTGACAATGATAACAACTAACCCCAGAGATTACCAGATGTCGAAAGGTAAACGTAATAATCCTACTAAAAGAAACCAAGACAACTCACCATCATCAGAACCCAGCACTCCCACTTCGCCCAGTCCAGGGCACCCCAACACACCAGAATAGCTAGACACGGATCTAAAAGCATATCTCATGATGATGGTAGAGGACATCAAGAAGGACTTTAATAACTCACTTAAAGTATTACAGGAGACCATGGCTAAAGAGTTACAAGTCCTTAAAGAAAAACAGGATAACACAATCAAACAGGTAGAAGTCCTTAAAGAAAAACAGGATAACACAATAAAACAGGTAGAAGTCCTTAAAGAAAAACAGGATAACACAATCAAACAGGTAGAAGTCCTTAAAGAAAAACAGGAAAACACATCCAAACAGATGATGGAAATGAACAAAACCATACCAGACCTAAAAAGGGAAGTAGACACAATAAAGAAAACCCAAAATTAGGCAACACTGGAGATAGAAACCCTAGGAAAGAAATCTGGAACCATAAATACGAGCATCAGCAACAGAATACAAGAGATGGAAGAGAGAATCTCAGGTGCAGAAGATTCCATAGAGAACATCGGCACAACAATCAAGGAAAATGTAAAACGCAAAAAGATCCTAACTCAAAACATCCAAGAAATACATGACACAATGAGAAGACCAAACCTACGGATAATAGGAGTGGATGAGAATGAAGATTTTCAACTCAAAGGCCCAGCAAAAATCTTCAACATAATTACAGAAGAAAACTTCCCAAATCTAAAGAAAGAGATGCCCATGAACATACAAGAAGCCTACAGAACTCCAAATAGACTGGACCAGAAAAGAAATACCTCCCGACACATAGTAATCAGAACAACAAATGCACTAAATAAAGATAGAATACTAAAAGCAGTAAGAGAAAAAAGCCAAGTAACATAACGGCAAGCCTATCAGAATTACACCAGATTATTCAACAGAGACTATGAAAGCCAGAAGAGCCTGGACTGATGTTATACAGACACTAAAAGAACACAAATTCCAGCCCAGGCTACTATACCCAGCCAAACTCTCAATTAACATAGATGTAGAAACCAAAGTATTCCACGACAAAACCATATTCACACATTATCTCTCCACGAAACCAGCCCTTCAAAGGATAATAACAGGAAAACACGAATACAAGGACAGGAACCATGCCCTAGAAACAACAAGAAGGTAATCCCTCAACAAACCTAAAAGAAGACAGCCACAAGAACAGAATGCCAACTTTAACAACAAAAATAACAGGAAACAACAATTACTTTTCCTTAATATCTCTTAATATCAGTGGACTCAAATCCCGGATAAAAAGACATAGACTAACAAACAGGCTACACAAACAAGACCCAACATTTTGCTGATTACAGGAAACTCATCTCAGAGAAAAAGATAGACACTACCTCAGAATGAAAGGCTGAAAAACAATTTTCCAAGCAAATGGTATGAAGAAACAAGCTGGAGTAGCCATTCTAATATCTGATAAGATTGACTTCCAACCCAAAGTCATCAAAAAAGACAGGAAGGGGCACTTCATACTCATCAAAGGTAAAATCCTCCAAGAGGAACTATCAATCCTGAATATCTATGCTCCAAATACAAAGGCAGCCACATTCATTAAAGAAACTTTAGTAAATCACAAAGCACACATTGCACCTCATACCATAAAAGTGGGAGACTTCAACACACCACTTTCACAAATGGACAGATCATGGAAACAGAAACTAAACAGGGACATACTGAAACTAACAGAAGTTATGAATCAAATGGATCTGGCAGATATCTACAGAACATTCTATCCTAAAACAAAAGGATATACCTTCTTCTCAGCACCTCATGGTACCTTCTTCAAAATTGACCACATAATTGGTCACAAAACAGGCCTCAACAGATACAATAATATTGAAACTGTCCCATGCATCCTATCAGATAACAATGGACTAAGGCTGATCGTCAATAATAAATAAATAATAGAAAGCCAACCTTCAGGTGGAAACTGAACAACACTCTTCTCAATGATACCTTGGTCAAGGAAGGAATAAAGAAAGAAATTAAGGACTTTTTAGAGTTCAATGAAAATGAAGCCACAACATACCCAAACTTATGGGATGCAATGAAAGCATTTCTAAGAGGAAAACTCATAGCTCTGAGTGCCTCCAAAAAGAAACTAGAGAGTTCACACATTAGCAACTTGACAACACACTTAAAAGCACTAGAACAAAAGGAAGCAAACTCACCCAAGAGGAGTAGACGGCAGGAAATAATCAAACTCAGGGGCGAAATCAACCAAGTGGAAACAAGAAGAACTATTCCAAGAATCAACCAATCAAGGAGATGGTTCTTTGAGAAAATCAACAAGATAGATAAACCCTTAGCCAGACTCACTAGAGGGCACAGGGAAAGCATCCTAATTAACAAAATCAGAAATGAAAAGAGAGACATAACAACAGATCCTGAAGACATCCAAAACACCATCAGATCCTTCTACCAAAGGCTATACTCAACAAAACTGGAGAACCTGGATGAAATGGAGAAGTTCCTAGACAGATACCAGGTACCAAAGTTGAATCAAGATCAGGTTAATGATCTAAACAGCCCTATTTCCCCCAAAGAAATAGAAGCAGTCATTAATAGTCTCCCAACCAAAAAAAGCCCAGGACCAGATGGGTTTAGTGCAGAGTTCTATCAGACCTTCAAAGAAGATCTAATCCCAGTTCTTCACAAACTATTCCACAAAATAGAAACAGAAGGTACTCTACCAAACTCATTCTAAGAAGCCACAATTACTCTGATACCTAAACCACAAAAAGACCCAACAAAGATAGAAAACTTCCGACCAATGTCCCTTATGAATATTGATGCAAAAATCCTCAATAAATTTCTTGCTAACCGAATCCAAGAACACATCAAAACAATCATCCATCCTGACAAAGTAGGTTTCATCGCAGGGATGCAGGGATGGTTAAATATACGGAAATCCATCAACGTAATCCACTATATAAACAAACTCAAAGACAAAAACCACATGGTCATCTCGTTAGATGCGGAAAAAGCATTTGACAAGATCCAACACCCATTCTGATAAAAGTCTTGGAAAGATCAGGAATTCAAGGCCCATACCTAAACATGATAAAAGCAATCTACAGAAAACCAGTAGCCAACATCAAAGTAAATGGTGAGAAGCTTGAAGCAATCCCTCTAAAATCAGGGACTAGACAAGGCTGTCCACTTTCTCCATACCTATTCAACATTGTACTTGAAGTCCTAGCCAGAGCAATTCGACAACAAAAGGAGATCAAAGGGATACAAATTGCAAAAGATGAAGTCAAAATATCACTTTTTGCAGATTATGTGATAGTATATATAAGTGACCCTAAAAATTCCACCAGAGAACTCCTAAAACTGATAAACAGCTTCGGTGAAATAGCTGGATATAAAATTAAATCAAACAAATCAATGGCCTTTATCTACACAAAGAATAAACAGGCAGAGAAAGAAATTAGGGAAACAACACCTTTCTCAATAGTCACAAATAATATAAAATATCTTGGCGTGACTCTAAGGAAGTGAAAGATCTGTATAATAAAAACTTCAAGTCTCTGATGAAAGAAATTATAGAAGATCTCAGAAGATGGAAAGATCTCCCATGCTCATGGATTGGCAGGATCAACATTGTAAAAATGGCTATCTTACCAAAAGCAATCTACAGGTTCAATGCAATTCCCATCAAAATTCCAACTCAATTCTTCAACGAATTAGAAAGTGCAATCTGCAAATTCATCTGGAATAACAAAAAACCTAGGATAGCAAAAACTCTTCTCAAGGATAAAAGAACCTCTGGTGGAATCACCATGCCGGACCTAAAGCTGTACTACAGAGCAATTGTGATAAAAACTGCATGGTACTGGTATAGTGACAGACAAATAGACCAATGGAATAGAATTGAAGACCCAGAAATGAACCCACACACCTATGATCACTTGATCTTCGACAAGGGACTAAAACCATCCAGTGGAAGAAAGACAGCATTTTCAACAAATGGTGCTGGCACAACTGGTTGTTAACATGTAGAAGAATGGGAATCAATCCATTCCTATCTCCTTGTACTAAGGTCAAGTCTAAGTAGATCAAGGAACTTCACAAAAAACCAGAGACACTGAAACTTATAGAGGAGAAAGTGGGGAAAAGCCTTGAAGATATGGGCACAGGGGAAAAATTCTTGCATAGAACAGCAATGGCTTGTGCTGTAAGATCGAGAATTGACAAGTGGGACCTCATGAAACTGCAAAGCTTCTGCAAGGCAAAAGACACCATCAATAAGACAAAAATACCACCAACAGATTGGGAAAGGATCTTTACCTATCCTAAATCAGATAAGGGACTAATATCCAATATATATAAAGAACTCAAGAAGGTGGACTCCAGAAAGTCAAATAACCCCATTAAAAAATGGGGCTCAGAATTGAACAAAGAATTCTCACCTGAAGAATACCAAATGGCAGAGAAGCACCTGAAAAAATGTTCAACATCCTTAATCATCAGGGAAATGCAAATCAAAACAACCCTGAGATTCCACCTCACACCAGTCAGAATGCCTAAGATCAAAAATTCAGGTGACAGCAGATGCTGGTGGGGATGTGGAGAAAGAGGAACACTCCTCCATTGTTGGTGGGATTGCAAGCTTGTACAACCACTCTGGAAATCAGTCTGGAGGTTCCTCAGAAAATTGGACATAGTACTACCGGAGGATCCAGCAATACCTCTTCTGGGCATATATCCAGAAGATGTCCCAACTGGTAAGAAGGACACATGCTCCACTATGTTCATAGCAGCCCTATTTATAATAGCCAGAAGCTGGAAAGAACCCAGATGTCCCTCAACAGAAGAATGGATACAGAAATTATGGTACATTTACACAATGGAGTACTACTCAGCTATTAAAAAGAATGAATTTATGAAATTCCTAGCCAAATGAATGGACCTGGAGGGCATCATCTTGAGTGAGTTAACACAACCACAAAGGAACTCACACAATATGTATTCACTGATAAGTGGATATTAGCCCAAAACTTAGGATACCCAAGATATAAGATACAATTTGCTAAACGCATGAAACTCAAGAAGAATGAAGACCAAAATGTGGACACTGTGCCCCTTCTTAGAATTGGGAACAAAACACCCATGGAAGGAGTTACAGAGACAAAGTTTCGAGCTGTGATGAAAGGATGGACCATCTAGAGACTGCCGTATCCAGGCATCCATCCCATAATCAGCTTCTAAACGCTGACACCATTGCATACACTAGCAAGATTTTGCTGAAAGGAACCAAAGATAGCTTTCTCTTGTGAGACTATGTAGGGGCCTAGCAAACACAGGAGTGGATGCTCACAGTCAGCTATTGGATGTATCACAGGACTCCCAATGGAGAAGCTAGAGAAAGTACCCAAGGAGCTAAAGGGATCTGCAACCCTATAGTTGGAACAACATGATGAACTAACCAGTACCCCGGAGCTCTTGTCTCTAGCTGCATATGTATCGAAAGATGGCCTAGTCGGCCATCACTGGAAAGAGAGGCCCATTGGACTTGCAAACTTTATATGCCCCAATATAGGGGAATGCCAGGGCCAAAAGAATGGGAATGGGAGGGTAGGGAAGTGGGGGTGGTATGGGGGACTTTTGGGATAGCATTGGAAATGTAATTGAGGAAAATATGTAATAAAAAAAAAAAAAAGAACATCCCCCATGCAATTGATTTTGCCGGGGTATGTCCTATACACAAAATATTTAAGTTTGTTGAAACAAAGATAGAGTATCAGTGAAAACTTCGTGAAGTTTTTAAGTGTATAATTCTGCTAATTTGGTGGCAAGAAATAAATCTGAATTGAGTTTAGCACGTGCATGGTAAAAAAAAAAAAAAGAAACTTGAAAATTATGGTTAAAACTGTCAGTGTTCCATTGACTGCAGCTTGCGGTTTGATTGCAAATTTAAGATTTTTCTACTCACCCATATATTGTTAGTTAAGATAATTACAAGAGTAGTCATCTTATGAGAACACTAATACTGTGGGATACAGCCATACAAAGCTCAGAGCAGCCTTGGAGGGGCTTTTGTGACTTTCTTTTGTCTTGCAAACAGTGCCTAAGGAAGCTCTTAAAACTTGCCTTCCCTGCCTCCAGGGAAATTTTGTTTTACCTAAATGAACAGTGTTACAGATCTATTCAGATGTTATTCTGAATAAAGTTCTAATTCAAAGTTTATAGAAGGGTCAATCAAACTGTAGAACTTATAAAGGCAATACAATCTGGCTTGCCTACTTCATGTAAAGTTATTATAGGTTTAAAGGTCCGTTTTTTCCTAGCATGATAAAGGGTTTGCTTCTGGTGAACTGGTAATCACTAGAAAATTCTGCCTCTAGGTATGGCTAATGTAACTTTACATTATGTAAGAAAAATTTTTATTGTTTCTCCTTCTATACAAGAAGCCAAGAGTTTTAATCTTTCAGTGTAGATTGTCTCCTAAGTGCAAAGTATTTAATTAACTAATGCTTCTCAAGGGAAGTTTACCTTAAATTCTTGCTCTCAACCAAAAGATTCAGAGACAATATCCTTTTATTACTTATTACTTAGGGTTTTAGTTTACTACATATGGTTTTACAAAAAATAAGGAAAGCTTTTATAATTGTTATTAATTATATTCATTGGTAATTAAATATTAGTTGTGCCCAAGACAATTCTTTGGCCAGAAAAAAACATTGTAAAATCATTTTTCTCGTGCTCCCAGCCGATCTTTGGCCTATGTGGGCCCAACTAACTGCTGTGGGGCAGAGCCTTGAGACACACAGTTTCCCCTGTTTCAGCACAAATAATCTAGTTGTGTGCTGTAGATGGTGTTTTTAATTACTGAACAATCAAAACCTTAATTTGTATATTAATAGTCAATGCTATATCTCTGAGCCCACAATTGCTTAAAATTATTTGTCCCTCAGATACTATTAATTCTCAAATTTGCAATTGCTTATGCGTATACAACTCATAGAAAAAATGCTGTCCTTTTAAGAAGGTGGTTTTTAAACATTTATTAAATTGTCCTAATTGCCTGGACATTTTTAAAACAATGCCAGGATAAATTTATATCTCAGACAGTCCAAAGGCCATCCATATAAATAGGTTAGATATATAACCTCGTTCCTTATATATTCATAACAGTTATGGTTTAACATAATATTTTAGTATTCTTAAAAATTGTGCATGTATAACTCCTTTTAGTGTCCTCAGTTACTACTTGTTTCCACATAATAGTGTTAATTCTTGAGGACTTTTACATAATAATTTGCTACAAATAAATGCTCTTATTTCTAGTTAATACATAAATTATGCACATGTAACTCTTAATAACTTTTCAAGCTTTCTAGTTACAATCACTCCTTAAGAAAATGATTGAGAGACCAGCACCAGGGTAGCTAGGGCGCAGGGTAGGCTGACACTCACCAGCTACCCACAACACCCGCCACAGGATCTTAAGACTTCTGGTAAGTGGAACACAGCTTCTGCTCCAATCCAGTGGGCTCGGGACCTGAGACTGCATTAGTTAGGGAAGCAGAAAACCGGCCTGAGTAGGGCCACAAGCCTCTTCGGGTCTGACCAGCACCTGGATAGCTAGAGCTAAGGGTCGGCTGACACCTGCCAGTTACCCACGACACCAGCCACAGGATTTTGAGACTTCTGGTGAGTGGAACACAGCTTCTGCTCCAGCCCAATCACGCGGGACCTGAGACTGCTTTGGTTGGGGAGGCAGAAATACGGCCTGAGTAGGGCCACAAGCCTCTTCCAGTCTGAACAGCACCTGGGTAGCTAGAGCGCAGGGTCTGCTGACACCAGCCAGCTACCCACGACACCCGCCACAGGATTTTGAGACTTCTGGTGAGTGGAACATAGAATCTGCTCCAATCTTTAAACAGTGACAACAATAACAACTAATCCCAGAGATTACCAGATGGTGAAAGGTAAACGTAAGAATCTTACTAACAGAAACCAAGACCACTCACCATCATCAGAACCCAGCACTCCCACTTCGCCCAGTCCAGGGCACCCCAACACACCGGAAAAGCTAGACCCGGCTCTAAAAGCATATCTCACGATGATGGTAGAGGACATCAAGAAGGACTTTAATAACACACTTAAAGAAATACAAAAGAACACAGGTAAACAGGTAGAAGACATTAAAGAGGAAGCACAAAAATCCCTTAAAGAATTGCAGGAGAACACTGCTAAACAGGTAGAAGACATTAAAGAGGAAGTACAAAAATCCCTTAAAGAATTGCAGGAGAACACTGCTAAACAGGTAGAAGACATTAAAGAGGAAGCACAAAAATCCCTTAAAGAATTGCAGGAGAACACTGCTAAACAGATAGAAGACATTAAAGAGGAAGTACAAAAATTCCTTAAAGAATTGAGAACACTGCTAAACAGGTAGAAGACAATAAAGAGGAAGCACAAAAATCCATTAAAGAATTGCAGGAAAACCAGACCAAACAGGTGATGGAATTGAATAAAACCATCCAAGACCTAAAAAAGGAAGTAGAAACAATGAAAAGAACCCAAATTGAGGCAACACTGGAAATAGAAACACTAGGAAAGAAATCTGGAACCATAGATACGAGCATCAGCAACAGAATACAAGAGATGGAAGAGAGAATCTCGGGTGCAGAAGATTCCAAAGAGAACATCGGCACGACAATCAGAGAAAATACAAAATCCAAAAAGGTCCTAACTCAAAATATCCAGGAAATCCAGGACACAATGAGAAGACCAAACCTACGGATAATAGGAGTAGATGAGAATGAAGATTTTCAACTCAAAGGACCATCAAATATATTCAACAAAATTATAGAAGAAAACTTCCCAAACCTAAAGAAAGAGATGCCCATGAACATACAAGAAGCTTACAGAACTCCAAATACACTGGACCAGAAAAGAAATTCCTTCCAACACATAATAATCAGAACAACAAATGCACTAAATAAAGATAGAATACTAAAAGCAATAAGGGAAAAAGGTCAAGTAACATATAAAGGCAAGCCTATCAGAATTACACCGGATTTTTCACCACCGACTATGAAAGTCAGAAGGGCCTGGACAGATGTTATACAGAAACTAAGAGAACACAATTTCCAGGCCAGGCTACTATACCCAGCCAAACTCTCAATTACCATAGATGGAGAAACCAAAGTATTCCACGATAAAACCAAATTCACACATTATCTTTCCACGAATCCAGCACTTCAAAGGATAATAACAGAAAAAAACCAATAAAAGGACGGGAACCACGCCCTATAAACAACAAGAAGGTAATCCCTCAACAAACCTAAAAGAAGACAGCCACAAGAACAGAATGCCAACTTTAACAACAAAAATAACAGGAAACAACAATTACTTTTCCTTAATATCTCTTAATATCAATGGACTCAACTCCCCGATAAAAAGACATAGACTAACAAACTGGCTACACAAACAAGACCCAATATTTTGCTGCTTAAGGAAACTCATCACAGATAAAAAGATAGACACTACCTCAGAATGAAAGGCTGGAAAACAATTTTCCAAGCAAATGGTAGGAAGAAACAAGCTGGAGTAGCCATTATAATATCTGAAAAGATTGACTTCCAACCCAAAGTCATCAAAAAAGACAAGGAAGGGCACTTCATTCTCATCAAAGGTAAAATCCTAGAAGAGGAACTATCAATTCTGAATATCTATGCTCCAAATACAAGGGCAGCCTCATTCATTAAAGATACTTTAGTAAAGCTCAAAGCACACATTGCACCTCACACAATAATAGTGGGAGACTTCAACACACCACTTTCACCAAAGGACAGATCATGGAAACAGAAAATAAACAGGGACACAGTGAAATAACAGAGGTTATGAAACAAATGGATCTGACAGATATCTACAGAACATTTTATTCTAAAACGAAAGGATATACCTTCTTCTCAGCACCTCACGGTACCTTCTCCAAAATTGACCACATAATTGGTCACAAAACAAGCCTCAATATATACAAAAATATTGAAATTGTCCCAGGCACCCTATTAGATCACCATGGACTAAGACTGATCTTCAATAACACAGTAAATAATAGAAAGCCAACACACACGTGGAAACTAAAGAACACTCTTCTCAATCATACCTTGGTCAAGGAAGGAATAAAGAAAGAAATTAAGGACTTTCTGCAGTTTAATGAAAATAAAGCCACAACATACGAAAACTTATGGGACACACTGAAAGCATTTCAAAGAGGAAAATTCATAGCTCTGAGTGCCTCCAAAAAGAAACTAGAGAGAGCACATATTAGCAGCTTCACAACATAAGTAAAAGCTCTAGAACGAAAGGAAGCAAATTCACCCAAGAGGAGTAGACGGCAAGAAATAATCAAACTCAGGGGTGAAATCAACCAAGTGGAACCAAGAAGAACAATTCAAAGAATCAACCAATCGAGGAGCTGGTTCTTTGAGAAAATCAACAAGATAGATAAACCCTTAGCCAGACTCACTAGAGGGCATAGGGAAAGTACTCTAATTAACAAAATCAGAAATGAAAAGGGAGACATAACAACAGATCCTGAAGACATCCAAAACACCATCAGATCCTTCTACCAAAGGCTATACTCAACAAAACTGGAGAACCTGGATGAAATGGAGAAGTTCCTAGATGATACCAGGTACCAAAGTTGAATCAAGATCAGGTTAATGATCTAAACAGCCCTATTTCCCCCAAAGAAATAGAAGCAGTCATTAATAGTCTCCCAACCAAAAAAAGCCCAGGACCAGATTGGTTTAGTGCAGAGTTCTATCAGACCTTCAAAGAAGATCTAATCCCAGTTCTTCACAAACTATTCCACAAAATAAAAACAGAAGGTACTCTACCCAACTCCTTCTATGAAGCCACAATTACTCTGATACCTAAACCACAAAAAGACCCAACAAAGATAGAAAACTTCAGACCAATATCCCTTATGAATATTGATGCAAAAATCCTCAATAAAGTTCTTGCTAACCGAATCCAAGAACACATCAAAACAATCATCCATCCTGACCAAGTAGGTTTCATCCCAGGATGCAGGGATGGTTCAATATACGGAAATCCATCAACATAATCCAGTATATAAACAAACTCAAAGACAAAAACCACATGGTCATCTCGTTAGATGCGGAAAAAGCATTTGACAAGATCCAACACCCATTCATGATAAAAGTCTTGGAAAGAGCAGGAATTCAAGGCCCATACCTAAACATGATAAAAGCAATCTACAGCAAACCAGTAGCCAACATCAAAGTAAATGGTGAGAAGCATGAAGCAATCCCTCTAAAATCAGGGACTAGACAAGGCTGTCCACTTTCTCCATACCTATTCAACATTGTACTTGAAGTCCTAGCCAGAGCAATTCGACAACAAAAGGAGATCAAAGGGATACAAATTGGAAAAGATGAAGTCAAAATATCACTCTTTGCAGATGATATGATAGTATATATAAGTGACCCTAAAAATTCCACCAGAGAACTCCTAAGCCTGATAAACAGCTTCGGTGAAGTAGCTGGATATAAAATTAAATCAAACAAATCAATGGCCTTTTTCTACACAAAGAATAAACAGGCTGAGAAAGAAATTAGGGAAACAACACCCTTCTCAATAATCACAAATAATATTAAATATCTTGGCGTGACTCTAACTAGGGAAGTGAAAGATCTGTATAATAAGAACTTCAAGTCTCTGAAGAAAGAAATTATAGAAGATCTCAGAAGATGGAAAGATCTCCCATGCTCATGGATTGGCAGGATCAACATTGTAAAAATGGCTATCTTGCCAAAAGCAATCTACAGATTCAATGCAATCCCCATCAAAATTCCAAATCAATTCTTCAACGAATTAGAAAGTGCAATCTGCAAATTCATCTGGAATAACAAAAAACCTAGGATAGCAAAAACTCTTCTCAAGGATAAAAGAACCTCTGGTGGAATCACCATGCCAGACCTAAAGCTCTACTACAGAGCAATTGTGATAAAAACTGCATGGTACTGGTATAGTGACAGACAAATAGACCAATGGAATAGAATTGAAGACCCAGAAATGAACCCACACACCTACGGTCACTTGATCTTCGACAAGGGAGCTAAAAATATCCAGTGGAAGAAAGACAGCATTTTCAACAAATGGTGCTGGCACAACTGGTTGTTAACATATAGAAGAATGTGAATCGATCCATTCCTATCTCCTTGTACTAAGGTCAAGTCTAAGTGGATCAAGGAACTTCACATAAAACCAGAGACACTGCAACTTATAGAGGAGAAAGTGGGGAAAAGCCTTGAAGATATGGGCACAGGGGAAAAATTCCTGAATAGAACAGTAATGGCTTGTGCTGTAAGATCGAGAATTGACAAGTGGGACCTCATGAAACTACAAAGCTTCTGCAAGGCTAAAGACACCATCAATAAGACAAAAAAACCACCAACAGATTGGGAAAGGATCTTCACCTATCCTAAATCAGATAAGGGACTAATATTCAATATATATAAAGAACTCAAGAAGGTGGACTCCAGAAAGTCAAATAACCCCATTAAAAAATGGGGCTCAGAACTGAACAAAGAATTCTCACCTGAGGAATACCGAATGGCAGAGAAGCACCTGAAAAAATGTTCAACATCCTTAATCATCAGGGAAATGCAAATTAAAACAACCCTGAGATTCCACCTCACACCAGTCAGAATGCCTAAGATCAAAAATTCAGGTGACAGCAGATGCTGGCGAGGATGTGGAGAAAGAGGAATGCTCCTCCATTGTTGGTGGGATTGCAAGCTTGTACAACCACTCTGGAAATCAGTCTGGCGGTTCCTCAGAAAATTGGACATAGTACTACCGGAGGATCCAGCAATACCTCTCCTGGGCATATATCCAGAAGATGTCCCAACCGGTAAAAAGGACACATGCTCCACTATCTTCATAGCAGCCCTATTTATAATAGCCAGAAGCTGGAAAGAACCCAGATGTCCCTCAACAGAGGAATGGATACAGAAATTATGGTACATTTACACAATGGAGTACTACTCAGCTATTAAAAAGAATGAATTTATGAAATTCCTAGCCAAATGGATGTACCTGGAGGGCATCATCTTGAGTGAAGTAACACAATCACAAAAGAACTCACACAATATGTATTCACTGATAAGTGGATATTAGCCCAAAACTTAGGATACCAAAGATATAAGATACAATTTGCTAAACGCATGAAACTCAAGAAGAATGAAGACCAACGTGTGGACACTGTGCACCTTCTTAGAATTGGGAACAAAACACCCAGGGAAGGAGTTACAGAGACAAAGTTCGTAACTGTGATGAAAGGATGGACCATTTAGAGACTGCTGTATCCAGGGATCCATCCCATAATCAGCTTCTAAACGCTTACACCATTGCATACACTAGCAAGATTTTGCTGAAAGGACCCAAATATAGCTGTCTCTTGTGAGACGATGCCGGGGCCTAGCAAACACAGGAGTGGATGTTCACAGTCAGCTATTGGATGTATCACAGGGCTCCCAATGGAGAAGCTAGAGAAAGTACCCAAGGAGCTAAAGAGATCTGCAACCCTATTGTTGGAACAACATGATGTACTAACCAGAACCTCGGAGCTCTTGTCTCTAGCTGCATATGTATCGAAAGATGACCTAGTCGGCCATCAATGGAAAGAGAGGCCCATTTGACTTGCAAACTTTATATGCCCCAATATAGGGGAATGCCAGGGCCAAAAGAGTGGGAATGGGTGGGTAGGGAAGTGGGGGGCGCTATGGGGGACTTTTGGGATAGCATTGGAAATGTAATTGAGGAAAATATGTAATAAAAATATTAAAAATTAAAAAAAAGAAAAAAACAAGAAAAGGGAGACATAACAACAGACCCTGAAGAAATCCAAAACACCATCAGATCATTCTACAAAAGGCTATACTCAACAAAACTGGAGATCCTGGATGAAATGGACAAGTTTCTAGACAGATACCAGGTACCAAAGTTAAATCAAGATCAGGTTAATGATCTAAACAGTTCCATATCCCCTAAAGAAATAGAAGCAGTCATTAATAGTCTCCAAACTAAGAAAAGCCCAGGACCAGATGGGTTTAGTGCAGAGTTCTATCAAACCTTCAAAGAAGAACTAATCCCAGTTCTTCACAAACTATTCCAAAAAATAGAATCAGAAGATACTCTACCCAACTCATTCTATGAAACCACAATTACTCTGATACCTAAACCACATAAAGACCCAACAAAAATAGAGAACTTCAGACCAATTTCCCTTATGAATATTGATGCAAAAATCCTCAATAAAGTTCTCGCAAACTGAATTCAAGAACACATCAAAACAATCATCCATCCTAACGAAGTAGGATTCATCCCAGGGATGCAAGAATGGTTCAATATAAGAAAATCCATCAATGTAATCAATAATATCAACAAACTCAAAGACAAAAACCACATGATCATCTCGTTAGATGCTGAAAAATCATTTGACAAAATGCAACACCCATTCGTGATAAAAGTCTTGGAAAGATCAGGAATTCAAGGCTCATACCTAACCATGATAAAAGCAATATACAGCAAACCAGTAACCAACATCAAAGTAAATGGTGAGAAGCTGGAAGCAATCCCACTAAAATCAGGGACTAGACAAGGCTGCCCACTCTCTCCCTACCTATTCAACATTGTACTTGAAGTCCTAGCCAGAGCAATTAGACAACAAAAGGAGATCAAGGGGATACAGAACGGAAAAGAAGAAGTCAAAATGTTGCTTTTGGCAGATGATATGATAGTATACATAAGTGACCCTAAAAATTCCACCAGAGAACTCCTAAGCCTGATAAATAGCTTCGGTGAAATAGCTGGATATAAAATTAACTCAAGCAAGTCAATGGCCTTTCTGTACACAAAGGATAAACAAGCAGAGAAGAAAATTAGGGAAACAACACCCTTCTCAATAGTCACAAACAATATAAAATACCTTGGTGTGACTCTAACTAAGGAAGTGAAAGATCTGTATGACAAGAACTTCAAGTCCCTGAAGAAAGAAATTAAAGAAGATCTCAGAAGGTGGAAAAACCTCCCATGCTCATGGATTGGCAGGATCAACATTGTAAAAATGGCTATCTTGCCAAAAGCAATCTACAGATTCAATGCAATCCCCATCAAAATTCCAACTCAATTCTTCAACGAATTAGAAAGGGCAATCTGCAAATTCATCTGGAATGACAAAAAACCTAGGATAGCAAAAACTCTTCTCAAGGATAAAAGAACCTCTGGTGGAATCACCATGCCTGACCTAAAGCTGTACTACAGAGCAATTGTGATAAAAACTGCATGGTACTGGTATAACGACAGACAAGTAGACCAATGGAACAGAATTGAAGACCCTGAGATCAACCCACATACCTATGGTCACTTGATCTTTGACAAGGGAGCAAAAACCATCCAGTGGAAAAAAGACAGCATTTTCAACAAATGGAGCTGGCACAACTGGCGGTTATC
Source organism: Mus caroli (assembly GCF_978045245.1). Taxonomy (NCBI): domain Eukaryota; kingdom Metazoa; phylum Chordata; class Mammalia; order Rodentia; family Muridae; genus Mus; species Mus caroli. The sequence continues at coordinate 31,915,964 of NW_028227264.1, forward strand.
ATGTAGAAGAATTCGAATTGATCCATTCCTATCTCCTTGTACCAAGGTCAAATCTAAGTGGATTAAGGAACTCCACATAAAACCAGAGACACTGAAACTTATAGAGGAGAAAGTAGGGAAAAGCCTCGAAGATATGGGTACAGGGGAAAAATTCCTGAATACAACAGCAAAGGCTTGCACTGTAAGATGGAGTATTGATAAATGTGACCTCATAAAGTTGAAAAGCTTCTGCAAGGCAAAAGACACCGTCAATAAGACAAAAAGACCACCAACAGATTGGGAAAGGATCATTACCTATCCTAAATCAGATAGGGGACTAACATCCAATATATATAAGGAACTCAATAAGGTGGACTCCAGAAAATCAAATAACACCGTTAAAAAATGGGGCTCAGAACTGAACAAAGAATTCTCACCTGAGGAATACCAAATGGCAGAGAAGCACCTGAAAAAATGTTCAACATCCTTAATCATCAGGGAAATGCAACTCAAAACAACCCTGAGATTCTACCTCACACCAGTCAGAATGGCTAAGATCAAAAATTCAGGTGACAGCAGATGCTGGCGAGGATGTGGAGAAAGAGGAACACTCCTTCATTGTTGGTGGGATTGCAAGCTGGTACAACCACTCTGGAAATCAGTCTGGCGGTTCCTCAGAAAATTGGACATAATAATACCAGAGGATCCAGCAATACCTCTCCTGGGCATATATCCAGAAGATGTTCCAACCAGTAAGAAGGACACATGCTCCACTATGTTCATAGCAGCCTTATTTATAATAGCCAGAAGCTGGAAAGAACCCAGATGCCCCTCAACAGAGGAATGGATACAGAAAATGTGGTACATTTACACCATGGAGTACTACTCAGCTATTAAAAAGAATGAATTTATGAAATTCCTAGGCAAATGGATGGATCTGGAGGACATCATTCTGAGTGAGGTAACATATTCACAAAGGAACTCACACAATATGTACTCACTGATAAGTGGATATTAGCCCAAAAACTTAGGATACCCAAGATTTAAGATACAATTTGTTAAACGCATGAAACTCAAGAAGAATGAAGACCAAAGTGTGGACACTGTGCCCCTTCTTGGAATTGGGAACAAAACACCCATGAAAAGAGTTACAGAGATAAAATTTGGACCGGTGAAGAAACAATGGACCATCTAAAGACTGCCATATCCAGGGATCCATCCTATAATCAGCTTCCAAACGCTGACACCACTGCATACACTAGCAAGATTTTGCTGAAAGGACCCAGATATAGCTGTCTCTTGTGAGTCAATGCCGGGGCCTAGCAAACACAGAAGTGGATGCTCACAGTCAGTTATTGGATGGATCACAGGGCCCCCAATGGAGGAGCTAGAGAAAGTAACCAAGGATCTAAAGGGAACTGCAACCCCATAGGTGGATCATTATTATGAACTAACCAGTACCCCAGAGATCTTGTCTCTAGCTGCATTTGTATCAAAAGATGGCCTAGTAGGCCATCACTGGAAAGAAAGGACCATTGGACTTGCCAACTTTATATGCCCCAATACAGGGGAATGCCAGGACCAAGGGGTGGGGGTGGGTGGGTGGGGGACTGGGGGGGGGGAGTGTATTGGGGACATTTTGGATAGCATTGGAAATGTAACTGAGGAAATTACCTAATAAAAAAAATAATAAATAAATAAAAACGTACAAAAGATTCTTTAGGAATTAAGCATAGTATAAGAGCATAAAATATGAAAATGAATCATTAAAAATATATTTAAAAGCCATTATGTGATACCACCTGACATAGGTATTGAAAACACACTATATGTCTGTGTACAGTATCTAATTAAAAGTTTGCTTAAAAAAAGATTAAAAAAAGTAAGAAAGAAAATGATTGAAAGTGCAATTAGTCACTGCCCCTTTACAGCCAAGTATTTAAAAAGTTTTGTCAACAAGTTATTAATTTAAAAGATTAGATATTATGAAACTTTATTACTTTTAACTTCTTAAAAAAGAAAAAAGAGAAAAATTGTATCCCCGTAGATACTATTTAGTGCATTCCCATCCACACTATTTAAATCATACCTTTATTTTCAATATTTGAGATTTAAATGTCAAAAAATTTAATAAATGCTTTATAGTATCTTAAAAGGATCTACTTATTGGCTTATAGAGTAATCCTAAATAGCTACCTTAGTAAGAAAGGGAAAAACAAGTTCTCTCCAGAACGCTGCAAAAGCATATTGTTTCATTCGTGTGACGAGCTGACAAGTAAGTTGACTCAGTGTCCTGATTAAAATGACTAAAAAACTAAATTAAATTCATGTTTTAAATCCATCCTTGCTTGCCATTTTTCCAGATTAGACTACCTTGAAGCCTTTTAACTTTATGGCAATAGTACATCAGAGACTGTATATTCTGACTTAGTAAGATCAATCATTTAATAGAGTCATAATGATTTTTCTTTTTTCTTCAGTGTGACCAGTCATTCTAACTCAATCTTAGACTGGTCTAATATTCAGCCCAATATCAGAGATTCCTATATTCTTAATTACCTAGCAAAGTTAATTCAGAGCATATCCACCACTTCCAGAGAGTCTCTGGCCTTTTTACTATTCTAAAACCAGCCCAGAGACTGAGCTTGTGTCTTGCTAATTTGCAACTGAATAAAGTACCTGAACTTCCCCAAAAGAAGCTTTGCGATGTTACTCTTCACTGTCTAAGATTTTTGTCTTTCAAGCAGGTCAATCTACACCTTCAGCAGGACTGCAGTGGGCATGCATCCCTGCCCCCTAGAGCATACAGGAGGAAGTTACTATTTTCATTTCAGCAGTTTTGTGACTTTGGGTCTAATTTGAGATTTAGGCTTAGTTAAAAAGGCAGATATTTCTAATATTAAAAGAGATTATTTTTTATTTTGATAGACGGCCTTAGTTCCTTAGCTGGCCTCTGGCTTTTCACACTTGCTGTTAACACAAGGTCCCCTTAGTTCCTCAGGCTGTGGGAATAACAGAGATGAAGAGGATGACTTCCAGCTCCTATTTCAGCCACAAGTCGTGGTGTTACAAATGACATAATTCTTGTCAAGGCCTTGCTAAATCTGAGGTTGACAATTCTCCTTTAGGAGCTGCACAATACTCAGAATTATGCATACTGGTTCGTGATCATACAAATACAGTATGGGTATCGCTTGGTGCAGAGAACTACTGCAGGGAGAGGTCCAGCTTGACCAGTTCTAAGTTCCCTGTGCGATATACCCAGTTTGAATAGAGGTTGGTATCTATTTCCAGCTAAAACCAAAAATATCTAAGGCTCTGCCTCCCCTCCCCAAAAGATACCAAGAGCCACAGGTGTGGGTAGTGACAGCACCCACAGGAGGAATCGGGTCAATGTCCACCCAAGCCAAGGTTAAAAGCCCACTCATCTACGGATGAGAAAATCATTTGATTACCTCAGTTAAGCATTGCTTTATTAAACTTATTTAATAGGAGGAGAAAGAAGTTTGAGACCATACTATTGGAAGGGCAAGCCCTTCACAGACTCCTACCCTAAAAAAGCCAATTGGCCTTATACAACAGAGCCGGTCATACCCCTCCTCCCTGTTTCCCGCATGTCATCCAAAAATGTAGAAAAATATCAACTCAGTGTTATTCTTAATAAAGTACATTTCAAATTTGTACAGTCAACCCTTGCCAGGGTTCCAATGACCTACTTAAAATTCAACTAGGAAGTTACCTATTCAGTACTAATTAACATTTTAAAGTCAGAACCTACTACTCAGGGCTTTTCTGTTAGTTGTTTACTAGGACAAAAAGGGCAGTCTTATCCAGAAACTGCTTTCCATGAGAAAAGTTAGAGATTCCCAATAAGACAGGTTTCTTCATTGGACCCTAAAAATTCAGACAAAATTATAGAACATAAATAAATTTTTTGCCTCAGTCCAGTTTTGTTTAATATTATTTAAAGGGAGGAAATGTCACCTCCTTCCAGCCCAGCAAGGCTGGCTGTGACCTGCTGTGCTGCTCTTTTAATGTGCCACTACCTGCCTGAGGCCCAACCTGCCAGAGGGCGAACCAGTTCTCTTTCAAGAATCTTCAGGAGTTAACACCAAACTTCGATCTTTGCGAGTTCCCACTAAAAGGCTGACCTATCTACTTCAAAAGAACTTTGCCTAGCCAGGGATGGGCCTCCCCTTTTCTTTCAGGCTTTTCTCCACTTTCTCCTCTATAAATTTTAGTGTCTCTGGTTTTATGTGGAGTTCATTGATCCAGCTAGATTTGAGCTTTGTTCAGGAGATAAGCATGGATTAATTTGCTATGCACACCTTCCCCACCAGAGGAAGGTCGGCCTCCAGGGAGGGCTCTGACCCCTAGACAAGGTGAAAATGCCATCTTGCATTCTGGGTCTCTCAGATACCAGTCCTCAAAGGAGAACGCTTGAACCACAGAAGCAACAGAGGTTCTTCAATAGGGTCCTTTCCGGCCTTCATCTTCATATAGGAGGCAGAGCTGAAATCCACAGTTCTGCATACTTTCCCTGCCAGAAGAGAGTAGGCCTTCAGGGAGGGCTCTGACCCTGGGTCTCAGCCAGGAATCAGAGCTGAGACTCATTCTTCTGGGCACCTTCCCTGCCAGAGGAGATTCAGCCTCCAAGGAGGACTCTGACCCTGGGACAGAGGTGAGAAATAAATCTTGTATCCAAGGTCTCTCAGGAGAACACAGGGACCACAGAAGCAACAGTCATGGAAACAGTCACTTCAGGCCTTCATCTTCAGCCAGGAGGCAGAGCAAAGCTCCAAACCTCTGTGCACCTTCCCTGCAAGAGGAGAACTTGCCTGCAGAGGGTGCTATGACCAATCAGACTCAAGAGAGAGTTGGACTCCAATAAGTGCTTACAGAGGCTAACGCAATCACAGTAGGAACAAGCTGCAGCCAGAGACACCTCGAACAACTAAGACCAGAGTTTACCAGATGGCAAAAGGCAAACTAAGAATCTAACTAACAAAAACCAAGACCACTGGGCATCACCAGTACTTTCACCACAGTGAGTCCTGGATGCCCCAACACACCCAAAAAGCAAGATTCAGATTTAAAAGCCTATCTCATGATGCTGGTAGAGGAATTTAAGAAGGGCATTAATAACTCACTTAAATAAATACAGGAGAACACTGTTAAACAGGTAGAAGTTCTTAAAAAGGAAGCACAAAAATCCCTTAAAGAATTACAGGAAAATACTGCTAAACAGGTAGAAGTCCTTAAAGAAGAAACACAAAAATCTGTTAAAGAATTTCAGGAAAACACAACCAAACTGGTTACTGAATTGAACAAAACCATCCAAGATCTAAAAATATAAGCAGAACCAATAAAGAAAACTCAAAGGGACACAACTCTGGAGATAGAAATCTTAGGAAAGAAATCAGGAAATATAGATGCATCAGAAACAGAATATAAGGGATGGAAGAGAGAATCTCAGGTGCAGAAAATTCCATAGAAAACATGGACACAACAATCAAAGAAAATGCAAAATGCAAAAAGATCCTAACTCAAAACACCCAGGAAATCCAGGACATAATGAGAAGACCAAACCTAAGGATAGTAGTTGTTACTTCCTTCCAGCCTAGCTAGGCTGGCCTCAGACCATCTGCCACTTAGGTGGAGCCACCTGTTGTGCTGCTGCTCATCACTCTCCTTTGATGTGCCACTACCTGCCATAGGCCTAACTGGTTCTCCAAGATTTTCCTGAGTTAGCACAGAACTGTGATCCTCTCCAGTTCCCACTAAAAGGCTGATCTGTCTGCTTCAAAGGAACTTTGTGTGGCTGGAAATGGGCCTCCCCTCTTCCTTATAAAGCGTGTTTGCCAACATTAAAGTTGAGCTTTGATCAGGATCTTGTCTTAGCTCCATCCTTTCTCATGCCACCTAGATTCCCTCTTTTCTTCCAGATTCCAAGATGCCTTCCAGGCTCAAACCCGGACATGTGAGCCACTCCCTGGACTCAACAAATAGTTATAGATGAGAATGAAGATTTTTAACTTAAAGGGACAGTGAATGTCTTCAACAAAATTATAGAAGAAAACTTCCCTAACCTAAAGAAAGAGATGCCGAGGTGGAAGGCTGGGCTCTCGTGGGGTTCGTCTCCTAGAAACGCTAGGGTTTGGGTGCCCCAGCGCGGTCGCCCAGCCTCCTCGCCTAACTTCACGGTCAGACATTTTAGACGGCGTCTGGGACAGGCAGGAGCCACAGAGCCGCTGAGGCAGCACCCTTTTGGGGCCGCAGACTTCCGGCACCCTCCCAGCCGGAGGACAGAGACCTGCCCTGCAGAGAGTGCCATCTTGGCTCCGGGACTCCGCCGAACTTAGTCTACAGGTTAGAGTGAGGACCACAGAGGCAGACAGCTTCTGGGACAGGCGGGAGCCACAGAGCCGCTGAGGCAGCACCCTTTTGGGGCCGCAGACATCCGGCACCCTCCCAGTCGGAGGACAGTGACCTGCCCTGCAGGGAACGCCATCTTGGCTCCGGGACTCCGCCGAGCTTAGTCTCTACAGGTCAGAGTGGGGACCACGGGGGGCAGACGGCTTCTGGGACAGGCGGGAGCCACAGAGCTGCTGAGGCAGCAGCACCCTTTAGGGGCCGCAGACATCCGGCACCCTCCCAGTCGGAGGACAGTGACCTGCCCTGCAGGGAGCGCCATCTTGGCTCCGGGACTCCGCCGAACTTAGTCTGTACAGGTCAGAGTGAGGACCACAGAGGCAGACAGCTTCTGGGACAGGCGGGAGCCACAGAACCGCTGAGGCAGCACCCTTTTGGGGCCGCAGACATCCGACACCCTCCCAGCCGGAGAACAGTGACCTGCCCTGCAGGGAGCGCCATCTTGGCTCCGGGACTCCGCCGAACTTAGTCTGTACAGGTCTGCTGACAGAGGATACTCAGAATCCCCAGAAGAACAACCTCTGAACAGAGACAACTATAACAACTCCAGAGATTACCAGATGGCGAGAGGTAAAGGTAAGAATCTTACTAACAGAAACCAAGACCACTCACCATCATCAGGACCCAGCACTCCCACTTCGCCCAGTCCAGGGCACCCCAACACACCTGAAAAACTAGACCTGGATTTAAAAGCATATCTCATGATGATGGTAGAGGACATCAAGAAGGACTTTAAAGAACTACAGGAGAACATGGCTAAAGAGTTACAAGTCCTTAAAGAAAAACAGGAAAACACAACCAAACTGGTAGAAGTCCTTAAAGAGAAACAGGAAAACACATCCAATCAGATGATGGAAATGAACAAAACCATACTAGACCTAAAAAGGGAAGTAGACACAATAAAGAAAACCCAAAATGAGGCAACACTGGAGATAGAAACCCTAGGAAAGAAATCTGGAACCATAGATGCAAGCATCAGCAACAGAATACAAGAGATGGAAGAGAGAATCTCAGGTGCAGAAGATTCCATAGAGAACATGGGCACAACAATCAAGGAAAATGGAAAATGCAAAAAGATCCTAACTCAAAACATCCAGGAAATACAGGACACAATGAGAAGACCAAATCTACGGATAATAGGAGTGGATGAGAATGAAGATTTTCAACTCAAAGGACCAGCAAACATCTTCAACAAAATTATAGAAGAAAACTTCCCAAATCTAAAGAAAGAGATGCCCATGAACATACAAGAAGCCTACAGAACTCCAAATAGGCTGGACCAGAAAAGAAATACCTCCCGACACATAATAATCAGAACAACAAATGCACTAAATAAAGATAGAATACTAAAAGCAGTAAGAGAAAAAGGCCAAGTAACATATAAAGGCAAGCCTATCAGAATTACACCAGATTTTTCACCAGAGACTATGAAAGCTAGAAGATCCTGGACAGATGTTATACAGACACTAAAAGAACACAAATTCCAGCCCAAGCTACTATACCCAGCCAAACTCTCAATTAACATAGATGGAGAAACCAAAGTATTCCACGACAAAGCCAAATTCACACATTATCTCTCCACGAATCCAGCCCTTCAAAGGATAATAACAGAAAAAAACCAATACAAGGACAGGAACCACGCCCTAGAAACAACAAGAAGGTAATCCCTCAACAAACCTAAAAGAAGACAGCCACAAGAACAGAATGCCAACTTTAACAACAAAAATAACAGGAAACAACAATTACTTTTCCTTAATATCTCTTAATATCAATGGACTCAACTCCCCGATAAAAAGACATAGACTAACAAACTGGCTACACAAACAAGACCCAACATTTTGCTGCTTACAAGAAACTCATCTCAGAGAAAAAGATAGACACTACCTCAGAATGAAAGGCTGGAAAACAATTTTCCAAGCAAATGGTCTGAAGAAACAAGCTGGAGTAGCCATTCTAATATCAGATAAGATTGACTTCCAACCCAAAGTCATCAAAAAAGACAGGGAGGGGCACTTCATACTCATCAAAGGTAAAATCCTCCAAGAGGAACTATCAATCCTGAATATCTATGCTCCAAATACAAAGGCAGCCTCATTCATTAAAGAAACTTTAGTAAATCTCAAAGCACACATTGCACCTCATACAATAATAGTGGGAGACTTCAACACACCACTTTCACCAATGGACAGATCATGGAAACAGAAACTAAACAGGGACACAGTGAAACTAACAGAAGTTATGGATCAAATGGATCTGGCAGATATCTACAGAACATTTTACCCTAAAACAAAAGGATACACCTTCTTCTCAGCACCTCATGGTACATTCTCCAAAATTGACCACGTAATTGGGCACAAAACAGGACTCAACAGATACAAAAACATTGAAATTGTCCCATGCATCCTATCAGATCACCATGGACTAAGGCTGATCTTCAATAACAAAATAAATAATAGAAAGCCAACCTTCACGTGGAAACTGAACAACACTCTTCTCAATGATACCTTGGTCAAGGAAGGAATAAAGAAAGAAATTAAGGACTTTTTAGAGTTCAATGAAAATGAAGCCACAACATACCCAAACTTATGGGACGCAATGAAAGCATTTCTAAGAGGAAAACTCATAGCTCTGAGTGCCTCCAAAAGGAAACTAGAAAGAGCACACATTAGCAGCTTGACAACACACCTAAAAGCACTAGAACAAAAGGAAGCAAATTCACCCAAGAGGAGTAGACGGCAGGAAATAATCAAACTCAGGGGTGAAATCAACCAAGTGGAAACAAGAAAAACTATTCAAAGAATCAACCAATCAAGGAGCTGGTTCTTTGAGAAAATCAACAAGATAGATAAACCCTTAGCCAGACTCACTAGAGGGCACAGGGAAAGCATCCTAATTAACAAAATCAGAAATGAAAAAGGAGACATAACAACAGATCCTGAAGACATCCAAAACACCATCAGATCCTTCTACCAAAGGCTATACTCAACAAAACTGGAGAACCTGGATGAAATGGAGAAGTTCCTAGACAGATACCAGGTACCAAAGTTGAATCAAGATCAGGTTAATGATCTAAACAGCCCTATATCCCCCAAAGAAATAGAAGCAGTCATTAATAGTCTCCCAACCAAAAAAAGCCCAGGACCAGATGGGTTTAGTGCAGAGTTCTATCAGACCTTCAAAGAAGATCTAATCCCAGTTCTTCACAAACTATTCCACAAAATAGAAACAGAAGGTACTCTACCCAACTCATTCTATGAAGCCACAATTACTCTGATACCTAAACCACAAAAAGACCCAACAAAGATAGAAAACTTCAGACCAATATCCCTTATGAATATTGATGCAAAAATCCTCAATAAAATTCTTGCTAACCGAATCCAAGAACACATCAAAACAATCATCCATCCTGACCAAGTAGGTTTCATCCCAGGGATGCAGGGATGGTTCAACATACGGAAATCCATCAACGTAATCCAGTATATAAACAAACTCAAAGACAAAAACCACATGGTCATCTCATTAGATGCGGAAAAAGCATTTGACAAGATCCAACACCCATTCATGATAAAAGTCTTGGAAAGATCAGGAATTCAAGGCCCATACCTAAACATGATAAAAGCAATCTACAGCAAACCAGTAGCCAACATCAAAGTAAATGGTGAGAAGCTTGAAGCAATCCCTCTAAAATCAGGGACTAGACAAGGCTGTCCACTTTCTCCATACCTATTCAACATTGTACTTGAAGTCCTAGCCAGAGCAATTCGACAACAAAAGGAGATCAAAGGGATACAAATTGGAAAAGATGAAGTCAAAATATCACTTTTTGCAGATGATATGATAGTATATATAAGTGACCCTAAAAATTCCACCAGAGAACTCCTAAGCCTGATAAACAGCTTCGGTGAAGTAGCTGGATATAAAATTAACTCAAACAAATCAATGGCCTTTCTCTACACAAAGAATAAACAGGCTGAGAAAGAAATTAGGGAAACAACACCCTTCTCAATAGTCACAAATAATATAAAATATCTTGGCGTGACTCTAACTAAGGAAGTGAAAGATCTGTATAATAAAAACTTCAAGTCTCTGAAGAAAGAAATTATAGAAGATCTCAGAAGATGGAAAGATCTCCCATGCTCATGGATTGGCAGGATCAACATTGTAAAAATGGCTATCTTGCCAAAAGCAATCTACAGATTCAATGCAATCCCCATCAAAATTCCAAATCAATTCTTCAACGAATTAGAAAGTTCAATCTGCAAATTCATCTGGAATAACAAAAAACCTAGGATAGCAAAAACTCTTCTCAAGGATAAAAGAACCTCTGCTGGAATCACCATGCCGGACCTAAAGCTCTACTACAGAGCAATTGTGATAAAAACTGCATGGTACTGGTATAGTGACAGACAAATAGACCAATGGAATAGAATTGAAGACCCAGAAATGAACCCACACACCTACGGTCACTTGATCTTCGACAAGGGAGCTAAAAACATCCAGTGGAAGAAAGACAGCATTTTCAACAAATGGTGCTGGCACAACTGGTTGTTAACATGTAGAAGAATGTGAATCGATCCATTCCTATCTCCTTGTACTAAGGTCAAGTCTAAGTGGATCAAGGAACTTCACATAAAACCAGAGACACTGAAACTTATAGAGGAGAAAGTGGGGAAAAGCCTTGAAGATATGGGCACAGGGGAAAAATTCCTGAATAGAACAGTAATGGCTTGTGCTGTAAGATCGAGAATTGACAAGTGGGACCTCATGAAACTGCAAAGCTTCTGCAAGGCTAAAGACACCATCAATAAGACAAAAAAACCACCAACAGATTGGGAAAGGATCTTCACCTATCCTAAATCAGATAAGGGACTAATATCCAACATATATAAAGAACTCAAGAAGGTGGACTCCAGAAAGTCAAATAACCCCATTAAAAAATGGGGCTCAGAACTGAACAAAGAATTCTCGCCTGAGGAATACCGAATGGCAGAGAAGCACCTGAAAAAATGTTCAACATCCTTAATCATCTGGGAAATGCAAATCAAAACAACCCTGAGATTCCACCTCACACCAGTCAGAATGGCTAAGATCAAAAATTCAGGTGACAGCAGTTGCTGGCGAGGATGTGGAGAAAGAGGAACACTCCTCCATTGTTGGTGGGATTGCAAGCTTGTACAACCACTCTGGAAATCAGTCTGGCGGTTCCTCAGAAAATTGGACATAGTACTACCGGAGGATCCAGCAATACCTCTCCTGGGCATATATCCAGAAGATGTCCCAACCGGTAAAAAGGACACATGTTCCACTATGTTCATAGCAGCCCTATTTATAATAGCCAGAAGCTGGAAAGAACCCAGATGTCCCTCAACAGAGGAATGGATACAGAAATTATGGTACATTTACACAATGGAGTACTACTCAGCTATTAAAAAGAATGAATTTATGAAATTTCTAGCCAAATGGATGGACCTGGAGGGCATCATCTTGAGTGAAGTAACACAATCACAAAAGAACTCACACAATATGTATTCACTGATAAGTGGATATTAGCCCAAAACTTAGGATACTCAAGATTTAAGATACAATTTGCTAAACGCATGAAACTCAAGAAGAATGAAGACCAAAGTGTGGACACGGTGCACCTTCTCAGAATTGGGAACAAAACACCCAGGGAAGGAGTTACAGAGACAAAGTTCGTAGCGGTGATGAAAGGATGGACCATTTAGAGACTGCCGTATCCAGGGATCCATCCCATAATCAACTTCTAAACGCTGACACCATTGCATACACTAGCAAGATTTTGCTGAAAGGACCCAAATATAGCTGTCTCTTGTGAGACGATGCTGGGGCCTAGCAAACACAGGAGTGGATGTTCACAGTCAGCTATTGGATGTATCACAGGGCTCCCAATGGAGAAGCTAGAGTAAGTACCCAAGGAGCTAAAGGGATCTGCAACCCTATTGTTGGAACAACATGATGTACTAACTAGAACCCCGGAGCTCTTGTCTCTAGCTGCATATGTATCGAAAGATGGCCTGGTCAGCCATCAATGGAAAGAGAGGCCCATTGGACTTGCAAACTTTATATGCCCCAATATAGGGGAATGCCAGGGCCAAAAGAATGGGAATGGGTGGATAGGGAATTGGGGGGGCGCTATGGGGGACTTTTGGGATAGCATTGGAAACGTAATTGAGGAAAATATGTAATAAAAATATAAAAAAAAAAAAAAAAAAGAACCAGGGGAATGCCAGGACCAAGAAGTGGGAGTGGGTGGGTAGGGGAGTGGGAGGGGGGTCTGGGGTACTTTGGGGATAGCATTTGAAATGTAAATGAAGAAAATACCTAATTAAAAAAAAAAATTGGAAAAAAAAATAAAAAAAAAAAAAAAAAAAAAGAAAGAGATGCCAATGAACATACAAGAAGCGTATAGAGCTCTGAATAAACTGGGCAAGAAAAGAAATTGCTACACAACACATAATAATCATAACAACAAATGCACTAAATAAAGATAGAATATTAAAAGCAGTAAGGGTAAAAGGTCAAGTAACATATAAAGGCAGACATTTTAGAATTACAACAGACTTCTCACCAGAGACTATGAAAGACAGAAGATGCTGGAAAGATATTATAGAGACCCTAAGAGAACACAAATGCCAACCCACACTAATATACCCAGTAAACTATCAATTACCATAGATGGAGAAACCAAAGTATTCCAAGACAAAACTGAATTTTCACAATATCTTTCCATGAATCCAGCCCTCCAAGGGATAATAAAGGGAAAACTCCAACACAAGAAGGGAAATGAAGCTCTAGAAAAAGCAAGAAAGAAATCCTTCAACAAACCTAAAAGAAGATAGCCACAAGAACAGAATCCCAACTCTAACAACAAAAATAACAGGAAACAACAAATACTTTTCCTTAATATCTCTTAATGTCAATGTACTCAATTCCCCAATAAAAAGACATAGACTGACTGGCTACATAAACAGGACCCAACATTTTGCTGCTTATAGGAAACCCACCACAGGGACAAAGACAGACACTACCTGAGAGTAAAAGGCTGGAAAACAATTTTCCAAGCAAATGGCCAGAAGAAACAAGTTGGAGTAGCCATTCTAATATGGAATAAAATTGATTTCCAAACCAAAGTTATCAAAAATAGGCAAGACAGGGCCCTTCATACACATCAAAGGTACAATCTTCTTGATGAATTCTTGGAATATCTATGCTCCAAGTGCAAAGGCATGTAAATTCATTAAAGAAACTATAGAAAAGCTTGAAGAATACATTGTTCCTCACACAATAATAATGGGAGACTTTAACACCCCACTACCATCAATGCACAGATCCTGGAAACAGAAACTAAACAAAGACACATTGAAATTAACAGAAGTTATGAAACAAATGGATTTAACCGATATCTACAGAAAATTTTATCCTAAAACAAAAGAATATACCTTCTTCTTGGGACCACATGGTACCTTCTGAATGTTGACTATATAATTGGTCACAAAAAAAGGCCTCAACAGATACAAAAGTATTGAAATTATCCCATGCATCCTATCAGACCACCACGGAAAAAGGCTGATCTTAAATAACAACAAAAATAATAGGAAGCCAAATTTCCCTTGGACGTTGAACTCAATGATACCTTTGTCACACACGATTCAGCTTAACCTCACTGGAAATAGGAATTCTAGATTCAGCCATTGAGCTCTATTTTCAATAAGTATTCCTTTATGCTTGACATTACCTCATTAGTCAAGTTAGAATATACACTCCAGGAAAGTAAATGGTTTTTTAGTACATTCTCAGAATGAAACACTAGAGTTGTTTGCTTTCTAAAAACACAGTTTTTCTAAGTTAGCAAAATATAACAGTACTGGAGATAATTTTCTGTGTAATTTCTTACAATTTTAACAATTTACATCTAATATGGAAATTAAAATCATATTCACTCGCATAATATTTTATAACAAGTCTTCCCTCTCACAAACCTCAGCAATAGAATATTGAATCTATTTGACTTAAGTGTCATTCAGCTAAATATTAATAAAGCTACTAATGATTTAACATAGTCAAGGTTTCTCTACAATAACTGTAGGCAGGGCAATGTATAATGGAGGCAATGGTTGGTCTCATATGACCCTATCATCTTGTATGCTTATGATATCATTTTGTATGAAATAGGTCACAGATGCTGCCTAAGACCTACTGAGTGTGAATTTAGAAGGGACTGTTGCCTTAGAAAACTGAAGAATATTTAGCTGAGATCTGTATGAGAAAAGAAAGGTAAATTCTGATAAAAGAGTACTCTGTTATCCCATGGTCCAAGCCCCAGAGTCACCTTAATTCTGTGAGATCATGAAAGGCATTAAGGGAACCTGGACTAAAAGTTATACTTGTTTTGCTGGCAAACAATAGAAAAAAAAGAAGAAGCAACAGAGAACAAGCTGTAGAAAAATAATGACTACACAGATTACTGTAGAGAAATCCTGACTCTATACTGACTTTGCAATATGGTTGCTAATAATTCACTGCATGAATGTACTTAAATAATTTAGCACCAGTATGTTAATCATCTAGGTATAATTGGAGTATATCATATCATGTTCTTTGTTTTTATAATGAAGTTATTCACTTAACTTATTTATAAAAATAAACTTTAATCATAGATGTAGTCTTAGCTTGGCCTATTGGTGCTGTGAAAAAAATGTCATTACCAAAACAAGTTGGGGAGAAAAGGTTTATTTGGCTTACATTTCCATATCACTGTTCACGATTAAAGGAAATCAGAATAGGAACTCTGACAAGGCAGGAACCTGGAAGTAGGAGCTTATGCAGAGGCCATGCATGGGTGCTGCTTAGTGGCAGCTTGTTCCCCATGATTTGCTCAGCCTAGTTTCTTATAAAACCCAGGACCACCAGCTCAGATGTGTCCCCATTTACAATGGACTGGGTCCTCCCCTGTTGGGCCATGGGTGTAGGGGAATACGGGGGAGGGAGAGAATGCCCATGTCCAACCAGAGTTCCAGTGCTCTGGGCAGGCTGAGGCACTGACTTCACACAGCTGGGGGTGGACAAGGGGCAGCCCCTGGTACCAGGTTCTCAGTCTCTGGCATCCCACGCCGGTTATGACAGAGGAGCTGAGAACAGAATAGGGGCCCTAGGGATAAGGAACTCCCCTGCAATACAGCACTAGGCCCTGGAGATATGGGAAGAGGGGGCAGGGGAGAGAGGAGGGGGGCACTGGGTGGTTCCCATACCGGCAAGCATCTTTAGTCCAGGCCTGGATGAACAGAGACAGTCTATGGTTTTAGAGCTTTATTGTAGAAAGGCAGGGGGAAAACGAGAAAATAAAAGAGAGAGAGAGAGAGAGAGAGAGAGAGAGAGAGAGAGAGAGAGAGAGAGAGAGAGAGAGAGAGACTGGACACCAAGAGGAGAGAAGGGAGAAGGAAAAGAGAGAAAAGGAGCTAGAGAGTAAGAAAGTGAAGGCTTAGAGAAAGAGAGGTAAAAGCTTAGAGAGAGGGAGAGAGAGCTTAGAGATTGAGGAGGGGCTAAGCATCCCCTCTTATAGTGGGCTTGTTATCTGCTTTTGCTAGGCAACTGTGAGTAGGAGTCTAGACAGAAGGCCAGAACCTTGTGACATTATGTGACTGAAAGCCACAAGACACTCCTGTGGGGGTTGTTGGGGGCGGTAACTTCAACAGGAGCCAGGGGTCAAGGAGACATGAGGGAACTCCTTCTGTCCCATGTAAGTGAATATTACCACCACAGGCTGTCTGTACATAGCTCATTGCCCCACACTCCCCTATGAATCACCAATTAAAAATGCCACAGGCTTGCCTACACCTGATCTTATAGAGGAATTTTCTCAATTGAGGTTCCTTTCTTTTAAGTCAGTCAAGCATATGTCATGTTAATATAAAACTATCCAGCACAAACATATTCAAAAAGATAATATTTATTTTAAAAGATTTTTGTCTAAAATTTCACAAAAATCATTGGCCACTAGGCTGGTCATGTATTGCCTGGGATCATTCAGAAATGTTAATGTTAAACTCTGTAAATTTGTCCTACAAATATCTCAAATATTTATATTTCAAAGATCCTAGAAAGCAGTAAAATTATTCAGAGACCTGAAGGAGATCAGCAAAATGGACCTACAGCAAAACATGCTTGGAAATGGCTTTATTTTTGTTGGGCATCAATGATACTCATCATTGTCTCAGGGTCAGCTGAAAGAACAAGATCATCTTTACTGACATATCATCTTCTTGTGAATGTGATACCTCAGGCTACAGCTCGGTGTAATCTTGATATCATATTTTACTCTGATTATTTCCCTTTTGCTTGGGAAAGTAAAATGTTTCTCACCCTAGAACAATAAAAGAATCCACTGGTGTTTACCATTCTCCAAAGGCATTCAGTATCAGGGCTTAATTTTGTTTTACTACAGAGATTCTTTTCTCATCCATTTAGTTCTAGTGACTTCATATTAATTTCCTATGCACTAGCAATTAATTCTTTATTTTAGAAAAGTATGAATTAAATATTATTGATTCATTGGAACCTGGCTTGGTCTGGTTATTTCTTCATAGAGAGTTGGCTCATAGAACTAGAATATTTATATCATCCCATGCTTCCTTGAATTGTGAGCCTGTTATATGACAGAGCATAAAAAAAATTAGGAAACAAATCAGAAATATAACCTAGGTTTTCATTTGTTTCTAATATGCAAAAAGTGAAGTCTAATGAGATGCTTCCAATTAGGAATAATTAAAATGTAAAATATAAATGAATTTATACATCAGTCATTTTGTAAGAATCATTGAATTTTAAACAATGTAAATAATCATTTTTATTTGCACCACACACTCTTTATGATATATTATTCAAGTGGAAGTCTGCTCACAATTTTTCAAATGTAAATGTGAATGATTCCTTCTTTTAAGGAGTTTCATTGAAGGCACACTCAGTTTCACTTTAAACTAGTTGGGAAATTCACAAAATGTCCCCAAGTCCTGATTTTCTCCTCACATTAATTTTCCTCCTTTGCATGATAAATTAGTCCAGTTAATGACTCAAAGCAAGAAAGTGAAAGATTTCTACCAGTAACATGTGAAGACACCAAATCAGGAAACTGAAGAAGACACTAAGGGATGGAAAGCAATCTCACGTGATTAGCAGGAATAATTTTGCATTTAATTACATATTCTATTTAGTCTTCATCAACATTCAAGATACTCTTGGTTCTTGGGTTCTTTAATGCAAAGAATTTACACCAGGGACATTGAAATTTTAATTTAGCCCTGGTCAAGATTAAAGAAGAAGGTAAGCACATCATCCAGAGTGTAGGGCAGCCTCCGCTGAGCTTCAGTGTCAAGACTGTTTCTATTACCTATATGTACCAGGTTTGACCTACAATTTCTTCTTATCTTGCCCACACATGGGATATCCTGGGAGTGGTCTCTTTCTTGGAACAGGTGAAGTCCTTTTTTATATGTGATCTTTACCCACAATTCAGTCTGTTAAACTGAAAAAATATGTATAAAAGTATAACTACCCACAGAGTTAAGAAGTTTGCTAGGGAAAAGGGCAGCAATGTCATATGCATGATCCTGAAGGGTGAGGAGTATGTGTTTCCTGAGACCTGGTCAGAGTTTTAAAAGACCACCAATGTTCTCCCACTTACTAATCTGACTGGCTTAGCAAGATATTTCATATCATACTCAGCTGAAGCCCCCTTACTCACCTACCTCAGTGTTTCTTGTGATACATGATCACTCTGTCCTGATTTAGCAAAACCACTGTTATGTCTCTTAAACCAGAATCACCCTCAGTCCAGTTGTTTTTCCTCAATAATTTTCCATCTTGTTACCTCAATCCTGAAATCTGGCTTAATATTTTCACTTTTCCATGGTATGTTCAAAATTGAGTCCAAGATTCTGGTTCATTCTATTACTCTAAAGATGATTCAATAGTTTGGTTGATCATCAGCCAGTTCTCTGTACTCAAATAGTGAGTTTCCAGTTACTGATTCTTGAATTGTTTTTTTCATCGATTTTTCCTCTCAGAAAATAATTAACTGCTGCACAAACCCAGCAAATATCCTGGATATTCTATCACCAGGTATCAACTGCCTATCCTGTTGATTGTTAGTGAACAAAAGCCAACTGGACATATCCAAATGAAAGAGATAGTCTTCTTCCTTACTTTAACAAGGGAGAGGACTGAAAACTTCTTTGCTTAGCTTAACTTTAGTAAAGCTTCTGGATCGTACTCTAAATTTTTCTCTGCATGTCTCCAAATACATGTTACAGAAAAAATTCCTTGCAAGGCCATTGAAGAAGTCTACCCCACCCTTTAGATGGCCACTTAAATTTGATGGGGCTCCTTATCTTTCCTCTTTCTGCAGGTGATGACCAGTCACCCTGATTGGCCTCAGCAAATATCCTGTTGATTCAGTGTACATGGTATTTCTCTCACTCCTATCTTCCTGAGTTGTTCACTAATTGTATGGTTTACACTTTGTCCTAAACTTGGCTATAAATCATTCTGAGTTGCTCTCGACTCATTTCAAAATCCTATTGCACCGGTCCACCATAAGGATGGTCTTTCTTATAATATTTTACTGGCTATTATTGAAATGCTTTTTATGAACAGTGTACCTTGAAAATAAAACATAATATCCAAAAATAAGAAATTGGAAAAGAATGGTAAACTATAAATTCCTTTCTGCTCATTATTTCTTGTATATAGTTCTGCATAGGTTCAAGAATATTCCTTTCTAATACTCCATAAATCATTCTAATGAAATACTATGTTTTGTATAAACATTTTAGAATCAAATTATTCTTATTTGCAACAAAATACTTGACTAAGATACAACTGCAACAGATTCAAGCTATCTTGATACTCTCTGCCATCAGGGATCCTGAAACAATAAATCTATCTAACCACAGAACCACTGGACTCAGGGATCATAGTAAATCATTCTCTTCATAAATAGATTCGAGTATTTGCCACATAGTAAAATAATGTGATACAAGCCAGGTTTAGTGGTGCATACTGTTAATGCCAACTCTCAGTAGTCAGAACCAGGCTAGTCTAAGGCCAGTCTAATGTACATACGTGAGTCCAGAACCCACACAACTATATAAGCACACCCTGTCTCAAAATAACAACAGCAAAATCTCCAAAACAGCAAAAGAATATAACATACACCACAACCATTTCAAGTGTCATTGGTTTACTCTATTTATTTCTGCATAAAGGGCAGTGTGGTATATGTTATCTTAACCAAATGGTCATAGAGTAAAGGCTTATCCTCCAGGTCCTGGTGCTATTAGAACTTAGTAAAAGGGCCTAATTGGAAGAACTCATATGTATGGATGCATGATCTTGAATGGTATATTAGCTCTTAGCTTCCTGCTTTTGCCTCTTGGAGCATCCAGTGGTTTTGTGGAGAACTGCTTTGATCTGCCACATTCTACAGTGTGCATTTTCTGGCCATAGACTGTAAGTCAACGCTGTACTTGACAAAAGTTGAAACCTCAATTCAAAATCAATTTTTGAGCCAAATAAATTAGCCATTTTGGGTATTTTTTACAGAGATGTAAAGCTGTACAACTTGGATTGATTCCATTTGATGACTGTTATGAATGCTGCTACCTTATATGTTCATGATACAAATTTAGTAAACATTTTGGCTATAGTTGCTTTATTAATTAAATTTTTTTCATGGAAAATTTTAGACTGGTCTATTTTTAGTTATTAAAAATGACTTATATTAAATGTTTAACCATGAAATTAATATGGCATGGGTTGAAATAGTGATAGATGAAAACAGAACTAGCTTTTCATCCTTATAACTTGTGATTGATTATACCAGCAAATGTTTAATCTTTGATTTTTATGTCTTTATTGCAAATTGACACTTGATATATAGTTTTTAAAAAGCATATATCACATTTTACTTTATTTCACACAGCACATTTTATCAAGCTTACTAATTTTAAACAGAATGAACTAAAATTTAAGTACAAGTATAAAGGGATTTTAAATGATTGATGCTAAATTAATTGATGATTAAAAAAGGTGAACTTAGAATACTCATAAAAGATATCTACAAGCAGTGTTTTATGCTTTCTGTTGAACTATTGTGTTTTTGGTTGGTTGGGTTTTGTTTGTTTGTTTGGGTTTTGTAAATGAATCCAATGCTAGTAACTCCCATGGAAATTCATGTTATGGAAAACAGTGTAGGCACAAGTTAATCATTTTGTCCATGAATTATGATTTATAACTAATAGTTAAATGAGAAAAATACATTAATTTTAATACTAAAATACAGCTCTGATTTTCACATTTTCATTTGATTAATTCTCATGGTGATTAACATTCTACACCTCATTTATATCCCAGAAGAATTTTAAGGGGATTTTTTCATGTTTCCGAGAAATATCTTGTCAATGTTTCACTCTGCTCCACAGTAAAATGATGTTTCCAGTCTACAACAGCTCCTAATGGAAGAAGCACAGGACATTACTTAAGTAAACAGAACTTTAATGTCTATGACTCACCCTACACATCACTGAGCTCTAGTATGGATTAGTTGGATACTTCTCCTTACATCACAACAAACTAAAGCTTACTGTCTGACACTGACCCAGATTTTGTAACCTTGGAAAAATATCAGAGCTGTCATGTTGTTATTCAGGGAGCAAAGCAAACATTGGATACTTATCTGCACTGACCCAGAACACTGTAACCTTCAGGAGAAATTTGAGCTGCTGAACCTACATCTAACTAATTAAAGAGGTCCGGGTGTAATGACTTCTCACTTCTTAAACAAAAGCCCTGCTAAGATTCCTTTTAAGACCATCATCTGCATCACCTTGCAGTTCTTGATTGGTACTAATCTCATCTTGGCAGGCTGCCTTCTCCTAACAGGATATGTCAGCTATGAAAGGACCAGCAGGGCCATTGCCATCCTGACTGTGAGCATTTTGGTGTTTGTGCCAGGATTTTACCACCTGGTTATTATCTGCAGAGCCTTCAGAGGCTGCTAGAACTTCTCTGAGTGAAGTGTCAGACGATGAGAACTAGCCCACCACAATAGAGAGAAGGAGGACTTACAAGTGGGACTGCACGACTTTGGCATATGGAGAAATATACCTGGATTTGGGAAATTCTTTATTCTGTGCTCCACACTTTGTCTCCATATTTCCTCCCATGAGTATTTTGTTCTCCCTTCTTAGAAAGACTGAAGCATCTACACTTTTGGTCTTTCTTCTTGAGCTTCATGTCATCTGTGAATTGTATCTTGGGTACTCTGAGCTTTTGGACAAATATTCACTTATCAGTGAGTGTATACCATGTGTGGGTTTGTGTGTGTGTGTGTGTGTGTGAGAGAGAGAGAGAGAGAGAGAGAGAGAGAGAGAGAGAGAGAGAGAGAGAGAGAGAAACTAGGTTACCTCAATCAGTATGATATGTTCTAATTCCATTCATTTCCGAAGAATTTCATAAATTCATTGTTTTTAATAGCTGAGTAGTATTCCAATGTGTAAACATACCACATTTTCTGTATCCATTCCTCTGTTGAAAGACATCTGGGATCTTTTGAGCTTCTGATTATTATAAATAAGGTTGCTATGAACATAGTGGAGCATATGTCCTTGTTATATGTTAGAGCATCTTTGGGGCATATGCCCAGGAATGATAAAGCTGGGTCCTCAGATACTACGATGTCCAATTTTCTGAGGAACAACCAGATTAATATCCAAAGTAGTTGTATCACCTTGCAATCTGACCAACAGTTGAGGAGTGTTCCTCTTTCTCCACATCCTCATCAGCATCTGCTGTCACCAGAGTTTTTGTTCTTAGCCATTCTGACTGCTGTGAGGTGGAATTTCAGGGTTGTTTGGAATTGCATTACCCTGATAACTAAGGATGCTGAACATTTCATTAGGTGCTTCTCAGCCATTCAATATTCCCACAGTTGAGAATTCCTGGTTTAGCTCTGTACCCCATTTTTAATATGGTAACTCCGTACCCCATTTTTAATATTTGTTTCTCTGGAGTTTTATCTTCTTGAGTTCTTTGTACGTAATAGCCCATGTGTTCAATTCTTTTCCCAACTTTCTCTTCTATTAGTTTCAGTGTATATGGTTTTATGTGGAGACCCTTGATCCACTTGAACGTGAGCTTTATAAACTGAGATAAGAATGGATAAGAATTTTCATTCTTCTACATGCAAACACACACAAATGGATAAATAATAAAATCTTTATAAAAAAACAGCATGACTCTGGTACAAATACAGATACAAAATCAATGAAACGAAGTCTAAGAACCAGATATAAACTCAAGTATCTATGGCTACCTGATTTAGAAAAAGATTCCAAGAATACGCTGTATGTAAAAGGCAATGTCTTCTGCAAATGTTACTCACAAAAACTGGATTATCATACATAAAAAAATTAAACTTGACCCAAATATCTCATACCTTATGAAAAATAAACTCTCATTTTACCAAAGACCTAAATGTAAAACCTAAAACGCTAAAACTGGTATGGGGAAAAAGTAAGTATAATACTTCAAGACATTGGCATAGGTAAAGTCTTTGTGAATAAGACACAGGTGCCCAGGAAGAAACCTCATGGAACTTAAAAGCTTACTACAGAAAAGGAAACAACTGGGTGAAGGAATAGCTTGTCTAATGGGGAAAAATTCTTACAAGGTATACACCAGAGGATTCATATTTTTAACACTCAAAGATCTCAAAAAGTGCCTGGTGTGGTGGTGCACACCTTTAATCCCAGCACTCTGGACGCAGAGGCAAGCAGATTTCTGGGTTTGAGGCCAGCCTGGTCTACAGAGTGAGTTCCAAGACAGCCAGGGCTATACAGAGAAACCCTGTCTCAAAAAAAAAAAAAAAAAAAGTCTCAAAAAGTATATAACTAAGTAAGATGCTAGTTAATACATGAGTTGATAAAAAGAGCAAAAAGTTCTCAACAAAATCAAGTATGTTGGGGCTTAAGTAATGTTTCAGTGGTTAATAACACTTTCTTCTCTTCCAGAGGAAATATATTCAGTTCCTAGCATGGATCTTGAGAAATTTACAATCACTTGTAGCTTCAGCTCCAGGGAATATGGCACTCTCTATCTTCCATTGGCACCTACACACATATGGCATACACACACACACACACACACACACAAAGAGAGAGATACATGAGATACATACACAAGAACATAAATAAAATAAAATTTAAAAGTTGATGTGCAAGTGGCCAATGGATATTTTAAAAATGTTCAGCTTCATTAGCCATGAGAAAAATTCAAAATTAAGAGTACATTGAGAGCTTGACTCACTCTAATTTAGAATGGTAATCACCAGAAAAATAAATAATAACAATGCTGGTAAGAACATGGACCAAAGGAAACCTTTATACACTACCATTGAGTATTTAAAGTAGCCCAACCAACATGGAAATCATTATGGAAATGTCAAAAAAAAAAAAGTAAAAGAAGGAAAACCTAACAAGAGAACCTTTCAAATGGCCCAGCTACACTATGCATTGTTTTTTGTCTTTTTAACCCTAAGACTCCAAGTCAATACACCAAGAGAATATAAACACAAAGTGACTATTGCACTATTCACAACAGCTCTCCTGGAACCAACCTAGGTTTCAAACAACAATGATATGGAAAAAAGGGGTTTTTTTCCAGCTATAATAAAATAAATTCATGCCACTAACAGGAAAAAATTAGTAACAGAAAACGAATTATGTCAGTGTCAGAAAGACTTTGTGTATCCAGACACCATATATGTATAACTTGTAAGTATCGTTGACATGAAGGTAGAGATGAATCTGTATGTCTACAGAGCAAAGGTGACTAAAAGGGCCAAGAAGAACAGCAGTGGGGCATGAGTAAAATATACTTCAAGTACATTGCAGACTTGTGTATAAATGTTCCTGTTTAATAAAATATAGGCATAGAAAGAAACATCATTTTAGGATACAAATATGATGATACAGTAAATAAATGTTCATCCATAGGTGAAACCTACAATAAAACAAAGTTACACACATAGGTGGCATGTGAGTGTGATCACACAAAATGGCACAAGAAAGACTCCATTTAAATTCCAGAAACAATTTGTGTAATACATTTGGTGATTTCAACTGTTATTTGAGCAAGGCTTTGACAACTCTTTTTGTTTGTTTGTTTGTTTGTTTGTTGTTTGTTTTTGTTTTTTGAGACAGGGTTTCTCTGTATAGCTCACCATCACGCCAGGCTAACTCTTGCTGAATGTTTTGAAATAGATTTCCAAACTGTCTGGCTGCTCTCAAATCATAGTTCATGCACAGTAAGGCAGATTACCTAACTCAGAGAACCAGAAAAGAGGCAGAAGATTTATGGCCATCTCCTGAAAGGCTCTACCAGAGCCTGACAAATACAGAGGTGGATACTGGCAGCCAACCATTGGACTGAGGGCAGGGTCCCCGATGAAAGAGTTGGAGAAGGGACTGAAGAAGCTGAGAGGGTTTGCAACCCCATGTTGGGAGCAATAGTGTCAAACAACCAGACCCTCTGGAGCTCCGGGGGACTGGACCACCAACCAAAGAGTACACATGGCTCTGGCCACATATGTGGCACAGGGTGGTCTTGTTGAACATCAGTGGGAAGAGCGGCCCTTGGGCCTAAGGGGGCTGTAAGGTGGGAGAGGGTGTGTGGGTGGGGAGACACACTCATAGAGTCAGAGAGGGTGTGGGATAGGGGGGTTTTTGGAGCAGAAACCTGAAAAGAGGATAACATAAAATATAAAAAAAGAAAATATACAATAAATGAAAATCGTTGGGAGGGGGAAGAGAGAGAGAGAGAGAGAGAGAGAGAGAGAGAGAGAGAGAGAGAGAGAGAGAGAGAGGGAGAGAGGGAGAGAGAGAGAGATCTTCCTGACAGTTGAAACTTGTCCTTGGTTCTGAAATGAATTTCACTATCATATTACATTTCTGACGAAACTCACCTCTTCCCAGGACCATGAAAATAATATTATAATTTATTTCCCGAAGTTTTCTTTCGTCATTTTATCCTTCGATGCTAAACCAAAGATACTCCTGAGAAAAGTGATGTTCTTATAGAGAACTTGAGGACTGTATATGAATTCTTGACCAATGTGAATTATGGGAATATTTAAAGAGATAAAATCAAGAGAAAACGTAAAAGTAAAATGAAGAGCATTCGATAAAAATATCTTAAAACAATAACATTTGGCTAAAAACACTGATCACAAGGGTGCTTTCAGACTAAAAGACAGCTGCTAGGCAGATGTCCTCAATGCAGTATTTTGTATAAGGTTATTATCTTATTTACTTTTTCCATTGCTGAGAAAAAAATACTTCAACAAAAGCTACTTAATGGAGAAAGGATTTTCAGATTTCCATACATTATAGTATGGAGCTATAGTCTTAAGTATTTGAGGAATTGAATACATAGATCCTGCAACCAAGAAATAGAGTCCAATGAATGCTTGTGGTCTTTCTACATTTTGTACAGTCCAGGATTTAGCAGAGGGAGCGTTCCTCCAACACACACTCATTAGACCATTCTTACAACTTCTAAAAGAGAGACATGAAGGTCAATTGTGGTAATATTTCTGTCCATTTTTAAAGCCAAAATCTTTTATGGAAGTTTTCTGAATATGGAAGCTATAAGCAGATGTACACTACAGAGGCAATGAAGACAAATCAGGATGATTCAGAACTAGATTCAGTGCCTTGGGGTGAAGAAGAAGAAGAAGAAGAAGAAGAAGAAGAAGAAGAAGAAGAAGAAGAAGAAGAAGAAGAAGAAGAAGAAGAAGAAGAAGAAGAAGAAGAAGAAGAAGAAGAAGAAGAAGAAAAGAAGAAGAAGAAGAAGAAAATATCTCCATGCTTTGGACTTACTTCACATTAAAATTACTTATGTCAGTAAACAGCTTCAACTTTGATCAGGAAGCTGACCTAAAAATCCTATCTCATGAAGATAATAGAGTCCTTTAAGGAAGATACAAATATATCACTGAAAGAAATACAGGAAAACACAGGTAAATAGGTAGAAGACCTTAAGGAGGAAACAAATAAGTCTGTTAAAGAAATACAGGAAAACACAATCAAACAGGTGAAGGAACTGACTAAAACTGTCCAAGACCTGAAAGTGGAAGTAGAAACAATTAAGAAAACACAAATGGAAATAAACTTGAAAATGAAAAACCTAGGAAAGAGGTCATGAATTACAGATGTAAGCATCAGCAACAGAATACAAGAGATAGAAGGGAGATCTCAGGTGTAGAAGATACAGTAGAAGAGATTGACACAACTGTCACAGTAAATTCAGAAAAATTTTATTTTCAAGTTCTGTATACATACATGTATAGTATGTGCTATGTGCTGATACATCCAGGTACCCCAAGGAGAATAAAAGGCAGTATTGGATGTCCTAGAACTGTAGTTATAGGTGCTGTAAGCCAATGCCATGGAAACCTAACCCAGGTCTTCTGCAAGGACAGTTCAAGCTCTAAATATTGAGCGATCTCTCCAGTCTCTGGTTTTTACTTCAAAAATATTATTTCTTACGAGTTGTCTAATTTCCATAATTTATTCATCAAATGCTGGGTGTGGTGGTGTCTGCCTTTTAAATGCTCCAGTATTATAAAGAATATTGGGGAGAAATCCGGCCTGAGTAGGGCCACAAGCCTCTTCCGGTCAGAAAAGCATAGGGGTAGCTAGGGCGCAGGGTCTGCTGACACTCACCAGCTACCCACAACACCCGCCACAGGATCTTAAGACTTCTGGTGAGTGGAACACAGCTTCTGCTCCAATCCAATTGAGCTCGGGACCTGAGACTGCATTAGTTAGGGAAGCAGAAAACCAGCCTGAGTAGGGCCACAGGCCTCTTCCGGCCGGACCAGCACCAGGGTAACTAGAGCGCAGGGTCGGCTGACACCCGCCAGCTACCCACGACCCCCGCCACAGGATTTTGAGACTTCGGGTGAGTGGAACACAGAGTCTGCTCCAATCTTTAAACAGTGACAATGATAACAACTAACCCCAGAGATTACCAGATGACGAAAGGTAAACGTAATAATCTTACTAAAAGAAACCAAGACCACTCACCATCATCAGAACCCAGTACTCCCACTTCGCCCAGTTCCGGGCACCACAACACACCGGAAAAGCTAGACCGGGATTTAAAAACATATCTCATGATGATGGTAGAGGACATCAAGAAGGACTTTAATAACTCACTTAAAGAATTACAGGAGAACATGGCTAAAGAGTTACAAGTCCTTAAAGAAAAACAGGATAACACAACCAAACAGGTAGAAGTCCTTAAAGAAAAACAGGATAACACAATAAAACAGGTAGAAGTCCTTAAAGAAAAACAGGATAACACAATCAAACATGTAGAAGTCGTTAAAGAAAAACAGGAAAACACATCCAAACAGATGATGGAAATGAACAAAACCATACTAGACCTAAAAAGGGAAGTAGACACAATAAAGAAAACCCAAAATGAGGCAACACTGGAGATAGAAACCCTAGGAAAGAAATCTGGAACCATAGATATGAGCATCAGCAACAGAATACAAGAGATGGAAGAGAGAATCTCAGCTGCAGAAGATTCCATACAGAACATTGGCACAACAATCAAGGAAAATGTAAAACGCAAAAAGATCCTAACTCAAAACATCCAAGAA
The DNA here is from genome assembly GCF_978045245.1 of Mus caroli. Classification (NCBI taxonomy): domain Eukaryota; kingdom Metazoa; phylum Chordata; class Mammalia; order Rodentia; family Muridae; genus Mus; species Mus caroli. Next base: position 31,944,120 of record NW_028227264.1, read on the forward strand.
ATACAGGACACAATGAGAAGACCAAACCTACGGATAATAGGAGTGGATGAGAATGAAGATTTTCAACTCAAAGGACCAGCAAACATCTTCAACAAAATTATAGAATAAAACTTCCCAAACCTAAAGAAAGAGATGCCCATGAACATACAAGAAGCCAACAGAACACCAATTAGACTAGACCAGAAAAGAAATACCTCACGACACATAATAATCAGAACAACAAACGCACTAAATAAAGATAGAATACTAAAAGCAGTAAGAGAAAAAGGCCAAGTAACATATAAAGGCAAGCCTGTCAGAATTACACCAGATTTTTCACCAGAGACTATGAAAGCCAGAAGATCCTGGACAGATGTTATACAGACACTAAAAGAACACAAATTCCAGCCCAGGCTACTATACCCAGCCAAACTGTCAATTAACATAGATGGAGAAACCAAAGTATTCCACGACAAAACCAAATTCACATATTATCTGTCCACGAATCCAGCCCTTCAAAGGATAATACCAGGAAAAAACCAATACAAGGACAGGAACCACGCCCTAGAAACAATAACAAGGTAATCCCTCAATAAACCTAAAAGAAGACAGCCACAAAAACAGAATGCCAACTTTAACAACAAAAATAACAGGAAACAACAATTACTTTTCCTTAATATCTCTTAATATTAATGGTCTCAACTCCCCGATAAAACAAAATAAATAATAGAAAGCCAACACACACGTGGAAACTAAACAACGCTCTTCTCAATGATACCTTGGTCAAGGAAGGAATAAAGAAAGAAATTAAGGACTTTTTAGAGTTCAATGAAAATGAAGCAACAACATACCCAAACTTATGGGACGCAATGAAAGCATTTCTAAGAGGAAAACTCATAGCTCTGAGTGCCTCCAAAAAGAAACTAGAGAGAGCACACATTTTGCAACTTGAAAACACACCTAAAAGCACTAGAACAAAAGGAAGCAAACTCACCCAAGAGGAGTAGACTGCAGGAAATAATCAAACACAGGGGCGAAATCAACCAAGTGGAAACAAGAAGAACTATTCAAAGAATCAACCAATCAAGGAGCTGGTTCTTTGAGAAAATCAACAAGATAGATAAACCCTTAGCCAAACTCACTAGAGGGCACAGGGAAAGCATCCTAATTAACAAAATCAGAAATGAAAAAGGAGACATAACAACAGATCCTGAAGACATCCAAAACACCATCAGATCCTTCTACCAAAGGCTATACTCAACAAAACTGGAGAACCTGGATGAAATGGAGAAGTTCCTAGACAGATACCAGGTACCAAAGTTGAATCAAGATCAGGTGAATGATCTAAACAGCCCTATATCCCCCAAAGAAATAGAAGCAGTCATTAATAGTCTCCCAACCAAAAAAAGCCCAGGACCAGATGGGTTTAGTGCAGAGTTCTATCAGACCTTCAAAGAAGATCTAATCCCAGTTCTTCACAAACTATTCCACAAAATAGAAACAGAAGGTACTCTACCCAACTCATTCTATGAAGCCACAATTACTCTGATACCTAAACCACAAAAAGACCCAACAAAGATAGAAAACTTCACCAATATCCCTTACGAATATTGATGCAAAAATCCTCAATAAAGTTCTTCCTAACCGAATCCAAGAACACATCAAAACAATCATCCATCCTGACCAAGTAGGTTTCATCCCAGGAATGCAGGGATGGTTCAATATACGGAAATCCATCAACTTTATCCAGTATATAAACAAACTCAAAGGCAAAAACCACATGGTCATCTCGTTGGATGCGGAAAAAGCATTTGACAAGATCCAACACCCATTCATGATAAAAGTCTTGGAAAGATCAGGAATTCAAGGCCCATACCTAAACATGATAAAAGCAATCTACAGAAAACCAGTAGCCAACATCAAAGTAAATGGTGAGAAGCTTGAAGCAATCCCTCTAAAATCAGGGACTAGACAAAGCTGTCCACTTTCTCCATACCTATTCAACATGGTACTTGAAGTCCTAGCCAGAGCAATTCGACAACAAAAGGAGATCAAAGGGATACAACTTGCAAAAGATGAAGTCAAAATATCACTTTTTGCAGATGATATGATAATATATATAAGTGACCCTAAAAATTCCACCAGAGAACTCCTAAGCCTGATAAACAGCTTCGGTGATGTACCTGGATATAAAATTAACTCAAACAAATCAATGGCCTTTCTCTACACAAAGAATAAACAGGCAGAGAAAGAAATTAGGGAAAAAACACCCTTCTCAATAGTCACAAATAATATAAAATATCTTGGCGTGACTCTAACTAAGGAAGTGAAAGATATGTATGATAAAAACTTCAAGTCTCTGATGAAAGAAATTATAGAAGATCTCAGAAGATGGAAAGATCTCCCATGCTCATGGATTGGCAGGATCAACATTGTAAAAATGGCTATCTTGCCAAAAGCAATCTACAGATTCAATGCAATTCCCATCAAAATTCCAACTCAATTCTTCAAGGAATTAGAAAGTGCAATCTGCAAATTCATCTGGAATAACAAAAAACCTAGGATAGCAAAAACTCTTCTCAAGGATAAAAGAACCACTGGTGGAATCACCATACTGGACCTAAAGCTTTACTACAGAGCAATTGTGATAAAAACTGCATGGTACTGGTATAGTGACAGACAAATAGACCAATGGAATAGAATTGAAGACCCAGAAATGAACCCACACACCTATGGTCACTTGATCTTCGACAAGGGAGCTAAAACCATCCAGTGGAAGAAAGACAGCATTTTCAACAAATGGTGCTGGCACAACTGGTTGTTAACATGTAGAAGAATGCGAATCTATCCATTCCTATCTCCTTGTACTAAGGTCAAGTCTAAGTAGATCAAGGAACTTCACATAAAACCAGAGACACTGAAACTTATAGAGAAGAAAGTGGGGAAAAGCCTTGAAGATATGGGCACAGGGGAAAAATTCTTGAATAGAACAGCAATGGCTTGTGCTGTAAGATCGAGAATTGACAAGTGGGACTTCATGAAACTGCAAAGCTTCTGCAAGGCAAAAGACACCATCAATAAGACAAAAAAACCACCAACAGATTGGGAAAGGATCTTTACCTATCCTAAATCAGATAAGGGACTAATATCCAATATATATAAAGAACTCAAGAAGGTGGACTCCAGAAAGTCAAATAACCCCATCAAAAATTGGGGCCCAGAACTAAACAAAGAATTCTCACATTAAGAATACCAAATGGCCGTGAAGCACCTGAAAAAATGTTCAACATCCTTAATAATCAGGGAAATGCAAATCAAAACAACTCTGAGATTCCACCTCACTCCAGTCAGAATGGCTAAGATCAAAAATTCAGGTGACAGCAGATGCTGGCGAGGATGTGGAGAAAGAGGAACACTCCTCCATTGTTGGTGGGTATTGCAAGCTTGTACAACCACTCTGGAAATCAGTCTGGAGTTTCCTCAGAAAATTGGACATAGTACTACCTGAGGATCCAGCAATACCTCTCCTGGGCATATATCCAGAAGATGTCCCAACAGGTAAGAAGGACACATGCTCCACTATGTTCATAGCAGCCCTATTTATAATAGCCAGAAGCTGGAAAGAACCCAGATGTCCCTCAACAGAGGAATGGATACAGAAATTATGGTACATTTACACAATGGAGTACTACTCAGCTATTAAAAAGAATGAATTTATGAAATTCCTAGCCAAATGGATGGACCTGGAGGGCATCATCTTGAGTGAGGTAACACAATCACAAAGGAACTCACACAATATGTATTCACTGATAAGTGGATATTAGCCCAAAACTTAGGATACCCAAGATATAAGATACAATTTGCTAAACGCATGAAACTCAAGAAGAATGAAAACCAAAACATGGACACTGTGCTCCTTCTTAGAATTGTTTACAAAACACCCATGGAAGGAGTTACAGAGACAAAGTTTGGAGCTGTGATGAAAGGATGGACCATCTAGAGACTGCTGTATCCAGGGATCCATCCCATAATCAGCTTCTAAACGCTTACACCATTGCATACACTAGCAAGATTTTGCTGAAAGGACCCAAATATAGCTGTCTCTTGTGAGACTATGCATGGGCCTAGCAAACACAGGAGTGGATGCTCACTGTCAGCTATTGGATGTATCACAGGGCTCCCAATGGAGAAGCTAGAGAAAGTACCCATGGAGCTAAAGGGATCTGCAACCCTATAGTTGGAACAACATGATGAACTAACCAGTACCCTGGAGCTCTTGTCTCTAGCTGCATATGTATTGAAAGATGGCCTAGTCGGCCATCACTGGAAAGACAGGCCCATTGGACTTGCAAACTTTATATGCCCCAATATAGGGGAATGCCAGGGCCAAAAGAATGGGAATGAGTGGGTAGGGAAGTGGGGGGCGGTATGGGGGATTTTTGGGTTAGCATTGGAAATGTAATTGAGGAAAATATGTAATAAAAAATATTAAAAATTAAAAAAAGAAATAAAAAAAAGAATATTGGGGACTGTGAAGGCACTCAGCTGCCTCTGCCATTTCTTTAATTTTTGGAAGCTGCTTTCCTGCACTATCTGTACACTCAAGTAATATTTATTACTTCTCAGGTCTCTGATGAAGTTGAAGAATAGATAGTTGTAGTCTCACAATTAAACTTCAATTGGTTTTTAAGAAGATGTTTTCTTAAAAACCATTTGGTTTTCAATTGGCATTTAAGAAGATGTTCTAGTTTTGAAAAGATGTTTTTAGGGTTATAAAATACTTTAACTTGCCAAGTATAAACAGACTTGACATTGTAAATGTATATCATATCTTATAGTTTTTATAATTGTTTCATAATTATTATAATTGCATTCAATTTGTATTTGAAAGAAAATGATTATATTATCAGATTACAAAAGGGGGCCTAGCAAACACATAAGTGGAAGTTCACAGTCAGCTATTGGATGGATCACAGGGCCCCCAATGGAGGACCTAGAGAAAATACCCAAGGAGCTAAATGGATCTGCAACTGTATAGGTGGAACAACATTATGAACTAACCAGTACCCCGGAGCTCTTGATGCATATGTATCAAAAGATGGCCTAGTTGGCCATCACTGAAAAGAGAGGCTCATTGGACTTGCAAACTTTATATGCCCCAGTACAGAGGAACGCCAGGGCCAAAAAGTGGGAGTGGGTGGGTAGGGGAGTGGAGGGGAGGGGAGGGGGGAATTTTGGGATGGCATTGGAAATGTAAACGAGGAAAATACCTAATTAAAAAAAAGTTTAAAAAAAAAACTGGACAAAGGGACAACCTATCAATAAATGAATGGCTAAGTAGCAGGAAAAAAAAGGAGTTTTAGAGAGGACATCTAGTGTACTCTATGGATGCATCACCTGTCAATTAAAAAACCTAAGGACTATTCCTTAGGCAGGAAATAGAAGGTGGGAAATTGAGAGGAGAAAGAATTCTGGGATAAAAGGAGGTGGGCAGATTTGCCAGGAATTTATGATGAGCCAAATGCATAATACTTGAGCAAAAGAAACTAGACACGTAGCAGAATGTAGGCTATAATAAATGGGATTTTTAAGTTATATCTAGTTAGAGAAGAGCATAGCCATATGACCAAGGTATTTCTATATATATATATATATATATTGAGTTTAAGTCTTATTTCTGGGATCATGGAGCTGGGAGGACAAACCGGGGCCTAACTTCAACATATATTAAATCTAATAGAAAAGAAAGTTGGAAATAGCCATGATTTAATTTATACAGGAGACAACTTCCTGAACAAAGCAACAATGACTAAGACTCTAAGATCAATAACTGATAGTTCAGATCTCATAAAATGGAAACAGAAATTTCTGGTTTCTTTGGAGACTTGGTTGTGTCTTGTGATCTTTTTCTGGAAGCTGTCTCATGAGAGGATGTTTTGCTGAAGGAGACAAGTGATAGGATGTTTTGCTAGAAAAGATATGTGGTCTTTTTATGGAAGTTGTCTTGTGAAAGAGCATGTGATATTTCAATATACCAGATGCTTGAAAGGGCATATGATGTTTAGAAAGTATATAAATTAAACCTCACAGATACTGAGAGGATGTTCTTCCATTGGTTTACTTTGCGACGCTTTGCTGGTCATCATTGATGGTGTTCTTGTATTGGTACACTTTACACTTTTCTGTTCTTCTTTGACCTTTGCTTATCATGACTTCATAGAAAGGAACCTGCCAGAGAACTTCTTTTGGTATTCTAGCTACTTCTTGGCACTTCTATGGCCATGCTAATTTGGCAGAGCCTTGCAATTTCTTCTGGATTAAGTCACTGCTACTGATTCATGCTTGGTGTTTTGGATTGAACTGCTGATATACTGACAACAAAGATTCGAATCACCAAAAAAAAAAAAAAAAAAACTACTTCTAAACAGGTACAAATCTGCTGTTTCCTATTAACTTTTCTTTTTCCCTACCTCTGATAGGTGAGCTGTAATAGAGGTTGAAACATTTAAGAACCATTATTAGGTTTGAAAAATCTAATCATACAGTAAACTGAAAATCTTCTGTAAGGCAAAGGACACTGTCATTAGGAAAAATGGCAACCTTCAGATTTGGAAAAGATGTTCATCCACTCTACATCTGACAGAGGGCTAATATCCAAACTTCATAAGGAACCCATGAAGTTAGACACAAACAACCCAAATAATCCAATTAATAGTGGGGTATAGAGCTAAACTGAAAATTCAAAAGAGGATTCTTAAATGCCTGAGAAGCACTAAAAGAAATGTTCAAAGTCCTTAGTTATCAGGGAAATGCAAATCAAAAAAACTCTGTAACTCCTCTATACCCATCAGAATGGCCAAGATCAAGAACTCAAATGATAGAACATGCTGGTGAGGATGTAGAGAAAGGAAAATACTCCTCCATTGCTGGTGGGTATGCAAACTTGTACAACCACTTTGGAAATCAATTTGGCAGTTTCTTAGAAATCTTGAATTAGTTCTACTTCAAGAACCAGCTACATCACTCTTGGACATTAACCCACTATACCGCAGGGACACTTATTCAACTGTGTTCATAACAGCTTTATTCATAATAGCCAGAGACTGAAAACAACCTAGATGTCCCTCAACTGAAGAATGGATGAAGAAAATGTGGTGCATTTATACAACAGAATTGTATGCTCAGCTATTAAAAAAGAAAGATATGAATTTCATTGGAAAATGGGTAGAATTTGAGTATCATTCTGAGTGAGGTAACCCAGACTCAAAAGGACATGCATGTTATATACTCAATTATAAATGGCTATTACCCATAAAATACAGGATAATTATGCTACTCTACACAAACCCAAAAGAGCTAAACAAGAAGGAAGGACAAAGCAAGGATGCTTGAATCTCACTTTAAAAGAGGAAGAAAATAATCTAAGGCATCAGATGGAGAGAGGGAACTGGGGAAGAAGGGATGGGAATGGGGAAGTTTTAGGATCAGATGTAGGGAGAGAAAAGAGATATGTCCAAATAGGAATGAGAGTGAATGGAAATCTTCAACTGGCAGGATTTGGAGGAGTATGGGGCATTTTGAATACATGCCACATGCCTGGGACAGAGGAGGTTCCCAAGAATCAATGGTGCTGACATCAGCTGAGACTCACAACATTGGGGATATAAAACAGGGTGAGAAAAGGGACACTAACCCACCTTCAAAACTTTCTTTTTTTTAAATATTTTTATTAGGTATTTTCCTCATTTACATTTCCAATGCTATCCCAAAATTCCCCCATACCCCCCCACTCCCCTTCCCACCCACTCCAACTTTTTGGCCCTGGTGTTCTTCTGTACTGGGGCATATAAAGTTTGCAAGTCCAATGGGCCTCTCTTTCCACTGATGGCCGACCAGGCCATTTTTTTTTATTTGTTCGTTTTTTTTATTACGTATTTTCCTCAATTACATTTCCAATGTTATCCCAAAAGTCCCCCATACACCCCCCACTTCCCTACCCACCCATTCCCATTCTTTTGGCCCTGGCATTCCCCTGTATGGGGGCATATAAAGTTTGCAAGTTCAATGGGCCTCTCTTTCCAGTGATGACCGACTAGGCCATCTTTCGATACATATGCAGCTAGAGACAAGAGCTACGGGGTACTGGTTAGTTCGTCATGTTGTTCCAACTATAGGGTTGCAGATCCCTTTAGCTCCTTGGATACTTTCTCTAGCTTCTCCATTGGGAGCCCTGTGATCCATCCAATAGCTGACAGTGAGCATCCACTCCTGTGTTTGTTTGGCCCCGGCATAGTTTCACAAGAGAGAGCTATATCTGGGTCCTTTCAGCAAAATCTTGCTAGTGTATGCAATGGTGTCAGCGTTTGGAAGCTGATTATGGGATGGATCCCTGGATACGGCAGTCTCTAGATGGTCCATCCTTTCATCACAGCTCCAAACTTTGTCTCTGTAACTCCTTCCATGAGTGTTTTGTTCCCAATTCTAAGAAGGGGCACAGTGTCCACATTTTGGTCTTCATTCTTCTTGAGTTTCATGCGTTTAGCAAATTGTATCTTATATCTTGGGTATCCTAAGTTTTGGGCTAATATCCACATATAAGTGAATACATATTGTGTGAGTTCCTTTGTGATTGTGTTACCTCACTCAAGATGATGCCCTCCAGATCCATCCATTTGGCTAGGAATTTCATAAATTCATTCTTTTTAATAGCTGAGTAGTACTCCATTGTGTAAATGTACCATAATTTCTGTATCCATTCCTCTGTTGAGGGGCATCTGGGTTCTTTCCAGCTTCTGGCTATTATAAATAGGGCTGCTATGAACATAGTGGAGCATGTGTCCTTCTTACCGATTGGGACATCTTCTGGATATATGCCCAGGAAAGGTATTGCTGGATCCTCTGGTAGTACTATGTCCAGTTTTCTGAGGAACAACCAGACTGATTTCCAGAGTGGTTGTACCAGCTTGCTGGACCAGAAAAGAAATACCTCCCGACACATAATAATCAGAACAACAAATGCTCTAAATAAAGATAGAATACTAAAAGCAGTAAGAGAAAAAGGCCAAGTAAAAAGAATGCAGCCCTTCAAAGGATAATAACAGGAAAAAAACCAACACAAGGACGGGAACCACGCCCTAGAAAATACAAGAAGGTAATCCCTCAACAAACCTAAAAGAAGACAGCCACAAGAACAGAATGCCAACTTTAACAACAAAAAAACCAGGAAGGAACAATTACTTTTCCTTAATATCTCTTAATATCAATGGACTCAACTCCCCAATAAAAAGACATAGACTAACAAACTGGCTACACAAAAAAGACCCAACATTTTGCTGCTTACAGGAAACACATCTCAGAGAAAAAGATAGACACTACCTCAGAATGAAAGGCTGGAAAACAAATTTCCAAGCAAATGGTATGAAGAAACAAGCTGGAGTAGCCATTCTAATATCTGATAAGTTTGACTTCCAACCCAAAGTCATGAAAAAAGACAGGGAGGCGCACTTCATACTCATCAAAGGTAAAATCCTCCAAGAGGAACTATCAATTCTGAATATCTATGCTCCAAATACAAAGGCAGCCACATTCATTAAAGAAACTTTAGTAAAGCTCAAAGCACACATCGCACCTCACACAATAATACTGGGAGTCTTCAACATACCACTTTCACCAATGGACAGATCATGGAAACAGAAACTAAACAGGGACACAGTGAAACTAACAGAAGTTATGAATCAAATGGATCTGGCAGATATCTACAGAACATTCTATCCTAAAACAAAAGGATATACCTTCTTCTCAGCACCTCATGGTACCTTCTCCAAAACTGACCACATAATTGGTCACAAAACAAGCCTCAACAGATACAAAAATATTGAAATTGTCCCATGCATCCTATCAGATCACCATGGACTAAGGCTGATCTTCAATAATAAAATAAATAATAGAAAGCCAACATTCACGTGGAAATTGAACAACACTCTTCTCAATGATACCTTGGTCAAGGAAGGAATAAAGAAAGAAATTAAGGACTTTTTAGAGTTCAATGAAAATGAAGCAACAACATACCCAAACTTATGGGACGCAATGAAAGCATTTCTATGAGGAAAACTCATAGCTCTGAGTGCCTCCAAAAAGAAACTAGAGAGAGCACACATTAGCAGCTTGACAACACTCCTAAAAGCTCTAGAACAAAAGGAAGCAAATTCACCCAAGAGGAGTAGATGGCAAGAAATAATCAAACTCAGGGGCGAAATCAACCGAGTGGAAACAAGAAGAACTATTCAAAGAAACAACCAATCAAGGAGCTGGTTCTTTGAGAAAATCAACAAGGTAGATAAACACTTAGCCAAACTCACTAGAGGGCATAGGGAAAGTACTCTAATTAACAAAATCAGAAATGAAAAGGGAGACATAACAACAGATCCTGAAGACATCCAAAACACCATCAGATCCTTCTACCAAAGGCTATACTCAACAAAACTGGAGAACCTGGATGAAATGGAGAAGTTCCTAGACAGATACCAGGTACCAAAGTTGAATCAAGATCAGGTTAATGATCTAAACAGCCCTATATCCCCCAAAGAAATAGAAGCAGTCATTAATAGTTTCCCAACCAAAAAAAGCCCAGGACCAGATGGGTTTAGTGCAGAGTTCTATCAGACCTTCAAAGAAGATCTAATCCCAGTTCTTCACAAACTATTCCACAAAATAGAAACAGAAGGTACTCTACCCAACTCATTCTATGAAGCCACAATTACTCTGATACCTAAACCACAAAAAGACCCAACAAAGATAGAAAACTTCACCAATATCCCTTACGAATATTGATGCAAAAATCCTCAATAAAGTTCTTCCTAACCGAATCCAAGAACACATCAAAACAATCATCCATCCTGACCAAGTAGGTTTCATCCCAGGAATGCAGGGATGGTTCAATATACGGAAATCCATCAACATAATCCAGTATATAAACAAACTCAAAGACAAAAACCACATGATCATCTCATTAGATGCGGAAAAAGCATTTGACAAGATCCAACACCCATTCATGATAAAAGTCTTGGAAAGATCAGGAATTCAAGGCCCATACCTAAACATGATAAAAGCAATCTACAGCAAACCAGTAGGCAACATCAAAGTAAATGGTGAGGAGCTTGAAGCAATCCCACTAAAATCAGGGACTTGAAAAAGCTGCCCCACTCTCTCCATACCTATTCAACATTGTACTTGAAGTCCTAGCCAGAGCAATTTCACAACAAAAGGAGATCAAAGGGATACAAATTGGAAAAGATGAAGACAAAATATCACTTTTTGCAGATGATATGATAGTATATATAAGTGACCCTAAAAATTCCACCATAGAACTCCTAAACCTGATAAACAGCTTCGGTGAAGTAGCTGGATATAAAATTAACTCAAACAAGTCAATGGCCTTTCGCTAGAGAAAGAATAAGCAGTTTGAGAAAGAAATTAGGGAAATAACACCCTTCTCAATAGTCACAAATAATATAAAATATCTTGGCGTGACTCTAACTAAGGAAGTAAAAGATCTGTATAATAAAAACTTCAAGTTTCTGAAGAAAGAAATTATAGAAGATCTCAGAAGATGGAAAGATCTCCCATGCTCATGGATTGGCAGGATCAACATTGTAAAAATGGCTATCTTGCCAAAAGCAATCTACAGATTCAATGCAATTCCCATCAAAATTCCAACTCAATTCTTCAATGAATTAGAAAGGGAAATCTGCAAATTCATCTGGAATAACAAAAAACCTAGGATAGCAAAAACTCTTCTCAAGGAAAAAAGAACCTCTGGTGGAATCACCATGCCTGACCTAAAGCTTTACTACAGAGCAATTGTGATAAAAACTGCATGGTATTGGTATAGTGACAGACAAATAGACCAATGGAATAGAATTGAAGACCCAGAAATGAATCCACACACCTATGGTCACTTAATCTTCGACAAGGGAGCAAAAACCATCCAGTGGAAGAAAAACAGCATTTTCAACAAATGGTGCTGGCACAAGTGGTTGTTATCATGTAGAAGAATGTGAATTGATCCATTCCTATCTCTATGTACTAAGGTCAAATCTAAGTGGATCAAGGAACTTCACATTAAACCAGAGACACTGAAACTTATAGAGGATAAAGTGGGGAAACGCCTTGAAGATATGGGCACAGGGGAAAAATTATTGAATAGAACAGCAATGGCTTGTGCTGTAAGATCGAGAATTGACAAGTGGGACCTCATGAAACTGCAAAGCTTCTGCAAGGCAAAAGACACTGTCAATAAAACAAAAAGACCACCAACAGATTGGGAAAGGATCTTTACCTATCCTAAATCAGATAAGGGACTAATATCCAATATATATAAAGAATTCAAGATGGTGGACTCCAGAAAATCAAATGAACCCATTAATAAATGGGGCTCAGAACTGAACAAAGAATTCTCACCTGAAGAATACCGAATGGCAGAGAAGTACCTGAAAAAATGTTCAACATTCTTAATCATCAGGGAAATGCAAATCAAAACAACCCTGAGATTCCACCTCACACCAGTCAGAATGGCTAAGATCAAAAATTCAGGTGACAGCAGATGCTGGCGAGGATGTGGAGAAAGAGGAACACGCCTCCATTGTTGGTGGGATTGCAAGCTTGTAAAACCACTCCTTCAAAACTTTCAACACAAAATTTATCCTATCTACAAGAAATACAGGCATAGGGGTGAGAGCATTAAACAAGGGAATAGCCAACCAATAAACAATGCAACTAGAGTCACATTATTTCTGTAAGTAGAAATCCTTGACACTATTAATGGTACTCTGTTGTGTTTGCAGATAGGAGTCTAGCATGGCTGTCAAATATAAACTGCATGGTACTGGTACAGGGACAGACAGGTAGATTAATGGAAAAGAATTGAAGACACAGAAATGAACACAAAGACCTATGGTCACTTGATCTTCGACAAAAGAGCTAAAACCATGCAGTAGAAAAACCACAGCATTTTTAACAAATGGTGCTGGAACAACTGGCGATTATCATGTAAAAGAATGCAAATTGATCCATTCTTGTCTCCTTGTACAAAGCTCAAATCTAAGAGGATCAAGGAACTCCAAAAAACCAGATACACTGAAACTTATAGAGGAGAAAGTGGAGAAAATCCTCAAAGATATGGGCACAGGGGGAAAATTCTTGAACAGAAGAGCAATGACTTGTGCTGTAAGATTGAGAATCCACAAAGGGGACTTTATAAAATTACAAAATTTCTGTAAGGCAAAAGATAGTGTCAATAAGACAAAAAAGCCAGCAACTGATTGCGAAAGGATTTTTACCAATTCTATATCTGAGAGGGGACTAATATCTAATATATATAAAGAACTCAAGAAGGTGGATTCCAGAAACTCAAATAACTCATTTAAAAAATTGGGGTACAGAGCTAAACAAAGAATTCTCAACTGAGAAATACCGAATGGCTGAGAAGCACCTGAAAAAATGTTCAACATCCTTCATCACCAGGGAAATGCAAATCAAAACACCCCTGAGATTCTACCTTACATGAGTCAGAATGGCTAATCAAAAATTCATGTAACAGCAGATGCTGGCAAGGATATGGAGAAAGAGAAACACTCCTCCATTGTTAGTGGGATTGCAAGCTGGTTACAACCACTCTGGAAATCCTTTTTGTGTTCCTCAGAATATTGGACATAGTTTCAGATCCAGCAATACCTCTTCTGGGCATATACCCAAAGATGCTGTAACTTAAAATAAGGACACATGCTCCACTGTGTTCATAGCAGCCTTATTTGTAATAGCCAGAACCTGGAAAGAACCCAGATGTCCCTAAACAGAGGAATGGATACAGAACATGTGGTACATTTACACAATGGCGCAATTAAAACAATGAATTCTTAACTAGATTTTTTAAAAAGTAAGAATAATTTATTCTTTACTTGTTATTCATTGTTACATTAATATAGAGTTACAGATTTTTTTAAAAATTCATTCATTACAAGTTTAATGGCTCAGCCTGATACTTTGATTTAGATCTATCTATCTTTCTAAGAATAGAATTTTCATCAGATCTCCACACTTTGCTGTTTTCAACAAAGATCCAACCTGCTGGTTTTTACTAGTAGACAAAAGTCAAAAGAGGAAGCCTATGGAAAAAAAAAGAAAAGAAAAGAAAAAGCATTTGACAGAACTCAGCAGCCATTAATGATAAAAGTCTTTGAAAGATTAGGAATTCAAGGCCTATACCTAAATATAATAATAAAACAATACACAGCAAACTTGTAGACAACATCAAACTAAATGGATCTCAGAAGATTGAAAGATCTCCCATGCTCATGGATTGGCAGGATTAATATAGTAAAATTGGCTATCTTGCCAAAACAATCTACAGATTCAATGCAATCCCCATCAAAATTCCAATTCAATTCTTCACTGAGTTAGAAAGGGCAATTTGCAAATTCATCTGGAATAATAAAAAGCAAAAAAACAAAAAACAAAAACAAAACAAACAAACAAACAAACAAAAAATTCTAGGATAGCGAAAACTATCCTCAACAATAAAAGAACCACTGGTGGAATCACTATGCCTGATGTCAAGCTGTACTACAGAACAATTGTGATTAAAAACTGCATGGTACAGGTATAGCAACAGACAGGTAGATCAATGGAATAGACTTGAAGTCACAGAAATGAACCAACACGCCTATCGTCACTAGATCATTGACAAATGAGCTAAAACCATCCAATGGGAAAAAGAAAGCATTTTCAAAAAAATGGTATTTATCACGTAGAAGAATTCGAACTGATCCATCATTATCTTATTGTACAAAGCTCAAGTCTAAGTGGATCAAGGAACTCCACATCAAAACAGATACACTGAAACTTATAGAGGAGAAAATCCTCAAAGATATGGGCACAGGGGGAAAATTCCTGAACAGAACAGCTTGTACTGTAAGATCAAGAATCAACAAATGGGACCTTATAAAACTGCAAAATTTCTGTAAGGTGAAAGACACTGTCAATAAGACAAAAAGGCCACCAACAGATTGGGAAAGGATCTTTACCAATCCTAAATCCAATAGGGGACTAATATCCAATATATACAAAGAACTCAAGAAGTTGGACTCCAGAAAATCAATTACCCCATTTAAAAATGGGGTACAGAGCTAAACAAAGAATTCTCAATTGAGGAATACCGAATGACTGAGAAGCACCTGAAAAAATGTTCAACATCCTTAATCATCAGGGAAATGCAAATCAAAACAACCCTGAGATTCCATCTCACACCAGTCAGAATGGCTAAGATCAAAAATTCAGGTGTCAGCAGATGCTGGCAAGGATGTGGAGAAAGAGAATCACTCCTCCATTGCTAGTGGAATTGCAAGCTGGTACAACTACTCTGGAAATCAGTCTGGCAGTTCTTCAGCAAACTGGACATAGTACTACCAGAAGACCCAGCAATACCTCTTCTGGGCATATACCCAGAAGATGTTCCAACTTTAATAAGGACACATGCTCCACTATGTTCATAGCAGCCTTATTTATAATAGCCAGAAGCTGGAAAGAACCCAGATATCCCTCAACAGAGGAATGTATACAGAAAATATAGTACATTTACACAATGGACTAGTATTCAGCTATTAAACCCAATGAATTTATGAAATTCTTACGCAAATGTCTGGATTTGAAGAATATCATCCTGAGTGAGGTAACACAATCACAAAAGGACACACATGATATGACTCACTGATAAGTGGATATTACACCAGAAACTTAGAATACCCAAGATACAATTTAAAGCACATGAAACTCAAGACGAAGGAAGTCCAAAGTGTGGATACTTCCAACATTCTTAGAATGGACCACAAAATACTCATGGAAGGAGTTATAGAGAAAAGGTTAAGAGATGAGAGGCCATGAATGACCATCCAGACACTGCCCACCTGGGGATCCATCCCAAAACAACCAACAAACTCAAACACTATTGCATATGCCAGCAAGATATTGCTGTCAGGACCCTGATATAGCTTTCTCTTGTGAGGCTATGCCAGTGCCTGGCAAATACAGAAGTGGATACTCACAGTCATCTATTGGATGGAACACATGACCCCCAATGAAGGAACTAGAGGAAGTACCCAAGAAGCTAAAGGTGTCTGCAACCCTATATGGATTGCCAGTGCCAGGAAGTGAGAGTAGGTGGGTTGGGGAGCAGGCAAGAGGAGGGTATAGGGAACTTTTGGAGAGGAAACTAGGATAGAGGATAGCATTTGAAATGTAAATGAAGAAAATATCTAATAAAAAATCTTAAAACAAAAAATAAATAAAAACAATGAATTTATGAAATTCTTAGGCAAATGAATAGATCTGGAGAATATCATCCTGAGTGAGGTAACCCAGTCTCAAAAGAACACACATGATATGACTCACTGATAAAGGATATTAGTCCTGAAATTTAGAATACCCAAGATAAAATTTGCAAATCACATGAAACTCAAGAAGAAGGAAGACCAAAGTGAGGATACTTCATTTCTTCTTAGAATGGGGAACAAAATACCCATGGAAGAAGTTACAGAGACAAAGTTCAGAGCAGAGCCTGAAGGAATGACCATCCAGAGACTGCCCCCCTTGGGGATCCATCCCACAAACAACCACCAAACCCAGACACTAGGCAGAAGCCAACAAGAGCCTGCTGACAGTAGACTGATATAGCAGTCTCCTGTGAGGCTCTGACAGTGACGGCAAATACAGAAATGGATGCTCACAGTCATCCATTGGACAGAGCACAAGGTCCTCAATGAAGAAGCCAGATAAAGTACCTGGGAAGCTGAAGGGGTCTGAAACCCCATAGGAGGAACATCAATATGACCTAACCAGTACCTCCCAGAGCTCCTTGGAACTATACCACCAATCAAAGAAAACACATGGAAGAACTTGTGGCTCTAACTATATATGTAGCAGAGGATGGCCTAGTTGTTCATCAATGGGAGGAGGGGTCCTTTGTCCTGTGAAGGCTCTATGCCCCAGTATAGTGAAATGCCAGGACCGGGAATGGGAGTGGGTGGGTTGGGGAGCAGGGAAAGTGGGGAGGCAATAGGGGATTTTCGGGGGCCGGAGAAACTAAGAAAGGCGATAACATTTTAATGTAAATAAAGAAAATATCTTTAAAAAAAAAGAATCTCATCATTTCAAATTTAGTCTCTACTTCCTGTTTGTGGCTCAAGATGTGAGCTCTCAGCTTCCAATACCATCTGCCATGCCTGCTTGCTGCCAGGCTTCCTTACTGTGAGAGTAATAGACTCTTATCCCTCTGGAATTGTAAGCCCCAAATAAAAACTTCTTTCTGTAAAAAAAAAAAAAAAAAAAAAAGAAAGAAAGAAGAGAAGAGAAGAGAAGAGAAGAGAAGAGAAGAGAAGAGAAGAGAAGAGAAGAGAAGAAAAGAAAAGAAAAGAAGAAAAGAAAAGAAAAGAGAAAAGAAAAAAGAAAGTTTAGTGTAAATCTTAATATGTTATTCAGATTTCTCTTGCATTTTTACTTATTTAATTGTATTTCTTATGGTTTTAGTCCATAGTTTGTTCTATTGGTTTGGTTTGGTTGTTTGGTTTGGTTTGGTTTGGTTTGGTTTGGTTTGGTTTGGTTTGGTTTGGTTTGGTTTGGTTTAGTTTGGTTTGGTTTGGTTTGGTTTGGTCTAACTTAAAGAAATCATGTATCATGAACCAGAATCATTGATAGTTACACTTTTAAGATGGAATAAATATTTGTTTCTTTTAAGACATGGTCTCACTATGTAACCTTAGCTTGCTGGAAATGCATAAAGATCTACTACCTCTGCCTCTTAAGGTGGTAGCATTAATGTCACACACCACCACACTCAGTGGGCTAAATTTTATTATCTTTACATACTTTCAAACTTCAATGAAAGTCATTTGAGTGGAAAATAAATTTTTCCATAATTTTACAACTGTTATATTAACAATCATTTGTATTTCATTCTAATTGTCCTCCCCTAACCCCGTGAGTATATGTGTAAGGTTTTTTGTTTGTTTGTTTCCTTCAATGGATGGATGGATAGATAGATAGATAGATAGATAGATAGATAGATAGATAGATAGATAGATAGATAGATAGATAGATAGATGGATAGATAGATGATAGATAAATTGATCAATCTCATAAGACACCAAAAACTTTCACCTTGTTGACCACATGAGTAGTTACACAATCAGAAATGTTTATCTAGACTGTGACCTTGAGTATGTAGTCTATTACACTGATTTCCACATTCTGCACTATTGTGCCCTCATAAAATGGATTATTTTACAAACATTCCTTTAGTTTGCAACATTGAACTCACAGGGATAGCACTTGTTGTTTAAAAGCTCAAATTATTCTAACTGTCCTTTACCTTAACAAGAAAGATTTGTACATTGTACAAGATCTCTTCTGGAGTTAAATTCTGTCTTTTGTGGGAAACTGAGATTAATCATTACCTAAGAGCAGGTGGTGTGGATAACCAAAGAGTGAAGAATGGACTAAGAGATGAGAAAAGTTGGTAGAACACAAAGAGAACAAAACCCTATTATTGTAGAAAACAAAAGGCCCCTTATTTCTACCAATAAAAAACAAATAGGATTTTGAAGAGTGCTGCTAAGAAAGGATATTTTGAGTATTTGAAAATGAATTCAGTAATCCATTATATAAACAAACTCAAAGACAAAAACCACATGATCATCTCCTTAGATACAGAGAGAGCATTTGACAAAATCCAACACCTATTCATAATAAAAGCCTTGGGAAGATCAGAAATACAAGGCCCATACCTAAACGTAAGAGCAATCAATCTACAGCAAACGAGTAGCCAACATCAAAGTAAATGGTGAGAAGCTGGAAGCAATCCCACTAAAATCAGAGACTAGACAAGGCTGTCCACTTTCTCCCTACGTATTCAACATTGTACTTGAAGTCTTAGTCAGAGCAATTCGACAACAAAAGGAGATCAAGGGGATACAAATTGGAAAGGAAGAAGTCAAAATATCACTTTTTGCAGATAATATCATAGTATATATAAATGACCCTAAAAATCCCACCAGAGAACTCCTAAACCTGTTAAACAGCTTCAGTGAAGTAGCTGGATATAAAATTAACTCAAACAAGTCAACAGCCTTTCTCTACACAAAGGATAAAGAGGCTGAGAGAGAAATTAGAAAAAACACACCCTTCTCAATAGTCACAAATAATATAAAATACCTTGGCATGACTCTAACTAAGAAAGTGAAAGATCTGTATGATAAGAACTTCAAGTCTCTGAAGAAAGAAATCAAAGGAGATCTAGGTGGATGGAAGCTCTCCCATGCTCATGGATTGGCAGGATCAATCTAGTAAAAATGGCTATCTTGCCAAAAGCAATCTACAGATTCAATGCAATCCCCATCAAAATTCCAACTCAATTCTTCAACGAATTAGAAAGGGCAATCTGCAAATTCATCTGGAATAACAAAAAACCTAGGATAGCAAAAACTCTCCTCAAGGATAAAAGCACCTCTGGTGGAATCACCATGCTGGACCTAAGCTGTACTACAGAACAATTGGGATAAAAACTGCATGGTACTGGTATAGCGACAGACAAGTAGACCAATGGAATAGAATTGAAGACTCAGAAATGAACCAACCTACCTGTGGTCACTTGATCTTGCACAAGGGAGCTAAAATCATCCAGTGAAAAAAAGACAGCACTTTCAAGAAACGGTGCTGGCACAACTGGCGGTTATCATGTAGAAGAATGTGAATTGATCCATGCCTATCTCATTGTACTAAGGTCAAATCTAAGTGGATCAAGGAACTCCACATAAAACCAGAGACACTGAAACTTATAGAGGAGAAAGTGGGGAAAAGCCTCGAAGATATGGGCACAGGGGAAGTTTTTCTAAATAGAACAGTAATGGCTTGTGCTGTAAGATCAAGAATCGACAAATGGGACCTCATAAAATTGCAAAACTTCTGTAAGGCAAAAGACACAGTCAAAAAGACAAAAAGGCCACCAACAGATTGGGAAAGGATCTTTACCTATCCTTAATCAGATAGAGGACTAATATCCAATATATATATACATATACATATATGTATATATATAAAGAACGCAAGAAGGTGGACTCCAAAAAATCAAACAACCCCATTTAAAAATGCGGCTCAGAGCTAAACAAAGAATTCTCAGTTGCGGAATACCGTATGGCTGAGAAGAACCTGAAAAGAATGTTCAGCATCCTTAATCATCAGAGAAATGCAAATCAAAACAACCCTGAGATTCCATCTCACAGCAGTCAGAATGGCTAAGATCAAAAATTCAGGTGTCAGCAGATGCTGGCAAGGATGTGGAGAAAGAGGAATACTCCTCCATTGTTGGTGGAATTGCAAGCTTGTACAACCACTCTGGAAATCAGTCTGGTTGTTCCTCAGAAAACTGGACATAGTACTACAAGAGGATCCCACAATACCTCTCCTGGGCATATATCCAGAAGATGTTCCAACTTGTAAGAAGGACACATGCTCCACTATGTTCATACCAGCCTTATTTATAACAGCCAGACGCTGGAAAGAACCCAGATGCCCCTCAACAGAAGAATGGATACAGAAAATGTGGTACATTTACACAATGGAGTAATACTCAGCTATTAAAAAGAATAAATTTATGAAATTCCTAGGCAAATGGATTGACCTGGAGAGCATCATCCTGAGTAAGGTAACCCAATCACAAAAGAACTCACATGATATGTACTCACTGATAGGTGGATATTAGCCCAGAAACTTAGAATACCCAAGATACAATTTGCAAAACACATGAAACTCAAGAGGAACAAAGACGAAAGTGTGGACACTTTGCTCCTTCTTAGAATTGGAAACAAAACATCCCATTATCAGCCCCCAAAGGCTGACACCATTGCACACTCTGGTAAGATGTTGCTGAAAAGACCCTGATATAGCTGTCTCTTGCAAGGCTATGCACGGGCCTACAAACACATAAGTGGAGGCTCACAGTCAGCTATTGGATGGATCACAGGTCCCCCAATGGAGGAGCTAGAGAAAGTACCCAAGGACCTAAAGGGGTCTTCAACCCTATAGGTGAAACAACAATATGAACTAACCAGTACCCCCCGGAGCTCGAGTCTCTAGCTACATATATATCAGAAGATGATCTAGTCGGCCATCAGTGGAAAGAGAGGCCCATTGGTCTTGCAAACTTTTTTTTTTTTTTGAAAAGTGATTTTAGCGTTTATTTCTAAGTTATAAAATGTTTCCTATGAAAGCTCTCTAAGAAAAAAGGGAGAAATCAGAATGAGTAATAAAGGGGGATATAGGAAAATTCTTTGCTCAACTCTTCTTTGTCCTCAGCATTTATACAACTTTTTAGAATACATCATCACATGGTAAAAAGTTCATCACAAGTTAACAAATAAAACCAAATCATAAATCAAATAAGTAGATAACAGTAGTGAATGTTTACATGCATATCCTTTAGGAGTATTTATCTGGCTAAACTTGTATTACCTGTCAAAGCTCCCCAGGTTCATCAAGAGGTAAAAACCATAACTAAGTTACTAGTGAACTTTTGTATAGATAACTCAGTCAATATATTATCTTCTGTCTTACACCTGTAATAAATTTTTAGTTCCTTTTTTAAAACCTTTGTTTAATGGTTTACAACTTTTTTTAAAAAAGTTTTATTTATTTATTATATGTAAGTACACCATAGCTGTCTTCAGACACCCCAGAAGAGGGCATCAGATCTCATTACAGATGGTTGTGAGCTACCATGTGGTTGCTGGGATTTGAACTCGGGACCTTCAGAAGAGCAGTCAGTGCTCTTAACAGCTGAGTCATTTCTCCAACCCGGTTTACAACTTCTTGGAATATGCTTTGTGTAGTAGAAAATCTGGTTACTATCTAAGAGTAATTAACTGGTGACACATGGGAATCTGACAGAGTTCTCATTGAAGTTTTGACTATTAGAAGAGACCTAATAGCAGTCCCACTGCAAAAGAGCTTAATAAATACTGATATAATTTTAGGAATTCTATAGGACCATCATAAAGAATTGAGAATTCATCTATTTGTCTATATAGCATCAGTTCAAGACAGTACATCTTTGTAGATCTACAGAGGTCAGCTCAAAAAAGTGGACTAATACCTAGTGATTGTCATCTATGTTTAATAACAGGAAAAGCAGATTGATTAATAGTAGCAGGAATCTTTCCTAAAATGATTTTGGCGTGGGCTTTGTGTATTGAACTGAATTTGTTGTGGACTATTATAATCTGAGGCAGGCCATCTCTGGAAAATCACCTGCTAGTTATTAACTTGTCGGCTCCTGACAAAATGTCAAAAACTATAGATATGTAGTTGGAGGGTAATTATATTCTAGGTGCTGAAAAGTTACTGGTACACTCTTTACATGGGTGCTAATATTAAACATTTAGGTAAGTATATAGTAATATCGAGTATCTATGCAATCATTAGTAAATAGAATTCCTAACATAACCTAAGACACTGAATTGTTTTGAACTTTTAAATTTATTTTATATAGAAGTGAATGCAGTAGAAAAAAAAAGTTAAGGTAAGATATAACAATATACATCTATGAAATATTCTTGCCTAATATGAGGCCAATAAAAACTTAAAACCAGCTAATAATTTTATAGGTCTATAAAACAAATGAACTAAACCATTGTATGAACATCTCAGACAAACCCAAATTTAAAATATATTCTTGATATAAACCAAGTTCTTAAAAAAATCTGTGATAATTGGTAGACAATTAGAGTGAATATTTTAACATTACAAACCCCATAAATATCTTAACATTGTGGATACTGACAGACTGATTGTAAGAGCCAGAAGAACAGGGAGTATGATATGAGATTGTAGATTGTCCCTTCTAAAATGATACTGAAGATAGATACATGTAGTCTCAAAAATATGGCTACCTAAACAAGACCTGAACAAGGAAGATATCAATAGAAATACTAGCACAAAGTGGAGAAACCTCATAGCATACCAACGCTAAACAAAAACCTATAGGAAGCTAAGAAATACTGAAGCAGGAGGCATAAACTTCTCTAAGGATGAGCATTCTTAATTAATTATCCAATAACTGGTTAGCCCTGAAACCACATATGTGCAAGTGACAGTATACATTTACACACTGAACATGTTGCACACACAAACACACAAAAATACAATGTGTGTGTCTCTTTGTCTATCTCTGTCTCTCTGTCTCTGTCTCTGTCTCTGTCTCTGTCTCTGTCTCTGTCTCTCTCTCTCTCTCTCTCTCTCTCTCTGTGTGTGTGTGTGTGTGTGTGTGTGTGTGTGTGTGTGTGTGTGTGTAAAAACAACAATTAAAGAAAAAGAGTCAATGAATCTTAGGGACAGAGCAAGTAGCGCTCTATATAAGGGATTGGAGGGAGGACAGAGAAAAGGGACATGGAAATATATTGTAATTTAAGACAAATTAAAGAACAACATATCAATCATTGTTAATGGATACCCTATTCAGTATGCTTCCAGGTATGGACATGAATGGGGTGGAAATTAAATGAAGAAAAGATGAACACATATAGACTAATGAATACATGGAATAGCTGAAATAGGGAGGACTGAGCTCTCTGATGGAGAGTCCATTGGTCCTTTCAGAGCTTAATATGATTAATGTATACACCTGAGGAAGGACATGAAGTTAATACAGGAAAACCAAACCAAACAAACCAAACCAAAGAAAACCAAACCAAACCAAACCAAACCAAACAAAACAAAATATGGAGGCAGGTTTACTGGTATAAATGTGGATAAAGGAATCAGGTTTAGGCAGGTAGAGGTCACTATAATGGGGAAATACATACCTGGTTAGAGAAAGCTATAGTGGACACTTTCTGCACACACTATCAATATTTAGTAGTGGACCAGAGGAAGGCCTTGCCATCCCACATCATGTTCCCATTCTCTGAGGCTCTAGCCTTTGAGGTAGACTCATATAAACAAAATTACTTCCTTCAGGACTTCACATACTCAGGTCTTCCTCTTCTGCTCACAAGTAGGACGTAAGTTAGATTCTACTTCTGGATCTTGCAAACTTTATATGCCTCAGTACAGGGGAATGCCAGGGCCAAGAAGTGGGAGTGGGGGAGAGGGGAGGGAGGAGGGTTTGGGGGACTTAGCATTGGAAATGTAAATGAAGAAAATACCTAATTAATAAAAAAAAAGAAAATGAATTTATTTTCTCAGGAAAGTTATAAAACCAAATATCTCTCTATTGCTACAGGCTGGTTTTGTAATTAAAGAAACAGGCAATATGAATGTCTGAACAGGGGCATGGGAGAGTGAAGATAAAACCTTGAGAAATGCAGTCACCCTCCCACTCCCAGACAGATTTACAGGGTTACTTTTTATCCAAGTAAGTCATCAAACGCATTTAGCTGTCCCTTCAAATACATCTTAACTGTTTGCTTAGAAATTTGTGTAACTGAGTAAATAGGTACCTTGTTTTCCTGCAGCTCTTTGTAGTTCCTCCTCCTTTCAAAAGTCCTATAATAATATGATAGATTTTTACAAAAGTCAACTTTTACACAACTTACCTAGACAACTTCTAATGTATTTCCAAGTACATTACTCAACCAAAACAAACTCTGTAAGGGCTATTTGTACCTCAGCAACCCTTCAGTCCTTGCTGTTCTTAACACTGTACCAGACTTAGTTCTGTTTCTGCAACTGATCTGCAACTGCAAGTAGTCAAATGGTAAATGTTTAGCATCTTTCAAGACTCAGCTTCTTCTCTGCATGACTTACCTACTCTTTTCTCTTGAATTTTCTGCCTTTCTCTTTTCTTTACACTTGAAAGACAGTAAGGAACTACAGACCACCTGAAAACACCAACCTAAAAAAAATGTATATGAATATCTCTTACCTACCTTTTTCCCTTCTGAGAGACAGTTTATGGTAAAAGACAGATACTAGAGTGACCATATGTAATAAGTAACAAATACTGGCAATTTCTTTCAGTGTGTTTTTTGAGGCAGCCTGACCTGACACTTTGCTCAGCAACCAGATTTGTTGGAAATCACAATGCTCATTTAGTGATAATGTGGGTAACCTGTTGGAAAAATTATGGTGTAAATGTCAAAATATCACTCCACCAACCAACTTGAAGCCAATACTTGTGAGTAGAGCCCAAGTACTCTGCTCCCATTACTCACCAGTCAGGTTGCCTAGACTTCAGCAAGCCAGAAAGATAATCACTAGAGACTTAACCCAAGCTACATCTTTCAGTTGTACTGACCTAACAACTCCAAAAAAAGCTTCACATGGGTGAATCTAAGGTGAACACTTTTCTAGTTCTTCTTTGCAGATATCTAAACTCTGACTTGTATTAATCAAGTGGGTTAGAAATGAAATGTTGTCAGATGGCATGTAACATGGACAGAACTGGATTTTTTTACTTTGACACATTAAATTTCTTAATGTACAAAGATATTCGTTTGAAATAAGCAACTGAAATATATACTTTTAACGATATTGGACCCATTGATAACCTTTTAACTATTTAAGTATTAAGTAGAGATTTCACTGGCAGGTCCTGCACACACACTGGTCTGGACTGAATTTTGAAAATATGTAATCTCTCCTTTAAAAAAATTCATAAAAAAATAAAATAAAATGATAAAAAGATGTAATCAATCTCTCTCATCTATCTATCTCTCTCTCTCTATCTATCTTTGTGTGTGTTTCTGAATGAGGATAAATTTATTGAATTAGCTTAATTACTTTATTTCTTTCTTGACGTTAATTTCAATTAAAAGCTAATAATTGAGAGAAAATCTTAAATAATATTCAAACTTTTTGTTCTTTGAGATTATTAATTGAGAACAAACTGTGGGAAACCAGACCCTCAACAACTCTCACCCTGAAGATTCGGCTGACCCTTTGATGGGAGTTATGTCACCCTCTCCTTCATGTCTCCACTTGGCACCTGGGACTGTTTAGATAGAGCCAACATTCCAGGATAAGCTGCAAGATGTTTGAAGCCTGCAATCAGCATCTGCCCCAGATGTCCATCCCTTTCTCTGTACTTTTATAATACTCCCTTGACCCCTCCCTATTTTCTCTCATTGTGTGCTTATAATCAGGCTTCTAGACTCCATTAAACAGACCTTGACAACACTTTGCTTGGTCTGGCTCCCTTTTCTCTGCCCATTTCTCTTTCAGGCCTCGGTCCTCCTTGACCCAGGGAATTACTAAGTCCTGCTGTTGGGACACGTGCACAAGGAGACCAGGTGCTGGCACTGACTGTAAGGGACTTGTGACCCTGGTCAGGCCTGGTTTTCTGCTTCCCTAATGCTGTCTCAGGTCCCACGCAATTGGATTGGAACAAAAGTTGTGTTCCACTCACCAGAGGTCCTAAGATTGTGTGGAGAGTCCTCTAGGGACCTTGGGGGTGTCTGCCAACTCCGCGCACAAGGTATCCCGGTGCTTGCGCCAACTAGAAAGAACTTGTCTGAAGTTCTTATAATAGAGATCCATCACTTTCTTAGTTAGAGTCACACCAAGGTATTTTATATTATTTGTGACTACTGTGAAGAGTGTTGTTTCCCTAATTTCTTTTTCAACCTATTTATCCTTTGTGTAGAGAACAACCACTGATTTGTTTGAGTTAATTTTATATCCAGCTACTTGACAGAAGCTGTTTAATCAGGTTTAGGAGCTCTCTGGTGGAATTTTTAGGATCACTTATATATACTATCATATCATCTGCAAATAGTAATATTTTGACTTCTTCCTTTCCAATTTGTATCCCCTTGAACTCCTTTTGTTGTTTAATTGCTCTACCTAGGACTTTAAGTACTATATTGAGTAGGTAGGGGAAAAGTGAGCAGCCTTGTCTAGTCCCTAATTTTAGGGGGATTGCTTCAAGTTTCTATGCATTTAGTTTGATATTTGCTACAGGTTTGCTGTAGATTGCTTTTTTTATGTTTAGGTATGTGCCTTGAATTCCTGATCTTCCCAAGACTTTTATCATGAATGGGTGTTGGATTTTGTAAAATGCTTTCTCAGCATCTAACAAGATGGTCATGTGGTTTTTGTCTTTGAGTTTGTTTATAAAGTAGATTACATTGATGGATTTCTGTATATTAAACAATTCCTGTATCCCAGCCTACTTTATCATAATGGATGATTGTTTTGATGTGTTCTTGGATTAGGTTTGCAAGAATTGTATGGAGTATTTTTGCATTGATATTCATAAGGGAAATTGGTCTGAAGATCTCTTTCTTTGTTTGGTCTTTAGGTGGTTTAGGTATCAGAGTAAATGTGGCTTCATAGAATGAATTGTGTAGAGTACCTTCTATTTCTACTTCATGAAATAGTTTGAGGTTAATTGGAATTAGGTCTTCTTTGAAGGTCTGATAGAACTCTACATTAAAGTACTGGGCTTTTGGGAGGGAAGGGGTTGTGAAAATATTAATGACTGCTTCTATTTTTTTAGGGCATATGGGGCTTTTTAGATCATTAATCAGATACTGATATAACATTGATACCTGGTATCTGTCTAGAAATTTGTTCATTTCATCCAGATTTTCCAGTTTTGTTGAGTATAGCCTTTGTAGTAGGATCTGATGATGCTTTGGATTTCCTCAGGTTCTGTTGTTATGTGTCCTTTTTCATTTCTGATTTTGTTAATTAGGATACTGTCCCTGTGCCCTCTAGTTATTCTGGCTAAGGGTTTATCTATCTTGTTGATTTATTCAAAGAAACAGCTTATGGTTTGGTTGATTCTTTGTATAGTATTTTCTGTTTCTACTTGATGGATTTCAGCCCTGAGTTTATTATTTCCTGCCGTCTACTCTTTTGGGTGAATTTGCTTCCTTTTGTTCTAGAGCTTTTAGGTGTGCTATCAAGCTGCTAGTGTGTACTCTCTCTAGTTTCTTTTTGGTAACACTCAGAACTATAAGTTTTCCTCTTAGGATTACGTTCATTGTGTACCATAAGTGTGGGTATGTTGTGGCTTCATTTTCATTAAACTCTAAAAAGTCTTTAAATTTCTTTCTTTGTCTCTTCCTTTACCATGTTATTATTGAGGAGAGTGCTGTTCAGCTTCTACATCAACGTTGGCTTTCTATTATTTATGTTGTTATTGAAGATCAGCCTTAGTCCTTGGTGATCTGATAGGATGAATGGAATAATATCTGTATTTTTGTATCTGCTGAGACCAGTTTTGTCACCAATTATATGGTCAATTTTTGAGGAGGTACCATGAAGTGCTGAGAAGAAGGTATATTTTTTTGTTTTAGGGTAAAATGCTCTGTAGATATCTGTTAAATCCATTTGTTTCATAACTTCTATTAGTTTCACTGTGTCTGTTTAGTTTCTGTTTACGAGATATGTCCATTGATGATAGTGGGGTGTTAAAGTCTCCTCCCTATTATTGTGTGTGCTGCAATGTGTGCTTTGAGCTTTACTAAAGTTTCCTTAATGAGTGTGGTTGCCCTTGCGTTTGGAGCATAGATATTCAGAACTGAGAGTTCATCTTGGTAGATGTTACCTTTTGATGAGTTTGAAGTGCCCCTCCTTGTCATTTTTGATAACTTTGGATTGGAAGTCAATTTTATTCGATATTAGAATGGCTACTCCAGCTTGGTTCTTTGGACCATTTACTTGGAAAATTGTTTTCCAACCTTTAACTCTGAAGTAGTGGCTCTTTTCCCCTGAGATGGGTTTCCTGTGTGCAGCAATATGTTGGGTCCTGTTTATGTAGCCAGTCTGTTAGTCTATGTCTTTTTATTGCGGAATT
Organism: Mus caroli; assembly: GCF_978045245.1. Taxonomy (NCBI): domain Eukaryota; kingdom Metazoa; phylum Chordata; class Mammalia; order Rodentia; family Muridae; genus Mus; species Mus caroli. The sequence goes on from NW_028227264.1 coordinate 31,972,942, forward strand.
GAGTCCATTGGTGTTAAGAGATATTAAGGAAAAATAATTGTTTCTTCCTGTTATTTTTCTTTTTAGAGTTGGGATTCTGTTCTTGCTGCTATCTTCTTTTAGGTTTGTTGAAGGTTTGCTTTCTTACTTTTTCTAGGGTATCATTTCACTCCTTGTGTTGTAGTTTTCCCTTTATTATCCTTTGAAGGGCTGGATTCATGGAATGATATTGTGTGAATTTGGTTTTGTCATGGAATACTTTGGTTTCTCCATCTATGGTAATTGAAAGTTTTCCTGATTATAGTAGCCTGGGCTGGCATTTGTGTTCTCTTAGGGTCTGTATAACATCTGTCCAGGATCTTCTGGCTTTCATAGCCTCTGTTGAGAAATCCATTGTAATTCAAATAGGTTTTCCTTTATATGTTACTTGACCTTTTTCCCTTACTGCTTTTAATATTCTATCTTTATTTAGTTCATTCATTGTAATGATTATTATGTGTCAGAAGGAATTTCTTTTTTGGTCCAGTCTATTTGGAGTTCTGTAGGCTTCTTGTATGTTCATGGGCATCTCTTTCTTTAGGTTAGGGAAGTTTTCTTCTATAAATTTGTTGAAGATATTTGCTAGCCCTTTAAGTTGAAAATCTTCATTCTCACCTAACCTATTATCCTTAGGTTTGGTCTTCTCATTGTGTCCTGGATTTCCTAGATGTTTTGAGTTAGGATCTTTTTGCATTTTGCATTTTCTTTGATTGTTGTGCCCATGTTCTCTATGGATTCTTCTGCACTTGAGATTCTCTCTTCCATCTCTTATATTCTATTGCTAATTCTATGGTTCTTGATTTCTTTCCTAGTATTTCTATCTCCACAGTTGTCTCCCTTTGTGATTTCTTTACTGTTTCTACTTCCATTTTTAGACCCTGGATGGTTTTGTTCAATATTTCCCCTGTTTGATAGTGTTTTTCTGTAACTCTTAAAGGGATTTTTGTGTCTTCCTTTTAAGAGATTCTAACCTGTGTTCTCCTGTATTTCTTAATGTCCTCCATCATCATTATGAGAAGTGACTTTAGATCCATATTCTTGCTTTTCTGCTGTGATGGTGTATCCACAACTTACTGTGGTGGGAGATCTTGGTTCTGATGATGCCAAGTAATCTTGATTTCTGTTGCTTCTGTTCTTATTCTTGCCTCCTTACATATGATTATCTCAAGTGCTTGTTGCCCACAGTATATCTGATTGGAGCCTGTCCTTCCTTTAATCCCAGTTGATTCAGGACTCCTCAGAGTCCAGCTTTCTCTGTGATCCTGTGATTCCAGGACCTTGTGAATCTGAGATTCTGGATGTGTTGGCAGTTAAGCTTCCTCTCAGACCCTGAGATCCTGGTGTAATCAATCTCCTGCTATCCTGGTATGCTGAAATCCTAAGTTCATGGGCATCTTAAGGTGCCTGGAAGTGGTGTCTCCTCTGGGAACCATGGGGCTGTCTGGTGTGGTCAAAACCAAGGTATACCAGCACCAATCATAAGTAACCCAAGCCGATTGTCAGGCAGGGCTCCTATGTCCTTACTGCTGCTGTCACAGGCCCATCATGATTGTTTTGGAACAGATGTTGTGTTCCACTCACCAGTGATCCTAAGATCTTGGGACTGCTAGGGCGCCTGTGGCATGGAGAGTCCTCTGGGGATGTGGGACCATCCTCCAAGTTCATGCCCAAGGTTGCCAGGAGCTGGCACCAACCACAATGAGTGTTCTTTATATATATATATATTTTTTTTTAATTAGGAATTTTCTTCATTTACATTTCAAATGCTATCCCAAAAGTCCTCCATACCCTCCCCCTCCCACTCCCACTCCACTACCCACCCACTCCCACTTCTTGGCCCTGGAGTTCCCCTGTACTGGGGCATATAAACTTTGCAATACCAAGGGGCCTCTCTTCCCAAAGATGGCTGAGTAGGCCATCTTCTGCTACATATGCACCTAGAGACACAAGCTCTGGGGATACTGGTTAGTTCATATTGTTGTTCCACCTATAGGGTTGCAGAGCCCTTTAGCTCTTGTATACTTTCTCTAGCTCCTCCATTGGGGGTCCTGTGTTCCATCCAATAGCTGTCTGTGAGCATCCACTTCTATGTGTGCCAGGCAATGGCCTTGCCTCACAAAAGACAGCTATATCAGGGTCCTTTCAGCAAAATCTTGCTAATGTATGCGATGGTGTCTGTGTTTGGAGGTTGATTATGGGATGGATCCCCAGGTATGGCAGTCTCTAGATGGTCCATCCTTTTGTCTCAGCTCCAAACTTTGTCTCTGTAACTCCTTCTTTGAGTGTTTTGTTCCCAGTTCTAAGAAGGGGCAAAGTGACCACACTTTGGTCTTCGTTCTTCTTGAGTTTCATGTGTTTTGCAATTGTAACTTGGGTATTCTAAGTTTCTGGGTTAATATCCACTTATCAGTGAGTATATATCATGTGAGTTCTTTTGTGATTGGGTTACCTCACTCCAGGTCCATTCACTTGCCTAGGAATTTCATAAATTCATTCTTTTTAATAGCAAAGTAGTACTCCATTGTGTAAATGTACCACATTTTTTGTATCCATTCCTCTGTTGAGGGACATCAGGGTTCTTTCCAGCTTCTGGGTATTATAAATAAGGCTGCTATGAACAGAGTGGAGCATGTGTCCTTATTACCAGTTGGAAAATCTTCTGGATATATGCCCAGGAGGTATTGTGGGATCCTCTGATAGTACTATGTCCAGTTTTCTGAGGAACTGCTAGACTGATTTCCAGAGTGGTTGTACAAGCTTGCAATCCCACCAACGATGGAGGAGTGTTCCTCTCACAATGAGTGTTCTTAACTGCTGAGCCATGTCTACAGCTTCAGCTATTTCTATTAGTAAGGCTCTGAAGTAGAATTTGAAATAAATTCTGAATATTCACTCCATTTTTCTCAGGATTACTTTGGCTATCTAGGGTATTTCATATTCATATATAATTTTTGTTTAGAAAGTCATATATGTGTATGACACATCATGTTCCTCCACTCTCCTCCTTTTAATCTCCCAGTGTCTCTCCATTTCCTTAAGTTCAGAGTCTCTTATTAATTATGATTATTACATATACATATGCATATTGGTTTATAAATGCAACCTTTTAAAATATTGGCCCTATGTGTTTACAGCTGATTCTTTAGGATTGGCTAGCCTATTGGGGAAACTCAACTCTGGAGAAGTCTGGTATTCTCTCTCTCTCTCTCTCTCTCTCTCTCTCTCTCTCTCTCTCTCTCTCTCTCTCTCTCTCTCTCTCTCCTCTCTCAGCAAACATTAATTTACTGTAGCTTTTCTTATAGAACTGATGTTTTGTCAGAGATACAAGTTTTGTGAAATGTCATACAGAGGTTTGGATGAGGTACTACATCTGTAGGTTATTATTAGTAGTATAAATAATTCTATAGTATCAAATCTCCCCATACATGAGCATGGGAGATATCTCTTCCCATCTTTTAGTATCTGCAACTTCATTTTTAGCGTTTTAAAGTTTTTATTGTAAATGTCTTTCACTTCTTTGGTGTTCTGATGTGTTATTTAATTTTTACATCAACCTAATACAAAGTAGAGTCACTGTGGAATCATGAAACTCAGTTGAGAAAATGCCTCAATCCAATTTCACAATTTCTTGATTGAAGATTGAAATAAGTGGTGTGACACTCTGAGTTGATGGTCCTTAGTACAATAAGAAACTAGTCTAAACCAGTGATGGAATACAAGCTGGTAATCAGTACCCTTCTGTTGCCTCTGCATCAGTTCCTGCCACCAAATCTCTGCTCTGAATTCCTTCAGGGATAAACTGTGATGAAGAATTGTAAGCTGATTAAACTCTTTCCACTTTCTATATTCATATAGGGCTTATGAACATATGGTAAAATCATCTAGTATTGGACCTATGTTTTTAGGGCTGACCCTTTAGGATTGGGTAGCCTATGTGGAAACTCATGACTAAAAGCCAATTTTCTTTGGTCTTGGTATTTTATCAAAACAATAGAAGTCCTAATTAAGACAACTGGTTTCTTCATTTAATTTTAAAACTACCTTTATCTATTTTTATTCTTTAATCATTTTTTTACAGTCCAGACTATATCCTCTTTGAATATGCCCCAACTGCTCCCCATTCCAAACCTCCCCCACCCATTTCCAAGAGGATATCCCCACTCCCCACCCTCACCACACCAGGTCTCCACATACCCTGAGGCATCAAATCTCTCAAGATTTAGGCCCATATTCCCACACTGGGGCCAAACCAGGCAGTCCTTTGCTATATATGTCTTGGCAGCATCATATTGGCTGGTGTATGCTACCTGGTTGGTGGCTCAGTGTATGACAGTTCTTGGGGGTCCAGTCAGTTGAGACTGTTAGTCTTCCAATGGGCCCACATTTCTCCCAGCTTCTTCCAGCTTTTTCCCAATTCAACCACAGTGGTCCCTAGCTTCAGATCATTGGCTGGGTCTCTCAGCAGCCATCCATGCTAGGCTCCTGTCTGCAAGCACACCACAGCATCAGTATCAATATCAAGGCCCTGATCCTTTTCTTGAGTTGTGTCCATCTTTATCTTAACCTAGATTTCATTATAAATTTGATAGAATCTAGAGTCACTTGGGAAGAGATACTCAACTGAAGGATTGTTTCTATCAGATCTCAGTGGCCATGACATGAGAGACTGTCTTAATGAATGACTGATGCAAGAGAGCCCAGTTCACCACATGTGACACAGTCTCTAAACAGGAATAAGAATGTGAACTGACCATGATCCACAAAATAAACGAGTAAGAAAAATTTCTCAATGGTTTGTGCTTCTGTTCCTAATCTCTTCCTTCTCTCCCCTTTCAAAGATGGAATGTATAAGTCAGTACTAATATAAATCCTTTCCTCCCAAAAGTAACTTTTGATCATTGTACTCACACAGAAACAGAAGGCAAATGAATTCTTGGTGAGGCTAATTCCCAATCTTTGCTGTTTACTTTTCTTTGAAGCAATTTTGAATGAAATTATTTTCCTAAATTCTTTCTTGGTGTGTTTCTAATTTCTATCAACAAGACATCATTTCCTGACAAGAATATACGGATCTTTTTCCTGTTTGTTTACATTTAACTTCTGTCTCTTTATGATCTTGTCTACATGCTTCAAGCCCAATATGAAAAAAGAGCTGAGAAAATGAACAACACCCTTGTCTTGCTCCTGACTGTAGTGAAATATTTCAGTTGTTAAACATGTATTATATTGGTGACTATAGGTTTGCTGTACTTAACATTCATTATTTTGTTTGAATTTGTTTATATGGTGGATTAAATTAATGGGTTTCCATGCCTGCACCCCTGGAATGAAGTCCACTTATTCATGGACACCGTTTGTTTATATGTGTTCTTGAATTTGATTTGCAAGTATTTTATTGAGTATTTTTGCATGGATATTCATAAGGGAAATTATTCTAATGGTCCCTTTTTTTTTTGTTCGGTCTTTGTGCAGCAGCATAACTGTCACTTCATAGAATGAATTAAGTAATGTTTCTTCTGTTTCTACTTTGTGGAATACTTTGAAAACTATTGGTACTTGGTCTTCTTTGAAGATGTGGTAAAATTCTGGACTAAAAGCATCTGGCCCTGGGCCTTTTTTAGTTGGGAGACTTTTAGTGACTGCTTATATTTCCTTAGAGGTTATGGGATGTTTAGATGGTTTATCTGATCCTGATTTAAATTTGTTACATAGTATGTGTGTAGAAAATCATCCATTTCACCTAGAATTTCAGTTTTCTTGAGTATATTGTTTTGTAGTAGGATCTGATGACTTTTTGAATTTCTTCAGGTTCTGTTGTTTTGTCTCCTTTATCAATTCTGATGTTAGTAATTTTGATACTGTTACTGGATCCTCAGTTTGGCTATAGGTTTATTTCTCTTGTTGATCTTCTCAAAGAACCACCTCTGCAGCCAACCATCCTAGAACTCCATGATCTCTTTGAACTTTCAATGTGGTTAACAAGCAACACTTGTATTTAATCTGATCTGTAGCCTCCCATAAACCTGAAGCAGGCTAAACCAGAACTTGACCTTGCTGCCACTAAGGAAATTATCTAGGGTGGAGCCTTCCTCCCTAGATCACTCTATTGTTCTGCCACTGCTGCTGTTCCTCTTCAAGATACTGCTACCTGCTGAGAGCCCCCCCCCCACTCGGGAGCTATTCCAGAGATTATGTCCTATCCTGCCCGTCTTCACCTGCAGCTGGTTCCAAGCTCCAAAGATGAATTGGTGGAAATGGACTCTCCTCGCAACCCCCCCTTTTATTAAGCGTGTCTGCCATTAAAAATTTGAACCTTCATCAGAACACTGTCTTGGTTCCATATTTCTCTTGTAGCCTAGTTTCCCTCTCTTTCAGCACTGGTCTGCTATTCAGGTGTACTCATCCTTGTGAGCCACTGGAAAGCTCACAATGCTGATCCATCTAAGTGGCTAGTGAATGGGAAGAGAGATTGAGGGGTTGGCAATCATCCTGGTGCAGCACCTTTATCATAGTCTTAAATAGGAGCCTGGCCCATTCTTTCACAATTGGGATAGTAGCTCCTAAGATTCAACAAGAGGTCATGAAGATTGAAATGCATCCAGGACTTTATAGGTGCCTTTTGTGAAGCTCAAGACCAGGTTATTTTCTATGTAGCACTTTTGCATAAAGTTGAGAGACAGGAGATATCCCTCAGAAGGTCCACCATTTAGAGAGGAAGAAAGCAGAAGCAGTTTGGTCTTCTGTAATTGTCCTAACCTTGAGGCTTCCACTTAAGTGAGGGCATCTGAATTATCTCCCAACTCTTTAACCTCATGAATCAAAGCTACAGCTTCTTTAAAATCCTTCATTAGCCTATACCAGATGCTTCCTTTTCAATCCACTAGGCATGCTTTTCCCAAACTACAATTTCTACAGTGTGTGATATAAATTTTTTTTCACACATCATTTTGTCTAACCTCACTGGGAATAGGAATTTTAGATTCAACCAATGAGCTCTATTTTCAATATGTAATCCTTTGTGCTTGACAAACTATAAATCGCTTTCTGCTTCTTACATTTTGTATATATTTCAGAATAGATTCAATAAAATTCCTTTCTAGTAATCCATAAATCACTTTAATGAAATACTATATTTTGTGTGAATATATTAGAATCAAATTATTCTTATTTGCAACAAAATATTTGACTAAGATATTCCTGCAACAGATTCAAGCTATCATGATGCTCTCTGTCAATGAAGCTAACTAACCATGGGACCTCTGGACCTAGGAACTAACGTAAATCTTTCTCTTCTTAAATAGACTCTCTCATGTATTTGCTACATAGTAAAAGAATGTGATACAAGTCAGGATTAGTGGTGCACACTGTTAATCCCAGCACTCAGGAATCAGAGCCACGATAGTCTGTGGCCAGTCTGATCTACATAAGTGAGCCCAGGATACCCACGACTATTTAGATAGACCCTGTCTCAAAATAACAACAGCAAAATTTCCAAAACAACAAATGAATATAACATACACCACGATCATTTAAAGTGCCATTGATTTATTTGTGCTTACAAGGACAGTATGATATATGTTATCTTAACCATATGGCTATACAGTAAAGGATTGTCTTCAGGGCCTGGTGTTACTAGTACATATTAGAAGGGACTAATTCGAGAAACTCATATGTATGAAGCATACATACCCTTGGATGGGATAAGCTTCCTGCTTTTTCTTCTCTTTCATCCAGTAATTGTGGAGAGAACTATTTGCTCTGCCATATTTTAAAATGTGTATTGCAAAACTGTAGCCAACAGTACATTTACAACAGTTGAAACCACAAACAAAAATCAATTTTTGATCTGAATAAATTAACCATTTTGGGTATTTAGTTACAATGATGTAAAGCAGAACATGTGGGTTCCATTTGATGACTGTTATGAATACTGCTACTGTGAGGATATTTTCATGTGTTGAACAATCTTTCCATTCCAAAAGTAAACCCTACCCATTCATATCACAAGTTTGGCTGTAATTCATAAGGCCACTACCATATGTATACATGATCCAAATTTATTAAACATTTTGTCTACAGTTGCTTTACTAATTACATTCATTCTTCATTGAAAATTTTGGATTCACCTTTATTTCTAGTTATTAAAGTGACTTCATATTAAATGTTTAACCATTACATTGATATGGTATGATTTCAATTAGTGATACATGAAAAGAGAACTGTTTTCATCCTTTTACCCTGTGATTAAACTGACAATTATTTAATTTTTGATTTTTATGTCTTTGGCAAACTGAGACCTGTTAACACTGTTTTTAAAAAGCATATGAAATTTGTTTATATATGCCATTTGTCTTTATGTCACACAGCATATTCTATCAAACTTACTGATTTTGAACAAAATTAACTGTAGTTTAATTACAAGAATAAGGGGATTTCTAAATGATTGTTTGACCCTGAATTAATTGAAAGGAAAAATGTGAACTATAGAATACTCAAAAAAATATATCTATGAACTGTGTTTTATGCTTTCTGTTATATCATTTGTTTGTTTTCTTGTTTTTGAATTTTGGGTTTGTTTTGTTTTTAGTTTTTTTCTGTGTTTTTGTTAATGAAACCAATGCTCATAGCTCCCTTTGAAAGTCATGTTATGGCAAACAATCTAGGCATAAGTTATTCATTTTGTAGATAAATTTTTCTTTAAAATTAATAGTTAAATGAGAGAATACATTAATTTTAATATTAAACTACATCCTCTTCATAGTACATTTTCATATTCACATGGAGATTAAAGTTCTACTTCTCATTTATATCCCAGATGAATTTTAAGGGGATGTTTTTCATGTTCATATGAAATATCTTGTCAAATCTTTCACTTTGATCCACAGTCAAATGATGTTTCCAGTCTCCAACGATACCTAATAGGAGAAGCACAGAGCAGTCTCTACATAAACAGTACTCTACTGTCTTTAACTCACATTGCATATCACTAAGTTCTCAGTAGGGATCAGGTGGATACCTCTCCTTTTATCACTGATCAGTAAACTAAACTTCCCTTTAGGAGCATAGTATATATATATATATATATATATATATATATATATATCACTAGTTACTACTACCTAACCATACCAATTTTTAGAAAAAAAAAACTTCATTAAATGTTAAACTATATTAGAACCTTAAAGCTATATTTTGCCATCTAACAATTCTTAACTTAAAAAAAAATACTATATTTCAAAGAAACCTCATGAGATACATATGAGACTTTTCCAAACACACACACACACACACACACACAAATGAATTTTCATGGTTTCAGCAAGTAAAATCAAAGTGACACAGTGTGTCAGAAGAGCCAATGTCATAATTCTACTGGACAGGAATTTTAAATAGTCAGTTGGTAATGGCACATGCCTTTAATCACAGCATGTGGAGGGCAGAGACAAGCAGATTTTTGTGAGTTCAAGGGCAACATGGTCTGCAGAGTGAGTTTCAGGACATACAGGGCTACACAGAGAAACCCTATCTTGAAAAAAAAAACAAAGTAAATAAAATAAAAACAAAACAAAACAGAATTTGGAAGGATCACTACTATATCATTTAAAGGCAAATAGTCATTTGGGATCTACAGCTGTCCGAGATGAGAACATTAAATTATTGTTTGCATTTGGAACAGATGGTGAGCTATTCTCGGTAAGACATTTGGTCTTATTGAGAATGAGATATGAGAGTTGACATTAAGTGGCAGAACAGACAAAGAAGAAGAGTTCCTGAAAAATATAAAAATTCAGAGATAATACAATATAACCCAGTGCCCATAATAATGATGTTTGAAGAGCATTATAAGAAATTTTCTTTCTTATCCACACCTACTGGCTTATAATGAGATTATAAGAATGTATAATGCCATTGATAAAATTCAATTCATACCACATAAATGTATTAAGACATCATTCAAATTTTATAATAAACTATCTCAAACATGGAGAAACACTTTAAATCTAATCCTCAAGTTACAAACATTGGGAGGGGTTTGTTGCAGAGACAAGAAGAATATCAATTCAAGCCTTGGTTGCCTGGGTTATACTGTAGTTCTCTCTCTCTCTCTCTCTCTCTCTCTCTCTCTCTCTCTCTCTCTCTCTCTCTCTCTCTCTCTCTCCCTCTCTCTCTCACAGACACACACACACACACATATATACAATCATGCATGCACACACATACATGCATGCTTGCACACTCATGTCACCACCACTAACACCAGCAACACCAGCAACAAACCAGATCAAAGCAAAATAACAGAACAACAGCACAAGATAAATTATAATCTTCACTTCTAACACATCTCTCAACTAGAATAAAACTGCTGATACACTTTAAAAAGTTGATTTGTGTGGGCCAAAATGAAGGAAAGTCATATTTATATAGTAAGTGAAATTGACAGATTTTGCACTAAAACACTACTAGAAACTTAGGCCCTCTGTTAGCTAAAATATTTGATTCTTCCAAATATTATCAGCTTGAGAAATATTTTGGAAACGCAGATTATTACTACTGCATATAAACACTTGAGGGAACACACAACATATTTGCTACTACAGACCACTGGATATCACCTTTGCGAAGGAAACTTCCCGTATTATTTTTTGTTCCAAATTCATATTTCATAATGTGTTCATAGTTTGCTCGTGGGTCAGCTTTCATTTTCTGAAAGGTAGCTTGTCTTAAAACAGCATCCAATTCTTCTTCACTCAGTTCTTTCTCCAGAAAACTGCAGATTTTAAGCACTGAGCTTCTGAGGTCCTGAAATAGTCATCAGCTGAGAAATTACTGACCTTATGAATTACAGCCAAACTTGTGATATGAATGGGTAGGATTTACTTTTGAAATGGAAAGATTGTTCAACACATGAAAATAGCACAGAAACAGGGTGAAGCAAAATACTGAAATCATTATTTAAGGTCAATGATAAAGAATAGGCCTTTAATAAAACACAATGTTTTGAGACTTTGTATTCTAAGCTAGCTGCTTAGTACGCTAGGCTGCTTTCAAAGTTAGAATGGTGTTGCTGTTTAGTGTTCCATGTATGGGACAACTACAATATCTCAACATCTTTCTGTAAAATAAAAACTGCCAAGTAATGGAAGAAGGAAAGTGCCTCAACACAAAACACTGTATATTAAATACTTGTAGCTAAAAGACACATGGTTGAGGAGAATGTGGTCATTTTCACCTGAGGTCTGGAATAAGCCATATTTCATCCTTTCTATTTAGCACATTACTGGTAAATAGGCAGATCATTTGGCCAATGAATAGAAACTTAGGATCTGAATTAGAGACAAAAAAGTACAATTTTCTCCTTAAAGCAGAGAGAATGGTCTCATAAGTATAAAACTAGCAAAATCGCATACACAGAAAACTACTAGAGCAAGAAGTTAACAAAGTTTTCAGATATTGAATAAAAAAATCAACACACAAATATTAGTTTAAATTCTAAATAGCAGCAGTGGGTTATCTGAAACAAAATAAGAAAAAAATACATGAACTTTGTAATCATAGCATTAAGAAAAAATAAAATAAAATAAATATTAAGACTAATAAAAAACCTATGATTTAAGTTTGATAAATTTACAAAGGTGAGTGGCAGATCTATTGATATAAACAAAACTTTGATGAAAGAAATAAAAAACAAAAATACACAGAACACTATTTTTCATGCATGGATGGGCAGTCATTTTAAACATGGCTATGCACAGTGATTCACAAATTCAATGCAGTCTTTATTAAAGATTCAAGAAGCTTTTTACTTTTGAGGGAAAAAAGAGAAAGAAAAGAAAATCTTTCAAAGATGTATATGAAAGCTCAAAAAATCTGAACAGCTAGTCTTGCAATAGAAGATTAAATTTGCAGGAGTCATATTTTCAGATTTCAAAATTACTTCATTATATTTTACATATCTTGATTATTTATGCATTTATGCATAGTGCCTGTTTATTTTTGTATCACACATTCTCTCAGAGGACAACTGGTAGGACTACTGCTGATTCTCTCCTTCCACTGTGTGTCTTGACAATTGAATGTAAATCATCATAATAGGCAGCAAGCCCCTTAAGTCACTTAATGATCATCTCTACACAGAAAAATCAGCTCAGTTTTATGGTACTCTTAACAGTGTGGTAATAACTTCAATGATGTGATAGGACAGAATAGAATTCACAAGAATCATCTCTTACTTAAAGTGGCAAATGATTTTTGATATGACTGCTAAGGACATTAAATGGGAAAGACCAATTATCTGGTACAGGGATGGGTTTGCAGATGGGTACAAGAGGATTTTGGCCCTGCTAAATTGGCTTATGCTGTGGATTTCTGTTTGTACTTTGATGCTAATTCTGCTCCCTCAAAAAAGGTGCCCTGATTATGTGTAGATCACTTATTCATGATATTTCAGGTGAAACCTCTCCCCTTGTTAACTGGTCAAATGAAGGCTACAGCCTGTGATTGACTAGTGGAAGGAAAAGGTGGAGCTGGGAGTTTTTGAAAGGGAGAGAGAGGAAGGGGAAGGGAAGATCAGGTGATGAGGGAGAGAAAGGAGGTCAAAAAAGAAGAGGTTGTAGGAAGATGGAGCAGTAGCATATGGCCTGGAGGAAGCACAAGTAGCAATGGATTTCGTAGCTGAGGAAGAGTAGTGTAGTAGTATATCTGCCCAATCTAGGTATGCAGTTTATACATAATATAACTGAGTCGTGTGTTCTTTGCACAGGCTTATTGGGGTTAGAGATTTACTGTAACAATTTGGAGCCCATCATATTGATTAGAACCCAACTAACCTGAGATAAAAGTTCAATGCCACTCCAACACCCACAAATAAGTGGCTGGGGCAGTGATCTAGGCTGCAGCAGTGTGTAGATTGAAAGCTGACTGGGTCTGAGGGGCTTACAAAGAACTGCAGAGAGGCTCATTCCTCAAGCCCCAGAAAAACAGGTATGGCTGGTGGCAGCATCCCAGCCTAGAGCTGATATTGGGCATCACTGTGTAGGACTCTAAGGGAAGGTCTGGGAACCCAGGAGCACAACTGTCTATGAGGTGGATTTTGGGCAAATACAGTGAACTGATCAGAGCATCTATGCCTGAGAGAGAGCCACCCCTTCCCCCATATTCTATGTGTGTACAGAGGAAATGCACTGGGCTTTCCCAGCTACTTGTGCTTCTGTTGCATCAGCACATAAGCATATGCTGCCACCTGCAACCCAAACAAAGGACAGAAAGCCAGCTAAGTGGCACTCCTTTCTACAGAAAGCCCCTCCCTGTAAACAAAGGAATTGGAGAAGACTACATGGTTCTGAATCAAGCAGTAGATGGACTTTAGGGGAAGATATTTTGAACTGTTCAACAGGGATGAATTTAAAGGAAACACACATTCTGTTATTTACTGGTGTTTCAATAGTTAGTCTCTTGATTTGCTATGGCTTCTCAAAAGACAGGGCCCTAGGCAAAAAAAAAAAAAAAAAAAAAAAAAAACTTAGAAAAGAGATTAGAGGAAACACTAGAACTAAAGGTTCAGGACTTTATAGGTCAAAATATGTTAAGTCTAGAGGATAATTTACTAAAGATAGTAAATCAAAATAAGGCAGAGGCAAGACTTGCAGAAGAGAGAAAGAGAGGGAGACAGAGAGAGAGGGAGAGAGACAGAGAGAGAGAGAGAGAGAGAGAGAGAGAGAGAGAGCACATTTACTTGTGGCCAACCTAAAAAACATCCTAAAGATTTATCTGGAAGATATGCTCCAATAATCTTTTTTAAAACAGAGAGAACTTGTCCTGCATGGTCAGTTCTGGGCTGTGGCTCTAACTGTTCACATTTTACAGTAGATTCATGTTCATTGGTAGCTTTTATTAAGAACTGAGCATGTATACACTAGCAAGAATTTGCTGAAAGGACCCAGATATAGCTGTCTCTTGTGAGACTATGCCGGGGCCTAGCAAACACAGAAGTGGATGCTCACAGTCAGCTAGTGGATGGATCACAGGGCTCCCAATGGAGGAGCTAGAGAAAGTACCCAAGGAGCTAAAGGGATCTGCAACCCTATAGGTGGAACAACATTGTGAACTAACCAGTACCCCGGAGCTCTTGACTCTAGCTGCATATGTATCAAAAGATGGCCTAGTCGGCCATCACTGGAAAGAGAGGCCCATTGGACATGCAAACTTTATATGCCCCAGTACAGGGGAATGCCAGGGCCAAAAAATGGGAATGGGTGGGTAGGGAACTCGGGGGGAGGGTATGGGGGACTTTTGGGATAGCATTGGAAATGTAATTGAGGAAAATATGTAATAAAAATATTGAAAAATTAAATTGCTAAGGAAAAATTGTTTATCTCCTATTGCTAAGGATGTTGCTAAATCTTATTTATGGATTATGACAAATGGATAGAAGATACTTTTAAAGGAAAATTACCAATGTATACATTTGCACCCCAATTTAAAATGAAATGTTATTCATATTTGCATGATAATTACATATTAAAATGATAAAATGCAAAACATTAAAAAAAAAAGAACTGAGCATGGAAGACTATGAGAAAATGGATCATCATGCCAGCTATAGTATCCCTGAGGCTATAGCTAATGGAAATGATGCTGCCATTTAAAGCCTTATTGTTATCTAGTGCTAATGTTCTGTATTTACAACCACAAGACAAGGACTCAGCCTATAGTCCTTCAATAGACTGAAGAGTAAAGAATTTATGATACATGTCATATACTATACTTATGAAATAAATTATTACTCATACATAACAATAAGATGAAATTCTGTCATATGCATAAATGTATGAAGCTAAGGGCTAAGTTAAATAAGCCAGAACAAATGCCATGTGTGATCTCATATTTTGAAAATTACAGTAGAATTGTGATTAATAATGATTTGGATTAACAGTGATTGGGAAAGGTTTTACGGGAAGAACAGATGACAATTCAAGAAGAGTGGATAGATGAGTATTCTGTTCAATACATACTCTATTCATATGCAGGAACACCACACTAGACACCATTAGTATATGTAATTATCCTGAAATAATCAAGTATTTATGAATGAAAGCCATTGCTGCTGTGAAAGTTTGAGATTGGTTTTACGCATGTGGTTGTAAAAGAAGGGACCAGGAAAGACTACTGAACAGAGAAAAGAGAGTACTGGGGAAGTCCAGTCAATGAGACAAAGGCAAGAGATTAGGAATCTTCTCCAGCAAAAAAACCCAAGGAAGAGTTATATATGGAGATACCAGGGAGAGTGAGCTTTCAAACAAGAGGAAAACAAAGTAAAAAATCATGTAAAACTGACCCTCAAGAGATGTGAGGCCCCGGGTAGGAGAAATGCCTGGCAGTGTGTGGAGTAGGACATCCTCTTGGAGACAGGGGGAAGGGGGAATGGGATGAGGAACTGTTAGTTGAGCAGCTACAAGGGGGTTAATGACTGCATTTAAAAAAAAAAGAGTAATTAAAAACTACAATTTTCCCATCTTACCTTCTTCATGTCTTCAAAGCTTATGAACATTATATTGAAATCATGTCTGTGTTCATACCAGCCTCTTATGTGGTCAAACCAAAGGTTTCTTTCCACTGCAATGAAAGGTAATGAGTAAGAATGGTGAGCTGTGTGTGCCTGTAGGAAACAACAAACTTGACCCTCTTTTCTGTGAATGTTCAGAAATAAAACAGAGTTGTTGCAGTGGGCATCTGTATCACTATTTAAAATGTTTAGTGTTTTGGGGAACAGTTAGCTGACGTTTGTCAAAATCCCCTATATAAAGTAACCAAAAGTAGGAAGGAAGCAATACCCAAGAGCCCAAGGCTGAAGATGGCTTTACTAATACAAAATCCAAATAACATATGTCTATGCTTATGTTTCATTTTCCTCCATGTCTCTATTTCTCCTCTTGTTTGATAAGATATCTGAGCAACAATGTTCACTGTGTATGGTGGCACAAAATATGACCATCATCTTACAAATGATTGGGACACTGGCTCCACACTCAATGAACCTCTTGCATTAATTATTCCTCCTAAGTAGTGGAATGAACAATTCTTCAGTTGAATTTAAATCCTTACACAGGCCCATGAAAAACATACACTCTTCCTCAAAATTCACTGGGCCAGAATGGTTCACTCTATGGTTATCTCTAGCTGGAAGTAATTTATAGAATAGCTATAAACAAAATACTTCCTTTGTGACCTTGACAATCCAATGGTGTACAAAGTTAGAACAGTTATTCTATTGGAGGCAGATGGATTTGACATAAAATTGTCACTCAAGATGAATTGTTTGGGGTTTGTTTTTTGTTTGTTCATTTGTTTGTCATTATTGTTTTTATTTCTTCTTTTCATTTTCCTTTCTCAGAATTGAAACATGAATTTTCATTTCATTGGCATGTTCCATTTCCTTAAATTGTGTTCTGTAAGTTTGAAACTTTGGCTAACTAGAAGCTTTGGTGTAATTCATTTATATCCAGTTAAAAGGATGAATACTTACAGTTTCCACTTAGAAATCTTTGCATAAAATTTTCCAGACTATCTGAACCTTTGAGTACAGCCATCAAATTTGAGAAATGAAAAAGGGAGATCAAAACATCCTTAGGATTCCTGTAGACATAAATAATCTGTAGACACAATTATGAAATCATTTCGTTTAACAATCCTTGGTTAGGCTTATAAATTTAAAAAACAATTTACACTATTTGATTATGACAAAAAGCATAATTATTTCTTCCAGTCTTTCAGCTGTGCAAAGGCAAGTGGTTATTTTGTCGTTTTGGTATTACAACCAATATTCTAACAAACAGCTTTTCTCAATGGCATTTCATACATGTCCACAAAATGTATCTAAGTTCTCAAGAAGTGATATTATTTACAGTTCATAAATATGGAAAGTTAATTTATATTATATGATCAAAATATATTGTATTCCATTTTTGAAAAGAAAATTAATTTCTCATGTGATAGTAAATGTACAACTAGGGCAATGTAGGAGATAATTAAAAAAACAATAATCAGATCAATATACATTTTTCCTTCATAACTTTCAAAAATAACATATGCAGATTAAACATATAAGTAGTATAAAAACCCACACACAAAATGATAATCTTGTCTGTCTACAATCCTAGAATCTGGGAGATTAGGACAGGAAGAGAAGCTCATGCCAGCCTTGGCTACACAGAGTATCACCAGAAAAAAAGGAGGTGAGGAAGGAAAAGAATAAGAAAGAAATACAAAACCCAAAAACCATATATCTACCCCTAAAGCAAGGAAATATATATTAAATACGAATTTATTTGAAGGAAAAACAATGTTTGATAACACTAAAATTAAGAATGTATCTTTTAGATTTTCCTATGTTGGGGTAGGTTAGTACCTATGAGAGGGCCTTCTGTTCTCAGAAAAGAAGGGAGGGGAGGGCTAAGGAAAGTGTGAGTGAGAGGAGAGGGGGGACTGCAGTGAACAAATAGATGAATTAAGAAACAAAAAAAAGAATGTTGCTAATCAAAACATATATGAAAAGCAATGTGGATGAGCTGAAATAGATTAAATTCTAGAAGTAATGCAAAGAAAACTGATAAAAAATGTAACAAAATGTTGGTCATTAGACAGAGCCTTTTCACAGAATGAAAAACAATTATGGACAATAAATATCAAACATGATTATTCTAATTATGAGTATGCAAATAAAGGTCTACTTGAGACACATTTTATTAGATGCCATGTTGATAAACATTTAAAACTCTGATAAAAACTCTTTCAAACATTAAATTGAGATAATGATAAATCTACTTTCTTCAGAGGAAAAAGCTGAGTACTCTGGTACTTGTGGTTATTGATAGCAGTTGCATTATAACAGTAGAATACTGAAATAACCTAATTATACAGTACTTAGAAAAGTCATTTTTGTGAGTACAGCAAGTGGCTAAGTTCTGTGACATACTTTGGCTTTTTTGTCCTTGAGACCTTTTGGTACTAAGTAATATGGAAGGTGGGAAGTGAAGATTCGAGGGGATGGCATTTTGGCATAGTCTAATTTTTGAATATTGTACTCAAGGGATGGTATTCTATCTAATGTTGTGATGTTTTCAGTTCCATTCCGGTGACCCTCAAAACAAATCAAGCAGAGGATCTGTTGAGTCCAGATGGTACCTGTTAAAATAGAGAATAATGCTGTTTTCAATCCTGAAGTAGGTTTTAATAATGAATATTAATAGTAATGCCATCTATCTTCAATATAATTTGGTTCTTTGTCCTTCTTTGCACTTTAAGCATGCTTCAATATGCCCAGTGTTATTCCCTGTTGTCTGTATTTATACCCAAGTACTTAAGGCTCAAATCAATGACTTCATTCCATTTTCTTGTGAATGGAGGTAGTGTTTTAGGAGTGATGATTCAGATTATTCTTGTAGTGTCTGTGTATTCCATTTTTCATGGGGAGTACTTGTGGTAATGTTTAGCTGTTATTTGTATAACATTTGCTGATATTCACCAGCAAAGTGCAACATCACTACATATGAATAGAGTGTAATAAGATCAGATCAGGCCAGGGTAAGTGGTGCTTCTCTCTTACTACATCTTTTTTTCTTTGTCATTTTTAAATATTTGAGCCTTCTACAATATTTTTCTTGATTTTCATAAAAGATATATCAGGTTACTTAATGCCACTTTATTGTTGTTCATGAGACATTTCATTTCTTTCTTTTTTGTTTTTGTTTTTGTTTTTGTGTGTAGCCCTGGCTGTCCTGGAACTCACTCTGTAGACTAGGCTGGCCTTGAACTCAGAAATCTGCGTGCCTCTGCCTCCCGAGTGCTGGGATTAAAGGCATGTGCCACCACACCCAGCAACATTTCATTTCTTAAGTTACTTCATTAGTTGTTTGCCTATAGTAAAACTATTAGAATCAAATATTTCCAGTTTCCACTCCTTCACTTTCTTTGCATGCTCAAGCACTTCTCTGGCATATTCCAAGCAACAGATCAGAACACAGATGTTGAAAGAGGACACTAAAGATTTCAGTGTTCTTACTAATATTTGGTTTCTTAATCATTAGAGTCAAGTCACACCGTGGAAAGATATTGGTAAGGTTGTTATTTATTATTTATAATTTATTTATAATATAAATTTAGTTATCTTAAACAAAATTTATTTACAGTATTTAATCTATTTCATTAAGTTTATTTTATTAAATAAAATATATATAAATAATACATTTATTATAAATTTATAATTTATTATGGTGTATTTATTATTTTTCATGGTTATTCAAAATAATTCACTGGGTTCATAATAAAATTATTTATTTGATTATTTATTTATTAATTATTTACTCATTATCTATTAATGACTATCCAAGATAATTCAGTGGTGGCAGTGTTGACTTGATTGTAAGTTATGCCATCAGTCTCCAGAGCTTGTTACAATGAATGTGTCTTATATCCTGGGTTGTACAATATGAACACTTATTGTTCATCTCAATCTTACCAAGAACCTAGGAATCCTCCCCGTTCAAGATTTCTTTCTTTCGTTCGTTCTTTCTTTCTTTCTTTCTTTCTTTCTTTATTTCTTCCTTCCTTCCTTTCTTCCTTCGTTCCTTCCTTCCTTTCTTTCTTTCTCTCTTTTGTTTGTTCGTTCCTTCTTTCTTTCTTTCTTTTTCTTTTTCTTTTTTTTTTTTTTTTGAGAATTTGAAGTGAATTACAGTTCTCTCAGAAATCTTGTCAACAAAATTAAATGTATTGGAAATTGAATCATTGTTTGAGAAAAAAAAATGCCTCTAAATAATAAAGCATGTGTCTCTTGTAGAAAAAGGTTTTGTACTATTTCAGTCTTGTTCAACAGGCTAAGGCATTCATCATCATTTACAAATTAGTTGCTATTGCCTACAAACTTTTTTCCCTGTATTTTTCCACAAGAAATTAAAATATAAGCATAGAAATATATGATATAGAGTCTTACATTTGATTTAATCTCTCTTTGACCATAACTTATTCTAAAACTTAGAGTGCAGCAGCACCTGATATTGGTTTTCTTATGTGATTTGGAGTTAGCATGGAGACAAATCTTTGTGCATGTGTGTGAGGAGTTATCTCTATTAGGTTCATCCACTTGGGCTTCCTGACTGAAGATAGAAAGTGACAAGCTTCTGCCAGTGTGATATCTTTGACTTGATGAGGTCTTTCATTTTTAAATGAGGAAAGAAACTAAAACAGTTTAATTGACATCACCATGTGGAGACTATATATGGACTTATCCAACCAACACAAAAGACCAGCATAATATGTCCTAATATGACACTTACCAGACTTTGGATATGTGACTATAAAGATGTCATCATCCCGAATTTCATAATCTTCCATATTTTTCACTGTCTCCATATTAACTAAAGCACTGAGAAAAAAATGGCCTTTGAATTTAAAAGTATGTCCATCTTCATTGTCCATAATTAGTCACCTAAAAGTAAAAATATAAAATTTTCTTTACAATCTTAGTAGTTTATAATAGTAAATAATAATTACTGAGTGGCCTACATGGGACAAGCACCACTGAAATGTCCCTCATGTATTAATACTTACTGTAATAAATATATTATGTATACAAATTTATTTAAATTCATAATAGTATTATATTACTATGTTTCTACTGACACTTTATGAGATATGAGAAAATAAAGACAACATCAAGGTAGAAATATTTTTCTATGATTAGATATGAGAAAAAGTGATCCTTACCCTAAACATACAGATGCAGAATCTAGGGTACAGAAGATACAGCCAAGTTATTCAAGGTTATCCAGATGGTTAACTTAAAAAGACAATAAAAATTTGGCATGGCATTCAGGTTTATAATGAAGGAGTTTTTTTGTATATTATACTTTTATTCCTTATACTTTTGTTATAAAAATAAGAAAATCTGTAAGGAATATGATTCAATTCTTCTATTCCTACAGTACAAATCACCTTCTATCTCTGGGTGTTTCTTCTAAACTTGGTATCTGAAAGACCATTTCTAATTAAAAAAATAAATCTTACCTGAATAAAACTTATGGTCTTTAGTGACATCATTCTTCTATGGCCACAAACATTGTATGAAAATGTTAATAAAGGTAATATAATTTTGAACAGAGGTATATAAAATAAAAAATGTGTGGCAACATTTGTTTAATTGTGATACAGGTTACCATGTATCCACCTGGCACTTTCATGCACACTTCTTTGAAGGGATCCCATTTCCCATGCTCCCTGAACGTGTCTACCCTCAAAATTTTCCTTATATTTCATAAATACATTGCTGACCTAATGTCTTTCTTTCTTAACCATCATTTTCCCTCTTTTTGTACTTTTTTCTAGTTTCATTAGTAATGTTCAAATTCCCATATAAATACATATATGTAAAATCTGGAAACTAGGATCTGCATATAGTAGAGAACCAGTGATAATTTTTCTTGGTGAGCTTAAGTTTCTCCATTTAATATAATATTTTCTAGCTTTATCCATTTTTTTCTAATTTCATAGTATCATTTTTATCCATTCATTGGTAGGTAAATATTAAGCCTGATTCCATTTCCTTCTTACTGTGAATATACAATCAATGATGATGATGATGGTGATGATGATGGTGGTGGTAGTGGTGGTGATGGTGATGGTGATGGTGATAGCATTCAAGTTCCTTTAAAGGAAATAATTTCTGTGTGGTCACGATAATAAAATCTCTGACCTGGGTGGAGATCTAACATTATAATTAGGCAGTACAATGACTTGACTGGAATAACCTAGGAAGGCTGTCTTACCTTAATCCATATTAAAGAAATTGAGGAATAGTTGGCTATTATTGAGATAGTGTACTTATCATCCCCAGAATCCCAGCTCTCTAGTTCTGTCCCTATAAGCTACTACATGTTTGATCTTAAATTCTTTTATTACTGAGACAAAGACTCCCTAGAGGCGACTCTGATTTCCCCAGTAACATGTGTGACTCTGGTGGAATCCCAAAATCTTTTGTAAACCATGAATACAAGTATCTGTTTAACAAGATATAGATTCTCTTGGGCATATGTGTAAGAGGAGTAGAGTTGGCTGATCCTGATTCCACAGTCCCTTCATCAGCTTACACTCCCACTAATAGTTAATAAAGTTTCCTCCTGTTCCTCATCCTTGCCAGTGTTAGTCGTAATAAGGTAAAAGTAGAAAGAAGGAAAGAGGAAAGTGGAAGTGAACACAAAATGGACTGCTGTACTCTCCACAAAGTAACACAGGAATTGCAGGAAATGATCCATCTGTGATCTAGGTCATGATAGGAAAATATAGTTTCTGTAGCAAAGAACAAACAAGCAAACGATCAGAAGAAACTTCAAAACAAACTTCAGAATCTGTTCCAAGGGGCTCAGATTCAGTGAAGGATTAGCACATTCCAGTTGAGTGCTACTGCTGGGAGTTAGAACCACAGCACAAAAACCAAGAGAAAGCCTCAGAATATTTGTACCACACTTTAAATAACAGTATATTTTAAGGAGAGATAGGGGGCAGATAGAGAGACAGAGATGCACAGAGAGACACAGAGAGAGACAGATACAGAGACAGAGACAGACAGAAACAGAGACAGGCAGACACAGAGACAGGCAGACACAGAGGCAGGCAGACCCATAGACAAAGACAAATATGGAGAGACAGACACAGAGAGATGGAGACAGACAGAAAGAGAGAGACACAGAGACAAGATGTAGGTACTATTTATGGCATAGGATAAGGCAGTGCTAGTAAATGTTAACAGAGGATTGACAAAAAGTCATTTTAGGAAAAAGCTTGCTGACTTGGAGGTTAGGCAGCCCTACAGGCAAAGATTTCTTTATTCATGGCTTATCCTGGGAGTCAGGGGGAAGAGCCTTGTGATTATATTCTTATCATTTGACCTATAGAATAGTTTTATGTTGAAAAGAAAACCTTTGAGTCAGAATGTAGCAATGCTCTTTGATATGAATATCTGGTCTGAGTCATAGTTAGTGGTAGACAATTTAGAGCCATGCAAGAGACATGTTGGAAACACGAGACCTTAATAGTCAGTTTATGTTTAGACAACAGAGTACAGATATAAATATACCGTGGGTCAAAATAGATAGTGCTGGACATCTTGGAGTTAATGAGTGAGTACAAACCAAATGACTCCAGGAACTTGTAAACAGCGATAAAAGCTGTAATACAATTACATGGAAAACTGACATGCATGTGTGATTCTGTATAAATATGTTTTTAAGAAGCCTGAGCCTTCATCTTCTCCTTTCTTGATGACAGTCAACCTGTGCTCATCTGTAGTCTTGGGTGTATACCTCCAAAGGCTTGAGTGCCAGTAAGTATGTGTAATTTGCCCATGGCTACTTACATATTCCTCTAAATCATGAAGGACCATGACTGCCTTTCTTTCTGGGCATGAAAAATGGACCTTTAAGGAGCATGTGCACAACACATTGCTTATTACACAGTTTTAATTTAGTGTATCAACTTTGCTCTGTCTTGCTACTTCTCTCGTTATTGGTGTTTTGGCTTTGTATTAATAGATTTTCTTAAAGAACATAGTTTGGCCTGGGTGTGGGAGTATGCTTTAGCATACTAACTATTACATCATATTTAGCATACTATTATATTATCTGGGTCACGAATGACTCAAAAAACTTTACCAGAGACCTCCATCATTGGATACAAATTAACTTAAAAAAAAAAATCATCCCTCCTTCATAAAAGTGATAAATGGGCTGTGAATGAAATCAAGAAAACAGCGAATTTCACAATAAAAATCAATATTAAAAAATAACTAAGTCAATACTTAGAATTTATAAAGAACTTAAAAACTGACCAAATTATGAAATACTATGCGCCCCGCCGCAGGATTTTGGGACTGCTGGTGAGTGGAACACAGCTTCTGCTCCAATCCAATTGCGCGGGACCTGAGACTGCATTAGTTAGGGAAGCAGAAACCGGCCTGAGTAGGGCCACAGGCCTCATCCGGCCGGATCAGTGCCGGGGTAGCGGGAGCGCAGGGTTGCCTGACACCCGCCAGCTACCCACGACCCCCGCCACAGGATTTTGGGACTGCTGGTGAGTGGAACACAGCTTCTGCTCCAATCCAATTGCGCGGGACCTGAGACTGCATTAGTTAGGGAAGCAGAAACCGGCCTGAGTAGGGCCACAGGCCTCATCCAGCCGGATCAGTGCCGGGGTAGCGGGAGCGCAGGGTTGCCTGACACCCGCCAGCTACCCACGACCCCCGCCGCAGGATTTTGGGACTGCTGGTGAGTGGAACATAGCTTCTGCTCCAGTCCAATCACGCGGGACCTGAGACTGCTCTGGTTGGGGAGAGAGAAATCCGGCCTACATAGGGCCACAACCCTCTTCCTGTCAGAAAAGCACCTGGGCAGCTGGGGCGCAGAGTCGGCTGACACTCACCAGCTACCCACAACACCCACCACAGGATCTTAAGACTTCAGGAGAGTGGAACACAGCTTCTGCTCCAATCCAATTGCACGCGGGACCAGAGACTGCATTAGTTAGGGAAGCAGAAAAACGGCCTGAGTAGGACCACAGGCCTCTTCCGGCTGGACCAGCACCGGGGTACCATCAGCTACCCACGACCCCCGCCGCAGGATTTAGAGACTGCTGGTGAGTGGAACACAGCTTCTGCTCCAATCTTTAAACAGTGACAACGATAACAACTAACCCCAGAGATTACCAGATGGCGAAAGGTAAACGTAATAATCTTACTAACAGAAACCAAGACCACCCACCATCATCAGAACCCAGCACCCCCACTTCGCCCAGTCCAGGGCACCCCAACACACCAGAAAAGTTAGACACGGATTTAGAAGCATATCTCCTGATGATGATAGAGGACTTCAAGAAGGACGTTAATAACACACTTAAAGAAATGCAGGAGAACACTGCTAAACAGGCAGAAGACAATAAAGAGGAAGCACAAAAATCCCTTAAAGAATTTCAGGAGAACACTGCTAAAGAGTTACAAATCCTTAAAGAAAAACACGATAACATAATCAAACAGGTAGAAGTCCTTACAGAAAAACAGGAAAACACATCCAAACAGATGATGGAAATGAACAAAACCATACTAGACCTAAAAAGGGAAGTAGACACAATAAAGAAAACCCAAAATGAGGCAACACTGGAGATAGAAACCCTAGGAAAGAAATCTGGAACCATAGATACGAGCATCAGCAACAGAACACAAGAGATGGAAGAGAGAATCTCAGGTGCAGAAGACTCCATAGAGAACATCGGCACAACAATCAAGGAAAATGTAAAATGCAAAAAGATCCTAACTCAAAACATCCAAGAAATACAGGACGCAATGAGAAGACCAAACCTACGGATAATAGGAGTGGATGAGAATGAAGATTTTCAACTCAAAGGACCAGCAAACATCTTCAACAAAATTATAGAAGAAAACTTCCCAAATCTAAAGAAAGAGATGCCCATGAACATACAAGAAGCCTACAGAACTCCAAATAGACTGGACCAGAAAAGAAATACCTCCCGACACATAATAATCAGAGCAACAAATGCTCTAAATAAAGATAGAATACTAAAAGCAGTAAGAGAAAAAGGCCAAGTAACATATAAAGGCAAGCCTATCAGAATTACACCAGATTTTTCACCAGAGACAATGAAAGCCAGAAGATCCTGGACGGATGTTATACAGACACTAAAAGAACACAAATTCCAGCCCAGGCTACTATACCCAGCCAAACTCTCAATTAACATAGATGGAGAAACCAAAGTATTCCACGACAAAACCAAATTCACACATTATCTCTCCACGAATCCAGCCCTTCAAAGGATAATAACAGAAAAAAACCAATACAAGGACAGGAACCACGCCCTAGAAACAACAAGAAGGTAATCCCTCAACAAACCTAAAAGAAGACAGCCACAAGAACAAAATGCCAACTTTAACAACAAAAATAACAGGAAACAACAATTACTTTTCCTTAATATCTCTTAATATCAATGGACTCAACTCCCCGATAAAAAGACATAGACTAACAAACTGGCTACACAAACAAGACCCAACATTTTGCTGCTTACAGGAAACTCATCTCAGAGAAAAGGATAGACACTACCTCAGAATGAAAGGCTGGAAAACAATTTTCCAAGCAAATGGCATGAAGAAACAAGCTGGAGTAGCCATTCTAATATCTGATAAGATTGACTTCCAACCCAAAGTCATTAAAAAAGACAGGGAGGGACACTTCATACTCATCAAAGGTAAAATCCTCCAAGAGGAACTATCAATCCTGAATATCTATGCTCCAAATACAAAGGCAGCCACATTCATTAAAGAAACTTTAGTAAAGCTCAAAGCACACATTGCACCTCATACAATAATAGTGGGAGACTTCAACACACCACTTTCACCAATGGACAGATCATGGAAACAGAAACTAAACAGGGACACAGTGAAACTAAGAGATATTATGAATCAAATGGATCTGGCAGATATCTACAGAACATTCTATCCTAAAACAAAAGGATATACCTTCTTCTCAGCACCTCATGGTACCTTCTCCAAAATTGACCACATAATTGGTCACAAAACAGGCCTCAACAGATATAAAAATATTGAAATTGTCCCATGCATCCTATCAGATCACCATGGACTAAGGCTGATCTTCAATAACAGAATAAATAATAGAAAGCCAACCTTCACGTGGAAACTGAACAACACTCTTCTCAATGATACCTTGGTCAAGGAAGGAATAAAGAAAGAAATTAAGGACTTTTTAGAGTTCAATGAAAATGAAGCCACAACATACCCAAACCTATGGGACGCAATGAAAGCATTTCTAAGAGGAAAACTCATAGCTCTGAGTGCCTCCAAAAGGAAACTAGAGAGAGCACACATTAGCAGCTTGACACCACACCTAAAAGCACTAGAACAAAAGGAAGCAAATTCACCCAAGAGGAGTAGACAGCAGGAAATAATCAAACTCAGGGGTGAAATCAACCAAGTGGAAACAAGAAAAACTATTCAAAGAATCAACCAATCAAGGAGCTGGTTCTTTGAGAAAATCAACAAGATAGATAAACCCTTAGCCAGACTCACTAGAGGGCACAGGGAAAGCATCCTAATTAACAAAATCAGAAATGAAAAAGGAGACATAACAACAGATGCTGAAGACATCCAAAACACCATCAGATCCTTCTACCAAAGGCTATACTCAACAAAACTGGAGAACCTGGATGAAATGGAGAAGTTCCTAGACAGATACCAGGTACCAAAGTTGAATCAAGATCAGTTAATGATCTAAACAGCCCTATATCCCCCAAAGAAATAGAAGCAGTCATTAATAGTCTCCCAACTAAAAAAAGCCCAGGACCAGATGGGTTTAGTGCAGAGTTCTATCAGACCTTCAAAGAAGATCTAATCCCAGTTCTTCACAAACTATTCCACAAAATAGAAACAGAAGGTACTCTACCCAACTCATTCTATGAAGCCACAATTACTCTGAAACCTAAACCACAAAAAGACCCAACAAAGATAGAAAACTTCAGACCAATATCCCTTATGAATATTGATGCAAAAATCCTCAATAAAGTTCTTGCTAACCGAATCCAAGAACACATCAAAACAATCATCCATCCTGACCAAGTAGGTTTCATCCCAGGGATGCAGGGATGGTTCAATATACGGAAATCCATCAACGTAATCCAGTATATAAACAAACTCAAAGACAAAAACCACATGGTCATCTCCTTAGATGCGGAAAAAGCATTTGACAAGATCCAACACCCATTCATGATAAAAGTCTTGGAAAGATCAGGAATTCAAGGCCCATACCTAAACATGATAAAAGCAATCTACAGCAAACCAGTAGCCAACATCAAAGTAAATGGTGAGAAGCTTGAAGCAATCCCTCTAAAATCAGGGACTAGACAAGGCTGTCCACTTTCTCCATACCTATTCAACATTGTACTTGAAGTCCTAGCCAGAGCAATTCGACAACAAAAGGAGATCAAAGGGATACAAATTGGAAAAGATGAAGTCAAAATATCACTTTTTGCAGATGATATGATAGTATATATAAGGGACCCTAAAAATTCCACCAGAGAACTCCTAAGCCTGATAAACAGCTTCGGTGAAGTAGCTGGATATAAAATTAACTCAAACAAATCAATGGCCTTTCTCTACACAAAGAATAAACAGGCTGAGAAAGAAATTAGGGAAACAACACCCTTCTCAATAGTCACAAATAATATAAAATATCTTGGCGTGACTCTAACTAAGGAAGTGAAAGATCTGTATAATAAAAACTTCAAGTCTCTGAAGAAAGAAATTATAGAAGATCTCAGAAGATGGAAAGATCTCCCATGCTCATGGATTGGCAGGATCAACATTGTAAAAATGGCTATCTTGCCAAAAGCAATCTACAGATTCAATGCAATCCCCATCAAAATTCCAAATCAATTCTTCAACGAATTAGAAAGTGCAATCTGCAAATTCATCTGGAATAACAAAAAACCTAGGATAGCAAAAACTCTTCTCAAGGATAAAAGAACCTCTGGTGGAATCACCATGCCGGACCTAAAGCTCTACTACAGAGCAATTGTGATAAAAACTGCATGGTACTGGTATAGTGACAGACAAATAGACCAATGGAATAGAATTGAAGACCCAGAAATGAACCCACACACCTATGGTCACTTGATCTTCGACAAGGGAGCTAAAAACATCCAGTGGAAGAAAGACAGCATTTTCAACAAATGGTGCTGGCACAACTGGTTGTTAACATGTAGAAGAATGCGAATCGATCCATTCCTATCTCCTTGTACTAAGGTCAAGTCTAAGTGGATCAAGGAACTTCACATAAAACCAGAGACACTGAAACTTATAGAGGAGAAAGTGGGGAAAAGCCTTGAAGATATGGGCACAGGGGAAAAATTCCTGAATAGAACAGTAATGGCTTGTGCTGTAAGATCGAGAATTGACAAGTGGGACCTCATGAAACTACAAAGCTTCTGCAAGGCTAAAGACACCATCAATAAGACAAAAAAACCACCAACAGATTGGGAAAGGATCTTCACCTATCCTAAATCAGATAAGGGACTAATATCCAATATATATAAAGAACTCAAGAAGGTGGACTCCAGAAAGTCAAATAACCCCATTAAAAAATGGGGCTCAGAATTGAACAAAGAATTCTCACCTGAGGAATACCGAATGGCAGAGAAGCACCTGAAAAAATGTTCAACATCCTTAATCATCAGGGAAATGCAAATCAAAACAACCCTGAGATTCCACCTCACACCAGTCAGAATGGCTAAGATCAAAAATTCAGGTGACAGCAGATGCTGGCGAGGATGTGGAGAAAGAGGAACACTCCTCCATTGTTGGTGGGATTGCAAGCTTGTACAACCACTCTGGAAATCAGTCTGGCGGTTCCTCAGAAAATTGGACATAGTACTACCGGAGGATCCAGCAATACCTCTCCTGGGCATATATCCAGAAGATGTCCCAACCGGTAAAAAGGACACATGCTCCACTATGTTCATAGCAGCCCTATTTATAATAGCCAGAAGCTGGAAAGAACCCAGATGTCCCTCAACAGAGGAATGGATACAGAAATTATGGTACATTTACACAATGGAGTACTACTCAGCTATTAAAAAGAATGAATTTATGAAATTCCTAGCCAAATGGATGGACCTGGAGGGCATCATCTTGAGTGAAGTAACACAATCACAAAAGAACTCACACAATATGTATTCATTGATAAGTGGATATTAGCCCAAAACTTAGGATACCCAAGATATAAGATACAATTTGATAAACGCATGAAACTCAAGAAGAATGAAGACCAAAGTGTGGACACTGTGCACCTTCTTAGAATTGGGAACAAAACACCCATGGAAGGAGTTACAGAGACAAAGTTCGTAGCTGTGATGAAAGGATGGACCATTTAGAGACTGCTGTATCCAGGGATCCGTCCCATAATCAGCTTCTAAACGCTGACACCATTGCATACACTAGCAAGATTTTGCTGAAAGGACCCAAATATAGCTGTCTCTTGTGAGATGATCCCGGGGCCTAGCAAACACAGGAGTGGATGTTCACAGTCAGCTATTGGATGTATCACAGGGCTCCCAATGGAGAAGCTAGAGAAAGTACCCAAGGAGCTAAAGGGATCTGCAACCCTATTGTTGGAACAACATAATGTACTAACCAGAACCCTGGAGCTCTTGTCTCTAGCTGCATATGTATCGAAAGATGGCCTAGTCGGCCATCAATGGAAAGAGAGGCCCATTGGACTTGCAAACTTTATATGCCCCAATATAGGGGAATGCCAGGGCCAAAAGAATGTGAATGGGTGGGTAGGGAAGTGGGGGGCGCTATGGGGGACTTTTGGGATAGTATTGGAAATGTAATTGAGGAAAATATGTAATTAAAAAAAAAAAATACTATGCATTTCTCCTCCAGCACTTCACACACACACACACAGTTTTCTGTATCAGAAAAATCTAGGATCCATAAGTTTTAGAAACCATAAATATATAATAGTTTCATTTCACTAGTCTAGTTCTAAATTGCATGGAGATGAATGTGTTCAGTGTGAATGATATACTAATGTGTGAGTGATATTGTCTTTATGAATCCTGGTACAATATGCCAATTAACACAAAATGGCCTAACCAATAGCAAGTATAAGGAAAATTAGGATTAACAACCCATATTATATGTACTAACTTAGTAATATGAAGTATATATTATCATAAAGCATATTAATAGGGACAGACTAGAAAGAAATGTAGTAAATATAAAAAAAATCAACTGAAAATATGTTATACAATTGACTAAATTAGATAAGATTTAGGTATTAGTAATTACTTGTAAAATTTCAAATAACAATCTTAGAGAACAAAATATTTAAATATTAGCTAAACTTTTCTCTTAATTATTAGCTTTTAATTGAAATTCAAAAATAAATAAAGTAGTTAAGCTAATTCTGTAAATTTACTCTCCTTCAGAATCACACATACATACACACATGTGTGTGTGTGTGTATGTGTGTGTGTGTGTGAGAGAGAGAGAGAGAGAGAGAGAGAGGGAGAGAGAGAGAGAGAGAGAGAGAGAACTTACATCTTTTTTTAAAAGTCAGATTACATGTTTTCAAAACTCAGTTCAGAACTCTGTGTGTGTGTATAGGACCTGCCAGTGAAATCTCTACTTAATGCTTAAATATATAGGAGAATGTCAATGGTCCAATATCATTAGAAGTATATTTTCAGCTGTTTATTACAAAGAAATATCTGTGTACATTAAGAAATTTAATGTGCCCAAATCCAAAAAGAATCTCATTCTGTCCGTGTTACATGCTACCTGAAACGTTTCATTTCTTTTGAACCATCTAACTCACATAAAACCTTAAGAAGGACACATGCTCCACTATGTTCATAGCAGCCTTATTTATAATAGCCAGAAACTGGAAAGAACCCAGATGCCCCTCAACAGAGGAATGGATACAGAAATTATGGTACATTTACACAATGGAGTACTACTCAGCTATTAAAAAGAATGAATTTATGAAATTCCTAGCCAAATGGATGGACCTGGAGGGCATCATCTTGAGTGAGGTAACACAATCACAAAGGAACTCACACAATATGTATTCACTGATAAGTGGATATTAGCCCAAAACTTAGGATACCCAAGATATAAGATACAATTTGCTAAACGCATGAAACTCAAGAAGAATGAAGACCAAAGTGTGGACACTGTGCCCCTTCTTAGAATTGGGAACAAAATACCCATGGAAGGAGTTACAGAGACAAAGTTTGGAGTTGTGATGAAAGGATGGACCATCTAGAGACTGCCATTTCCAGGGATCCATCCCATAATCACCTTCCAAACGCTGACACCATTGCATACACTAGCAAGATTTTGCTGAAAGGACCCAGATATAGCTCTCTCTTGTGAAAATGTGCCGGGGCCTTACAAACACAGAAGTGGATGCTCACTGTCAGCTATTGGATGGATCACAGGGCTCCCAATGGAGAAGCTAGAGAAAGTACCCAAGAAGCTAAAGGGATCTGCAACCCTATAGTTGGAACAACATGATGAACTAACCAGTACCCCGGAACTCTTGTCTCTAGCTGCATATGTATCGAAAGATGGCCTAGTCGGCCAATCACTGGAAAGAGAGGCCCATTGGACTTGCAAACTTGATATGCCCCAATACAGGGGAATGCCAGGGCCAAAAGAATGGGAATGGGTGGGTAGGGAAGTGGGGGGGGGGGTATGGGGGACTTTTGGGATAACATTGGAAATGTAATTGAGGAAAATACGTAATAAAAAAATAAATAAATAAAATGTTAAACAATCAAACCTTGATTTGTATATTAATAGTCATTATTATATCTCAGAGCTCACAATTGCTTAAGATTGTTCATCCCTTGAATGCTATTAATTCTCAAATTTGCAATTGCTTATGCATATACAACACATAAGTAAAAATGCTGGATTTATATCTCAACAGTCTATAAGTCCTACATATAATATGGATTGGATATATAATCTCCTTCTTTATATATTCAAAACAATTATGGCTTAAGATAATATTTTGGTATTATTGGAAAATGTGCATGTCAAATTGTAAAAAAAAAAAATTCTTTTGGTCTTAGTGTCCTCAGTTACTACTTGTTTCCACATAATAGTGTTAATTCTTGAGGTCTTATACTTAATAAATTGCTGCAAATAAATGCTCTTATTCTGAGTTAATAAATAAATTATACACATGTGACTATTAATAACTTTTCAAGCATTCTAGTTACAACTGCTCTTCAAGAGAAACAATTGAAAGTGCAATTAGTCACTGCCCATGTTACATTAATACTGAATATAACAGTCAAGTATTTGAGATGTGTTGTCAATAAATTATTAATTCTCAAGGACAAGGTATTGTGGAACTTTAAAACTTTAGCTTCTTAAAAGACAAAGAAGGGGGAAATTATATCCCCATAGATATTATTTAATGTATTCCCCTGCACATTATTTAAATCATACTTTTATTTTAGAATTTTGAGATTTGGATGTCAAAGAACTTAATAAATGCCTTATAGTATCTTAAAAGTATCTACTTATTGGCATATGGCTTGATCCTGAACAGCTACCTTATTAGGAAAGGGAAAAGCATAGGTTTTCTTCACAGAATGCTGCAGAAGCATGATGGCTAATTTGTGTGACAAGCTGACAGATAAGTTCGATCATTGCCCTGACCTTAGTGGCAAGGAAGCTGAATTGGGCAAATGTTTTCGACCCATCCTTGCTTGCGATTTTTCCAGTTTGGACAAGCGAAGCTGCCTTGCTTCAAGCTTTTTAACCTTATGGTAAAAAGAACATCAGAGACTGTGTAATTGGACTTAGAAAGATTAGTCATATAAAAGAGTTATGGTGATTCTTCTCTTTCTTTCGATGTGACCGGTTATTCTGACTCAATCTTGGACTGGTCTAGTAATAATTCCAGTATTAGAGAATCCCAGGGAAGATAGCAAAAAATTCTTAATTACTTAACAAAGTTAAACTGGAGCACAACCTCCTCTCCCAGAAAGATTGCAGACTTTCTGCAATTCTCAAGGCCAGCTCCCCCACACTGGGAGCTCTAAGTCTAAGCTTGATTGTTGCTAATTTGCAATTGAATGGAGTACCTGGACTCCCCCCCCCCCCAAAAAAAAAGCTTTGGTACTGTTGCCTTTCACTGTCTCAGCTTTGTTTTTCAAGCAGGTCAGTCAATGCCCTTCAGCCTGACTGCAGCAGGTGTGCATTCCTGCCTCCAATCTTGCAGGTGGCAGTTATTAATCTTCATTCAAGAAGCATTCTAGTACATATTGTGGCTTTTGGTCTGGTTTGGGAATAAAGTTTGCTATGAGGGCCAGACAGTCTAAGACTGACACCCAGATCTCGGAATCATATCAATCTAGACAGAGGTACATGCCAAGAGGCTATGGTTTATTAATAATACACCACAGAGCCGTGTAAAAGATTAGAGGCAAAGGTTAATGTCTTAGAAGTAGTAGTCTTAACAATAGGGCAGGACATAGCATATATTAGGGCTAGAAAGGCAGAAATTTCAGATATTAGCAATAGGCACTTGGACACTTGGAACATTTAGGAATTGGCCAGAGATATAAAAAAAAAACAAACAACCTAAGTGCATTAAATCCCCTGGATTGGGTTCAATATATATTCCTACTTGCTATTATTATTGGCATTATTTTATTAGTAAATCGTTGTGTTTCCACTCATCTTTAGAGCACTCCTGAGATCTGTAGCTATGATGAGACAGAACATTCCGGAACTTCTGCAGAAATATAAGAAAGAGAGAGAGTGCTATGCACAAGCCAGTGAAGTTTGCTTGGCAGGCCAAGAAGCCTGGGAGCACTCACGAGGCAAAGAGTTTCACGAAAACTCACCTCCTGGAACTTTGGCATTCTCATAACCCAGATATTCTTACCGTATTCCCCTGTTAGTCTGGTGTGTGGATCCACGTGCTCTCTTTTAGTATTATCTTATTATAAGTGCCTTTAAGATTGAATTCTGATATAGCTAGCCTTCTCCAGTGTTCCAACATCCTAGAAAGACCTTGAAGCCAACAACTTGGAATTCAGTAGGAATTCAGTAAGGAAGTTACCTATTCAGTATTTAATTAATCATTACAAAAGACAGAGCCAACAGCTCAGGGCTGGTCTGCAAAGTGTTCACTAAAGACAGTAGCCAGTTTTAACCAAACAAGGGTTTACCATGAGAAAAGTTAGGGAATCCCACTGAGACAGGTTTCTTCACTAGGCCCAAAGAAATCAGGCAGAATTATAGAGCATAAATAAATTTTATGCCTCAGTCCAGCTTTTATTTTAATATTAATAACAGGGAGAAAATTGTAACCTCCCTCTTAGCCTGAAGCAGGCTGAACCAGACCTCAACTTTGCTGCCACTAAGGAGATTAACTAGGGTGGAGCCTGCCTCCCTAGATCACTATTGTTCAGCCACTGTCGCTGCTACCTGCTGGGAAGTTGGCCTAGCTATTCCAGAGACTATACATGGTCACCTGCAGCTGGACTCCAAGGATGAATTGGTGGGAATGGGCCTCCCCCTCCATTATAAAGCGTGTCCACCATTAAACATTAGAACCTTGAGCATACTAGTTGTCTTAGTTCCATTATTTCTCAACCCACCTAGGTCCCCTCTTCTCTTTCAGCTCCAGGCTGCCTCCCAGGCTCTAGTCTATTTGGAGTTCTGTTGGCTTCTTGTATGTTCATGGGCATCTCTTTCTTTAGGTTTGGGAAGTTTTCTTCTATAATTTTGTTGAAGATGTTTGCTGGTCCTTTGAGTTGAAAATCCTCATTCTCATCCACTCCTATTATCCGTAGGTTTGGTCTTCTCATTGTGTCCTGTATTTCTTGGATGTTTTGAGTTAGGATCTTTTTGCGTTTTACATTTTCCTTGATTGTTGTGCCAATGTTCTGTATGGAATCTTCTGCACCTGAGATTCGCTCTTCCATCTCTTGTATTCTGTTGCTGATGCTCGTATCTATGGTTCCAGATTTCTTTCCTAGGGTTTCTATCTCCAGTGTTGCCTCATTTTGGGTTTTCTTTATTGTGTCTACTTCCCTTTTTAGGTCTAGTATGGTTTTGTTCATTTCCATCATCTGTTTAGATGTGTTTTCCTGTTTTTCATTAAGGACTTCTACCTGTTTGATTATGTTATCCTGTTTTTCTTTAAGGATTTGTAACTCTTTAGCAGTGTTCTCCTGCAATTCTTTAAGGGATTTTTGTGCTTCCTCTTTACTGTCTTCTACCTGTTTACCAGTGTTCCTTTGTATTTCTTTAAGTGTGTTATAAAAGTCCTTCTTGAAGTCCTCTACCATCATCATGAGATATGCTTTTAGATCCGTGTCTAGCTTTTCCAGTGTGTTGGGGTGCCCTGGACTGGGCGAAGTGGGAGTGCTGGGTTCTGATGATGGTGAGTGGTCTTGGTTTCTGTTAGTAAGATTATTACGTTTACCTTTTGGAATCTGGTAATCTCTGGGGTTAGTTGTTGTCGTTGTCACTGTTTAAAGATTGGAGCAGAAGCTGTGTTTCACTCACCAGCAGTCTCAAAATCCTGTGGCGGGGGTCGTGGGTAGCTGGCGGTACGCCGGAAGAGGCCTGTGGTCCTCCTCAGGCCGGTTTTCTGCTTCCCTAACTAATGCAGTCTCAGGTCCCGCACGCAATTGGATTGGAGCAGAAGCTGTGTTCCACTCTCCAGAAGTCTTAAGATCCTGTGGCTGGTGTTGTGGGTAGCTGGCGAGTGTCAGCCGACCCTGCGCTCTAGCTACCCCGGTGCTTTTCTGACCGGAAGAGGCTTGTGGCCCTACGTAAGCCGGATTTCTGCCTCCCCAACCAAAGCAGTCTCAGGTCCCGCGTGATTGGACTGGAGCAGAAGCTGTGTTCCACTCACTAGCAGTCTCAAAATCCTGTTGCGGGGGTCATGGGTAGTTGGCGGGTGTCAGCCGACCCTGCGCTCTAGCTACACCGGTCCTGGTCTGGCCGGATGAGGCCTGCGGCCCTACTCAGGCCGGTTTCTGCTTCCCTAACTAATGCAGTCTCAGATCCCGCGCGCAATTGGATTGGAGCAGAAGATGTGTTCCACTCACCAGAAGTCTTAAGATCCTGTGGCGGGTGTTGTGGGTAGCTGGCAAGTGTCAGCCAACCCTGCGCCCTAGCTACCCTGGTGCTTTTCTCATATTCAGGATTTCAATGAGCAAATGTTTAATGTTCTGAAAAGATTGATTCTGTAACTACACATTTATTAGAAGTTATTCTTATTATGAGACACCTGTACAAATTAATACTGACAATGCCCTAGCATGCTTCTCTAGTAAATTGAAATTCTGTTGGGTTTTTCTCGTATTACAACATTTAACTACAGAATCATTTACTGATCATCAGCTACTGATAATGGAAATGCCACTAAAGGAAAGGGGCAGCCTATAGACTGGAAGATGGAATGACCATTACTGAGGAAGGACTCACAAAATCACTGAAGCACTATTAGGTATAAGACAAACACCTAGGAAAGCAAAAGGAATTATCTGCTCTAATTCATGATGTATGTCCAATTATATAGCTATATAATTATCAAAATGGAAAGCCACTAGATGGCATATAAATGTCAAAGATATATGGTCATGGGAGGCAAGAATAGAAATGGGAAAACCTAGCAAAAGTTAGCAAAGACATCAAATTTTATCACTAATATAAGAAAGTCAGAAGAAATATTTCTGAAAATAATGAAATAATAGACAAGTTGGCATTATGTTTAACTTAATTATACTAGAATATTAAAATTTGCCATGAAACTATTTCAGAACAGATAGGAAAGAATGATAGATTACACAACCAAAGAACTTGAAACTTTACCCTAACAATAAAAAGTAAGAGGAAATATGGAACCAAATAAAACTGTGATAACTGTTATAAGGAATCTATAGCCAGATGTAGGTTCAAACTTTTAATCCCAGCACTTGGTAGGCAGAAGCAAGCACCTAAGAATTACAGTGATTACCACCAAACCCATACACTATTACAGATGCCAACTAGAGCTTTCTGAAAGAAACCTGATATAGCTGTCTTCTGAGAGGCTCTGCCAGTACCTAACTAATACAGAAACGGATGCTCACAGACATCCATTAGCAGAGCACAGGGCGCCCAATGAGGGATCTAGAGAAAGTAACTTAGGAGCTGAAGGGGTTTGCAGCCACATAGAAGGAACAACCATATGAACTAACCAGTACCCCCCAGAGCTCCCTGGGACTAAACCACCAATCAAAGAAAACATATGTAGGGACTCATGGCTCTAGCTGCATATGTAGCAGAGGATGGCCTAGTCAGTCATTCAATGGGAGGAGAGTCCCTTGGTCCTGTGAAGGTTCTATGCCCCATTATAGGGGAATGCCTGGGCCAGGAAGTGGGAGTGGATAGGTTGGGGAGCAGGGGGAGGGGGGGAGTATAGAGGATTTTGAGACAGGAAACTAGAAAAGGGGATAACATTTGAAATGTAAATAAAGAAAGTATCTAATAAAAGTAAAAAAAATTACTGTGATTTAAATTTAAAAACTGCTTGCAATTGGCCAGATGAAATTTAAAGTGAATTTCCTGTATGATCTAAAAATACACTCAAACCATCAATTTATATATAAAGAGGAAGGGGAATGTAGGCATATTTACCCACACATACTGAAGTATATTTAGTTTCAAATTTTGAAAAGATATTTTTTTAATTTTCAATTGAAAGATAATATTTTTCACTTCCAAAAAACACACCTCTCACCCTGAATTAGGTTGGTGGCAAGCTTTTCCAAAAAAAGCATTCAACTATGGAATCTGGACAAGTGAAACATCTGTAAAAAAAGGAAAAGATGTGGAAGAAAATATGTTCAAAGGAAAAGTAAATTGGCCAAGTGGTATTGCCCACCTCCATTTTGTCTCTGCTGCACTCTACAGGCATAAGTGGCAGATGGGTTTGTGTGACTCCAATTCAATTAAAAATGAAAGCTGGCTTTAGGGTGAAAGCATGGCTCTCTGCTGCTCTAAGCCCACACATGCTCTTAAAGGGAAACCCCAAAATCGTCTCATATCAGAAGACCCCTTGGTATGGGACAGAGGGAAACAAAAAACTAAGGGTTTATTCTAGTGCCACTAATCTCTTAATCTTTTAGTATTAATTTGACTCTAAAACTCTTTTTAAGCTATGAATATTATCTCAAAGTCTATATAAGATTATTGTGAGTATATATATATATATATATATATATATATATATATATATATACATATATATACTTTCTGTTGTGATATCAGTAGTCATACAGAGTACTAGTTCTGTAAATAAGCTTCATCTGGCTTCCTGTGTATTTTTTCAGCTTTGAGTAACTAGGAACAGAGATTGTGTACCATGGATGGACTTAATAGATTGCAGTATTCAAGTCTTTCATAATTCTTCTGAATATGGAATTTAAAATGTTTAAGTTTTCTACCATTCTAATAAATAATGGAGCCCTGTAATGACAAATCTACGTGGATTGTGTTAGTGCTAAACACTGGACAAAACTGCTCCATGCATCTTCTGCTGCCACGTTCTGTAAAAACAATGAAAATAATTGTGTTGATTGCTATGTTCTACCTGAGCAGGACTGCCACTAAGCTGCCAAATATCACGTAAATAACAACTTCTTACTATAATCTGCTCAGTACATTAAAATTGCTGACTGTATAGAAGACTGACAGGAACATTTTACAGAATGTTGAACTAAAACATTACTTACCCTTAATATGACCAAATACAATTAAACTAGATATTGTGGAAACCTTGGCAGAAATAGTCAAGTATTAAAATAGTATTGTGAACAGTTTTACTGTGTTACAGTTAAAATCTTTTTTTTTTAATTTGGACAGAAAGAGGGAAATATTGAGGGGTATTTGATCATACTGTGAATCAAAAAATTATGCTGTTTATTTGAACGAACTGTTTTTAGTTTTGGTATGACTCAGCCTTAGAACACATCTTTAAATGAAGTCAACCATATCTCAATATTTGGATCAAGCATAACCAGTAGAAAATATAGGGAAAAAAAAACAGAGAATAAGAAGAAGTCAGGGCAACAAATAGGTGTACAGGTAGTAAAAGGGAGGAACATTCGATTTAAGCAGTTTTGAGACAGGGTGGTGGAGATCTTCCTGTTGGGATATCTGCTGTGGAAGATAGTAAGCTTGGTGTTTTCTCTGCCTCTCTGAGTTTTAACTCCACTACCTGACTCTGGACTCCTTATTGGTAAAATTAAACATTTAAGATTTTCTTTAAAACAGCAATAAACCAATTAAATAACTAGAAATAATCACATTTATTTATAAATTCCAAGTGGTTAAATAACCTCAAATTGTAAAAGCAAAGCAATAATCTTTATGTCCTTTAACAGAGGAATAGATATGGAAAATGTGGTACATTTACACAACGGAGTACTACTCAGCCATTAAAAACAGTGAATTCATGAAATTCGCAGGAAAATGGATGGAACTTAAGAATGTCACCGTGAGTGAGGTGACTCAGTCACAAAGGAACAAACATGATATGTACACACTGATAAGTGGATATTAACCCAAAATTTCAGAATATCCAAGACTCAATTCACAGACCATATGAAGCCTAAGAAGGAAGGCCAAAATGGAGATGCTTCAGTGCTCATTAGGAGGGTGAACAAAATACTCACAGGAGGAAATATGGAGACAAAGTATGGAGCAGAGTCTGAAGGAAAGGCTACCCAGAGACTGTCACACCTGGGGATCCATTCCATATATAGCCACCAAAACTGGACATTATTGTGGATGCCTGGACGTGCCTGCTGATATGGCTGGGAGTGAAGGAGCTGAGGGGGTTTGCATCCCCATGGAGGGAGCAACAGAGTCAACAGGTCAGACCTCCTGGAGCTCCTGAGGACTAGATCATCAACCAAAAAAATACACATGGAGCAGCCCATGGCATTGGTCACATATGTGTCAGTAGATGGCCTTGTTGGGCATCATTGGGAAGAGAGGTGCTCAGACCTGAGGGTGTTCAATGCCCCAGTGTAGGAGAATGCCAGGGCAGAAGGATGGAAGTGGATAGGTAGCAGAGCACCCTCATAGAGGCAGGGGGGAGTGGGAATGGAATGTATTTCCAAAGGGGAGACCTGGAAAGGGGGAAACATTTGAAATGTAAATAAAGAAAATATCCAAGAAAAAAAAAGGTTAGTTAAATTACAATTTTAGGCTTATGTATTTTTGAAGTTTCTTTTTTATTGATTGTTCTATTCATTTATATACCAAATGATATTCCACTTCCCTGTTACCCCTCTGCAAACCCCAATTTCACCCCCCTTCCTCCTCCACTTTGCTTTTATGAGGATGTTCCTCCACCCACTCACCTATTTCTAACTCTCCTCTCTATCGTCTCTCTAAACTGGGCCATCAAGCCTCTACAGGACCAAGAGCCTCCCCTACCACTGATATCAGATAAGGTCATCCTCTGCTACTTATTCCTTTGTAGCCACGGTTCCCTCCATGTATACACTTTGGGTGGTGGTTTAGTCCCTAGGAATTCTGGGTGGTACATTTAGCTGATATTGTTCTCTCTTATGACATTGCAATCCCCTTCAGCTCCTAGATATTCCATTGTTGTCCACAGGCTCAGTCTGATGACTGACTGTAAACATCTGCATTTGTATTAGTTGGGTCCAGGTAGAACCTCTCAAGGAATAGTCATACTGGCTCCTGTTCACAAGTCCTTCTTGGCAATAGTAATTGTGTGAGAGTATGGTATCTGGAGATGGGATGGATCCCTAGGTTGAGTGGTCTCTTGGCCTTTCCTTCAGTCTCTGTTCCAATTTTGTCCCTGTCTTTCCTTCGTACAGGAACATTTCTGGGCTAAAAATTTTAAGATATATGGTGGCCCATCCCTCAACTGGGGGCCATGCCTATATACTGCAAGAGGAGAATGGGAGCCTCTTGCTTCCCTGAAGTCTGGGACTTTCTGTTACCTCCTTCCAGCCTACTAAGGCTGGCTGTGACCATCTGCTGCCGCTTGAGTGGAGCCACCTGCTGTGCTGCTCTATTAATGTGCCACTACCTGCCTGAGGCCCAACTTGCCAGTGAGCAAACCAGTTCTTGAAAGGAAATAAAACTTGAGACCTGTGATTCATGTAATGTATGTCAAATAGCCCAAAGAGTTGTTTGTGAGCTTTGAAACCTGGGGCTGAAAAAATAGCAAAACAGGCCAGGACATGCCCGGGAAAGACTGTTGTTACATGTTCTGACTGGCCTGGTGCCTCCCTATCTCCCGCCCTTCTGATGGTCTGTTGATGTTTAAATGGACCAATCATGTGAAACCGTGCAAATTCCTCCCCCAGCCCCACCCCTTTTCTATAAAATTCCCTAGCTTCCAAGCCTCGGGGTCAAAACCACTGTCTCCTGCGTGAGATACGTTTCGAACTGGAGCTCTGCCATTATGGCTCCACCATGTGGTCAACACCTCTGTCTCCTGGGGGAGATATGTGTTGGCCTGGAACTCCGTCATTAAACTACCTCATGCTTTTGCATCAAGATGGCCGTCTGTTCATGATTCTTGGGTGCGTGCCGAATCGAGAATTGAGTGGGGGTTTCCCCACTAGGTTCTTTCATTCTCTTCCAAGAATCTTCCGGAGTTAACAGCAAACTGTGATCTTTGCAAGTTCCCACTAAAAGGCTGACCTATCTACTTCAAAAGACCTTTGCTTGGCCAGGGACAGGCCTCCCCTTTTCTTTATAAAGCTTGTTTGCTATCATTAAAATTGAACCTTGAACAGAGAGCTTTGTCTTGGTTCCTTCCTTATCTCGCACAGCACAGCCCCTCTTCTCTTCCAGGTTTCTAAAATGCCTTTCAAGGCTAGAACCCAGACCTGTGATCTGCTGGCCGGACACAACATTTGGCACCTAATGTGGGGCTGAGAAATGACAAAGGACGTTTGGAAGAGACACTGCTGGTTTAGAGCTCCATAGAAAAAGAAAATAATTAAAGAAAATTCATACCAGAGAAGGTCAGTATGGGCTAAGCTGAAACAGCGTTAAACCCTAGGGCTAGTTCACTTAAGTTCAGCATTGAAGCTTAACAGGAGCTGGGAACTATAACAGGTGGTAAGCCGTGGCTCTTCAAAGCTACATTTTTAGGTGTGAGAAATGAAAGGGTTCATTAAAAGGTAATTAATAATCAGGCAGATTACATCATGAGGGAGGAAAATGTCCCAAAAACAGAGAGAAATTTCAGGATTGCCATACTTTGTTTTCTCTGGGCCTTATAGCAGAAGTACTTTGTCCCCTTTTGTGTCTTGTTTAATGTCTGGTGCACCAATCTGTTCACGTGTTCAATTCATGTATGTTCGTGTCCAGTCTGTATGAATAAATGTTCTATGTTTTATGTTGGATAATAAAGATGGTATAAAAAACTTTATCTACAAAGCCGAGAGCAGCCACGTGCTTCAACCAGGAATTAGATACATGGCAGGAGGGTCCCTGCTAGAAAAACTGTTCATTTTAGGAAAAAAGGGTAAGTATACAGCCTCTTAGTTTCGGGGTAAAAAGCTGATAAATGGTTCATGATTAATGTATTTGACAAATGGTAAAGTGCCTTTTATTCTATGATTGTAGCTACAAAAATTAATATTCTCTGATTGGTCTAAATGTAACTGCTTCATATGGTTCCTTTTTATTGGTAATGCACTCTGCATGTTTTCACATTCAGCTCATAAGTTGTTGGTTAAGATTAATAATTGTTACATTGCTACAAATGGCTAGTGTTAAATTTGATAACTCAAGTTTAGAGTTCTTCTGACTCGTGGCAAAAGGCAGGCCAAGAGGCTGGGTCTCTAAAGATATTTCTAGTTTAAATAATAATTAATATGGTTCCTATCCTAAAAAGTAAAAATTAAAGATAAAATTTAAAGCAATGCCTCTTTATTAAAGCATTAAAGCTTACATGTATTCATAGGTATTAATTGGCAGCCAAACTTCGTAATATGATGGTAATGCTTCTAATATTGATTTTAAAGATGATAAGTTGTTTTAAACTTAGGTTTTGCTTTCCCGAGGTTATAGATATTATCCTAATGTTACAAAAGAAACTTGAAAATTATGGTTAAAACTGTCAGTGTTCCATTGACTGCAGCTTGCGGTTTGATTGCAAATTTAAGATTTTTCTACTCACCCATATATTGTTAGTTAAGATAATTACAAGAGTAGTCATCTTATGAGAACACTAATACTGTGGGATACAGCCATACAAAGCTCAGAGCAGCCTTGGAGGGGCTTGTGTGACTTTCTTTTGTCTTGCAAACAGTGCCTAAGGAAGCTCTTAAAACTTGCCTCTCCCTGCCTCCAGGGAAATTTTGTTTTAGCTAAATGAACAGTGTTACAGATCTATTCAGATGTTATTCTAAATAAAGTTCTAATTCAAAGTTTATAGAAGGGCCAATCAAACTGTAGAATTTATAAAGGCAATACAATCTGGCTTGCCTACTTCATGTAAAGTTATTATAGGTTTAAAGGTTCGTTTTTTCCTAGCATGATAAAGGGTTTGCTTCTGGTGAACTGGTAATCACTAGAAAATTCTGCCTCTAGGTATGGCTAATGTAACTTTACATTATGTAAGAAAAATTTTTATTGTTTCTCCTTCTATACAAGAAGCCAAGAGTTTTAATCTTTCAGTGTAGATTGTCTCCTAAGTGCAAAGTATTTTATTAACTAATGCTTCTCAAGGGAAGTTTACCTTAAATCCTTCCTCTCAACCAATAGATTCAGAGACAATATCCTTTTATTACTTATTACTTAGGGTTTTAGTTTACTACATATGGTTTTACAAAAAATAACGAAAGCTTTTATAATTGTTATTAATTATATTCACTGGTAATTAAATATTAGTTGTGCCCAAGACAATTCTTTGGCCAGAAAAAAACATTGTAAAATCATTTTTCTCGTGCTCCCAGCCGATCATTGGCCCATGTGGGCCCAACTAACTGCTGTGGGGCAGAGCCTTGAAACACAGTTTCCCCTGTTTCAGCACAAATAATCTAGTTGTGTGCTGTAGATGGTGTTTTTAATTACTGAACAATCAAAACCT
Organism: Mus caroli; assembly: GCF_978045245.1. Lineage (NCBI taxonomy): Eukaryota > Metazoa > Chordata > Mammalia > Rodentia > Muridae > Mus > Mus caroli. The sequence continues at coordinate 32,017,701 of NW_028227264.1, forward strand.
TAATTTGTATATTAATAGTCAATGCTATACCTCTGAGCTCACAATTGCTTAAAATTGTTCGTCCCTCAGATACTATTAATTCTCAAATTTGCAATTGCTTATGCGTATACAACTCATAGAAAAAATGCTGTCCTTTTAAAAAGGTGGTTTTTAAACATTTATTAAATTGTCCTAATTGCCTGGACATTTTTTAAACAATTTCAGGATAAATTTATATCTCAGACAGTCCAAAGGCCATCCATATAAATAGGTTAGATATATAACCTCGTTCCTTATATATTCATAACAGTTATGGTTTAACATAATATTTTAGTATTCTTAAAAATTGTGCATGTATAATTCCTTTTAGTGTCCTCAGTTACTACTTGTTTCCACATAATAGTGTTAATTCTTGAGGACTTTTACTTAATAATTTGCTACAAATAAATGCTCTTATTTCTAGTTAATACATAAATTATGCACATGTAACTCTTAATAACTTTTCAAGCTTTCTAGTTACAATCACTCCTTAAGAAAATGATTGAGAGACCAGCACCAGGGTAGCTAGGGCGCAGGGTAGGCTGGCACTCGCAGCTACCCACAACACCCGCCACAGAATCTTAAGACTTCTGGTGAGTGGAACACAGCTTCTGCTCCAATCCAATTGCGCTCGGGACCTGAGACTGCATTAGTTAGGGAAGCAGAAAACCGGCCTGAGTAGGGCCACAAGCCTCTTTGGGTCTGACCAGCACCTGGGTAGCTAGAGCGCAGGGTCGGCTGACACCCGCCAGCTACCCACAACACCCGCCACAGGATTTTGAGACTTCTGGTGAGTGGAACACAGAATCTGCTCCAATCTTTAAACAGTGACAACAATAACAACTAATCCCAGATATTACCAGATGGTGAAAGGTAAACGTAAGAATCTTACTAACAGAAACCAAGACCACTCACCATCATCAGAACCCAGCACTCCAACTTCGCCCAGTCCAGGGCACCCCAACACACCGGAAAAGCTAGACCCGTTTCTAAAAGCATATCTCACGATGATGGTAGAGGACATCAAGAAGGACTTTAATAACACACTTAAAGAAATACAAAAGAACACTGGTAAACAGGTAGAAGACATTAAAGAGGAAGCACAAAAATCCCTTAAAGAATCACAGGAAAACACGACCAAACAGGTGATGGAATTGAATAAAACCATCCAAGATAGATGATAGAAGAAAACTTCCCAAACCTAAAGAAAGAGATGCCCATGAACATACAAGAAGCTTACAGAACTCCAAATAGACTGGACCAGAAAAGAAATTCCTTCCAACACATAATAATCAGAACAACAAATGCACTAAATAAAGATAGAATACTAAAAGCAGTAAGGGAAAAAGGTCAAGAAACATATAAAGGCAAGCCTATGAGAATTACACCGGATTTTTCACCAGAGACTATGAAAGCCAGAAGGGCCTGGACAGATGTTATACAGAAACTAAGAGAACACAATTTCCAGCCCAGGCTACTATACCCAGCCAAACTCTCAATTACCATAGATGGAAAACCAAAGTATTCCATGATAAAACCAAATTCACACATTATCTTTCCACGAATCCAGCACTTCAAAGGATAATAACAGAAAAAAACCAATACAAGGACGGAAACCAAGTCCTAGAAAAAGCAAGGAGGTAATCCCTCAACAAACCTAAAAGAAGACAGCCACAAAAACAGAACACCAACTCTAACAACAAAAATAAAAGGAGGATCCAGCAATACCTCTCCTGGGCATATATCCAGAAGATGTCCCAACCGGTAAGAAGGACACATGCTCCACTATGTTCATAGCAGCCCTATTTATAATAGCCAGAAGCTGGAAAGAACCCAGATGTCCCTCAACAGAGGAATGGATACAGAAATTATGGTACATTTACACAATGGAGTACTACTCAGCTATTAAAAAGAATGAATTTATAAAATTCCTAGCCAAATGGATGGACCTGGAGGGCATCATCTTGAGTGAGGTAACACAATCACAAAGGAACTCACACAATATTTATTCACTGATAAGTGGATATTAGCCCAAAACTTAGGATACCCAAGATATAAGATACAATTTGATAAATGCATGAAACTCAAGAAGAATGAAGACCAAAATGTGGACACTGTGCCCCTTCTTAGAATTGGGAACAAAACACCCAGGGAAGGAGTTACAGAGACAACGTTCGTAGCTGTGATGAAAGGATGGACCATTTAGAGACTGCCGTATCCAGGGATCCATCCCATAATCAGCTTCTAAACGCTGACACCATTGCATACACTAGCAAGATTTTGCTGAAAGGACCCAAATATAGCTGTCTCTTGTGAGACGATGCCGGGGCCTAGCAAACACAGGAGTGGATGTTCACAGTCAGCTATTGGATGTATCACAGGGCTCCCAATGGAGAAGCTAGAGAAAGTACCCAAGGAGCTAAAGGGATCTGCAACCCTATTGTTGGAACAACATGATGTACTAACCAGAACCCCGGAGCTCTTGTCTCTAGCTGCATATGTATCAAAAGATGGCCTAGTCGGCCATCAATGGAAAGAGAGGCCCATTGGACTTGCAAACTTTATATGCCCCAATATAGGGGAAAGCCAGGGCCAAAAGAATGGGAATGGGTGGGTAGGGAAGTGGGGGGCGCTATGGGGGACTTTTGGGATAGCATTGGAAATGTAATTGAGGAAAATATGTAATAAAAATATTAAAAATCAAAAAAAAAAATAAAATAAAATAAAAGGAAGCAACAATTACTTCTCCCTAATATCTGTTAATATCAATGGACTCAACTCCCCAATAAAAAGACATAGACTAACAGGCTGGCTACAGAAACAGGACCCAACATTTTGCTGCTTACAGGAAACTCATCTCAGAGAAAAAGATAGACACTACCTCAGAATGAAAGACTGGAAAACAATTTTCCAAGCAAATGGTAGGAAGAAACAAGCTGGAGTAGCCATTCTAATATCTGATAAGATTGACTTCCAACCCAAAGTCATCAAAAAAGACAAGGAAGGGCACTTCATTCTCATCAAAGGTAAAATCCTAGAAGAGGAACTATCAATTCTGAATATCTATGCGCCAAATACAAGGGCAGCCTCATTCATTAAAGATACTTTAGTAAAGCTCAAAGCACACATTGCACCTCATACAATAATTGTGGGAGACTTCAACACACCACTTTCACCAATGGACAGATCATGGAAACAGAAACTAAACAGGGACACAGTGAAATAACAGAGGTTATGAAACAAATGGATCTGACAGATATCTACAGAACATTTTATTCTAAAACGAAAGGATATACCTTCTTCTCAGCACCTCATGGTACATTCTCAAAAATTGACCACATAATTGGTCACAAAAAAAGCCTCAATATATACAAAAATATTGAAATTGTCCCATGCATCCTATCAGATCACCATGGACTAAGACTGATCTTCAATAACACAGTAAGTAATAGAAAGCCAACACACACGTGGAAACTAAACAACACTCTTCTCAATGATACCTTGGTCAAGGAAGGAATAAAGAAAGAAATTAAGGACTTTCTGGAGTTTAATGAAAATGAAGCCACAACATACCCAAACTTATGGGACACACTGAAAGCATTTCAAAGAGGAAAACTCATAGCTCTGAGTGCCTCCAAAAAGAAACTAGAGAGAGCACACATTAGCAGCTTGACAACACTCCTAAAAGCTCTAGAACAAAAGGAAGCAAATTCACCCAAGAGGAGTGGACGGCAAGAAATAATCAAACTCAGGGGTGAAATCAACCAAGTGGAAACAAGAAGAACAATTCAAAGAATCAACCAATCGAGGAGTTGGTTCTTTGAGAAAATCAACAAGATAGATAAACCCTTAGCCAGACTCACTAGAGGGCATAGGGAAAGTACTCTAATTAACAAAATCAGAAATGAAAAGGGATACATAACAACAGACCCTGAAGAAATCCAAAACACCATCAGATCATTCTACAAAAGGCTATACTCAACAAAACTGGAGATCCTGGATGAAATGGACAAGTTTCTAGACAGATGCCAGGTACCAAAGTTAAATCAAGATCAGGTTAATGATCTAAACAGTTCCATATCCCCTAAAGAAATAGAAGCAGTCATTAATAGTCTCCCAACTAAGAAAAGCCCAGGACCAGATGGGTTTAATGCAGAGTTCTATCAAACCTTCAAAGAAGAACTAATCCCAGTTCTTCACAAACTATTCCAAAAAATAGAATCAGAAGATACTCTACCCAACTCATTCTAGGAAGCCACAATTACTCTGATACCTAAACCACATAAAGACCCAACAAAAATAGAGAACTTCAGACCAATTTCCCTTATGAAGATTGATGCAAAAATCCTCAATAAAGTTCTTGCTAACCGAATTCAAGAACACATCAAAACAATCATCCATCCTAACGAAGTAGGATTCATCCCAGGGATGCAAGGATGGTTCAATATAAGAAAATCCATCAATGTAATCCATTATATAAACAAACTCAAAGACAAAAACCACATGATCATCTCGTTAGATGCTGAAAAATCATTTGACAAAATCCAACACCCATTCTTGATAAAAGTCTTGGAAAGATCAGGAATTTAAGGCTAATACCTAACCATGATAAAAGCAATATACAGCAAACCAGTAACCAACATCAAAGTAAATGTTGAGAAGCTGGAAGCAATCCCACTAAAATCAGGGACTAGACAAGGCTGCCCACTCTTTCCCTACCTATTCAACATTGTACTTGAAGTCCTAGCCAGAGCAATTAGACAACAAAAGGAGATCAAGGGGATACAAAACGGAAAAGAACAAGTCAAAATAATCGCTTTTGGCAGATGATATAATAGTATACATAAGTGACCCTAAAAATTCCACCAGAGAACTCCTAAGCCTGATAAATAGCTTCGGTGAAGTAGCTGGATATAAAATTAACTCAAGCAAGTCAATGGCCTTTCTGTACACAAAGGATAAACAAGCAGAGAAGGAAATTAGGGAAACAACACCCTTCTCAATAGTCACAAACAATATAAAATACCTTGGCGTGACTCTAACTAAGGAAGTGAAAGATCTGTATGACAAGAACTTCAAGTCCCTGAAGAAAGAAATTAAAGAAGATCTCAGAAGATGGAAAAACCTCCCATGCTCATGGATTGGCAGGATCAACATTGTAAAAATGGCTATCTTGCCAAAAGCAATCTACAGATCCAATGCAATCCCCATCAAAATTCCAACTCAATTCTTCAACGAATTAGAAAGGGCAATCTGCAAATTCATCTGGAATGACAAAAAACCTAGGATAGCAAAAACTCTTCTCAAGGATAAAAGAACCTCTGGTGGAATCACCATGCCTGACCTAAAGCTGTACTACAGAGCAATTGTGATAAAAACTGCATGGTACTGGTATAACGACAGACAAGTAGACCAATGGAACAGAATTGAAGACCCTGAGATCAACCCACATACCTATGGTCACTTGATCTTTGACAAGGGAGCAAAAACCATCCAGTGGAAAAAAGACAGCATTTTCAACAAATGGTGCTGGCACAACTGGCGGTTATCATGTAGAAGAATTCGAATTGATCCATTCCTATCTCCTTGTACCAAGGTCAAATCTAAGTGGATTAAGGAACTCCACATAAAACCAGAGACACTGAAACTTATAGAGGAGAAAGTAGGGAAAAGCCTCGAAGATATGGGTACAGGGGAAAAATTCCTGAATACAACAGCAAAGGCTTGCGCTGTAAGATGGAGTATTGATAAATGTGACCTCATAAAGTTGCAAAGCTTCTGTAAGGCAAAAGACACCGTCAATAAGACAAAAAGACCACCAACAGATTGGAAAAGAATCATTACCTATCCTAAATCAGATAGGGGACTAATATCCAATATATATAAGTAACTCAAGAAGGTGGACTCCAGAAAATCAAATAACACCGTTAAAAAATGGGGCTCAGAACTGAACAAAGAATTCTCACCTGAGGAATACCGAATGGCAGAGAAGTACCTGAAAAAATGTTCAACATCCTTAATCATCAGGGAAATGCAACTCAAAACATCCCTGAGATTCTACCTCACACCAGTCAGAATGGCTAAGATCAAAAATTCAGGTGACAGCAGATGCTGGCGAGGATGTGGAGAAAGAGGAACACTCCTTCATTGTTGGTGGGATTGCAAGCTGGTACAACCACTCTGGAAATCAGTTTGGCGGTTCCTCAGAAAATTGGACATAATACTACCAGAGGATCCAGCAATACCTCTCCTGGGCATATATCCAGAAGATGTTCCAACCGGCAAGAAGGACACATGCTCCACTATGTTCATAGCAGCCTTATTTATAATAGCCAGAAGCTGGAAAGAACCCAGATGCCCCTCAACAGAGGAATGGATACAGAAAATGTGGTACATTTACACAATGGAGTACTACTCATCTATTAAAAGGAATGAATTTATGAAATTCCTAGGCAAATGGATGGATCTGGAGGGCATCATTCTGAGTGAGGTAACATATTCACAAAGGAACTCACACAATATGTACTCACTGATAAGTGGATATTAGCCCAAAAACTTAGGATACCCAAGATATAAGATACAATTTGTTAAACATATGAAACTCAAGAAGAACGAAGACCAAAGTGTGGACACTGTGCCCCTTCTTGGATTTGGGAACAAAACACCCATGGAAAGAGTTACAGAGATAAAGTTTAGAGCGGTGAAGAAAGAATGAACCATCCTAAGACTGCCATATCCAGGGATCCATCCTATAATCAGCTTCCAAACGCTGACACCATTGCATACACTAGCAAGATTTTGCTGAAAGGACCCAGATATAGCTGTCTCTTGTGAGTCAATGCAGGGGCCTAGCAAACACAGAAGTGGATGCTCACAGTCAGCTATTGGATGGATCACAGGGCCCCCAATGGAGGAGCTAGAGAAAATACCCAAGGATCTAAAGGAAACTGCAACCCCATAGGTGGATCATTATTATGAACTAACCAGTACCCCAGAGCTCTTGTCTCTAGCTGCATTTGTATCAAAAGATGGCCTAGTAGGCCATCACTGGAAAGAAAGGCCCATTGGACTTGCCAACTTTATATGCCCCAATACAGGGGAATGCCAGGGCCAAGGGGTGGGGGTGGGTGGGTGGGGAACTGGGGGGGGATTGTATTGGGGACTTTTTGGATAGCATTGGAAATGTAATTGAGGAAATTACCTAATAAAAAAAATAATAAATAAATAAATAAATAAAAACATACAAAATATTCTTTAGGAATTATGCACAGTATAAGAGCATAAAATATGAAAATGAATCATTAAAAATATATTTAAAAGCCATTATGTGATACCACCTGACATAGGTATTGAAAACACACTATATGTCTGTGTACAGTATCTAATTAAAAGTTTGCTTAAAAAAGATTAAAAAAAGAAAGAAAGAAAATGATTGAAAGTGCAATTAGTCACTGCCCCTTTACAGCCAAGTATTTAAAAAGTTTTGTCAACAAGTTATTAATTTAAAAGATTAGATATTGTGAAACTTTATAACTTTTAACTTCTTAAAAAAGAAAAAAGAGAAAAATTGTATCCCCGTAGATACTATTTAGTGCATTCCCATCCACACTATTTAAATCATACCTTTATTTTCAAAATTTGAGATTTAAATGTCAAAAAATTTAATAAATGCTTTATAGTATCTTAAAAGGATCTACTTATTGGCTTATAGAGTAATCCTAAATAGCTACCTTAGTAAGAAAGGGAAAAACAAGTTCTCTCCAGAACGCTGCAAAAGCATATTGTTTCATTCGTGTGACGAGCTGACAAGTAAGTTGACTCAGTGTTCTGATTGAAATGACTAAAAAACTAAATTAAATTCATGTTTTAAATCCATCCTTGCTTGCCATTTTTCCAGATTAGACTACCTTGAAGCCTTTTAACTTTATGGCAATAGTACATCAGAGACTGTATATTCTGACTTAGTAAGATCAATCATTTAATAGAGTCATAATGATTTTTCTTTTTTCTTCAGTGTGACCAGTCATTCTAACTCAATCTTAGACTGGTCTAATATTCAGCCCAATATCAGAGATTCCTATATTCTTAATTACCTAGCAAAGTTAATTCAGAGCATATCCACCACTTCCAGAGAGTCTCTGGCCTTTTTACTATTCTAAAACCAGCCCAGAGACTGAGCTTGTGTCTTGCTAATTTGCAACTGAATAAAGTACCTGAACTTCCCCAAAAGAAGCTTTGCGATGTTACTCTTCACTGTCTAAGATTTTTGTCTTTCAAGCAGGTCAATCTACACCTTCAGCAGGACTGCAGTGGGCATGCATCCCTGCCCCCTAGAGCATACAGGAGGAAGTTACTATTTTCATTTCAGCAGTTTTGTGACTTTGGGTCTAATTTGAGATTTAGGCTTAGTTAAAAAGGCAGATATTTCTAATATTAAAAGAGATTATTTTTTATTTTGATAGACGGCCTTAGTTCCTTAGCTGGCCTCTGGCTTTTCACACTTGCTGTTAACACAAGGTCCCCTTAGTTCCTCAGGCTGTGGGAATAACAGAGATGAAGAGGATGACTTCCAGCTCCTATTTCAGCCACAAGTCGTGGTGTTACAAATGACATAATTCTTGTCAAGGCCTTGCTAAATCTGAGGTTGACAATTCTCCTTTAGGAGCTGCACAATACTCAGAATTATGCATACTGGTTCGTGATCATACAAATACAGTATGGGTATCGCTTGGTGCAGAGAACTACTGCAGGGAGAGGTCCAGCTTGACCAGTTCTAAGTTCCCTGTGCGATATACCCAGTTTGAATAGAGGTTGGTATCTATTTCCAGCTAAAACCAAAAATATCTAAGGCTCTGCCTCCCCTCCCCAAAAGATACCAAGAGCCACAGGTGTGGGTAGTGACAGCACCCACAGGAGGAATCGGGTCAATGTCCACCCAAGCCAAGGTTAAAAGCCCACTCATCTACGGATGAGAAAATCATTTGATTACCTCAGTTAAGCATTGCTTTATTAAACTTATTTAATAGGAGGAGAAAGAAGTTTGAGACCATACTGTTGGAAGGGCAAGCCCTTCACAGACTCCTACCCTAAAAAAGCCAATTGGCCTTATACAACAGAGCCGGTCATACCCCTCCTCCCTGTTTCCCGCATGTCATCCAAAAATGTAGAAAAATATCAACTCAGTGTTATTCTTAATAAAGTACATTTCAAATTTGTACAGTCAACCCTTGCCAGGGTTCCAATGACCTACTTAAAATTCAACTAGGAAGTTACCTATTCAGTACTAATTAACATTTTAAAGTCAGAACCTACTACTCAGGGCTTTTCTGTTAGTTGTTTACTAGGACAAAAAGGGCAGTCTTATCCAGAAACTGCTTTCCATGAGAAAAGTTAGAGATTCCCAATAAGACAGGTTTCTTCATTGGACCCTAAAAATTCAGACAAAATTATAGAACATAAATAAATTTTTTGCCTCAGTCCAGTTTTGTTTAATATTATTTAAAGGGAGGAAATGTCACCTCCTTCCAGCCCAGCAAGGCTGGCTGTGACCTGCTGTGCTGCTCTTTTAATGTGCCACTACCTGCCTGAGGCCCAACCTGCCAGAGGGCGAACCAGTTCTCTTTCAAGAATCTTCAGGAGTTAACACCAAACTTCGATCTTTGCGAGTTCCCACTAAAAGGCTGACCTATCTACTTCAAAAGAACTTTGCCTAGCCAGGGATGGGCCTCCCCTTTTCTTTCAGGCTTTTCTCCACTTTCTCCTCTATAAATTTTAGTGTCTCTGGTTTTATGTGGAGTTCATTGATCCAGCTAGATTTGAGCTTTGTTCAGGAGATAAGCATGGATTAATTTGCTATGCACACCTTCCCCACCAGAGGAAGGTCGGCCTCCAGGGAGGGCTCTGACCCCTAGACAAGGTGAAAATGCCATCTTGCATTCTGGGTCTCTCAGATACCAGTCCTCAAAGGAGAACGCTTGAACCACAGAAGCAACAGAGGTTCTTCAATAGGGTCCTTTCCGGCCTTCATCTTCATATAGGAGGCAGAGCTGAAATCCACAGTTCTGCATACTTTCACTGCCAGAAGAGAGTAGGCCTTCAGGGAGGGCTCTGACCCTGGGTCTCAGCCAGGAATCAGAGCTGAGACTCATTCTTCTGGGCACCTTCCCTGCCAGAGGAGATTCAGCCTCCAAGGAGGACTCTGACCCTGGGACAGAGGTGAGAAATAAATCTTGTATCCAAGGTCTCTCAGGAGAACACAGGGACCACAGAAGCAACAGTCATGGAAACAGTCACTTCAGGCCTTCATCTTCAGCCAGGAGGCAGAGCAAAGCTCCAAACCTCTGTGCACCTTCCCTGCAAGAGGAGAACTTGCCTGCAGAGGGTGCTATGACCAATCAGACTCAAGAGAGAGTTGGACTCCAATAAGTGCTTACAGAGGCTAACGCAATCACAGTAGGAACAAGCTGCAGCCAGAGACACCTCGAACAACTAAGACCAGAGTTTACCAGATGGCAAAAGGCAAACTAAGAATCTAACTAACAAAAACCAAGACCACTGGGCATCACCAGTACTTTCACCACAGTGAGTCCTGGATGCCCCAACACACCCAAAAAGCAAGATTCAGATTTAAAAGCCTATCTCATGATGCTGGTAGAGGAATTTAAGAAGGGCATTAATAACTCACTTAAATAAATACAGGAGAACACTGTTAAACAGGTAGAAGTTCTTAAAAAGGAAGCACAAAAATCCCTTAAAGAATTACAGGAAAATACTGCTAAACAGGTAGAAGTCCTTAAAGAAGAAACACAAAAATCTGTTAAAGAATTTCAGGAAAACACAACCAAACTGGTTACTGAATTGAACAAAACCATCCAAGATCTAAAAATATAAGCAGAACCAATAAAGAAAACTCAAAGGGACACAACTCTGGAGATAGAAATCTTAGGAAAGAAATCAGGAAATATAGATGCATCAGAAACAGAATATAAGGGATGGAAGAGAGAATCTCAGGTGCAGAAAATTCCATAGAAAACATGGACACAACAATCAAAGAAAATGCAAAATGCAAAAAGATCCTAACTCAAAACACCCAGGAAATCCAGGACATAATGAGAAGACCAAACCTAAGGATAGTAGTTGTTACTTCCTTCCAGCCTAGCTAGGCTGGCCTCAGACCATCTGCCACTTAGGTGGAGCCACCTGTTGTGCTGCTGCTCATCACTCTCCTTTGATGTGCCACTACCTGCCATAGGCCTAACTGGTTCTCCAAGATTTTCCTGAGTTAGCACAGAACTGTGATCCTCTCCAGTTCCCACTAAAAGGCTGATCTGTCTGCTTCAAAGGAACTTTGTGTGGCTGGAAATGGGCCTCCCCTCTTCCTTATAAAGCGTGTTTGCCAACATTAAAGTTGAGCTTTGATCAGGATCTTGTCTTAGCTCCATCCTTTCTCATGCCACCTAGATTCCCTCTTTTCTTCCAGATTCCAAGATGCCTTCCAGGCTCAAACCCGGACATGTGAGCCACTCCCTGGACTCAACAAATAGTTATAGATGAGAATGAAGATTTTTAACTTAAAGGGACAGTGAATGTCTTCAACAAAATTATAGAAGAAAACTTCCCTAACCTAAAGAAAGAGATGCCCATGAACATACAAGAAGCCTATAGAACTCTGAATAAACTGGGCAAGAAAAGAAATTGCTACACAACACATAATAATCAGAACAACAAATGCACTAAATAAAGATAGAATATTAAAAGCAGTAAGGGAAAAAGGTCAAGTAACATATAAAGGAAGACATTTTAGAATTATACCAGACTTCCCACCAGAGACTATGAAAGCCAGAAGATGCAGGAAAGATATTATAGAGACCCTAAGAGAACACAAATGCCAACCCACACTAATATACCCAGTAAACTATCAATTACCATAGATGGAGAAACCAAAGTATTCCAAGACAAAACTGAATTTTCACAATATCTTTCCATGAATCCAGCCCTTCAAGGGATAATAAAGGGAAAACTCCAACACAAGAAGGGAAATGAAGCTCTAGAAAACGCAAGAAAGAAATCCTTCAACAAACCTAAAAGAAGATAGCCACAAGAACAGAATCCCAACTCTAACAACAAAAATAACAGGAAACAACAAATACTTTTCCTTAATATCTCTTAATGTCAATGTACTCAATTCCCCAATAAAAAGACATAGACTGACTGGCTACATAAACAGGACCCAACATTTTGCTGCTTATAGGAAACCCACCTCAGGGACAAAGACAGACACTACCTCAGAGTAAAAGGCTGGAAAACAATTTTCCAAGCAAATGGCCAGAAGAAACAAGTTGGAGTAGCCATTCTAATATGGAATAAAATTGATTTCCAAACCAAAGTTATCAAAAATAGACAAGACAGGGCCCTTCATACACATCAAAGGTACAATCTTCCTAGATGAATTCTTGGAATATCTATGCTCCAAGTGCAAAGGCATATAAATTCATTAAAGAAACTATAGAAAAGCTTGAAGAATACATTGTTCCTCACACAATAATAATGGGAGACTTTAACACCCCACTACCATCAATGCACAGATCCTGGAAACAGAAACTAAACCAAGACACAAGGAAATTAACAGAAGTTATGAAACAAATGGATTTAACCGATATCTACAGAAAATTTTATCCTAAAACAAAAGAATATACCTTCTTCTTGGGACCACATGGTACCTTCTGAAAGTTGACTATATAATTGGTCACAAAAAAAGGCCTCAACAGATACAAAAGTATTGAAATTATCCCATGCATCCTATCAGACCACCACGGAAAAAGGCTGATCTTAAATAACAACAAAAATAATAGGAAGCCAAATTTCCCTTGGACGTTGAACTCAATGATACCTTTGTCACACACGATTCAGCTTAACCTCACTGGAAATAGGAATTCTAGATTCAGCCATTGAGCTCTATTTTCAATAAGTATTCCTTTATGCTTGACATTACCTCATTAGTCAAGTTAGAATATACACTCCAGGAAAGTAAATGGTTTTTAGTACATTCTCAGAATGAAACACTAGAGTTGTTTGCTTTCTACAAACACAGTTTTTCTAAGTTAGCAAAATATAACAGTACTGGAGATAATTTTCTGTGTAATTTCTTACAATTTTAACAATTTACATCTAATATGGAAATTAAAATCATATTCACTCGCATAATATTTTATAACAAGTCTTCCTTCTCACAAACCTCAGCAATAGAATATTGAATCTATTTGACTTAAGTGTCATTCAGCTAAATATTAATAAAGCTACTAATGATTTAACATAGTCAAGGTTTCTCTACAATAACTGTAGGCAGGGCAATGTATAATGGAGGCAATGGTTGGTCTCATATGACCCTATCATCTTGTATGCTTATGATATCATTTTGTATGAAATAGGTCACAGATGCTGCCTAAGACCTACTGAGTGTGAATTTAGAAGGGACTGTTGCCTTAGAAAACTGAAGAATAGTTAGCTGAGATCTGTATGAGAAAAGAAAGGTAAATTCTGATAAAAGAGTACTCTGTTATCCCTTGGTCCAAGCCCCAGAGTCACCTTAATTCTGTGAGATCATGAAAGGCATTAAGGGAACCTGGACTAAAAGTTATACTTGTTTTGCTGGCAAACAATAGAAAAAAAAGAAGAAGCAACAGAGAACAAGCTGTAGAAAAATAATGACTACACAGATTACTGTAGAGAAATCCTGACTCTATACTGACTTTGCAATATGGTTGCTAATAATTCATTGCATGAATGTACTTAAATAATTTAGCACCAGTATGTTAATCATCTAGGTATAATTGGAGTATATCATATCATGTTCTTTGTTTTTATAATGAAGTTATTCACTTAACTTATTTATAAAAATAAACTTTAATCATAGATGTAGTCTTAGCTTGGGCTATTGGTGCTGTGAAAAAATGTCATTACCAAAACAAGTTGGGGAGAAAAGGTTTATTTGGCTTACATTTCCATATCACTGTTCACGATTAAAGGAAATCAGAATAGGAACTCTGACAAGGCAGGAACCTGGAAGTAGGAGCTTATGCAGAGGCCATGCATGGGTGCTGCTTAGTGGCAGCTTGTTCCCCATGATTTGCTCAGCCTAGTTTCTTATAAAACCCAGGACCACCAGCTCAGATGTGTCCCCATTTACAATGGACTGGGTCCTCCCCTGTTGGGCCATGGGTGTAGGGGAATACGGGGGAGGGAGAGAATGCCCATGTCCAACCAGAGTTCCGGTGCTCTGGGCAGGCTGAGGCACTGACTTCACACAGCTGGGGGTGGACAAGGGGCAGCCCCTGGTACCAGGTTCTCAGTCTCTGGCATCCCACGCCAGTTATGACAGAGGAGCTGAGAACAGAATAGGGGCCCTAGGGATAAGGAACTCCCCTGCAATACAGCACTAGGCCCTGGAGATATGGGAAGAGGGGGCAGGGGGGAGAGGAGGGGGGCACTGGGTGGTTCCCATACCGGCAAGCATCTTTAGTCCAGGCCTGGATGAACAGAGACAGTCTATGGTTTTAGAGCTTTATTGTAGAAAGGCAGGGGGAAAACGAGAAAATAAAAGAGAGAGGGAGAGAGAGAGAGAGAGAGAGAGAGAGAGAGAGAGAGAGAGAGAGAGAGAGAGAGAGAGAGAGAGAGAGACTGGACACCAAGAGGAGAGAAGGGAGAAGGAAAAGAGAGAAAAGGAGCTAGAGAGTAAGAAAGTGAAGGCTTAGAGAAAGAGAGGTAAAAGCTTAGAGAGAGGGAGAGAGAGCTTAGAGATTGAGGAGGGGCTAAGCATCCCCTCTTATAGTGGGCTTGTTATCTGCTTTTGCTAGGCAACTGTGAGTAGGAGTCTAGACAGAAGGCCAGAACCTTGTGACATTATGTGACTGAAAGCCACAAGACACTCCTGTGGGGGTTGTTGGGGGCGGTAACTTCAACAGGAGCCAGGGGTCAAGGAGACATGAGGGAACTCCTTCTGTCCCATGTAAGTGAATATTACCACCACAGGCTGTCTGTACATAGCTCATTGCCCCACACTCCCCTATGAATCACCAATTAAAAATGCCACAGGCTTGCCTACACCTGATCTTATAGAGGAATTTTCTCAATTGAGGTTCCTTTCTTTTAAGTCAGTCAAGCATATGTCATGTTAATATAAAACTATCCAGCACAAACATATTCAAAAAGATAATATTTATTTTAAAAGATTTTTGTCTAAAATTTCACAAAAATCATTGGCCACTAGGCTGGTCATGTATTGCCTGGGATCATTCAGAAATGTTAATGTTAAACTCTGTAAATCTGTCCTACAAATATCTCAAATATTTATATTTCAAAGATCCTAGAAAGCAGTAAAATTATTCAGAGACCTGAAGGAGATCAGCAAAATGGACCTACAGCAAAACATGCTTGGAAATGGCTTTATTTTTGTTGGGCATCAATGATACTCATCATTGTCTCAGGGTCAGCTGAAAGAACAAGATCATCTTTACTGACATATCATCTTCTTGTGAATGTGATACCTCAGGCTACAGCTCGGTGTAATCTTGATATCATATTTTACTCTGATTATTTCCCTTTTGCTTGGGAAAGTAAAATGTTTCTCACCCTAGAACAATAAAAGAATCCACTGGTGTTTACCATTCTCCAAAGGCATTCAGTATCAGGGCTTAATTTTGTTTTACTACAGAGATTCTTTTCTCATCCATTTAGTTCTAGTGACTTCATATTAATTTCCTATGCACTAGCAATTAATTCTTTATTTTAGAAAAGTATGAATTAAATATTATTGATTCATTGGAACCTGGCTTGGTCTGGTTATTTCTTCATAGAGAGTTGGCTCATAGAACTAGAATATTTATATCATCCCATGCTTCCTTGAATTGTGAGCCTGTTATATGACAGAGCATAAAAAAAATTAGGAAACAAATCAGAAATATAACCTAGGTTTTCATTTGTTTCTAATATGCAAAAAGTGAAGTCTAATGAGATGCTTCCAATTAGGAATAATTAAAATGTAAAATATAAATGAATTTATACATCAGTCATTTTGTAAGAATCATTGAATTTTAAACAATGTAAATAATCATTTTTATTTGCACCACACACTCTTTATGATATATTATTCAAGTGGAAGTCTGCTCACAATTTTTCAAATGTAAATGTGAATGATTCCTTCTTTTAAGGAGTTTCATTGAAGGCACACTCAGTTTCACTTTAAACTAGTTGGGAAATTCACAAAATGTCCCCAAGTCCTGATTTTCTCCTCACATTAATTTTCCTCCTTTGCATGATACATTAGTACAGTTAATGACTCAAAGCAAGAAAGTGAAAGATTTCTACCAGTAACATGTGAAGACACCAAATCAGGAAACTGAAGAAGACACTAAGGGATGGAAAGCAATCTCACGTGATTAGCAGGAATAATTTTGCATTTAATTACATATTCTATTTAGTCTTCATCAACATTCAAGATACTCTTGGTTCTTGGGTTCTTTAATGCAAAGAATTTACACCAGGGACATTGAAATTTTAATTTAGCCCTGGTCAAGAGTAAAGGAGAAGGTAAGCACATCATCCAGAGTGTAGGGCAGCCTCCGCTGAGCTTCAGTGTCAAGACTGTTTCTATTACCTATATGTACCAGGTTTGACCTACAATTTCTTCTTATCTTGCCCACCCATGGGATATCCTGGGAGTGGTCTCTTTCTTGGAACAGGTGAAGTCCTTTTTTATATGTGATCTTTACCCACAATTCAGTCTGTTAAACTGAAAAAATATGTATAAAAGTATAACTACCCAGAGTTAAGAAGTTTGCTAGGGAAAAGGGCAGCAATGTCATATGCATGATCCTGAAGGGTGAGGAGTATGTGTTTCCTGAGACCTGGTCAGAGTTTTAAAAGACCACCAATGTTCTCCCACTTACTAATCTGACTGGCTTAGCAAGATATTTCATATCATACTCAGCTGAAGCCCCCTTACTCACCTACCTCAGTGTTTCTTGTGATACGTGATCACTCTGTCCTGCTTTAGCAAAACCACTGTTATGTCTCTTAAACCAGAATCACCCTCAGTCCAGTTGTTTTTCCTCAATAATTTTCCATCTTGTTACCTCAATCCTGAAATCTGGCTTAATATTTTCACTTTTCCATGGTATGTTCAAAATTGAGTCCAAGATTCTGGTTCATGCTATTACTCTAAAGATGATTCAATAGTTTGGTTGATCATCAGCCAGTTCTCTGTTCTCAAATAGTGAGTTTCCAGTTACTGATTCTTGAATTGTTTTTTTCATCGATTTTTCCTCTCAGAAAATAATTAACTGCTGCACAAACCCAGCAAATATCCTGGATATTCTATCACCAGGTATCAACTGCCTATCCTGTTGATTGTTAGTGAACAAAAGCCAACTGGACATATCCAAATGAAAGAGATAGTCTTCTTCGTTACTTTAACAAGGGAGAGGACTGAAAACTTCTTTGCTTAGCTTAACTTTAGTAAAGCTTCTGGATCGTACTCTAAATTTTTCTCTGCATGTCTCCAAATACATGTTACAGAAAAAATTCCTTGCAAGGCCATTGAAGAAGTCTACCCCACCCTTTAGATGGCCACTTAAATTTGATGGGGCTCCTTATCTTTCCTCTTTCTGCAGGTGATGACCAGTCACCCTGATTGGCCTCAGCAAATATCCTGTTGATTCAGTGTACATGGTACTTCCCTCACTCCAATCTTCCTGAGTTGTTCACTAATTGTATGGTTTTCACTTTGTCCTAAACTTGGCTATAAATCATTCTGAGTTGCTCTCGACTCATTTCAAAATCCTATTGCACCGGTCCACCATAAGGATGGTCTTTCTTATAATATTTTACTGGCTATTATTGAAATGCTTTTTATGAACAGTGTACCTTGAAAATAAAACATAATATCCAAAAATAAAAAATTGGAAAAGAATGGTAAACTATAAATTCCTTTCTGCTCATTATTTCTTGTATATAGTTCTGCATAGGTTCAAAAATATTCCTTTCTAATACTCCATAAATCATTCTAATGAAATACTATGTTTTGTATAAACATATTAGAATCAAATTATTCTAATTTGCAAAAAATACTTGACTAAGATACAACTGCAACAGATTCAAGCTATCTTGATACTCTCTGCCATCAGGGATCCTGAAACAATAAATCTATCTAACCACAGAACCACTGGACTCAGGGATCATAGTAAATCATTCTCTTCATAAATAGATTCGAGTATTTGCCACATAGTAAAATAATGTGATACAAGCCAGGTTTAGTGGTGCATACTGTTAATGCCAACTCTCAGTAGTCAGAACCAGGCTAGTCTAAGGCCAGTCTAATGTACATACGTGAGTCCAGAACCCACACAACTATATAAGCACACCCTGTCTCAAAATAACAACAGCAAAATCTCCAAAACAGCAAAAGAATATAACATACACCACAACCATTTCAAGTGTCATTGGTTTACTCTATTTCTGCATAAAGGGCAGTGTGGTATATGTTATCTTAACCAAATGGTCATAGAGTAAAGGCTTATCCTCCAGGTCCTGGTGCTATTAGAACTTAGTAAAAGGGCCTAATTGGAAGAACTCATATGTATGGATGCATGATCTTGAATGGTATATTAGCTCTTAGCTTCCTGCTTTTGCCTCTTGGAGCATCCAGTGGTTTTGTGGAGAACTGCTTTGCTCTGCCACATTCTACAGTGTGCATTTTCTGGACATAGACTGTAAGTCAAGGCTGTACTTTACAAAAGTTGAAACTGCAATTCAAAATCAATTTTTGAGCCAAATAAATTAGCCATTTTGGATATTTTTTACAGAGATGTAAAGCTGTACAACTTGGATTGATTCCATTTGATGACTGTTATGAATGCTGCTACCTTATATGTTCGTGATACAAATTTAGTAAACATTTTGGCTATAGTTGCTTTATTAATTAAATTTTTTTCATTGAAAATTTTAGACTGGTCTATTTTTAGTTATTAAAAATGATTTATATTAAATGTTTAACCATGAAATTAATATGGCATGGGTTGAAATAGTGATAGATGAAAACAGAACTAGGTTTTCATCCTTATACCTTGTGATTGATTATACCAGCAAATGTTTAATCTTTGATTTTATGTCTTTGTTGCAAATTGATACTTGATACATAGTTTTTAAAAAGCATATATCACATTTTCCTTTATTTCACACAGCACATTTTATCAAGCCTACTAATTTTAAACAGAATGAACTAAAGTTTAATTACAAGTATAAAGGAATTTTAAATGATTGATGCTAAATTAATTGATGATTAAAAAAGGTGAACTTAGAATACTCATAAAAGATATCTACAAGCAGTGTTTTATGCTTTCTGTTGAACTATTGTATTTTTGGTTGGTTGGGTTTTGTTTGTTTGTTTGGGTTTTGTAAATGAATCCAATGCTAGTAACTCCCATGGAAATTCATGGTATGGAAAACAGTGTAGGCACAAGTTAATCATTTTGTCCATGAATTATGATTTATAACTAATAGTTAAATGAGAAAAATACATTAATTTTAATACTAAAATACATCTCTGATTTTCACATTTTCATTTGATTAATTCTCATGGTGATTAACATTCTACACCTCATTTATATCCCAGAAGAATTTTATGGGGATTTTTTTCATGTTTCTGAGAAATATGTTGTCAATGTTTCACTCTGCTCCACAGTCAAATGATGTTTCCAGTCTACAACAGCTCCTAATGGAAGAAGCACAGGACATTACTTAAGTAAACAGAACTTTACTGTCTATGACTCACCCTACACATCACTGAGCTCTAGTATGTATTAGTTGGATACTTCTCCTTACATAATGACAAACTAAAGCTTACTGTCTGACACTTACCCAGATTTTGTAACCTTGGAAAAATATCAGAGCTGTCATGTTGTTATTCAGGGAGCAAAGCAAACATTGGATACTTATCTGCACTGACCCAGAACACTGTAACCTTCAGGAGAAATTTGAGCTTCTGAACCTACATCTAACTAATTAAAGAGGTCCGGGTGTAATGACATCTCACTTCTTAAACAAAAGCCCTGCTAAGATTCCTTTTAAGACCATCATCTGCATGACCTTGCAGTTCTTGATTGGTACTAATCTCATCTTGGCAGGCTGCCTTCTCCTAACAGGATATGTCAGCTATGAAAGGACCAGCAGGGCCATTGCCATCCTGACTGTGAGCATTTTGGTGTTTGTGCCAGGATTTTACCACCTGGATATTATCTGCAGAGCCTTCAGAGGCTGCTAGAACTTCTCTGAGTGAAGTGTCAGATTATGAGGACTAGCCCACCACAATAGAGAGAAGGAAGACTTACAAGTGGGACTGCACGACTTTGGCATATGGAGAAATATACCTGGAATTGGGAAATTCTTTATTCTGTGCTCCACACTTTGTCTCCATATATCCTCCCATGAGTATTTTGTTCTCCCTTCTTAGAAAGACTGAAGCATCTATACTTTTGGTCTTTCTCCTTGAGCTTCATGTCATCTGTGAATTGTATCTTGGGTACTCTAAGCTTTTGGGCAAATATTCACTTATCAGTGAGTGTATACCATGTGTGGGTTTGTGTGTGTGTGTGTGTGTGTGTGTGAGAGAGAGAGAGAGAGACAGAGAGAGAAAGAGAGAGAGAGAGAGAGACTACGTTACCTCAATCAGTATGATATGTTCTAGTTCCATTCATTTGCCGAAGAATTTCATAAATTCATTGTTTTTAATAGCTGAGTAGTATTCCAATGTGTAAACATACCACATTTTCTGTATCCATTCCTCTGTTGAAAGACATCTGGGATCTTTTGAGCTTCTGATTATTAGAAATAATGTTGCTATGAACATAGTGGAACATGTGTGCTTGTTATATGTTAGAGCATCTTTGGGGCATATGCCCAGGAATGATAAAGCTGGGTCCTCAGATACTACGATGTCCAATTTTCTGAGGAACAACCAGATTAATATTAAAGTAGTTGTATCACCTTGCAATCTGACCAACAGTTGAGGAGTGTTCCTCTTTCTCCACATCCTCATCAGCATCTGCTGTCACCAGAGTTTTTGTTCTTAGCCATTCTGACTGCTGTGAGGTGGAATTTCAGGGTTGTTTGGATTTGCATTACCCTGATAACTAAGGATGCTGAACATTTCATTAGGTGCTTCTCAGCCATTCAATATTCCCACAGTTGAGAATTCCTGGTTTAGCTCTGTACCCCATTTTTAATATGGTAACTCCGTACCCCATTTTTAATATTTGCTTCTCTGGAGTTTTATCTTCTTGAGTTCTTTGTACGTAATAGCCCATGTGTTCAATTCTTTTCCCAACTTTCTCTTCTATTAGTTTCAGTGTATATGGTTTTATGTGGAGACCCTTGATCCACTTGAACGTGAGCTTTATAAACTGAGATAAGAATGGATAAGAATTTTCATTCTTCTACATGCAAACACACACAAATGGATAAATAATAAAATCTTTATAAAAAAACAGCATGACTCTGGTACAAATACAGATACAAAATCATTGAAACAAAGTCTAAGAACCAGATATAAACTCAAGTATCTATGGCTACCTGATTTTAGAAAAAGTTTCCAAGAATATGCTGTATGTAAAAGGCAATGTCTTCTGCAAATGTTACTCACAAAAACTGGATTATCATACATAAAAAATTAAACTTGACCCAAATATCTCATACCTTATGAAAAATAAACTCTCATTTTACCAAAGACCTAAATGTAAAACCTAAAACGCTAAAATTGGTATGGGGAAAAAGTAAGTATAATACTTCAAGACATTGGCATAGGTAAAGTCTTTGTGAATAAGACACAGGTGCCCAGGAAGAAACCTCATGGAACTTAAAAGCTTACTACAGAAAAGGAAACAACTGGGTGAAGGAATAGCTTGTCTAATGGGGAAAAATTCTTACAAGGTATACACCAGAGGATTCATATTTTTAACACTCAAAGATCTCAAAAAGTGCCTGGTGTGGTGGTGCACACCTTTAATCCCAGCACTCTGGACGCAGAGGCAAGCAGATTTCTGGGTTTGAGGCCAGCCTGGTCTACAGAGTGAGTTCCAAGACAGCTAGGGCTATACAGAGAAACCCTGTCTCAAAAAAAAAAAAAAAGTCTCAAAAAGTATATAACTAAGTAAGATGCTAGTTAATACATGAGTTGATAAAAAGAGCAAAAAGTTCTCAACAAAATCAAGTATGTTGGGGCTTAAGTAATGTTTCAGTGGTTAATAACACTTTCTTCTCTTCCAGAGGAAATATATTCAGTTCCTAGCATGGATCTTGAGAAATTTACAATCACTTGTAGCTTCAGCTCCAGGGAATATGGCACTCTCTATCTTCCATTGGCACCTACACACATATGGCATACACACACACACACACACACACACACACACACACACACAAAGAGAGAGATACATGAGATACATACACAAGAACATAAATAAAATAAAATTTAAAAGTTGATGTGCAAGTGGCCAATGGGTATTTTAAAAATGTTCAGCTTCATTAGCCATGAGAAAAATTCAAAATTAAGAGTACATTGAGAGCTTGACTCACTCTAATTTAGAATGGTAATCGCCAGAAAAATAAATAATAACAATGCTGGTAAGAACATGGACCAAAGGAAACCTTTATACACTACCATTGACTATTTAAAGTAGCCCAAAAAACATGGAAATCATTATGGAAATGTCAAAAAAAAAAAAAGTAAAAGAAGGAAATCCTAACAAGAGAACCTTTTAAATTGCCCAGCTACACTATGCATTGTTTTTTGTCTTTTTAACCCTAAGACTCCAAGTCAATACACCAAGAGAATATAAACACAAAGTGACTATTGCACTATTCACAACAGCTCTCCTGGAACCAACCTAGGTTTCAAACAACAATGATATGGAAAAAAGGGTTTTTTTCCCAGCTATAATAAAATAAATTCATGCCACTAACAGGAAAAAATTAGTAACAGAAAACTAATTATGTCAGTGTCAGAAAGACTTTGTGTATCCAGACACCATATATGTATAACTTGTAAGTATTGTTGACATGAAGGTAGAGATGAATCTGTATGTCTACAGAGCAAAGGTGACTAAAAGGTCCAAGAAGAAGAGCAGTGGGGCATGAGTAAAATATACTTCAAGTACATTGCAGACTTGTGTATAAATGTTTCTGTTTAATAAAATATAGGCATAGAAAGAAACATCATTTTAGGATACAAATATGATGATACAGTAAATAAATGTTCATCCATAGGTGAAACCTACAAAACAAAGTTACACACATAGGTGGCATGTGAGTGTGATCACACAAAATGGCACAAGAAAGACTCCATTTAAATTCCAGAAACAATTTGTGTAATACATTTGGTGATTTCAACTGTTATTTGAGCAAGGCTTTGACAACTCTTTTTGTTTGTTTGTTTGTTTTTTGTTTTTGTTTTTTGAGACAGGGTTTCTCTGTATAGCGCGCCATCACGCCCTGCTGACAACTCTTGCTGAATGTTTTGAAATAGATTTCCAAACTGTCTGGCCGCTCTAAAATCATAGTTCATGCACAGTAAGGCAGATTACCTAACTCAGAGAACCAGAAAAGAGGCAGAAGATTTATGGCCATCTCCTGAAAGGCTCTACCAGAGCCTGACAAATACAGAGGTGGATACTCGCAGCCAACCATTGGACTGAGGGCAGGGTCCCCGATGAAAGAGTTGGAGAAGCTGAGAGGGTTTGCAACCCCATGTTGGGAGCAATAGAGTCAACCAACCAGACCCTCTGGAGCTCCCGGGGACTGGACCACCAACCAAAGAGTACACATGGCTCTGGCCACATATGTGGCACAGGGTGGTCTTATTGAACATCAGTGGGAGTAGCGGCCCTTGGGCCTAAGGAGGCTGTAAGGTGGGAGTGGGTGTGTGGGTGGGAAACACCCTCATAGAGTCAGAGAGGGTGTGGGATAGGGGGGTTTTGGGAGCAGATACCTGAAAAGAGGATAACATAAAATATAAAAAAAGAAAATATACAATAAAAGAAAATCGTTGGGAGGGGGAAGAGAGAGAGAGAGAGAGAGAGAGAGAGAGAGAGAGAGAGAGATCTTCCTGACAGTTGAACCTTGTCCTTGGTTCTGAAATGAATTTCACTATCATATTACCTTTCTGAAGAAACTCTCCTCTTCCCAGGACCATGAAAATAATATTATAATTTATTTCCCGAAGTTTTCTTTCGTCATTTTATCCTTCGATGCTAAACCAAAGATACTCCTAAGAAAAGTGATGTTCTTATAGAGAACTTGAGGACTGTATATGAATTCTTGACCAATGTGAATTATGGGAATATTTTAAGAGATAAAATCAAGAGAAAACGTAAAAGTAAAATGAAGAGCATTTGATAAAAATATCTTAAAACAATAACATTTGGCTAAAAACACTGATCACAAGGGTGCTTTCAGACTAAAAGACAGCTGCTAGGCAGATGTCCTCACTGCAGTATTTTGTATAAGGTTATTATCTTATTTATTTTTTTCCATTGCTGAGAAAAAAATACTTCAACAAAAGCTACTTAATGGAGAAAGGATTTTCAGATTTCCATACATTATAGAATGGAGTTATAGTCTTAAGTATTTGAGGAACTGAATACATAGATCCTGCAACCAAGAAATAGAATCCAATGAATGCTTGTGGTCTTTCTACATTTTGTACAGTCCAGGATTTAGCAGAGGGAATATTCCCCCAACACACACTCAGTAAACCATTCTTACAACTTCTAAAAGAGAGACTTAAAGGTCAATTGTGGTAACAGTTCTGTCCATTTTTAAAGCCAAAATCTTTTATGGAAGTTTTCTGAATATGGAAGCTAGAAGCAGATGTACACTACAGAGGCAATGAAGACAAATCAGGATGATTCAGAACTAGATTCAGTGCCTTGGGGAGAAGAAGAAGAAGAAGAAGAAGAAGAAGAAGAAGAAGAAGAAGAAGAAGAAGAAGAAGAAGAAGAAGAAGAAGAAGAAGAAGAAAAAGAAGAAGAAAATATCTTCATGCTTTGGACTTACTTCACATTAAAATTCCTTATGTCAGTAAACAGCTTCAACTTTGATCAGGAAGCTGACCTAAAAATCCTATCTCATGAAGATAATAGAGTCCTTTAAGGAAGATACAAATATATCACTGAAAGAAATACAGGAAAACACAGGTAAATAGGTAGAAGACCGTAAAGAGGAAACAAATAAGTCTGTTAAAGAAATACAGGAAAACACAATCAAACAGGTGAAGGAACTGACTAAAACTGTCCAAAACCTGAAAGTGGAAGTAGAAACAATTAAGAAAACACAAATGGAAGTAAACTTGAAAATGGAAAACCTAGGAAAGAGGTCATGAATTACAGATGTAAGCATCAGCAACAGAATACAAGTGATAGAAGAGAGATCTCAGGTGTAGAAGATACAGTAGAAGAGATTGACACAACTGTCACAGTAACTTCAGAAAAATTTTATTTTCAAGTTCTGTATACATACATGGATAGTGTGTGCTATGTGCTGATACATCCAGGTTCGCCAAGGAGAATAAAAAGCAGTATTGGATGTCCTAAAACTGTAGTTATACGTGCTGTAAGCCAATGCCATGGAAACCTAACCCAGGTCTTCTGCAAGGACAGTTCAAGTTCTAAATATTGAGTGATCTCTCCAGTCTGTTTTTTTACTTCAAAAATATTATTTCTTACGAGTTGTCTAATTTCCATAACTTATTCATCAAATGCTGGGTGTGGTGGTGTCTGCCTTTTAAATGCTCCAGTATTATAAAGAATATTGGGGAGAAATCCGGCCTGAGTAGAGCCACAAGCCTCTTCCGGTCAGAAAAGCACAGGGGTAACTAGGGCGAAGGGTCGGCTGACACCTGCCAGCTACCCACGACCCCTGCCACAGGATTTTGAGACTTCTGGTGAGTGGAACACAGCTTCTGCTCCAGTCCAATCACGCGGGACCTGAGACTGCTGTGGTTGGGGAGGCAGAAATCCGGCCTGAGTAGGGTCGCAAGCCTCTTCTAGTCAGAACAGCACCGGGGTATCTAGGGCGCAGGGTCGGCTGACACCCGCCAGCTACCCACGACCCCTGCCACAGGATCTTAAGACTTCTGGTGAGTGGAACACAGCTTCTGCTCCAATCCAATTGTGCTCGGGACCTGAGTATGCATTAGTTAGGGAAGCAGAAAACCAGCCTGAGTAGGGCCACAGGCCTCTTCCGGCCAGACCAGCACCGGGGTAACTAGAGTGCAGGGTCTGCTGACACCTGCCAGCTACCCACGACCCCCACCACAGGATTTTGAGACTTCGGGTGAGTGGAACACAGAGTCTGCTCCAATCTTTAAACAGTGACAATGATAACAACTAACCCCAGAGATTACCAGATGTCGAAAGGTAAACGTAATAATCCTACTAAAAGAAACCAAGACAACTCACCATCATCAGAAACCAGCACTCCCACTTCGCCCAGTCCAGGGCACCCCAACACACCAGAATAGCTAGACACGGATCTAAAAGCATATCTCATGATGATGGTAGAGGACATCAAGAAGGACTTTAATAACTCACTTAAAGTATTACAGGAGACCATGGCTAAAGAGTTACAAGTCCTTAAAGAAAAACAGGATAACACAATCAAACAGGTAGAAGTCCTTAAAGAAAAACAGGATAACACAATAAAACAGGTAGAAGTCCTTAAAGAAAAACAGGATAACACAATCAAACAGGTAGAAGTCCTTAAAGAAAAACAGGAAAACACATCCAAACAGATGATGGAAATGAACAAAACCATACCAGACCTAAAAAGGGAAGTAGACACAATAAAGAAAACCCAAAATGAGGCAACACTGGAGATAGAAACCCTAGGAAAGAAATCTGGAACCATAGATACGAGCATCAGCAACAGAATACAAGAGATGGAAGAGAGAATCTCAGGTGCAGAAGATTCCATAGAGAACATCGGCACAACAATCAAGGAAACTGTAAAACGCAAAAAGATCCTAACTCAAAACATCCAAGAAATACATGACACAATGAGAAGACCAAACCTACGGATAATAGGAGTGGATGAGAATGAAGATTTTCAACTCAAAGGCCCAGCAAAAATCTTCAACATAATTACAGAAGAAAACTTCCCAAATCTAAAGAAAGAGATGCCCATGAACATACAAGAAGCCTACAGAACTCCAAATAGACTGGACCAGAAAAGAAATACCTCCCGACACATAGTAATCAGAACAACAAATGCACTAAATAAAGATAGAATACTAAAAGCAGTAAGAGAAAAAAGCCAAGTAACATAACGGCAAGCCTATCAGAATTACACCAGATTATTCACCAGAGACTATGAAAGCCAGAAGAGCCTGGACCGATGTTATACAGACACTAAAAGAACACAAATTCCAGCCCAGGCTACTATACCCAGCCAAACTCTCAATTAACATAGATGGAGAAACCAAAGTATTCCACGACAAAACCATATTCACACATTATCTCTCCACGAAACCAGCCCTTCAAAGGATAATAACAGGAAAACACGAATACAAGGACAGGAACCATGCCCTAGAAACAACAAGAAGGTAATCCCTCAACAAACCTAAAAGAAGACAGCCACAAGAACAGAATGCCAACTTTAACAACAAAAATAACAGGAAACAACAATTACTTTTCCTTAATATCTCTTAATATCAGTGGACTCAAATCCCGGATAAAAAGACATAGACTAACAAACAGGCTACACAAACAAGACCCAATATTTTGCTGATTACAGGAAACTCATCTCAGAGAAAAACATAGACACTACCTCAGAATGAAAGGCTGAAAAACAATTTTCCAAGCAAATGGTATGAAGAAACAAGCTGGAGTAGCCATTCTAATATCTGATAAGATTGACTTCCAACCCAAAGTCATCAAAAAAGACAGGAAGGGGCACTTCATACTCATCAAAGGTAAAATCCTCCAAGAGGAACTATCAATCCTGAATATCTATGCTCCAAATACAAAGGCAGCCACATTCATTAAAGAAACTTTAGTAAATGACAAAGCACACATTGCACCTCATACCATAAAAGTGGGAGACTTCAACACACCACTTTCACAAATGGACAGATCATGGAAACAGAAACTAAACAGGGACATACTGAAACTAACAGAAGTTATGAATCAAATGGATCTGGCA
This sequence comes from Mus caroli, assembly GCF_978045245.1. Classification (NCBI taxonomy): domain Eukaryota; kingdom Metazoa; phylum Chordata; class Mammalia; order Rodentia; family Muridae; genus Mus; species Mus caroli. The sequence continues at coordinate 32,045,964 of NW_028227264.1, forward strand.
GATATCTACAGAACATTCTATCCTAAAACAAAAGGATATACCTTCTTCTCAGCACCTCATGGTACCTTCTTCAAAATTGACCACATAATTGGTCACAAAACAGGCCTCAATAGATACAATAATATTGAAATTGTCCCATGCATCTTATCAGATCACCATGGACTAAGGCTGATCGTCAATAATAAATAAATAATAGAAAGCCAACATTCACGTGGAAACTGAACAACACTCTTCTCAATGATACCTTGGTCAAGGAAGGAATAAAGAAAGAAATTAAGGACTTTTTAGAGTTCAATGAAAATGAAGCCACAACATACCCAAACTTATGGGACGCAATGAAAGCATTTCTAAGAGGAAAACTCATAGCTCTGAGTGAATCCAAAAAGAAACTAGAGAGTTCACACATTAGCAACTTGACAACACACGTAAAAGCACTAGAACAAAAGGAAGCAAACTCACCCAAGAGGACTAGACAGCAGGAAATAATCAAACTCAGGGGCGAAATCAACCAAGTGGAAACAAGAAAAACTATTCAAAGAATCAACCAATCAAGGAGCTGGTTCTTTGAGAAAATCAACAAGATAGATAAACCCTTAGCCAGACTCACTAGAGGGCACAGGGAAAGCATCCTAATTAACAAAATCAGAAATGAAAAGAGAGACATAACAACAGATCCTGAAGACATCCAAAACACCATCAGATCCTTCTACCAAAGGCTATACTCAACAAAACTGGAGAACCTGGATGAAATGGAGAAGTTCCTAGACAGATACCAGGTACCAAAGTTGAATCAAGATCAGGTGAATGATCTAAACAGCCCTATTTCCCCCAAAGAAATAGAAGCAGTCATTAATAGTCTCCCAACCAAAAAAAGCCCAGGAGCAGATGGGTTTAGTGCAGAGTTCTATCAGACCTTCAAAGAAGATCTAATCCCAGTTCTTCACAAACTATTCCAGAAAATAGAAACAGAAGGTACTCTACCCAACTCATTCTAAGAAGCCACAATTACTCTGATACCTAAACCACAAAAAGACCCAACAAAGATAGAAAACTTCCGACCAATGTCCCTTATGAATATTGATGCAAAAATCCTCAATAAATTTCTTGCTAACCGAATCCAAGAACACATCAAAACAATCATCCATCCTGACCAAGTAGGTTTCATCGCAGGGATGCAGGGATGGTTAAATATACGGAAATCCATCAACGTAATCCACTATATAAACAAACTCAAAGACAAAAACCACATGGTCATCTCGTTAGATGCGGAAAAAGCATTTGACAAGATCCAACACCCATTCATGATAAAAGTCTTGGAAAGATCAGGAATTCAAGGCCCATACCTAAACATGATAAAAGCAATCTACAGAAAACCAGTAGCCAACATCAAAGTAAATGGTGAGAAGCTTGAAGCAATCCCTCTAAAATCAGGGACTAGACAAGGCTGTCCACTTTCTCCATACCTATTCAACATTGTACTTGAAGTCCTAGCCAGAGCAATTCGACAACAAACGGAGATCAAAGGGATACAAATTGCAAAAGATGAAGTCAAAATATCACTTTTTGCAGATTATGTGATAGTATATATAAGTGACCCTAAAAATTCCACCAGAGAACTCCTAAAACTGATAAAGAGCTTCGGTGAAGTAGCTGGATATAAAATTAACTCAAACAAATCAATGGCCTTTATCTACACAAAGAATAAACAGGCAGAGAAAGAAATCAGGGAAACAACACCCTTCTCAATAGTCACAAATAATATAAAATATCTTGGCGTGACACTAACTAAGGAAGTGAAAGATCTGTATAATAAAAACTTCAAGTCTCTGATGAAAGAAATTATAGAAGATCTCAGAAGATGGAAAGATCTCCCATGCTCATGGATTGGCAGGATCAAAATTGTAAAAATGGCTATCTTGCCAAAAGCAATCTACAGATTCAATGCAATTCCCATCAAAATTCCAACTCAATTCTTCAACGAATTAGAAAGTGCAATCTGCAAATTCATCTGGAATAACAAAAAACCTAGGATAGCAAAAACTCTTCTCAAGGATAAAAGAACCTCAGGTGGAATCACCATGCCAGACCTAAAGCTCTACTACAGAGCAATTGTGATAAAAACTGCATGGTACTGGTATAGTAACAGACAAATAGACCAATGGAATAGAATTGAAGACCCAGAAATGAACCCACACACCTATGATCACTTGATCTTCGACAAGGGACTAAAACCATCCAGTGGAAGAAAGACAGCATTTTCAACAAATGGTGCTGGCACAACTGGTTGTTAACATGTAGAAGAATGGGAATCAATCCATTCCTATCTCCTTGTACTAAGGTCAAGTCTAAGTAGATCAAGGAACTTCACAAAAAACCAGAGACACTGAAACTTATAGAGGAGAAAGTGGGGAAAAGCCTTGAAGATATGGGCACAGGTGAAAAATTCTTGCATAGAACAGCAATGGCTTGTGCTGTAAGATCGAGAATTGACAAGTGGGACCTCATGAAACTGCAAAGCTTCTGCAAGGCAAAAGACACCATCAATAAGACAAAAATACCACCAACAGATTGGGAAAGGATCTTTACCTATCCTAAATCAGATAAGGGACTAATATCCAATATATATAAAGAACTCAAGAAGGTGGACTCCAGAAAGTCAAATAACCCCATTAAAAAATGGGGCTCAGAATTGAACAAAGAATTCTCACCTGAAGAATACCAAATGGCAGAGAAGCACCTGAAAAAATGTTCAACATCCTTAATCATCAGGGAAATGCAAATCAAAACAACCCTGAGATTCCACCTCACACCAGTCAGAATGCCTAAGATCAAAAATTCAGGTGACAGCAGATGCTGGTGGGGATGTGGAGAAAGAGGAACACTCCTCCATTGTTGGTGGGATTGCAAGCTTGTACAACCACTCTGGAAATCAGTCTGGAGGTTCCTCAGAAAATTGGACATAGTACTACCGGAGGATCCAGCAATACCTCTTCTGGGCATATATCCAGAAGATGTCCCAACTGGTAAGAAGGACACATGCTCCACTATGTTCATAGCAGCCCTATTTATAATAGCCAGAAGCTGGAAAGAACCCAGATGTCCCTCAACAGAAGAATGGATACAGAAATTATGGTACATTTACACAATGGAGTACTACTCAGCTATTAAAAAGAATGAATTTATGAAATTCCTAGCCAAATGAATGGACCTGGAGGGCATCATCTTGAGTGAGTTAACACAACCACAAAGGAACTCACACAATATGTATTCACTGATAAGTGGATATTAGCCCAAAACTTAGGATACCCAAGATATAAGATACAATTTGCTAAACCCATGAAACTCAAGAAGAATGAAGACCAAAATGTGGACACTGTGCCCCTTCTTAGAATTGGGAACAAAACACCCATGGAAGGAGTTACAGAGACAAAGTTTGGAGCTGTGATGAAAGGATGGACCATCTAGAGACTGCCATATCCAGGCATCCATCCCATAATCAGCTTCTAAAAGCTGACACCATTGCATACACTAGCAAGATTTTGCTGAAAGCACCCAATGATAGCTTTCTCTTGTGAGACTATGCAGGGGCCTAGCAAACACAGGAGTGGATGCTCACAGTCAGCTATTGGATGTATCACAGGACTCCCAATGGAGAAGCTAGAGAAAGTACCCAAGGAGCTAAAGGGATCTGCAACCCTATAGTTGAAACAACATGATGAACTAACCAGTACCCCGGAGCTCTTGTCTCTAGCTAAATATGTATCGAAAGATGGCCTAGTCGGCCATCACTGGAAAGAGAGGCCCATTGGACTTGCAAACTTTATATGCCCCAATATAGGGGAATGCCAGGGCCAAAAGAATGGGAATGGGAGGGTAGGGAAGTGGGGGTGGTATGGGGGACTTTTGGGATAGCATTGGAAATGTAATTGAGGAAAATATGTAATAAAAAAAAAAAAAAAAAGAACATCCCCCATGCAATTGATTTTGCCGGGGTATGTCCTATACACAAAATATTTAAGTTTGTTGAAACAAAGATAGAGTATCAGTGAAAACTTCATGAAGTTTTTAAGTGTATAATTCTGCTAATTTGGTGGCAAGAAATAAATCTGAATTGAGTTTAGCACGTGCATGGTAAAAAAAAAAAAAGAAACTTGAAAATTATGGTTAAAACTGTCAGTGTTCCATTGACTGCAGCTTGCGGTTTGATTGCAAATTTAAGATTTTTCTACTCACCCATATATTGTTAGTTAAGATAATTACAAGAGTAGTCATCTTATGAGAACACTAATACTGTGGGATACAGCCATACAAAGCTCAGAGCAGCCTTGGAGGGGCTTTTGTGACTTTCTTTTGTCTTGCAAACAGTGCCTAAGGAAGCTCTTAAAACTTGCCTCTCCCTGCCTCCAGGGAAATTTTGTTTTAGCTAAATGAACAGTGTTACAGATCTATTCAGATGTTATTCTGAATAAAGTTCTAATTCAAAGTTTATAGAAGGGTCAATCAAACTGTAGAACTTATAAAGGCAATACAATCTGGCTTGCCTACTTCATGTAAAGTTATTATAGGTTTAAAGGTCCGTTTTTTCCTAGCATGATAAAGGGTTTGCTTCTGGTGAACTGGTAATCACTAGAAAATTCTGCCTCTAGGTATGGCTAATGTAACTTTACATTATGTAAGAAAAATTTTTATTGTTTCTCCTTCTATACAAGAAGCCAAGAGTTTTAATCTTTCAGTGTAGATTGTCTCCTAAGTGCAAAGTATTTAATTAACTAATGCTTCTCAAGGGAAGTTTACCTTAAATTCTTGCTCTCAACCAAAAGATTCAGAGACAATATCCTTTTATTACTTATTACTTAGGGTTTTAGTTTACTACATATGGTTTTACAAAAAATAAGGAAAGCTTTTATAATTGTTATTAATTATATTCATTGGTAATTAAATATTAGTTGTGCCCAAGACAATTCTTTGGCCAGAAAAAAACATTGTAAAATCATTTTTCTCGTGCTCCCAGCCGATCTTTGGCCTATGTGGGCCCAACTAACTGCTGTGGGGCAGAGCCTTGAGACACACAGTTTCCCCTGTTTCAGCACAAATAATCTAGTTGTGTGCTGTAGATGGTGTTTTTAATTACTGAACAATCAAAACCTTAATTTGTATATTAATAGTCAATGCTATATCTCTGAGCCCACAATTGCTTAAAATTATTTGTCCCTCAGATACTATTAATTCTCAAATTTGCAATTGCTTATGCGTATACAACTCATAGAAAAAATGCTGTCCTTTTAAGAAGGTGGTTTTTAAACATTTATTAAATTGTCCTAATTGCCTGGACATTTTTAAAAAAATGCCAGGATAAATTTATATCTCAGACAGTCCAAAGGCCATCCATATAAATAGGTTAGATATATAACCTCGTTCCTTATATATTCATAACAGTTATGGTTTAACATAATATTTTAGTATTCTTAAAAATTGTGCATGTATAATTCCTTTTAGTGTCCTCAGTTACTACTTGTTTCCACATAATAGTGTTAATTCTTGAGGACTTTTACATAATAATTTGCTACAAATAAATGCTCTTATTTCTAGTTAATACATAAATTATGCACATGTAACTCTTAATAACTTTTCAAGCTTTCTAGTTACAATCACTCCTTAAGAAAATGATTGAGAGACCAGCACCAGGGTAGCTAGGGCGCAGGGTAGGCTGACACTCGCCAGCTACCCACAACACCCGCCACAGGATCTTAAGACTTCTGGTAAGTGGAACACAGCTTCTGCTCCAATCCAGTGGGCTCGGGACCTGAGACTGCATTAGTTAGGGAAGCAGAAAACCGGCCTGAGTAGGGCCACAAGCCTCTTCGGGTCTGACCAGCACCTGGATAGCTAGAGCTAAGGGTCGGCTGACACCTGCCAGTTACCCACGACACCAGCCACAGGATTTTGAGACTTCTGGTGAGTGGAACACAGCTTCTGCTCCAGCCCAATCACGCGGGACCTGAGACTGCTTTGGTTGGGGAGGCAGAAATACGGCCTGAGTAGGGCCACAAGCCTCTTCCAGTCTGAACAGCACCTGGGTAGCTAGAGCGCAGGGTCTGCTGACACCAGCCAGCTACCCACGACACCCGCCACAGGATTTTGAGACTTCTGGTGAGTGGAACATAGAATCTGCTCCAATCTTTAAACAGTGACAACAATAACAACTAATCCCAGAGATTACCAGATGGTGAAAGGTAAACGTAAGAATCTTACTAACAGAAACCAAGACCACTCACCATCATCAGAACCCAGCACTCCCACTTCGCCCAGTCCAGGGCACCCCAACACACCGGAAAAGCTAGACCCGGCTCTAAAAGCATATCTCACGATGATGGTAGAGGACATCAAGAAGGACTTTAATAACACACTTAAAGAAATACAAAAGAACACAGGTAAACAGGTAGAAGACATTAAAGAGGAAGCACAAAAATCCCTTAAAGAATTGCAGGAGAACACTGCTAAACAGGTAGAAGACATTAAAGAGGAAGTACAAAAATCCCTTAAAGAATTGCAGGAGAACACTGCTAAACAGGTAGAAGACATTAAAGAGGAAGCACAAAAATCCCTTAAAGAATTGCAGGAGAACACTGCTAAACAGATAGAAGACATTAAAGAGGAAGTACAAAAATTCCTTAAAGAATTGAGAACACTGATAAACAGGTAGAAGACAATAAAGAGGAAGCACAAAAATCCATTAAAGAATTGCAGGAAAACCAGACCAAACAGGTGATGGAATTGAATAAAACCATCTAAGACCTAAAAAAGGAAGTAGAAACAATGAAAAGAACCCAAATTGAGGCAACACTGGAAATAGAAACACTAGGAAAGAAATCTGGAACCATAGATACGAGCATCAGCAACAGAATACAAGAGATGGAAGAGAGAATCTCGGGTGCAGAAGATTCCAAAGAGAACATCGGCACGACAATCAGAGAAAATACAAAATCCAAAAAGATCCTAACTCAAAATATCCAGGAAATCCAGGACACAATGAGAAGACCAAACCTACGGATAATAGGAGTAGATGAGAATGAAGATTTTCAACTCAAAGGACCAGCAAATATATTCAACAAAATTATAGAAGAAAACTTCCCAAACCTAAAGAAAGAGATGCCCATGAACAAGAAGCTTACAGAACTCCAAATACACTGGACCAGAAAAGAAATTCCTTCCGACACATAATAATCAAAACAACAAATGCACTAAATAAAGATAGAATACTAAAAGCAATAAGGGAAAAAGGTCAAGTAACATATAAAGGCAAGCCTATCAGAATTACACCGGATTTTTCACCACAGACTATGAAAGTCAGAAGGGCCTGGACAGATGTTATACAGAAACTAAGAGAACACAATTTCCAGGCCAGGCTACTATACCCAGCCAAACTCTCAATTACCATAGATGGAGAAACCAAAGTATTCCACGATAAAACCAAATTCACACATTATCTTTCCACGAATCCAGCACTTCAAAGGATAATAACAGAAAAAAACCAATAAAAGGACGGGAACCACGCCCTATAAACAACAAGAAGGTAATCCCTCAACAAACATAAAAGAAGACAGCCACAAGAACAGAATGCCAACTTTAACAACAAAAATAACAGGAAACAACAATTACTTTTCCTTAATATCTCTTAATATCAATGGACTCAACTCCCCGATAAAAAGACATAGACTAACAAACTGGCTACACAAACAAGACCCAATATTTTGCTGCTTAAGGAAACTCATCTCAGAGAAAAAGATAGACACTACCTCAGAATGAAAGGCTGGAAAAAAATTTTCCAAGCAAATGGTAGGAAGAAACAAGCTGGAGTAGCCATTATAATATCTGATAAGATTGACTTCCAACCCAAAGTCATCAAAAAAGACAAGGAAGGGCACTTCATTATCATCAAAGGTAAAATCCTCCAAGAGGAACTATCAATTCTGAATATCTATGCTCCAAATACAAGGGCAGCCTCATTCATTAAAGATACTTTAGTAAAGCTCAAAGCACACATTGCACCTCACACAATAATAGTGGGAGACTTCAACACACCACTTTCACCAAAGGACAGATCATGGAAACAGAAACTAAACAGGGACACAGTGAAATAACAGAGGTTATGAAACAAATGGATCTGACAGATATCTACAGAACATTTTATTCTAAAACGAAAGGATATACCTTCTTCTCAGCACCTCACGGTACCTTCTCCAAAATTGACCACATAATTGGTCACAAAACAAGCCTCAATATATACAAAAATATTGAAATTGTCCCAGGCACCCTATCAGATCACCATGGACTAAGACTGATCTTCAATAACACAGTAAATAATAGAAAGCCAACACACACGTGGAAACTAAACAACACTCTTCTCAATGATACCTTGGTCAAGGAAGGAATAAAGAAAGAAATTAAGGACTTTCTGCAGTTTAATGAAAATAAAGCCACAACATACGAAAACTTATGGGACACACTGAAAGCATTTCAAAGAGGAAAACTCATAGCTCTGAGTGCCTCCAAAAAGAAACTAGAGAGAGCACACATTAGCAGCTTCACAACATAAGTAAAAGCTCTAGAACGAAAGGAAGCAAATTCACCCAAGAGGAGTAGACGGCAAGAAATAATCAAACTCAGGGGTGAAATCAACCAAGTGGAACCAAGAAGAACAATTCAAAGAATCAACCAATCGAGGAGCTGGTTCTTTGAGAAAATCAACAAGATAGATAAACCCTTAGCCAGACTCACTAGAGGGCATAGGGAAAGTACTCTAATTAACAAAATCAGAAATGAAAAGGGAGACATAACAACATATCCTGAAGACATCCAAAACACCATCAGATCCTTCTACCAAAGGCTATACTCAACAAAACTGGAGAACCTGGATGAAATGGAGAAGTTCCTAGATGATACCAGGTACCAAAGTTGAATCAAGATCAGGTTAATGATCTAAACAGCCCTAATTCCCCCAAAGAAATAGAAGCAGTCATTAATAGTCTCCCAACCAAAAAAAGCCCAGGACCAGATTGGTTTAGTGCAGAGTTCTATCAGACCTTCAAAGAAGATCTAATCCCAGTTCTTCACAAACTATTCCACAAAATAGAAACAGAAGGTACTCTACCCAACTCCTTCTATGAAGCCACAATTACTCTGATACCTAAACCACAAAAAGACCCAACAAAGATAGAAAACTTCCGACCAATGTCCCTTATGAATATTGATGCAAAAATCCTCAATAAATTTCTTGCTAACCGAATCCAAGAACACATCAAAACAATCATCCATCCTGACCAAGTAGGTTTCATCGCAGGGATGCAGGGATGGTTAAATATACGGAAATCCATCAACGTAATCCACTATATAAACAAACTCAAAGACAAAAACCACATGGTCATCTCGTTAGATGCTGAAAAAGCATTTGACAAGATCCAACACCAATTCATGATAAAAGTCTTGGAAAGAGCAGGAATTCAAGGCCCATACCTAAACATGATAAAAGCAATCTACAGCAAACCAGTAGCCAACATCAAAGTAAATGGTGAGAAGCATGAAGCAATCCCTCTAAAATCAGGGACTAGACAAGGCTGTCCACTTTCTCCATACCTATTCAACATTGTACTTGAAGTCCTAGCCAGAGCAATTCGACAACAAAAGGAGATCAAAGGGATACAAATTGGAAAAGATGAAGTCAAAATATCACTCTTTGCAGATGATATGATAGTATATATAAGTGACCCTAAAAATTCCACCAGAGAACTCCTAAGCCTGATAAACAGCTTCGGTGAAGTAGCTGGATATAAAATTAAATCAAACAAATCAATGGCCTTTTTCTACACAAAGAATAAACAGGCTGAGAAAGAAATTAGGGAAACAACACCCTTCTCAATAATCACAAATAATATTAAATATCTTGGCGTGACTCTAACTAGGGAAGTGAAAGATCTGTATAATAAGAACTTCAAGTCTCTGAAGAAAGAAATTATAGAAGATCTCAGAAGATGGAAAGATCTCCCATGCTCATGGATTGGCAGGATCAACATTGTAAAAATGGCTATCTTGCCAAAAGCAATCTACAGATTCAATGCAATCCCCATCAAAATTCCAAATCAATTCTTCAACGAATTAGAAAGTGCAATCTGCAAATTCATCTGGAATAACAAAAAACCTAGGATAGCAAAAACTCTTCTCAAGGATAAAAGAACCTCTGGTGGAATCACCATGCCAGACCTAAAGCTGTACTACAGAGCAATTGTGATAAAAACTGCATGGTACTGGTATAGTGACAGACAAATAGACCAATGGAATAGAATTGAAGACCCAGAAATGAACCCACACACCTACGGTCACTTGATCTTCGACAAGGGAGCTAAAAATATCCAGTGGAAGAAAGACAGCATTTTCAACAAATGGTGCTGGCACAACTGGTTGTTAACATGTAGAAGAATGCGAATCGATCCATTCCTATCTCCTTGTACTAAGGTCAAGTCTAAGTGGATCAAGGAACTTCACATAAAACCAGAGACACTGAAACTTATAGAGGAGAAAGTGGGGAAAAGCCTTGAAGATATGGGCACAGGGGAAAAATTCCTGAATAGAACAGTAATGGCTTGTGCTGTAAGATCGAGAATTGACAAGTGGGACCTCATGAAACTACAAAGCTTCTGCAAGGCTAAAGACACCATCAATAAGACAAAAAAAACACCAACAGATTGGGAAAGGATCTTCACCTATCCTAAATCAGATAAGGGACTAATATCCAATATATATAAAGAACTCAAGAAGGTGGACTCCAGAAAGTCAAATAACCCCATTAAAAAATGGGGCTCAGAACTGAACAAAGAATTCTCACCTGAGGAATACCGAATGGCAGCGAAGCACCTGAAAAAATGTTCAACATCCTTAATCATCAGGGAAATGCAAATTAAAACAACCCTGAGATTCCACCTCACACCAGTCAGAATGCCTAAGATCAAAAATTCAGGTGACAGCAGATGCTGGCGAGGATGTGGAGAAAGAGGAACGCTCCTCCATTGTTGGTGGGATTGCAAGCTTGTACAACCACTCTGGAAATCAGTCTGGCGGTTCCTCAGAAAATTGGACATAGTACTACCGGAGGATCCAGCAATACCTCTCCTGGGCATATATCCAGAAGATGTCCCAACCGGTAAAAAGGACACATGCTCCACTATCTTCATAGCAGCCCTATTTATAATAGCCAGAAGCTGGAAAGAACCCAGATGTCCCTCAACAGAGGAATGGATACAGAAATTATGGTACATTTACACAATGGAGTACTACTCAGCTATTAAAAAGAATGAATTTATGAAATTCCTAGCCAAATGGATGTACCTGGAGGGCATCATCTTGAGTGAAGTAACACAATCACAAAAGAACTCACACAATATGTATTCACTGATAAGTGGATATTAGCCCAAAACTTAGGATACCCAAGATATAAGATACAATTTGCTAAACGCATGAAACTCAAGAAGAATGAAGACCAACGTGTGGACACTGTGCACCTTCTTAGAATTGGGAACAAAACACCCAGGGAAGGAGTTACAGAGACAAAGTTCATAACTGTGATGAAAGGATGGACCATTTAGAGACTGCTGTATCCAGGGATCCATCCCATAATCAGCTTCTAAACGCTGACACCATTGCATACACTAGCAAGATTTTGCCGAAAGGACCCAAATACAGCTGTCTCTTGTGAGACGATGCCGGGGCCTAGCAAACACAGGAGTGGATGTTCACAGTCAGCTATTGGATGTATCACAGGGCTCCCAATGGAGAAGCTAGAGAAAGTACCCAAGGAGCTAAAGAGATCTGCAACCCTATTGTTGGAACAACATGATGTACTAACCAGAACCTCGGAGCTCTTGTCTCTAGCTGCATATGTATCGAAAGATGACCTAGTCGGCCATCAATGGAAAGAGAGGCCCATTTGACTTGCAAACTTTATATGCCCCAATATAGGGGAATGCCAGGGCCAAAAGAGTGGGAATGGGTGGGTAGGGAAGTGGGGGGCGCTATGGGGGACTTTTGGGATAGCATTGGAAATGTAATTGAAGAAAATATGTAATAAACATATTAAAAATTAAAAAAAAGAAAAAAACAAGAAAAGGGAGACATAACAACAGACCCTGAAGAAATCCAAAACACCATCAGATCATTCTACAAAAGGCTATACTCAACAAAACTGGAGATCCTGGATGAAATGGACAAGTTTCTAGACAGATACCAGGTACCAAAGTTAAATCAAGATCAGGTTAATGATCTAAACAGTTCCATATCCCCTAAAGAAATAGAAGCAGTCATTAATAGTCTCCAAACTAAGAAAAGCCCAGGACCAGATGGGTTTAGTGCAGAGTTCTATCAAACCTTCAAAGAAGAACTAATCCCAGTTCTTCACAAACTATTCCAAAAAATAGAATCAGAAGATACTCTACCCAACTCATTCTATGAAACCACAATTACTCTGATACCTAAACCACATAAAGACCCAACAAAAATAGAGAACTTCAGACCAATTTCCCTTATGAATATTGATGCAAAAATCCTCAATAAAGTTCTCGCAAACTGAATTCAAGAACACATCAAAACAATCATCCATCCTAACGAAGTAGGATTCATCCCAGGGATGCAAGAATGGTTCAATATAAGAAAATCCATCAATGTAATCAATAATATAAACAAACTCAAAGACAAAAACCACATGATCATCTCGTTAGATGCTGAAAAATCATTTGACAAAATCCAACACCCATTCGTGATAAAAGTCTTGGAAAGATCAGGAATTCAAGGCTCATACCTAACCATGATAAAAGCAATATACAGCAAACCAGTAACCAACATCAAAGTAAATGGTGAGAAGCTGGAAGCAATCCCACTAAAATCAGGGAGTAGACAAGGCTGCCCACTCTCTCCCTACCTATTCAACATTGTACTTGAAGTCCTAGCCAGAGCAATTAGACAACAAAAGGAGATCAAGGGGATACAAAACGGAAAAGAAGTCAAAATATTGCTTTTGGCAGATGATATGATAGTATACATAAGTGACCCTAAAAGTTCCACCAGAGAACTCCTAAGCCTGATAAATAGCTTCGGTGAAATAGCTGGATATAAAATTAACTCAAGCAAGTCAATGGCCTTTCTGTACACAAAGGATAAACAAGCAGAGAAGAAAATTAGGGAAACAACACCCTTCTCAATAGTCACAAACAATATAAAATACCTTGGTGTGACTCTAACTAAGGAAGTGAAAGATCTGTATGACAAGAACTTCAAGTCCCTGAAGAAAGAAATTAAAGAAGATCTCAGAAGGTGGAAAAACCTCCCATGCTCATGGATTGGCAGGATCAACATTGTAAAAATGGCTATCTTGCCAAAAGCAATCTACAGATTCAATGCAATCCCCATCAAAATTCCAAATCAATTCTTCAACGAATTAGAAAGGGCAATCTGCAAATTCATCTGGAATGACAAAAAACCTAGGATAGCAAAAACTCTTCTCAAGGATAAAAGAACCTCTGGTGGAATCACCATGCCTGACCTAAAGCTGTACTACAGAGCAATTGTGATAAAAACTGCATGGTACTGGTATAACGACAGACAAGTAGACCAATGGAACAGAATTGAAGACCCTGAGATCAACCCACATACCTATGGTCACTTGATCTTTGACAAGGGAGCAAAAACCATCCAGTGGAAAAAAGACAGCATTTTCAACAAATGGAGCTGGCACAACTGGCGGTTATCATGTAGAAGAATGCGAATTGATCCATTCCTATCTCCTTGTACCAAGGTCAAATCTAAGTGGATTAAGGAACTCCACATAAAACCAGAGACACTGAAACTTATAGAGGAGAAAGTAGGGAAAAGCCTCGAAGATATGGGTACAGGGGAAAAATTCCTGAATACAACAGCAAAGGCTTGCACTGTAAGATGGAGTATTGATAAATGTGACCTCATAAAGTTGCAAAGCTTCTGCAAGGCAAAAGACACCGTCAATAAGACAAAAAGACCACCAACAGATTGGGAAAGGATCATTACCTATCCTAAATCAGATAGGGGACTAACATCCAATATATATAAGGAACTCAATAAGGTGGACTCCAGAAAATCAAATAACACCGTTAAAAAATGGGGCTCAGAACTGAACAAAGAATTCTCACCTGAGGAATACCAAATGGCAGAGAAGCACCTGAAAAAATGTTCAACATCCTTAATCATCAGGGAAATGCAACTCAAAACAACCCTGAGATTCTACCTCACACCAGTCAGAATGGCTAAGATCAAAAATTCAGGTGACAGCAGATGCTGGCGAGGATGTGGAGAAAGAGGAACACTCCTTCATTGTTGGTGGGATTGCAAGCTGGTACAACCACTCTGGAAATCAGTCTGGCGGTTCCTCAGAAAATTGGACATAATAATACCAGAGGATCCAGCAATACCTCTCCTGGGCATATATCCAGAAGATGTTCCAACCAGTAAGAAGGACACATGCTCCACTATGTTCATAGCAGCCTTATTTATAATAGCCAGAAGCTGGAAAGAACCCAGATGCCCCTCAACAGAGGAATGGATACAGAAAATGTGGTACATTTACACCATGGAGTACTACTCAGCTATTAAAAAGAATGAATTTATGAAATTCCTAGACAAATGGATGGATCTGGAGGACATCATTCTGAGTGAGGTAACATATTCACAAAGGAACTCACACAATATGTACTCACTGATAAGTGGATATTAGCCCAAAAACTTAGGATACCCAAGATATAAGATACAATTTGTTAAACGCATGAAACTCAAGAAGAATGAAGACCAAAGTGTGGACACTGTGCCCCTTCTTGGAATTGGGAACAAAACACCCATGAAAAGAGTTACAGAGATAAAATTTGGACCGGTGAAGAAACAATGGACCATCTAAAGACTGCCATATCCAGGGATCCATCCTATAATCAGCTTCCAAACGCTGACACCACTGCATACACTAGCAAGATTTTGCTGAAAGGACCCAGATATAGCTGTCTCTTGTGAGTCAATGCCGGGGCCTAGCAAACACAGAAGTGGATGCTCACAGTCAGTTATTGGATGGATCACAGGGCCCCCAATGGAGGAGCTAGAGAAA
Source organism: Mus caroli (assembly GCF_978045245.1). Lineage (NCBI taxonomy): Eukaryota > Metazoa > Chordata > Mammalia > Rodentia > Muridae > Mus > Mus caroli. The sequence goes on from NW_028227264.1 coordinate 32,061,130, forward strand.
GTAACCAAGGATCTAAAGGGAACTGCAACCCCATAGGTGGATCATTATTATGGTAACCAGTACCCCAGAGATCTTGTCTCTAGCTGCATTTGTATTAAAAGATGGCCTAGTAGGCCATCACTGGAAAGAAAGGCCCATTGGACTTGCCAACTTTATATGCCCCAATACAGGGGAATGCCAGGACCAAGGGGTGGGGGTGGGTGGGTGGGGGACTGGGGGGGGGGGGAGTGTATTGGGGACATTTTGGATAGCATTGGAAATGTAATTGAGGAAATTACCTAATAAAAAAATAATAAATAAATAAAAACATACAAAATATTCTTTAGGAATTAAGCATAGTATAAGAGCATAAAATATGAAAATGAATCATTAAAAATATATTTAAAAGCCATTATGTGATACCACCTGACATAGGTATTGAAAACACATTATATGTCTGTGTACAGTATCTAATTAAAAGTTTGCTTAAAAAAGATTAAAAAAAGAAAGAAAGAAAATGATTGAAAGTGCAATTAGTCACTGCCCCTTTACAGCCAAGTATTTAAAAAGTTTTGTCAACAAGTTATTAATTTAAAAGATTAGATATTGTGAAACTTTATAACTTTTAACTTCTTAAAAAAGAAAAAAGAGAAAAATTGTATCCCCGTAGATACTATTTAGTGCATTCCCATCCACACTATTTAAATCATACCTTTATTTTCAAAATTTGAGATTTAAATGTCAAAAAATTTAATAAATGCTTTATAGTATCTTAAAAGGATCTACTTATTGGCTTATAGAGTAATCCTAAATAGCTACCTTAGTAAGAAAGGGAAAAACAAGTTCTCTCCAGAACGCTGCAAAAGCATATTGTTTCATTCGTGTGACGAGCTGACAAGTAAGTTGACTCAGTGTCCTGATTGAAATGACTAAAAAACTAAATTAAATTCATGTTTTAAATCCATCCTTGCTTGCCATTTTTCCAGATTAGACTACCTTGAAGCCTTTTAACTTTATGGCAATAGTACATCAGAGACTGTATATTCTGACTTAGTAAGATCAATCATTTAATAGAGTCATAATGATTTTTCTTTTTTCTTCAGTGTGACCAGTCATTCTAACTCAATCTTAGACTGGTCTAATTTTCAGCCCAATATCAGAGATTCCTATATTCTTAATTACCTAGCAAAGTTAATTCAGAGCGTATCCACCACTTCCAGAGAGTCTCTGGCCTTTTTACTATTCTAAAACCAGCCCAGAGACTGAGCTTGTGTCTTGCTAATTTGCAACTGAATAAAGTACCTGAACTTCCCCAAAAGAAGCTTTGCGATGTTACTCTTCACTGTCTAAGATTTTTGTCTTTCAAGCAGGTCAATCTACACCTTCAGCAGGACTGCAGTGGGCATGCATCCCTGCCCCCTAGAGCATACAGGAGGAAGTTACTATTTTCATTTCAACAGTTTTGTGACTTTGGGTCTAATTTGAGATTTAGGCTTAGTTAAAAAGGCAGATATTTCTAATATTAAAAGAGATTATTTTTTATTTTGATAGACGGCCTTAGTTCCTTAGCTGGCCTCTGGCTTTTCACACTTGCTGTTAACACAAGGTCCCCTTAGTTCCTCAGGCTGTGGGAATAACAGAGATGAAGAGGATGACTTCCAGCTCCTATTTCAGCCACAAGTCGTGGTGTTACTAATGACATAATTCTTGTCAAGGCCTTGCTAAATCTGAGGTTGACAATTCTCCTTTAGGAGCTGCACAATACTCAGAATTATGCATACTGGTTCGTGATCATACAAATACAGTATGGGTATCGCTTGGTGCAGAGAACTACTGCAGGGAGAGGTCCAGCTTGACCAGTTCTAAGTTCCCTGTGCGATATACCCAGTTTGAATAGAGGTTGGTATCTATTTCCAGCTAAAACCAAAAATATCTAACGCTCTGCCTCCCCTCCCCAAAAGATACCAAGAGCCACAGGTGTGGGTAGTGACAGCACCCACAGGAGGAATCGGGTCAATGTCCACCCAAGCCAAGGTTAAAAGCCCACTCATCTACGGATGAGAAAATCATTTGATTACCTCAGTTAAGCATTGCTTTATTAAACTTATTTAATAGGAGGAGAAAGAAGTTTGAGACCATACTGTTGGAAGGGCAAGCCCTTCACAGACTCCTACCCTAAAAAAGCCAATTGGCCTTATACAACAGAGCCGGTCATACCCCTCCTCCCTGTTTCCCGCCTGTCATCCAAAAATGTAGAAAAATATCAACTCAGTGTTATTCTTAATAAAGTACATTTCAAATTTGTACAGTCAACCCTTGCCAGGGTTCCAAAGACCTACTTAAAATTCAACTAGGAAGTTACCTATTCAGTACTAATTAACATTTTAAAGTCAGAACCTACTACTCAGGGCTTTTCTGTTAGTTGTTTACTAGGACAAAAAGGGCAGTCTTATCCAGAAACTGTTTTCCATGAGAAAAGTTAGAGATTCCCAATAAGACAGGTTTCTTCATTGGACCCTAAAAATTCAGACAAAATTATAGAACATAAATAAATTTTTTGCCTCAGTCCAGTTTTGTTTAATATTATTTAAAGGGAGGAAATGTCACCTCCTTCCAGCCCAGCAAGGCTGGCTGTGACCTGCTGTGCTGCTCTTTTAATGTGCCACTACCTGCCTGAGGCCCAACCTGCCAGAGGGCGAACCAGTTCTCTTTCAAGAATCTTCAGGAGTTAACACCAAACTTCGATCTTTGCGAGTTCCCACTAAAAGGCTGACCTATCTACTTCAAAAGAACTTTGCCTAGCCAGGGATGGGCCTCCCCTTTTCTTTCAGGCTTTTCTCCACTTTCTCCTCTATAAATTTTAGTGTCTCTGGTTTTATGTGGAGTTCATTGATCCAGCTAGATTTGAGCTTTGTTCAGGAGATAAGCATGGATTAATTTGCTATGCACACCTTCCCCACCAGAGGAAGGTCGGCCTCCAGGGAGGGTTCTGACCCCTAGACAAGGTGAAAATGCCATCTTGCATTCTGGGTCTCTCAGATACCAGTCCTCAAAGGAGAACGCTTGAACCACAGAAGCAACAGAGGTTCTTCAATAGTGTCCTTTCCGGCCTTCATCTTCATATAGGAGGCAGAGCTGAAATCCACAGTTCTGCATACTTTCCCTGCCAGAAGAGAGTAGGCCTTCAGGGAGGGCTCTGACCCTGGGTCTCAGCCAGGAATCAGAGCTGAGACTCATTCTTCTGGGCACCTTCCCTGCCAGAGGAGATTCAGCCTCCAAGGAGGACTCTGACCCTGGGACAGAGGTGAGAAATAAATCTTGTATCCAAGGTCTCTCAGGAGAACACAGGGACCACAGAAGCAACAGTCATGGAAACAGTCACTTCAGGCCTTCATCTTCAGCCAGGAGGCAGAGCAAAGCTCCAAACCTCTGTGCACCTTCCCTGCAAGAGGAGAACTTGCCTGCAGAGGGTGCTATGACCAATCAGACTCAAGAGAGAGTTGGACTCCAATAAGTGCTTACAGAGGCTAACGCAATCACAGTAGGAACAAGCTGCAGCCAGAGACACCTCGAACAACTAAGACCAGAGTTTACCAGATGGCAAAAGGCAAACTAAGAATCTAACTAACAAAAACCAAGACCACTGGGCATCACCAGTACTTTCACCACAGTGAGTCCTGGATGCCCCAACACACCCAAAAAGCAAGATTCAGATTTAAAAGCCTATCTCATGATGCTAGTAGAGGAATTTAAGAAGGGCATTAATAACTCACTTAATAAATACAGGAGAACACTGTTAAACAGGTAGAAGATCTTAAAAAGGAAGCACAAAAATCCCTTAAAGAATTACAGGAAAATACTGCTAAACAGGTAGAAGTCCTTAAAGAAGAAACACAAAAATCTGTTAAAGAATTTCAGGAAAACACAACCAAACTGGTTACTGAATTGAACAAAACCATCCAAGATCTAAAAATATAAGCAGAACCAATAAAGAAAACTCAAAGGGACACAACTCTGGAGATAGAAATCTTAGGAAAGAAATCAGGAAATATAGATGCATCAGAAACAGAATATAAGGGATGGAAGAGAGAATCTCAGGTGCAGAAAATTCCATAGAAAACATGGACACAACAATCAAAGAAAATGCAAAATGCAAAAAGATCCTAACTCAAAACACCCAGGAAATCCAGGACATAATGAGAAGACCAAACCTAAGGATAGTAGTTGTTACTTTCTTCCAGCCTAGCTAGGCTGGCCTCAGACCATCTGCCACTTAGGTGGAGCCACCTGTTGTGCTGCTTCTCATCACTCTCCTTTGATGTGCCACTACCTGCCATAGGCCTAACTGGTTCTCCAAGATTTTCCTGAGTTAGCACAGAACTGTGATCCTCTCCAGTTCCCACTAAAAGGCTGATCTGTCTGCTTCAAAGGAACTTTGTGTGGCTGGAAATGGGCCTCCCCTCTTCCTTATAAAGCGTGTTTGCCAACATTAAAGTTGAGCTTTGATCAGGATCTTGTCTTAGCTCCATCCTTTCTCATGCCACCTAGATTCCCTCTTTTCTTCCAGATTCCAAGATGCCTTCCAGGCTCAAACCCGGACATGTGAGCCACTCCCTGGACTCAACAAATAGTTATAGATGAGAATGAAGATTTTTAACTTAAAGGGACAGTGAATGTCTTCAACAAAATTATAGAAGAAAACTTCCCTAACCTAAAGAAAGAGATGCCCATGAACATACAAGAAGCCTATAGAACTCTGAATAAACTGGGCAAGAAAAGAAATTGCTACACAACACATAATAATCAGAACAACAAATGCACTAAATAAAGATAGAATATTAAAAGCAGTAAGGGAAAAAGGTCAAGTAACATATAAAGGAAGACATTTTAGAATTATACCAGACTTCCCACCAGAGACTATGAAAGCCAGAAGATGCAGGAAAGATATTATAGAGACCCTAAGAGAACACAAATGCCAACCCACACTAATATACCCAGTAAACTATCAATTACCATAGATGGAGAAACCAAAGTATTCCAAGACAAAACTGAATTTTCACAATATCTTTCCATGAATCCAGCCCTTCAAGGGATAATAAAGGGAAAACTCCAACACAAGAAGGGAAATGAAGCTCTAGAAAACGCAAGAAAGAAATCCTTCAACAAACCTAAAAGAAGATAGCCACAAGAACAGAATCCCAACTCTAACAACAAAAATAACAGGAAACAACAAATACTTTTCCTTAATATCTCTTAATGTCAATGTACTCAATTCCCCAATAAAAAGACATAGACCTACTGGCTACATAAACAGGACCCAACATTTTGCTGCTTATAGGAAACCCACCACAGGGACAAAGACAGACACTACCTGAGAGTAAAAGGCTGGAAAACAATTTTCCAAGCAAATGGCCAGAAGAAACAAGTTGGAGTAGCCATTCTAATATGGAATAAAATTGATTTCCAAACCAAAGTTATCAAAAATAGGCAAGACAGGGCCCTTCATACACATCAAAGGTACAATCTTCTTGATGAATTCTTGGAATATCTATGCTCCAAGTGCAAAGGCATGTAAATTCATTAAAGAAACTATAGAAAAGCTTGAAGAATACATTGTTCCTCACACAATAATAATGGGAGACTTTAACACCCCACTACCATCAATGCACAGATCCTGGAAACAGAAACTAAACAAAGACACATTGAAATTAACAGAAGTTATGAAACAAATGGATTTAACCGATATCTACAGAAAATTTTATCCTAAAACAAAAGAATATACCTTCTTCTTGGGACCACATGGTACCTTCTGAATGTTGACTATATAATTGGTCACAAAAAAAGGCCTCAACAGATACAAAAGTATTGAAATTATCCCATGCATCCTATCAGACCACCACGGAAAAAGGCTGATCTTAAATAACAACAAAAATAATAGGAAGCCAAATTTCCCTTGGACGTTGAACTCAATGATACCTTTGTCACACACGATTCAGCTTAACCTCACTGGAAATAGGAATTCTAGATTCAGCCATTTAGCTCTATTTTCAATAAGTATTCCTTTATGCTTGACATTACCTCATTAATCAAGTTAGAATATACACTACAGGAAAGTAAATGGTTTTTTAGTACATTCTCAGACTGAAACACTAGAGTTGTTTGCTTTCTACAAACACAGTTTTTCTAAGTTAGCAAAATATAACAGTACTGGAGATAATTTTCTGTGTAATTTCTTACAATTTTAACAATTTACATCTAATATGGAAATTAAAATCATATTCACTCGCATAATATTTTATAACAAGTCTTCCCTCTCACAAACCTCAGCAATAGAATATTGAATCTATTTGACTTAAGTGTCATTCAGCTAAATATTAATAAAGCTACTAATGATTTAACATAGTCAAGGTTTCTCTACAATAACTGTAGGCAGGGCAATGTATAATGGAGGCAATGGTTGGTCTCATATGACCCTATCATCTTGTATGCTTATGATATCATTTTGTATGAAATAGGTCACAGATGCTGCCTAAGACCTACTGAGTGTGAATTTAGAAGGGACTGTTGCCTTAGAAAACTGAAGAATAGTTAGCTGAGATCTGTATGAGAAAAGAAAGGTAAATTCTGATAAAAGAGTACTCTGTTATCCCTTGGTCCAAGCCCCAGAGTCACCTTAATTCTGTGAGATCATGAAAGGCATTAAGGGAACCTGGACTAAAAGTTATACTTGTTTTGCTGGCAAACAATAGAAAAAAAAGAAGAAGCAACAGAGAACAAGCTGTAGAAAAATAATGACTACACAGATTACTGTAGAGAAATCCTGACTCTATACTGACTTTGCAATATGGTTACTAATAATTCATTGCATGAATGTACTTAAATAATTTAGCACCAGTATGTTAATCATCTAGGTATAATTGGAGTATATCATATCATGTTCTTTGTTTTTATAATGAAGTTATTCACTTAACTTATTTATAAAAATAAACTTTAATCATAGATGTAGTCTTAGCTTGGGCTATTGGTGCTGTGAAAAAATGTCATTACCAAAACAAGTTGGGGAGAAAAGGTTTATTTGGCTTACATTTCCATATCACTGTTCACGATTAAAGGAAATCAGAATAGAAACTCTGACAAGGCAGGAACCTGGAAGTAGGAGCTTATGCAGAGGCCATGCATGGGTGCTGCTTAGTGGCAGCTTGTTCCCCATGATTTGCTCAGCCTAGTTTCTTATAAAACCCAGGACCACCAGCTCAGATGTGTCCCCATTTACAATGGACTGGGTCCTCCCCTGTTGGGCCATGGGTGTAGGGGAATACGGGGGAGGGAGAGAATGCCCATGTCCAACCAGAGTTCCAGTGCTCTGGGCAGGCTGAGGCACTGACTTCACACAGCTGGGGGTGGACAAGGGGCAGCCCCTGGTACCAGGTTCTCAGTCTCTGGCATCCCACGCCGGTTATGACAGAGGATCTGAGAACAGAATAGGGGCCCTAGGGATAAGGAACTCCCCTGCAATACAGCACTAGGCCCTGGAGATATGGGAAGAGGGGGCAGGGGGGAGAGGAGGGGGGCACTGGGTGGTTCCCATACCGGCAAGCATCTTTAGTCCAGGCCTGGATGAACAGAGACAGTCTATGGTTTTAGAGCTTTATTGTAGAAAGGCAGGGGGAAAACGAGAAAATAAAAGAGAGAGGGAGAGAGAGAGAGAGAGAGAGAGAGAGAGAGAGAGAGAGAGAGAGACTGGACACCAAGAGGAGAGAAGGGAGAAGGAAAAGAGAGAAAAGGAGCTAGAGAGTAAGAAAGTGAAGGCTTAGAGAAAGAGAGGTAAAAGCTTAGAGAGAGGGAGAGAGAGCTTAGAGATTGAGGAGGGGCTAAGCATCCCCTCTTATAGTGGGCTTGTTATCTGCTGTTGCTAGGCAACTGTGAGTAGGAGTCTAGACAGAAGGCCAGAACCTTGTGACATTATGTGACTGAAAGCCACAAGACACTCCTGTGGGGGTTGTTGGGGGCGGTAACTTCAACAGGAGCCAGGGGTCAAGGAGACATGAGGGAACTCCTTCTGTCCCATGTAAGTGAATATTACCACCACAGGCTGTCTGTACATAGCTCATTGCCCCACACTCCCCTATGAATCACCAATTAAAAATGCCACAGGCTTGCCTACACCTGATCTTATAGAGGAATTTTCTCAATTGAGGTTCCTTTCTTTTAAGTCGGTCAAGCATATGTCATGTTAATATAAAACTATCCAGCACAAACATATTCAAAAAGATAATATTTATTTTAAAAGATTTTTGTCTAAAATTTCACAAAAATCATTGGCCACTAGGCTGGTCATGTATTGCCTGGGATCATTCAGAAATGTTAATGTTAAACTCTGTAAATCTGTCCTACAAATATCTCAAATATTTATATTTCAAAGATCCTAGAAAGCAGTAAAATTATTCAGAGACCTGAAGGAGATCAGCAAAATGGACCTACAGCAAAACATGCTTGGAAATGGCTTTATTTTTGTTGGGCATCAATGATACTCATCATTGTCTCAGGGTCAGCTGAAAGAACAAGATCATCTTTACTGACATATCATCTTCTTGTGAATGTGATACCTCAGGCTACAGCTCGGTGTAATCTTGATATCATATTTTACTCTGATTATTTCCCTTTTGCTTGGGAAAGTAAAATGTTTCTCACCCTAGAACAATAAAAGAATCCACTGGTGTTTACTATTCTCCAAAGGCATTCAGTATCAGGGCTTAATTTTGTTTTACTACAGAGATTCTTTTCTCATCCGTTTAGTTCTAGTGACTTCATATTAATTTCCTATGCACTAGCAATTAATTCTTTATTTTAGAAAAGTATGAATTAAATATTATTGATTCATTGGAACCTGGCATGGTCTGGTTATTTCTTCATAGAGAGTTGGCTCATAGAACTAGAATATTTATATCATCCCATGCTTCCTTGAATTGTGAGCCTGTTATATGACAGAGCATAAAAAAATTAGGAAACAAATCAGAAATATAACCTAGGTTTTCATTTGTTTCTAATATGCAAAAAGTGAAGTCTAATGAGATGCTTCCAATTAGGAATAATTAAAATGTAAAATATAAATGAATTTATACATCAGTCATTTTGTAAGAATCATTGAATTTTAAACAATGTAAATAATCATTTTTATTTGCACCACACACTCTTTATGATATATTATTCAAGTGGAAGTCTGCTCACAATTTTTCAAATGTAAATGTGAATGATTCCTTCTTTTAAGGAGTTTCATTGAAGGCACACTCAGTTTCACTTTAAACTAGTTGGGAAATTCACAAAATGTCCCCAAGTCCTGATTTTCTCCTCACATTAATTTTCCTCCTTTGCATGATACATTAGTACAGTTAATGACTCAAAGCAAGAAAGTGAAAGATTTCTACCAGTAACATGTGAAGACACCAAATCAGGAAACTGAAGAATACACTAAGGGATGGAAAGCAATCTCACGTGATTAGCAGGAATAATTTTGCATTTAATTACATATTCTATTTAGTCTTCATCAACATTCAAGATACTCTTGGTTCTTGGGTTCTTTAATGCAAAGAATTTACACCAGGGACATTGAAATTTTAATTTAGCCCTGGTCAAGAGTAAAGGAGAAGGTAAGCACATCATCCAGAGTGTAGGGCAGCCTCCGCTGAGCTTCAGTGTCAAGACTGTTTCTATTACCTATATGTACCAGGTTTGACCTACAATTTCTTCTTATCTTGCCCACCCATGGGATATCCTGGGAGTGGTCTCTTTCTTGGAACAGGTGAAGTCCTTTTTTATATGTGATCTTTACCCACAATTCAGTCTGTTAAACTGAAAAAATATGTATAAAAGTATAACTACCCACAGAGTTAAGAAGTTTGCTAGGGAAAAGGGCAGCAATGTCATATGCATGATCCTGAAGGGTGAGGAGTATGTGTTTCCTGAGACCTGGTCAGAGTTTTAAAAGACCACCAATGTTCTCCCACTTACTAATCTGACTGGCTTAGCAAGATATTTCATATCATACTCAGCTGAAGCCCCCTTACTCACCTACCTCAGTGTTTCTTGTGATACGTGATCACTCTGTCCTGCTTTAGCAAAACCACTGTTATGTCTCTTAAACCAGAATCACCCTCAGTCCAGTTGTTTTTCCTCAATAATTTTCCATCTTGTTACCTCAATCCTGAAATCTGGCTTAATATTTTCACTTTTCCATGGTATGTTCAAAATTGAGTCCAAGATTCTGGTTCATTCTATTACTCTAAAGATGATTCAATAGTTTGGTTGATCATCAGCCAGTTCTCTGTACTCAAATAGTGAGTTTCCAGTTACTGATTCTTGAATTGTTTTTTTCATCGATTTTTCCTCTCAGAAAATAATTAACTGCTGCACAAACCCAGCAAATATCCTGGATATTCTATCACCAGGTATCAACTGCCTATCCTGTTGATTGTTAGTGAACAAAAGCCAACTGGACATATCCAAATGAAAGAGATAGTATTCTTCCTTACTTTAACAAGGGAGAGGACTGAAAACTTCTTTGCTTAGCTTAACTTTAGTAAAGCTTCTGGATCGTACTCTAAATTTTTCTCTGCATGTCTCCAAATACATGTTACAGAAAAAATTCCTTGCAAGGCCATTGAAGAAGTCTACCCCACCCTTTAGATGGCCACTTAAATTTGATGGGGCTCCTTATCTTTCCTCTTTCTGCAGGTGATGACCAGTCACCCTGATTGGCCTCAGCAAATATCCTGTTGATTCAGTGTACATGGTATTTCCCTCACTCCAATCTTCCTGAGTTGTTCACTAATTGAATGGTTTTCACTTTGTCCTAAACTTGGCTATAAATCATTCTGAGTTGCTCTCGACTCATTTCAAAATCCTATTGCACCGGTCCACCATAAGGATGGTCTTTCTTATAATATTTTACTGGCTATTATTGAAATGCTTTTTATGAACAGTGTACCTTGAAAATAAAACATAATATCCAAAAATAAGAAATTGGAAAAGAATGGTAAACTATAAATTCCTTTCTGCTCATTATCTCTTGTATATAGTTCTGCATAGGTTCAAGAATATTCCTTTCTAATACTCCATAAATCATTCTAATGAAATACTATGTTTTGTATAAACATATTAGAATGAAATTATTCTAATTTGAAACAAAATACTTGACTAAGATACAACTGCAACAGATTCAAGCTATCTTGATACTCTCTGCCATCAGGGATCCAGAAACAATAAATCTATCTAACCACAGAACCACTGGACTCAGGGATCATAGTAAATCATTCTCTTCATAAATAGATTCATGTATTTGCCACATAGTAAAATAATGTGATACAAGCCAGGTTTAGTGGTGCATACTGTTAATGCCAACTCTCAGTAGTCAGAACCAGGCTAGTCTAAGGCCAGTCTAATGTACATACGTGAGTCCAGAACCCACACAACTATATAAGCACACCCTGTCTCAAAATAACAACAGCAAAATCTCCAAAACAGCAAAAGAATATAACATACACCACAACCATTTCAAGTGTCATTGGTTTACTCTATTTATTTCTGCATAAAGGGCAGTGTGGTATATGTTATCTTAACCAAATGGTCATAGAGTAAAGGCGTATCCTCCAGGTCCTGGTGCTATTAGAACTTAGTAAAAGGGCCTAATTGGAAGAACTCATATGTATGGATGCATGATCTTGAATGGTATATTAGCTCTTAGCTTCCTGCTTTTGCATCTTGGAGCATCCAGTGGTTGTGTGGAGAACTGCTTTGCTCTGCCACATTCTACAGTGTGCATTTTCTGGCCATAGACTGTAAGTCAACGCTGTACTTAACAAAAGTTGAAACCTCAATTCAAAATCAATTTTTGAGCCAAATAAATTAGCCATTTTGGGTATTTTTTACAGAGATGTAAAGCTGTACAACTTGGATTGATTCCATTTGATGACTGTTATGAATGCTGCTACCTTATATGTTCATGATACAAATTTAGTAAACATTTTGGCTATAGTTGCTTTATTAATTAAATTTTTTTCATTGAAAATTTTAGACTGGTCTATTTTTAGTTATTAAAAATGACTTATATTAAATGTTTAACCATGAAATTAATATGGCATGGGTTGAAATAGTGATAGATGAAAACAGAACTAGGTTTTCATCCTTATACCTTGTGATTGATTATACCAGCAAATGTTTAATCTTTGATTTTAATGTCTTTGTTGCAAATTGACACTTGATATATAGTTTTTAAAAAGCATATATCACATTTTCCTTTATTTCACACAGCACATTTTATCAAGCTTACTGATTTTAAACAGAATGAACTAAAGTTTAATTACAAGTATAAAGGGATTTTAAATGATTGTTTGATGCTAAATTAATTGAAGATTTAAAAAGGTGAACTTAGAATACTCATAAAAGATATCTACAAGCAGTGTTTTATGCTTTCTGTTGAACTATTGTGTTTTTGGTTGGTTGGGTTTTGTTTGTTTGTTTGGGTTTTGTAAATGAATCCAATGCTAGTAACTCCCATGGAAATTCATGTTATGGAAAACAGTGTAGGCACAAGTTAATCATTTTGTCCATGAATTATGATTTATAACTAACAGTTAATTGAGAAAAATACATTAATTTTAATACTAAAATACATCTCTGATTTTCACATTTTCATTTGATTAATTTTCATGGTGATTAACATTCTACACCTCATTTATATCCCAGAAGAATTTTAAGGGGATTTTTTCATGTTTCTGAGAAATATATTGTCAATATTTCACTCTGCTCCACAGTCAAATGATGTTTCCAGTCTACAACAGCTCCTATTGGAAGAAGCACAGGACATTACTTAAGTAAACAGAACTTTACTGTCTATGACTCACCCTACACATCACTGAGCTCTAGTATGGATTAGTTGGATACTTCTTACATCACGACAAACTAAAGCTTACTGTCTGACACTGACCCAGATTTTGTAACCTTGGAAAAATATCAGAGCTGTCATGTTGTTTTTCAGGGAGCAAAGCAAACATTGGATACTTATCTGCACTGACCCAGAACACTGTAACCTTCAGGAGAAATTTGAGCTTCTGAACCTACATCTAACTAATTAAAGAGGTCCGGGTGTAATGACGTCTCACTTCTTAAACAAAAGCCCTGCTAAGATTCCTTTTAAGACCATCATCTGCATCACCTTGCAGTTCTTGATTGGTACTAATCTCATCTTGGCAGGCTGCCTTCTCCTAACAGGATATGTCAGCTATGAAAGGACCAGCAGGGCCATTGCCATCCTGACTGTGAGCATTTTGGTGTTTGTGCCAGGATTTTACCACCTGGTTATTATCTGCAGAGCCTTCAGAGGCTGCTAGAACTTCTCTGAGTGAAGTGTCAGACGATGAGAACTAGCCCACCACAATAGAGAGAAGGAGGACTTACAAGTGAAACTGCACGACTTTGGCATATGGAGAAATATACCTGGAATTGGGAAATTCTTTATTCTGTGCTCCACACTTTGTCTCCATATTTCCTCCCATGAGTATTTTGTTCTCCCTTCTTAGAAAGACTGAAGCATCTACACTTTTGGTCTTTCTTCTTGAGCTTCATGTCATCTGTGAATTGTATCTTGGGTACTCTGAGCTTTTGGACAAATATTCACTTATCAGTGAGTGTATACCATGTGTCGGTTTGTGTGTGTGTGTGTGTGTGAGAGAGAGAGAGAGAAACTAGGTTACCTCAATCAGTATGATATATTCTAATTCCATTCATTGCCGAAGAATTTCATAAATTCATTGTTTTTAATAGCTGAGTAGTATTCCAATGTATAAACATACCACATTTTCTGTATCCATTCCTCTGTTGAAAGACATCTGGGATCTTTTGAGCTTCGGGTTATTAGAAATAAGGTTGCAAAATCTTGCTAGTGTATGCAATGGTGTCCGCATTTAGAAGCTGATTATGGGATGGATCCCTGGATACGGCAGTCTTTAAATGGTCCATCCTTTCATCACAGCTACGAACTTTGTCTCTGTAACTCCTTCCCTGGGTGTTTTGTTCCCAATTCTAAGAAGGGGCACAGTGTCCACACTTTGGTCTTCATTCTTCTTGAGTTTCATGCGTTTAGCAAATTGTATCTTATATCTTGGGTATCCTAAGTTTTGGGCTAATATCCACTTATCAGTGAATACATATTGTGTGAGTTCCTTTGTGATTGTGATACCTCACTCAAGATGATGCCCTCCAGGTCCATCCATTTGGCTAGGAATTTCATAAATTCATTCTTTTTAATAGCTGAGTAGTACTCCATTGTGTAAATGTACCATAATTTCTGTATCCATTCCTCTGTTGAGGGACATCTGGGTTCTTTCCAGCTTCTGGCTATTAAAAATAGGGCTGCTATGAACATAGTGGAGCATGTGTCCTTCTTACCGGTTGGGACATCTTCTGGATATATGCCCAGGAGATAGCTGTCTCTTGTGAGACTATGCAGGGGCCTAGCAAACACAGGAGTGGATGCTCACAGTCAGCTATGGGATGTATCACAGGGCTCCCAATGGAGAAGCTAGAGAAAGTACCCAAGGAGCTAAAGGGATCTGCAACCCTATAGTTGGAACAACATGATGAATTAACCAGTACCCCGGAGCTCTTGTCTCTAGCTGCATATGTATCGAAAGATGGCCTAGTCGGCCATCACTGGAAAGAGAGGCCCATTGGACTTGCAAACTTTATATGCCCCAATATAGGGGAATGCCAGGGCCAAAAGAATGGGAATGGGTGGGTAGGGAAGTGGGGGGGGGGGGTAATGGGGGACTTTTGGGATAGCATTGGAAATGTAATTGAGGAAAATATGTAATAAAAAATATTAAAAATAGAAAAAAAAAGAAATAAGGTTGCTATGAACATAGTGGAACATGTGTGCTTGTTATATGTTAGAGCATCTTTGGGGCATATGCCCAGGAATGATAAAGCTGGGTCCTCAGATACTACGATGTCCAATTTTCTGAGGAACAACCAGATTAATATCCAAAGTAGTTGTATCACCTTGCAATCTGACCAACAGTTGAGGAGTGTTCCTCTTTCTCCACATCCTCATCAGCATCTGCTGTCACCAGAGTTTTTGTTCTTAGCCATTCTGACTGCTGTGAGGTGGAATTTCAGGGTTGTTTGGGTTTGCATTACCCTGATAACTAAGGATGCTGAACATTTCATTAGGTGCTTCTCAGCCATTCAATATTCCCACAGTTGAGAATTCCTGGTTTAGCTCTGTACCCCATTTTTAATATGGTAACTCCGTACCCCATTTTTAATATTTGTTTCTCTGGAGTTTTATCTTCTTGAGTTCTTTGTACGTATTAGCCCATGTGTTCAATTCTTTTCCCAACTTTCTCTTCTATTAGTTTCAGTGTATATGGTTTTATGTGGAGGCCCTTGATCCACTTGAACGTGAGCTTTATAAACTGAGATAAGAATGGATAAGAATTTTCATTCTTCTACATGCAAACACACACAAATGAGTAAATAATAAAATCTTTAAAAAAAAAAAAACAGCATGACACTGGTACAAATACAGATACAAAATCAATGAAACAAAGTCTAAGAACCAGATATAAACTCAAGTATCTATGGCTACCTGATTTTAGAAAAAGATTCCAAGAATATGCTGTATGTAAAAGGCAATGTCTTCTGCAAATGTTACTCACAAAAACTGGATTATCATACGTAAAAAAATTAAACTAGACCCAAATATCTCATACCATATGAAAAATAAACTCTCATTTTACCAAAGATCTAAATGTAAAACCTAAAATGCTAAAATTGGTATGGGGAAAAAGTAAGTATAATACTTCAAGACATTGGCATAGGTAAAGTCTTTGTGAAAAAGACATTGGTGCCCAGGAAGAAACCTCATGGAACATAAAAGCTTACTACAGAAAAGGAAACAACTGGGTGAAGGAATAGCTGGTCGAATGGGGAAAAATTCTTACAAGGTATACACCAGAGGATTCATAGTTTTGACACTCAAAGATCTCAAAAAGTGCCTGGTGTGGTGGCACACACCTTTAATCCCAGCACTCTGGAGGCAAAGGCAGGCAGATTTCTGAGTTCAAGGCCAGCCTGGTCTATAGAGTGAGTTCCAGGACAGCCAGGGCTATACAGAGAAACCCTGTCTCAAAAAAAAAAAAAAGTCTAGCCGGGCGTGGTGGCGCACGCCTTTAATCCCAGCACTCGGGAGGCAGAGGCAGGCGGATTTCTGAGTTCGAGGCCAGCCTGGTCTACAAAGTGAGTGCCAGGACAGCCAGGGCTACACAGAGAAACCCTGTCTCGAAAAACCAAAAAAAAAAAAAAAAAAAAAAAAAAAAGTCTCAAAAAGTATATAACAACTAAGTAAGATGCTAGTTAATACATGAGTTGATAAAAAGAGCAGAAAGTTCTCAAAAAAAATCAAGTATGTTGGGGCTCATGTAATGTTTCAGTGGTTGATAACACTTTCTTCTCTTCCAGAGGAAATATATTCAGTTCCTAGCATGGATCTTGAGAAATTTACAATCACTTGTAGCTTCAGCTCCAGGGAATATGTCACCCTCTATCTTCCATTGGCACCCACACACATGTGGCATACACACACACACACACACACGCACACACACACACAAAGAGAGAGGGAGAGATACATACACAAGAACATAAATAAAATAAAATTTAAAAGTTGATGTGCAAGTGGCCAATGGGTATTTTAAAAATGTTCAGCTTCATTAGCCATGAGAAAAATTCAAAATTAAGAGTACATTGAGAGCTTGACTCACTCTAATTTAGAATGGTAATCACCAGAAAAATAAATAATAACAATGCTGGTAAGAACATGGACCAAAGGAAACCTTTATACACTACCATTGAGTATTTAAAGTAGCCCAACCAACATGGAAATCATTATGGAAATGTCAAAAAATAAATAAATAAATAAATAAATAAATAAATAAATAAATAAAAGAAAATCTAACAAGAGAACCTTTCAAATGGCCCAGCTACACTATGCATTGTTTTTTGTCCTTTTAACCCTAAGACTCGAAGTCAATACACCAAGAGAATATAAACACAAATTGACTATTGCACTATTCACAACAGCTCTCCTGGAACCAACCTAGGTTTCAAACAACAATGATATGGAAAAAAGGGTTTTTTTTCCAGCTATAATAAAATAAATTCATGCCACTAACAGGAAAAAATTAGTAACAGAAAACTAATTATGTCAGTATCAGAAAGACTTTGTGTATCCAGACACCATATATGTATAACTTGTATGTATTGTTGACATGAAGGTAGAGATAAATCTGTATGTCTACAGAGCAAAGGTGTCTAAAAGGGCCAAGAAGTAGAGCAGTGGGGCATGAGTAAAATATACTTCAAGTACATTGCAGACTTGTGTATAAATGTTCCTGTTTAATAAAATATAGGCATAGAAAGAAACATCATTTTAGGATACAAATATGATGATACAGTAAATAAATGTTCATCCATAGGTGAAACCTACGATGAAACAAAGTTACACACATAGTTGGCATGTGAGTGTGATCACACAAAATGGCACAAGAAAGACTCCATTTAAATTCCAGAAACAATTTGTGCAATACATTTGGTGACTTCAACTGTTATTTGAGCAAGGCTTTGACAACTCTTTTGTTTGTTTGTTTGTTTGTTTGTTTGTTTTGTTTTTGTTTTTTGAGACAGGGTTTTTTTTTTGTTTGTTTTTTGAGACAGGGTTTCTCTGTATAGCGCGCCACCACGCCCGGCTGACAACTCTTGCTGAATGTTTTGAAATAGATTTCCAAACTGTCTGGCAGCTCTCAAATCATAGTTTATGCACAGTAAGGCAGATTACCTAACTTAGAGAACCAGAAAAGAGGCAGAAGATTTATGGCCATCTCTTGAGAGGCTCTACCAGAGCCTGACAAATACAGAGGTGGATACTCACAGCCAACCATTGGACTGAGTGCAGGGTTCCCAATGAAAGAGTTGGAGAAGGGACTGAAGAAGCTGAGAGGGTTTGCAACCCCATGTTGGTAGCAATAGTGTCATCCAACCAGACCCTCTGGAGCTCCCGGGAACTGGACCACCAACCAAAGAGTACACATGGCTCTGGCCACAAAGAGGATAACATAAAATATAAAAAAAGAAAATATACAATAAAAGAAAATCGTTGGGAGGGGGAAAAGAGAGAGAGAGAGAGAGAGAGATTGAGAGAGAGAGAGAGAGAGAGAGAGATCTTCCTGACAGTTGAACCTTGTCCTTGGTTCTGAAATCAATTTCACTATCATATTACCTTTCTGAAGAAACTCTCCTCTTCCCAGGACCATGAAAATAATGTTATAATTTATTTCCCGAAGTTTTCTTTCGTCATTTTATCCTTCGATGCTAAACCAAAGATACTCCTAAGAAAAGTGATGTTCTTATAGAGAACTTGAGGACTGTATATGAATTCTTGACCAATATGAATTATGGGAATATTTAAAGAGATAAAATCAAGAGAAAACGTAAAAGTAAAATGAAGAGCATTCGATAAAAATATCTTAAAACAATAACATTTGGCTATAAACACTAATCACAAGGGTGCTTTCAGACTAAAAGACAGCTGCTAGGCAGATGTCCTCACTGCAGTATTTTGTATAAGGTTATTATCTTATTTACTTTTTCCATTGCTGAGAAAAAAATACTTCAACAAAAGCTACTTAATGGAGAAAGGATTTTCAGATTTCCATACATTATAGTATGGAGTTATAGTCATAAGTATTTGAGGAACTGAATACATAGATCCTGCAACCAAGAAATAGAGTCCAATGAATGCTTGTGGTCTTTCTACATTTTGTACAGTCCAGGATTTAGCAGAGGGAATGTTTCCCCAACACACACTCAGTAGACCATTCTTACAACTTCTAAAAGAGAGACATAAAGGTCAATTGTATTAACATTTCTGTCCATTTTTAAAGCCAAAATCTTTTATGGAAGTTTTCTGAATATGGAAGCTAGAAGCAGATGTACACTACAGAGGCAATGAAGACAAAACAGGATGATTCAGAAATAGATTCAGTGCCTTGGGGTAAAAAAAAAAAAAAAAAAAAAACAGAAGAAAATATCTCCATGCTTTGGACTTACTTCACATTGTAAATTCATTATGTCAGTAAACAGCTTCAACTTTGATCAGGAAGCTGACCTAAAAATCCTATCTCATGAAGATAATAGAGTCCTTTAAGGAAGATACAAATATATCACTGAATGAAATACAGGAAAACACAGGTAAATAGGTAGAAGACCTTAAAGAGGAAACAAATAAGTCTGTTAAAGAAATACAGGAAAACACAATCAAACAGGTGAAGGAACTGACTAAAACTGTCCAAGACCTAAAAGTGGAAGTAGAAACAATTAAGAAAACACAAATGGAAGTAAACTTGAAAATGAAAAACCTAGGAAGAGGTCATGAATTACAGATGTAAGCATAAGCAACAGAATACAAGAGATAGAAGGGAGATCTCAGGTGTAGAAGATACAGTAGAAGAGATTGACACAACTGTCACAGAAAATTCAGAAAAATTTTATTTTCAAATTCTGTATACATACATGTATAGTGTGTGCTATGTGCTGATACAGCCAGGTACCCCAAGGAGAATAAAAAGCAGTGTTGGATGTCCTAGAACTGTAGTTATAGGTGTTGTAAGCCAATGGCGTGGAAACCTAACCCAGGTCTTCTGCAAGGACAGTTCAAGCTCTAAATATTGAGCGATCTCTCCAGTCTCTGGTTTGTACTTCAAAAATATTATTTCTTGCGAGTTGTCTAATTTCCATAACTTATTCATCAAATGCTGGGTGTGGTGGTGTCTGCCTTTTAAATGCTCCAGTATTATAAAGAATATTGGGGACTATGAAAGCACTCAGTTGCCTCTGCCATTTCTTTAATTTTTGGAAGCTGCGTTCCTGCACTATCTGTACACTCAAATAATATTTATTAATTCTCAGGTCTCTGATAAAGTTGAAGAATAGATAGTTGTGGTCTCACAATAAAACTTAAGTTGTTTAGCCGAGCGTGGTGGCGCAGGCCTTTAATCCCAGCCCTCGGGAGGCGGAGGCAGGTGGATTTCTGAGTTCGAGGCCAGCCTGGTCTACAAAGTGAGCTCCAGGACAGCCAGGGCTATACAGAGTAACCCTGTCTCGAAAAACCAAAAAAAAAAAAAAAAAAAAAAAAAAAAAAAAAAAACTTAAGTTGTTTAGCATTTAAGAAGATGTTCTAGTTTGAAAAGATGTTTTTAGGGTGATAAAATACTTTAACTTGCCAAGTATAAACAGACTTGACATTGTAAATGTATATCATATCTTATAGTTTTTATAATTGTTTCATAATTATTATAATTGCATTCAATTTGTATTTGAAAGAAAACGATTATATTATCAGATTACAAAAGGGGGCCTAGCAAACACATAAGTGGAAGTTCAGAGTCAGCTATTGGATGGATCACAGGGCCCTCAATGGAGGACCTAGAGAAAATACCCAAGGAGCTAAATGGATCTGCAACTCTATAGGTGGAACAACATTATGAACTAACCAGTACCCCGGAGCTCTTGACTCTAGCTGCATATGTATCAAAAGATGGCCTAGTTGGCCATCACTGAAAAGAGAGGCCCATTGGACTTGCAAACTTTATATGCCCCAGTACAGAGGAACGCCAGGGCCAAAAAGTGGAAGTGGGTGGGTAGGGGAGTGGGGGGGGGGAGGGTAGGGGGGACTTTTGGGATGGCATTGGAAATGTAAACGAGGAAAATACCTAATGAAAAAAAAGTAAAAAAAAAAAAAAAACTGGACAAAGGACAACCTATCAATAAATGAATGGCTAAGTACCAGGAGAAAAAAAAAGGAGTTGTAGAGAGGACATCTAGTGTACTCTATGGATGCATCACCTGTCAATTAAAAAACCTAAGGACTATTCCTTAGGCAAGAAATAGAAGGTGGGAAATTGAGAGGAGAAAGAATTCTGGGATAAAAGGAGGTGGGCAGATTTGCCAGGAATTTATGATGAGCCAAATGCATAATACCTGAGCAAAAGTAACTAGCCACATAGCAGAATGTAGGCTATAATAAATGGGATTTTTAAGTTGTATCTAGTTAGAGAAGAGCATAACCATATGACCAAGGTATTTCTATATATATTTTGAGTTTAAGTCTTATTTCTGGGATCATGGAGCTGGGAGGAAGAACCGGGGCCTAACTTCAACATATATTAAATCTAATAGAAAAGAAAGTTGGAAATATCCATGATTTAATTTATACAGGAGACAACTTCCTGAAAAAGCAACAATGACTAAGACTCTAAGATCAATAACTGATAGTTTGGATCTCATAAAATGGAAACAGAAATTTCTGGTTCTTTTGGAGACTTGGTTGTGTCTTGTGACCTTTTTCTGGAAGCTGTCTCATGAGAGGATGTTTTGCTGAAGGAGACAAGTGATAGGATGTTTTGCTAGAAAAGATATGTGGTCTTTTTATGGAAGTTGTCTTGTGAAAGAGCATGTGATATTTCACTATACCAGATGCTTGAAAGGGCATATGATGTTTAGAAAGTATATAAATAAAACCTCACAGATACTGAGAGGATGTTCTTCCATTGGTTTACTTTGCAACACTTTGCTGGTCATCATTGATGGTGTTCTTGTACTGGTACACCTTACACTTTACTGTTCTTCTCTGACCTTTGCTTATCATGGCTTCATAGAAAGGAACCTGCCAGAGAACTTCTTTTGGTATTCTGGCTGCTTCTTGGCACTTCTATGACCATGCTAATTTGGCAGAGCCTTGCAATTTCTTCTGGATTAAGTCACTGCTACTGATTCATGCTTGGTGTTTGGATTGAACTGCTGATATACTGACAACAAAGATTCGAATCACCAAAAAACTACTTCTAAACAGGTACAAATCTGCTGTTTCCTATTAACCTTTCTTTTTCCCTACCTCTAATAGGTGAGCTGGAATAGAGGTTGAAACATTTAAGAACCATTATTAGGTTTGAAAAATCTAATCATACAGTAAACTGAAAATCTTCTGTAAGGCAAAGGACACTGTCATTAGGAAAAATGGCAACCTTCAGATTTGGAAAAGATGTTCATCCACTCTACATCTGACAGAGGGCTAATATCCAAACTTCATAAGGAACCCATGAAGTTAGACACAAACAACCCAAATAATCCAACTTAAAAGTGGGGTATAGACCTAAACTGAAAATTCAAAAGAGGATTCTTAAATGCCTGAGAAGCACTAAAAGAAATGTTCAAAGTCCTTAGTTATCAGGGAAATGCAAATCAAAACAACTCTGTAACTCCTCTTATACCCATCAGAATGGCCAAAATCAAAAACTCAAATGATAGAACATGCTGGTGAGGATGTAGAGAAAGGAAAATACTCCTCCATTGCTGGTGGGTATGCAAACTTGTAAAACCACTTTGGAAATCAATTTGGCAGTTTCTTAGAAATCTTGAATTAGTTCAACTTCAAGAACCAGCTACATCACTCTTGGACATTAACCCACTATACCACAGGGACACTTATTCAACTGTGTTCATCACAGCTTTATTCACAATAGCCAGAGACTGAAAACAACCTAGATGTCCCTCAACTGAAGAATGGATGAAGAAAATGTGGTGCATTTACACAACAGAATTGTATTTTCAGCTATTAAAAAACAAAGATATGAATTTCATTGGAAAATGGGTAGAATTTGAGTATCATTCTGAGTGAGGTAACCCAGACCCAAAAGGACATGCATGTTATATACTCAATTATAAGTGGCTATTACCCATAAAAATACAGGATAACTATGCTACACTACACAAACCCAAAAGAGTTAAACAAGAAGGAAGGACCAAGCAAGGATGCTTGAATCTCACTTAAAAAGAGGAAGAAAATAATCTAAGGCATCAGATGGAGAGAGGGAACTGGGGAAGAAGGGATGGGAATGGGGAAGTTTCAGGATCAGATGTAGGGAGAGAAAAGAGAGATATCCAAATAGGAATGAGAGTGAATGGAAATCTTCAACTGGCAGGATTTGGGGGGTATGGGGCATTTTGAATACATGCCACATGCCTGGGACAGGGGAGGTTCCCAAAAATCAATGGGGCTGACGTCAGCTGAGACTCACAACATTGGGGATATAAAACATGGTGAGAAAAGGGACACTAACCCACCTTCAAAACTTTCAACACAAAATTTATTCTATCTACAAGAAATACAGGCATAGGGGAGGGAGCAGAAAATAAGGGAATAGCCAACCAATAAACAACACAACTAGAGTCACATTATTTCTGTAAGTAGAAATCCTTGACACTATTAATGGTACTCTGTTGTGTTTGCAGACAGGAGTCTAGCATGGCTGTCAAATAAAAACTGCATGGTACTGGTACAGGGACAGACAGGTAGATTAATGGAAAAGAATTGAAGGCACAGAAATGAACACAAAGACCTATGGTCACTTGATCTTCAACAAGGGAGCTAAAACCATGCAGTAGAAAAACCACAGCATTTTTAACAAATGGTGCTGGAACAACTGGCGATTATCATATAAAAGAATGCAAATTGATCCATTCTTGTCTCCTTGTACAAAGCTCAAGTCTAAGATCAAGGAACTCCAAAAAACCAGATACACTGAAACTTATAGAGGAGAAAGTGGAGAAAATCCTCAAAGATATGGGCACAGGGAGAAAATTCCTGAACAGAACAGCAATGACCTGTGCTGTAGGATTGAGAATCCACAAAGGGGACCTTATAAAATTGCAAAATTTCTGTAAGGCAAAAGATAGTGTCAATAAGACAAAAAAGCCAGCAACAGATTGCGAAAGGATTTTTACCAATTCTATATCTGAGAGGGGACTAATATCTTATATATATATAAAGAACTCAAGAAGCTGGACTCCAGAAACTCAAATAACTCCATTAAAAAATTGGGGTACAGAGCTAAACAAAGAATTCTCAACTGAGAAATACCGAATGGCTGAGAAGCACCTGAAAAAATGTTCAACATCCTTCATCATCAGGGAAATGCAAATCAAAACACCCCTGAGATTCTACCTTACATGAATCAGAATGGCTAAGATCAAAAATTAATGTAACAGCAGATGCTGGCAAGGATATGGAGAAAGAGAAACACTCCTCCATTGTTAGTGGGATTGCAAGCTGGTACAACCACTCTGGAAATCCTTTTTGTGTTCCTCAGAATATTGGACATAGTTGCAGATCCAGCAATACCTCTTCTGGGCATATACCCAAAAGATGCTGTAACTTGAAATAAGGACACATGCTCCACTGTGTTCATAGCAGCCTTATTTGTAATAGCCAGAACATGGAAAGAACCCAGATGTCCCTAAACAGAGGAATGGATACAGAACATGTGGTACATTTAAACAATGGCGCAATTAAAACAATGAATTCTTTAAAAGTAAGAATAATTTATTCTTTACTTGTTATTCATTGTTACATTAATATAGAGTTACAGATTTTTTAAAAATTCATTCATTACAAGTTTAATGGCTCAGCCTGATACTTTGATTTAGATCTATCTATCTTTCTAAGAATAGAATTTTCATCAGATCTCCACACTTTGCTGTTTTCAACAAAGATCCAACCTGCTGGTTTTTACTAGTAGACAAAAGTCAAATAAGGAAGCCTATGGGGAAAAAAAAGAAAAAGCATTTGACAAAACTCAGCAGCCATTAATGATAAAAGTCTTGGAAAGATTAGGAATTCAAGGCCTATACCTAAATATAATAAAAACAATACACAGCAAACTTGTAGACAACATCAAACTAAATGGAGAGAAACTTGAAGCACTAAAATCAGGGACTAGACAAGGCTGTCCACTTTCTTCCTTCCTATTCAATATAGTACTGAAAGTCCTAGCCAGAGCAATTAGACAACAAAAGGAGATAAAGAGGATACAAACTGGAAAGGAAGAAGTCAAAACATCACTATTTGCATATGATGTGATAGTATATATAAGTGACCCTAAAAATTCTACTAGAGAACTCCTAAACCTGATAAACAGCTTCAGTGCACTCGCTGAATATAAAATTGACTCAAACAAATCAGTGGCCTTTCTCTACACAAAGGATAAACAGGATGAGAAAGAAATTAGGGAAATAATACCCTTCACAATAGTCGCAAATAATATAAAATACCTGAGTGTGACTCTAACTAAGGAAGTGAAAGATCTGTATGATAAGAACTTCAAGTCTCTGAAGAAAGAAATCGAAGGAGATCTCAGAAGATGGAAAGATCTCCCATGCTCATGGATTGGCAGGATTAATATAGTAAAATTGGCTATCTTGCCAAAAACAATCTACAGATTCAATGCAATCCCCATCAAAATTCCAATTCAATTCTTCACTGAGTTAGAAAGGGCAATTTGCAAATTCATCTGGAATAACAAAAAGCAAAAAAACAAAAACAAAAAACAAACAAACAAACAAAAAACCCTAGGATAGCGAAAACTATCCTCAACAATAAAAGAACCACTGGTGGAATCACTATGCCTGATGTCAAGCTGTACTACAGAACAATTGTGATTAAAAACTGCATGGTACAGGTACAGCAACAGTCAGGTAGATCAATGGAATAGAATTGAAGTCACAGAAATGAACCAACATGCCTATGGTCACTAGATCATTGACAAATGAGCTAAAACCATCCAGTGTGGAAAAGATAGCATTATCAAAAAAATGGTGTTTATCACGTAGAAGAATTCGAACTGATCCATCGTTATCTTATTGTACAAAGCTCAAGTCTAAGTGGATCAAGGAACTCCACATCAAAACAGATACACTGAAACTTATAGAGGAGAAAATCCTCAAAGATATGGGCACAGGGGGAAAATTCCTGAACAGAACAACTTGTACTGTAAGATCAAGAATCAACAAATGGGACCTCATAAAACTGCAAAATTTCTGTAAGGTGAAAGACACTGTCAATAAGACAACAATGCCACCAACAGATTGGGAAAGGATCTTTACCAACCCTAAATCCAATATGGGACTAATATCCAATATATACAAAGAACTTAAGAAGTTGGACTTCAGAAAATCAAATTACCCCATTTAAAAATGGGGTACAGAGCTAAACAAAGAATTCTCAACTGAGAAATACCGAATGACTGAGAAGCACCTGAAAAAATGTTCAACATCCTTAATCATCAGGGAAATGCAAATCAAAACAACCCTGAGATTCCATCTCACACCAGTCAGAATGGCTAAGATCAAAAATTCAGGTGACAGCAGATGCTGGCAAGGATGTGGAGAAAGAGAATCACTCCTCTATTGCTAGTGGAATTGCAAGCTGGTACAACTACTCTGGAAATCAGTCTGGCAGTTCTTCAGCAAACGGGACATAGTACTACCAGAAGACCCAGCAATACCTCTTCTGGGCATATACCCAGAAGATGTTCCAACTTTAATAAGGACACATGCTCCACTATGTTCATAGCAGCCTTATTTATAATACCCCGAAGCTGGAAAAAAACCAGATGTCCCTCAACAGAGGAATGTATACAGAAAATATGGTACATTTACACAATGGACTACTATTCAGCTATTAAAAAGAATGAATTTATGAAATTCTTATGCAAATGTCTGGATTTGGAGAATATCATCCTGAGTGAAGTAGCACAATCACAAAAGGACACACATGATATGACTCACTGATGAGTGGATATTACCCCAGAAACTTAGAATACCCAAGATACAATTTAAAGCACATGAAATTCAAGAAGAAGGAAGTCCAAAGTGTGGATACTTCCAACATTCTTAGAATGGACCACAAAATACTCATGGAAGGAGTTATAGAGAAAAGGTTAAGAGATGAGAGGCCATGAATGACCATCCAGACACTGCCCACCTGGGGATCCATCCCAAAACAACCAACAAACTCAGACACTATTGCATATGCCAGCAAGATATTGCTGTCAGGACCCTGATATAGCTTTCTTTTGTGAGGCTATGCCAGTGCCTGGCAAATACAGAAGTGGATACTCACAGTCATCTATTGGATGGAACACATGACCCCCCAATGAAGGAACTAGAGGAAGTACCCAAGAAGCTAAAGGTGTCTGCAACCCTATATGGATTGCCAGTGCCAGGAAGTGAGAGTAGGTGGGTTGGGGAGCAGGCAAGAGGAGGGTATAGGGAACTTTTGGAGAGGAAACTAGGATAGAGGATAGCATTTGAAATGTAAATGAAGAAAATATCTAATAAAAAATCTTAAAACAAAAAATAAATAAAAACAATGAATTTATGAAATTCTTAGGCAAATGGATAGATCTGGAGAATATCATCCTGAGTGAGGTAACCCAGTCACAAAAGAACACACATGATATGACTCACTGATAAGAGGATATTAGTCCAGAAGTTTAGAATACCCAAGATACAATTTGCAAATCACATGAAACTCAAGAAGAAGAAAGACCAAAGTGAGGATACTTCATTTCTTCTTAGAATGGGGAACAAAATACCCATGGAAGGAGTTACAGAGACAAAGTTCAGAGCAGAGCCTGAAGGAATGACCACCCAGACACTGCCCCCCTTGGGGATCTATCCCACAAACAACCACCAAACCCAGACACTAGGCAGATGCCAACAAGAGCCTGCTGACAGTAGACTGATATAGCAGTCTCCTGTGAGGTTCTGACAGTGCCAGCAAATACAGAAGTGGATGTTCACAGTCATCCATTGGACAGAGCACAAGGTCCTCAATGAAGAAGCCAGATAAAGTACCTGGGAAGCTGAAGGGGTCTGAAACCCCATAGGAGGAACATCAATATGACCTAACCAGTACCTCCCAGAGCTCCTTGGAACTATACCACCAATCAAAGAAAACACATGGTAGAACTTGTGGCTCTAGCTATATATGTAGCAGAGGATGGCCTAGTTGTTCATCAATGGGAGGAGAGGTCCTTTGTCCTGTGAAGGCTCTATGCCCCAGTATAGTGAAATGCCAGGACCGGGAATGGGAGTGGGTGGGTTGGGGAGCAGGAAAGTGGGGAGGCAATAGGGGATTTTCGGGGGCTGGGGAAACTAAGAAAGGCGATAACATTTTAATGTAAATAAAGAAAATATCTTTAAAAAAAAAGAATCTCATCATTTCAAATTTAGTCTCTGCTTCCTGTTTGTGGCTCAAGATGTGATCTCTCAGCTTCCAATACCATCTGCCATGCCTGCTTGCTGCCATGCTTCCTTACTGTGAGAGTAATAGACTCTTATCCCTCTGGATTTGTAAGCCCCAAATAAAAACTTCTTTCTGAAAAAAAAAAAGAAAGAAAGAAAGAAAGAAAGAAAGAAAGAAAGAAAGAAAGAAAGAAAGAAAGAAAGAAAAGAACAGAAAAGAAAAAAAAGAAAAGAGAAAAGAAAAAAGAAAGTTTAGTGTAAATCTTAATATGCTATTCAGATTTCTCTTGCATTTTTACTTATTTAATTGTATTTCTTATGGTTTTAGTCCATAGTTTGTTCTATTAGTTTGATTTGGTTTGGTTTGGTTTGGTTTGGTTTGGTTTGGTTTGGTTTGGTTTGGTTTGGTTTGGTTTGGTTTGGTTTGATTTGGTTTTGTCTAACTTAAAGAAATCATGTATCATGAACCAGAATCATTGATAGTTACACTTTTAAGATGGAATAAATATTTGTTTCTTTTAAGACATGGTCTCACTATGTAACCTTAGCTTGCTGGAAATGCATAAAGATCTACTACCTCTGCCTCTTAAGGTGGTAGCATTAATGTCACACACCACCACACTCAATGGGCTAAATTTTATTATCTTTACATACTTTCAAACTTCAATGAAAGTCATTTGAGTGGAAAATAAATTTTTCCATAATTTTACAACTGTTATATTAACAATAATTTGTATTTCATTCTAATTGTCCTCCCCTAACCCCTGTGAGTATATGTGTAAGGTTTTTTTGTTTGTTTGTTTCCTTCAATGGATGGATAGATAGATAGATAGATAGATAGATAGATAGATAGATAGATAGATAGATAGATATATAGATAGATAGATAGATGGATAGATAGATGATAGATAAATTGATCAATCTCATAAGACACCAAAAACTTTCACCTTGGTGACCACATGAGTAGTTACACAATCAGAAATGTTTATCTGGACTGTGACCTTGAGTACGTAGTCGATTACACTGATTTTCACATTCTGCACTATGCTGCCCTCATAAAATGGATTATTTTACAAACATTCCTTTAGTTTGCAACATTGAACTCACAGGGATAGCACTTGTTGTTTAAAAGCTCAAATTATTCTAACTGTCCTTTACCTTAACAAGAAAGATTTGTACATTGTACAAGATCTCTTCTGGAGTTAAATTCTGTCTTTTGTGGGAAACTGAGATTAATCATTACCTAAGAGCAGGTGGTGTGGATAACCAAAGAGTGAAGAATGGACTAAGAGATGAGAAAAGTTGGTAGAACACAAAGAGAACAAAACCCTATTATTGTGAAAACAAAAGGCCCCTTATTTCTACCAATAAAAAACAAATAGGATTTTGAAGAGTGTTGCTAAGAAAGGATATTTTGAGTATTTGAAAATGAATTCAGTAATCCATTATATAAACAAACTCAAAGACAAAAACCACATGATCATCTCCTTAGATACAGAGAGAGCATTTGACAAAATCCAACACCCATTCATAATAAAAGCCTTGGGAAGATCAGGAATGCAAGGCCCATACCTAAACATAAGAGCAATCAATCTACAGCAAACGAGTAGCCAACATCAAAGTAAATGGTGAGAAACTGGAATCACTCCCACTAAAATCAGAGACTAGACAAGGCTGTCCACTTTCTCCCTACATATTCAACATTGTACTTGAAGTCTTCGTCAGAGCAATTCGACAACAAAAGGAGATCAAGGGGATACAAATTGGAAAGGAAGAAGTCAAAATATCACTTTTTGCAGATAATATCATAGTATATATAAATGACCCTAAAAATCCCACCAGAGAACTCCTAAACCTGTTAAACAGCTTCAGTGAAGTAGCTGGATATAAAATTAACTCAAACAAGTCAACAGCCTTTCTCTACACAAAGGATAAAGAGGCTGAGAGAGAAATTAGGGAAAAAACACCTTTCTCAATAGTCACAAATAATATAAAATACCTTGGCATGACTCTAACTAAGAAAGTGAAAGATCTGTATGATAAGAACTTCAAGTCTCTGAAGAAAGAAATCAAAGGAGATCTCAGAGGATGGAAGCTCTCCCATGCTCATGGATTGGCAGGATCAATCTAGTAAAAATGCCTATCTTGCCAAAAGCAATCTACAGATTCAATGCAATCCCCATCAAAATTCCAACTCAATTCTTCAACGAATTAGAAAGGGCAATCTGCAAATTCATCTGGAATAACAAAAAACCTAGGATAGCAAAAACTCTCCTCAAGGATAAAAGCACCACTGGTGGAATCACCATGCCGGAACTAAAGCTGTACTACAGAGCAATTGTGATAAAAACTGCATGGTACTGGTATAGCGACAGACAAGTAGACCAATGGAATAGAATTGAAGACTCAGAAATGAACCAACACACCTGTAGTCACTTGATCTTGCACAAGGGAGCTAAAATCATCCAGTGAAAAAAAGACAGCACTTTCAACAAATGGTGCTGGCACAACTGGCAGTTATCATGTAGAAGAATGTGAATTGATCCATGCCTATCTCATTGTACTAAGGTCAAATCTAAGTGGATCAAGGAACTCCACATAAAACCAGAGACAGTGAAACTTATAGAGGAGAAAGTGGGGAAAAGCCTCGAAGATATGGGCACAGGGGAAATTTTTCTGAATAGAACAGCAATGGCTTGTGCTGTAAGATCAAGAATGGACAAATGGGACCTCATAAAAATTGCAAAACTTCTGTAAGGCAAAAGACACAGTCAAAAAGACAAAAAGGCCACCAACAGATTGGGAAAGGATCTTTACCTATCCTTAACCAGATAGAGGACTAATATCCAATATATATATACATATACATATATGTATATATATATATAAAGAACGCAAGAAGGTAGACTCCAGAAAATCAAACAACCCCATTAAAAAATGCGGCTCAGAGCTAAACAAAGAATTCTCAGTTGCGGAATACCGAATGGCTGAGAAGAACCTGAAAAAAATGTTCAGCATCCTTAATCATCAGAGAAATGCAAATCAAAACAACCCTGAGATTCCATCTCACAGCAGTCAGAATGGCTAAGATCAAAAATTCAGGCTGGGCGTGGTGGAGCACGCCTTTAATCCCAGCACTCGGGAGGCAGAGGCAGGCGGTTTTCTGAGTTCGAGGCCAGCCTGGTCTACACAGTGAGTTCCAGGACAGCCAGGGCTACACAGAGAAACCCTGTCTCGAAAAAACCAAAAAAAAAAAAAAAATTCAGGTGTCAGCAGATGCTGGCAAGGATGTGGAGAAAGAGAATCACTCCTCCATTGCTGGTGGAATTGCAAGCTGGTACAACCACTCTGGAAATCAGTCTGGTTGTTCCTCAGAAAACTGGACATAGTACTACCAAAGGATCCCACAATACCTCTCCTGGGCATATATCCAGAAGATGTTCCAACTTGTAAGAAGGACACATGCTCCTCTATGCTCATACCAGCCTTATTTATAACAGCCAGAAGCTGGAAAGAACCCAGATGCCCCTCAACAGAAGAATGGATACAGAAAATGTGGTACATTTATACAGTGGAGTACTACTCAGCTATTAAAAAGAATAAATTTATGAAATTCCTAGGCAAATGGATGGACCTGGAGAGCATCATCCTGAGTAAGGTAACCCAATCACAAAAGAACTCACATGATATGTACTCACTAATAAGTGGATATTAGCCCAGAAACTTAGAATACCCAAGATACAAGATACAATTTGCAAAACACATGAAACTCAAGAGGAACAAAGACGAAAGTGTGGACACTTTGCTCCTTCTTAGAATTGGAAACAAAACATCCCATTATCAGCCCCCAAAGGCTGACACCATTGCACACTCTGGCAAGATGTTGCTGAAAAGACCCTGATATAGCTGTCTCTTGCAAGGCTATGCACGGGCCTAGCAAACACATAAGTGGAGGCTCACAGTCAGCTATTGGATGGATCACAGGGCCCCCAATGGAGGAGCTAGAGAAAGTACCCAAGGACCTAAAGGGGTCTTCAACCCTATAGGTGAAACAACAATATGAACTAACCAGTACCCCCCGGAGCTCGAGTCTCTAGCTACATATGTATCAGAAGATGATCTAGTCGGCCATCAGTGGAAAGAGAGGCCCATTGGTCTTGCAAACTTTATATGCCTCAGTACAGGGGAATGCCAGGGGCAAGAAGTGGGAGTTGGGGAGAGGTGAGGGGGAGGGTTTGGGGGACTTAGCATTGGAAATGTAAATGAAGAAAATACCTAATTAATAAAAAAAAAGAAAATGAATTTATTTTCTCAGGAAAGTTATAAAACCAAATATCTCTCTATTGCTGCAGGCTGGTTTTGTAATGAAAGAAACAGGCAATATGAATGTCTGAACAGGGGCATGGGAGAGTGAAGATAAAACCTTGAGAAATGCAGTCACCCTCCCACTCCCAGACAGATTTACAGGGTTACTTTTTATCCAAGTAAGTCATCAAACTCATTTAGCTGTCCCTTCAAATACATCTTAACTGTTTGCTTAGAAATTTGTGTAACTGAGTAAATAGGTACCTTGTTTTCCTGCAGCTCTTTGTAGTTCCTCCTCCTTTCGAAAGTCCTATAATAATATGATAGATTTTTACAAAAGTCAACTTTTACACAACTTACCTAGACAACTTCTAATGTATTTCCAAGTACATTACTCAACCAAAACAAACTCTGTAAGGGCTATTTGTACCTCAGCAACCCTTCAGTCCTTGCTGTTCTTAACACTGTACCAGACTTAGTTCTGTTTCTGCAACTGATCTGCAACTGCAAGTAGTCAAAAGGTAAGTGTTTAGCATCTTTCAAGACTCAGCTTCTTCTCTGCATGACTTACCTACTCTTTTCTCTTGAATTTTCTGCCTTTCTCTTTTCTTTACACTTGAAAGACAATAAGGAACTACAGACCACCTGAAAACACCAACCTAAAAAAAAATGTATATGAATATCTCTTACCTACCTTTTTCCCTTCTGAGAGACAGTTTATGGTAAAAGACAGATACTAGAGTGACCATATGTAATAAGTAACAAATACTGGCAATTTCTTTCAGTGTGTTTTTTGAGGCAGCCTGACCTGACACTTTGCTCAGCAACCAGATTTGTTGGAAATCACAATGCTCATTTAGTGATAATGTGGGTAACCTGTTGGGAAAATTATGGTGTAAATGTCAAAATATCACTTCACCAAGCAACTTGAAGCCAATACTTGTGAGTAGAGCCCAAGTACTCTGCTCCCATTACTCACCAGTCAGGTTGCCTAGACTTCAGCAAGCCAGAAAGATAATCACTAGAGACTTAACCCAAGCTACATCTTTCAGTTGTACTGACCTAACAACTCCAAAAAAAGCTTCACATGGGTGACTCTAAGGTGAACACTTTTCTAGTTCTTCTTTGCAGATATCTAAACTCAGACTTGTGTTAATCAAGTGGGTTAGAAATGAAATGTTGTCAGATGGCATGTAACATGGACAGAACTAGATTTTTTTACTTTGACACATTAAATTTCTTAATGTACACAGACATTCCTTTGGAATAAGCAACTGAAATATATACTTTTAAAGATATTGGACCCATTGATAACCTTTTACCTATTTAAGTATTAAGTAGAGATTTCACTGGCAGGTCCTGCACACACACTGGTCTGGACTGAATTTTGAAAATATGTAATCTCTCTTTTAAAAAAAAGATTCATAAAAAAATAAAATAAAATAATAAAAAGATGTAATCTCTCTCTCATCTATCTATCTCTCTATCTCTATCTTTGTGTGTGTGTCTGAATGAGAATAAATTTATTGAATTAGCTTAATTACTTTATTTCTTTCTTGACGTTAATTTCAATTAAAAGCTAATAAGAGAAAGTTTTAAATAATATTCAAACTTTTTGTTCTTTGAGATTATTAATTGAAATTTTACAAGTAACTACTAATAGGTAGATCTTATCTATATTAGTATTTTATATAATGTATTTTCAGCTGGTTTTTTATATTTATTATATTTCTTACTAGTCTGCACCTATTAATATGCTTTATGGCAATAAATACTTCAAATAACTAAGATGTTAGCACATATAAAACAGGCTGTTAACTATAATTGTACTTATAGCTGCTATTGGTTAGGCCATTTTGTGTTAATTGGTATATTTTATCACACCAGGTTTCACAAAAACAATATCATTCAAGCATTAATGTATCATGCACTCTAAATACATTAATCTCCATACAATCTCAAAAATAGAATAATGCAATGAAACAATTATATATTCATGCTTTCCTTCATTTATGGATGCTAGACTTTATGATACATAAAATTACATGTGTGTGTGTGTGTGTGTGTGAAGTGCTTACAGAGAAAAGCAGAATGTTTTTTATAATTGGTGTGGGGTTTTTTTTTTTAGGTCTTTATACATTTAGATGTCTATCTAGATATATTATATGATTCGTGGCTGTTATGAAGTGTGCTGCTTTTCAAATTTCATTCTCAGCTCATTTATTGTTTTATAAAGGAGAGCTGATTTTTTTTTTTTAGCTAATGTTGTATCCAGCCTCTTTGCTGAGGCTGTTCATCAATTGAAGGAGGTCTCTGGTAAACTTTTTGGAGTCTTTGGATGACTAATATTAGTAGTCATTAGTATGCTAATATGATATAATAGTCAGTATGCTAAAGCAGGAAACTCCCATGGCCATGCTAAACTATGTTCTTTAAGAAAGCCTATCAATACAAAATCAAAACACCAATAAAGAAAAAAATGGAACAAGAAAGATCAAAGCTAGAGTTACAAAGTTTGGAGCTGAGATGGAAGGAAGGACCATCCAGAGAATGCCCCAATTGGAATCCATCCATATACAACCACCAACCCCAGACACTATTGCATATGCCAGAAAGATTTTGCTGACAGGACTCTGACATAGCTCTCTCTTGTGAGGCTATGCCAATGACTGGCAAATACAGAAGTGGATGCTCACAGTCATCTATTGGATGGAACACAGGGCTCCTAATGAAGAAGCTAGAGAAAGTACCCAAGGACCTAAAGGGGTCTGCAACCCTATATGAAGAACAACAATATGAACTAACCAGTACCCCCCACCCCAGAGCTGTGTCTCTAGTTGCATATGTAGCAGAGGATGGCCTAGTCGGCCATCATTAGGAGGAGAGGCCCTTGGTCTTGCGAAGATCATATGCTCCAGTACAGGGGAATGCCAGGGCCAGGAAGCAGGGTGGGTGGGTTGGACAGCAGGGCGGGGGGAGGTTATAGGGAGATTTGGGGATAACATTTGAAATGTAAAGGAAAAAGATATCTAGTGAAAAAAAGAAATAGCAAAACTGCTATACTAAATTAAAACTGCATTAAGGGATGTGGTGTACACATGCTCCTGAAAGGTCCAAGATCCATTCATGCCAGGAAAGAAGGGCAGTGATGGGAAGTCACAAGGTGAAGGAGAATGTAAGTAAGTAGCCATGGATAAATCACACATACTTAGTCAATGGCACTCAAACCTTTGAAGGTATACACACAAGACTACAGAAGCCCACAGATAGACTGTCATCAGGAAAGGAGAAAATGAAAGCTCAGGCCCCTTAAAATTTTATTTATACAGAATCACACAAATGTGTCACTTTTGCAAGTAATCATATAACAGCTTCTATCACTGTTAACAGGTTCCTGGAGTCATTGGATTTGTGCTCACTCATTAACTCCTGGATGTCCAGCACTACCTACCTTGTCCCATGGTGTATCCACATCTGTGTTATGTTCTCTAAACATAAACTGGATGTTACGGTCCTCTGTTCTCTAAAGGTCTTTTGCATGGGCACAACTTTCCATAGTCTACCACTAGCTATGGCTCAAACCAGATATTCATATCACAGGACATTGCTACATTCTGACTCAAAGTTCTTCCCCTCTATATATAACTATTCTGTAGGTCAAATGATAGAATACAGTCCCAAGCCTCTTTCCCTGACTCCCACGATAATCCATGCAGGAAAAAGATCTTTGCTAACCTCCAATTCGGCAAGATTCTTCCTAAAATGAATTTTTGTCAGTCCTCTGTTAGCATTTCCTAGTACTGACCTATCCTATGCAATAACCAGTACCTACCCCTTGTTCTTTCTGTCTCTTTGTGTCAGTGTCTCTCTGTCTCTGTCTCTCTCAATGTCTCTGCCTGTCTCTGTATGTTTTTCTCTCTGTGTGTGTCTCTGTCTCTCTGTCTCTCTGTCTCTCTGTCTCACTGTCTCTCTGTCTCTCTGTCTCTCTGTCTGTCTCTCTCTCTCTCTCTCTCTCTCTCTCTCTCTCTCTCTCTCTCTCTCTGTGTGTGTGTGTGTGTGTGTGTGTGTGTGTGAGAGAGAGAGAGAGAGAGAGAGACATTGTGTGTGTGTCCTCTAAATCTGCATAAAATATACTGCTATTAAAAGCACAGTGCAAATATTATGAGGCTTTCCCCTTAGTTGTTTGTTTTTTTTTTATTGGATACTTTCTTTATTTACATTTCAAGTGCAATAAAAACCCTTTCCCGGTTTTCCTCACTCCCAAAAACCCCCTATCCCATCCTCCCTCTCCCTGCTTCTGTGAGGTTGTTCTTCCACACACCCACACACCCACTCCCACCTCCCTGTCCTCAATTCTCCTACACTGGGGAATCTATCAAGCCTTCAGAGGATAAATGACCTCTCCTCCAATTGAAGCATGACAAGGCCATCCTCTGCAACATATATGGGAGTCATGTGTACTCCTTTGTTGATGGCTTAGTCCCTGGGAGCTCTGGGGAAAATGGTTGGTTGACAATGTTGTTCTTCCTGTGGGGTTACAATCCCCTTCAACTCCTTTGGTCCTTTCTTTAACTCCTCTATAGGGAACCCTACTCTCAATCGAATGGTTGGCTGCAAGCATCTACCTCTATATGTGTAAGGCTCTGGTAGGGTCTCTCAGGAGATAGCCATATCAAGATTCTTTCAGCATGTACTTTTTGGCATCCACAATATGTCTGTATTTGGTAAATGTATAATAGATGAATCCCCATGTGGAACAGTCTCTGAACAGCCTTTCCTTCAGTGTCTACTCTACACTCTATCTCCATATTTGTTCCTGTGAGTATTTTATTCTAAGAAGTGCCGAAGCATCCACACTTTGGTTTTCCTTTTCTTGAGCTTCATGTAGTCTGTGAATTGTATCTTGGATACTTGGAGATTTTGGACTAATACCTACTTATTAGTGAGTACATAGCATGTGTGCTCTTTTGCAATTGGGTTGTCTCACCCAGGATGATATTTTCTAGTCCATTTATCTAAGAGTTTCATGAATTCATCATTTTCAATAGCTGAGTAGTACTCCATTGAGTAAATGTACCACAATTTTATATCCATTCCTCTGTTGAAAGACATCTTCTTTCTTTCAAGCTTCTGGCTGTTATGAATAAGGCTGCTATGAATATAGTGGATCATGTGTCCTTAATACATGTTGGAGCATCTTCTTCATATGTGCCCAGGAGTAGTATAGCTGGTTCCTCAGGTAGTACTTTGTTCAATTTTCTGAGGAACCGCCAGACTGATTTCCAGAGTGGTTGTACCAGCTTGCAATTCCACCAGCAATGGAGGAGTGTTCCTCTTTCTCCACATCCTGACCAGCATCTGCTGTCACCTGAGTTTCTGATTTTAGACTTTCTGACTGGTGTGAGGTGGAATCTCAGGGTTGTTTTGATTTGCATATCCCTGATGACTAAGGCTGTTGAACATTTCTTTAGGTGTTTGTTGGACATTGGATATTCCTTAGTTGATAATTCATTGTTTACCTCTGTACCCCATTCTTAATAGTGTTATTTGATTCTTGGGAGACTAAATTCTTGAGTTCTTTGTATATATTGGATATTAGGCTTCTATAGGATGTGAGATTGCTAAAGATCTCTTCCCAATCTGTTGGTTGCCTTTTTGTCCTATTGAAAGTATTTTTTTGCCTTACAGAAACTTTGCAATGTTATGAGGTCCCATTTGTCAAATCTTGATCTTAGATCATAAGCCATTGGTGTTCAGTTCAGGAAATTCTCCCCTGTGCCCATGTGTTTGAGGTTCTTTCCCATTTTTTCGTCTATAAGTTTTAGTGTATCTGGTTTTATGTGGAGTTCCTTGATCCACTTGAAATTGATCTTTGTACAGGAGATAAGAATGAATTGATTTGCATTTTTCTACATGCTGACCTGCCAGCTGAACCAGCATCATTTGTTAAAAATATTGTCTTTTTACCACTGGATGGTTATAGCTTCTTTGTCAAATATCAAGTGACCATATGTGTGTGGGTTCATTTCTGGATCTTCAATTCTACTCCATTGATCTTTCTGCCTGTCTCTGTACTACTACCATGCAGTTTTTATCACTATTGCTCTGTAGTACAGCTTGAGGTCAGGGATGGTGATTGCCCCAGAAGTTCTTCTACAGTTAAGTATGGTTTTTGCTATCCTGGGTTTTTTGTTATTCCAAATTAATTTTCAAATTGATCTCTCTAACTCTATGAAGAAGTGAGTTGGAATTTTGATGGGGATTGCATTTAACCCATAAATTGCTTTTGGCAAGTTGGCCATTTTTACTATATTGATCCTGCTATTCCATAAGCATGGGAGATCTTTCCAACTTCTGAGATATTCTTTCTTTCTTTCTTCAGAGACTTGAAGTTCTCGTCATACAGATCTTTCACTTGCTTGGTTATAGTCACACCAAGGTATGTAATATTATTTGTGACTATTGTGAAGGATGTCATTTCCCTAATTTCTTTCTCAGCCTCTTTATCCTTGGAGTAAAGGAAAGCTACTGATTTGTTTGAGTTAATTTTATATCCAGCTACTTTTCTGAAGTTGTTTGTCAGCTTTAGGAGTTCTCTGGTAGAATTTTGGGGGTCACTTAAGTATAAGACCATATCATCTGCAAATAGTGATATTTTGACATCTTACTTTCCAATTTGTATCCCTTTGATCTCTTTTTGTTGTTTAATTGCTCTAGCTAGAACTTCACATACTATACTGAATAGAAAGGGAGAGAGTAGACAGCCCTACCTAATTCCTGATTTTAGTGGGATTGCTTCATTTAGTTTGATATTGGCTACAGGTTTGCTGCATACTGCTTTTACTATGCTTAGGTATAGGTCTTAAATTCCTGATCTTTCCAAGACTTTTAACATGAAGGTATGCTGAATTCTTTCAAATGCTTTTTTAGTATCTACTGAGATGATCATGTGGTTTTTTTTTTCCCTTTGAGTTTGTTTATGTAGTGGATTATGTTGATGGGTTTCCTTATATTGAACCATTTCTGCATCTCTAAAGTAAAGCCTACATGATCGTGAGGAATGAAACTTTTGACATGTTCTTGGATTCATTAGGCAAAAATTTTATCGAGTATTTTTGCATCAATGTTCATAAGAGATAATTATCTGAAGTTCTTTCTATTTTGTTTTTGTATGGTTTACGTATAAGCATAATTGAGGCTTCATAGAATGAATAGGGTAGTGTTCATTCTGCTTCTATTTTGTGGAAAAGTTTGAAGAGTATTGGTATTAGGTCTTCTTCATAGGTCTGATAGAACTCTGAACTAAGACCCACCTGGTCCTGGGCTTTTTTTGGTTGGGAGTCAATTAATGTCTGCTTCTATTTCTTTAGGAGTTATGGGACTGTTTAGATGGACTATCTGATCCTCTTTTAACTTTGGCACCTGGTATGTGTCTAGAAAATTGTCCATTTTATCCAAATTTTCCTATTTTGTTGAGTATAAACTTTTGTAGTAGGATCTGATGCTTTTTTTTTTTTTTTGATTTCCTTGTTATGTCTCCCTTTTCACTTTCTGATTTTATTAACTTAGATACTGTCTCTGTACCCTCTTGTTTGTCTGGCTAAGGGTTTATTTATATTGTTGATTTTTCTCAGAGAACAAGCTCCTGGTTTGACTGATTCTTTGTATAGTTTGTTTTGTTCTTACTTGGTTGATTTAATTTAATTATTTCCTGAAGTCTACTCCTTTTGGGTATATTTGCTTCTTTTTGTTCTAGAGCTTTCAGGTGTGCTGTCAGGCTGCTGGTGTAAGCACTATCCAGTTTCTCTTTGAAGCCACTAGAGGTATGAGTTTTCCTCTTAACACTGCTTTCATTGTATGCCATAAGTTTGGGTATGATGTGTCTTCATTTTCATTAAATTCTAAAAAATCTTTAATTTCTTTCTTTCTTAACCAATTTATCATTGAGTAGAGTGTTGTTTAGCTTCCATGTGTATTTGTGTTTTCCATTGTCTTTTTGGAATTTAAGAACAGCCTTAGTCTGTGGTGATCTGATAGGGTGTATGGGATTATTTCAATTTTTATATCTGTTGAGGCCTGTTTTGTGGCCAATTATATAGTCAGTTTTGGAACAGGTACCATGAGGTGCTGAGAACAAGGACTATTCTTTTGCTTAATGATGAAATGTTCTATAAATATCTGTTAGATCCATTTAGTTCACAACTTTTGTTAGTTTCACTGTGTCTCTGTTTAGTTTCTCTTTCCATGATCTGTCCATTGCTGAGAGTGAGATGTTAAAGTCTCCCACTATTATTGTGAGGGGTGTGATATGTGTGCTTTGAGCTTCAGTAAAGTTTCTTTTATGAATGTGGGTGCTCTTGCATTTGTAACATAGATGTTATTTCCTAGTTTATCTAACTCCAGGGTTGTCTCTCTTTGTGATTTCTTTATTGTTTCTATTTTCATTTTTAGA
This sequence comes from Mus caroli, assembly GCF_978045245.1. Lineage (NCBI taxonomy): Eukaryota > Metazoa > Chordata > Mammalia > Rodentia > Muridae > Mus > Mus caroli. Next base: position 32,102,060 of record NW_028227264.1, read on the forward strand.
TATTGGATGGTTTTGTTCATTTCCTTCACCTGTTTGATTGTGTTTTCCTGTAATTCATTAAGGGATTTTTGTGTATCTTCTTTAAGGGCCTCTAGCTGTTTCCTCTGTTTGACTGTATTTCTTTAAGGGAGTTATTTATGTCCTTCTTAAAGTCCTTTATCATCACTATCATGAAAAGTGATTTTAGATCTGAATCTTGCTTTTACCAGGTGATGGTGTATCCAGGACTTGCTATGGTGGGAGAATTGTTTTCTGATGATGCCAAGTAGTCTTGGTTTCTGTTGCTTCTGTTTTTATACTTGTCTCCTGACATCTGATTATCTTTAGTGCTTCCTGCCTTCACTATATCTGATGGGAGCCTGTCCTTCCTGTAATCCTGATTGAATCAGAACTCTTCAGAGTCCAGCTGTCTCTGTGATCCTGTGATTCTGGAATCATGTGATTCTGAGATCCTGGGTATGTCAGAGCTGGGAGTCAAGCTGTATCTGGGACCCTGCAATCCTGGTGTGACCAAGCTCCTGGGATCCTGGGATTCTGGGATCCTTGGTGTTTTAGAGCATGTGGGAGTGGAGCCTCCTTCGGTTGTTGTGGTACTGGCTGTAGAGTTCATGCCCAAGCACAGACTGGAAGCATTCTGATCCCCTGGTTAGGCAGGGTTCCTGGGTCCCTGGATCCTGCTGGTCTCAGTTACTCCTGGTGGTATTGGAGCAGATGTTGTGTCCTCCTCACCTCCGATCCTATGATCCTGGGCATGCTCACTTTACCTTAGTTTTGAGCTGTGGTGCCAATGCCCAGCAGTACCACTCACACTAGAAGGAGGTAATCCTTCATTGAAACTGTGTCCCTTGGAAGAGATTCTGCAATCTGTTTTGTAGTTTCTAATGATTGTTCGTTTGTTTGTTCTTTGTTATTGAAACTAATGTTTTTTCCACCAAGACTTACATCACAGATGGATGATCTCCCTCTATCCCTGGGTTATTTTGTGGAGAGTCCAGCAGTCCATTTGTTTGTTCACTGTTTCTTTCTTCTTTCCTTCTTTCTAACTTTACCTTATTTCTACAAACACTGGAGAGGATGAGGGAATCTTTATTAATTATTAATGAGAGAGTAAGCTGATGAAGATAGTGCAAAAATCAGGATAAAATCTTCTAAAAGCAACTCATAAAAATAGAACTACAGCCAGGCAGTGGTGGCACACACCTTTAATCCCAGCACTTGGGAGGCAGAGGCAGGAGAACTTCTGAGTTTGAGGCCAGCCTGGTCTACAGAGTAAGTTCCAGGACAGCCAGAGTTACACAGAGAAACACTGTCTTGAAAACAAACAAAACAACAACAACAAAATAGAGCTACAATATGAGCCAGCTCTACTCCTCTTCCACATATGCCCAAGAGAATTTATATCATTTCAAACAGATACCTGCATTCATGTGTTACCAAAATATTTTTGGGGAGTCCTCAAGACTCACACATGCCACTGGGGTTATCAGAGTTCCCTCTTGGGAATCTTTATCTCAGTAATAAAAGAACTTAAGATCAGACTATAATATCAATGTAACCTCATGGACAAATGTATTAGATAAATTTAAAAGAAAAACTCCATGGCAGACAAGCTGAAATCTCAGACCCTGCTTACAGGTAGGAAAAAGAAAGAGAAAAAGGCTTACCATTTGAGTTGAACCAGCATGGAGGTCAGCAACTTTGTGGACAAGCAACCACAAAGCAGGAAGGGAGATTTAAAAATAATTGAAACACCCACAGTATCAGAGAAAGCATATTTATCTCTAGCTAGCACCTAAAAGTAAAAGATGAAAAAGAAAATGTTGGGCAGACCCAACAGACACACATGGTAGCTTATACAGACAACACTGGAGGACTGGGATTCTGAAGATGACAAGTATATTATCTTAATAATAGAAAACTATTCCTCTTATCTTTTTTTTTTTTTTTTTTTTTAGTATGGCTTAAGATAAAACTGCCTTCCTAGGGTATCCCATAGTCAGATCACTGTACTGCCTGTCTATAATGCTATATGTCCACCCAGGTCAGAGATTTTATTCTCTTGACCAGCAGGAAATTTTTGCCTTTAATTGGCCTTTGATGCTATCATCATCATCATCATCTTTGATTCTATATTCACAATAACAAGGAAACAGAATCAGGCTCAATATTTACCTACCAATGAATGGATAAAAATGAGACTGTGGAGTTTAAATGAAAATGGATAAAGCTAGAAAATATTGTATTAAGTGGGGTAACTTAAGCTCATCAAGACAAAGCACCATATGTTCTCTACTCTATGCAGATCCTAGTTTCCAGATTTTACATATATGTAGTTACATGGGAATTTGAATATACATAATGAAACTAGAAAAAAGACAAAAAGAGGGAAAAAGATAATTTTAAGAAAAGAAGACATTTGAGTAATAAAACATTTATGACATGTAAGGTAAATAATGAATGTAGACATGAGCAGAAAGCATGGAGACTGGGAGAAGTGTGAGAGGGTAACTTCAAACAAGTATGCATGAAAATGCCATATGGAAACATAAATCTCTATAGCATACTTTTAAAAAAAATTATTTACAACACATTTTACTTTAAATTTTTCTGTTCTAAAGTATAATACCATTATTAATATTTTCATACAATATTTGTGGCCAAAGAAGAAGGATGTTTCTAAAGACTATTGGTTTTAGTCAGATAAGATATTTTTATTAGAAATTGCCCCTCAGATGTTGAGTTTATAAACACCAGTGAGAGATAAAAAGTGATTTGTAATTGGACATAGTACTACCAGAGGATCCAGCAATTCCTCTCCTGGGCATATACCCAGAAGATGTTCCAACTGGTAATAAGGACACATGCTCCACTATGTTCATAGCAGCCTTATTTATAATAGCCAGAAGCTGGAAAGAACCCGGATGTTCCTCAACAGAGGAATGGATACAGAAAATGTAGTACATTTACACAGTGGATTACTAATCTGTTATTAAAAACAATGCATTTATGAAATTCTTAGGCAAATGGATGTATCTGGAGGATATCATCCTGAGTGAGGTAACCCAATCACAAAAGAACTCACATGATATGCACTCACTGATAAGTGGATATTAGCCCAGAAACTTAGAATACCCAAGATACACTTTGGAAAACACATGAAACTCAAGAAGAAGGAAGACCAAAGTGTGGATACTTCGTTCCTCCTTAGAATGGGCAACAAAATACCCATGGAAGGAGTTAGAGAGACAAAGTTTGGAGCAGAGCCTAAAGGAAAGACCATCCAGAGACTATCCCACCCGGGGTCCATCCCATAATTGGCCACCAAATGCAGACACTATTGCATATGCCAGCAAGATTTTGCTGATAGGACCCTGATAGAGCTGTCTCTTGTAAGGATATGCCAGTGCCTGGCAAATACAGAAGTGGATGGCCACAGTCATCTATTGGATGGAACACAGAGCCCCCAATGGAGGAGCTAGAGAAAGTACCCAAGGAGCTGAAGGGATCTGTAACCCTGTGGAGGAACAACAATATGAAATACCAGCACCCCGGAGCTCGTGTCTCTAGGTGCATATGTAGCAGAAGATGGCCTAGTCAGCCATCATTGGGAAAAGAGGCCCTTGATCTTGCAAAGATTATATGCCAAGGGAATGCCAGGTCCAGGAAGCAGGAGTGGATGGGTTTGGAAGCAGGGTAGGGAGAGGGTATAGGGGACTTTCATGATAGCATTTGAAATGTAAATGAAGAAAATATCTAATAAAAAATTGTTTTAAAAAAAGTGATTTGTAGTCTAGTAAAAAAGAATCGAAGCATATTCCTTAAGGATTTTTCTTATTTTCATAGCAAAAGTATAAGGAATAAAATTATAATATACAAAGACACTCTTATAAACCTGAATTCTGTGTCTAACAGTTATCAAGTATTTATATGTTTACCAACTGAACAATGTTGAATATCTTGATTATATTCCCTGTACCCTAGTTTCCACATTTGTATATTTAGAATTAGAATTGCTTTTTCCCACATCTAATTATAGAAAAATATATCTAACTTCTTGCCGTCTTTGTTTCCTCATATCTCGTATAGTGATAATAAAGTGGTAGCAATACAAGACTATTATAAATTTAAATAATCTTGTATTCGTAATGTGTTTAATACATGAGAGACATTTCAGTGGTGCTTGTCACATGTAGACCACTCAGTAACTATTACTTACTATGGTAAAAGTCTAAGATTGTGGCTGGCCGGTGGTGGCACATGCCTTTAATCTCAGTACTTGGGAGGCAGAGGCAGGCAGATTTCTGAATTTGAGGCCAGCCTGGACTACAGACTGAGTTCCAGGACAGCCAGGGCTACACAGAGAAACCCTGTTTCAAAAAAAAAAAAGTCTAAGATTGTGAATAAATTTTTTTCTAGGTGTCAAATTATGGACAATAAAGATGAATATTTGGTTAACTTCAAAGGCTATAATTTTCAGAAAACTTTAGTTAAAATGGAAATAGTGGAAAATATGGAAGATTTTGAAATTCGAGATGATGACATCTTCATTGTCACATATCCAAAGTCTGGTAAGTGTCTTATTTAGACATATTATGCTGATCTTTTGTTTTGGTTTGATAAGTGTATAAATGTCCTCAACATACTGATGCCAATTAAACTGTATTAGTTTCTTTTCTAATTGCAAAAATGAAAGAATTTATCATGTCAAAGAAGTCACTCTGGCAGAAGCTTGTCACCTTCTATCTTCAGTCAGGAAGCCCAAGTGGGTGAACCTAATAGAGATAACTCCTCACACACATGCACAAGGATTTGTCTCTATGATAACTCCAAATCACATCAGACAAGCAATATCAGCTGCCACTGCAACCTAAATTTTAGAACAAGTTACGGTCAAAGAAAGATTAAATGAAACTCAAGTCCCTATGGCATATATAGCTATGCATATATTTTAATTTACTGTGGAAAAATAGAGAGGTAAAAAGTTCGTGGCCAATAGCAGCTACTTGGTAAATGATGACGAATGCCTTAGCCTGTTGAACGAGACGAAGATAGTCCAAAACCTTTTTTTCTGCAAAAAAGACAAATGCTTTATTATTTAGAGGCTTTTTCTCAAACAATGATCAATTTCCAATACATTTAATTTGTTGACAACTGTAATATTCTTCAAATTCTCAGAAAACAGGAAAAAAGTTCTTGAGCAGTGGGGTTTCCTAGGATTAATTTTGAGGTTTGTGAAGCCTAATCAGGACAAGCTAGTCATAAGAACTTCTGTTTTATTGTATGGCCCTTTTCTGCAGGTACATGCTCTCAAATTCCATTTGTGAAGGTAACTCTACTTCAGCAGAAGTTGAAACTTGGATGTCTTGGTTTGAGTTTTTGCAGTGTTTGACACAGACTAAAGAGTAAGGCTACAGCTGCTAATATTTCTCATGCTTCTCCCGAAGTATTCTTGTCCATACATAATAACACCAAGCTTTTATGTCCATGTTTGACCATTTCAGTAAGGATAGTTTGCAAAAATATTTCTTTGTTTGTACTAAATTCTACTTTGCTTTTCATCCTTGCAATGTATAATATGTTACAGAACTTGAAAAACTCTGTGAGAAAAGAAGTCTGTTTCACTGTAGATAATAACTAAATAACTCAGCCACTAAACATTCACTAGGTGCTTATGGCGGTCCTCAGTAAGACTGAAATGGACAATGGCTGTTCATCTTGTGCAATGCAGGATACCAGACACATACATTATTACAAGCTCTGAGAACTGATGTCATGAGCAGTTCTTTCAAAATTTCAGACTCATCACACTTCATTGGAAGTAGCGACCAAGCAAATCAAGTCCACCAGTTAGTTATCTGAGATAACCATCAATAAACAATAATTAATTAATTAATACATTATTTTTATTTTAATGCAGTGAATTTTATGGGAAAAACAATAAATGATAAATAAATTATAAAAATAAATTATCTATTATTAATAATAAACTTATTATCTATATAATGAATTTAATTTAGTGAATTAAACCTAATGAAATAGATTAAATAAAATTAATTGCTAAGTTTTATTTTAAAGTTTAATAAATGCATGTTATAGGTAACTTATAAATCAAAAACAATAACTTCACCACTATGGTATTTAATCACATCTGGGTCTGTCCTTAAAGGGAATAGCATGGTAACTTTGTATTTCCCAAATATTTCTACTGTAGGACTTGACACTAATGATCAAGAAACCAAATATCAGTAAGAACGCTGAAATCTTTTGTGTCCACTTTTAACATGTGTGTTCTGATCTGTTGCTGGGAATATGCCAGAGAAGTGTTTGAACATGCAAAGCAAGAGAAGGGGTAGAAACTAGAAATATTTGATTCTAATAGTTTTACTACAGGCAAACAAATAATGAAGCAATTTCAGAAATGAAATTACTCATGAACAACAAGAAAGTGACATTCAGTTATCTGATATATATTTTATGAAAATAAAGAAAAAATATGGTAGAAGGGTCCAAACAGTTGAAAGAAAGAAAGAAAGAAAGAAAGAAAGAAAGAAAGAAAGAAAGAAAGAAGGAAGGAAGGAAGGAAGGAAGGAAGGAAGGAAGGAAGGAAGGAAGGAAGGAAGGAAGGAAGGAAAGAAAGAAAGAAAGAAAGAAAGAAAGAAAGAAAGAAAGAAAGAAAGAAAGAAAGAAAGAAAGAAAGAAAGGAAAAGAAAAAGTTGCAGTAAGATGTAAGTACCACACTGTGTCCACATGTAGTGACAACGTACTTTTCCTGTGAATACCTGCAAATGTTGTATAAATAACAGTTAAACATTATCAAAAGGACTCCACATGAAACATAGAGTACACAGACACTACAAGAATAATCTGCATCACAACTACCTCCATTCATTTATGTGAGAATGGAACAAAAATCATTGATTCCAGCCTTATGTACTTGAGTGTTAAATACAGACAAAAGGAAATAATAACTGAACATATCCAATCATGCTTAGAGTGTAAAGGGGGGAAAAGGCCCAAATCAAAATTTTTTAGATGGATGGCACTACTGTTGGTATTCATTATAAAACCTACCTCAAGACTGAAAACAGGATTGTTATCTATTTTTACAGGTACCATCTGGACCCAGCAGATCCTCTGCTTGATTTGTTTTGAGGGTCATCGGAACAGAACTGAAAACATCGAAACAATGGATAGAGCGCCATTTTTTGAGTACAATATTCACAAATTAGACTATGCCAAAATGCCATCACCTCGCATCTTCAGTTCCCACATTCCATATTACTTAGTACCAAAAGGTCTCAAGGACAAAAAAGCCAAAGTATGTCATAGACCTTCGTCACTTACTGTACTCACAAAAAAGCCTTCTCTAAGTTCTGTATAATTGGGTTATTTCAATATTCGGCTATTATAATGCAGCTGCTATGAACCCTCTTGGATCTGTCTGCTGGATGTTCTTCCACCAGCTTCTCTAGAATCCACATCTATAAATGGAACTGCATAACCACAAGTACCAAAGTACTCAGCTTTGTTTCTGTAGAAAGTAGATTTATCTTTTTTTTTTTTTTTAGTTTAATGTGCATGAACAAGATTTTATCAGACTTTTAAATGTTTATTAACATGGCAGCTACCAAAATGTGTCTCCAGTAGATCTTAATTTTCATAGTCATAGTGAGAGTAATCATGTTTGATGTTTATTGGACATAACTATTTTTCATTTTGTGAAAAGACTCTGTCATCAGCCAACATTTTTTTACAGTCTTCAGTCAGTTTGCTTTACATCACTTCTAGCAAAGAATCTATTTCAGCTAATTCACATTGCTTTTCCATGAATGTTTTGATTAGCAACATTCTCTTTTGTTTTATCTACTTATTTATTCACTTTACATCCCAATTGGAGTCCCTATCCTGCCTTTCCTCCTAGTCCCACCCTCACACACCCTCATCCCTCTCTTCCTGTATTCACTAAGAACAGATGGCCACCACATGGGTACAAACCCACACTAGCACTTCAGATTTATTAGAAACATTCTTAATTTTGGTGTTATCAAACTGATTGTTTTTTAATTAACTCATATTGAATAAATCTTTACTTGCTTTAAGGGTAGGTTTTTTGTGTTTTGATTTCTTTTGTTTTTTCCTATCTTTTCCTTCCTCTATTCCTTTATTTTGTCTGGATAAAGACTTGCTGTGGAGCCAAGGCTGGCATGAGAGCTTCCTCCTGTCCTAGACTCTCAGGTTCTAGGATTGTGGATAGACAAGATTATTATTTTTATGTGTGAATTTTTATACTATTTATAGCTTTAACCTATATTAATTTTCTGAAAGATATAAAGAAAAATGTATATTGGTCTGGTTATTGTTTTTTGTTTTTAAACTTATCTCCTCCACTGCCCTCTTTGTACATATAATATCACATAATACCCACTAATTGACACTCAAGGCAAATTAATTTTCCTGTCAAAGCTGTAATACAGTTTATTTTGATAATATAAGGCAAATTAACTTTCAGTATTTATGAATTACAAATAATATTACTTCCTAAGAACTTAGATACATTCTTGGGCATGTATGAAATGCCATGGAGAAAATATGTTTATTACAATACTGTCTCAATTACCAAAAAGACAAAATAGGAACTTGCCTTTGCACAGGTCAAATACTAGAGGAAATAATTATACTTATTGTCATACTCAAATACTGTAAATTGTTTTGGTAATTTATTAGCTTAACCAAGGAATGTTAAAAGAAATAATTCTATAATTCTATCTACAGATTTTTTATATCTACAGAAATCCTAAAGACGTTTTGATCTCCTATTTTCATTTCTCAAATTTGATGCTTATACTTCAAAGTCCAGATACTGTAGAAAGTTTTATGCAAACATTTCTAGATGGGAATGGTAAGTATTCATCCTTTTACCCAGACATAAGTAAATTACACCAAATATTCCAGCTGGCCAAATTTTCAGACTTACAGAACACATTTTAAAGAAATAGAACAGGGAAATGGAATGCAAATCCATAAGTTTTATTTCTGAAAAATGGAAAAGAAAAGAAGAAAGAAAATCAGTGTCAGCAAACAAAAAGCAAAACCCAAAGAATTAATCTTGAGTGACAATTATATGTCAACTCCATTTGCCACCACCTGGTTATTGTACCTTTGTGCACCATTGAAAGATTGTCAAGGCAGCAAAGGAAGTATTTTGGTTTATAGCTATTCTACAAATTCCTTGCAGCTAGTGACAAGGGTAGAGTGATCCATTCTGGCAGAGAGAATGTTGAGGTGAGTGTATGTTTCCCATGGGCCTGTGTAAGGTTTTATACCCAGGTGTTCATTCCAGTACTTTAGGAGGATTAATTAATTCAAGAGGTTCATACTGTGTGAAGCCAAGGTCTCACTCATTTGTAAGATAATATTCAGATTCTGTGCTACCTTACACAGTGAATATTGTTGCCCAAATATCTTATTAAACAAGAGGAGAAATAGAGAGGTGCACCCTCTGTGGAGAAGGAGGAAAACAAAACAGTGTGCCTTAAAGCTATCTTCAGCCTCAGGGCCTTGGGTGTTGCTTCCTTCCTACTTGTGTGGTAAATTTACATAGGGTATTTTGATAAATGTCAGTTAATTGTTCCCCAAACCACTAAACATTTTAAATACTAATACAGATGTCCATTGCAGCAACTCTGTTTTATTTCTGAAATTTTCCTAACAGAGAAGAAAGGATAGAGTGTACTGCTTACTATAGGCACACACAGCTTGCATTCTTACTCATTACCTTTCTTCCCAGTGACAGGAAGCCTTTGGTTTGACCACATAAGAGGCTGGTATGAACACAGACATGATTTCAATATTATGTTCATGAGCTTTGAAGACATGAAGAAGGTAAGATGAGAAAACCACATTTTTTAATTAATTTAATTTATACTTCATCGATGATCCCCTCCTAGTCTGACCTCCAACAGTTTCTTATCCCATTCCTCCTTCCCCCTGTCTCCAAGAGGATGTCCCCACCCTACCCCCAGCCAGGTCTTCCCACTCCCTGGGACCTCAAGTCTCTCCAGAGTTACTTTTAGATGATATCTTTTACACTGTTCTTCTCTTGGTTGAAAGCACATTCTCCCAGGTATCTCCACACTTCACTCTTCAGTGGGCTTTTTGCTGGAGATGATTCCTAATGTCCTACCTTGTGGGAACTAAAGGAGGTATAGGGAGGGATGAACAGAGCTCAGAGCAAGCACTGCTTTGGCAGGTGCTGCTGCCAGGCAGAGTCATTTGAATAGTCACAGATCAAAGCCAAGGGGATGCAGAGTCTGGAGCTTGCAGCTGAAACCTGTGTGAGAGAGGGAGCAAGGAGGAAACTTGCCAGGAACAATATGGGGAGAGAGAGAGGGAGAGAGAGTGTGTGTGTGAGAGAGAGAGAGGGAGTAAGAGAAAGAGAAAGAGAAAAAGAAAGAGAAAGAGAGCATAAAAAGCCTGAACTAGATCACTTATGGTCAGTCTTGTGAAACTTGGAGTTCTGATGTATCTCTGTGTGCAAAGTGTCTTCTTTAGCTGGTTCTGTCTCATATGAATGGTGTAACCGTCCTCTTGCTACCATCTGTGGGAACTAAAGGGGGCAGGGGAAAGAGGGGCAAGATAGGATAGCCCATGTCCAGCCAGAGTTCCTCCTATGCTCTGGGCAGAAGGACACAAGAGGGCTGCCAGACATTTTCCACTTGGCCCCAGGTGGGCATCTAAGCGACAGGGGGTGGACAAGGGGCAGCCCCCAACCAAGGGGCCCAGGGCAACACCCTGTAGCCCCGGAGTTATGGGGGAGAGGGCTGAGGGAGTGAGGTTCCCACACAGGCGAGAGTAAGGGCCTTGATAAACAGAGACAGTCTGTAGTTTTAGAGCTTTATTGTAGAAAGGCAGGGGAAAAGAGAAAAGGTAGAAGACAGAAAGAGACTGGCCATGGCCAAGAGGAGAGAAGGGGAAAAAGAGAGAAAGAGGAAAGACTAGAAAGTAAGAAAGAGAGAGTAAGAGGGAGTAAGAGAGTGAGAGGAGAGGATGAGGAGAGAGGAGAGGAGAAAGAGTAAGGGGAGTAAGAGAGCAAGGTGGGGCCAAGCAGCCCCTCTTATGGTGTGCTGTTATCTTACTGTTGCTAGGTAACTGGGAGGAGTTTAGCCTGAAGGGCAGAAGCTTGGGACATTGTCTATGTGACTGCTAGCCATGCTTCTCCTGTGAGGGCTGTGGGGGTTGGTAACTTCGACAGGAGCCAGAGTTCCAGGAGACATGAGAGAACTCCTTCTGTCCCATGTAGGTGAATTATCACCACCGGGTACGGAGGTTCCACCTCAGCTCAACTGGAGACCAGACTGTCTTTGCATAGCCCAATGCCCCACACTACCTTTGTCTCATTGACTGGACTTCCTCAGTACCCTCTTCTCCCTCTACTGTAATCTTTTCTGGTAGCTTCTTGTGCAACCACCTGTGTAAAAACAACCTCAAAAATTCACATCAGCAATGGCTTTCATTATTAAACACTTGATTTCCACATGATAATTATATATATTAATGGTGTCTGATATTGTGTTCCTACATAGAGATAGAGTATGCATTGAATACAATATGCAATAGAGTAGATGGGTTATCTAGCCACTCTTCTTGAATTATCATCTGTTCTTCATCTAAGACCGTTCCCAATCACTATTAATCCAAATAACTATTAATCACAATTGTACTATAATTTTCAACATATTAAAGAACACATGGCATTTTTCCAGCTTATTTCACTTAGCACAGTATCCTTAGCTTCACACATTTTACTACACATGACAGAATTTTATTTCATTTCATTTCATTTCATTTTTATATCTGAGTAATAATATATTTTACAAATATAGTGTATGGCATATGTCATAAATTATTTACTCTTCATTCTATTGATGGACCATAAACTGAATCCATGTCTTGTTGTTGCAAATATACAGCTGTAACACTAGATAACAATAAGGTTCTGACAGGTGACTTCATTTCCATTGGCTATATCCTCAGGGATGCTAGACCTGGCATGATGATCCATCTTCTCATAGTTTTTCCATATTCAGTACTTAATGAAGGCTACCAAGGAACATGAAACTACTGTAAATTGTGGACAATTAGATCTACAGACCAGAAATGACCATATAGGACACTTTCCTCCAGTTTTTAAGATTTTTGGAGCATGTCTCTCAAATGAATCTATAGGATATTTTTCAGATTGGCCACAACCTTTTTTTTTTTCAAGTCTTGCACTTTATTGTCATTGCCACCTCAGGCTTTGACTGTATACTGGCACATGAGATAGAGCTGCTCCTTCTGCTGCTGCTTCTTAGTCTTCTGCTTCTCTTCATGCTTTGTTAATCAGCAGCACATGTCTTCTTGGGTCACTAGTCCAGAGGCCTATATTTCTTGCCCTTGTAGAATTTCTTGAGGTTTTCTTTTTGAGTCTGGTTAATGACAGTGAGGACACGGGCAATGGATTTTTCACATGACTCCTGTCACCACCTGCCAACTTGGTAAACTGAAGCTGGAACAGCTCCACCTTCAGATCATCCAGGGTTTTGTTTTGTTTTGTTTTGTTTTGTTTTGTTTTGTTTTGTTTTGTTTTGTTTTGTTTTGTTTTGTTTTCAGCATATCCTCCTTCTTCTTGCAAGCAAATCTTGAGTCTTTAGCTTGGCAATGGCTGCTTTACTCCTCAAACAGTAATTAACATGCTGCACAAATCAAAGAGAAGGGGTTGATCTTTATCACTCTCTGAAAAAATATTAACATGTTGGTTAATGAAAAAAATGAGTGAATGATTTCTCTATGCAAACACTGAATCAGGAGTAAAAGAGGATCATTAGAGTCCATGAGCTAACCAGGGGGGCAAAGAGTCAGGAAGCAAATACTCAAAGTCTAGGCTGGTGATGTGGCTAAGAGTGTAAACAGGCTTGCGGAGAATACCTGACAACCCAAGTTCAATCTCTTTCTTTTAGCTGCATTGTTCTAGTTTTCATACTCTTTAGGGCCTTAGTGTCTTTATCTTCAATATTTGTCAGACATTGTGCATCCAAGTAATTTGTATAAATCAGTTAGCATTAGAATCCTATTATTATATTCACACATGACACTAAATTTCTTCCACAAATGATCACTTACACAGGTGGAACCTAACATAAGACAACCCAAATCCTCTGGTACCCATCTGAAACCCCATCTCTGTTTCTTGTATCTTGAGCATCGAGTCCTCTAAAGTTCCACTTTCATTAATTTTGGAAGGGATTTCAAGCTTCTCTAAATTGGTATTCATTTTTATATTTAGAAAGATAATTCATGCATCCACCCTTACCATTTTACATTCCGATCACCAGTAGAGATAAAGACTCACTGCCAGGCCGGGTGTGGTGGCGTACGCCTTTAATCCTAGCACTTGGGAGGCAGAGGCAGGCGGATTTCTGAGTTCAAGGCCAGCCTGGTCTACAAAGTGAGTCTCAGGACAGCCAGGGCTACACAGAGAAACCCTGTCTCAAAAAAAAAAAAGACTCACTGCCTTCTTTTCCATCATTTGTTAGGGAATAGCCATTGTAATAGGTTACAAGTGCTGTGTTTTTCTTGTCAGTTTTCATTTCCCAAATGACTAATAATTTAGAGCATTTTCTCCAATGCTTAATGGATGTTTCCAAAGTCCCTTGAGATGAATTATTTAAATTTTTAACTGGGTTGGTTTTGTTATTGTTGATTTCTAAGGATAATCCTATACCAGATAAGTGACTTATAATTTTCCCATTGTATACGTAAAATTTTCACTTGGTTGAATATGTCTCCATATACATATGATTTCTAAAGTTTAGTGTAATCAATTTAACAAATTTTCCTTGACTCTCTGTATGTGTAGAAGCATATACAAGATAGCACTGTGAAATTCTGTGTTGTAAATCTTCCCCCTAAGTCTCTTGCTAAGAGCATGATAGTTTAAGATTTTTGTTTTGTTTTGTTTTGTTTTGTTTTTCGAGACAGGGTTTCTCTGTGTAGCCCTGGCTGTCCTGGAACTCATTCTGTGGACCAGGCTGGCCTCGAACTCAGAAATCCTCCTGCCTCTGCCTCCCAAGTGCTGGTATTAAAAGCGTGCGCCACCACTGCCTGACCGATAGTTTAAGATCTTAATTTCATGTTTGGCCAATTTTCAGTTGTTTCGAGGAGAGGCCCTTTATCCAGTGAAGGCTCGATGCCCCAGTGTAGGAGAATGACAGGGCAGGGACTCAGGAGTGGGGGGTGGGTGGGGAGCACCCTCATAGAACCAAGAGGAGGGGAGGTGGGATAGGGGTTTCCAGAGGGGAAACTTGGAAAGGGGATAACATTTGAAATGTAAATACAATTTTTTTTTCTAATTCTTGGCAAGAGCCAGTTATGAAACCGTCACTCAGATGGTTTATAACATGCTGATTCTACAATTCTGAGAAATTTAGAACCATAGGTTCCAATCAGAAATAATTGCTAGGAGGATTCATTGGTGTAGAACCTCTTATGGGGAACAGTTTGAAGGGTATTAGAATCATTTAGAGCTGAAAGTTCCTAGACATGTAGCTGGTGTAAAAGTTATATATCCATTTAAATTGCTCATATGCCCTAGTGTTCCACATATTTTTGTGTACAGAGGAAACATACCTGCTAGGCTCTTGACTTCCTATATTAGGTGCACGAAATCTCCTGATTCCATGAGTATATCCATTTGTGTTTTATTTCCACTAACACATTCACATGCAAAATGGCTTAACTTCATTGTTAAATGCTATGGAAAGCCATGTAAATTGACTTCATGGTACATATTGTTTGAATAGACAACCCCTCTTGGCTGTAAGCTATGTAATGTATAAAAATAAACAAGTTACTAAAAACAACAGCTAGTAAAAAAAGAATTCCATTATCCAAAGATTAGACAGTTTTTGTGGATTCAGTGTATATTTAATGAGGAAATAATTACTTCTGTGTGTTGAAGTTTTGTTGTTAGTAGAATTCAAAATTGTCATTACTTTAAAACTCTGGCCATATCTGTACAGAAACCATTCAATGAGTGGTTCCATAAACATTTTTATATTTTCTGTTAAGTACATTTAGCCAAAGCTTGGTGACAAAAGTTTCCTTCACTTACTGTACAAGTATTGGTTGAATAAAGTAGGGATATTGAAGTAACATTTTTTGTTAAAACTAAAATTGAAACATAACTAAATTGTAAAAAAAAAAAACATACATTATGAGAATTTGACTTTATTCTTTTGAATGTGGACATCCAATTTCCTCAAGAATATTGATTGAAATGAGTGAACTTTCCCATTTAAAGTTCTTAGCAGTCATATCAAAAATCATTTGCCGTTTAAGTGAGAGATAGTTCCTGCTAATTCTATTCTATTCTATTAGTTCACATTGCTATATTCAAGTCATTACCACACTGTTAAGATTGCCATGACACTGAAGAAATATTTCTATGTAGAGATAATGGTTCAGTGGGATTGCTGCCAATCCTGATGACTTAAATTCAATCCTCAAGACATACAGAGTAGATGGAGAGAACTAGCACCTACACATAGTCCTCTGGGAGAATGTGTTTGTGTGTGATACAAAAATAAACAAATACTATGCATAAATGCATAAACAAATGAAAATAGGTAAAATGTAATGAATTTTGAAATCTGAAAATCTGACTTCTGCAAATTTAATCTTCTACTGCAAGATTGTTCAGAGTCTCTGAGATTTCATAAACATTTTTGAAATTTGTTCCTTTCTTTCATTTTTTTCTTCTAAAATGAAAAACTGCTTGCAATTTTAATAAGGACTGCACTGAATTTGTTGATCAGATTGTATAGAACCTTTAACATAACTGGCCACTTCATCTATGTAGAATAGTGTTCTGTGTATTTCTGTTTTCTTTTTCTTCCATCAAAGTTTTGTTGGTTTCAATAGATCAATCGATCACCTTTTCAAGTTATTCTTAAACTTAAAGGGTAGATTTTTTATTAGTTTTTTTTTATTTTATTATTTTTATTCCTACCATTTCAAAGTTCATGTTTTTTTATTTTGTTTTCAAATAACTCATGACTATTACTTAGAATTTAAACTAATATTTGTGTATTGATTTTTTATTTACTATCTTACAACTTTGTAAACTTACTGTGTGTGTGCTTTTGCTGGTTCTGTACATTCGAGTTCATGCTGTCTGCTTTAAGGAGAAAATTGTACTTCTTGTCTCTAATTCAGATGTTATGTTTCTATTCATTGGCCAAACACTCTGCCAATTACTTCCAAGTAATATGCTAAGTAAAAAGAGTGAAATTTGGCTTATTTCAGACCTCTAGTGGAAATTATTACATTCTTCTCAACCAAATGTGATTTTTTTTTAATTTAATTTTATTTTTAATTAATTTTTTTACACTCCACATTCCATTCCCCGCCCCCATAAACCCTCCTTCTGCTCCACATCCCACACCTCCTCCCCACTCCCACCCCATCTCCACGTGAATGCCCCCAAGTGTGATTTTTAGCTAATGGCATTTAATACACAGTGTTTTGTGTTGGGGTACTTCCCTTCTTCCACTAGTTTGTCGATGGTTTTTTTTTTTTTTTTTTCACATATATTGAGAGAAGTGTAGTTGCTCCTATTTGCAATCCCAACACATGGGACACTAAACAGGAATACCATTCTAACTTTGAGAGCAGCCTAGAGTATTGAGTTCCAAGCTAGTTTAAGCTACAGAGTCTCAAAGACATTGTATTTTATTAAAGGCCTATTCTGTATCAATGTCAATAAATAATGATTTCAGCCTTTTGCTTCACCCTGCTTCTGTGAATAAATGTTGAACAATCTTATCATTCCAAAAGTTAACCCTACTCATTTGTATCACAAGTTTGACTGTAACTCGTAAGGTCACTAATTTCTCAGCCGATGACTGTTTCAGGACCTCAGAAACTCAGTGCTTAAAATCTGCAGTTTTCTGGAGAAAGAACTGAGTGAAGAAGATGTGGATGCTGTTGTGAGACAAGCTACCTTTCAGAAAATGAAAGCTGACCCACGAGCAAACTATGAACACATTATAAAAGATGAACTCGGAACAAGAAATAATACGGGAAGTTTCCTTCGCAAAGGTGATATTCAGTGGCCTATAGTAGCAAAAAATGTTGAATGTTCCCTTAAGTGCTTATACTCAGGCCAAATAATCTGGATTTCCAATGTATTTGTATTTCTCCAGGTGATAATGATATTTGGAAGAATCAAATATTTTAACAGATAGAGGGACTAAGTTCCTAGTAGTGTTTTAATACAAATTCTGGAAATTTCACTTACTAAGTAAATATGACTTTCCTTCCTTTTGGCCCACACAGATCAATTTTTTTTTAAAATGAATTAGCAGTCTTATCCTAGGCAAAAGATGTATTAGAAGTAAAGATTCTAATTCGCCATGTGCTGTTGTTTTGTTATTTTGGTTTGTTCTGTTTTGTGGTTGTTGTTGCTGCTGCTTCTGGTGGTGGTAGTGGTGGTGGTGGTGGTGGTGGTGGTGGTGGTGGTGGTGTGTGTGTGTACATGTGTGTGTATACATGTGTGTCTGTGTGAGAGGGAGGGAGGGAGAGGGAGAGGGGGAGGGGGAGAGAGAGAGGGGGAGGGGGAGAGAGAGAGAGGGGGAGAGGGAGAGGGAGAGGGAGAGGGAGAGAGAGAGAGAGAGAGAGAGAGAGAGAGAGAGAGAGAGAGAGAGAGAGAGAGAGAGAGAGAGGATGGGAAGAAGAGATTCACAGTATTCCCCAGGCAAACAAGGCTTGAATTCACATTCCTCTTGTCTCTGCAGCACACCCTGCCTATGTTTGTAATTTGAAGATGAGGTTTAAAGAGTTTCCCCATGTATGAAGGTTTTTTCCATTATAAAAATTAGAATAATATTTTGATAACTTTATCTGCTATTAATTGAATCAATCAAAAACAATATGCTTTATTATAACCTCATTATAAGCCAGGTGATGTGGATAAGAATGTAATTTTCCCTTGTAATATCTTTGAACATCAGCTTATATTTTAGTATCTCTGGATTTTTATATTTTTTTCAGAAACTCTTCTTGTGTGTCTTTTTTGCCACTGAATGTCAACTCTCACATCTCATTCTCAACAAGACTAAATGTCTTGCCCAGGATAGGTTGTCATCTGTCCCAAATGCAAATAATAATTTAATATTGTCATCTCTGACAGCTGAAGATCCAAAATGGCTATTTGCCTTTTAAATGATATAGTGATTATTCCAAATTCTGTTTTGTTTTGTTTTGTTCTGTTTTGTTCTATTTTGTTCTGTTCTGTTCTGTTCTGTTCTGTTCTGTTCTGTTCTGTTCTGTTCTGTTTTCTTTTGTTTTGTTTTGTCAAGACGGGGTTTCTCTGTGTAGCCCTGGCTGTCCTGGAACTCACTCTGCAGACCACACTGGCCTTGAACTCAGAGAGATCTGCCTGCCTCTGCCTTGCAAGTGCTGGGATTAAAGGCATGTGCCACTACCAACTTGCTATTCCAAATTCTTCTCCAGTAAAATTATAACATCCACTGTTCTGATACCCTGTGTCACTTTGACTTCACTTGATAAAACATTTAGAATTCATTTTTTGTGTTTGGAAAAAACCCTCACATCTATCTCAAAAGTTTGTGTTTGAAGTATGAGTGTTTTCTTAATACAATGATTGATAGATGGAAACATGTAGTTTTAAAATTCTAGTGTATTTTCTACCTATTAAAGGATTTTTCTTTCTAAAATTTTATTATGGTTAGGTAGTAGTAGCTAGTGATATCTATTTACTATGCTCCTAAAGTGAAGTTTATTTCACTGATCAATGATGTAAGGAGAGGTATCCAACTGATCCCTACTGTGAGTTCAGTGATGTGTAGGGTAAGTCGTAGACAGTAGAGCTCTGTTTACTTACTGACTGTCCTGTGCTTCTCCCATTAGGTGTCGTTGGAGACTGGAAACATTATTTGACTGTGGATCAGAGTGAAAGATTTGACAAGATATTTCACAGAAACATGAAAAACATCCCCTTAAAATTCATCTGGGACATAAATGAGGAGTAGAATATTAATCACCATGTGAATAAACCATATGAAAATGTACTAGCCAGAGGTTGCACTTTAATATTAAAATTAATATATTTGTCTCATTTAACTATTAGTTATAAAACATAATTCACAGACAAAATGATTACCTTGTGCCTAGATTGTTTTCCATGACATAAATTTCAAATGGAGCTACTAGCATTGGTTTCCTTTAAAAAAAAAAAAAAAAAAAAAAAAGGTGTAATGGAAAGCATAAAACACAGCTTGTACCTATCTTTTTTGAGTATTCTATAGTTCATGGTTTTTGTTTTTGTTTTTTTTCCCCTCAATTAATTTCGGATCAAACAATCAAAAAGAATCCCTTTATTCTGGTAACTAAACTATAAAATGATGACTTTTAAAAACAATATAACAGGTCTCAGTTTGCTAAAGATGTGAAAAACCAAAGATTAAATAATTGCCAGTTTAATCAAAAGGTAAAAGTAAGAAAACAGTTCTGTGTTCACATATCACTAATTGAAACCATTCCATATCAATTTAATGGTTAAACATTTAATATAAAGTCAACAATAACTAGAAATATAGGTAAATATAAATTTTTCAATGAAGAAAGAACGTAATTAATAAACCAAGTGTAGACAAAATGTTTATTAAATTTGAATCATGAACATATATGGTAACAGAATTCATAACAGTCATCAAATGGAACCAATCCAAGTTGGTCCACTTTACATCACTGTAACAAAATACCCATATTGTTCTAGTTATGATTATCAAAAATTGATTTTTGGAGGGCTGGAGAAATGGCTCAGCAGTTAAGAGCACAGACTGCTGCTCTTCCAGAGTACGTGAGTTCAATTCCCAGCAACCACATGGTGGCTCACAACAATCTATAATCGGATCCAATGCCCTCTTCTGGTGTGTCTGAAGAGAGTGACAGTGTACTCACATTCATAAGAAAATAAAAGATTTATTTTTAAAAATGATTTTGGTTTGTGGTTTTATTTATGTGTTATTTAGTAAACTGTTGACTCACAGACAGTGGCAAGGCAATCCACACTGAAGAATGTGGCAGAGCAAAGTAA
Organism: Mus caroli; assembly: GCF_978045245.1. Lineage (NCBI taxonomy): Eukaryota > Metazoa > Chordata > Mammalia > Rodentia > Muridae > Mus > Mus caroli. Next base: position 32,122,218 of record NW_028227264.1, read on the forward strand.
TTCTCACCACAACCACTGGATGCGATGGGAAGAAAAAGCTGGAAGTTAAGGGCTGAATATCCCATTCCAAGGCATGTTTCCATACACATTTTCCCATTAGGTCCTCCTAGTCAGTGCTAATAGCACCAGGGGCTAGGAACAATCTTTTACTGTATGGCCATTTGGTTATGATAACATACATCACACTGCCCTTGTATGCAGAAATAAATAAATCAATGACATTTGAAATGATTGTGGTATATGTTAAATTTATTTATGCTCCATAGTCCTGCCTCGGAGTTATGGTGGCTGGCAGCCGTGCCTGTTTTAGGATCTCAGATGTTCCCAATCCATTCTTATCTGTCAAGAAGAATATATGCAGCTGTTTGTGGTTATTTTGCACAAACATGGCTCTGTGGTGTATTATTAACAAACCATAGCCTCTCAGCATATACCTCTGTCTTAGATTGATATGGCTCCAAAATCTGGTTGTCTGTCATTGACTGTCCAGCCCTCATAGCACACGTTCTTCCCAAATCAGACCAAAGCCACAATATATACTGAATATGCTTCTTCATACTGATTAATTTCTGCCACCCGCACTTGCTGGAGGCGAGGCTGCAAGCTTGCTGAAATCAGGCTGTAAGGAGAGATGGACCTGCTTGAAAAACAAAGTCAAGATAGTTGAAAAGCAACAGGATAAAAGCTTCATTGTGGAAGCCCAGGTACTTTATTCAGTTGCAAATTAGCAACGATCAAGCTCAGACTCTGATCTCCAGGTGTGGGGGAGCTGGCTTTGAGAATTAGTAGGAAAGCTGGAGATTCTCTAAAAGTGGGGACTGTGCTCCAAATTAACTTTGCTACGTAATTGAGATTTTTTGCTATCTTCAATAGGAATTTCTAATGTTGGAATTATTACTATACCAGTCCAAGATTGAGTTAGAATAACTGGTTACATTGAAGGAAAGAGAAGAATCATTATAACTCTTTCTCATGACTAATCTTTCTAAGTCAGATTCCACAGTCTCTAATGTTCTATGTCCATCAGGTTAAAAAATTTGAAGCAAGCCACCTTAGCTTGTCCAATCTGGGACAAAGGCAAGCAAGGGTGGGTCAAAACCATATACCCAATTCAGCTTTCTTGTTACCACAGTCAGGGCCCTCATCGAACTCACAGGTCAGCTTGTCACAGGAATTCTTCTGACAGTTGTCATGCTTCTGCAGCATTCTGTGGAGAGAACCTAAGCTTTCCCCTTTCCCCAATAGGGTAGCTGTTCAGGATCAAGCCATATGCCAATAAGTAGATTCTTTTCATCTCACCTAGACATGATTATGTCTAGTTTTAAGATACTACAAGGCATTTATTAAGTTCTTTGACATCCAAATTTCAAAATTCTTAAAATATGATTTAAATAATATGTACGGGGATATAATTCCTCCCCTTCTTTGTTTTTTAAGAAGCTATAGTTTAATACCTTGTCTTTGAGAATTATTAAATTGTTGTAAAAACATCTCAAATACTTGACTGTTATAGTCAGTTTTAATATAACATGGGCAGTGACTAATTACACTTTCAGTTGTTTCTCTTGAAGAGTGATTGTAAGTAGAAGGCTTGAAAAGTTATTAATAGTCACATGTGCATTATTTTTTATTTATTAATCAGAAATAAGAGCATACATTTGCAGCAATTGATTAAGTATAAGTCCTCAAGAATTAACACCATTATGTGGAAACAGGTAGAATCTGAGGACACCAAGAACAATTTTTTTTTCAATTTGACATGCACATTCTCTAAAAATACCAAAAATTATCTTCAGCCATTACTGTTTTGATTATATAAAGAACGAAATTATTCTTATGTAAGGCCTGTAATCTGCCTGAGATATAAATACAGCATGGCATTGCCTTAAGGGGTCTTGTCCAGGCAATCGAGATCAAATTTTTAAAATTCCAAAAACAGTCTTCTTAAAAGAACAGCATTTTTTTCTTATGAGTTGTATATGCATAAACAATTGCAAATTTGAGAATTTATAGTATCTGAGGGATGAACAATTTTAAGCAATTGTAAGCTCTGAGATATATATTGATAAATATACAAATTAAAGCTTGATAATTCAACATTTTAAAACACCATCTACAGCACGCAATTTGACTATCTGTGCTGAAGCAGGAGGAAACTCAAAAGAATAAGCATGTGATCCAATTTACATATACTTTTCTCCCATAGAAGGGCTGTTTTTAAACACAGTAAATGGGATGCATGCATGAATTTATAGAAGGTACAAAAGCATGCATAAAAACAATTTTCAACTTATCTTTAGGATAGTAATTATCAACTTTATTTAAAATGATGGTATGCAATAGGCCAAATATCAATATTCTGCAATAACCAAATTAATTGCTGTTTGGAACAAGGAACAGACACTTTGTCAGGTTCTTAAGACACAATTTTTTGTTATAGGTTTTCTAAAATATACGAATTTATCATACAATTCTTTATTAGCACCACAGCAGCCTTAATAGGATGTCAAATCTTTACTTGGAGGTGACCACCACCTTGGCATCGCCCGCTGCCGGCCTGCTACCCAGGCGGAAGAGGCTGAAGCAGCCCAATCTGCTGTAGGCCAGGAAGCCCAAGCAAAGGCAGCAGAGCACCCTGAGCCCTAGCAGGAAAAATACAGCCACCCCCAGCGGAGACAGGCCTATGGGGAGCACAGCACGCGCTTCAGGCCCACCACTGAGTTCGCTACAAAGGCACCCGTTTTTTGGCGCCCTCCAGCGTCTTCACTGCTCAGGGAAAACCGCACCACCCTCCACTCCCTACACGGCCCTGCCTTGCAGCAGCCAGGAGATGGCTGATCAGCTTTCCTCATAGGCCAATGGTCAGCCGGGAGGTGAAGAAAGATGACTTTACAATAATGTTTTCTCTTGCCAAAGAATTGCTGTGGGCACATTTAATAACCCTAACTAAAATTAGCAGCTAATATTTGATTACCACTGATCATAATTAATAACAATTGATTACAGTTTTTTCTACTTTCTATAAAGCCTTTTTGTTTCTCACCAATTAATTTGAATCTCACTTGATAGCACCTAACAAGGGCTTAAGTTCTCCTGTGGTGAGTTTAAGGTGAGGTCTTAGCCAATTAACATCTCCTGGAAGCTTTTGAAAATAAAATTTTGAAGCAAATCAATTTTTCGTTTTTAGATTTTTTCTGTACCACAATTTTATAGTATAACTAAAACCCTAAATATTAAAAAGATATTGCCTCTGAATCTTTTCTGGAGCAACAACTACTCCCCAGAACCTTAAAGCTCATTGTGTGAGAGCAAAGATTTGAAGTAAACTTCCCTTGAGAGGCATTAGCTAATAAAAAACTTTCCACTTAGGAAACAATATACACTGAAAGATTCAAATTCTTAGCTTCTTGTATAGAAGCAGAGACAATAAAATTTTTTCTTACATAATGTAAAGCTATATTAGCCATACCTAGAGGTAAAATTTTCCAGTGATTACCACTTCACTAGAAGCAAACCCTTTACCATGCAAAGGAAAAAACGAACCTTTAAACCTATAATAACTTTACATGAAGTAGGCAAGCCAAATTGTAATGCCTTTATAAGTTCTACAGTCTGATTGACCTTTTATAAACTTTGAATTTGAACTTTATTTAGAACAACATCTGGATAGATCTGCAACAGTGTTCTTTTAGCTGAAAGAAAATTCCCCTGGAGGCAAGGAGATGCAGCAAGTTTCAAGAGCTTCCTTAGGCACCTTTTGCAAGACAAAAGGTCACACAAGCCTCACTGAGGCTGCTCTGAGCTTTGTATAGCTGTATAGCCACAGAGAGCTGTATTAGTGCTCTCATAAGATGATTACTCTTGTAATTATCTTAATTAGCAATATATGGGTAAGTAGAAAATCTTAAATTTTCGATCAAACTGCAAGCTGCAGTCAATGGAACACTGGCAGTTTTAACCATAATTTTTAAGTTTCTTTTGCAATGTTAGGATAATATCTACAACCTTGGGAAAGTAAAACCCAATTTTAAAACAATTTGTCATCTTTAAAATCAATATTAGAAGCATCACTATCATGTTACAAAGTTTGGCTGCCAATTTATACCTATGAATGCATGACAGGGAAATTTTAATGCTTCACTAAAAAGACATTGTTTTAAATGTTTAAGTCTACCTATTAGGATAAGAATCACATTAAATATTATCTCAACTAGAAGTATCCATAGAGGCCTAGCTTTTTGGCCTGCTTTATGCCATATGTTGGGAAGACTCCAAACCTAAACCACCAATTTAAAGCTATCTTGCTACCAATGTTACACCTTTTTTTTTATTTTTAATATTTCTTTATTATGTATTTTCCTCAATTACATTTCCAATGCTATCCCAAAAGTCCCCCATACCCCCCACACACACTTCCCTACCCACCCATTCCCATTCTTTTGGCCCTGGCATTCCCCTGTATTGAGGCATATAAAGTTTGCAAGTCCAATGGGCCTCTCTTTCCAGTGATGGCCGACTAGGCCATTTTTGATACATATGCAGCTAGAGACAAACGCTCCGGGGTACTGGTTAGTTCATCATGTTGTTCCCCCTATAGGGTTGCATATCCCTTTAGCTCCTTGGGTACTTACTCTAGCTTCTCCATTGGGGGCCCTGTGATCCATCCAATAGCTGACTGTGAGCATAAACTTCTGTGTTTGCTAGGCCCCAACATAGTCTCACAAGACACAGCTATATCTGGGTCCTTTCAGAAAATCTTGCTAGTGTATGCAATGATGTCAGCGTTTGGAAACTGATTATGGGATGGATCCCTAGATATAGCAGTCTCTAGATGGCCCATCCTTTCATCACAGCTCCAAACTTTGTCTGTGTAACTCCTTCCATGGGTGTTTTGTTCCCAATTCTAAGAAGGGGCATAGTGTCCACACTTTGGTCTTCATTCTTCTTGAGCTTCATGCATTTAGCAAATTGTATCTTCTATCTTGGGTATACTAAGTTTTGGGCTAATATCCACTTATCAGTGAATACATATTGTGTGAGTTCCTTTGTGATTGTGTTACCTCACTCAAGATGATGCCCTCCAGGTCCATCCATTTGGCTAGGAATTTCATAAATTCATTCTTTTTAATAGCTGAGTAGTACTCCATTGTGTAAATGTACCATAATTTCTGTATCCATTCCTCTGTTGAGGGGCATCTGGGTTCTTTCCAGCTTCTGGCTATTATAAATAAGACTGCTATGAACATAGTGGAGCATGTGTCCTTCTTACCAGTTGGGACATCTTCTGGATATATGCCCAGGAGAGGTATTGCTGGATCCTCCAGTAGTACTATGTCCAATTTTCTGAGGAACCGCCAGACTGATTTTCAGAGTGGTTGTACAAGCTTGCAATCCCACGAACAATGGAGGAGTGTTCCTCTTTCTCCACATCCTCGCCAGCATCTGCTGTCACCTGAATTTTTGATCTTAGCCATTCTGACTGGTGTGAGGTGGAATCTCAGGGTTGTTTTGATTTGCATTTCCCTGATGATTAAGGATGTTGAACATTTTTTCAGGTGCTTCTCAGCCATTTGGTATTCCTCAGGTGAGAATTCTTTGTTCAGTTCTGAGCCCCATTTTTTAATGGGGTTATTTGATTTTCTGGAGTCCACCTTCTTGAGTTCTTTGTATATATTGGATATTAGTCCTTTATCTCATTTAGGATAGGTAAAGTTCCTTTCCCAATCTGTTGGTGGTTTTTTTGTCTTATTGATGGTGTCTTTTGCCTTGCAGAAGCTTTGCAGTTTCATGAGGTCCCACTTGTCAATTCTCAATCTTACAGCACAAGCCATTGCTGTTCTATTCAGGAATTTTTCCCCTGTGCCCATATCTTCAAGGCTTTTCCCCACTTTCTCCTCTATAAGTTTCAGTGTCTCTGGTTTTATGTGAAGTTCCTTGATCCACTTAGACTTGACCTTAGTACAAGGAGATAGAAATGGATCAATTCGCATTCTTCTACATGTTAACAACCAGTTGTGCCAGCACCATTTGTTGAAAATGCTGTCTTTCTTCCACTGGATGTTTTTAGCTCCCTTGTCGAAGATCAAGTGACCATAGGTGTGTGGCTTCATTTCTGGGTCTTCAATTCTATTCCATTGGTCTACTTGTCTGTCACTATACCAGTACCATGCAGTTTGTATCTCAATTGCTCTGTAGTAAAGCTTTAGGTCTGGCATGGTGATTCCACCAGAGGTTCTTTTATCCTTGAGAAGAGTTTTTGCTATCCTAGGTTTTTTGTTATTCCAGATGAATTTGCAGATTGCACTTTCTAATTCCTTGAAGAATTGAGTTGGAATTTTGATGGGGATTACATTGAATTTCTAGATTGCTTTTGACAAGATAGCCATTTTTACAATGTTGATCCTGCCAATCCATGAGCATGGGAGATCTTTCCATCTTCTGAGATCTTCTTCAATTTCTTTCTTCAGAGACTTGAAGTTTTTATTATACAGATCTTTCACTTCCTTAGTTAGAGTCACGCCAAGATATTTTATATTATTTGTGACTATTGAGAAGGGTGTTGTTTCCCTAATTTCTTTCTCAGCCTGTTTATTCTTTGTGTAGAGAAAGGCCATTGATTTGTTTGAGTTAATTTTATATCCAGCTACTTCACCGAAGCTGTTTATCAGGCTTAGGAGTTCTCTGGTGGAATTTTTAGGGTCACTTATATATACTATCATATCATCTGCAAAAAGTGATATTTTGACTTCATCTTTTCCAATTTGTATCCCTTTGATCTCCTTTTGTTGTCGAATTGCTCTGGCTAGGACTTCAAGTACAATGTTGAATAGGTATGGAGAAAGTGGACAGCCTTGTCTAGTCCCTGATTTTAGAGGGATTGCTTCAAGCTTCTCACCATTTACTTTGATATTGGCTACTGGTTTGCTGTAGATTGTTTTTATCATGTTTAGGTATGGGCCTTGAATTCCTGATCTTTCCAAGACCCAATGTTACACCTTTAAGACCAGTAAAAAACCAAATGCAACGGTTACACAAGTCTTATAAATTTAGACCAATCAAAGAATTTTTACCTTTTATAGCTATAATTATAAGATAAAAAAAAAGCACTTTGTCATTTACTAAACACAATAACCATGACTGCAGAGAACTTTTTAGACAGTGAGAGAGTTTAATGGATACCAAGACACGTTTCTGTTCAAGGCAGGCAATTTTACTCAGAAACTGTGCTTATAAAGGGAGAAGGCCCATCCCCCTCCCCCCTCCCCCCACCTGTTCATTCTTGGTGTCTGGAGACAGCCTGTAGGTGACAAGCAGGATAGGATGTTCCTCTGGAATATCTCAGGGGCCTCTCAGCAGGTGGCAGTGTCTTGGAGGAGAGCTGTGGCAAGTGACAGAACAATAGAGCCATCTAGGTCGGAAGGTTCCACCCTAGGTAATCTCCTTCTTATTGGCAGCAAGGTCAAAGTCTGGATCAGCTTGCTTCAAAGCTGAGGGAGGCTACAGTGAGGTAAGTCTTGTTAAATGGACATGGAAGGAATCTTTTCTAAAAAGGGTATTTGGAGATATGCAGAGACAAACCTAAAATACAGTACATAAGCTTGACTAAAGTTAAGCTAAGCAAAATAAAATGCAGTCCTCTCCCTTGTTGAAGTAATGAAGAGACGATCTCTTTCATTTTGATATGTCTAATTTCTAAAACAATTGGCTTTTGTTCACTAAGAACCAACTGAATGGATAGTTGGCACTTGGTGATAAAATATGTTTACTGGGTAGGGTAGCAGTTAATCATTTTCTGAGGGGGAAAGCTATTTAAAAAAATGAAGAATTTAGGAATCGATAGTTGGAAACTCACTTTTTGAGATCAGAGAACTGGCTGATGATTAATCAAAATGTTTCAGCATCTTTAGAGTAATAGAATAAACCAGAACCATGGACTCAATTTTGAATATACCATGGGAAAGTGAGAATATATAGCCGGATTTCAGGGTTTTGATCACTATATTGAAAGTTATTGGGGGAAAAAAAAACTGAAGTGAGGGAAATTCTGGTTTAAGAGACCTAACAGGTTTTTTTTTTTTTCTTTTTTGCCTAAAGCAGGACAGAGTGATTAGACATTATATGAAACACTGAGGAAAGTAAGTCAGAGGGTTTGCAGCTGAGTATGATATGAGATAGCTTGCTAAGCTAGCCAGATTATTAAGTGAGAGGACACTGATGGTCTTTGTAAACTCTAACCATATTCCTCACCCTTCAGGATCATGCATAAGGCATTGCTGTCCTTTCCTCTAGCAAACTTCTTAACTCTGTGAGTAGTTATACATTTATACATATTCTTTCAATCTAACATATTGAATTGTAGGTAAGGATGACTTCTAAGAAAGACTTCTATTCCAGGAAAGAGACCACCACCAGATTGCCCATAAACGGGTGAGATGGAGAGGCAGACAGCTTCTGGGACAGGCGGGAGCCACAGAGCCGCTGAGGCAGCACCCTTTTGGGGCCACAGACATCCGGCACCCTCCCAGCCAGAGGACAGTGACCTGCCCTGCAGAGAGCGCCATCTTGGCTCCGGGACTCCGCCGAACTTAGTCTGTACAGGTTAGAGTGAGGACCACAGAGGCAGACGGCTTCTGGGACAGGCGGGAGCCACAGAGCCGCTGAGGCAGCACCCTTTTGGGGCCGCACCCTCCCAGTCGGAGGACAGTGACCTGCCCTGCAGGGAGCGCCATCTTGGCTCCGGGACTCCGCCGAGCTTAGTCTGTACAGGTCAGAGTGGGGACCACAGAGGCAGACAGCTTCTGGGACAGGCGGGAGCCACAGAGCCGCTGAGGCAGCACCCTTTTGGGGCCACAGACATCCGGCACCCTCCTAGCTGGAAGACAGTGGTCTGCCCTGCACAGGAGCCCTCTGCCTCAGGAGCAGGAAGCACATCTTGGATCCAGGACTCCACTGAACTTAGGAACTTAGTCTGCACAGCTGAGAGTGTGCACCACAGAAGCCTACAGCTTCTGTGACCTGCCAAAGCAACACAGCATCTAGGAAAGGTCCTGTTTTCCGCCTTCATCTTCGGCCAGGAGGAGGTCCAAAAGCCAGATATCTGTACACCTTCCCTTTAAGAGGAAAGCTTGTCAGCAGGGAGTGCTCTAACCACTGAAACTCAGAGGAGAGAGCCTGTCTCCCAGCTCTGCTGACAGAGGATACTCAGAATCACCAGAAGAACAACCTCTGAACAGAGACAACTATAACAACTCCAGAGATTACCAGATGGCGAGAGGTAAAGGTAAGAATCTTACTAACAGAAACCAAGACCACTCACCATCATCAGGACCCAGCACTCCCACTTCGCCCAGTCCAGGGCACCCCAACACACCTGAAAAACTAGACCTGGATTTAAAAGCATATCTCATGATGATGGTAGAGGACATCAAGAAGGACTTTAAAGAACTACAGGAGAACATGGCTAAAGAGTTACAAGTCCTTAAAGAAAAACAGGAAAACACAACCAAACTGGTAGAAGTCCTTAAAGAGAAACAGGAAAACACATCCAATCAGATGATGGAAATGAACAAAACCATACTAGACCTAAAAAGGGAAGTAGACACAATAAAGAAAACCTAAAATGAGGCAACACTGGAGATAGAAACCCTAGGAAAGAAATCTGGAACCATAGATGCAAGCATCAGCAACAGAATACAAGAGATGGAAGAGAGAATCTCAGGTGGAGAAGATTCCATAGAGAACATCGGCACAACAATCAAGGAAAATGGAAAATGCAAAAAGATCCTAACTCAAAACATCCAAGAAATACAGGACACAATGAGAAGACCAAACCTACGGATAATAGGAGTGGATGAGAATGAAGATTTTCAACTCAAAGGACCAGCAAACATCTTCAACAAAATTATAGAAGAAAACTTCCCAAATCTAAAGAAAGAGATGCCCATGAACATACAAGAAGCCTACAGAACTCCAAATAGGCTGGACCAGAAAAGAAATACCTCCCGACACATAATAATCAGAACAACAAATGCACTAAATAAAGATAGAATACTAAAAGCAGTAAGAGAAAAAGGCCAAGTAACATATAAAGGCAAGCCTATCAGAATTACACCAGATTTTTCACCAGAGACTATGAAAGCCAGAAGATCCTGGACAGATGTTATACAGACATTAAAAGAACACAAATTCCAGCCCAGGCTACTATACCCAGCCAAACTCTCAATTAACATAGATGGAGAAACCAAAGTATTCCACGACAAAACCAAATTCACACATTATCTCTCCACGAATCCAGCCCTTCAAAGGATAATAACAGAAAAAAACCAATACAAGGACAGGAACCACGCCCTAGAAACAACAAGAAGGTAATCCCTCAACAAACCGAAAAGAAGACAGCCACAAGAACAGAATGCCAACTTTAACAACAAAAATAACAGGAAACAACAATTACTTTTCCTTAATATCTCTTAATATCAATGGACTCAACTCCCCGATAAAAAGACATAGACTAACAAACTGGCTACACAATCAAGACCCAACATTTTGCTGCTTACAAGAAACTCATCTCAGAGAAAAAGATAGACACTACCTCAGAATGAAAGGCTGGAAAACAATTTTCCAAGCAAATGGTCTGAAGAAACAAGCTGGAGTAGCCATTCTAATATCAGATAAGATTGACTTCCAACCCAAAGTCATCAAAAAAGACAGGGAGGGGCACTTCATACTCATCAAAGGTAAAATCCTCCAAGAGGAACTATCAATCCTGAATATCTATGCTCCAAATACAAAGGCAGCCTCATTCATTAAAGAAACTTTAGTAAATCTCAAAGCACACATTGCACCTCATACAATAATAGTGGGAGACTTCAACACACCACTTTCACCAATGGACAGATCATGGAAACAGAAACTAAACAGGGACACAGTGAAACTAACAGAAGTTATGGATCAAATGGATCTGGCAGATATCTACAGAACATTTTACCCTAAAACAAAAGGATACACCTTCTTCTCAGCACCTCATGGTACCTTCTCCAAAATTGACCACGTAATTGGGCACAAAACAGGACTCAACAGATACAAAAACATTGAAATTGTCCCATGCATCCTATCAGATCACCATGGACTAAGGCTGATCATCAATAACAAAATAAATAATAGAAAGCCAACATTCACGTGGAAACTGAACAACACTCTTCTCAATGATACCTTGGTCAAGGAAGGAATAAAGAAAGAAATCAAGGACTTTTTAGAGTTCAATGAAAATGAAGCCACAACATACCCAAACTTATGGGACGCAATGAAAGCATTTCTAAGAGGAAAACTCATAGCTCTGAGTGCCTCCAAAAAGAAACTAGAAAGAGCACACATTAGCAGCTTGACAACACACCTAAAAGCACTAGAACAAAAGGAAGCAAATTCACCCAAGAGGAGTAGACGGCAGGAAATAATCAAACTCAGGGGCGAAATCAATCAAGTGGAAACAAGAAGAACTATTCAAAGAATCAACCAATCAAGGAGCTGGTTCTTTGAGAAAATCAACAAGATAGATAAACCCTTAGCCAGACTAACTAGAGGGCACAGGGAAAGTATTCTAATTAACAAAATCAGAAATGAAAAAGGAGACATAACAACAGATCCTGAAGACATCCAAAACACCATCAGATCCTTCTACCAAAGGCTATACTCAACAAAACTGGAGAACCTGGATGAAATGGAGAAGTTCCTAGACAGATACCAGGTACCAAAGTTGAACCAAGATCAGGTTAATGATCTAAACAACCCTATATCCCCCAAAGAAATAAAAGCAGTCATTAATAGTCTCCCAACCAAAAAAAGCCCAGGACCAGATGGGTTTAGTGCAGAGTTCTATCAGACCTTCAAAGAAGATCTAATCCCAGTTCTTCACAAACTATTCCACAAAATAGAAACAGAAGGTACTCTACCCAACTCATTCTATGAAGCCACAATTACTCTGATACCTAAACCACAAAAAGACCCAACAACGATAGAAAACTTCAGACCAATATCCCTTATGAATATTGATGCAAAAATCCTCAATAAAGTTCTTGCTAACCGAATCCAAGAACACATCAAAACAATCATCCATCCTGACCAAGTAGGTTTCATCCCAGGGATGCAGGGATGGTTCAATATACGGAAATCCATCAACGTAATCCAATATATAAACAAACTCAAAGACAAAAACCACATGGTCATCTCGTTAGATGCAGAAAAAGCATTTGACAAGATCCAACACCCATTCATGATAAAAGTCTTGGAAAGATCAGGAATTCAAGGCCCATACCTAAACATGATAAAAGCAATCTACAGCAAACCAGTAGCCAACATCAAAGTAAATGGTGAGAAGCTTGAAGCAATCCCTCTAAAATCAGGGACTAGACAAGGCTGTCCACTTTCTCCATACCTATTCAACATTGTACTTGAAGTCCTAGCCAGAGCAATTCGACAACAAAAGGAGATCAAAGGGATACAAATTGGAAAAGATGAAGTCAAAATATCACTCTTTGCAGATGATATGATAGTATATATAAGTGACCCTAAAAATTCCACCAGAGAACTCCTAAGCCTGATAAACAGCTTCGGTGAAGTAGCTGGATATAAAATTAACTCAAACAAATCAATGGCCTTTCTCTACACAAAGAATAAACAGGCTGAGAAAGAAATTAGGGAAACAACACCCTTCTCAATAGTCACAAATAATATAAAATATCTTGGCGTGACTCTAACTAAGGAAGTGAAAGATCTGTATAATAAAAACTTCAAGTCTCTGAAGAAAGAAATTATAGAAGATCTCAGAAGATGGAAAGATCTCCCATGCTCATGGATTGGCAGGATCAACATTGTAAAAATGGCTATCTTGCCAAAAGCAATCTACAGATTCAATGCAATCCCCATCAAAATTCCAAATCAATTCTTCAACGAATTAGAAAGTGCAATCTGCAAATTCATCTGGAATAACAAAAAACCTAGGATAGCAAAAACTCTTCTCAAGGATAAAAGAACCTCTGGTGGAATCACCATGCCGGACCTAAAGCTCTACTACAGAGCAATTGTGATAAAAACTGCATGGTACTGGTATAGTGACAGACAAATAGACCAATGGAATAGAATTGAAGACCCAGAAATGAACCCACACACCTACGGTCACTTGATCTTCGACAAGGGAGCTAAAAACATCCAGTGGAAGAAAGACAGCATTTTCAACAAATGGTGCTGGCACAACTGGTTGTTAACATGTAGAAGAATGCGAATCGATCCATTCCTATCTCCTTGTACTAAGGTCAAGTCTAAGTGGATCAAGGAACTTCACATAAAACCAGAGACACTGAAACTTATAGAGGAGAAAGTGGGGAAAAGCCTTGAAGATATGGGCACAGGGGAAAAATTCCTGAATAGAACAGTAATGGCTTGTGCTGTAAGATCGAGAATTGACAAATGAGACCTCATGAAACTACAAAGCTTCTGCAAGGCTAAAGACACCATCAATAAGACAAAAAAACCACCAACAGATTGGGAAAGGATCTTCACCTATCCTAAATCAGACAAGGGACTAATATCTAATATATATAAAGAACTCAAGAAGGTGGACTCCAGAAAGTCAAATAACCCCATTAAAAAATGGGGCTCAGAACTGAACAAAGAATTCTCACCTGAGGAATACCGAATGGCAGAGAAGCACCTGAAAAAATGTTCAACATCCTTAATCATCAGGGAAATGCAAATCAAAACAACCCTGAGATTCCACCTCACACCAGTCAGAATGGCTAAGATCAAAAATTCAGGTGACAGCAGATGCTGGCGAGGATGTGGAGAAAGAGGAACACTTCTCCATTGTTGGTGGGATTGCAAGCTTGTACAACCACTCTGGAAATCAGTCTGGCGGTTCCTCAGAAAATTGGACATAGTACTACTGGAGGATCCAGCAATACCTCTTCTGGGCATATATCCAGAAGATGTCCCAACCGGTAAGAAGGACAAATGCTCCACTATGTTCATAGCAGCCCTATTTATAATAGCCAGAAGCTGGAAAGAACCCAGATGTCCCTCAACAGAGGAATGGATACAGAAAATATGGTACATTTACACAATGGAGTACTACTCAGCTATTAAAAAGAATGAATTTATGAAATTCCTAGCCAAATGGATGGACCTGGAGGGCATCATCTTGAGTGAGGTAACACAATCACAAAGGAACTCACACAATATGTATTCACTGATAAGTGGATATTAGCCCAAAACTTAGGATACCCAAGATATAAGATACAATTTGCTAAACGCATGAAACTCAAGAAGAATGAAGACCAAAATGTGGACACTGTGCCCCTTCTTAGAATTGGGAACAAAACACCCATGGAAGGAGTTACAGAGACAAAGTTTGGAGCTGTGATGAAAGGATGGACCATCTAGAGACTGCCGTATCCAGGGATCCATCCCATAATCAGCTTCTAAACGCTGACACCATTGCATACACTAGCAAGATTTTGCTGAAAGTACCCAAAGATAACTATCTCTTGTGAGACTATGCAGGGGCCTAGCAAACACAGGAGTGGATGCTCACAGTCAGCTATTGGATGTATCACAGGGCTCCCAATGGAGAAGCTAGAGAAAGTACCCAAGGAGCTAAAGGGATCTGCAACCCTATAGTTGGAACAACATGATGAACTAACCAGTACCCCGGAGCTCTTGTCTCTAGCTGCATATGTATCGAAAGATGGCCTAGTCGGCCATCACTGTAAAGAGAGGCCCATTGGACTTGCAAACTTTATATGCCCCAATATAGGGGAATGCCAGGGCCAAAAGAATGGGAATGGGAGGGTAGGGAAGTGGGGGGCGGTATGGGGGACTTTTGGGATAGCATTGGAAATGTAATTGAGGAAAATATGTAATAAAAAAAAACAGTGGGAAAAAAAAAAAAAAAAAAACGGGTGAGATGAACAGAAATGGTAAGCCAAGACTGGTAAGTCTAGGTAGTAGAAACAGTCTTGATATTGAAGCTCAGTTTAGACTGCCCTCCACTCTGGAAGATGTGCTTACCTTCTCCTTTGCTCTCAACCGCTGCAAAATATAATCTAGACTACCTGCTCACTCTGCATGCCCCTGGTGTAAATTCTTTGCCTTAAGGAACACAAGAACAAGGAGACTACATAGAATGTGTAATTAACTGCAAAATAGTCCTGCTACTATGTGAGATTGCTTTCCACCCCTTAGTGTCTTCTTCAGTTGCTTTATTTGGTGTCTTTACATATTATTGGTAGATATCTTTCACTTTCTTGCTTAACTCATTAACAGAACTAATTTGGCATGCAAAGGAGGACAATTATTGCTGGGAGAAAAATAGGACTTGGAGACATTTTGTGAATTACCCAATAGTTTAAAGTAGAACTCAGTGTGCATTTAATGAAACTCCTTAAAAGAATGAATCATTCATATTTACATTTACATTTAAAATTTGGGAACAGATTTCCACTTGAATAGCATATCATGTAGAGTGTATGATACAGATAAAGCATATTATTGAAATTGTTTAAAATTCAATGATTCTAGAAAAATAACTGATGTGAAAATTCATTAATGTTCTTAATTTTAATTATTCCTAAATTGGAAGCATCTCATTAGGCCTTCACTTAATCTATCTATCTATCTATCTATCTATCTATCTATCTATCTATCTATCTATTTATTTTGTAAGTTACTGTGGCACTTTTATTTTTCTTTACACAATGACGTGTTGTTGGGGCCTAAGGTTCTCACTGAACAGTAGAAAACCAAAATTTGTCATTTCTAAAAAAATTAAGTACAAAAAACCTTACATAAATTAAAAGAATGGATACATATACAGGTGTCGATGCAAACGTTCCCTACTCAGGGCAAGTAACAACCCATGGCGGTCAGGAGGGAAAAACCAGAACGGAAACTGGGTCCTAAGGCTTGGACTTTCCCACCGTGTTAGACTAGCAAGAAGGAGTGGCAACTGGTTCAGGAGCCCTTGCCAGCCTCGGGAAACCTGGACGTCTGCTGTCGGTTAATACCCTGCACAGATCACTACGTGGAGCTCACAGAGATCCACCAGATTGGTGATTTCTCTTCCACAGTGTGCTCTCCCCAGCCACCAAGTGACTAAGCCACATGAACTAAGGACTAAATCAAGATATGCACAGGGTATTAATCATATACCAAGGGAGCAGTTAACTTAAATACAAGGTCAAAAATCAGCAACAAGTTCTACGATCCAGTGCTGATATCAGATACAAGCTTCAAAGACAAATTTCTTTTTAAAGGCTTATTCCAGTTTCATGAGGCTAACATGAGGTGTGTACATTTGCCAGGGCAAATCGATACTTCAGAATCAACTCATACAGCAGATGCCTGGCACCTGCTTAGTCCATCTAGAAGCATTTGCAGTGGACGATGGAGGGGCCCCGACTCATCGTAGTCCTGCTTGCTGATTCTCATCTGCTGGAAAGTGGACAGTGAGGCCAGGATGGAGCCGCCAATCCAGACTGAGTACTTGCGCTCAGGGGGAGCAATGATCTTAATCTTCATTGTGCTGGGTGCCTCCATCAGGCAGCTCATAACTCTTATCCAAGGAGAAAGATGCTGTAGTCATTGTCAATGACGAGTGCAGTGATTTCTTCTTCCATTGCAATCCACGAAGGATAGGGCTAGAAGCGCAGTGTAAGTAGGCAGCAGAGTGTCGGCCTTTACTTTTTGTATAATCATGAACAAATAAAAACCTAGAATCTTTTTTGATATATTTACTAAATTTATGCTGTTATATAATAGGCTCATAATGGAGGGAAGCAGGGAGTGATATAAATAATCTAATCCTATGAGACCACTGTCCATGAAGGAAAAACCAGACCAAGCCAAGTTGAATGAATCAATAGTATAGCATTTAATTCATACTTTTCTACAATGAAGAATTAATTTCTACTGCATAGGAGATTAATATGAAGTAACTGGAACCAAAGGGATGAAAAAAGAAACAGGGAAACAAAAATAAGAATAAGCCCTGGTACTGAAGGCCTTTGAAGAACAGAAACATAGTCACACCAAAACACAGAAACACAGTTCTTGTGTTATTCTAGGGTAAGAAACATTTAACTTTCCTAACCAAAGAGGAAATAGTCAGAGTAAAATATGATATCAAGGGTACACTAAGCTAAAGCCTGTGGTATCACACTCACATTTCATTGTAGAAAAGTATGAATTAAATGTTACACTCTGCTGCCGACTTACACTGCCAATCCCGATAACTTAAATTCAATCCTCAAGACATACAGAGTGGATGGAGAGAACTAGCACCTACAAGTTGTCCTCTGGGAGAATGTGTTTGTGTATGATACAAAAGTAAACAAATACTATGCATAAATGCATAAACAAATGAAAATAGGTAAAATGTAATGAAGTAATTTTAAAATCTGAAGGTATGATACCAGCAAATTTAACCTTCTACTACAAGACTAGCTGTTCAGGAATAGTCTCAGAATTTGGTGGCTGCAGATAGGATGGATCCCAAGGTGGAGTGGTCTCTGGATGGCCTTTCCTTCAGTCTCTGCTCCATATTATTTTGTCTCTGTGTTTCCATTAGACAGGAACAATTCTGTGTTAAAATTTTTGAGACGTGTGGGTTAACCCAACCCTCAATTCAGGGTCATGCCTATCTACTGGAGGTGGTCTCTACAGGTTCTATCTCCCCTTTGTTGGGTATTTCAGCTAATGTCATCCCCACTGACTCCTGGGAACTTCTAGGTTCCTTGGCATTTGGGACTTTCTAGTGGCTACCACTAGTTCTCCATCCCCCACCGCTACATATTTTGATTCATTTTCCTGACCCTACATACTTCTCTACTGTCCCTTCCCATACCTAATCCTGCCCCCTTTTTCCCCTTTCCCTTCTATTCCTCTCAGGTTCCTCCCCTTCCTAACTCCTGTGATTGTTTTGTTCCCTCTTCTAAGTAGAACTGAAACACCTACACTTTGTTCTTCCTTCTTCTTAAGCTCCATATTGTCTGTGAGTTATATCATGGGTATTCTGAGTGTTTGGGCTAATATCCACTTATCAGTGAGTACATACCACATGTGTTCTTTTGTGTCTGGGTTACCTCACTCAGGATGCTATTTTCTAATTCCATCTATTTGCCTGTAAGTTTCATGAAGTCATTGTTTTTAATAGTTGAGTAAGACTCCATTGTGTAAATGTACCACATTTTCTGTATCCATTCCTCTGTTGAAGGACATCTGGGTTGTTTCTAGCTTCTGTCTATTATTTTGAAAGGCTGTCATGAACATAGTACAGCATAGGTCCTTGTATTTGGAGCATCTTTACCAGTATCTGCCCAGTAGTGGTATAGCTGGGTCTTCAGTTAGAAATATTTCCAATTGTAGGAGGAGGTGTTGATATTAAAGTCTGTTTCCCTAATTGGTTCTTTGTTTGGTCAAAAATAAGACCAGGATCCAATTGCTGGGCAGAAGGAACAGGTAGGACTTCCAGGTCCCAGGAGGAAAAAGAGAGGCAGCAAGAAGAGGGGCTTTTCAGCCAGGCTTTGGAAGAAGTATCACAAACCAATCATTAAGATCTTGCGGAAGCTAGCACCAGTGGCCTCAACCACCAGTGGATAGTCAAGGAAGTTCAAGGAGGCTAGCTGATAGGAGCCATTAAGCTTAGGGCAGGAGGAGAGATGAGAATAATAAAAGGGCACACATTTCTGGGTGGAGGTATTTGAGCCCAGCAACTGTGTTAGTAGGCCAATTCTAAAGTAATAAAACTGTCTGAGTGTTTTCCAACAGTGAAGCAAAAGTGGGTAGAGAAGCAGGTTTGGAGCTGGAGGCTTGGCAAAGCTAAGCTGGGAGGAACAAAAGGGAAGCTGGAGGGGCCAGAACTCAGGCAACAGCTCCAGGGTCAGAGCTCCTAGCAAAGGCAGTACCATGTTTTTAAAACTACACTCAACATCCAATTTTCTGAGGAACCACCAGATTGTATTCCAAACTGGTTTTACCAGCTTTCAATCCCACCAGCAATGAAGGAGCTTTTCTCTTTCTCTACATCCTTGAAAGCATCTACTGTCCCCTGAGTTATTGATATGAGGTAGAATCTCACAGATGTTTTGATTTGCATTTCCCTGATGATTAAAAATGTTGAACATTTCTCTAGGTGCTTCTTGCCCATTTTATATTCCTCAGCTAAGAATTATTTGTTTAGCTCTGTATCCCATTTTTAATAGGGTCATTTGGTCCTCCAATGTTCTTTGTATATTTTGGATATTAGCCCTCTACTGAATGTAGGGTTATTAAAGATCTTTCTACAGTCTGTAAGTCACCATTTTATCCTATTGACAGTGTCCTTTGCCTTACAAAAGCTTTTCAATTTTATGAGATCTATTTGTCAATTGTTGATCTTAAAGCCTGAGCCATTCATGTTCTGTTCAGGAAATGTTCCACTGTGCCAATACATTCAAGGCTTTTTCCCATTTTTCTTCTAATAAATTTAGCATATCTAGTTTTATGTGGAGGTCCTTGATCCACATGGCCTTGAGCAGGAGATAAAAATGTATCGATTTGCATTCTTCTACATACAGACCAGCAGTTGAATTACCACCATTTGTTGAAAATGGCTTTGGCTAGGACTTCAAGTACAATGTTGAATAGGTAGGGAGAGAGTGGACAGCCTTGTCTAGTCCCTGATTTTAATGGGATTGCTTCCAGCTTCTCACCATTTACTTTGATGTTGGCTACTGGTTTGCTGTAAATTGCTTTTATCATGTTTAGATATGGGCCTTGAATTCCTGAACTTTCCAAGACTTTTATCATGAATGGGTGTTGGATTTTGTCAAATGCTTTCTCAGCATCTAAGGAAATGATCATGTGTTTTTTTGTCTTTGAGTTTGTTTATATACTGGATTACGTTGATGGATTTCTGTATATTGAACCATCCTTGCATCCCTGGGATGAAACCTACTTGGTCAGGATGGATGATTGTTTTGATGTGTTCTTGGATTCGGTTAGCAAGAACTTTATTGAGGATTTTTGCATCGATATTCATAAGGGAAATTGGTCTGAAGTTCTCTATCTTTGTTGAGTCTTTTTGTGGTTTAGGTATCAGAGTAATTGTGGCTTCATAGAATGAGTTGGGTTGTACTTGAAGTCCTAGCCAGAGCAATTAGAAAACAAAAGGAGATCAAGGGAATACAAATTGGAAAGGAAGAAGTCAAAATATCACTTTTTGCAGATGATATGATAGTATATATAAGTGACCCTAAAAATTCCACCAGAGAACTCCTAAACCTGATAAATAGCTTCATTGAAGTAGCTGGATATAAAATTAACTCAAACAAGTCAATGGCCTTTCTCTATAATAAGGATAAACAGGCTGAGAAAGAAATTAGGGAAACAATACCCTTCTCAATAGTCACAAATAATATAAAATATCTTGGCGTGACTCTAACTAAGGAAGTGAAAGATCTGTATGATAAAAACTTCAAGTCTCTGAAGAAAGAAATTAAAGAAGATCTCAGAAGATGGAAAGATCTCCCATGCTCATGGATTGGCAGGATCAACATTGTAAAAATGGCTATCTTGCCAAAAGCAATCTAGAAATTCAATGCAATCCGGATCAAAATTCCAACTCAATTCTTCAAGGAATTAGAAAGTGCAATCTGCAAATTCATCTGGAATAACAAAAAACCTAGGATAGCAAAAACTCTTCTCAAGGATAAAAGAACCTCTGGTGGAATCACCATGCCGGTCCTAAAGCTTTACTACAGAGCAATTGTGATACAAACTGCATGGTATTGGTATAGTGACAGACAAGTAGACCAATGGAACAAAATTGAAGACCCAGAGTTGAACCCACACACCTATGGTCCCTTGATCTTTGACAAGGGAGCTAAAACCATCCAGTGGAAAAAAGACAGCATTTTCAACAAATGGTGCTGGCACAACTGGTGGTTATCATGTAGAAAAATGCGAATTGATCCATTTCTATCTCCTTGTACTAAGGTCAAATCTAAGTGGATTAAGGAAGTCCACATAAAACCAGAGACACTGAAACTTATAGAGGAGAAAGTAGGGAAAAGCCTCGAAGATATGGGTACAGGGGAAAAATTCCTGAATAGAACAGCAATGGCTTGTGCTGTAAGATCGAGAATCGATAAATGGGACCTCATAAAATTGCAAAGCTTCTGCAAGGCAAAAGACACCATCAATAAGACAAAAAGGCCACCAACAGATTGGGAAAGGATCTTTACCTATCCAAAATCGGATAGGGGACTAATATCCAATATATACAAAGAACTCAAGAAGCTGGACTCCAGAAAATCAAATAACCCCATTAAAAAATGGGGCTCAGAGCTGAACAAAGAATTCTCACCTGAGGAATACCAAATGGCTGAGAAGCACCTGAAAAAATGTTCAACATCCTTAATCATCAGGGAAATGCAAATCAAAACAACCCTGAGATTCCACTTCACTCCAGTCAGAATGGCTAAGATCAAAAATTCAGGTGACAGCAGATGCTGGCGAGGATGTGGAGAAAGAGGAACACTCCTCCATTGTTGGTGGGATTGCAAGCTTTTACAGCCACTCTGGAAATCAGTCTGGCGGTTCCTCAGAAAATTGGACATAGTACTACCAGAGGATCCCGCAATACCTCTCCTGGGCATATATCCAGAAGATGTCCCAACCGGTAAGAAGGACACATGCTCCACTATGTTCATAGCAGCCTTATTTATAATAGCCAGAAGCTGGAAAGAACCCAGATGCCCCTCAATAGAGGAATGGATACAGAAAATGTGGTACATTTATACAATGGAGTACTACTCACCTATTAAAAACAATGAATTTATGAAATTCCTAGGCAAATGGATGGACCTAGAGGGCATCATCCTGAGTGAGGTAACCCAATCACAAAGGAAATCGCACAATATGTACTCACTGATAAGTGGATATTAGCCCAGAAACTTAGGATACCCAAGATATAAGATACGATTTGCTAAACGCATGAAATTCAAGAAGAACGAAGACCAAAGTGTGGACACTTTGCCCCTTCTTAGAAATGGGAACTAAACACCCATGGAAGGAGTTACAGAGACAAAATTTGGAGCTGTGACGAAAGGATGGACCATGTAGTGATTGCCATATGCAGGGATCCATCCCATAATCAGCTTCCAAACGCTGACACCATTGCATACACTAGCAAGATTTTGCTGAAAGGACCCAGATATAGCTGTGTCTTGTGAGACTATGCCGGGGCCTAGCAAACACAGAAGTGGATGATCACAGTCAGCTATTGGATGGATCACACGGCCCCCAATGGAGGAGCTAGAGAAATTACCCAAGGAGCTAAAGGGAACTGCAACCCTATAGGTGGAACAACAATATGAACTAACCAGTACCCCAGAGCTCTTGTCTCTAGCTGCATATGTATCAAAAGATGGCCTAGTCGGCCATCACTGCAAAGAGAGGCCCATTGGACTTGCAAACTTTATATGCCCCAGTACAGGGGAACCCCAGGGCCAAAAAGGGGGAGTGGGTGGGTAGGGGATTGGGAGGGTGGGTATGGGGGACTTTTGGGATAGCATTGAAAATGCAAACAAGGAAAATACCTAATAAAAAAATAAATTATTAAAAAAATATTTTTCTCAAAATAAATGTGTTTAGACAATTTAAAAAGAGGGAATATAATAAATGGATCTTATGAAATAAAAAAAAAAAGAAAGAAAGAAAATGGCTTTGGTTTCTTTGTCAAAGATCAAGTGACCATAGGTGTCTGGATTCATTTCTGGGTCTTCAATTCTATTCCATTGATCTACATACCTGTGTCTGTTCCAGTATCATGTGGTTTTTTAACATTATTGTTCTGTAGTACAGCTTGAAATCAGAGATGGTGATTTCCCCAGAAGTTCTTTTACTGTTGAGAATAAGGTTTTGCTATCCTGGGGTTTTTTGTTGTTGTTGTTGTTATTCCAGATGAATTTGAGAATTGCTCTTTCTACCTCTGTTAAAAATTGAGTTGGAATTTTGATGGGAATTTGAATTGAATCTGTAGATTGCTTTTGGCAAGATGGCCATTTTTACTATATTAATCCTGCCGATCCATGAACATGGGTGATCTTTCTATCTTCTGAGATCTCCTTCTGTTTCTTTCTTCGGAGACTTGAAATTCTTGTCATACAGATCTTTCACCTGCTTGATTAGAGTCACACCAAGATATTTTATATTATTTGTGTCTATTGTGGAAGGTGTCATTTCCCCATTTTCCTTGTCAGCCCATTTATCCTCTGAGTAGAGGAAGGCTCCTGATTTGTTGAGTTAATTTTATATCAAGCCACTTTGCTGAAGCTGTTTATCAACTGCAGGAGTTCTCTGGTAGAATTTTAGGGGTCACCTATCTTATCACACTCAAATAGTGATATCTTGAATTCTTCCTTTGCAATTTGTATCCTTTTGACCTTTTGTTGTCTAAATGTTCTGGCTAAAACTTTGAGTACTACTATATTAAATAAATAGGGAGAGAGTGGGCAGCCTTACCTTGTACCTGATTTTATGAGACTGATTCAAGTATCTCTCCATTTAATTTGATGTTGGCTATTGGTTTGTTGTATATTGCTTTTATTTTGCTTAGGTATGTGTTTTGAATTTTTGATCTTTCCCAAACTTTTAACATGAAGGGTTGCTGTATTTTGTCAAAGGCTTTTTCAGCATCTACTGAGATAATCATGTGATTTTTTTTTTTTGGTTGAATTGTCTATATAGTGGATTACATTGAGCAATTTCCTTATATTGAACTATTCCTGCATCCCTGGGATGAAACCTACTTGACCATGGTGAATGATTGTTTTAATGTGTTCTTGGATTAGATTTGCAAGAATGTTGTTGAGTATTGTTGCATCAATATTTATAAGGGAAATTGGTCTGAAGTTCTCTTTCTTTGTTGGGTCTTTGTGTGGTTTAGGTATCAGCATAACTGTGGCTTCTTAGAACATATTAAGTAGTGTTCCTTCTGTTTCTATTTTGTGGAATAGTTTGAAGAGTATTTGTATTAGGTCTTCTTTGACTTTGGCTAATGAAAGCATGCTTCTTGAAGAGAAGAAGGCTTGAGGGTTTCCTCAAATATATTTATGACACAGAACTAAGAATTTTGTATCTGAATACTTTTTATTTATACACTTGCATTATGTCAAGGTCATATGACATTGAGCTGAAGAGATAAACTCAAATAAACAATTTGTTAGAGATTCGCAATATAATGTAAAACTTATAAAGTTAAACTTGTAAATGAGACTGAAATTAAGGTCTCAGAAATTTATTGAGGACACCTATAGGGAAATACAGAAAAACAAATGTGCATTTGTATTTAGAGTCATGCTATAGTGTTGAAGAACTCTTAGAAGTTAATTTGAAGCATGGTGGATTTTAATTTAATCCATGAATTTAGCTCCTCAGGAAAGAAAAGAAAAGCTACATATTTTGATAGACTAGGTAATCATTTTGGTATGAATAAACATCACTGGCCTATAAATGTTTGTCTCTACACCTAACGTGCCCATCTTTGGGGCATTTGTGAAGCAGGCAATAGCTACACTCTAGTTTAAGAACTGACAACACTGAAATAAAGAAACCAAACTGCAGAATAGTATGCCAGGCTCTTCCTTGGGTCTTTGGAAGCAGACATAGGTGTGTTTCCAACAGAAAATTATAGTTTCAAATAAAACTATCTTTTAAAAATGTAGAAGGCTATGGCATCATGTCCTAATAGGGAACTTCCCTAGAATTCAGAGGCCTTGGGTTTCATACTTACCACCCAAATAGTAGGGAAAACAGAATGAAGAAATGCTGTTTGACTTTATGCATTTATCCTCCCATTCTATTTAAATAAACATTTTATTTAAATATTTTACTTATTTTTATGTATATGAGTACTCTATCTGCATGTACACCTACATGCCGGAATAGGACATCAGATCACATCAAAGATGATTTTGAGTCATTATTTGGTTGCTGGGAGTTGAACTCAGGACCTTGGAAGTGCCACACTTTATATACGTTACTCATACTTCATATCCATAACCTAGATCAAACTGTCATACCTTAAAAGACCTCCAACACCGGATCACAGTTCCACCTTTGTTCTCATCTTGCAGGTCTTGGTTCCCAAAACAAAATAAAACAAACAAAACGAAAGGTAGGGTTCCGATTGGCTGAGCTAGGAAGAGGGACAGAGACTTCACCAAATCACAAAACTAGTCTCCTCCCCCAAATCCTAGCAACAGGGCTGTTTGATTTTACACAGAGCAAGCCAGCCTGGGGTTGCTATGGAGACCGGACGCTTGCAACCTGTGGAGGCAGGTTGATCCAGGAATTGATCACTTAGAAGATCTCAGCAAAGCCCCGTGTTGTTTCCTTCCATAGCTTCACGCTCCGTTCACGTGACTTATTTCTGAACTCCTATGGAAAACTCTACCTCTCTGAAACAAGAAAAGGAAAATCAAGAGCCAGGGGAAGCAGAGAGATTATGGCAAGGAGAGTCAGAGGTCTCTCCCCAGGAGCCTGGTCCCCCATCACCTGAGTACCGGGAAGAGGAACAAAGGACAGACACCGAACCTGCGCCCAGAATGAGCCCCTCTTGGAGCCACCAGTCTAGAGCCAGTCTGTCTACGGGAGACCTCACCGCTGGACCATCCTCTCCTCCCCCTCCTCCTCTGGAGTCTCATTCCACTCCTCTCAACACTGAAACTACTCAGGATCCTGTAGCTGCATCACACGCAGAGAGGACCCCTAATGGGATCACTGACACCGTGACGCCTTATTCTGATCCTTGGGAATCATCTTCTGCTGCAAAACAATCAACTCCTCACTACACAAGCCATGCAGAGGAAAGTACCTTCCCCTTCCCGCAGTCTCAGACACCCCACCCTGACCTGGGTGGGCGAAGGGATGCCAGCAGGAACAAGTCCAAGCACAAAGGGCTGAGATTTGACCTTTTACAAGAGGAAGACTCAAACAGTAACTGTGATCCAGACCAGCCTGAGGTTGGAGCCAGTGAAGCAGCCCAGAGTATGCTTGAGGTGGCCATTCAGAATGCAAAAGCCTACCTGCTGAGTACCAGCAGCAAGTCTGGCTTAAATCTGTAAGTATCACAGTGGGGGTGGGGTGACAATAAAGGGGGTGGGCAGGAGCAGAGTAAGGTATTTCTGTGAAAATATGTTGGAGACAAAAAGAGAATAGAATCTGAAAGGATTTCATTTGAAAAAGAAAGTTACTGGATATGGTGGCTTTTAATTCCAGAACAAAGATCGGGAGGTAGAGGCTAATAGGCTATAGGCCCACCTATTTCCACAGCATGTTCCAGGTCACCCAGGGCAACACAGTGGGACCCTGTCTAAAGGTAAATAGTTGATAGACAGATGACAAACAGACAGACAAAAAGGAGTAAAAATAAAATACAAAGGTAGTAAATTAGTGAGATAACTGCATTTAACACTTAAAACTGGGGCCCTGGTGATAATTCTTTTAGGTCTTTGAAGACCCTAGACACATAGTTTGGTTGGTTGTTTGCAGGAGTGGGGTTGTTCTTGTTGTTTGTTTGTTTATTCTTGGCTTGGAAGAGATTGTAAAGTCATGAAATCTAAGCATGTCCCCAGGATGTTTGTAGATTGTATAACTGCCTATAGTGATAGCGTGCATTCTTGTAACCAATTGAGAACTTGTGTAGCTTGATTTTATGTTCATTCCCAGGCCAGTGCTATGGTGACCTTCCATCCTCGTTTTCTTAAGATTGTCCTAAGATTTGAGCACAGAAAGTTCTGCATCTTGTATTCTACAGGAAAGCAGAAAACGTGGTTACTTCTAAAACATGCTAGGTCTTTCTTTTAAACATGTGGTAACCAACTATCCAGGTATGGTCTTGACATCCATTGCAGCTTTAACATGAGAACTCGTAATAGTATAGCTTTCTAAAAACTCTTGCTTCTAAACAACTGAACTGTGTGACTAGGATTTTCAAAGACCTATAAGTCTGGTGCTTGAGACATACAGATTGCCTCTTATGAAAAGTACAATTAATTGGTGAGAGGATAAATGAAGTTCTACTAATTTAGTTGTGAAATGGAAAAGAACAAAATACTACATTCACCACTTCAGAGGAGGATCACACATCTAATAATATTTGCACAGCACAAATTAGCCTGGGTGGAGGAAAAATAAAAGGACACAAAGTTGGGTGGTAGAGGAGGGCATGATGGATGTGAAAGAGTTGGGAAAGGGAAGGTGAATACGGTCAAACACATAAAATTCTCAAAGAACTAACAAATATAGTTTTGAAAAAGGGGGAAAGTAAATAATTTGATAACTTATCTTTTAGTGTATGTGGGTAGATGGCAATATAAAATGCATTCTTTGGGGGCCTGAAAACATTGTTATTTTCAAAATATGATGTAGGGGTTGGAAATAGGGCTCAGTGGTTAAGAGCACTAGTTGCTCTTGCAGATTAAGATTCAGTAGGCAGCACCCATGGTATTCACAGCTATCTGTCAACTCCAGTTCCAGGGGGTACAGGGATACAATAACTTCTGACCTCCTCAGGAACCAGCATGCAAATGTTGTACACACATATAAGGAAATGCATAGGAAAACACTCAAATAGATTAAATAAAATAAATCTTTTTTTTTTAATGTAGGAGCTGGAGAAATGGCTCTGCAATAATGAGGTTCATGTTCTTTCAGAGGACTAGAGTTTGGTTTCCATCACCCATATCAGGCAGGTCACAAGCAACTGTATTGCAGATTACAGGAGATCTGACATGTTCTAGTCTCCATGGGCACTTACTTGCTTTCACATGCAAATACCCACATGCATAGACATGATTGGAAGAAAAGATTTTAAAATGCATAAGATGGTAAGGATATAGCTCTTAAAGAGTTAGTGGGACTTGGATATCTAAATATATTATATTTTATGTAAAATATATTTTATGTAAAATATAATATAATTAGATATCCATAGGCAAGGATGGGGAACAAAAAAGAATTTAAGGTAAGAGAGTAAAAACTGTTCATCACTGATGGTATATAGCTTATAGCTAAGAGATTCCATTTTGAGAACTGAAATGAGAAAATAACTGATTTGTACTGTATATCATGCTACTATGTCCTCCTCTACTATCTTAAATATCTACATCATATTATAGAACATACTTAAACAAATTCTAGATTCCATCTGGAGTGATAGACAATACCTTCACTTAAATTCTCTTAAGAGTTCAAAATTTTTAACTTCCCTAAAACCCAACTGGGTTTGCATCAAATCTTTTTTAAGTGTTCAGGATGTATATGTTATCTGGAATTTTCTATTTACATAGATATGACCATCTTTCTAAAGTGTTGACCAAGATACTAGATGAACGTCCTGCAGATGCTGTTGACATCATTGAAAATATCAGCCAAGATGTGAAAATGGCACATTTTAATAAAAAATTAGATACACTCCACAATGAAAATGAGATGCTTCCAGCATATGAAATAGCAGAGACACAAAAGGCTCTTTTTCTCCAGGGACATTTGGAAGGTGCTGATTCAGAACTGGAGGAGGAAATGGTAAGTGATTACCAACTATCCCAATATGATTAATGAGCACTAGGACTCAGAGATGAGTGGGGTGTGCTTCATGAACACACCATTCTAATGACCAACAAGATGCTACTAATGAACAGAGTTTTCTAACATCCCTTCAAGCCTTTTATAATCAATGAATTTCACTATAATCATATGATGACTTTTTTTTTTCCTGAGACAGGGTTTCTCTGTATAGCCCTGGTTGTCCTGGAACTCACTCTGTAGACCAGGCTGGCCTCGAACTCAGAAATCTGCCTGCCTCTGCCTCTGCCTCCCAAGTGCTGGGATTAAAGGCGCCACCACTGCCCGGCTGCCTGGTTAAATTCTTATCATTAGTAATTATTAAATTCTTTCTAAGCATCCTATAAAAATTGTAATATCAATGAGTATAATACACAATTGTTGTAAGAAGTTATATACTTGAGGGAAGAACTGAAGTTTGGGGATTAACACAATTCGGTAAATATCATGAAAGAAACAGTAAAGCTAGAATCAAGACACAAAAATAGGCAAACATTCCTCTTATGAGTAAAACTTTAACCACGGATATTTGTTTTCCTAGGCAGAAAGTTCTCTGCCCAATGTGATGGAATCAGCTTATTATTTTGAACAAGCTGGAGTTGGTTTGGGGACAGATGAGACTTACCGAGTATTCCTCGCCCTCAAGCAACTTACTGATACACACCCAATCCAAAGATGTCGCTTCTGGGGCAAGATCTTGGGTCTGGAAATGAACTATATTGTTGCTGAAGTGGAATTTCGTGATGGTGAAGATGAAGAGGAGGTGGAAGAAGAAGGGATAGCTGAGGAGAGGGACAATGGAGGAAGTGAAGCCGGTGAAGAGGAGGAGGATGAATTACCTAAGTCCTTGTATAAGGCCCCACAGGTTATACCTAAGGAAGAAAGTAGAACGGGTGCCAACAAGTATGTCTATTTTGTTTGCAATGTGCCTGGAAGGCCATGGGTAAGGTTACCATCAGTTACACCTGCACAAATTGTCACTGCAAGAAAAATCAAGAAATTTTTCACTGGGCGACTAGATGCAGCTGTCATAAGCTACCCACCCTTCCCAGGAAATGAGAGCAATTACTTAAGAGCACAAATTGCCCGAATTTCAGCAGGGACCCATGTCAGCCCTCTAGGATTCTATCAGTTTGGTGAAGAGGAAGGAGAGGAAGAAGAGGTGGAAGGTGGTCGAGACAGCTATGAGGAAAACCCTGACTTTGAAGGCATCCAAGTGATTGACTTGGTGGAGTCTCTATCCAATTGGGTTCATCACGTGCAGTATATTCTTCCTCAGGTATGGGAGTATTCAAGTAGTACATAGATACAGATTTAAATGGGATCTAAAATTACTCTATTTGTTATATTTTAAATATTGGTGTGTATTAACTTTGTCAATAGTTTTTACTCTACTATATAAAATGTTTATGTAAGAAATACTAAAACATTATGGCAGAAACAAAATCCAGTTTTTTACAGTGGTTATACATTCAGACCTTCTTGTCCTAAGTACACTATATGTAATAAGTTACATAAAGACAAGTGATTCATTCCTCAAAACCCAATGAGAGCAGGACTACCTTAATTTTTATACTGAGGGGTTGAGGCAGACTTGTTGGGAGAAATAGTAAAACAACGTTAGCTAATACATTCATTATAGAGTGAGATGTGAGACAAAGATCTCAGAGCCATTACCCTGAAACATCTGCTACACTCCTCCATCACAGGTAGAACATCTTCATCCTAAATCAATATAGATAAAAGCTGCTTCTGAATACTCCAAGTAAGAGTTATTATCAGAGAAATTAGAACCCCAATCTTGTCCCATTTAAAATTTTGTTACTGATAATTAGCATCGGAAAGGGATACAAGAGAAAATAACTGACTAAATATCATCAAAATGCATTATATAACTATACGAAAACATCACAATAAACAATATTTTTCAATTAATATATGCTAATAAAAAAACAAATACTAAAAAAGAATACTGTGAAGGCCAGATATGTACCATTCTTAACCATTTAACTGGAGCCATCATGGCAGTGTCTTAAAACTGTTTATATTTTAGGAATATTCTATAAATAAGGAAGTATAAGAACTGGACATGAGTGTTCATCTGAGTGTCCTTTCTGATCTTCTAAAACACCCAAGTTTGGTTCCTGGTATCCCTGTCAGATACCTCATTGCTTTAGGCTTGTGATTCCAGCTTCAGGATATCGGATATCTTCTTCTGACTTCCATGAACACCTGCACACATGTGGCACACACACACAGACACACACACACACACCAAATCCTTAAAAAAGAGGAAATTATAATGATGAATTTTTTTGAGACATGGTCTAATTATGTATCTGTGACTAGACAGGTACATGCTATGTAGATCAGACTAACCATGAACTAAGAGATCTTCCTGCCTCTGCCTCCTGAATACTGGAATTAAGTGTGTACCACAATGCCTAACCTTAATGATGGAATTTTAAAATGTTCAATGGTCTTAAAACCTTTCTGATGATTTCTAATCTAAAATAACATATCAATAAAATCAATGAGAACATTTTAAAAGAAATTAAAAATGTATTTTTGAAAACCATCATTTATTTCATTCACATAAAGAATTGCAAACTAGTAAAATGTATTACTACCATTTCCACTAATTTTGTGCCCATATTAAAGCATGCATAGACCTGTAGCTCCAAGAAATAGAAACATTTTTGAAATAACTAGTATAGGTTTGTTATGTGCTTCTTGTAGTAACTTAGATGGGATTAATACTTGGCAAAAGTATAGAGAATGAATAAACTGTGTGTGATGGTGTCAGCAAACCTATCACTCTGAAAGCTTAAGCAGGGAGATCCTATAAAGTGACCCTGTGTCAGAATAGTTGATCCATTTCTCCCACAGAAAAGTCTCATCTTGAACTATGAACTAATATGAATATTCTGAGATTTGTAGCATTTTCATTAATACATCAAACCTTGCAACATTCATTGCCAGGGTCGCTGTAATTGGTTCAACCCTATACAAAAAGATGAAGAGGAAGAAGAGGAAGAGGAAGAAGATGAAGAAAAGGGGGAAGAACCTGATTACATAGAGCAGGAAGTAGGACCTCCTCTTTTGACACCAATCTCTGAAGATTTGGGTAAATTTACATGACTGTTAATGAGGAATTCATAAACTATATGTTACACACATTGTGTAGTAAATATGGCACCATTGGAGACTCAAAAAGTGGGCAGGGAGATAGGTCTCACCCCTTCTCTCCTTCCTGGGTTCTGGAATGCTATGGCTACACTGCTATGCCATGAAAGATGCTGAAGGGGTCATGCCCAGAGCAAACATAAATGGGCTGTAACTAACTGGAAAAGTTGGCATCATTCTTTTCTTGTATTCTGTGTATCACACATAGCATAGCTACAGTAAAATAATGTAGGAGGTCTGTACTTGCCTCTTAATCTATGCTACTTTTTGTATTTCTTCCTATATTGTTTTGCTTGAAACTCATTAGTGTCTTCCACAGTAATGAATTGCCTTTCCTTTGGTTATCATACTCTTCCCCCTGACTATACAAACCTTTTCTTTTTTCTACTAAACTATTAATATGTATTTTAAAATATACAACTCAGTATTGACATTTTTAAGTCCTCAAAATAATTTATAATAGTTAAATGCCTCTTTAATATACATGATGTCTTCTAAAGCTAAAAGTAGTATGCACTCAACCAGTTTTTAAAATCTATTTGGAATATTAAACATAGAAGTAGAAAAATAATCTCTTATGAGTCCTCTTATGAAAGGAAATTGTAACAGGTTCCTGATTAGACAGAAACCATTCCATCTCCAAGCGAGAATACACTGTAACTGTGGCTTCATAAAACGAATTGGGTAGTGTTCCTTCTGTTTCTATTTTGTGGAATAGTTTGAAGAGTGTTGTTATTAGGCTTTCTTTGAAGGTCTGATAGAACTCTGCACTAAACCCATCTGGTCCTGGTCCTGGGCTTTTTTGTTTTGTTTTTGGTTGGAAGACTATTAATGACTGCTTATATTTCTATAGGGGTTATGGGGCAGATTAGATGGTTTATGTGAACCTGATTTAACTTAGGTGTTTGGTATTTGTCTAGAAAATGGTCCATTTCATTCCAGATTTTCCAGTTTTGTTGAATATAAAACCTTTTCTTTAGTAAAGTCTGTTGCAAAAACGTTTATGAATATTTTTATACATTTATACATAACATACATGCATGTATATATGTGTACTACATGTGCATGCTTAAAATTATATTGATCTAGAATATTCATAAAGTACTCTTGATTTGATATCAAGCTGCTTTTAATTTTGTATAGCAAATGTTGTTGATTGCTTCATATTTATAAAAATCACTTCAGTTACCAGTAGATTCTTATGTGTTTAAGGGTTAAGTTTGAAAATTTCTCATTGGGTTCCAGGGATTCAGAATATACCCTCTTGGACAACACAGCTGTCCTCAAATCTCATTCCACAGTATGCCATTGCTGTCCTTCGCTCCAATCTTTGGCCTGGAGCATATGCCTTTTCCAATGGCAAGTAAGTATCTGGCCACTCACAAAGCCATTTGTAACCAAACTCAACAGCTTATATTTTGGTTGAGTGTAAACCCAGTGCAAGCTTCAGCAGGACATCAAAGTGGAAAGGGTTTTATTTACCAACAGCAGGTAAGCACAACATCAAAATCCTTTTCTCTGGTCAAATCTATTGACCACCTCCCTGGTCAAAGGACAGAAGAAAGATAGTTTTGTTCAGGGAGCTCATCTCTTCATCCAGGGCAAGCATACTCCTGAGTGTACTAAGTTGTAAGCAGAATATTCACAACCATATTCAACTTACAGTCATAATCAAATAAGCAAAGATAACACATGTTAAGGCAAGTTTAGCAGATGGTCACAAATCATGTGGTTTATGACTTAAATCCTAGACAGAAATGACTCAGCAAGGTGAACTTGCATCATATACTTTAGATTGAAACAAAGGGCATTTTGAAAGTACATTAATATATGCATTTGGCTTTGAAAATGTTTGCCTTGCTTAGTGTCTGGCAATTTTTGTAGTTATTTAGGATCTGGAAATTATGTTATCACTGGAATGTTAAGCCAAGTTTAACTCATTGGCATGTTAGATATATATTGTATGATTTATTTAAATAAATTCTGTCATACAAGCATGAAATCCAGAGCTAGAGTAAATTCAGGGTTGTACCCTTTCATCCTAATTGTCACATTTATCTACAATGTACATGATTTTACATTGGCTTACTATGTTAGGGGACTAATGAAGAGTTAAAGATACAATTGAATTAGATATTTTGGTTGAGCATTTTGATGTTTCTTAAAATATGCTTTATTTATGCTATCACTTTCAAGGGAATTAGGTTCAATAGACTACTAAAAATTCCTTTATCCCTTTCTGAGAAAGAACACTGTTCCACTTGTTTTGTTTCTGTTTCTTTCTTAATGTCCAAAAGCTCAACTGAGTAGGCAAGAGCTGAGCTGCCATGGTTAGACTAGCTATTACAGCAAGCCTCATGCTCAGGAGTTAGTTGGTCAACACGAGAGTGTGTGTGTATAGAAAATTGGGTTGGATGAATGGGGGTGGTGGTGGAAGGAATTATAAGGAAAGAATATGATGAAATTTATGAAAAGAAAATTAAAACCCACACAAAGTCAGAAATGAAAGCCATGCTTTCAATTATTTACCATGATAGCATGAGGACTAGAAAGTTTGACTTTTCACCCTCATCGTTCTCTTCCCAGGGTCAGATAGATTTGAAGAAATGTGTATGTCACGGATATGTGGGTCTCATGAGGTCACCTCTTGAGAGGGAATCCCATGAAAAGGCTTAGGAACTTTTATGAGAGATGGGGTTGGGACTGTGTGTAGGAATGGGGTTTTAGCCTGAGATAGAACACTAAGAATAAAGACTCTTGAGTTAGGAATGCAAATGTTAAGAAGAAAATGGCCCACGTTGTGTGCAGACAGAATCCTTGACTGAAATTCCCTTTAGCGAAGGGGAGGGGATTATGCATTATGCATATCTATCAGTTGGTTATGCATTATATCTATTGTGGGATGGGGTGAGGCATACAAGGTGAAGCCTCTGCAATTTCCTATGATCAGGCTTGAAACAATAACACACCAATTTTTAGCCACACCTCTTATTCTTCACCCAGGCAAGGGATAACAACTTTTGAATTTTTGTGAAAAATATCTCTAAAAGATTAAATAACTGAATAACTGGAGGCCCGTTCTTGAGGGAGTTCTAGGTGTAGGGTGTACATCCATCTAAAAAGAAACTGGCCCTTTTTTCTTTCATAACCAACTTAGCAATTTAGATCAAATAATTTCATGTAATTGGGGACTATTTCACTCTATCATTTTAAATGCCATTAAAAAATTATGGTTCCAATATATGTAACAACACATTATTACTATAATGGGGTCGACTTTTTGTAAGACATAACTTTATTTTCTTTTCACTTATAGGAAGTTTGAAAACTTCTACATAGGCTGGGGTCATAAGTACTGTGTGGAGAATTACACACCCCCAAGCCCACCACCAGTTTATCAAGAATATCCCAGTGGACCAGAAATTACAGAAATCAATGATCCCAGTGTGGAGGAGGAACAGGCTTTCAGGATGACACAAGAGCCAGTTGCACTTTCAGCTGAGGAGAACGAAGAAACTGAAGATGAAGATGAGGACAATGAGGACTAATACAAAACTAGCCCAACCTTTTATGGCACTAACACACACACATCTTTTATGGGGGACTGATTTTATAGATGCATATATTGAACACACACACACACACACACACACGGGTTATATATATATAACACACACATAAATACTTTGAAAATGATGGTGCAAAATATTCCTTTAAAGTTACCAAGTGTGTGTGGGGCGGGGATGATAAACAGATGTCTCAGTGTTTATGAAAAATTTTGCCCTTTCTGAGGACAGGAATTCAGTTGCTAGTACCTATGTCAGGGGGCTTACCACTACCTGCAACTCCAAGTCTAGAAAATCTAATGCTCTCTTCTATCCTCCACAGGCACTGCACATGTGCATGTGTGCTAACACAAGTAAATCTTCCAAAAAAGATTTTAAAAGCTAGATGTGGTGAAATAAACCTTTAATCCCAATACTTGGGAGGCAGAGAGAGGAAGATTTCTATGAGTCCAAAGCCAGCCTGGTCTGGATAGCAAGCTCCAGGGAAGCCAACACACACACACACACACACACACACACACACACACACAAATGATATTGAAGACTATATATAGAACTGCAAGTGTTTACAGAAAGTAGCCAGTGGATTTTCCAGAAGCTCACCACATCACTGTTTTAATGACTATAGCTTATGTAATTAACACTTATATAATCATGCTTTGAAAAGATCTGAATTTCTGTTTTCTTTTTCTCCTTGACAGGGTCTCACTATATAGCTCTGGCTGTCCTGGAACTCACTATGCAGACCAGGTTGGCTACAAAAATCACATAGAGAGGCCTCTGCCTTTTAAGTGCTAGGATCGAAGGTGTGAATGCTCAAAGTTAATTTCCAACATGGCAAGTATTGATTGCTGTAATTCACAATGCTTCTAGGAAAATTCCAGTTTTTGAGTGTCAAGGGATATAGAATGCAAACCTTTGATAACCTGGACTAGAAAGACAGCTCAGTGGTTACCAGTACTTGTTACTCTTGCTGAGGACCTGGGTTCGATTCCCAGCATCTACATCATAGCTTGAAATCATCAGTTCTCAGGGATCTAGTATCCCTTTCTGACATTTATGTGTAACACACACACACACATGCAAAATACTCATAAACAAACCTCTAATAATCTAAAGCATTTATTTTAGCCTGTCAGAACTGGATGGAGATGTATTAAATCTGTAGCTGCTTGTGCTGAAGCCAATGAGACTGTGTATAAATACTGTGCATGTGCACGCATTCTCTTTCCTGGGTGAGTGTTCACAATTCCATAAGTGGAATAAAACCGGAAAGGGCAGTCAAATGTTTAGAGTTTTTGTTTTTCCCCAACTTCTCCATCAAACTTCTTCATCCTAAATTAGTTGGTGGAAATGAATTACACAGAGATGGGAGGTAGTGGTATCCAGACACTTCAGACTTACATTCTCTATCACTCTTAAAAAAAGAAAAAAAATCACTAAAAAGGCATTTAGAATTATTTTATTACTTTATGTGTATGGATGTTTTGCCTGCATGCATGCAAGTGTACCACATGCATGCCTGAAGCCTAATGAGGTCAGGAGAGGGCGTTGGTTCCCTGGAGTTACAGATGAGCCACCAAGTGGGTGCTGGTAATTGAATCCAGGTCTTTTTACAAGAGCAACTTACTCACTGAGCCAACTCTACATCCCTGACATTTTAAAATTTACATGTACTAGACATCATGAGATTGTGAATAAAACCTGTGTATTGTTTTTATTTTATTTATTTATTTTTGGTTTTTCGAGACAGGGTTTCTCAGTATAGCCCTGGCTGTCCTGGAACTCACTTTGTAGACCAGGCTGGCCTCGAACTCAGAAATCCACCTGCCTCTGCCTCCCGAGTGCTGGGGTTAAAGGTGTGCGCAAAGAGGAAATATAGAATTAAAGAGACTACAATTTGGTGAGAGGTGTGATACAACAAGGGTTCCACAGATCAGCACTTCTCAAACTCTGTACTAAAGGGCCAATTAAAAACAACTCAATGTGGTGTAGAACTGGGTCAGAGTAAGAGCACTTATCACTCTTGCAGAGGAGAGTTCAGATATCAGAACTTATATTCAGCAGATTCAACTACCTGTAACTCCAGCTCCCACAGATACGATAACTCTTTAGCTTCCACAGACTCTGCATGCAAGTGCACATATACCCACAAATAAAAACAATTCTTTAAAAAAAAAAGATTCAATTTTGTAACTTTTAGAAAACAATCATAGCAATTCACAATTTTCCATTTACCTTGTCATAGAATGGAACTTTGTAGCTCATTGGTCTACATTTATTAACACTGAGGTAAAGTAATTAGTTGTGTTTACCCCCATTCTTAAGAGCCATCAGATGGACTGCTATGGGGAAAAGGCTCCTAGCAGCAAGGGGTGCATTTTGGCAAGAGACTTTAGGTTGAACACAACTTGCAGTAAAAGGTATAGGGCTAGTTGAACCTACAGAGGCAAGGAGAGACTAGATAGTGTAGGAAGGCCATGACCCCAGAGACTGACCTGACAGAAGTGAGGGGATGAAGAGACGATCACAAACACAAAAAGGCTGGGATCAGGGAATCTAATAGACCCCTCAGCAACCCAGAATCTCGGTGTCTTTATTATACACAGCTGAAGAGAGAGGCAGGTTTTTGCACAGAGCCAGAAAAGGAGGCAAGGTTATTATATACACCTGAACAAGAGGGCAGGTTTGACTAATCTTAGTGAGCAGAGAAGTCTCTAAAGGGTAGCAGTCTTCAGACATGGGGTGGGAGATGAGAAAGCTACAGTAATATTTTCTGCACTCACTGTCACTATTCTGAGCCTAGGAAGGCTTTGCCATGCCCTTTGAGCTTCATCAGGGCTTTGCCATACACCATGCCTATGTCAACAAAACACATCCACTCAGGAATTCATTGGCTTTCCTACAGAATGGATTTTACAATCCACCAAGAAAAAGAAAAAGTAGTAAACCAAGTCATGTAAATACATGTAAAGGTTAGAACATTTAAGTTTTAATATTAAGGGCAAATTATAGAGAATTAAGACTGGGATACTCATTGGGAGGTTGTCTGATAATCTAGGTGATGGAAACACAACTAAACAGTAATATGAAAGGGAAATTGGTTGTCATGAGGACAGGTGGAAAGGGACCTGCCAGTGTTAAATTTTTGTTCTTAGAGCACAAGGTTCAGTCTTTGCTGGATAACTGAACTCCATGTATGTTCAAGGAGGTTCTTACTCTTTTGTAAACATCTTTTTAAATTGCTTAATATCCACTTCCTCTCATTTCCTTCTGAGGACTTCTGTTTTGCACCAATCATATGTACTCTCTTTGTAAACTGAAATTTGAACATTCTGCAACTTCTACCTTGATTGTTCTTGCTATAATTGACAAGAAAATTGTAGCCCCTAGTTGACTTGGTTCCAATCCATGTAAAGTAAATTATAGCCCCTTTATCTTCACAATAAATAACATGGAGACTTGGTATTTTTATTAGAAGATTCAGGCACTAAGGTAGGCAGATTCTGAGCTATTCTAACCCGACTCTACTGGCCTGGCCTACTTCCCAGTCATATGCCCCATTACTTACCATCTTAGTCTTGCCCTGACTGCTCCTGCGCCATCAGTGTCCTTGTGGTGAATCTCTATGTCCCACCTGAGCACCTTTCTTTCTTTCTCTGAGTACAGAAGTTCCACCTTCTCCTCTCCTGCCCAGCTAATAGTCTGATTACTCTTTATTGACCAATCAGAAGATGATGGAGAACAATGTTTTTTAAAACACTAAATCAGGAAATGCTTCATAATAATGATAATAACAAAATCCAGACTGCACCTAGATCTCCCAGTACTGAAATCAGCATTTGAATACACATAAAAATATTCCCCCCAACAAACCCACTTCTCTTCATTACCCACAGACTGTGAGTTTCTAAGACTCTTTCAATAATAATTCTCTTATTCATGAGGTATAATAAGATTCTTTCATACTTACAGACACGGGATATCTGACCACAATCTAGCACTCTTATCCTAAACCAGAAGAGATATAAGGTAGTGGACATATTGAACAAGAAAGCCCTTGATTTTAGAGTTGTTATGTATTAAAAGTGACTACTAAGCAGCGAGAAGGGAATCTCATGACACAGATAATAGAAGTATCCCCCCCCCCCCCCCCCCCGCAAACCACCCCTCCACGTTCAAAGTTTGGATTAGGCTGGTAGATCCAGTTATTGAGTTGACTGTACCTAGTCAGTGGATTAGGCACTGGATGGATTTATCTGATGTCCCTACTGGAGAACCACTTGAAGTAGGTCACTGTGGGTGTGCTTCTGAGCTTGTCCCTGGCCCCTTCTTGCCTCTCCCTCTGCTTTGTAGCCACAGTAAGTGGCTCTGCTCCAACACCACCACTGCCTAAAGCCATGATATTCTGTCTTACCAGAGTGAGCCTACCAAGCACTGAAACCTTGAAGCAAAATAAACCTTTCCTCCTTTAAACTGGCTCTCTTTTACCTGTCACAGCAATAAAACCCTGGTTAACACAACAGTGGAAAATACAGTGAGACTGCTGTGGGCTCCATCTTAGAGAATAGTTATATTCTTGGAAAAATCACTAATCTCTCAGAGATTCAGCATCCTCATGGAGCTAAGCTTGCCTCACACAACCATTCTAAGACAAATATATTAATAGGCAATGACTACTAGGTGTAGCTCATACAAGTAACTGGGATTATCTCTATAAAAACAAGTTTCTGAGACATAGACAAGAAACCAAAACCAACAAAGCAAACAAGGAATTTTATTCAACTAATTACTAGACAATGAAATGCTAAGAAGTATAACTTAATAGGCATTATAACTTAAATAACATATCAAGGACTTAAGTGAAATAAATTCTTCAACTGTATCAGAGTTCAATATCAGGAAAAAAAAGGATAATTACAAAATCATGAAAATATTTGGGTCAAGGAATCTTCTCCGCTGTAAACACTTGCGAAGCTTGTTTCCTGGCCTTGAAAAAGAATTGAGAAGACAAATTATAATCTAGAAATTAATTATTCTATATTATCACTTTACAACATTTAGTATCATTTACTGTCCTCTCCCTCCCTCCCTCCTTTTCTCTCTCTCT
The DNA here is from genome assembly GCF_978045245.1 of Mus caroli. Taxonomy (NCBI): domain Eukaryota; kingdom Metazoa; phylum Chordata; class Mammalia; order Rodentia; family Muridae; genus Mus; species Mus caroli. Next base: position 32,162,733 of record NW_028227264.1, read on the forward strand.
CTCTCTCTCTCTCTCTCTCTCTCTCTCTCTCTCTGTGTGTGTGTGTGTGTGTGTGTGTGTGTGTGTGTGTGGGCACACATATACCATAACACACATGCATGGAGCTCAGAACACAACTCTGGAAGTCAGTTCTCTTTATACCATGTAGATGCTAAGGATCAAGTTTGTCAGGCTTGGTAAAGTACCTTTGACTGCTGAGCCATCTTGTCAATCCTGCATCTCATTATTTTAATGTGGGAAAATAAAACCCAGATATTTTTTCCAACATAACAATGAAAATTCCTAGTGAAAACTATGACCTAAAACATAAAATTTTTTTTAACTAACCTTCACTAGAAAGTGCTTACACATCTAGACGGGGTCTGGAACAAATAGTAACTCAATGTATTCATGGCAACCATAAAACAGTTTAAAGAACAAAAGCCATTGCAAATACCAACGACTTTGTGTGAATAATAGGTGCACAGTTATTAAAATACCATAATAGGGGGCCAGTGAATGGCTCAGTGTGGAAAAGGCACTTCCTGCCAAGCCTGATGAAGTGAGGTTAAGCCCTGGGACTCATATGGTAAAAAGAAAAAAATAACGAGTAACATCTTCTGAATGCTGTCCTCTGACATACACATACACAAATGAAAATTTTAAAATAATTAAACTTTTTAAAAAATTTAAAAATGCAGGATATTGTGGTTCATCATGCTTTAATATCAGCACTTGGGAAGCAGAGGCAGGCTGATCTTTGTGATTTTTTTTTTCAACCACCCTGGTTTACATAATGAGTTCTAGGTTACAGTTATGGACTGTAAGACTTGTCTCCAAAAAACATTTTCTTTTGGAGAAAAAGAAATCAGAATTAAGAGTGGATTGATAGGGGTGGGAGAGAGGCAGAAAAGGGTAGAGGTAGTGAACAATCAGAATGTATTATATATATGTATGGCACAGTTAAAAAGAAAAGAAGAATATATTAATAAAACTTATTAAAAAGTATGAGAATTAGAGCTGGAGAGATCCTTAGTTTCCTTCAAGAGGCAACAACAGGGCAAAGCTCTGGATGAAACTGCCTAAAGTGCAGGTCCGATTTTTCTACTTTAAAAATTCTTTAAAGGCACAGCTACTATCTACCACTCCCTCACCCCAAAGGAACAATGACAAAAGTAAAGAAAAAAGATGTCTAGTATTCTAACAGCAATAGTGACTCACTTTCTAAAGTGGAAACATGAAAGTCAAATAACATTTTGTTCACTCAGAGCCCATGACAACATCTGATCACCAGTATACTCTCAAAAGTTACTGTGTACTGGTAAGCAAGCATCAATAATTAACAATAATCAAAAATAATTAAAATGAACCCTAATATCATTTGGCCATACTGATAATAGGATTAAAAGGAAGCCAGCAACAGAAGATTAAAGATATTTGTAGAGAAATCTTTTAAAGAGTGACTAAATAGAATAGCCTAGTAGACTACCCTTGTCTATTTCAAGCTGTAGCTCGCTCCCATTTCACACACTGGTTCTTTCTCCCCTGATTCTGTTCTTTCCCATGTTCCTCTCGAGTATTCTATTTCATCTTTAGAGGGAAACAAATATGAGCTACTCAAATAAATAGTCTTTTTTTATTTTCTCATACAATCTCCAGACGTTGGGCTGGAGAAGTGCTTAATGGTTATGAGGGCACCGTGCTCTTAGAGGGCCTTAAAGAATTTCATAGCACCCATATACAGCAGCTCCCAACCACCTGTAACTTCAGTTCCATGAGATCTAATGCCCTTTCTGGCTTCTGTGACCACAGCAGTCACACACATAACCCCAAATATAGACATACACAAATACATACAATTAAAAATAAAACGAAAATTAAAACTTTAAGATTATACGGTCTTAGGTACTTTCAGGTTTAGAATGCTATGATGTAACTGCAGCTTGCGACCACAGTGGAAGTATGCTAATACCCAGAAATTTCTCAGAAAATTGAAATTCATCACTTACCTACAAAGGGTAAAGGAAAAAGCTAAAATATAGCTTGGGAATCACATTTTAATAAGACCACATGAGCTAGGCTATGAAATGTTTTTATAACTATGTTGTTGTTATTTATCACTCAATATCAAAAAATAATTTAAATTATAAAATTAGATTTTTTATGAAGGTAAATTAAACAACTGAGAGGCCATCTAACTTTAAAAATGTCTATTCTAGAAATTCACTGATAATAAAGACAAATATATTTGTCATTTCATGAGACAGAATGAGTTATGAGGAGATAAAGACAAGGCAAAAGCATATAATATAGCTTCAGAATCATATTTTAATACACAATAAGACCTCATGAGTTAGGCTATGAACTGTTTTTATAACCATGTTACTGGTTATAAACCAGTATATTTGTTTTGTTTTGTTTTTTGGTGTTTTTTTTTTAACTTACTTTTTATTAGATAGTTTCTTTATTTACATTTCAAATGTTATCCCCTTTCCTAGTTTCCCCTCCTTAAAGCCCCTATTCCCCCCCCCCCGTACCCCTGCTTACCAACAAACCCACTCCTGCTTCCAGGCCCTAGCATTCCCCTATACTGGGCACAGAACCTTCACAGGACTCTCCTCCCATAAATGACCAACTAGGCCATCCTCTGCTACATATGCAACTAGAGCCATGAGTCCCACTATGTGTTTTCTTTGGTTGGTGGTTTAGTCCAAGGGAGCTCTGGAGGTAAAGGTTAGTTCATATTGTTGTTTCTCCTAAGGGGCTAAAAACCCCTTCAGTTCCTTGGGTACTTTCTCTAGCTCCTTCATTGGAGATCCTGTGCTCCATCAAATGGATGACAGTGAGCATCCACTTATGTACTTGTCAGGCACTGGCATAGCCACTCAGGAGACAGCTATATCAGTCTCCTCTCAGCAAGCTCTTGTTGGCATCTGCAATAGTGTCTGGGTTTGGTGGTTGTTCTGGGATGGATCCCCAGGTAGGGCACTTTCTGGATGATCATGCCTTCATTCTCTACTCTGAACTTTGTCTCTGTTAACTCCTTCCATGAGTATTTTGTTGCCCCTTCTAAGAAGGATCGATGTATCGACGCTTTGGTCTTCCTATTTCATGAGTTTCATGTATTTTGTAAATTGTATCTTGGGTATTCCAGGCTTCTGGGCTAATATCCACTTAGCAGTGAGTACATATCATGTGTGTTCTTTTGTGATTGGGATACCTCACTCAGGACGATATCTGCAAGATCCATCCATATGCCTAAGAATTTCATAAATTCATTGTTTTTAACAGCTGCATAGTACTCCATTGTGTAAATGTACCATATTTTCCATATCAATTCCTCTGTTGAGGGACATCTGGGTTCTTTCCAGCTTCTGGTTATTATAAATAAGGCTGCTATGAACATAGTGGGCCATGTGTCCTTAGTACACATTGGAGCATCTTCTGAGTATATGCCCAGGAGTGGTATTGCTGAATCCTGGGGTAGTACTATCTCAATTTTCTGAGGAATGACCAACTGATTTCCAGAGTAGTTATACCAGCTTGCAGTCCCACCAACAATAGAGGAGTGTTCCTCTTTCACCACATCCTTGCCAGCATCTGTTGTCACCTAAGTTTTTGATCTTAGCCATTCTGACTGGTGTGAGTTGGAATCTCAGAATTGTTTTGATTTGCATGTCCCTGATGACTAAGGATGTTGAACATTTTTTTTAGGTGCTTCTCAGCCATTCGGTATTCCTCAGTTGAGAATTCTTTGTTTAGCTCTGTACCCCATTTTTAAATAGGGTTACTGAGTTTTCTGGAGTCTAACTTCTTCAGTTCATTGTATATATTGGATATTAGCCCTCTAATAGATTTAGGGTTGGAAAAGAACTTTTCCCAATCTGCTGGTTGCCTTTTATCTTATTGACATGATGTCCCTTGTCTTTCAGAAGCATTGCAATTTTATGATTCTTGATCTTACAGTACAAGCTACTGGTGTTTTCCTCTGTGTACATATGCTGGAGGCTCTTCCCCACTTTCTCCTCTATAAGTTTAACTGTATCTAGTTTTATATGGAGTTCCTTGATCCACTTAGAGTTGAGCTTTGTACAAGGAGATAAGAATGGATCAATCCTCATTCTTCTACATGATAACTGCCAGTTGTGCCAGGATCATTTCTTGAAAATGCTGTCTTCTTTCCACTGGATGGTTTTAGCTCCTTTGTCAAAGATGAAGTGACCACAGGTGTGTGGGTTCATTTCTGGGTCTTCAATTCTATTCCATTGACATACCTGTCTGTCACTGTATCAGTACCAAGCAGTTTTTATCACAATCGCTTGGTAGTACAGCTTGAGGTAAGGGATGGTAATTTCACCAGAGGTTCTTTTATTGTTGAAAAGAGTTTTTGCTATCCTAGGTTTTTGTTAATCCAAATGAATTTGAAAATTGTATTTTCTATCTCTGTGAAGAATTTAGCTGGAATTTTGATGGGGATTGCATTCAATCTGTAGATTGCTTTTGGCAAGATAGCCATCTTTACTATATTGATCCTGCCAATCCATGAGCATGGGAGATCTTTCCATCTTCTGAGATCTCCTTTGATTTTTTTTCTTCAGAGACTTGAAGTTCTTATCATACAGATCTTTCACTTCCTTAGTTATAGTCACACCAAGGCATTTTACATTATTTGTGACTATTTTGAAGAGTGTTGGTTCCCTAATTTCTCAGCCTGTTTATCCTTTGCGTAGAGAAAGGCCACTGATTTATTTGAGTTAATTTTATATTCAGCTACTTCACTGAAGTTGTTTATCAGGTTTAGGACTTCTCTGGTGGAATTTGTTAGGGTCCTATATATATATATATCATATCATCTAGTCTGCAAATAGTGATATTTTGACTTCCTTTCCAATTTGTATCCCCTTGATCTCCTTTTGTTGTCTACTTGCTCTGACTTGAACTTCAAGTACTATATTGAATAGGTAGGGAGAAAGTGGGCAGCCTTGTCTAGTCCCTGATTTGAGTGGGACTGCTTCAAGTTTCTCTCCATTCAGTTTGATATTGGCTACTGGTTTGCTATATATTGCTTTTATTATGTTTAGGTATGGGCCTTGAATTCCTGATCTTTCCAAGACGTTTATCATGAATGAGTGTTGGATTTTGTCAATTGCTCTCTCAGCAGCTAATGAGATGATCATGTGGTTTTTGTCTTTGAGTTTGTTTTTATAGTGGGTTATGTTGATAGATTTCTGAATACTAAAGCATCCCTGCATCCCTGGGATGAAGCTTACTTGACCATGATGGATGATCGTTTTTATGTGTGCTTGAATTCAGTTTGCAAGAATTTTTTTTTTTTTTTTAAAGATTTATTTATTTATTATATGTAAGTACACTGTAGCTATCTTCAGACACTCCAGGAGAGGGCATCAGATCTCGTTACGGATGGTTGTTAGCCACCACCATGTGGTTGCTGGGATTTGAACTCTGGACCTTTGGAAGAGCAGTCGGGTGCTCTTACCCACTGAGCCATCTCACCAGCCCAGTTTGCAAGAATTTTATTGAGTATTTTTACAACGATATTCATAAGGGAAATTGGTCTGAAGTTCTCTTTGTTGGGTCTTTGTGTGGTTTAGGTATTAGAGTAATTGTGGCTTCATAGAATGAATTGGGTAGAGTCCCTTCTATTTCTATTTTGTTGAATAGTTTGAAGAGTATTGGAATTAGGTCTTCTTTAAAGGTATGATAGACCTCTGCTCTGGGCTTTTTTTCCCCCCTTGGGAGACTATTAATGACTGATTTTATTTCTTTAAGGGATATAAGGCTGTTTATTTCTTTAAGGGATATAAACTTTGGTACCTGGTATCTGGTGATTTTTTTTGATTTCCTCAGACATTTCCTCTGTTATGTCTCCCTTTTCTTTTCTGATTTTGTTAATTAGGACACTGTCCCTGTGCCCTCTAGTTAGTCTCACTAAGGGTTTATATATTTTCTCAAAGAACCACCTCCTCGTTTGTTTGATTCTTTGTATAGTTTTGTTTCTACTTGATTGCTTTCAACCATGAGTTTAATTATTTGCTCGTCTTGGGTGAATTTGTTTCCTTTTGTTCTAGAGCTTTTAAATGTGTTGTCAAGCTGCTAGTATATGCTCTCTCCAGTTTCTTTTTGGAGGCACTCAGCGCTATGAGTTTTCCTCTTAGCACAGGTTTCATTATGTTCCAAAAGTTTGGGTATGTTGTGGCTTCATTTTCATTAAACTCTAAAGTCTTTCATTTCTTTCTTTATTCCTTGACCAAGTTATCACTGAGTAGAGTGTTGTTTAGCTTCCACATGTATGTGGGCTTTGTATTATTTATGTTGTTATTAAATATCAGCCTTAGTCCATGGGGATCTGATAGGATGCATGGGATTATTTCAACATTTTTATACCTGTTGAGGCCTGCTGATTATATGGTCAATTTTGGAGAATGTACCATGAGGTGCTAAGAAGGTATATCCTCTTGTTTTAGGATAGAATGTTCTATAGATATGTTAAATCTATTTGTTTCATAACTTCTGTTAGTTTCTTTGTATGTTTGTTGAATTTGTGTTTCTAGGATCTGTCCACTGGTCAGAGTGGGAAGTTGAAGGCTCCCACTATTATTGTGAGCAGTGCAATGTGTGTTTTGAGCTTTACTAAAGTTTCTTTAATGAATGTGGATGCCCTTGCATTTGGAGCATATATGTTCAGAACTGAGAGTTCATCTTGGTAGATTTTACCTTTGATGAGTATGAAATGCCCTTCCCTGTCTCTTTTGGTAACTTTAGGTTGAAAGTCAATTTTATTCTATATCTACTCCAGCTTATTTCTTTGGACCATGTGCTTGGAAAAATGTTTTCCAACCTTTTACTATGAGGTAGCATTTGTCTTTGTCCCTGAGGTAGGTTTCCTGTATGCAGCAAAATGTTGAGTGCTGTTTACATAGCCAGTCTGTTAGTCTATGTTTTTTTATTGGTGAATTGAGTCCATTGATATTGAGTGATATTAAAGGAAAGTAATTGTTGTTTCCTGCTATTTTTTGTTGTTAGATTTGGGATTATGTTCATTTGGCTATCTTCTTTTAGGTTTGTTGAAAGATTACTTTCTTGCTTTTTCTAGGTTGTAGTTTCCCTCCTTGTGCTGTAGTTTCCCTTTATTATCCTTTGATGGGCTGGATTCGTGTAAAGATACTGTGTAAATTTGGTTTTGTCATGGAATACTTTGGTTTCTCCATCTATGGTAATTGAGAGTTTTGCTGAGTATAGTAGCCTGGGCTGGCATTTGTGTTCTCTTAGGGTATATATGACATCTGTCCAGGATCTTCTGGCTTTTATAGTCTCCGGTGAGAAGTCTGGTATAATTATAATAGGTCTGCCTTCATATCTTACTTGACCTTTTTCCCTTACCGCTTTTAATATTCTTTGTTGTGTGCATTTTGTATTTTGATTATTATGTGATGGGAAGAATTTCTCTTCCAGTGCAAACTATTTGGAGTTCTGTAGGCTTCTTATATGTTCATGAGAATCTCTTTCTTTAGGTTAGGGACATTTTTTTCTAGAATTTTGTTGAAGATATTTACTGGTCCTTTAAGGTGAAAATCTTCATTCACCTATTATGCTTAGGTTTGGTCTTCTCATTGTGTCCTAGATTTCCTGAATGTTTTGAGTTAGGATCTTTTTGCATTTTGCATTTTCTTTTATTGTTGTGTCCATATTGTCTATGGAATCTTCTGCAGCTGATATTCTCTCACTGGAGAGAAAATGATGATCTCATCTGTTTTCCGGTGTTAGAGCACTCCCCAGTGGCAAGCTCTCCTTTGGAAGGGTAAGTGCACAGAGGACTGAGGATCAGCTCCACCTCTTGGATGCAGATGTAGGCCTGTAAAGGCCTGTCACAGCTGCTCTGCCACTTCTGCGGCCTGTCAACCATATTGTTGTTATTTATCACTCAATATCAAAAATTAAATTTAAATTATAAAATTAAATTTTTTATGAAGATGAGTTAAACAACTGAAAGGCCATCTAACTTTAAAAATGTCTATTCTAGAAATTCAATATTAAAGATAAATATATTTGTCATTTCATGAATTAGAATGAGTTATGAGGAGATAAAAACAACACCAATTTTAACTAAAAATTTTAAACTACTTCACCCAATACTTACAACTTTTTCCTCTGGGGAAAGAACACCCTCTACTGCTACTATCTGGTACTGCTTATGTTTTAGATTTCCCACAGATTTCCGAAGTTGTCTAAGACTACCAGCCTCCATATCTTGCTTTAACAGTTTCTGCATTTCTCGAGAAGGACATCCAGGATCAAATACCAGCAAACATAATGTTCGGTTTTTTCTCTCTTCAATTCCAACAACTATTCGACTGTGACCTATTCAATGCATAAATAACAGTTAATATGTCACATCTATACACAGATATTACTATATATACATTCGACTTCTTCTATGTGTTTAACACACACACACATGCATGCACACATACTTTCACTTTTAAATAAGTACAGTCTGAAAAGGCTTAGCATAAGTGACAACAGGGCAAAGACTGGAAAAGGACAGGGATGAATAATCAGAGCAGTGAACTAGAAACTGTGCACAGGAAATGCAAAGGCCCCAGAATGCTGGGTTCCCCAGGAGGGACCAGAATGAAAAGTAGCTCTGATAATCACCCCCCACCCTCTACCTGTCCATAAGCAAGCGTCATCTGCTATTTTAAAAATATCAGTTGTATGTATGTGAGATCTACTAACCCTGATGCTGGAGATAAATAGGAGGTTTAGATGTACACACGATCTTTGGAGTTCCTTCCGTCTCTGAAGAATAATAGTTCAATATCCATTCAAATAAGCGAGGGTGTGTACCCAAAGGACCAGTTGACTTGTGAAAATCAATAATGCGGCACCTAAACAATTGAAAAAGCAGATAATTTAGTGAATATTTTACAAATTTTTGCATAAATGTAATTATTCTAACAAAAATCTTAATCTTAATGTAGAATATATTTATGTTTCTATTACTTCACTATGAAGAAAAAAGTAAACATTAATTCTTACTCTTAATCTCGAGATCATTTTATGGGGAAAATCACTATTCAAATCACCATAGCAATTCAAATTATTCAAATCATTTGTAATAAGACTGATAAATAAGCTAAAATTTATAAAGATTTCACAACATAAAAAATATCCAAGAATAGCAAATAAAGACTATGCTTGACTTTTAAAACTCATATGCAATAACCTGGGACATTACCACCTTTATTCTAATGTCTCTAGCCCTGATGATCAACTAGAAACTCATGGTTCTGCGGACAAGATGGTTCAATGAGTAAAGTTGTTTGCTGTGCAAGCATGGTGACCTGCGTTCCATCCCCAGAACCGACATCAAGGTGGAAGAACAGCTCCACAAATTTGTCTTCTGACCTCCACATACTCACTCAAACACACACATAGTAATAAAAAGTTAGGTGCTTAGAGAAATAACTCAGAAGCTAAAAGCACATACTACTCTTGCAAAAGACCCACATTTAGTCAGAAATGGCTGATAACTCCATCTCCAGGGGATCCAAAGGCATGTGTACTCAGATGCACATATACATAAACATGCATCTATATATATATATATAACAAAAATAGTTAAATATTTTTTAAAGTTTTAAAGAAAACCGACTTCTTGCAGGATTGTTCTGCAAACTTCTAACAGTATAAACAGAAAAACATTAAAAATTCAATCAGTAAATTTTTGTATATCTTTATTTAAAAGAAAAAATAAAGAAGCTAAATTCTGGTTTTAATCCCCAGTAGAAGTCATTTATACTAGTCAAAATTATCTAAATGTTTTCTTCTATAAATGAAAAAATAAATAAATAAATGTAAAAAGAAATTCTGAACATGTTCAATTTTCTTTAATTTCATAGGGAAGAACATAGGAAAACATGTGGGAATTCTCATTTCTACATCCATGTCTCTCCTATTTGGCCCCAGACTACAGTGGAGTCATCTTGACTAAATGAGATTGTTGAGGTAAACTCACTTCTGTGTTACTCCAAAACTATTTTAAAGTATAGCCAGAAGCATTGAATATCTTGATTATTGTGAACACAGACCATCCTTGTCTCTCACAGCAATGAAATATACAAAATATTCTAAACTGCTACAGGTTTCTTCTGTAGTTCAAATGTGAAATGCCCCTTATAGGCTCACGTTAGACTTGGTAAGCTAGCAGTGATATTTGGAAAGGTTGTGGAAACTAGGAGAAGTCACCTCACTAGAAGAAGCAGATCACTGGAGGCAGGCCCTGAACCTTTTCAGCAGGTTTACATTTCCTAAGGTGCTGCTTTCTGACTGCCATTGCACTGTGACTGAAAGTCTACATTCTGCCACTATGCCTTCACTGTTTCCTACCATGATGGAATGTATCCTTTGAAACTGTAAGTCAAAGCAAACCCTTTCTCACTGAAATTGCTTTTATGAGCATGAAAATATATCTAAGACAGTTGCTAACTTTAGTCATATTAAACTTAATCCTGATAATTTTCAAATGAACACAATAATGTTGGCTGTCGTTTACAGGTACATACTTTACTCTCAGTGAGGTCAGAAGTGTATAAATCTCACACGCTCCAATCCAGGCCTTTGTTCCCTGTAATTTGTTATTAAGTTGAGAGGCTCCCTGAGGATCAAAACCTTCATTCCATGCATCTTCAATCATGGACTGAATTTTTGGAATACAAGGAACTGCCATACCTGAAATTATGTAAGCAAATAAGTCAGAAGGCAAGGTACTAATACACTGAACAATAATATAATTCAACCACATATACTGTACTAGACAAACTCACATGAGTTTCTAAGACAGTTATTCCTAATACCTTCTGTATATCATAAACTCAGAGGTTAATAGTACTTTACATACCTTTCAAGCAGTCACCATATACATCACTTTGCAATAATGATGAAAGTAGCATCTGGAAGTTTCTATAACCGCAACCCCAACCTTTGTCCCCAAAAGATGAGTGAAAGTGATCCACCACTGTAGAAAGCCACACACACCTTACATCTGTGGCAGTGTTCTGATAATACCTATGGAGGGCTTCAATAATTCCTAAAATACAAGACATTTAACACATTTCATTAGAAAGATTCATTTATCATCATTAACTTGCTGTTTACACATCCAACATCAACCTCAAGCTCCAAAGAAAAACCCTTGCAACTCAGCTGTAATTTACTCTCATTGTTACAACCTTAGCTCATGTACTGTCCCCACAACCCAAGCTTTCTAACACTAAAATAGTACTCCTTGCATTGATGTTTCCAGCATCTTTAAGCTCTTCAACTGCAAAGTCTGAGACACACCAAAGTATACTTACAGAATGAATACTCTTCTTGTCTTTCCATTTATTACATACTAGAACTTGTTCAGTCTTAGTCAACCTGCTTCCACATGAAAGTACCTCCTGACAGCCTACAGTGTTTCATATTAATCCACAGCATATACAGCCGATTGCAATGTGGCCTCCATCTGACCTTTTAGCATTCTTCGTGACATAAAATTGTTTGATTCAAAAAAACAAATTATGCAATGGGTTTTAATTTTATTTCACTATTACACTTTGTATACATATAGGATAGTAAGTTCTAAGTCATAAAAAGATAAATGTGACAATATCCCTGGAAAATGTCACTAGACTAAATGCTAGAATTTGGTTAAGCAAGGTTTTGTGTATATTTAGTCTTTTAAAAACTTTGAAGCTACCCACTTCAGTGCAGTGATGTCTATTATGTAGTTCATGCTGTCTCCTAGTATGTGGCAGGAAAAAAGGAAAGTCATTATATGTATTTTATTTGAATAAAATACAAAAAAAATATGTCTTTAGGGGGACAGATAAAAACAAAACAAACAAACAAACAAAAAACAATCATGTAACCAATCGCTATAGCTATACCCACTACAGAAGTTAGTTATAAATTAAGGGGGGAAAAAAAACAAATAAGATTCACATTGAAGAAAAAGAGCAATGGAAATGACTTGTTAGTGAGTACTAAATTTATATATGGAGGAAAACATGTGAAGTGACATGGAAGAGTCTAAGTATCTTAAGTTTATACACAGAACAGGCACCTGGGAAGAGAATGATGAATGTTGACTTGAATGATATCAAGATTTAAGACAGTCCTTTAAGAATGAAAGGGGGGAAATCTATAATTGGTATATATTTGAGTATACTCTGCCATGCTTGTTACATATAAGACAGGAATACCTCACTTCCTGGTAACCTTCATCTTAGCAATAATACCACACAACTTGCTTAGAATTACTTTGTACGCTGTAGCTGTCTTCAGACACACACCAGAAAAGTGCATCAGACCCCACTACAGATGATTGTGACCCACCATGAGGTTGCTGGGAATTGAACTCAGGACCTCTGGAAGAGCAGTCAGTGCTCTTAACCACTGAGCCATCTCTCTGGCCCAGAAGTATTTTTAATTCCTAAATTTCCTTAGATGTTTTCCAAATAAGCTACCTATTGCTAAATTATACATACTTTCATGTTTAAAATATAAGGCTATAAATATATAAAAGGGTGTTAAATGACTATTCTAATAGATACCTGCACACTTAACAAAAAATTAAAATCTTTTAAAAAATTAAAATTTAAAAATTTAAAAGTTGGTGAGATGGCTCAGCAGAAAGGACACTTGCTACTTTTGCAAAGGTCATGAGTTCAGTTCCCAGTGCCCACATTGAGCAACTCAACTCCAACACAAACTCCAGGGCATCTGACACCTTTGCAGATAGAAAGCAAACTCAATAAATGGTGTCAGAAAAAGAACTACATATATATATATGTAAGTGTATACAAATATAACACTGTTATAAATAAGAACAAAAACCCAGATTCCCTCTTTCCTTCCAATCTCAACCCTACCCTGACCTCATAAACAAAGACAGCAAGTAGATTAAAAATAAAAACATAGGGTGGGGTGGGGAAAAAATAAAAATAAATAAATAAATAAATAAATAAAACATAAAAACGTAGGAATACAGGTTCTATTCCCAGCACACATGCAGTGGTTAAAAACATTTGTAACTCCAGGTCTGGAGTATCTGATGCCCAATTTTAGCCTTCATGAGCATCAAGCATGTAAATAGTATACAAACATATATGCAGGTGAAAATATAAAACAGCATACTTACAGAATCATTAAGAAATTCACATTTATGATCTTAAAAGAACCCTTCCATCCAAAACACACACAATAAAAACAAAAATTGAGAGATTTGCTGTGTGTGGTGGCTTATAGCTATAATCCTAGCACTTAAAGGCTAAGGCAGAGGTCTTCTAAGAGTCTAAAGACAGTCAGTGCTAACCAATCAATTCCAGGTCAGCCTGTGCTACAGCGTCTCAAACTTCCCTCCAAAAAACATGAGACATTTAGAAAATATATTTAAATTTAAATTCTTTATCTAAAGATATCATACACAGGCCTGGCATAGAGGTACATGACTTTAAATCACAGCACTTGAGAGGCAGAGGCATATAGAGCTCTATGAGTTTAAGACCAGCTCAATCTACAAAGAGTGTTGTAGGACAACCTGGGCTATACAGTAAGATCATGTCACAAAAAAAGAAAAGAAAAAAAAGAAAAGAAAAGAAAAGAAGAGGGGAGGGGAGGGGAGGGGAGGGGAGGGGAGGGGAGGGGAGGGGAGGGGAGGGGAGGGGAGGGGAGGGGAGAAAAATATGTATGTGTGTGTGTGTGTGTGTGTGTGTGTGTGTGTGTGTGTATTTATATGAATAAATATCCATTTATACCCTGGATCTGGAGTTACAGACTATGGTGAGCTACCAGATTCGTGCTAGTAATTAAACCTCTCCAAGAGCAACAAGTACTCTAAACTACTTAGTCATCTCTCAATCCCTGTGAGATCATGTCTTAAAAAAAAACAGTCGTTGGGCAGTGGTGGCACACACCTTTAATCCCAGCACTTGGGAGGCAGAGGCAGGTAGATTTCTGAATTCAAGGCCAGCCTGTTCTACAGAGTAAGTTCCAGGACAGCCAGGGCTATACAGAGAAACCCTGTCTCAGAAAAATAAAAAAATAAAAAATAAAAAGGTTAGTCATAAGAATGCAACTGTTTCCATATAAAATATATTAATACCCTAACAGAGATACAAAAACATAATTGAAAAAAAAAAAAACAAGACAAGCAAACAAATAAAACAATAACCAGAAAAAATGGCATACATTCTTGAATAAAGCAGATCTGATTATTAATATTAGCTAGCCAACTATGCAAGTCTTAAGAATGTTATATACACTCTAAGTGTCAAGTACATAACAATGTTCATTTGGGCCCAGAAGAAATACTGTATATAAAACTTTAAGTATTCAAAATGAAATGAGTAATACGGTGGCCATTATATTATACTTATGAGGTTATTGAACCTTTGAATTGTAGTGTTTCCATTTGAAATGTCCTGTAAAGTATAAAATAATAACAGAGTTGGTATATTACACAAAGGATATAAAATATTTCAATTAGTAATCCTTGTGAGGTGAACATGCTAACTACAAAACTATGAAAAAAACCTTCTTGATACTGACAACTTTTGATATAGACACTGCATTTAAATTATTAGAAGAAGAGGCTTAGACTCCTGATAGTTCAACGCCTGATAGTTCAACAGGAGTTTTATAAATTTTACTGCCAAAGCAATATATTCAACAGAAACCATACTTGACACTGGCGTGTTCCTGAGCTATGGATAGGTATACAATAAGCTATTTTCTACAGTGCTTTCAGTCAGTCACCATATTAGAAAGGAACACCTTGCTAAGTTCCAGTGTTCAGTAGTTTAGATATGTAAAATTCAATTTTAACTTATATTTTCAACTTACAATGATTTATCAACATATAATTCACTATAATTATGCTTCAGCAATTTTATGTTAATTTTTAATTTTCTTTAATATGGCTTTAATAGATGTAAAATTCATGTAGCTTATATTTCTGTATTGTATTCAGTTAACCAAAAGTTTAAGCTAAAGGTTCAGTGACATGACTGTTTTTGTGTATCCAAGAACTTTCTGCCTAGATTGAAGGAGTATTAACAAGTGGGAAGTCTTGTCTGGCACTGTAAATATGGTCAAAATCCCTCTGTGTAGGTAACTCACAGGCCCCATAGGAAAGCTACTATAGTTAAACCAAATGGACATGATATGCCTGTTAAACTGTCTTCTAAATGTTTTATTTACATCCATAGATTAGTATGGTTGTACATTTTCATCAGAGATTCTTTTGATAGTGGGTGTCAGCAACAAGAACTGAGGGAGAATAAATGACCATTTGATAGTCAGTCCTAAATGGGTTATCTACATTAATCCCTCCAAGGCTCAGGAAATATCAAGAAAGGGGGAACTGTTAAACAGCAGAGCCCGAGGAAGAAGAAAAATGTAGAATGCTGTCTTATAGGCATGGCATGGCTGCTGGCTTTCAAACTCAGCAGCAGTGACTATCTTAACAAGACTAAGTTTGTCACAGAGATAAGAGGTGTTCACAAGGATCCACCTATCTCTGTGGATTTACTGACATTAAACCATGATCAGATGAGAGCTAGTAAGGTTCTTCCCCTTCCATGGAAGCTATATGAAGTTAATTAACCATTAATTGGGGGTTGGGGATGAAGAAACATCATTTTTCTTATCCATGCTCCTGTTCATTCATATTCTTGTAATCAACCCTTCATCAAAACCAAATAAAAAAATAAACCAAATAAACACAAACAAATAAAAAACATGTGGAAATAGGGATGAGATGGGGTCAAGAGGTAATGATGGATACTATCTGGGAAGAGGAAATGGGAGCAGCAGAAATTAGGGAACAAAAAAGGGTAATGGGGTGGTGGTGGTGAATATGACCAAAATATACTACATACATATATGAAAATATCATATTGAAACATTATCATATATAATTAATATGTGCTATTAAATTTTTTAAAATCCAGAAGGTTCATTTCCCATTGTTGTGAGTTAATACAACTTAAGCCAAATTATTTTAAGTGAATTATTTATTATAAAAATAGAAGTTTAGAAGTTTTAAAATGTTTTGTAAAAAAAATGTGTGAATATACAATTTCACCTCCAACTATATAAACTATTGACTGAAAATTCAACAAATTCAAGTGGTTTTATTACTCCAGTGGTATATGCAATATTAAAACGGTGGCTTGGATTTTTAAGCACTCACCAGAAGTTTTTGTTTTTCCATCATCAATACCAATAGCTATTGATTCCAACATGTCAGCTTTTCTGCTATGAAATTCAGATGGATGCATTCTTCCCCTATTTACTTCTAGCTCCATATGTCGTAGCTGCTGTTGTTTGTATCCTCCAGAATTATCTAAACCATATTGCCGCTATTGAACATAAAAACAAATAACTTATTTTTATGTCCCTGTACTTCAACCACATGGAAACGTTTAACTTTCATTTTTTTTTTTTTTTTTGGAAATGGATGTTGAAATAGTCTGGTTTATGGATTTTTTTCATACAAGTAAATGTAAAGATTTAATGAAAATTAAACCATACATCCATAACTTAATAATTAGTTATTTCTGTAAGCTTCTGTAACTCTTACAAATAATTAGTTGCTTTTCTTACAGTACAGAAATGAAAGATCTACCTTTCTGTTAAGGTATTAAGAAAGGCAAAATTCCAACAATATTGATGGCTACAAAAGAACTTATGGAAACTTGCTATTTTGTCCCATCGCTGACCCAGTAAGACCTACTTAGTTCATACATCACTCAATCTCAATCATGCTTCATCATAAATGAGCTGTGTTTTTGAAAAATGGACTGAGAGACTCAAACATATAAACTGCCTTTATGGATAAACTTTCTGAGATCTAGACTACTTACAACGTTACATCATTATCATGGTTAATCTTGATTACCACGTTGAAACAATTTTAAAATCACCATGAAAACAAACTTTTGGCCATGTCTGTGTGGTTGTGTCTAGACTGGGTTAATAGCGATAGGAAATCTCTCTACCCTAAATATGGCACTATCCCATGGGGTGAGCTGAATAAGAGGATAAAGGTATTCGTCCCTCTGTTTCATGGCCGTGAATACAATATGAGCAGCAAGCATATCTTCCTCACTTCCTCACACTGTACATAAACCCTCCTCTCTTAAGGTGCTTCTGGTCAGTTATCTAATAAAACCAACAAAAAAGGTATAAGGAAGCTTACATGGAGTGAGCCTCTACTGTAATAAGCCTGACCATGGAGTTCTTAGGCCTCTGGAACTGGTTTGTGACGAGAATTGTGGAAGTTTCAAACTTCAGGCTCAAAAAGTCCTTGAATATTGTGATCAGGGCTTATAGGGCTAGGCACATAGAGTGGAAAGCCCAGAATGCTAGGAAGAATGTAAACAGTGGAAGTTTGGCTCAGCAGGTGTCTCAAGAGGCAAGGTGAGTTCCCAGCTCCTGCTCTTAGCACCATGCCTTCCAGCCTGTCTACACATACTCCACCATAATGATAATAGACTAAGGCTCTAAAACTGTAAGCAAACCCAAATAGATGCTTCCTTTTTTAAGAGTTGGTATGGTATGTCTTCACAATAATAGAACATTAAGATAATTGTAAAAGAGATATGGACATTAACAGAGAAAAAGGGCACTATGCACTGAGATCAAAGGAACCTTTATTCCATCCACTAAAGGCTCCACCTAATAAAAAAGAGCAATTCATTAGAAAGGAACGGGCCAAAACTGAGACTGCCACTGAAGGGTTCTCTAAAAACAAACAAAAACAAAAGCAAAAAAAAACCCCTATCATATAGGAAAGTGTTTTCCCACGGTTGGAATACTAGGTTAATTGCAACTGTGCTCCAAGGGGCACGGCTCTATCCCAAGATAGTAGGCAGAATTTGACTATTGTCTAAGTGGTACTGATTTTGCAAGTAGGAAAGATGCATGATTCATTGGGTTTTACACTATGGTTCTAGAGAGGCAATGAGGCCATGAATGTGCAGAGTCCTCCAATAGCCACGTCCCAACAAGGAGGCCCCAAGAGGTCAGGGAGTAAAGCTGTGAAGATAAAGCAGAAATTGTAATAGAGATCCTAGGGTACTGGCGATAACAGTAGTCTATGTGCTGAGGAAAGTAGGCACAAAGTGAAAATGGCCCAAAAGAAGGCTATCTGTGCTACAGGCAGCAAAGCAGGAAAGGCAGGACCACCCAAGCTCCCTGGAGCCCTGTTGTTCCATCAAAAGTCGCAGATACCTAACACAGAGCTACAGGGTTTGGTGCTTGCTCAGCTGCACTGTGTTTTTGCATTGGTCTCATATTTCTTTTGCTATGTCATCGTTCTTCCTTTTTGGAATCAGGACCCCCACTCTGCACCATCATATAGTAAAAGCACAAAGTGTGTTTTGTAATATTATACAGGCTAAGAGACTGGTTAAACCTCACAAGAGACTGCACTTATACTGTATTAAAAGACCATGAAATCCTTTGAAGTCATAGAGAATATAAGGTGCATTATGAAATAGTATGCATCTTGTTTTTGTCTGTTACAGGATATTAATTTATAGTTAAGATAGTATCTTTTGATACCTAAAGACAGGTATCAAAAGATACTCTATAGTTTTGAATAGTACTGACACCATTAAAGACTATGGGTAGTTGGACTGAATGCCTCTGTCCATGATGAGATAGCCATGAGTCTATGGAGACAAGTGCTGGAAGACTATAGTTTAAAAGTCATGAGTTTTGGGGCCAGAAAGATAGCTCAGTGGTTAAAAGCACTGCCTACCCTTGCAGAAGTCCTGAGTTCAATTCCCAGCAACCACATGGTGGCTCACAACCATCTATAATTGGATACAATGCCCTCTTCTGGTGTTTCTGAAGATATCGACATGTACTTACATGCATAAAACAAGTAAATAAATCTTTTTTTAAAATGTGATGTGTTTGGGTGTCAAGGTGACAAACAGAGTTGCAATAGTATATTTTGACTGTCAACTTGATGGGTTTTTGAAAAAGCTTGGAGATCTGGTGTGTAAAAGTGTCTATCATGCAAGGCTAATAATGTACTGAGTTAAATCTCTGAAACCCATAGTAGAAGGGCAGAACCGATTCCCCAATGTTGTTCTCTGATTTCCACATATGCTGTATGGCATTGGGCAAGAAATATACACACACAAGTGCACAAAGTAATAAAATAAAATAAAAATCATCATGGAAACAAACTCTGGGAAATTAATATGAGAGAGCTTATCAATCTGGTTAGTTAAAGTGGTAAACCTCCTTTGAATATGGATGGGACAATCCAATGGGTTGGCTTCCAGACTGAATAGAAAGGACAAAGTGTAGTGAGACCTGTAACCATTCTGTTGTTTCCTTAACTGTGGATGCAGAAAAACCTCCTATTCTCCCTGCCATGCCTTCGGTACTGTGACAGATTGTATCCCCTCAAACTGTAAGCCAAATGAACACTCCCCACTTTATGTTGCTTCTTGTCAGGTATTTGATCACAGCTACACGTATCTACCATAATAACAAACCTTTTTAAATGTCAGGGACTTTCTGTATTGTTGATACTCAAAAGGCTTCATATATTTTTATGGTGTTGCACTTTGACCATGAAACTACAAACCCTGTTTTGAATACTTGTGTCTCACACAAAGATGCTATTTTGGGAGGCTTTTATAGAACCTGTAGGAAGTTGTGCTTCCCTGGCAAAAACAGGCCAGTAAAAAACAGGTCCAATTCCTGCCATACCATCGGCTTCCTGTTTGTTCCAGTGTAATGTGAATGGCCTCACCAAGTGTTTCCCACTATGATAGCCTGAAACTGTGAGTTCAAATAAACAATTCCTCCCTTACATGTTTCTGTAGACAAGTAGGATCACAATACTATAAAAAACTAATATGTATGGCAAAAAAAAAAAAAAAAAGACTTAGAAAAAAAAAACAACTTTTCTTGTCTGAATTCTAATATTAAAAAAAATTGTAAATAAATAAATAACCAATGAATAATAGGGGGTGGAGGATCCTAAATTAGATCTTCCAAAACAATTTTCAAGGAAAACCAGTCCTGTGTAAGATGTCTGGAAAAAAAAATTCAGAAGAAAAGTGTACGCATAGTACACAATGCTAAAGACTTTCAGATGTACATAAATCTGGAAACATTTTTAGGTATGTTCATAAACCCTACATATTTATACTATACTATCCTGTTCACACATACAAATGACATTAAAACTCTACAAATATTATCAGTACAAATAACCATAGTTCACAAATCAGAAATGAAAAGGGAGAAACATTAAACTTTTTAATGCATTAAAACCCCTCAGATGCTGCCACTTTCGTCCAGTAGATAACTTCCTTCACATAAGGAAAATGTGCCCTCAAACATCATAAACCGCTAAATTCTGAACAGTCACTAGAATAAAAAATGTCTTAATTGTATTCTTTCAAGGAATCTAAGACTAAGGAGAGATACACAATAGCTTTAAGTAAACAGATTCTCAACACAGTGCATCAACCCACGTCAACCTCATATCAACCCAACATCTGCATAGCTTTACAGGCACACTTTACTACCTAATGGTTGTCTAATCCAGGGGGAAAAAAAAAAATCACTAAATACTTTTATTTTCCTTCTTCATTTAAAGACAAGAAAGAAAAAACAAAAACAACAAAACCCTGTGGGTTTCCTGTGAAGACTTTCACATACTTTATCTGAAATGATTATTCTAATCTGAACATTGTTCTGGGGGGTTTTGTTTGTTTGTAATGTGCCCCAGGTTGGTCTCAAACTCAAGAGATTCACCTTCCTCTGTCTCCATAGTGTTAGAATTAGTCAAGAATCACTACTTTTTTTTTTTTTATTTTACTGTGCATGCCTGTGAGTGCATGCATGTGTGTGTGTATGTGCATGTGCATGTGTGTGTACACATGTGCATGTGTGGGTAACAAGCAAGAATGGGATTGCCTGGAGCTGGAATTATAATTAGTTATAAGCTGCCTGAAGTAGGGGCTAGAAAATGAATCCAGGTCCTTTGCCACAGCAGTAAGCACTCTTAACCACTGAGCCATCTCTCCATCTCTGGAAAAGAGCTACTTTTAAACACCCCCCCCAATAAACTATAAAGTACGCAGATAAAAATATTTTTTATATAACATGGACAGACTAGTAAAAATCTTTTGAACCTTAGCTTTTAATAGCATACCCACATTTCTAAACATAGGTAAACATCTCACAATCACATTTAGGGAACAAGAACTCTATTCAATAAACCTGTTACTAATCTTTGTACCTGCAACTTCTGAAACTCTTCCCTTTCTTGTCTTGATTCTTCAGATTTCCTCTTTCTGTCTTCTTCTTGCTGAAGCCGGTGAGCTAATTCTCTGTCACTAGAACACTGGACTCTGTCCATGCCTATTGGAGAGTAACAACCCAGATTCAGTCAGTGCCTATGCTCTAACAAGCATTTCTCCTTAACTAGCGAATGTGAACATCCTAACACCTTTAGGAAGTATCACCTGCTGAGAAAGACAAAAGGTTGAGAGGGTGAATGACTCTTGTCATTGATGTCTCTGAACACAACTAATGGAGAGAATGAAGAAAATAATAAAGAATATAAAATATATATATTCCCAACCTCCAACTGTTTCACTACAGTTAAGTTTTCAGCCGAACAAGCTGAATAATTTTATACCTTAATGCTTCCTCTCTCAGTGAAACTCAGATATTTTAGTCAAAGGCTTCTGTACTGTATCTTGTTTCCTAGATTCTTTACTGGTTAGCATCCTCCAGTAAAATAGGACTGAGAGCAAAATACACCACACACAAGTGCATATGCACACACACACACACACACACACACACACAGAGGGGGTGGGGGGGAGAGAAAGAGAGAGAGAGACAGAGAGACAGAAACCATCATTAAATATCATGAATCACACGGGAATGAATTACATAATGATACATTCTTTATAGCCTGAGAGACAGAGAAACCAATAGTGAGAAAGTTGAAAGTGGCAGAACCAGTTGGGCAACATCAGTGATCCCAGTATGAGGTCAAAGGCTCAAAATTTCTGGTAGGGATTATCATAAGAGTCACTGAGTCCAAAAGCCAAATACCCTGGAGTTTAAGGCAAGGAGCAGCTGCAGAAAAAAGAAAAAGTCCCAATCCAGAAGGAAGAGCCAAAGTGAGTTTGCCCCTTCTTCAGCTTTCCTGGTCCGTCTAGAATCCTAGTTACATCAGATGCTACCTGCCCACACTGAATGCAGATCTTCATTCTGTTTGCCAACACATGCATCAGTTTTTCTTAGAAACACCCTCAGAGTCACACCCAGAAGAAACAGTTATGGAGTCTTCTGGGTATTCCTCAATTCAGAGACAGTACAATCCACAAACCTGTTGATTTAATTCTAAAACTGA
The DNA here is from genome assembly GCF_978045245.1 of Mus caroli. Classification (NCBI taxonomy): domain Eukaryota; kingdom Metazoa; phylum Chordata; class Mammalia; order Rodentia; family Muridae; genus Mus; species Mus caroli. The sequence continues at coordinate 32,185,186 of NW_028227264.1, forward strand.
ATATTCTTTCTTGCAAACCTCTCAGCTGTTGTTACACCTTCCTACTAGGTTCTCCCTTCCATTCTTGGTCATGTAATTCACAACTGATTTTTAGCATGCCCCGAGACTATTTTCATTGGTTTATAGAATATCAATACAAAGCCTATCCATAAAGTAAGAATTACCAGAGATTCTGCTTTGAAAAGGTTACCCCTTCCACAACATCCTCTTACAATCTTATTCAAAGGAAAACAGCTGTGCTGGCTAGTTTTTGTCAACTTGACACAAGCTAGAGTTTACACATAGACAGCCATAGCTACATAGTGAAACTGTCTCAAAAAACAAACAATAACAATAACGAAAGATTGAGTGTAGGCAAGTCTGTAGTGTGTTTCACAGTGACTGGTGTTGGAAGGTTCTGCCATTTTGGGTGGTGTCACCCCTGGGCTGATGGTCCTGGGTGCTCTAAGAAAGAAGACTTGAACAAGCCAAGAGAAAACAAGCCAGTCAGAAGCACTTCATGGCCTATGCTCCTGCCTACAGGTTCCTGCCTTGGGTTCCTGCCTTAAGTTCCTACCCTGACTTCCCTCAGTGGTAGAAAACATCATTAAATATCATGAATCACATGGTTATCTGGAAATGTTTAGATAAAATAAACCCTTTCCTCCCCAGGCTGCTTATATTAGTAGTGTTTTATTACAGCAACAGGAACCCTAAACAACAATGACATGCCAACTGGAGTAAACAGTAGAAGACTAGTGATGTGGAATAATCTTCCATCAATGCTCTAGTGGTTTTTCCTCTTGTGGTTATGAACAAAGCAGGTACATGATGCAGAGATCATGATTATTGGCAGTAAGTCACCAGGACACTAAACTCTCCCACTTGACCAGTACTTGTTTACATACTCGCAAATACTGAGAGTAATAAAAATGTAAACAACTTCTCTTAGAGGTCTCTTATTTTTCAGTGGCCCTAAGAGACTCATACAAGACCCTACACCTTTAATACTATCGAAAAGGACAGACAACAGACCCAGGGGATAGCTCAGTCAGGAAAAGGCTTGCCTCACAGACATAAGAACCTAAGTTCAGTGTCCAGAACCATGTAAAACATGTGGGTGTGGTTGTCCATGATTGTAATTCCAGCATTAGGGATGTGGAGGTAGGAGCAAATTTGATTTGTGTGCTCCAAGATAGTAAGAGACCCATCTTAAAGGAGTTGTATAGCATTCCTAAGGATGACATCCAAGGTTGTCATATGGTGTCCACACAGGCACATACCTACTTACAAGCACTGAGACACACATGAACACACATACAATGTAAGAAGAGAGAAAACAGAAGAAAAATGCTGTAACTTATTATTACACTGATTATTTTAGAAGGCAACCAACTGGAAACACTTAGTGAGACTTTTAAATTACTATTGTGGAACAATTTCCTTGAGATTGAAACATTTCACTCTGCACAGTAGCTCTTTTAACAGAAAGATAAACAAAAAAACAAACAAACAAAAAAAGCTTTAGGAAGTCCCTAAAACTGACTAGATGCACTAGGCTCCTTCCCTGCTAGAGTAAGTAACAAAAGTTGACAGAAGGGAGCCAAGCTGCAGACTCTCAGACAAGCTCCTGTTGAAGAAGAGGTTTAGAACAACTGAGTCACTTGGAAAGAACACTCCAACCACCTGAGCAGCTTACAGGCTGTGCAGTATGCTCCAGGTTTCCCAGATTTTGTGAGCAATTCCCCTATTACTGAATGGGCCTTGGTGATACATCTGTCTTTGAGTCATATGTACAACTGTAAAGTAACCCCTCATCCATACTCCTGTAAGTGATGCAAATAAAATTTATCAGTTCACCAAAGTGGACTTTGGTAGCACCAATACTTGGGTCTACCATGGGTAGATGCGTGTGTTGTATCTCCCCAGAAATCATTTTGTCACACAACAGTTATAAAGTCCACGTAAATTCACAGTTTGTAAAATTAGCAGCTTCTTAGTTCAAAAATTTTGATGGCTAAATGTTAAAGTAACTTCACTACTTTAAACCAATGAAAAAACAGCCTCAACTTGTCAATGAAAACTTTAGAAAGGCACACAGTTTAAAAAGTACTATCTTAAACAAGGAGCCTCCACATATCAGAGCAAAACCAAGGATCACCACAATTCATACTTTACAACTTTTCTGCAAAATAACTTCAAGGAAAGCAGTGCAGCTACATGAGAATTATCTAAAGAACAGATATACTTTTAAATGGCACGACTTTATTCATGGTATTAACCTGAGAGATATGTATTCTAGGAAGCAGAAACTGAAATATTTCTAGGCATAAACATACCTTGTTGAAAGCTGCTTTCTTCTAAATGCAAGTCCACATGTTCTTGGAGAATATGGTAATTTGTACAGACAAGCCCACACATGGGACAGTCATAGAGTGGTTGATGACAGTCTGTATTAGATAGAAACAAAAGTAGGATAGTTTAATTTTCTGGATTTTTAGACTTCTCACCCCATGTCAAGGGCTATCAACTTTATGAGTAGAATGCTTTTGTAGTTAGCATTAGCATATCACCAGGCACAGTGGTACACACTTCTAATCATGGCACTCAGGGGCAGAGACAATCAGATTTCTGTGAGTTAAAGTCAGTCTGGTCCGACATCAACTTGCAGGTCAGCCAAGGCTATACTGAGACCCTGCCTCAATAAATAAATAAACCAAACACATCAAAGACCTTCTAATACTTTTTACCCTTGTTTTAAAATAAAAGCCCTTTATAATTGGATTTAAAAGCTACTTCTTTGGGGGCCAGTGAGATTGGTGAGTGGATAAAGGTGCTGGCCATTAAGCCTGATGACCTGAGCTTGATATCTGGGACCCACATTGTGACGTAAGCAACTCCCTGACCTCCACATGTGTGCTATGGCAAAAATACAACAGATGCAAAATAAATATATGCAACTTTGAGGTTAATATTTGTACTAATTTCACAATATTGTTTGAACACTGTTGGTGCTTATGTCGGCCCTGGATGATGAGTACACTGAATGGTGATAGCTAATCTGTGAGACTTAGGGTTTTGGTAATAAAATAGAGTATTAAATGATGTGAGTAAGGCACAATGGGTTAATGTCTAACTTTTTTTAAATGAATAAAATTACTTTTCTACTTCTATAGACAAAATGAGAGACTGATTAATAGTATAGATCTCTCTTACCACTCTAGAATAAGAAAATAATAAACATTCACAACAGTGGTTTAAATAAGCCAAGTAAAAAGGAAAACTAAAACAAAGTGGTTACAAGTCTGGATAGAAATGTGGGAGCTAAATTCCCAGTATTCACCATGCCAAGTAGACAGACACTGAACCCAAGTGCACAAAGTTCAGCTCTGAAGTCATACTGCCTGCATAGGAACAGGAGATTAAAGAGATGACTCCAACAGGCAAGGCCAGAACAGGAGCCTAGCAATAACAGCTCTAGAAGAGGGGCCCAGAATTATATACAGACACAGAAAGAAAGCACTAAGCAACTTATACATATAAGGCCTAGTCTAACATGAATGCAAAAATGCCACGTTGAAGGAACCATAAAGCTTCAGTGGGAAAGGATAATATTAAAAACTTTCATAATAGATGAATAGTAAGATTTCAATTATGAAACACAGTAGGAGTTCTAGTCCCAAGAAAGGCAGTCCAGAACGGACTAAGCACCTGCTGACACAATCCAGCAGCTACTTAGGAAGCTGAGGCAGGAGGTTCAGAGTTCAGTACCAGCTTGAGCTACATAGTCAGACCATATTTCTAAATTAATTTAATAAAAACAGGAAAGCTAATCATATCTACTAAATCTAAAAGGATAAATAAATGTGCTTTTACTTAGTAATTGAATCTTTGGGAATTTATATAAAAATTATTAAAATATCAGTAAGTAGAATTACATGTTAACACGTATTATTACTCTTTAATAACACATATACACAGTTCCGAAAATAAGTGCAAACTGAAAACACTAATGGAAAGCTGTAAAGGAATATAACCTAAAGTGTATAAAGTCAATAGAGTACTAAATTACTGAAAGAAAGGAGAGAGCTGAATCTTTGCAAACATGTTCCAAAACATCACTAAGAGATAAGAGTGGCATCCATAAACAATGCTGTAGGGTATTCGAGGTCTCAGAGCTAGTGGCCAGAACTCTTTGCTTCTCCCTCTGGTCACTGTATTACAACAGACCAAGTCGGGCTGGTGAGATGGCTCAGTGGGTAAGAGCACCCTACTGCTCTTCCGAAGGTCCAGAGTTCAAATCCCAGCAACCACATGGTGGCTCACAACCATCCGTAACGAGATCTGGCTCCCTCTTCTGGAGTGTCTGAAGACAGCTACAGTGTACTTACATACAATAAATAATAAATAAATCTTTAAAAAAAATTTCTAACAACAGACCAAGTCCTCATTACTTCCAGTTTGAACTCATCATCAGCTTCTTAACATTTAACTCAAGTGCCTCATTCACATCTGCCTATCGTCTCTTTGGCCACCAGAAATCTACCAGGGTAGCCATCACTGTTCAATGGACTCATCCAAGGCTGACATAAGCACCAACACCATCAATGACTCAGATCATTGGCTACCATCAGTAGTCAGCATCTGACTCTTAGCAGTGTTTAACTGTAGGCATTCTTTTCACTACTCTGATGCAAGCTATCACCCTTTCTCATCCCCCAACCTCCTCCCCCGGGCCTCAAGCCCTAGAAATCACAGCATGCCACCAGTCAGCTGCAAAGTAGTCTCTGTACACTCCTCTTCCTGTGTTAACAGGCTCTGGTTGGCCCCATTTTCTTACACAGAAAGGATTTCAATTTCTCATTTCATAATCCCAAGAAGAGAACATGTCTCCTTCACTCCCTTTCTAACCACTGTTCAAAACCTTCTTCAAAAGCACCACTGCTCTGCTAGTTTCTGTCTCTGCACTATGGAACTATAAGCTTCATTAGCTAATCTTCTCTTAAATACTAGATACTTATTTTCCTTTACTTAAAATGTCAGCACCTGGACCAATATCCTGTCCTAGCCCTTTTATGAGTTGGAATGGGTGCTTATCTTCACTGCACTAATCTTTTCCTTTACTCCAATTTAGCCAACTGTGTAATTATATCCCTGGCGTATCATAACCAATGTCTGTCAACCTCTGAAGTCTATTCATAACATCCCTGATCTACTTTTCTCTAGCCTTCTACCTCACCACTCGTGATTCCTCCATTCTGGTCACTGGCCTGACTACAATCTGCTATATTAAATATATACAAAGGCACTATACTTCTCATTATTTATCTCTCATTTTCCTGTGCCTAAAGGTTAATTAAATTGAGCTGACCCAACTCTACGCATGACAAGCAGGTTCTTTTTTCACAGCAAACCACACTTGGTGGCTGAGAATCAGTGTACCCACACAGCAAATGTCTGCTGTCTTCATCAGCGGTGGCTCCTGTTTTGGCTCATGCAGTTTTCCTGTGTAGTGAGCGGGTAATGAATCATCTACAGAGATTATTGAGCTAAATGAATGGACAACTATCAAAATAAAAGTTGCACAAGACTAAACACCTTAATTATATGTAAAGGTTGACAATGTTTCTATAAACTTGCAAAAGTTAATAAAAGAACAAGTATAATGAAAAATGTGAGAAATCTTTATAAAGTGATATAAGTGAAAACCTGAATTAATGTGAAAATGGATGATAACTTAATATCAAACAACAGGTCACAGAATTTTCATGAAATTTAACAAAATGGTCCTAAAAATTAAGCAAAAAAAAAAAGAACAACTGGAGCAATGTCTCAGCTCTTCCAGAAGATCACAGGGATTCCATGGATATCTGCACACACACACACACACACACACACACATCATTAATGAAAACAAAATCTTAAAAATAAATAATGATGCCTGATGCCTAAGGAAATAATAAAAATAAAGGTCAAAGAACGGTCCTCTCTAATATAAATAATGTTACAAAATTACAATTATTAAAATAGCAAAATAGTAAGGAATATCTAAGTATCTGACCCATAAGATACAATAACTTAAAAAGTCATATAAATCAATAATTTTTACATTCCAAATTCTCATGATATACTGTACACACAACATATTCATAACCCAAACATAACAATCTGTAGAAGAAGAATGTAAGTTGATATTTTATGACTTCAGAGGAAAAATTGCCACTGTAGGCAATACACAGAAAGAAAGCAAAGACAGATCAAATTTACAGAAATAAAAGGGTATGCAATAGGGGTAGATAACCATTTAAGTCAAGAATTACTACTGAAAATATATGTTCAAAGCAACTGAGTAAGATACATCAACAGATAGATGGAGGCGAATATAAACATATAAAATATAAAAAAATGCACAAAAGAAAAAAGAGAACAAAAGACATATACATTGCAATAGAGGAAGTCAACTAAAATTATTGACAATCATAGAAATATATTTAAAAAGAATATACATTGACTTTAGGCCTTTTCCAAGGCAATTTGTAAATTTTTTTGCAAAAATTAATTCAAAAAAGTCATAGCTCTAAGTGTGAAATGCAAAACTTTAAAAACTTTTAGAAACTGGCAGTGAGTTTTCAAATACACTGTTAAAGATCTATAAGGAATAAATTAAAAATAAACTTCATTAAAATTAAAATGTTTATTTTGTAAAAAAAAAAAAAGTGGTTAAAATAAAAATACAAGTCATGTACATACACAGGAGAAAATATTTTCAAAGAACTTATCTGATAAAAGACTTACATCTAGACATGTGTGGTGGCACACACCTTTAACCATAGTACTCCAGAGGCAGAGGCAGAGGCAGGTGCACCTTGTTGAGTTTGACGCTATCCTGGTCTGCATAGGGAGTTCCAGGCAAGCCAGGGTTACATAGAGAGGCCCTGTATGAAAAACAAAACAAAACAAAAAAACCCTAATATCCAAAATACATGAAGCCCCCTAAAGCTTAATAAGAAAATGACTTAATATGCTCAACCTATGTAGCCAGCAACAGAGTCTCAAAACACAAGAAGCTGCTAAGATGGCTCAGCAGTTAAGAGTACTTGCTGCTCTTGCATAGAACCCAGGATCAATTCCAGTAATTACCGTTCTGGCCTCCCTGGGCAACAGGCACAAATGCACATAATGGATTCCATATGTAAGTATGTAAGCAAGGCAACAGTCTCATGCACATAAAAATAAAGACAAAAATAAAACTGAAAAAGCTGAAAGGAAAAATACACAAAATTCCAACAATCTCAAAAACCCTAGGTGGAAAATAACCACTGGAAATAGATGTGAAAATAATCACAATCCAAGTGATGGGTACTGAATGATACTCAAGAAAATGGAACATATTTGTCAGAGACTCATGAAACATGAACCAAGATAGTCCGTATCTCTATCTCCAGCTATAAAATAAGTCTCAGCAATTCCAAAAGGCTCAGTATCAGTGTGTTTTGTTAAACATCATGGAGTGCAAACTAAAATTCATTAACACCAACCCACAGTCTAGGGCAATTGAGATGTTCTGGGCTAGGGGCAGTACGAATGCTCTCTAGAAACTAGAAAGTTACCAAAACTGCTCTTCCTATAGCTAAAGCATTCTATATCTGCATCAAACTCTTTATAATTTTTATATTGCAATGATAGCAAATGAAAAATACTATGAACATAAATTGAATCTAAAAAGCACAATTGTAGCAATTGACAAGCCAACTCATTGGATACCACATATTAAACTGAGACTACCGCTTTTATAACAATTTAAATAAATTGAGTACTTTACCTTTTAATGGACTTTCTAAAAGACTGGCATGCTTTGTTTTCACATGAATTTCCATATCTTGACTACACCCCTCAATTTTTCCACAAAATGGACATTCGGGAGGACTGTATGTTGTTTCATAAATTGATCCTTGGGCCTCAGACAATCCAGACTTCTTTTCTCTGCTTTTTTGGTACTTTCTAGATTCAGTTATGTTCTCTGTATAAAAAGCTTCATGTTTTACAGTTCTATCTTTAGGAAGGCTTTCAGATGACTCTTTTGGAAAGTTAGATGCACAAGCTGAATGAATGCCTGAAGTAACTTCCGCTGTACTCTGCAGGTTGGTGTTCTTTCGGTCTGAATTTCCATATTGCACTGCAGCTAGCTTCTCAAAGTTTTTTTCTGGTGCATTTTGTTCAAAATGAGCAGTTTCGATATGAAAACATATTTCGTTGTAATTTATACCTGACAACTTGCAAAATGGACAGATAATTTCATTTTCCATGTGAACAATTAGGTGGGCTTTCATATCTGGTTCTGAGTTTACAGTTTCACCACATATGTCACAGGAAAGCATGGCAGAGCATGGGCCTAGAATAGAAGTAAAACAAAATTGTAAATTTGAAAGTCAGAGTTGAAGAAAAGCACATTTCATAAAAATGATTTGGGAGTCTTCTGCGGAGTATTTAGAGCTATATTAGCTTTGGCAAAGAAAAATTCCTTAAATATACACACTTATTTATAATATGCCCTAAGAAAGCCTAGTTACAGGTTAAGCATTCTTAATCCAAAAATTTAAACTCCATATGCTCCAAAATCCGAACCTTCTGAGCTGATATGTCCCAGTGGATCTATGCCTGATCTCAAACCTGAGCTGACATGTCCCAAGTGGATCTATGCCCTCTGAGCTGACATGTCCCAGTGGATCCATGCCTACCCAAACCTTCTGAGCTGACATGTCCCAAGTGGATCTATGTCCTCTGAGCTGACATGTCCCAGTGGATCTATGCCTATCCAAACCTTCTGAGCTGACATGTCCCAAGTGGATCTATGCCTATCCAAACCTTCTGAGCTGACATGTCCCAAGTGGATCTATGCCCTCTGAGCTGACATATCCCAGTGGATCTATGCCTGATCTCAAACCTTCTGAGCTGACATATCCCAAGTGGATCTGTGCCTGATCTCATTCAATGTAGGACAGTCAAAACACTGGCACACTGAAAATAGAAATACATACAGAGAAATATGTTTTAAAATACAAGCTATATATGACACAAACAAACTTTATGTTTAGTATTGTATTTCTACATATTCTAGATAAAGGATATTGTGCCTGAATGTCAAGGTATCAGAGGTAATAATAAGAAAATTTATGAGTAAAACATTTCAACAAGGCATTGGTGATGCACCCTTTTAATCTCAGCACTCCTGAGGCAGAGAGCAGGTGGATCTGTTAGTTGGAGGCCAGCCTGATCTACATAGCTGAGTTCCAAACCATTCGGGGCTGCATAGTGAGACTCCATCTCAAAAACAACAATACAAGGTATTTCGTCCAACGGGTAGAAAAAAAAAAGTATATTTAATAAATTGTCCATGTAAAATAAAGCAAAACAGAAGGCTAATGTTGATCAACATATTTACTTGCATGTAGTAGAATGAGGAGGGTAAATCCACCTTAGTTCACTTTAGAGCTTTATATGAGTCAAACTTAATACCACTGCTGTGGTTTTACATACATGGAAACCCTGGACCAGACAGGTCACTACAGTCAGATAACGATGGAAGATAAACACCGCAGAGCCCAAAGGTAAAAGCTGTGAGCATTGTAGGAAAACAGCACTTACTGCCACGATCTAGGAAACTGAGGTATAGACGCTGGTTTCATTATGTTAGCTAACAGCTCAACCCTTGGAAGTTCATTTTCAAACGAGTTATGAGATTGATGGGCTAATGGGAGATGGACTACTTGTAGGGAGGTGCTAAAACAAAACAAAACCTTTTAACGCAATCACAAACCCAGACCTTCCCCTAGACAATCACGTGGCTGTCACGTATTTTAGTAATAGAAAGGAAAAACGAGGGCAACTATTCCCTTCATCTAATTTCAGCTTTACAAAATCTTTCTACATTTTCCTGTTTCTCGTTTCTCTTCAGACAGTAATAAGTTTCTGTTTCTAGAAGGAAGTTCTCTCGATACCCAGTTTCGTTTCTTCCACGGACGGGGCACTGCAGATAAAGGATACACTACAAAGGGAGGACCTTCGAAGCCTGGGTACGGGATGGCGAAGGTGGTAAGGCCCGAATCTGACAAAGTTCTGAGCCAACGTCGCACCGGTGGGGCGCAGGGAACCGGACCTGCGGCCACCCGGAGCCGGCCTGCAGACCCCGACCCACAACTAGACCGCCGCTCCTCCCCACCGCAGGAGCCAGCCACCGCCCGCAAGCGCGCCCCACACAGCCCGCCGGGTCGCCATGGGCAGACCTCCCGAGACTGCCGCGCCGCAACCCAAAAAAGAGAGCCCCGGCCTCCAAGAGCCCTCCGCAGTCACAACAGACCTTCCTCACTGGCCAGAGAGGGTAGAGATCCCAGCATGCCCCGCTGCAGATCCGTCTGAGTTGCGATGCATTCTGGGACTTGTGAGGGATTTTTGCAACTTTCGCTTGCACATCAGAGCATCACCGCCCATCCCATCTTCCAGTTGCAGTTTCCACTCCAGATATGCTAAAACGGTAACTAAATTCTGAGTACATTTAAATGTTTGATTCTGCGGCAAACACCTGTTCCTGTTTTCACAGTATCTGAGCTCTAAATTATGTTCTGCGGGTTAATTAAGACAAGTTCCTTTGTCAATGTTACAAAGTTGCTTATCCAGTGTAACAGTCTGTTTCTCCCTCTCTGGGGTATTGACCTACGAGGCAACTACGGACGTGTTTAAATATGAGGATGACATAATCTGACAAGTATAATATTGTTAAATTATTGGGTATCGTTGAACGTGATACATGGAGGAAATACTATTTCCTTTAGTAGAATTCCTTTTAGCTAAAAAAAAAAAAAAAAAAAAAAAAATTCGAAGTCATTGTAAGAGTGAAAGTACTCTTACAGAACATTTTCAAGCTAAAAATGAGCACATTAGTAGTCAACCATTAGCTGCGAGGCCAACAACAATGAAATCATTTTTCCAGAGGTATAAAAACGTTCAGAAAACAGAACTTTGTGGACTGTCTAAACAAGGGGTAACTAAAACTCTGCTTCCAGATTTCCTCCATCAGCTTCCCACTTGACTCATCTTTTCCTCCAAGACAGGATTAGTTAACGAAGAAAGATGAACTGGCCATCTTCTGTAACCAGCTGTTATGCCCAGTTTGCGGGAACCCCAGGAGACTGCCAGAAATTGGGACACCAGTGTAATAAAAAAGAGTCACACCAGCAATGGAGGAGTGTCACCTGAGTTTTCGATCTTAGCCTTTCTGAATGGTGTGAGGTGGAATCTCAGGGTCGTTTTGATTTGCATTTCCCTGATGACTAAGGATGTTGAACATTTCTTTAGGTACTTCTCAGCTATTTGAGATTCCTCAATTGATATTTCTTTGTTTAGCTCTGTACCCCATTATTACTAGGGTTATTTGGTTCTCTGGAGTCTACCTTCTTGAGTTCTTTGTATATTTTTTATATTAGCCCTCTGTAGAGCATAGGGTTGGTAAAGAACTTTTCTCAATCTGTGGGTTGCTATTTTGTCCTATTGACAGTGTCCTTTGCCTTACAGAAGCTTTGCAATTTATGAGGTCCCCATTTGTCAATTGTTGATCTTACAGAATGAACCATTGGTGTTCTGTTCAGGAAATTTTCCTCTTTGGCAATATGTTTGAGGTTCTTTCCCACTTTCTCTTCTATTAGATTTGGCATATCCAGTTTTATATGGAGGTCCTTGATCTACTTGTACTTGAGCTTTATACAAGGAGATAAAAATGGATCAATTTGCATTCTTCTACATACAGACTGACAGTTGAATCAGCACCATTTGTGGAAAATGCTGTCTTTTTTTCACTGGATGATTTTGGCTCCTTTGTCAAAGATTAAGTGACCATAAGTGTGTGGATTCATTTCTGGGTCTTCAATTCTTTTACATTGATCTACCTGCCTGTCTCTGTACCAATGCCATAGTGTTTTGTTTTTGTTTTTTTATCACTATTGCTCTGTAATATAGCTTGAGGTCAGGGATGGTGATTCCCCCAGAAATTCTGTTATTTTTGAGAATAGGGTTTTGATATCCTGGGTTTTTGTTATTCCAGATGAATCTGAGAATTGCATCTTTCTCTCTCTGTGAAAAACTGAGTTGGAATTTTTATGAGGATTGCATTGAATCTGTAGATTGTTTTGGTAAGATGGCATTTTTTTTTTACTATGCTAATTCTGCCGATCCACGAGTCTGGGAGATTTTTCAATTTTCTGAGGTCCTCTTCAGTATTTTTCTTTAGAGACTTGAAATTCTTATCTTTCTTTCTTCAGAGACTTGGTTAGAGTCACACCAAGATATTTTATATTATTTGGGACTATTGTGAAGGATGTTGTTTCCCTAATTACCCTTTGAGTAGAGGAAGGTGTAAGACCCAAAAAGCCTTATATCTGGGATGTCCCACTCACAGAGACTCAGAGACAGAGATCAATGCAAAAAGCAAGAGGTTTATTGATCCAACATGCTGGGATTGTCCTGAAATCGGGATAGAAGCGACCCTGAGTAGCTAAAGCACACACCCTTTAAACATTTTTTAGAGCAGTTTTCTGTCATAGTTTAGGGCTGGCAGTTTATCATTGGTTAACCTTTAATACCATTTAGGGGGCAGACTTAAGGACATTGTCTGGGCTTTCCTAAACAATCAGACGACTATCCCTTAGCACACCTTGCAGGGAGGCAAATTCTAGGAAAAGAACACATTTATTTAACTTTTTACGACAGTGATCATTTTGAGCTACCACAAATCTTACAAAGGCTTCTAATTTGTTTGAGTTAATTTTATATTCAGCCACTTTGCTGAAGTTGTTCATCAGCTATAGGAGTTCTCTGGTGGTTTTTTTGGGAGGTACCTGTGTACACTATCATATCATCCATAAATAGTGATATCTTGACTAGCCAGAGCAATTGGGCAACAAAAGGAAATCAAAGGGATACAAACTGGAAAGGGAGGCATTTTTTTCAATTGAAGTTCCCCCTTTCATAATGACTCCCTCTTGTATTAAGTTGACATAAAACTAACTAGGATATCCATATAAAGCATGACAGTGATGGACAACCATTTTTCCTGTTTAGATACTGTTTTAAGTTCATACAGACATGGCAGGAATCTAAAGAAATGTGTCACTTGGGTTCTGCAAAGCAAACTACTTTAGTTTCTAGAATTGTCACAGTTCAAGCTGAGTGGAGGAACTGCAAATTACCATGGTTCTGGCTACCAATGGATCCCATAACCTAACTATCCCTTCTCATCTTAAGGCCTGATGTGTGTCTCCAAGGCAAGAGACTGAAAATTCCTCTCCTAAGAAATAATAAAGGGAAAAGTAAGAAAGGAAGAAAGAAAAGGGAAAAAAGATAGGGAGAAAGGGAGGGAAGGGTGTTGTGTGCAGTTTTAAAATCCACCCTACCAGCTTTCCTGGGAGCTCAGCCACATTGGAAAGGAAGATACAGGGAAATAGGGACCTGTCAAGTTCATCTCTGGAGTCCTGACTTGAGGTAGTGTTTAAAGACAAGGCAAGAAGTACTCATGACTCAGCAGTCGAGGCATGGCATGTTCCTTTGCCTTCAATTGTATCAGCTCCAAGTTTCTTCTGCAAAATGACCTGACAAGCTGTGACTGTTTCTTCAAGACACAGGTTTTCCCTCTGGCTTCCTGAACGGCTTCAGCCCAACAGGAAACGACTAGAAAAATTTTACTTTTATGGGATCTATACTTTTTATAGTCTAATAGACAAAGAACACAAGTGTCTCTTTGGAATGTGTTCATTCTTGGTCAGACAGACTATGGTATTAATATTTGAAAAGTCATGTTCAGGTTCCTTTTGTTAAACTTCCCTTCTCAATCTGTTATAGAGTTAGTGATGCCTGAGGAAAGACCATAGACTCAATCCAGTTATTTTTTTTTCTAATTTTTTTTTAAATTTTTAATATTTTTTATTACATATTTTCCTCAATTACATTTCCAATGCTATCCCAAAAGTCCCCCATACCGCCCCCCACTTCCCTACCCACCCATTCCCATTCTTTTGGCCCTGGCATTCCCCTATATTGGGGCATATATAGTTTGCAAGTCCAATGGGCCTCTCTTTCCAGTGATGACCGACTAGGCCATCTTTCGATACATATGCAGCTAGAGACAAGAGCTCCGGGGTACTGGTTAGTTCATCATGTTGTTCCAACTATAGGGTTGCAGATCCCTTTAGCTCCTTGGGTACTTTCTCTAGCTTCTCCATTGGGAGCCCTGTGATACATCCAATAGCTGACTGTGAGCATCCACTCCTGTGTTTGCTAGGCCCCCTCAATCCAGTTATAATTAAAAGATTTATTAATTGTTTGCTAGAAGGACAATCTCTGAGCCATGTTTGAGACTGCCACTCAGGAGGGATATAGGGAAGAAGTTTTAAAGGGGAAAACCACATGGAGACCTTCAACATATAAACAACATGCAAACAAGTAAAAACTGTTCTGTTCTGCCAAGTGATTAAGGCAATTCAAAACAATCTTTGGATATCTACATAAGAAAGTTACAGAAGCAAAAATAAACAAACAAATAAACACCAGTTAGTTATATCATAACAAGTAGAGAGTCACACCTGTACGATGTTTTGGGTAGGGATCACTGAGTCAGAGTTACTGGGATCATCCAAGGACTGGAGTGTACCAAGATGTATGCCTCACATAGCATGGAGCTTCTTTAACCATAACATTTCCCACAAGCTCTAGATCATATGAATTAAAGTATGGATTCAGATTTATGTAGAGGTAAAGATAATTTTAATTAACCCATTCAGTCAGATCCCATCACCCATCTTGAGTAACCCTTTCTGTAACTCTCTGATTTTAAAAGGTGTTTGTATTACTGAAGGAGCCTACAGGCCTGCATAAGCTTTGGTATGCTAATAAGTGCCCTTTGTTTCTTTCAACAATGATAGGGAAATGGCTTCCTTGATAGAAGGGAACTGTGTTTCTTTGGACCTAGCAAGTAGCCTTTTGTTAATGATAAGGAGTGACATAGTCTCCTTTTTAGCTCCTTCCCATCTAAAATATGATGTTGCCACACCAAGGAAGGCTGGAATTCTGCTTAAAGGCCTGGAGGAGGCAGGTACATCTGGTCAGCTGTCAAGGTTTTGTTGGAACATCTGAAACTAGTAAAATGACAGTAGCTTTGGAGTCTTATGGAATACTGGTCCAAAGCTGAAGCTGGTAGGAAATTTTATTGGAAGCATCTGGTTTATATTGGCTTCAAGTCCAGGGCTTGTTAGTTTTGAAGGGCCAACTGATGGTGTGTTTGGAGCAATTTGCAGTCTTCAGTTGATCAGAAATCTGCTGGGAGAAATATATAGACTAGGAACAGAAGTTAAAGTTTAGAAGTTTAGGGCCGGAGAGATGGCTCAGTGGTTAAGAGCACTGACTGCTCTTCCAGAGGTCCTGAGTTCAATTCCCAGCAACTACATGGTGGCTCATAACCATCTGTAATGGCATTAGATGCCCTCTTCTGATGTGTCTGAAGACAGCTACAGTGTACTCAGATAAATAAAATAAACATATAAATAAAATAAACTTTTTTTAAAAAAAAGTTTAGGAATTTAAAGGACAATCGTACATTTGGAACTTTTGGGCCCATTCTCCTGGTAGTTAGGAGAGGAAAGGAGTCACAAGACCAGGAGGGAGGGAGGGAGAGAGAGCAAGCGAGCACTCATCCTCAAAGACAGCCAGGTAAGGAAACTTAGACTGCACTTCTAGAGTACAGTCGACCTTTTAGACTTACGACTCCCTTGATTCCCCATAGCTTACATGATTTTTTAACTTACAAAAAAATAATAAACATTTTAGCTATATTAGCATTACCATTGTTTGTAATCTGTATTAAAATCCATGTTGTAGAAAAAAAAAATATATATATATATATGTATATATATATATATCCCAAGTGCTATAGCCATATATATGGATTGGACAGAGATGTATTTAACCCAATGAGAAATACCTTTAAGTCTGTACTTAGAAGATGACCTGTTGGGATAATATTCTTGTGCACTGGGTAAAGTTTGCCTTTGTATTATTCAAATGTTGACTTTTGTACCAGCAGAGAAGATACTGTCCGAACTTTGGTATTGTTATTCTAATTGCTCAGCACCTTGCATCATATTTTGTAATTTTGTAAGCATTCTTCTCCATCACCTTCAAATTGGTTTAATAAAGATGTGATTGCCTATAGCAGGACAGGAGAGGAAAGGTGGGAAACCAGCCAGAAATAGGAACCATGAGAAGAATTGAGAGGTACAGGATTTGCTAGCCAGACACAGAGGAATTCAGATGTATGGGGACTAAATAAGAGCTAATGGACCACATGACAAATGTGGAGTAGTATAAATGGCTTATTAAGTTATGGACATTAAATGGGAACAAGCCTAAGCTATAAGTGTTAGCATTTCTTCTAGGCTCTGCCCCACATGCCCTGGCAACAACCAGGCATGCCTGACTTACTATAAAAGGGACTTTTTGTCCCCTCCTCTCTCTCTCTTACTCTCTTACCCTGTGACTCTGTTCCCTCTCTGTCCCTTTTCTCCCCATTTTCCTCTCCCCTCTCTCTCTAGGTATTCCTGGTTGGTCTCTCTCTCTCTCTCAACCTCTCTCTCTCTCTCTCTCTCTCTCTCTCTCTCTCTCTCTCTGTCTACTATCCCCCCACTCAACTCCTGCCCCCATGCCTTAAATAAACTCTCTTCCATACTATATCCATTGTATGGCTGGTACCTCAGGGGTAAGGATGCCTCAGCATGGGCCCTCAGAGGTATCCATTCCCTCACACCATACATACTCCTGGCTTCCTTTTCTTTTTTATAAAACACAACAATAAGGCCTAAGCTTTTATAGACAACAAAAAGTCTCCATGTCATTATTGGGATCTGGTGGGTCAAGACAGTCTGATAATAACAACGAAAGAAACTTTAAAATCTTGAGGTTGTGACTGAATAGTAAGTAGTCAGTGCTCTACTAACCAGCTTATCAAAATTTCATTAATCAATGTTAAAACTCTGAACTTTTGAAATCTAGTAAACAATAGCATAAAAGATGGAAAGAAATCTGAAATGTTTTCCATTTTCAAAAATGTTAAATCATTTCATATATATATATATTAGATTTTTCGAGACAGGGTTTCTCTGTGTAGTCCTAGCTGTCCTGGAACTCACTCTGTAGACCAGGCTGGCCTCAAACTCAGAAATCCTCCTGCCTCTGCCTCCCAAGTGCTAGGATTAAAGGTGTGCGCCACCACTGCCCGGCCATTTTTAACAATTTTTATTAATCATCTGTGAGTTTCACATCATGCATCCTACTCACACTCATCTCCCTATTCCCTCATATCCACCCTTTGCTTTTGCAAACTCCCCCTCCCCCAAAAACACACACAAACAAACAAAACAAAGCATAGAAAACATCTTATCACGGAAGTTGTTGTATGTCACAGTGTGTCCTACAGCATATCACTCTGCCCACACATCTTTACATGTAACTGTTCATTGCCATGAGTCATTGGTGTGGTTTGATGTCTTTGGCTTCTGTGACACCATCAATATTGAATCCTCATTGTGACTTTTCCTGGTTATCCTGTCGTGTTGCCCTGTGTTATGGAGATCCTGCTGCTTTGGATCAACCAGATTGGCACTTCTGCACATCCCAACCATTCACAGGTGATATAGACTTTGGGGTGGCCAACTCAGAGCACTAGGTCTGGGCCTTGGTGGTAGCTGAGCTAGTCAACATACGAGCTCTCCCTTATCCACACCATCAGGGTGAGCTCTCTAGCACTGCCCTGACTGGCCATCCAATGTCACCATCTGCAGAGGCAGAGTCAGCTGCTCTTCTGCTCTCATACTCTCCCAGCTCACCCACATCCATGCTTCCAGAACCATCTCTACTGTGCTGTCCAGTCAAGGTGTAGGGCTCACCCTCACAAGTGCTGCAGCCTTTGAAGGACAGGGACAGCTCTCCTGCTCTCACACCTTCAAGGCTGGCTCACTCATATCTTTGTATAGGTCTAGCTCCACTGTGCTGTCCAGAGGAGGTTCAGGCCAGCTCTCCCAAATGCTATAGCCAGTAAAGGGCCAGGGCTAGCTCTCCCACACTCATGACCCCTGGGCCAACTCTCCCATCTTGCTGTGCCGCAGACCCTCTGGGCCCCTTTGTCTGCGTGGAACGGGTCTCTAGTCTTGGGTGGGCAAAGCGTGGGATGAATGACAAACAGATACACACAGGAGAGGTCGTGTGGAATCTGAATGTAATGTCAAATCGAGCATCAGACTTTTTATACAGAAGACAATAAGGAAGTTGGGTGACATATCCTCAAGGTACAAATGAGGTAACCGGATGCTTGATGACTCTTACACAGAACAGAGGAATGAAAATGCAAAGACTGGCAGGAACTGGGCAATAAAATAACTGAGACAAAGTCAGCCCTATCTAAGGTCAGCTATAGTCTTAGAAGCCAGGTGTGAGATCTTTTCACTCCTAGGGCAAGGGCTTTCACACCCAAGTCATGGTTCTAACCAGGGAGTTCCGTTCTAGCTAACCATCTCATGAATAATGCAATACTCTAAAACCAAAGCCTGATCTACTTCCTAAACCATTGTAAATTCCTGTATATGGGAGCGACTTGGCTTTTATTGATAGTGTAATACCAGAGGCTATTCTGAATGTCACTGTCTAGGTCAAGGACGTTCTAGGACTGTTGGAACACTGGCAGAAGGCTTTAGCTATGTCAGAATTCAATCTTAAAAGGCATTTATAATAAAGAGAGCACGTGGATCCATCCACTAGACTAACACGGGAATGGAAAATTAATGTATGGGTTAGAGAGAACGCCAGACTCCAGGAGCAAGTTTCTGTGAAACTCTTTTTGCTTCATGAGCAACTTTTAGGCATCCCTGCCTGACAAGCTGACTTGACCAGAGTGCCCTGGCATTGCTGCAAGAGGTAAGGGGTTTCAGGGAGGGCATCATCACCCCCACACCCATGCCACTTCACCATAGATGAGCTCTCACCATTGGGGCTAGCTTATCTGCACCCCCTTGACCAGAGCCAGCTCCACTGTGCTGTCCAGGTGAGGTACAGGGCCCCTCTCCAGAGTATTACAGCCAGTAAGGAGCAAGGCCAGTTCAGTTTACCTGCTCTCCTGACTCAGAGGTCAATTCTCCTGACTACCTCCAGTGTCAATGGACAAGGGGTACATCCACCCCACTCCTCACCTTACCCACAGTCAGCTTTCCCACACTCATGCCCTCAGGTTGGTCTCACCCACACCACCTCTCCACCAATCCCCGTCCCACCCAATCAGGGGCCAGCTCTACTGTACTGCATAGGAGAGTTGCAGGGCCCTAGTCTCCTGAATGCTGCGCTAGTGAGAGGTGAGGCCAGCTCTCCAGAGCACCACAACCAGTGGAGCCATCTCCATGATCCTTTGCAGTCTGCATTTGCATATTTTACATTATTTTTCTTAGATCCTCAGAATTTACTTAAACTTTTGTATTTTCAGGACTTTATACATCTTAGAACACCCTCTTACACCCTCAGAACTTGCATAGACTTTTTTAACCTCCCTACCCCCATCTAATTATTTTACCAGAGACATCAGTAGTTATTACTGAGAACAGTAATAGCAAAGAAAGTTTTTCTTTTTTAAATAATGGAACAATAAAAAGTTATGTGTGAATTCTGTTTATCCTTTAGCATCAAGCCTTTAGCAGGACAAACCTTCAAATGAAGACCTCAACTTAGGGACCAACTTCTGTACACAAGACCCAAGCATGGAAGAAAAGTCAAAGAGTTAGACATCTGTAATTACATTTGTCCATCCTAATTTTCATACCTCCTGCCACTGAGGGAGCTCCCCCACCCACATACCCACTCCCACCTCGGTGTCCTAGCATTCCCCTATGCTGAGGCATAGAGCCTCCACATGACCAAGGCATCCTCTCCAATTGATGCCAGATCCTCTGCTACATATGCAGCTGGAGCCATGGGTCCCTCCATGTGTACTCTTTGCTTGGTGGTTTAGTCTCTGGAAGCTCGGGGGAGGGGGGGTCTGGTTGGTTGATACTGTTGTTCTTCCTATTGGGTTGCAAACCCCTTCAGCTCCTTCAGTCCTTCTTCTAACTCCTCCATTAAGGTCTCAGTGCTCAGCCAGATAATTGGCTGCAAGTGTCAGGCTCTGGTAGAGCCTCTCAGAAGACAGCCATACCAGGCTCCTGTCAGCAAGCTCTCCTTGGCATCAGCAATAGTGTCAGGGTTTGGTGTCTGTAGATGAGATGGATCCCCAGGTGGGGCAGCCTCTGGATGGCCTTTCCTTCAGTCTCTGCTCCAGTCTTTGTCCCTACATTTCCTTTAGAAAGGAACAATTCTATGTTAATATTTTTAATATGGGTGGATGTCCCCATCCCTCAACCAGAAGCCATGCCTAACCTTTGGATATGGTCTCTACAGATTTTCTCTCCCCTTTGTTGGGTATTTCAGCTAATGTTAATCCCCAGTGGGTCCTGGGAACCTCTTGCTTTCCTGGCATCTGGGACTTTCAAGTGACTAAGCCCAGTTTCCCATCCCCCACTTCTACACACCTCTGTTTAATGTCCTGACCCTATGTACTTCTCCCCAGTCTCCTCTCACATCTGATCCTGCTCCCCTTTCACCTCTCCCTTCCAGATCCCTCCCTTCCTCTACCTCATGTGATTATTCTGTAGCCCCTTCTAAGTAGGACTGAAGCACCCACATTTTGGTCTTTCTTCTTCTTGAGCTTCATATATGGTCTGTGCATTGTATTGTGGGTATTCTGAGTTTTTTTCCTAATATCCACTTTTCAGTGATTGCATACCATATGTGTACTTTTGTGACTGGGTTACCTTACTCAGGATGATATTTTCTAGTTGCATCCATTTGCCTGCAAATTGCAGCTTTGTATCTCCTTCCTTCTGTTGCACAAGAGGACTTTGGGGGGGGGGCATTTTGGTTATGGTTGGCTTTTTTATTATTGACACCCCTCTCTTTAAGCATTGGTTTTGGTGTTTGGGGGTGTGGGTGTCTTCCATTGTCAGTTATTTTTTATTTAATTTCGTCACTGTTGGCAAGATTTTAAGTATCTGCTAATTTCCTCAGAGATAAATTTATGTTAGTTACTATTCTTTGTATCTGACAAGAACTCTGTGGGTTTGTCTGGTTAGTTGCTTTTGAGACAGTGTCACTATGTAACCCTGGCCCTGAGACTCATAGAGATCCACCTGCCCCTGCCTCTCAAATGCCATGACAAAAGTCATATGTCACTAGTATTTCTTTAATTATATGTATATGTATATCAGCTATTCTGAGTTTTTTAAACTTAGAAATTTCTATAGGTTTTTTTCGGTTTATTTTTTTTGTTTTTTTTTTAACTGTGTTATTGGGGGATTAGGGCTCATAACAGTCTGTAAGTTCATTTCTAGGGGACTTGATACCATATTGATACCATATTCTTTACTGACTTCAGGACACCAGGCACACAAGTGATACACAGAGACACATGTAAGTAAACACCCATACACATAAAACATGAACTACATATATGTAAAATAAAGCTATTAGCCTTTTTTTTTTTTAAGAAGGAGGCTGTTGACAGGGATGGAGGCATTGGTTATTGAGGAAGTAAAAAAAAAAACCTAATTCTTTTTTAATAACTCATGGATGGACATATGTATTCCATAAGACAATTACTATACTTGAGCCCCACAGTTATTCTTAGAGAACGGATGCGGCAGAGATAACCAGTTTCAGAACCAGTTTCATTTATGTACTAATTCAGTCTTTAGAGGTAGAGGGAAAACTATATTTTTCTAGCATTTAGCATAGGTACTTCTACATTATCTTATCAATAGTTTTGATTTCTGAGTTTTCAATTATTCTTGGTCTAAAGATGCAAATGGGAAATCTGGAGTTAATTCCAAGCTTTAAATTGCATGCCTTTCTACACACCATTATGAAACTTTCTGCCAGCCTACCCCATTACAAATAATTTTTGTTCACACTGTGAAGTGCTTTTTTAAATGAAAATATGAAACTTTTTGGATTAATAAAAGAAAAAATTATGTTGAGATTACTGAAATATATGGTAAGGGGAAAATCATTTACCCATAAAATTATAAAGAACTAAAATGATTTTGTTGTTGAAACTTGAACTTCAGTGCCTGACAAGTACTTGGTTAAATTAGAAAGATATTATATTTGTGTCTATGTGTATAGGAAAACAATATAGACCTATACATGATTTTAGGCATCCACTGGTGGCTCAGAATGTATTGTCAACAGAGAAGGAATGAGAATATAGGCCACTACTTTGTATCTGAGGGATGAGATTAAGGGATATATGAGGTTGCCAGCTTAAAAAAAATAGATATAAATTGGGAAGAGACTCAGTACTGATAGTCAGGGGAAATGAGCTGATATTCGAGTAAGTTTTGCATGCCAGGCATTTTTTCTTAGCTACTATATACATTCTTACACATCCAATGGTTCTTTTTTTATGCATATTTTACAAGAGAAGACATTTGGATATACATATATTAGGTAATTTTTTTCATGCCACAGAAATTAGTAGATAATATTTGAACTAAAGCTGTCTAGCAGGAAGAGAATGAAGATCAGAGAATTGATGTGATTTAATTTTCTATTTTCCAGGCTTGAAAATAGTCACCAAGATCTGCAAAATGCCTTGCTCACTGTTCACTTCGTGGTGTTCAGTTAGAGTAATAAGAGGGATTAAAACACTCTTGGTGCTGGAGGGATTAAGACATTTCTTCTGTCATGTTCTTAGTTGGTGTTCTCTTTGGTTTGTTTGCTTGTTTCAGACAGTATTTCATTATGTAGCAAGGGCTGGCCTCAGAGTCTACATCCTCCTGCCTCAGCCTTCTGAGAACTGGGATTACAGGTGTGCATCTGAACACACCTATTGATTTTTCTTTTTAGTAGAAGATATATGATATCATTCATTACAGTATGAAGAACTAGAACTAGGCCTGGTACACACACATGCCTGTAATTCTACATGAGGCAGGAGACTGAAGTTTGAGACCAGGAAAGATACTTTTTTTAGGGCTCACCAGCATGTGCAGGATACTTAGTATGAGCCTCAGCATCTTAAAATAAAACTAAGAAAAGAAAATAAATATATACTATTAGTGGTGGTTTCTTTTACAAAACCTTTCAAATCATTTTTTATTACATTTTCTCTATCTTTGCTACTCAAATTTTTTTCAATTTATTTGTATACATGTAATAAATTTAAAAAAACTAAAAGAGTTTGAAAACATGAAGCATTTAGGCTTTTAGTCTTGATGTGTGACTTAAATATTAGAAAGAGATAACAAATACACAGTTTATTGTTTTAAAATATTTCATTTAATAACCAATTAATAGCAACTATAATCACTTTGATACCCATACCTTGCATAATCTTAAAATAATAGAATTCCCTGGTACTATTATCGTATTAGATTTTGGTTTTAATCTAAATTTCTACATTTTGCTAAGGAACCTTGATATTAAATAAGGAAAATAATTAAATATTAACTCATGTTTTTTCTTCAGGTTTCACCTTGCTTAAATGTCTTGTCATGGTTGTTGTTTAGCAGTGATCTAGATGTGTTAGCAGACGTGTGCTAGGCCCTTTTTTATCTCTCTGATAGACCCAATGATAAAATTCAAGTAGTCATTGATTCTGGAGTCTGTGGAAAATTGGTGGAACTTTTGGTATAACTATAATTTTTGCTTAGTAGCTGTGTGATTATGTATTAAGTTTAACAATTAAGGTCATGGCCTTAAACATTTCAAAGTCACCATCTTTAGGAAGAATTAAAAAGTTACCAATTCTACCCTTTCTGGAGTAGTTATAATCCTTTAATTTACATCCTGAAATTCAAGAAAAATTTTTTTAAGTTTATCTCTGTATGAATGAACCCTTTTCTTTATGAAGAAGCTTAGTTCAGCAAGTATTTAAAGAATGTCTTTTGGTACCAAAGGTGACATGTGAAAATGTTATTTGAGAGAGAACACAATTCTTGCTTTCCCAGAACCAGTAGTCTAGTTTATTATTCATTACAATGATTATTAACTTATTTACAAAGCCAGGAAATTCATTTAGTGTCTCAATGATGTTTTTCTTACTGGCCAGTTATTATTACCTGTGTTTAAAGTCATAGCTTTTCCATGCAAAGAAATTAAAAGAAAATTATTGTTTAAAAAGAAGTTATAGCTGGAGAGATGGCTTAGGGGTTAAGAGCACTGTCTGCTCACCCAGAGGTCCTGAGTTCAATACCCAGCAACCACATGGTGGCTCATTACCATCTATAATGTGATCTGATGCCCTCTTCTGGCATAAGGTATACATGCAGATAGAACACTCGTACATAAAAAGATGTTACAGTTTCTTTATATTCCAGCCTTCTTTTAAAATTGTCTTCCTTTGTTTTGTGAAAAAGCTGATAGTAGTAAGCAAGGCATGGTAGCTCATGCCTTTAGTTCCAGCACTTGAGAGGCAGGAGCAGGCAGATCTCTTTGAGTTTTAGGCACAGCAAGTTCCAGACCAGCTAGAGCTACATAGCAAGACCCTGTCTCAAAGAACAACAGACCCAAAACAAAAGGGCATTAGTTATGCCCCAGTAAGGCAAGTAGCACAAAGAACGAGTTGTGTTAAAGGGTTGTCATTCCAATAGGAGGACAGTATCAGGGAAAGATAGATAGGTACAGTGGGATGGCCAAGACCCTAGCTTGAGAGTGGTTTCTACCTTAGTGGGCAGACAAGCAACCAGAACAAGGTTTAGAACCAAAAAATCAAGACCTGGTAGTCTGTCTGTCAGATTATCTGTATGTAGGAAAATGTGTACTAAAGCAACTAAATTCTTGTCAGAAAACGTGAAGGGAAAAAGTTTCTAGATTAGAATGAGATCCCTCAGTGCAAACTCATGGCTGTCAAAATAAGGAGCTATTTAAGTATGTGTGTATGTATTGAGTTAAAGTTCTTGGAGCAAAGACCCCTCTAAAAATATGTTGAGTACGTTGAGGACACAATTCTTGGTTTCCAAACATCACTGTTCACTTAAGGAAAGTCGGTGTTTTAGAGAACGGTTGGATTATGGAGGAGCAAAAATGAGGTGAACACAGAAAATAATGATCTTGGTAATAAATTACAGTAATGTATTAAAAT
The DNA here is from genome assembly GCF_978045245.1 of Mus caroli. Taxonomy (NCBI): domain Eukaryota; kingdom Metazoa; phylum Chordata; class Mammalia; order Rodentia; family Muridae; genus Mus; species Mus caroli. The sequence continues at coordinate 32,210,417 of NW_028227264.1, forward strand.
GAATAAATAGCAGGAACCCCAGAGTCCACATTAAAATAGGTGGATGGATCAATAGGTAGATATGGCTGAGATGATAGTATTATAAAATAACTAAAAAAAATACAAATAATTTCTAATTCAGATGATGAGCATACATATATAAGTATTTATACTAGTGGTTAAAGTGTGTGTGGGGGTGCCCTGAGAACATATATTATGTTGACTGAAAAAAGTTATGTTTAGGTATATGTATAGACATGTACATATGGAATAAAAAATTGTGAAAAAAAGAGGCTATGAATTTGAAAGATAGAGGTGATGGGTATATGAGAGAGTTTGGAGGGAATTAAAGGAAGGAAAATGTAATTATAATCTCTAAAATAAAGTAAATAGATTAAAGAATGGGAATTTTACATGGTGTCAAGTATTTCTGTATCAAATACTGAATATAAAGGAGATATTAGGACTTGTGAAGAATAGTATAATCTTAATTAGTGACAGGGTTAAGTACCACAATAATGGGATAAAGCATATACAATATGCCACCCAATAAGATATTTATGATATATTTATGATATAGGATTAGATTTTCGTGTTGTGTGCCGCATGCCTTTAATCCCAGCACTCGGGAGGCAGAGGCAGGCGGATTTTTGAGTTCAAGGCCAGCCTGGTCTACAAAGTGAGTTCCAGGACAGCCAGAGCTACAGAGAAACCCTGTCTTGAACCCCCCCCCCCCCGCCACCACCACCACCAAAAAAAGGAAAAAAATATTATTAGGATGTCAGGTGAAAATTGAGAAGGGGCTCTGAGTGAAGAATATGGAAATTTTCAGTACTGATTTTGCAACTTTATATAAATTCTATCTTACCTCTTATTTTTATTTTTAGGCACAATGACTATAAAGTTGTATCACCTGCATTAAGTGCAGTTGGTAATATTGTAACTGGTGATGATATTCAAACACAGGTGAGTTCAAGATTTATGGCACATTGTTAATATCTTCCATATCATTTGATTGTATATTCATAAAGGCCTTAGTACTATAATTATACAGGTATCTGTGGCAGTAAGTAGTTTTCAACTTCAGTTACTTTATTGGGAATTGCCAAGTCCACTCGGTGTTCTGCTTGCAGGATTCAGAATCTTTTTTTTTTAATTTTGTAATTATATTTATGTACAGAAAACTTAGTGTACATTTAACCCAATTTAGTGACGAGTTCTTTAGCCTTTGCCTTTTCCAGCTTGGCAATGGGAGCCACAGTGGCGACGGATCTTGTCATATCTGTCATAATTGATCCCAATACCTTAGCCAGAGCACCTTGTCTTCCGAGTTAACCTGTGTGAAGGCAACAGTGGTGCATGTCTTCCTGTGGACCAGATGATGCAGTAGGGCACCCCCATCTTTCAACACAGGGCAGGCAAGAAAACCACCATCAGCTGAGCCTTCTTATTCTCCACCAAGATGGTGACTGTATTGACTCCTGCTCAGAGGACAGGTGGTCTCTTAGTTGGGACATCGCCTTTGCCAGCAGCTTTCTTCTCAACATGGGCCAGTAGCCTTTGCTTCTTCTCTTGCTTTGTCTCTGATCTGTACTTGTGGGCAAGCTGAAGCAGCTGAGTAGCTGTTTGACTATCCAGGGCCTGGGTGAACTGGTTAATGGCAGGAGGGACTTTGAGCCGCTTATAGAGGATGGCTCTTTGCCACCCAGGGCCTGGGTGAACTGGCAGGAGGGACTTTGAGCCGCTTATCGAGTATGGCTCTTTGCCACAGCCTGATGTAGCAGGGCCATTTGATGATGCGTGTTAGATCTCTTTTGGGCTGGATGTCCTTGCTGCCCAATGCCAAAGTTCTTGGGTTTTTTCTCAAAGGATTGACCACCTTTTTGGCCTCCTGTTTCTTGACGACAGAGGGGGCTGGGGCCACCTTTTTCCCCTTGGCCTTCTTTCCCGGCTGGTGGAGAGAGCAGGATTCAGATTCTTGTTTTTTGGGGTTTTTTGGTATTTTTTCGAGACAGGGTTTCTCTGTGTAGCTCTGGCTGTCCTGGAACTCACTCTGTAGTCCAGGCTGGCCTCGAACTCAGAAATCTGCCTGCCTCTGCCTCCCAAGTCCTGGGATTAAAGGCGTGCGCCACCACCGCCCGGCAGGATTCAGATTCTTAAGTAAATAAAAGTCATACTGAAATGAAGTAAGGTGCCCAGTTAGGTCACTCGGTAGAGCTTGAAATTCTTAAAGCAGACTAACAGGGAAATACATGTGCTATGAACCGATCAACCAGAAGATGCTGTAAAGGTTTTATAAAAAAAAAAAAAAAAAAAAAAAGATGAATATGATGAGAAGCTGTAGTTTCTGTAAATGAATGGAACTGAACAAGTAGAATAGTATGAAGGTAGATGAGATGATATTTACATGGTCATGAGAGAGGCAGATACTTTGATGTGTGTTTAAGAACTATTAAACTCAACTAGAATAGAAACTGGTTTTTTATAAATAGGTTATAGGGCTTAAAATTCAGATTATGAGATGAAAGATTATTATAGCAAGGAAAAAGTTCCAGAATTGATAGTCAACTGTGTGTAAGAGTGCCTCTTTTGGAGAATGGTAAGATGTTAAGATTGACTCCAGATTTAGGCTAGAATTCTATTTAGATACTCACTAAAGCTGTTACAGAAGTAATCAATAGCAATTAGTAATACCCATTTTTAAGTAGTGCTCTATATTGGGATACACTGTGCTCACCAGATGAATTTTCAGTGTACTGCTACTCCAAACCTTTCACCTTCACTAAGTCAAAATCACTGTGAGTAATTGTGAATAAAAGAACAAAGCAGACACTTTTGACTGGTTGGTTTTTGTTTGAGACAGTAGCTCCAACTGACTTTAAACTCAGAGACTGGGATTAAAGGCACATGCCACACACTTGAATAGATAATACTTCATTATAAAAGTCAAATTGTGAAAATTCTGTACTTGAAAATTTTTTCTAATGTTATAGAAATTTATGTTGAGAATGAATATTCAGTCAGTTTTGAAAATGAAGATGAATCTTCTATCACTAAGTCATTCTTCAAATAGTCTTGTATGTTGAACTTTACATGTAATTTTATGGGTATGACTAGAAATCATTACTGGTTCACATTCTCAAATTTCAATTCTTTTCTACTTGGTAATATTCTTCAAAATACAATCTATGTTGATAATGCTATAGCTAAGTTACTTTAATTTGTATATTTGAAGGACATGTTTCTGGTTCACACTTTGGTGGAAAACAGAGCCATTCACTACACTAGTATTAAGTAAGCTTTGCTAACAGCAAGGTTTAAAAGTTAGCAGTTGCCTAGGTTTTACTTTGAAAGGAATTTATTTCTTGTTTTTCAGATTTATTTCTGTACTTCTAAGTAATTCGTAAGATTTTTGCATTTTTACTAAAATACTTTTTGTTTTCTGTCTTATCTATTTTAGGCCATTTTGAATTGTTCTGCATTTCCCTGCCTTTTACATTTGAGGCCAGAATGAGCTGTATGGAGAGACCCTGTCTGGGCAGGGTGGTTTGCTCAGCTTTAAATGTTAGGAATCATCTTCCTGTTAGCTTTAAATGATTATTAGGATCTGCCAAGTTTCTTCCGTCAGAGAATACTTACATATTTTGGTTAGTTGCATGCTTGCAGCTTATCACTTTAATATTTATGTTTTACTGACATGAGCTTTTAAAAAGAACTTTCTGAAGAATGGAGAGTGTCTGTTAACAAATCCTCCATTGCAAAATCATCTAAATGCTTGGCTGCCTGTGTGTACATTTTTTAGTATTTGCAATTCCGTTATTGCTAATTATGTGAACCTGGAGAAGCTTGACCGATTGTAGAGTAAATAAAAAACTTGCCAGGTATGGTGACTCCAAATCCCAACACTCAGGAGACAGAGGCAGTCAAATATGTGAGTTCAAGCCAGCCTGGGCTACATAGTGAGTTCCAGGCCACCAAGGACTAATGGCAAGACCCTAACTCAAAAAAGAACAACAAAAAATTATGTGCCCAACCCTTTCATGATTGGTAATATAACATTTTATTCTGCTTTTGTGTTACTATAATAAACAACATATATTTAGATAAAATATTAATATAATATTAAATCCTCCCTCCTCCAATTCTCTATTTTAAATTTCTGTGAAGGTATTTGGTAACCTTGGGCTGTATTAAACCACTTTGTGACCTTTTGACTGTCATGGACTGCAGATGGAGAGAGGCTGACTGGGGCTGGTCCACGGCATTGGAGAACAAGAATCTAAGCAAAATGGAGTGGGCATCAATCCATACTGTGCTCTCATTGAAGAAGCATATGGTAAGCAAGTATTCAGAAGTTTGTAACTATAGTTAATTCTTAATTATCTGCCCTAGGTGGCCTTTCCCCAATCTGTACCTCTACCCTTTCCCATTTTATAAGTTGTTTTCATTATTATAAAAGCTAGTCTCTAGTAACATATACTCATAATTCTTAATGAATAAGGTATAAGTGTGAAGTCATTGATTTGTGCAAAAAATAAATTTAAAGAAGTGTCCTAGTCCTTGTGGAGTGAACGGATGCTATTGGTTTGGTATTCTCATATAGTATACCATGCAGCTCTAATTAATAATCTGTTTCTTTTTTGTGTTCTTTCTGTGATAGGCTTGAATAAAATAGTTTCTGCAAAGTCATGAAAACCAGGAAATTTACCAGAAGGCATTTGATCTAATTGAACACTGTTTTGGTGTGAAAGATGATGATCCCAGTATTGCACCTCAGGTGGATGAAAACCAACAACAGTTTGTATTTCAGCAGCAGGAGGCACCAATGGAAGGGTTTCAACTCTAACAGGTGGTGGGTGAAATGACTGACAGAAATGAGTAATTTCTGGTAGCTCTTCAACATGACCAGTACTGGTAGAAAGGGTTTTATACAATACAGGAAAGAGAAGATTAGATGCACTTTTTAAAAACAAATATGAAGCAAACGTTTCCATACAGATGCACTGTTTCTGTATAGATTTTCTGTTTGTTGTTTTGGTTATTTGTTTTTGGTATTTGATAGCTGTATTTGTCTTCAGTTGTTTGGATTTTTGTATCTATTTGTGAATATACATTATGCAAATATTTCATTCAAGCTTGAAAAGGAGAACTTGGTGAATGTTACATAATGATTCTGAACTTTTCAGGTGTTCTTGAAGACTGCATAATAGCAGTACTGTGAATATTGATAATTGCATTTTGTCAATTGAAGGAAAGTAAAATATTGTAACTTGTGAGTTGTTTAAGAGCCCACTGCCCAGGCCCGGGACTGAAAACAAAGCAGAACAGCCCCCAGGCATGCCAGGGCAGGGCTGTTGTTAAGACACTCCTAAGAATATCTTAACTGTGAAGATGAAAAGAATTCAAGGATGCAGGCAAGGCCATCTGGCCGGAACCTCCCCTCTGTCTATTGCCCCTTGGCGCCGGGTAAAAGTCATACATCAACTGGTTGCTATGTGAACAAAGATAAGCCCCCAGCCCACAGGAACAAAGTCCTGTTGCTCTGTAATCCTTCTGTTAATGTTTGAATAAGCCAATAGGGTGTCGCTATGCTGAATTCCACAACCCTAAGCCCCTTACCCCATAAAAACTCCTAGCTTTCGAGCCTCGTGGCTGACATCCATTATCTCCTGTGTGGGATGCATGTCGGACCGGAGCTCCGTAATTAAACGTCCTCATGTAATTACAGTGCACGTCGAATCGGGAATGGGGTGGGGGTTTCCCCACTAGGTCTAACACAATAAGACTTGACAATGCCCAATCTTTACTAAATCTACCTCTGTCTTGAAGCAAATGTAAAAACAAAAAGCTTCAGAAGCATGAAACCATGTAAGAGCTGAGTTAGAGTGTGATAATCTTTATTACTTTAGATTATAAATCACTGTGCTTTAGGTTATAGTTCACAGAAAATTGCAACAGAAAACTATGCTTTATGAGTTAACAGCAAAAAGTCTCTTGAAATATGAAAGTCTAAAGTGTTGTAAGCCGGCCCACGGCCTACATGAACCGGGTACACCTGGGAAGCAGGCTGGGGCTGAAAGAGACTTAGATGGCAAGAAAGGAATATGAAGCCAAGACAAACGTGCTGATCAAGGCCCGAGAGTTTGCTAATAGAGTGTGCTTATAAGGGGGAAGGCCCATCCCCCGTGCCAGCCCATTCTTGGTGCCTGGAGCCAGCCTGTAGGCAATCTACAGGGTGTGTCTTCAGAACGTCTCAAGGACCTTTCAGCAGGAAGCAGAGTCTTGGAGAAGAGCAAATAGAGCCATCAAGGTCAGAAGGCTCTACCCTAGGTAATCTCCTTCTTAGTGTCAGCAAGGTCAAAGTCTGGATCAGCCTGCTTCAAGGCTGAGGGAGGCTACACTAAAGGTTTCGATAGGAAATTTACATTTATTTACATTTGTGTGTTATTCTGTAGCTATGTATGATAAAGCACCATAGTCCAGTTACTTACAGAAGGAGGGGACATACTTCCAGAGGGATCAGAGTTGTCAACATCACTATTTTGAAGCCTCAGAGTTCATCACCAGTGACACAATTCCTTCAGCGAGGCCTCACCTCCTCTGCCTCTCGAACAACTACCAACTTGGGAGCAGGCATTTAAACGTCAAAATTGGGGGGGGGGGTGAAATCTCATTTAAACCACCTCAGTAGTGTGTATCTTACAAAGACTATTTAAAATGGAGAAATTGTTCAGCAAAGTTAGCAACTCCCATGCTTTTTAGACATTTGCACGCTTTTCTCCAGACTGACCTTACTAATTTTACTCCCATCTGTAGCGTGTCAGAGATCTTTTCTGCAAATCCTCACCAACACTTGCTGTTTTGTTGTTGTTGTTGTTTTGTGGGGTTTTTTTTTCTGCTTAGTAAGGGCCACTCTAGTGAAGGAGACAGTATCTCATTTTGTTTTGATCTATGCCTCTCTGATGGCTAAAGAAGGTGAACCCTGCAGTCCATATTCCAAAGCAAAGAAATCAATATAGCAAAGAGCTAACTGCACCCAGTTTCCACAGCACTGATTTCCTAACAGCCAAGATGGAATCAACCCGTGTGCTTTGTTCTTGAGATGATTAACAGCCTACAATTAAGTTATGGGGAAAAAAGTCTTTTTTGGTTTTTTTTTTTTTCTTACAAGCTTGTTTAAACTTTGTAAACAGCCTTTTTTTTTATTTTTTACATTCATCTATGTTGATGCAATATAGGTTAAAAAAGAATAGATAAGCTGTCTTGGAAATTAACTTACAACATTAAAGGTTCTTTACATTCTTAATTAGTTATAATGCTAGATATCAAAATTTAAGCCAGCTGAGACTGGAATTTTATTTCTTGTCCTTTCTATATTTTTATTTGAATCATCATCATCATCATCAATCATTATTTGGGGGATTTGAGACAGGGTTTTTATTTGTCAGTTTGGCTATCCTGGAACTCACTCTTTTGACCAGGCTGGCTTTGAACTCACAGAGCTCCACAGTCCCTGCTTTCCTAGTGCTGGGATTAAAGGTGTTCTTCACCACTGCCTGGCATAAAATATTAAATTTTAACAAGCAGAATTTATGCTATAAAATTTTCTTAGACTGATTCATATTCTCAGCAGTTTTGAGTCTATAAATGTCAGAGTGAAATTTGCTTAAAATAATTAGAAAATACTTTTAAGTTGAATAACCATGGAAAGATTTCAAAAGGCCCCTTTTTATTTTTTAATGATTGCTCAAAGAATTGAAAGAAAGAAAACTAAATTCAAGACTTCAAAGCCCTAGCCAGAAAGTTTATTCAAGGTCCATGACTCATGCGGCTTGCTAGTTAGGAGGGCTTTTTGGGCTTAGAGCAAAGAACAAAGGCTGTAAAGTCATCCCGGGAACCAACTAGCCATAAAGATAGGGAAGACATACAAGAATGTCTGGACTGGCCCAGAGCCTCCCTATCTCCTGCCCTTCTGACCTAAGTTAAATGTTAACCAGATGCTCTGCTGTTACCTCCATCTGCATGTACAGTCTGCTGATGTTTAAATGAACCAATCATGTGAAACCGCGCCAATTCCTCCCCCCAGCCCCAGACCCTTTTCTATAAAAACTCCTAGCTTTCAAGCCTCATGGTCGAATCCACTGTCTCCTGAGTGAGATATGATTCGACCCGGAGCTCCGCCATTAAACTACCTCGTGTATTTACATCAAGACGGTCTTTTCGTGATTTTTTGGTTGCATGCCGATTCAGGAATTGAGTAGGGGTTTCCCCAATAGGTTCTTTCAGAATAAGGAAATGTTTCAGCATGAATACCTGGGTGTGCATTTTTGCAGCATGTGTTTTCCCTTTTCCATTTACTTGAGGCCATTTATGATGAGAACAACCATGCTGAAGCTGCCTAGCTTCCCAGGACCAGGAAACCATGTCATTCTCCTGTACCCTAAAAGTCATACCAGGACTCTTTCCTTGTATTGAACAGTGAGGAGACCCCTCTTTGTTTCTTTTCTCTCCAGCCACACCACTGGTATAGTAATTGAGGATGCAGTCTATCATGGGCATAAGGCCTGATGTTTGTTGCTGAAATGGTCATATGTGTCACCATGAAGTCAAGAGTGACAAAGGCTTGGGATCAGCTTTTTTATTCAGCCCACAAAACTCCACCACCACCAGTTTATAGTGGCTCTTCCCTCCTCAGTTAACCTACTCTAGTAATAACCTCACAGACATGCTTAGCAATGTCTCTTCAGCAATTCTGTATCCTGCCAACTTCCTATTAACCATCACAGTACTCATGAGCTCTCCAGGAACCCATAGCTGCAAGACTAGGAATTGTCCAATAAACTCATAGGTTCTCAATTCAACTTGTGCACTCTATAATTCCAGCTACCCACTGTCTAGTCGAACATCTGACCTGTAGGGGAGTAAACTCCCTATGTTAGTGTTAGTTGGAAGAACTGTGTAGCTCTATGGCTGCCTTACTCCGGGCACCAGCAAAGCAGTTTAGAAAACACATCCCAGCCCAGGCTGCAAGTCTCCGGACGAAACTCAGGCAAGGACCCATCTTCACCCTTACTGTACAAGGGATGGGATCTCTATAGATCTGAAACGCCTGGTACACAGCAGAATTTTCTTGTAGAATTTCAAAGACTTGTACTGGGCAAGGATCCTGTGAACTTTACAGCGAAAGCAACAGGCAGATCAAGAAGCACATTGCATCCACAAGTTGGATTCCTCCATAGCCCACTCCCTCCCAGCCCTACCCTACTCTGACCTGGGATTCTGGCCACTGGAGCTACAGGGCTGGCACATGGCCTGGGGACCCCATCCCGGCCAGCGGGTGATGATTTGAGGAGCGCAGTGGATGGTGAACCCTAAGCCTAGGTGCAGGATGCTGCCAGGGACCCAGAACATCTTACACACTCGCTGGAGCCCACAACTACCCACTGGAGAGCTCGGGCCTCCTCCTTGTCCTGGATACTGAGCTACATGCGTGCGCATTGTCTACACCCTGTTTCCACCCTAGGGGGACACAGGACGATCCTCCTGTGGGCAGGCTGGGTCCCAGGGAAAATTTCGGGGCGAAGACCCACCAATCCTTGAAGCAGCTCACCGAATCATTTAAAAACATTTCTTGGTATTAAGAAGATACGGTTCTTATCAGGATTTGAGCTTTGGCCCCATTAGAGAATAAAGTCAAACTTTTACTGTCTTTTGAATGCAGAAAATGTAACTCTTTACCAAGCAAGGCCAGGAACTCTATAAACAAACTAAAGATTCCCGTGAGGAAGCTCTGTGAAACCAGCTCTACTCTTTCACTCTGTAATTTATTGCCTTTCTAGGAAAAACAAAAACAAAAAAAACCAAAAAAACCAAAAAACCCAAAACCTCAGTTCCTACAACTGTTTTTCTCTACTTTTCATTTCTTAGTCCAATACTTGAATAGGGTGGGGAGCAATTGCGGAGGTCAGAGGTTAACTCCCAGAGTTGATTCTCACTTTCTACCCTGTGGCTTCAGGGGAATGAACCTAGGTCCTCAGGCTTGGCAGCAACGGCCTTTAGCAATTGAGCCATATTACAGGCTCATAAAGTGTGCCAGTCTCCTGTTTCTTTCTACCCTCTCTCTGCTGCTGAAAGGAGGAAAAAACTGTTCTTACCACTAAACAAGACTAAAAGTTCAGAAAGAAAGGATTTAGACAACAGCCCTCTACCTTGAAGAAGTCCTCACTGGACTCATGAAGTGGATTTGCTCTCAGGCACACAGAATCACCTGTACCTCTTTCTGCTTCCTGTCTTTCAGCTTCCTTCCACAGCTCAGACCTGCCACTGGTTCTCCATCTTGTTGTCCTTCTAACTAGGCTGATACCCTGAGAGAAGGCCTTCTCTGCAATCTCTGGTTCCTCTTAAACCAAGGAGCTCACACGGCTAGTTCTCTAACCATCTGTGGAATAGTGACTGTGGCCAGAACATAGCTTAAGCATTCATGCCTGGCTTTGAAGCTAAACTGTGTAATGTAAGACTTGCACAATCATGGACTCATCTTCATCTCATTTGTAAAAAGACACCATATTTGCCTTTTGTTCATTTAATCCTCAGGCTACTCTAGCCCTTCCTTGAATGGGCAAGATATTTCTCAGAGCTAGGATAGAGCAGTGATGTTAGGTGGAGAGCAGCAGGGTTTAAAAAAAATACAGTAAGCTAATGTAGGATTTGGGTCGCAGGCTAGGGGCATTGGGAATGCTGAGGTCTTACTCTCTAAATCATACTTTAGAAAATGTGGGGGCCTAAACTCAGCAGACAGTCCCACAATCTCCAGATGACTCTCCACCCCAAAGGCGTCCTAGCAACCCCAGGATCTTAGGACCACTGGTGAGTGGAGCACAACATCTGTTCCAACAGAACCCGGGGTGCCTGGGGACAACTGGAACACAGACACAGTAACCCTGCCTGATCAAGTGGCTCGGGTTCCTTCCAGTATGTACTGGTCTACTTTGGTTTAGAACTCAGTGGACAGCCCCACGGTCCACAGAGGGGATACCAATTCCAGGCACTCTAATACATCCAGGATCTTAGGATCCCAGGAGCTTGGTCACACCAGGATCTCAGAGGAAGCTTGGCTTCCAAGAACTCTGACACACTCAGAATCACAGCATCACATGATCCCAGAATCACAGGATCACAAAGAAAGCTGGTCTCTGAGACGTTCTGACTCAACTGGGATTACAGGAAGGACAGGCTCCAATCAGATATATCAAAGGCAGGGAGCACTTGAGATAATCAGATGGTGGGAGACAAGCATAAGAACAGAAGCACGAGAAACCAAGGTTACTTGGCATCATCAGAACCCAACTCTCCCACCATAGCAAGTCTTGGATACACCATCACACCAGAAAAGCAAGGTATGAATCTGAAGTCACTTCTCATGATGATTGAGGACTATAAGAAGGACATAAATAACCCCCTAAAAGAAATACAGGAGAACACATCAAATTGGTCAAAGAATTGAACAAAACCACCCAGGATCCAAAAATGGAAGTAGAAACAATAAAGATAATCACAAAAGGAGACAACTCTGGAAAGAGAAAACCTAGGAAAGAAGTCAGGAGCCATAGATGCAAGTACAACAAGCAAAATTCAAGAGATAGAAGAGAATATCTCAGGTGCAGAAGATACCATAGAAAACATTGACACAACAGTGAAAGAAAACAGAAAAAGCAAACAGCTTCTAACCCCCAAAATCCAGGAACTCCAGGACACAATGAGAAGACCAAGTCTAAGGATAATAGGTATAAAAGAGAGTGAAGATTCCCAACTTAAAGGGCCAGTAAATATCTTCAACAAAATTAAAGAAGAAAACTTCCCCAACCTAAAGAAAGAAATGCCCACGAACATACAAGAAGCCTACAGAACTCCAAATAGATTGGACCAGAAATGAAATTCCTCCTGCCACATAATAATCAAAACACCAAAGGCACAAAACTATGGAAGAATATTAAAAGCAGTAAGGGAATTCATCTGGAATAACAAAAAACCTAGGATAGCAAAAACTATTCTCGTCAATAAAAGAACTTTTGGGGGAATTACCATGCCTGACCTCATGCTGTACTACAGAGCAATTGTGATAGAAAACTGTGTGGTACTGGTACAGCGACAGACAGGCAGCTCAATGGAATAGAATTGAAGACCCAGAAACCTATGGTCACTTGATCTTTGACAAAGGAGCTAAAACCATCCAGTGTAAAAAAGACAGCATTTTCAACAAATGGTGTTGGTACAACTAGCAGTTATCATGTTGAAGAATGTAAATTGATCCATTCTTATCTCTTTGCACAAAGTTAAAGTCTAAGTGGATCAAGGAACTCCACATAAAACTATATACACTAAAACTTTTAGAGGAGAAAGTGGGGAAAGCCTGGAAGATACAGGCACAGGGGAAAAATTCCTGAACAGAACAGCAATGGCTTGTGCTGTAAGATCAAGAATTGACAAATGGGACCTCATAAAATTGCAAAGCTTCTGTAAGGCAAAAGATATGTCAATAAGACAAAAAGGCCACCAACCGATTGAGAAAGGATCTTACCAATCCTAAATCTGATAGGGCACTAATATCCAATATATACAAAGAACTCAAAAAGCTAGACTCCAGAAAAAAATCAAATAACCCCATTAAAAATGGGGTAGAGAGTTAAACAAAGAATTCTCAACTGAGGAATACCGAGTAGCTGAGAAGCACCTAAAAATGTTCAACATCCTTAATCATTGGGGAAATGCAAATCAAAACAACCCTGAGATTCCACCTCACACCAGTCAGAATGGCTAAGATAAAAAATTAGGGTGACAGCAGATGCTGGCAAGAATGTGGAGAAAGAGGAACACTCCTCCATTGCTGGTGGGAATGCAAGCTTGTGCAACTACTCTGGAAGTCATTCTAGCGGTTCCTCAGAAAATTGGACATAGTACTACCAGAAGATCCAGCAATACCTCTTCTGGGCATATACCCAGAAGATGTTCCAACTGGTAATAAGCACACATGCTCCACTATGTTCATAGCAGCCTTATTTATAATAACCAGGAGCTGTAAATAACCCAGATTTCCCTCAACAGAAGAATGGATACAGAAAATGTGGTACATTTATACAATGTAGTACTACTCAGCTATTAAAAACAATGAATTTATGAAATTCTTAGACAAATGATTGGATCTTGAAGATATCATCCTAAATGAGGTAACCCAATCACAAAAGAATACACATGATATGCACTCAATGATAAGTGGATATTAGTCCAGAAGCTCAGAATACTCAAGATACAATTTGCAAAACACATGAAACTCAAGAAGAAGGAGGACCAAAGTGTGGATACTTCAGTCGTTCTTAGAAGAGGGAACAAAATACCAACTGAAGGAGTTACAAAGTTCAGAGCACAGAACGAAGGCATGACCATCCAGAAACCACTCCACCTGAGGATCCATCCCATAAACAACCACCAAATAGAAGACACTATTGCAGATGCTAACAATTGCTTGCTGATAGGAGACTGATATAGCTGTTTCCTGAGTGGCTATGCCAGTGCCTGACTAATACAGAAGTGGATGCTCACAGTCATCCATTAGATGGAGCACAGGGAACCCAATGAAGGAGGTAGAGAAAGTACCCAAGGAGCTGAAGGGGTTTGCAGGCTCCTAGGAGGAACAATAATTTGAACTAACCAGTAACCCTAGAACTTCCTGGGACTAAACCACCATGCAACGAAAACACACGGAGAGACTCCTGGCTCTGTCTATGTAGCTGAGGACGGCCTAGTCGGTCATCAATCGGAGGAGAGGCCCTTGGTCCTGTGAAGGTTCTATGCCCCAGTATAGGGAAATGCCTGGGCCAGGAAGCAGTAATGGGTGGGTTGGGAAGCAGGGGTAGGGAGGAGAGGATCGGGGATTTTCGGAGGGTTAAGTAGGAAATTGGATAACATTTGAAATGTAAATAAAGAAAATACCTAATAAAAATATTCATCAGTAAATTAATAAATAAATATAAATCTTTATGCTTATATAGTATTTATAATAAGCATGTATATTTAGACAATAAAGATTTTTAAATAAATATAAGATCTGATAAATAAAATTTGTTTCCATTACCCGGATAATAGGTAAAAGGTAATTGATTATTTACCTTAAAGAATGTGTCCACAATGGCAAATATCTAATAAATCTCATGTTATTAGATATGTTTCTTTTCATTCCCATGTCTGTATATGCAACACAATCATTCAACCATCAAGGTAAAACAAAAATGTAGAAATTTTGTGCCCAATGCTAAAAACATGTTTTGGTAATTTTTGTTCATTTATTCCATAGATCTCTTGGAAAATCACCAAAACCTCAAATAACTAACATCTTTAAGTTACATGAAACAATTTGAATGAGGCAAATTAATGGAAATTAGTTCATATATTCTTCTTGTCTAATGAAATCTGGTTTTATATGTAAGGTATATATTTTTTATATTTTTATTAATTCTTGAGAATTTCAAACAATATACTTTTCAGTTATTCCTATATCCTCCTAACTCCTCTCAGGTCCGTTACCATCTCCTTTTGATCCCAATTTCATGCCCTGTTTTTGTTTGCTTTTGTTTGATAGCTCATAGACTCCAATATGTGTTGTCCAAATACTCCTGGGTTTGGGGTCATTCAAATGCCCCCCTTACAAGGAGCCACACCTTTAAAATGAATATTACCTACCCCTACACACACACACACACCCCAAACGCCATTGACTGTCCATAACTCCTCAGCCTCAGTTGGTGAGATAGATCCCTCTGTCGTAGAAAGCTGACTGTCTTGCTCTTGTGCATGCAACCACAGCTGCTGTGAATTCATGAGTGTAATAGTCCTGTCATGTCCAAAAAACATCATTTCCTCCGGGCCTCTCCAACCTCTGGCTTAGTCTCTCTGCCTCCACTTCCACAATGTGTTGTGTACGGCCAGCGGCTCACATGTATGGGTTCTAGTCTGGAAAGGCATCTTCGAAACCTGGAAGAGAAGAGGGAGGGGGCTAGGCAACATGAGAGAAAGATGTAGCTAAGACAGTCATTCTGATCAAAGCTCAATTTTACTATTCCGACAGGCAGTTATGAAGGAGGGGAAGGGGCCAGATTCCCGCCAAATAATCCTGGGGTCCAGTAGTAGGGTGACCATGTGTATGGCTCCAGCAGTGGGCGTGGCAGAACGATTGAGCAGCAAGCTCCACCCTGATGTAAACAGTGAAACCTAAGCAGGCAGGTTTCAGGCTGGGGAGGGGAGGCTACAACAATGGTCCTTGAGTCTTTATTGCTATAAATATGGATATCCTACTAGTGGGTAAGCACTCAACCGACACCAAAGTCTCTGCCCTTTCAGCAGTTTGCGGTTTTTGTATTTAAAAAAAGAAACTCCTCTGGGGAGTTCTGAGTGTTGCATTGGTCTGTGGGTAAATGAGTTTCATTTTCTTTTGTATATTATAATGTGACTATACAATACTTTGATCTAAGTGACTACATGCTTCTGTTCACAGGAGCTACCACTCTTATCAAACATGTGTCTAAGAAAACAGCCTCCATCATATCTCCCCACTTGCAATGAAGATAAAATGGAGGGAAGAAATCCTTAAGACAAAACTTGTACCAGTTACCATAATAAGTACTCATACTTCTAATGTATTTTTTCATGTGTGTGTGTGTGTGTGTGTGTGTAAGGGGTTTGGGAAGATGTGGAGTTCAGAGGAAAACTTGCAGCAGTCTCTCTCCACCATGTGGCCAGACAATTCCACCCAGGTCATCATTGGTTTTTGCTGCTCAGAGATGCCATTTGCATAACAGTGCTAAGGCTAGAATGAATGAATGCTTTCACCACTAGGTGGCACTCGTGAACACTGCACTTTCAAGACAATTTACTCCATGTGGTTGCTAGGTGGCGATAGTGTCTTTGCATGACCAAAATATTGTATATACACATTACACATATTACACACATTACAAATATATACACATTATACACCTATTATACAATATATAAAGAATATACCCTAGGTTTAGAAAAGGGTCTCTATTATGAGAAAATATTGATTTAAGAATGTAATTCACCATATCCTATCTAAAAGTGAAATCAAAATATATCTCAGTGTTGTTAAACAGACATCTTTATTTTCATCATAAAAAACCAATAAAGAAAACCACATAGCATAGCTCCAATAGAAACACTGCTGTCTCTTTGATAGCTACCAATATCCTTGAAGTTTGAGAACCTGTTGTGCCTTCTGTGTTAACAGGGATCTTCTTTCTCCTCTTATCTCTGATGTTGACTTGCTAGCTAATGTCAACAACAATCCAGTTCACCTCTAAGAGAACACAAGAGTTTACTGTAAGCCAAATATGAGTTATTGTGTCTCAAGAACACAGATACAGGTTACCCCAAATGACATTTCATCACAGAAGCAGTTACATGAATTTTTTTATAGTTACAGAACAAAAGAAAGTCACAAATTAAGACATTCACAAAATAGTGAGAACACCAGGTAAATGGGTTTCAGCAAAGCAGGGAGATATTATGTTAGAAAAGGTTTAGATCTTATCTGGTGGCAAGTTACTGGTCTGTCGACATAATACATTCCCAAAGTTGCCCCGGTGGGGGACAAGATGAGAATTCAGATCTAGACAGGGTTGACAAATGGCTACTACACTAAAATGATGAAGAGAAGTTTGGCTGTGGATCTGCAACTTTCCAACTCTCCACAATCACCAAGTTCTCATCAGGCAATTGGTCTTTTGGTACCTTTAACATAGGTATGGTTTTTGTTTTTGAAATCAGCTCATTCTAATTTGTGCCCTAAAAACCACTCCTAGAGCTGAGTCTAACTTAAATCTTAAGCTTCAGTTGTTTTACTGCATTTAATTTTCCCATAACTGGTCAAGACAGAAGCCCCATGATTCCCACCATGGAGCAAGGAGTTATTTTCTGTCCAATCATCTTTTGAGTTTCTCACTCCATCATAAAAACAATACAAAAAACTCAATGGTTGTCTAGTGTTTTAACAGTGACCTCAGATTAACATCAACACAAGTTCAGTACCAACAGGGCTATATTCTCCCCTCTGAATAAATACTTCTTCCTATATTCCACAAAATCAAAGGCCTCCAAAGGAAGCTTAGAATGGGCATGTCAGCAGAGGCAGGACTCTGATCTGTGTTGTCTTTTTGATCATTGTTGATCTTTTCTAAGATCATTCTCCCTGGACAGTCACACAGGTGTCTCATACATGACAGTGACAAGTACAACAGGTAGCCATGGAGCTTGCCTGTGCTCTCATTCACCATGCTCAGTGGCCTCCTGATTCCTGCCATAATCTCCAGTAGATGCCACAGGCCCTAGAACTCTCTATTATGGGAAAACAGTTCTCAGCCATAGTGTATACTCAATTCCTTTATTGGATATTTCCCTTTTATAATACCATTTAAATTGGGGTTGAATTTACACACGACAATATTCATGAGTTCTGACCCACAGATTTTGTAAAATATGTATTTCTATCAACCCACCTTTCCAAACAATTTCCTCTACCTCATAGGTAATATGTAAATGGCATCGTTTTGCTTTCCATAATATTGTTGGGATTCATCTATTTCTTTTTGTTTTTTTTTTTTTTTTTTTTTTTTTTTTTTTTTTTTTTGAGACAGGGTTTCTATGTGTAGCCCTGGCTATCCTGGAACTCACTTTGTAGACCAGGCTGGCCTCGAACTCAGAAATCCACCTGCCTTTGCCTCCCGAGTGCTGGGATTAAAGGCGTGCGCCACCACTGCCCGGCTGAATGCATCTATTTCTAATGTGACCTAGAGGGTTCTATTTCCTTCCTGGATAGTATTCTACCTCATGAGAACACCATAAATTTCTTGTTCACTCACCTGATGATGACATTTAGGTTGTTTCCAGTTTGGACTTTTCTGAAGAAAAGTTGCTGGGAATAGTGTTGAGCAGAATTGAGTTTGGGATTTCTAAGTCTCTTGCAAAAATACTAAATAGGCTGGGAGTTTTAAAGGCACATGCCTTGAATCCCAGCACTCGGGAGGCAGAGGCAGGTGGATTTCTGAGTTCGAGACCAGCCTGGTCTACAGAGTAAGTTCCAGGACAGCCAGGGCTATACAGAGAAACCCTGTCTCAGAAAAAAAACAAACACCCCCCCCCAAAAAAAAAAAAACTCACATAAATTGGTTGACTTGTAGAGTAGAGGAATAGTGCCTAGTTCTCATTAGACTGTTACACACCAGTGTCACTGGGCAATTTTAGCTGTTTCACACTCCTTTTGTTTTTTCTTCCCGTTTCACACTCTAACCAACACCAAGTTAACAGTATCCTCGATTACTACAACTGCAATATAAGCTTCCTTACATGTAAACAAACATTCTACACTCAGCTATATATTTGCAGCAAGGAATACCCAGTACATAAGAAACCTGCACAAGATTTCAGACTCTTATCAGCGCTGTCACACCAAGAGGACATCAGAAGAGTGTGTGTTACCGGTACTGTCCTGATTCACTCACCCTAGCACAGCATGGTCAGTGAGAAGTCATGGAGCATATGAGCTGAGAACCCAACAAGCTTTCCTGTTGGTTCTACCATCATTTGCTATTGAGTCAACATGGTGTTTTTTCTTGTTTTTTTTACTTTTCCTTAAAAATTTAATATCACACTTAATTAGTGATGTGCCAAAAACAAGAGTTGTTCTTGAAAAAACATAGTTACGCAAAACCCAACAGCTATAAATAATAATCCAAACAAAACAGCAGGCTAGTCAGATGTAGTAGCACACAGCTATTCTCCCTCACTCAGAGACCCGAGGCTGGGGAATTTCAAGTACCAAACTATCCTGGATACTAAGGTTCCCATAAAAAACAAACAACTAGTACCAGTGGAATTGCCTGAGCCTTGCTCTTTAAAAATAGCTCATTTAGTGTTGGGCATACAGTCCAAAGGTGCAGCACTAGCCCTGCATGTAGGAAGCCCATGGTTCAATTGATAGAACCATTTTTAAAATGCCCTAATTCAATTTCCACGTCCACTAACACCATTCCTTCCCAGAACTCTTATAACTCGCTTTCTGTAACTCATAGCACACTACCTGCCCTATCTGTTCTTAACCAGAAAAGAATTATATGCTAAGGAATTATATCGGAAAGAAGAAGATGAACTTCGAGACTTTTTTTAGTAGCATTTTACAGAAACTGTAACAAGTACCAAGTAAGAATTGGTTGGTGTACCTTTTAGGAGTCATATTTCCAGTTCAGCTGCAGTGAGTAGATGTGCTATAACTACTAGAATGCACAATGAACGTAAGAGAGGAAAACATATGTCCATTATACATACAAAATCAATACCCAGTAGGTAACTTGCCTGAAAAAGATTTTAATAGAGCTTCTACTTAACCTTGGGCAAACACTTCTTACTGACCTGATTTTATTTAATTCTAAAAGTAAAGCTGTAATGTTTTTCACAGTAGTGACAGAATCAAACACACACACACATTTTTACAACCCAAGATTAAGTAGTAACTGTAAACCCTAATATTATCAGGATTTGTGGTTAGTTGTTCTAGTTGATTATTCAAGGACAGTGTTCATGCTGAATTCTTGCGCCTCATAATGGTAACTCAGAAACCTGTTATCACTCCTGTCTTTCTTAGCAATATGAGTTCAGACTAAGCTACGGCAGAATCCTTATGAGTTAGAATTCTGCAGATCTGCTGGGATCATGAGTGTTAGCAGGTCTTACCACTGTATTCAAGTAAACAATAATAAACTTCACACATTTGTTTCACCTTAGCATCTATATTTTCTGCTGACGTGAAGATTTTCTCCTGCTCCTTTCTTTGCAGCAGATTTAGGCAGGCTCTGTTCCTTCCGACTCAGTCGACAAATGCTTTAGTTCTTGCTGCGGTAACATGAGACTGCCCAACTCTTATTCTTACCTTTTCTAATCCTAGAATTGACTTGGTTGGCCTTGGTGAAGAAGGTACCTCCCTAGGTCTTGTAGCTCCAGGTCCTCTTTGTCCATTAGCCACTGGACCCCCATATCATCACAGGAGTTACTACTGAATTAAAAGCCAGGTAAGAGTAAATAAATGTTGATTAAACCAGTGCTATAAATTAATACAAGTTGAAGCCACCATTAATCAGAGTAACGGTATTAGGGATGACCACAACAGTAGTAGTTGTAGATGACGAATTCCATGACAGCCATGGAGGCAGAAACATTTGACACTGCAGTAAGCATCAAGGTCCCTGACCTACCAGTGATGACAACAGTTGAAGATGCTAGAACCAATCTTAGCTACAGACAGAAGATGACAAAGTTAGCATGCAGACCTCTGAGACTACACAGCACTGAAAGGAGCAGATCCAAACCCTGACCTACTCCGTCAAGGGAGAAGTGAAGTCCTAGCTGAAGAGTGCTAGACCCCAGCAGCCTGTTTTAGGTCAGAGTTAGGTGTTTTAGGTTGGGTTTCCCCAGGAAGCAGACTGGGGAATATTTTAGGGAGCAAACAACTATGAGAGTAAAGGAAGCAGCAGGTCGCAGCTATCAATATAGTACTCAGGACATCCCTAGTCTTCTCTTCAGAATTCAAAATCAAGGCGCTGCTGCTCCAGACAGGGATGAGGGCAAGAGTGGTGGAAGGAAGAGTGCACCTCACTCTGCTCAGCAATCATTTAGTGTTAGCCTGGTTTATGTTTGCTTTTGATGAAATAATGACAAATAGGAGATGGTGTGCGCTTACTTCTTATGGTAATGTATAAGAATAATTTATAGATAGAAGCCCAGGAAAGTTTTCATTACAAAGTACTGATCTTAGAGCAGCTGACCATATTTTTTGAATTCTGTAAATATGTGTAAATATGGTGGAAAATGCAGGGCCTACAATGGTCACAATACGGTATTAGACTCCATGGAGCTGGAGTTACAGGTGAGCTGCTTTAAGTAGATGCTGGAAACAGAACTTAGGTCCTCTGGAAGAGCAAACAAGAGTTCTTGACCATTGAGCCTTCTTTACAGTGGCTTTCAGCTTTATTTTTTGAAAAATGAATTACTCATCATCTTCCCCTTATAGGCCAGGAAACTAAGAATCAGACATTTAGTAACTTCACACTCCATGGCAGTTATTCCAATAATAGATGCTGTTAGTCCAATTCTCCACCATTTGAAATAACCATATATTTTTTAAAAAAAATGTTTGTATAGCCAGGCGCTAGTAGCGCATACCTTTAATCCCACCACTCAGGAGGCAGAGGAACATAGATCTCTGTGAGTTGAAGGCTAGCCTGGTCTACAGACCAAGTTTCAGGACAGCCAGGGCTACAAAGAGAAACCCTATCTCCAAAAAACAAAACAACACAAAACAAAACAAATTGCATTTGTATAGTATGTATACATATATGCATGTTCACCAGGCACATGCATACCTCAACACATGTGTGGGAGTCAGAAGATAACGGTAGATCCTAGCCATCACCTTCTACACTAAGATAGTCTCTTGTTCTGTACTACATACACAAAGCTAGGTGGACCACTGACTTCAGGGATTCTCCTACCTCTAACTTCCATGTCTCTAGAGGAACACAGGGGTTATATTATATACATGTACTACTATGTCTGGCTTTACCAGAGTCCTAGGGATACAACTCAGGCTTCATGATTGTGAGACAAGGTCTTTCACTCACTGTGATATCTTCCCAGTCTTGACAACTGAATCACGCATATTTATGTGAAAAAAATGTATCAGACATCACTGGTGAGTAAAAATATTAAGAAACAAGTCTTCACTATCTTGTTTTTCCTTTATGCTTAGTTTCCAAAGCCCGGTTCAAAGTGTACAGGTTCTTAATCAATCAAGTACCAACGGTAGAAAGATAAAAGCCCCAACTTTACTATAAAAAAATAAGTTTGGAGATTTGCAATCAACAGAACTCCATAATACCAGTTGATAATAGCAAGTAACTTTGACTGAAAGGCAAAAACTATCAAGTAATCACTGATCCCTTCCCATTTTCCAGCCACTGATGCTGCTGTGACTGGTAAGTCTAGATAGTTTCTGTTTGCTGGCCTAATACTAAGCAGTTTTGAAGCTCATCTTTTTCAATATTTTATCCTTCACCTTTTTACCACCTGAGACAGGATTTCTCTGTGTAGCTCTGGCTATCCTGAAACTTGCTCTGTAGACCAGGCTGGCCTCTAACAGAGATCCACCTGTCTCTGCCTCTGGAGGGCTGGGATTAAAGTGCCAACACTGTTCAGCTTAATCCTTGATCTTTTTTTAAGGTAAAAAGAAAAAAAAAGACCTATAAAATTCAAGGCTGTTCTGCGTGTAGTGAATGTCACTGTGCACTGTGTGCTCTGAAAGTCAATGTGTCAGATGCTCTCACAAAGGCTCTCCAAGGAGAATGCTCTCCATCTTGCGCAAGGAAACAACATCAAGAACAGTAACACAAAGAAATGCCCAATAACACCCATCCCCCCAGTTATGCCTAACTTCTCCTGACTTTGTAAGGCCATGCTTTTCCATTAGTATTTGTCAGTCTGTCTCTCTTATTCCCTCAACCTTTTTTCCTACCTACTGCATCCTACCTTCTTCTTTGGTTCTGTATTCCTGAACTATTTACCCTGATCACACACTTATGGGAAAGAACACAATGTAATGTTATGATTCAGGACCATCGATAGTGCCACTGAGTTGGCCTGTTCGGGGACCAACTGAAAATTTGATATATTATTAACCGCATTTGTTGTGGTGGCTAAGACTAGCTAAGGTTCTAGTCACAACAGTAAAACTGTAGGCTGAGCTGCACTATTTCTCTTCATGGGAGAAGGAAAAAACATTTAACACTGCCACAAAGCACAAAGCAGCTGTCCAGTGTTACCGGCTTACTAAATGGAAGTTTTAAGTGATTGTCCCCAGCAAGCAACGGGAACACAAATCTGTGTGGTTTAAACTGCACATCTACAATGTCGATGCAATTATCTAGGTTGGGTCAAGGATAAGAATTGGGTGGCAACTTAGTTATTCTCACTAGAGAATGCAAAATTAGTTCTAGATATAAAATGAAAATCAGCATAGGTCATTTTTCTTTGTTGATATAAATAAAAAAATCCTTTTGAATGTGCCTTCACAATTAAAACAATCCCTTTAGCCATCCTTTGATACAAGTAAACTGACAAAACAGGTCACGTGAACTTTCACCTAAACAGCAGCAGCCTGACACTGGCTAATGCCATTGCCTGTGGACACACTGCATGTGCCACAGCTTCTGAAAGCTTCACCTACAGCTGATGGTTCTTTCAATGTAAGCAGGTGATCACCCTGACACATACTCCCGCCTTGTCTTCCGACCTGACACAAAACACTTCAAGTGATGCCATATAGCTCCCCTCCCTACATTCGAAGCCTGTGGCACCAACAATGGGTAACATGCACATGTTACCCACCCACTGGCATCTTTCTTCTAGAAACTAAAAGCTCATCTTTGCTGCTTACAAATATTCTAAGCACATAGTCTGTGCAGAGTAATGAACTCCTGCTCTTTCCAATGAGGTGACACTGACCTTTCCTTTTAGTCTGACCTCAACTGAACAATAGTCAGTTAACTCTTTGCATGCTGTCTCAGCACTTTCTCAAGTTGCCCTAGAGAATCCTTGCTGGCAGAAAGAGCATGAAGGGATGAGAAGATGAGGTCTTATTCAAGAATGTGGGTATAAAGACTGGTTTGAACTCTCCTGAGAATTCTCATTCTTCCCATAATTTACACAAATGTGTTTCCCTTTTTATCCTACTAATATTTTTATATGTCTTGGCACAAATAGCAAAAGATCAAGCAAGTTTTCAACATCCACAGTTCAGGCTGCTGCACAAATGGAGTCATGGGCTCACTCCCAGAATATGAATTCAACTGGGATTTATGGTCTCATGACAAATCTTGAAGTGTCAATAGAACTAACCAGGCTGCCCTTTTATCATTGCTTTCCCTACATTCTAGAAAGACTAAGGTAGAAACCCACTTCAGTAGCAAAGCACCTAAAACCATGTAAGTCACACGAAGAAAGAGGGACAAGTTGGCGCTTCAGTCAAAGACCTGACCTTGGCACATTGTTCCTCGATGCTTTGTTACCCCAACTGAACAGCTTCTTCCAGGTTCTTACACATCTACTGATCAGCTTCTAAACATTGCTTTTATGGAAAAGAAAAGTTCATCTACACAAGCTTTTGGCTCTCTGCATAGAAACCCTGAAAGTTATTGCTACCACCTGGCATCAAGATCAACTAAAATAATCTTCAAAAAGTATTAAATTCCAGAATGACAATTTTACTTTTGTTTTTGCTTTTTTGTTTAGTTGGTTTTGGTTCTTCTCAAGACAGGGTTTCTCTGTGTAGCCCTAGCTGCCCTGGAACTTGCTCTGTAGACCAGGTTGGCTTCAAACTCAGATATGCAGCCTCTGACTCCCAAGTGGTGAGATTAAAGTTGAGCGCCACCAACTCCCAGCATGATAGTTCTATTTTAAATAGTTTGAGTTTAATCATAAGTCTCGTTCCAAAATAAGACTGCATTTGTGGGTATGTGACAGACATTTTTGACTGAAGGTAGGTACTTGGAACAGTACAAGTGATATAAACCAGAGTCAAGTCAACCTTCTAAACTGTAGACTGGGTAGCTAGCAGGAAGCCTGGCTCACCTACCTGATCCCCCCAACCAACCATCTTAATGTACTATGAAGAGGGCATTCCATATGCGAATATCTAGATATATTTCTCTTCCAATAATAAACAGTCCCAAGAGAGTCTTTGAACTGGCTAAATGGCCAGAAAAACACTAACCCGGGTAAGACAAACCATCAGGCCAGGGACTCAGTCAGAAATATATGTTAGAACAGTTCTAGAACTGCTGTAATGAGACTGAGCTGTTGTAAAATCAGGTTGGGATCTACTGTTTCTGGCTCTAACCCACAAAAGGCCCAGGAATGTATACCTTAAAACCTTCAAATTCGGATTCAAATACTGCCACCACTGTAATAAAGTCTATTTTGCCGGGCGTGGTGGCTCACGCCTTTAATCCCAGCACTCGGGAGGCAGAGGCAGGCGGATTTCTGAGTTCAAGGCCAGCCTGGTCTACAGAGTGAGTTCCAGGACAGCCAGGGCTACACAGAGAAACCCTGTCTCAAAAAACCAAAAATAAATAAATAAATAAATAAATAAATAAATAAATAAAGTCTATTTTATTCCTCCATACATAATAGTTGAGCTTCTAATTTGGTTAAAACACAAAATTATTATGCCAGGCACTAGGAGTCCAGGTTGGTTACTGTTCTCATCACTCATTCTTCTCGTAAGACACTTGGAATCCAAAGTAACTACTGCCCCCAGCACAGAAATTCCGAGTCACGCCAATGCCTTATTTGTAAAACCATGCATCAACAGCAGCAGCCTACATCAGTGATACAGGTGGGGGCTCTCGGCAACACTAAGTCATAAAACATCTAAACTGTTCATCAATAAGAGGAAGTAAACACTTTATATTTGAAATTTTATGGGCAGTTTATTAAGTTCAATGATGAAAGCTATCAGAAGAATATTCTCCTGAAAAATATGTTTTTTCTTAGAAAAAAACAAAAGGAAGATCCAAACCCTCTAGCATAGCCACAGATGCTGTGGCGGTCACGCCTCTCTGGAGACTGGGACAGTCCATCAGTCTGAGGAGTCACTCCCTTGGGCAACAGGATTGTAGTCAGGATCATCTTCACCATCTTCTAGCTCCAAATCGTCCATTTCTTGGAACAATGACTCATCCACCTCCACATTGTTCCCAGCTGTGAAGAGTAAAACAGCCTCACCTTATAATCCAGAAAAAACACGTGTGTGTGTATGTGTGTGTGCGCGCGCGTGTGCGTTTGGGGAACTGGAAGTTGGGGGTAGTGATGACTCTCAGGCTACCATTGCAAA
Organism: Mus caroli; assembly: GCF_978045245.1. Taxonomy (NCBI): domain Eukaryota; kingdom Metazoa; phylum Chordata; class Mammalia; order Rodentia; family Muridae; genus Mus; species Mus caroli. The sequence goes on from NW_028227264.1 coordinate 32,236,401, forward strand.
TCGTTCTGAAGTTGATCAGCAGAGACTCTGACAATAGAAGAGCAACTCCAATCTTCAGTCATAGCCTAGAATCTTGCTATTTTAAAGCAGGCTCATAGAATACTTAATGTAAGTGTAGCAAGCTATAGTTGAAAAACGAGGACTCACTGGTGGACAATCACTGAGTCCAGCCCCACAGTTCAGCTTACCAAGAAGCAGCAGATATGCATATCATCAAAGCCGATCTGTAATTTCTTACTTAATTGACTGTCAGATGGGACTAGCCTAGTTCCCTTTACATACAACAGATGGAAAAGGCTCTAAATGTCTAAGCCCTATGAGAAGCACTGGCCAGGCTCTGCCTCAACAAACCTACTTTGCAGATGGCCTGAAGTAGCTATAGCAGGATACCACAGTACTACTCCATCTGTGCAAAGGTTATCTTCCTTCCCTCTTAAGAATCTAGGTTACTGGTATTCAATCCAATGAGAATATAGAGAGCCTATATAAACTATAGTCTATATAGTCAAGATATAGGGCTGGAGAGATGGCTCAGAGCCAGAAATACAATGACAATGCACTGAGTCCAGGCCACAAAGTAACTGAGTCAAGAGCAGTGAAGGCTTCTCAATCATCTTCAGGGAACATTTGAATCCACCAGAACACAAGGACCAGGACAAGCAATTCTAAAAGTATATAAAACGTACAAAATGATAAGATCTTGGTATTTCCAATTAGAAGACAAGAATCTTGAGAAAAATATCTGGAAGTAACACAGGTAAGGGCATACTGAAATGGAACGATGTAGTCTTTCCCCTATCAAAGAATTCTAAAATTTAAATATAAGGTTCACATTCTCAGAAGCAGAGAAGTTAACTATAGAAGATTCAAGGCTCCAAGAAACCAAGTGATTCATGGGCTAGAGAGATGGTAGAAGGGCTGGCTGCTCTTCTAGAGACTCAGATTCAATTCACAGCACCCACATGGTGGCTCATAGATCTATAACTCCAGTTTAACAAGGGAGGGCAGGAGGGGATACGTAAAGATAATGAAATTTCTAAGGCACAAGGTAATGAGATGACTGAGATTCCTCAGCAATGCAGAAGAGAATATCCTAGGGAATTTCTGATTTGTTTGGTTTTAGCTTGTCTGAGACAGTCTCACTCTATAACCCAGACAGGCCTACTACTCACAGAGTAGAACAGATTAGCCTCAAACTTAGGCAATTTTGTTCAGTCTCCAAGTGCATAGATTACACAAGTGATGAGCCAATATGCTCAGCTTTGAGTTTTGTTTTTAAGATCATAAAATTAAGAATCTTGACCTATTTGCTAGATAAGGTAATAATGTATTTGAGGGGGAAAAACATATTGAGGGCTAGCAGTGTAGCTCAATGGCAGAGCATTTTATGCGCATACACAAGGCCCCAGGTTCCATTCTTATCACCAAGAAGTAAAGAAGGGGGCAAGTGCCAGAAAAGGCCCCTGCAAAGGTAAGAATGATGTAGCAGTGGGCCATATCAGCAGTACCTAATCCAGGGCCTAGTGAACTCCAAAGGACAGGGTAGATATACGAGGGTAATGAGGACCTGAACAAAGTGCTACTTTGACCAAATGTGATGAGTATGGGGCCAATGTAAACACAAGCAGGCCATCAGCTACAGGAGATAGGAAGTGGCCCATGCAGCTCTTTGCTGTGTGCAAAGTGGGAAGGAAGGCCAGCACATAAGCATCTGTGAGTGGGCATGGTAAATGCAAAAAGTGCAGGAAACAGGGGTAGAGGCAAACCTAAGAACAAGAAACTCCAGCAACTACAAAGTAGGAGGAGGTCCAGGTGCTTAGTAGAGGATGCTAAAAGTTCCACATCTGAGGCTTCGATAAACCCAGAGTGAACAGATTCAGTTCTCCCACATCTGTGATACAGACTTTTGAGGAAAATGGTCATCTGAGCCATGCTGTCCCAGTTTCTAGCTGAGAAAGGCTTATATACTATAACTGCCACCCTTGAGGTACTTAAGTCACTTGAAAACTTTAAAACATGCATTGCTATACAATTTAACATTTAGGTTGAGTGTATAAATTGATCAACTGTAAAACCTTCAAAATCTTGTTTTTAACAGTCAGCATGTAGAAGAATGCAAATTGGTCCATTCTTATCTCTCTGTACAAAGCTCAAGTCCAAGTAGATCAAGGACCTCCACATAAAACCAGATACACTGAAACTAATAGAAGAGAAAGTGGGGAAAAGCCTCAAACACATGGGCACAGGGGAAATTTTCCTGAACAGAACACCAATGGCTCAGGCTCTAAAGTCAAGAATTGACAAATGGTACCTCATAAAATTGCAAAGCTTCTACAAGGCAAAGGACACTGTCAACAGGACAAAACAGCAACCAAACAGATAGGGAAAAGATCTATCTTAACAACCCTACATCCAACAAGGGGTTAATATCCAATATACACAAAGAACTCTAGAAGTTAAGACTCCAGAGAACCCAAATAACCCTATTAAAAATGGGGAACAGAGCTAAGTAGAGAATTCTCAACCTGAGGAATACTGAATGGCTGAGAAGCACCTAAAAAAATGTTCAACATCCTTAATAATCAGGGAAATGCAAATCAAAACAACCCTGAGATTCCACCTCACACCAGTCAGAATGGCTAAGATCAAAAATTCAGGTGACAGCAGATGCTGGCGAGGATGTGGAGAAAGAGGAACACTCCTCCATTGCTGGTGGGATTGCAAGCTGGTACAACCACTCTGAAAAATCAGTTTGGAGGTTCTTCAGAAAATTGGATATAGTTCTACCGGATGATCTAGCAATACCACTCCTGGGCATATACCCATAAGATGCTCCAACATGTAATAAGGACACATGTAAGAAAGACACCTGCTCCACTATCAAAGCTGGTCCTGTCAAAGCTTGAAGCCCCAGTGTAGAGAAATGCTAGGGTAGTGAGGTGGGAGTGGGTGGGTGGGTGGGGGAGTACCCTCATAGAAGCAGGGTAAGGGGGGTGGGGGGTAGAATAAGGGATTTAAGAGGGGAAACCAGGAAAGGGGATTACATCTGAAATGTAATTAAAAATAAATAAGTAAATAGCAGTGTACTAAAATAAAAAAATAAAAAACAAAACAATAAAAAAACAGTACTCCGCATTTCACAGATAGTACATCCACGAGGAAGTTTAACAGTATCTTACCATCCTCCAGGAACTGGATATCAGATGTGTCAAGATTATGATCTGTTTCAAATAACTGTTTCCCTAAAAGAAATAAATATATTTAATTCAAATGGCATAGCATTGTTTCATCCCGTATAATCACTTAATAGGAAGACCCAAGAAGACAAATCTGAACACCTGTGTTTCTGGGAATTTCAATAAATTTATGAATTGTGCAATAGCATAGAATGCAAGACATGTATTCAGACTCAGAAAACATGAAAAGCCTAGGTCCCTTAGGTCTGAAAAATTATGGGTTTGATTCTATCACTCTGAAGGCTTTGGTGCTCAATATTCTTGTCAAAGGATCTAGACTGTAAGTCCAGACTCATCAAATACAAAACAAAGCTATAGCATACACAGCAGCTATGAACTGTGTGTGAAGAGTGTATGTATGATTGCTGTGGAAATCTATCCCAGTCATCTCTGCTGTTGGGAGATGGTGTGGGCTACGGGGTGGGAGGACTGACCAGGCTAGGCAGGGGGGGCACCATACACACCACTTAGTTTATTTTTCCCTGCTTGCTCCTCTTCTTTCATTCGTTTCTTTTTAATTTCCAGGAGTTCTGCATCAAATTTGGCCTTCCAACTCAAGAAATTCTCAATCGTAACAGGGGTGCCATGGAACAGTTTCTTAGAAAATGAAAGACACAGGTGTCAGGTCACTGAGGCAGTAATTTAACAAATAAAGCCAAATGAGTGTCTTCTAGATACCCACAGCCACACAGTGAAGCACGGACAGATACTACTAATGTCTGCCTGGGCTAGCTCTCTATTTAATGTCAGCATCTTACTCTGGAAAAGTCAAATTTTAAAAATATTCTTCTTGCAAAACTTAAAAAAATAAAGATAATGTGCAATGTACTTATTGTCCTTGCCGTAGCTATTGATTATTAGCAAAGTGCTTGGTTTTAGTATGTTTTCAATACACATCAATTTGCAACACTAACACCACTTTTTTACTTCAGAGTTTGGAGTTGGCCCTGTCTATAGCACTGTGACAGGACTTGGTAGTTCTCAGACACTCTGGTGGGAAGCACTTACATTTATTGGTTTTACACAAATGTGCTTTATCAATCTGTCATCTGTTACTCACAATATATCCTCAGCCAAAGTTTCACTCCTAGGAAAATTTACCTTTTAGTCTCACTATTGTGATTTCCAAAAGCAAATTACTAACACTGTCAGGATAAAAAAAAAAAATCAAAGCTAAATAGCAACTAGCCTACAGAGATGTGAAGAATAGGAAACCAAGGTTTTCACGTATACCTTCTCTGCTTCTTCTGCTTCCTTTTCTTTCTGTTTCTTTTCTTCCTCTCTTCTTGTTTTGATCTGATCAACTATTTCATTTAACTTTTCTTGAACAGCTGTCACGAGGGTGAAGATCATCACCATGCCGAGATTTTCCTCAGCCTGTGGAAAGCAGACAGAGGTGGATAGAAACACACTTCTCAGGAAACTATAAACTGCCTAAAGAGACAAAGTTATTATAACAACTAAATCCCACGTTTATACCCTGATTCCTCATTCAGTTATCCCATACAGTTGGATAAGTGGACATTTAAATTTGAGTATAGAGGCAGAAGCAGTAGTAGGAAATCCCAGCATCTGTGAGAGAGAGGCAAAAGACTCAGAAACTTTTGACTACATAGTGAGTTCAAGGCCACCCTGGGCTACATGTGCCCTTGTTGTTAATAACTAGGACACAGACCTAGGAAACAGACAATATAGACTTCAAGCAAAAACTAGTGAGGAAGATAAAGAAGGGTCACTTTTTAATAATTAAGAGAACTTCCAGAGGACATACACATAACATCAGAGACGAATCCCAGCACAACAGAGTGGATCACTTCAATACCCCAAAGTATATCCAACCATGGAGAGAATCATAACAGCCCAAAGTGTGAGAATAAATAACTGTTGTCTTCTCATCCCTAAATGGGACATATCTATCAGCCCATTCTGTCCCCAAGTTCAGAGAGTATCATTGAAGACTACAAGATCCAGACAATAGGGAGGTGTTCTATGTCTTCTAGACATGATATAGCCATTATATTTGTGATCTCATGAGAGCTGTAGAGGCCTACACAAAACCTGCACTAGACCAAACTTTCCAAAATTCCAGAATTGATGGGAGAGAGCACGTGGCTCCACCCTTAGCTGAGGAGCTCTGAGCAGTTAATACCTTCTATAAGAGTAAGTCATTTTTCTTTGGGGTATGGCCAACAGTGGCTTACCTGTGATCCAGTAAATGGCCGCTAGCCAACTGCATATTGGTAGCACTAATTGGTCTTAGTGAGATATTTATAGCAAGAGCTGGAGATAGAGCTGAGTGGGGTTAAAAAAACAAACTGCTCTTTCAGAACTCTAAAGTACAGCTCCCAGCTCCTTTATCCGACAGTCACAACTAACTGTAACCATAGCTCCAATAGGATCTGATACCTCGGAGGAAACCTGCACTCATGAGCATACCGACCTAGAGACATACACACATATATGCATAATTTAAAATAATGTAAATCCTTTTCTGTTTGTTTGTTTTTAAGACAGAGATTCTCTGTGTACTTCTGGATGTCCTGGAACTTGCTCTGCAGACCAGAATAGCCTCAAACTCAGAGATCCTCTGCCTCCTGAGATCTGGTATTAAAGCTATGTGCCACCGTGCCCAGGAAAATAAATCTTTAAGACAATTAAAAAAAGAAATAACAGGGGGAGGCTATGCTGAGGGGGAATCGTGGGAGGAACATTATATACATGTATGAAATTCTCAAACAATAAAAATCTTGTCTTTTTTTAAAAAGATGCTTTGTGGTTATGTATCATGAATTCTGATTGGTCAATATACTATTTATATGTATTTAAAAACATCTTCTGCCGGTCCACCATCTGCACCCTGGAGCTGAGGCTGTTCCACAGCCCACTGTACGTGGGTCCCGCTAGGAGAGAGCTGGTCTTCTCTGGTCATACTCCTGGACTAAGAGGTGAGATTTTCACTTGCTCTCCAACAACTGTTGGAGCTGGGCCAGCCAGGAGCAAATGGAACACAGGAACAGTGGTCCAGTTGGGACAGGATCCTTCCTGTCACCACCTGAACCCAGAGCTTGAGCTGTTCCAAAGGCCTCTGTACACAAGTTCCTCCAGGAGAGAGCTGTAAGCTGACACAGGCTTACAGACCAACAGGAGGGACAAGCTCCAGCCAGAGACCATCGAACGCCAAAGATAACCAGATGGAGAACGGCAAACACAAGGGTCTTACCAACAGAAGTCAAGGATACTTGGCATCATCAGAACCCAGTTTCCCACCTCAGCAAGTTCTGGATATCCCAACACATCGGGAAAACAAGATGTCTATTTAAAATCACAACTCATGATGCTGATAGACGATATTAAAAAGGAAATAAATAATTCCCTTAAAAAAATATAGGAGAACACAGGTAAAGAGGTAGAAGCCCTTAAAGAGGAAACACAATAATCCCTTAAAGAATTACGGGAAAACACAACCAAACAGATGAAGGAAAGGAACATTCATAAAAGAAACTTTACGAAAGCTCAAAGCACGCATTGCACCTCAAACAATCATAGTAGGAGACTTCAACACCCCTCTCTCAGCAATGGACAGATCTTGGAAACAGAAAATAAACAGAGACACTAACAGAAGTTATGAACCAAATGGATTTAACTGATATCTATAGAACATTTTATCCTAAAACAAAAGAATATACCTTTTTCTCAGCACCTCATGGTACTTTCTCCAAAACTGACCATATAATTGGTCACAAAACAGGCCTCAAAAGATACTACAAGACTGAAAAAACCCCATGCATCCTATCAGATCACCTCAGACTATGGATGGTCTTCAATAAGAACATATAACAATAGAAAGCCCACATACACATGGAAGCATGGGTTTAGTACAGAGTTCTATCAAACCTTCAAAGAAGACCTAATTCCAATACTGCTCAAACTATTCCACAAAATAGAAACAGAAGGTACTCTACCCAATTTGTTCTATGAAGCCCCAATTATTTTGATACCTAAACCACACAAAGACCCAACAAAGAAAGAGCACTTCAGACCAATTTCCCTTAAGAATATTATTCCAAAAATACTCAGTAAAATCTTCCCAAACCAAATAAAAGAACACATTAAAACAATCATCCATCAGATCATGTAGGCTTCATCCCAGGGATGTAGGGATGGTTCAATATATGGAAATCCATCTATGTAATCTACTACATTAAAAAACTCAAAGAAAACAACCACATGATCATTTCATTAGATGCTGAGAAAATCCAACAACCCTTTATGATAAAAGTCTTAGAAAGATCAGGAATTCAAGGCACATACCTAAACATAGTAAAAGCAATATACAGCAAACCAGTAGCCAACATCAAACTAAATGGAGAGAAACTTGAAGCAATCTCACTAAAATGAGGGACTAGACAAGGCTACCCACTCTCTCCCTACCTATTCAATATAGTACTTGAAGTCCTAACCAGAACAATTAGACAACAAAAAGAGGTCAAAGGGATACAAATTGGAAAGGAAGAAATCAAAATATTACTATTTGCAGATGATATAATAGTATACTTAAGTGACCCCAAAAATTCCAGAGAACACCTAAACCTTATAAACAACTTCAGCAAAGTAGCTGGATATAAAATTAACTCAAAAAATCAGAGGCCTGCCTCTACTCAAAAGATAAACAGTCTGAGAAAGAAATTAAGGAAACAACACCCTTCACAATAGTCACAAATAATATAAAATACCTTGCTGTGATTCTAACTAAAGAAGTGAAAGATCTATATGACAATAACGTCAAGTCTCTTAAGAAAGAAAGTGAAGAAGATCTCAGAAGATGGAAAGAACTCTCATGCTCATGGATAGGCAGTATTAATGTCGTAAAAATGGCCATCTTGCCAAAAGCAATCTACAGAATCAATGGAATCACCAGCAAAATTCCAACTCAATTTTTCATAGAGTTAGAAAGAACAATTTTATCTGGAATAACAAACCTTGGATATCAAAAACAATTCTCCACAATAAAAGAACTTCTGTTAGAATCACCATGCCTGACCTCAAGCTGTACTACAGAGCAATTGTGATAAAAACTGTATGGTACAGTGACAGGCAGGAAGATCAATGGAATAGAATTGAAGACCCAGAAATGAACCCACACACCTATGGTCACTTGATCTTTGACAAAGGAGCTAAAACCATCCAGTGGAAAAAGAACAGCATTTTCAACAAATGGTGCTGGTTCAATGGGCAGTTAGCATGTAGAAGAATGCAGATTGGTCCATTATCCTCCCTGTACAAAGCTCAAGTCCAAGTGGATCAAGGATCTCCACATAAAACCAGAGACACTGAAAGTAATAGAAAAAAAAGTGGGTAAGAGCCTCGAGCACATGGGCACAGGGGAAAATTTCCTGAACAGAACACCAATGGCTCAGGCTCTAAGATCAAGAATTGACAATGGGACCTCATAAAATTACAAAGCTTCTGTAAGGCAAAGGACACTGTCAATAGGACAAAAAGGCAACCAACAGATTGGGATACGATCTATCTTTACCAACCCTATACAATATACACAAAGAACTCAGGAAGTTAGACAGCAGCGAAACAAATAACCCTACTAAAAGATGGGGTACAGAGCTAAACAAAGAATTCCCAACTGAAGAGACCTGGATGGCTGAGAGGCATCTAAAGAAATGTTCAGCATCTTTTTTTTTTCTAACCTTTTGTTTGTCTGTCTGTCTGTTTGTTTTCGAGACAGGGTTTCTCTGTGCAGCCCTGGCTGTCCTGGAACTCAATCTGTAGACCAGGCTGGCCTCAAACTCAGAAATCCGCCTGACTCTGCCTCCCAAGTGCTGGGACTAAAGACGTGCCACCACTCCCGGCTACGTTCAGCATCCTTAGTCAACAGGGAAATGCAAATCAAAACAGCCCTGAGATTCCACCTCACACCAGTCAGAATGGATAAGATCAAAAACTCAGGCGACAGTAGATGCTGGTGAGGATGTGGAGAAAGAGGAACACTCCTCCATTGCTGGTGGAATTGCAAGCTAGTACAAACACTCTAGAAATCAGTTTGGTGGTTCCTCAGAAAATTGGACATAGTACTGCCTGAGGTCCCAGCAATACCACTCCTGGACATATACCCATAAGATGCTCCATCATGTAATAAGGACACCTGCTCCACTATGCTCATAGAAGCCTAATTTGTAATAGCCAGAAGCTGGAAAGAACCCAGATGTCCCTCAACAGAGGAATGGATACAGAAAATGTGATACATTTACACAATTACTCAGCAATTAAAAACAGTGATTTCATGAAATTCTTACGCAAATGGATGGAACTAGAAAACGTCATCCTGAGTGAGGTAACCCAATCACAGAAGAACACACATGGTATGCACTCACTCGTAAGTGGATACAAGCTCAGAATCTCAGAATACCCAAATACAATTCACAGACCACATGAAGCTCAAGAAGAAGGAAGACCTAAGTGTGGATACTTCAGTCCTTAGAAGTATATACCCATGGAAGGAGTTACAGAGACAAAGTTCAGAGCAGAGACTGAAGAGAATGCCCCACCCAGGGATCCATCACATATACAATCACCAAACCCAGACACTATTGTGGATGCCAACAAATGCTTGCTGACAGGAGCCTGATAGAGCTGTCTCCTGAGGCTCTCCTCTGACAAATACAGAGGTGGATGCTCTTAGCCAACCATTGGACTGAGCACAGGGTCCCCAATGGAGGAACTAGAGAAAGGACCAAAGGAGCTGAAGGGGTTTCCAACCCCATAGGAGGAACAATATGAACCCCCAGAAGTCCCTGGGACTAAACTACCAACCAAAGAGTGCACATGGAGGGACTGATGGCTCTAGCTGCATATGTAGCAGAAGATGGCCTTGTCAGTCATCAATGGGAGGAGAGGTCGTTGGTCCTGTGAAGACTCTATGCCCCAGAGTAGGGAAATGCCAGGACCAGGAAGTAGGAGTGGGTGGGTTGGTGAGCATGGGCAGGGGGAGGGGATAGGAGGCTTTTGGAGGGGAAACCAAGAAAGGGTATAATATTTGAAATGTAAATAAAGAAAATATCTAATAAACAATAAAAATAAAAAACCTTTTCCAGCCATAATTTAATAAAGGGAAATAAAATATGCTACTATAAAGAAAAATGATTTCCTTACCTGCAATGCCAGTAATTTTAAAATGTCTGAGACATCATTGTCTTCTAGATTTTCCTGGGAGAATATTTCATAAAGTGGAGTCTCATCAGGGTACTTTTCACTGTATGTAAACTTGAGAGTAGTCTGGACAGCTAAGACACAAGATAAAATTTAATGTGAATATATTAATAGTATAAAAATCAGTGTTTCTATTGAGTCAGTAGTTTGAAATATCAGTGAAAAGAAACACAAAATAATTACTAATATAAGGAACAACCTCAACAAGATGAGTTGAAGAAATCAAGAGAATGGCAGAAATTCTTTCTTGCCCATGAAACACACTTGCCTCATAAGTGTATTTCAGAGGACAGACAAAAAACATTTTTTTAAACATCATGACTAAATAAACAAAAACCTACCTCAAAGCAGTATTAACAAAATTACTGCCATAGTCTCACATACAGGCTTTACTAGCAGAAGTTCCTGACTGCCGAGGATTTAGCTAGAGCCTGGAATTAATATTCAAATATACACAATGCCAGGAGGATGTTGCTAACATTGGCATCTTTTTGCACTGGCAGTTTTCTGAGGTTAAATGCTGGGACTATAAGCTTGTATTACCACACCTGCTGAAAAGCATAAGCTTTAAAAAAAGACCTTACTGCTTCTACTATAAGCAACACCAGGTATTCATTATAGAAACATATTGCTAGCCACAGTGCTATCTGTGCATGTAATTGAATCACTTTACTACATGTAAACTTACCAAATCAGAGCACTATATCATGTCTATAATTATTTACCAATTCAAAGTAAGAATGAAAGGCAGGAAATATAATCCATGGATAAAACACTTGCCACATAAAAGCTGCATAAAATATAGCACACATGGAATTCTAGTGACAAGACAGGAGGCAGACACAGGGAAATGTTTGTAGACCATGCAAAGCAAAGACCAACACCTAAGATTGTCCTCTGATCTCTACACATGTCTAGATACAGTCACACAAACACCAGGGGCTGTAGAGATGACTCAGCAGTTAAGAGCACCAGCTGCTCTTCCAGAGGACCTAGGTTAATCTCCTAGCACCCACATGGTGGTTTAAACTGTAGTGGCTATTCCTGGTTGTCAACTTGACTATATCTGGAATGCACTACAATTCAGAATTGGAAGGCTCACCAGTGATCCTAATCTGGAGGCTGGGAGATACAGTTTCTGACCTGGATCTTGGGACTGGAGATCTTGAGGCATAGTGGGTATGGATTCCAGAAGACAGGGAAGTCAAGGTCATCTGGGATTAAAGGCATGGTGACACACACCTTCAATCTGGGCTACACCTTCTGCTGGAGGCCTACATAATGACATTGGAAGAAGGAAGATTCTCTCTGTCTCTCTGTCTCTCCTTTGACTGCTTGCCTTGTGGGACTGAGTAACTCCTAGATCCTTGGACTTCTATTCACAGGTGCTGCTGACCATTGTTGGGAGTTGGACTACAGACTGTAAGTCACCAACAAATTCCCTTACTATATAGAGACTACCCATAAGTTCTGTGACTCTAGAGAACCCTGACTAATACAACCATCCATAACTCTAGATCTAAACCCTCTTCTAGCTTCTGCAGCAAGCAGGCATGTACACTTACATACAAGCCCAGAAACACTCATGTACATAAAATAACATTAAACTTTTAAAAAGTGAAAACAAAAAAAGGAAGATAGAAGAAACAAAATATATAGGCATATCTATAATCTAAAACCTAACAAGTACATCATTCCAATTCCCTTTCCTAAGTATGTCACCATTTCCTGGTTAGGACAGAACTATGCTTATTATAACATTCCAAGTATCATTTACTTGTGTTGAAATATTTTCCTTACAATAATATTCCATGAGTAGAAACACACAAAGGGACAGCTCTTGTGTAGTAATCTAAACCCACAACAGCCTATTTTTCTATTCATCAACACTGAAAATTTATTGGATGAGATGAAATATTTTCATTTTTAACTTGCCTGAAGTACTAGTGAGACAAGTTTTTACACATTCATTTATAATGCCACGTCTGACACTAAGCATCAACTCTCTTCACCTATTCTTCCACTAATCAGTTCATCAAAATGAAGAATAGAGACAAAACCAGCAGAATCTAGGCATTGTTTCAAACAGTGAAAAACATTTCTCAAATTAAAAATGAACTGTACACAGCTGTTTTTATAGAGTACTATTAGCTACCAATAAAGGTACTGTGCAGAATATGAGAATCATCTCTGGAAAGTTTAACAAGAAGGTTAAATTCTGTCACAAAGAGCAGTGCTTTCTGCACACATACTGGTTTCACATAGCCAAAAAGAGCTCAGGGGGCTTTGAGCAGTATTCATTTGGAGCTTTAATGGAAAATTTATAGATACTTATCTATAAAAATACAGAAAGAGTAACTGTGTCTAACATCCTTTTCTTTGAGATTTTAAAATATCTCAACATGGCACTCACTTTCCATTATTAAGAAACTAACAGTTTTCAAGTGAAACCTCTAAAATTGATTCCTCCTGACAGAACTTGTGTTGCCACCTGAGAAAACCATACTTGAGACTGTCAGCTTATATATAACTTTTTAAATTACTATATTAGCTGACTTAGACCAAAAATAGATAACCTTCACACCATTACTAAATTTAATTTATTTAACTTACTAGTTTTAAAGCTGTTTTACTTTGAGGGATGGGATAGATAGGTATACATTCAGTCTGTTTATAATAGAAAATGGTCAGTAAATAATTTACACTTCCAAAAAAATAGCAGAAATCAAAACGTAATAAGCACTTGACAAACTCTTTGGACAAAAGTCTCTACGTCCATTCATCTGCTGCACTGTTAACCTACCTGCTTTTTTATAAATACCACACACACTGACTGCACCTGCCTACAGAACCTGGACTGCCGCTGTCCCTAAGAGTCACACTCACACAGAAAACACAGACTACAAACACAACAGTCACGCACAATGACAGCACCTCCACACTTGCAGTGCCCTGCACAATGACTGCAGAAGGAGCCTAGGAAAACCATAGCTATTCCATCTTACTTTCATCATTTTCTCCAGCCTCCGATGTCACAGTAATGGTGAAGCTTGGTGGGCTTTCTGATAACACTGCAAGAAAATACACATAGCGGTTACTGAGGGGCTCCTAAGGCAGACTTCTCTCATGATTTATTGCTGCTCAGCACTAGGAAATTCATACCTCACCTATATTTTCATTTCAAACAACCCAGACTAACAGAACACTGAAATGATAAACCCACTATTTCAATCAAGAGTAATCTCAATCTGCAATGATATACCTTTAGTAAATAGCTCTCTAACTAATTAAATATTAAGTCATTTATATTTTATTCCAAAATCTAAATGTATATGGACTTCCCTTCCAAAAGACTCCTGAACAGAATGGTAAACAAAAACTTTGGGGTTTTTCTTCACCAGCCTCTACCCACTGCTATTCATGTTATGATGGGTTATTTTCTACAGGTTTAAGTGACTTGAAATCTAATCTTTCCAAGAGACTGAGCCACCTTTCACACAATTATAAAGAAATTGGATATGACTCCGAACATGGAATTATTGAACACTCACTAAGCAAGACCTGTATGTAACATTTACATAAATAAGGAAGCCTCCAATACCATTTTAGAGCATGTCTAATAACATCTGTTGATCATCTACTCCCACACAAGAATATAGAAAATGCTGTGAGAAACCCCACACCAGGGCCCTGTTGGTTCTGCAAAGTCAGCAAATACTGACTTGATGGACTAAACTAATGGATGAAGATGAAAAAAAGTAACAAAGAAGATTAATATTCAAAACCAAGTGAGAAACAAACCAGGAAGCTCCTAGCTGGAGGGGTGACTACAGGGCCTACGCTTTTGGTTTTTTTGTAAATTTGATATTTTCTTCATTTACATTTCAAATGGTATCCCCAAAGCTCCCTATCCGTCCCCCCACCCCTCCCTACTCCGCCCAGCTCTGCTCCCCAACCCACCCACTCCCGCTTCCTGGCCCTGGAATTCCCCTGTACTGGGGCATATGATTTTCGCAAGACCAAGGGCCTCTCCTCCCATTGATGGCCGACTAGGCCATCCTCTGCTACATATGCAACTAGAGACACAGCTCTGGGGTACTAGTTAGTTCATATCATTGTTCCTCCTATAGGGTTGCAGACCCCTTTAGCTCCTTGGGCACTTTCTCTAGATCCTTCATTAGGGGCCCTATGTTCCATTCAATAGATGACTGTGAGCATCCACTTCTGTATTTGCCAGGTATTGGCATAGACTCACAAGAGAGGGTTATGTCAGGGTCCTGTCAGCAAAATCTTTCTCAAGGCCTAAGCTTTATGCCAGGCCTGGGAAGTACTGGCCTCTCAAGGTTGGCAGCAGTTGTGTGAACTCTGGAAGAACTCAGATGACTCAAGTCACCAGGGAGACTGCATGGCTTTAAAGTGCCCAGGACACCTCAGACATGTGTTATCATCAATAATGTTTTTAAAACACAGGCCTTCATTGTGACTCAGGTTTAAAATGTCATGATGAACATCTACACTGACTCAAAAGAAGTTTGCCCAACCGATGAAGCACTCTCCCTGGACTCAAACTGTGCATCACTGTCTCAGATAGCATACCCATGCTGAAAAGGTACTAAAATCTTGTTATATGCTCCCAGGTAAGTTGTTCTTACTGATTCTAGGTGTTTATTACATAAGTTTCATTCCTCTTCCTTAGCATTAACATATCATGAAATGTAAATACCATGACCACAGAAATCAAAGCTTTAACCCAACAACATCCAAAACAAAAAGGACTCCAGGAGGCTTTTAATTAGTCTAAAAACACAGCCACGCTGAGCACTACATTGTACTTGTTCTGGACTATGCAGTTAAATAAAAATCCTTTAAATTCAATACCAAAACCATAGTTTTATACTCTTAACTACAGTCAGCTAAATTTAAGAGGTTAAACATAAGTAATTTACCTTATATACCACTAATAAAGATGCCAAGATATAAGGTTTTCATTTCATTGAAATATATGATGTGCATCTTAGAAACAGTTAAACCATCATCACCTTGCTGCCACAGATGCAGGCACTGAACCCTGGAGCTATCACATAAACTGCCTACAGTTCTTCAGCTCTAGGGCTGTATAAGCCACACAGGACTTCATTTAAAAAGAAAAATATTCCCTTCTGACAAATTTCAGGGACATTATTTGAATGAGGTTAAAAGCCATGAATTACCAAGTAGGCAGGAAGAAAGGGGACGTGTGTTAGGAGACCCTGGTGGCAGAGCACAGTGGTTGGGAAGCTAAGAAACATTTAGAGAATTAAAGTTTTCTGTTGGATGGGCATATATGAGTGAGTGAACTAGTGAGAGTCAGTATGTTTGACAGTGTAGTTCTAGACAGTAACATTTCCAGCAGCTAGAACTTCATCTCTGCACAAGACAGTAAATCTAGCAACAGTGCACAGAATGGGAGGCGGATGAAACTAGGCAACCTCTACAATCAATCAGGTGAGGATAATGAGGTTCTGAACTAGGATGGGAACCACGGGAATAACAGGAAATTAAGATGGTAATGACGGGTTGGGTTTGCAGCTGTGAATATGGTGCCACTAAGCCAAATATGAGTACAGAAGAAATCAGGCATGATGTACTTTATACAGAGAAACCTGCAGAGGTGAGGAGTAGACAACCAGAAATGAGGACACAGAAGAACCAAACAAGGCCTGAATCCAATTTGGATCTTTTGGTAATAGCTAAACCTATCCCATTAAGGAAACCACTCGATTCAGATTAATGAGATCATTAGAAAGAAAAAAGACAAAGGACAACAGCAGCTTTGTAAGGAGAAAAAGTGAGAGGGAAAAAATTGCCAGATTGAAAGTAGCAGCCACAAAAGATAGTAACAAATAAAATTCAAGTGTTATACAATCAAAGGACCAATATTGGGGTGAGGGTAACCCCACTACCCTGCCCACCCTACCCCCATCTCTGCTCCATTTTCTAGCAGAGGTTTTATCACATCTTTACATGCTTCTAGTAACACTTAAACACCAGTGTGGTGGCATTTAGGAGATGGAAGGACAGTCAAGAATTCAAGGATGTTCTCAGCCTACACAGGGCACTGGAAGCTAGCTATGCGAAAACCATCAAAGGGGTGGGATTGTGGAGTAAGCCAAACATCAAAAACTAAAAGAAGTTCTCTATTTGTCCTCCATCAGTTAAGATCACTTATAGGAAGTGGTAAGACTGTATGGTCCAAACACTAGAAAACCTAGTCCTTCTGAGAGCACTGGGTTTGATACATACAACAGTGTCTATGAGCACTGTACACAGTTTGTGCATGGAGGACCTACTGACTAATTAGATCGTATTAACCCCTGAGGAGGCCCTCAGTCATCTGGTTCCTGCTCACTTGTTAATTCTTTCAGTTCCTCGATCCCACCTCTTAGTTGACGATCTAGTAATGTCACCGCTTGCACTCAGAGAGGCCTGACATGTGCCATGTCCCTCTGAAAGACTGTTCCCTAGTTCCACTTAACTCATCACCTCTCAGTTTTCCAAAACAACTGGGCTATCCTGTTCCCTTGAATGTATACTGCCTACTTCCCTAATAGACTGAATCCTTTACTGTGTAGCTAATCAATACTTGGTAAATAAATATGCCTAAAGGACACAGAGAGCTTACAGCAAGAAGACTAAATGGTCTAATCTTGGACAACAGAAAAGGTGGAGCAAATAAAGCAGAACTACCAATCAATGAGAAACCAGCAACAACATAGGACCTCAAAGTCAGGAACAGGAATCACCCTGGCCTTTCCAAGGTGTGCTGACATCCACATGCAGCAGAAAATCAAAGCTAGGATCTAATGAAGACAAAGAACAATTAGGCCCAATTAACAGAAGGACCTACAACAACTAAAACAGTATTATTTCTAGTAAGGAATGTCTTATGCATACTGAACTGCTATAAAGTATTTACATTTGCATTACTTCCCATCAAACACTTGAAGAAATCCAGGCTTGCAAAGGAAACCACACCAACCTGCCACTATGAAGAGGAGGAAATAAAGGAAAATGTGTACAGCTAAGAAAAAGAAATTCTAGAAAACTCTACACATGGGATACGTCCTTACAAACAAGATGAAAACAGAAATACCTTCTAACAATTACCAGGAAATCTTTAAAACCCTGCTAGCTCCCCGCCTCTTCCTTCAATCATTTATCTATCCCAGGTGCTGCTTCTGCTGCTCCTTCACCAAGATAACCAAACTAGGTGCTGCCAAGAGACTTTCATATACAATAAAAACCAACCTTTACTTTACTTTTAAAACCGAGTGTTATCTGGGTAGTGACGCATGCTTTTAATCCCGGCACTTGGGGGCCAGAGACAGGAGGATCTTTAGAAGTTTGAGGCCAGCCTGGTCTACACACTGAGTTCCAAGACAGCCAGGATTACATAGAGAAACCCTGTCTCAGAAAACCAAAGAGGGGGTGGGGAGGTAATTATACTTGCAAAAATTACTAAACCCTAAATTTTGTTTTGTTCTTTAAGATGAAGTTTCATCTATAATCCACATTGGCCTAGAATTTTCCAGTCTCCTGATTCGTGCTTCCAAGTACTGGAAGATAGACATGTACCAGCACACATAGTGGATTCCCAGTTCTGATGATAATCTCACCACTGCTTGTTCTAATGCACTGCTATGGACTAGGATAAACCACAGGTGCAGCCTTCCACCACTGTGAAAAGATCACAAGTATTTCTCGAGAACATCTGCTTTCACAATATGATCTCTCCTCTTCCTCTATATCATCGTGTCTGTGGAGTGCCAATGACTACTCCTCAGGGGACAGATGAAGCACATACAGGATGTCATTTGGTAAAGCAGACAAAATTAAGGGGACTTAGTTTTGACTTACTAAAGTTCAACCACTGACTTCCAAAAAACTTCCATCTAACAGCAATTCTAATAGAGATATTTTTTTATTGCAAAAATGTGTATGGATGCAGAAAGGAATTAAGCACAGGCTCAGCAGGTTGCTATGGAATAGGTGAGTGCATCAAATTAATCCTAAATCGTCATTTGTTACCCTGGTTCACTCAGGCTCCTTATGCACTTGTACATCTGACAAGAATTCCATATACTACTACTACAGGGACCTAGCAAAATTCAATACAATACTGCTTTAAGACACAAAAATGTGCCACTGTAAGACACACATGCATGGAACTTAGTGAAGGATAACCTAATATTTAAGACAAGTTAAAAATATTGTATGCCAGCCGGGTGTGGTGGCGCACGCCTTTAATCCCAGCACTCGGGAGGCAGAGGCAGGCGGATTTCTGAGTTCGAGGCCAGCCTGGTCTACAAAGTGAGTTCCAGGACAGCCAGGGCTATACAGAGAAACCCTGTCTCGAAAAACTAAAAAAAAAAAAAAATATTGTATGCCTCATGCATTTTTTGCTTCTGCCTACAAAGGGTTCGTGCCTATTATATTTCTAACGTGCTAGAAAGGTCTAAACATCGTAATTCAGACTATATCGGACAACTGACACTAGCGCTCTATTTTAGTTTGACACTGACATATAAGCAAGGATAGAGAAGGAAGCCAGACTCCACACACACACTCACCCAGGTAATGACACTCTCAACCCCCTCTTCACTCATCCCTTAACATCCGCAGCACAGCTGTATTGCTGGTGCGAGAGAACATGAACACGACTGGAGCTACACAGGAGTAGCTAGCTGAGAGACATCTGCCTGTTGGCAAAGCAGAACAAAATTTGCTTCCATTGCAAAACGTTGGTCAAAAAGTGAAGCCAAGAAATAAAACTAAGCTAAGCAATGAAAGGGATGGTTTGGAGTTTAGGATTTAAAGTAATATGCCTTGGGTTCTTAATTCAGACACTAAGTGATACTTGACAACACTTGGAGGAAGGGTTGTGGAATGTAAATCCCGCCAATCCCCAGACTACGTTCATACTGACTTTACCTTGAGTGCTTCCCTAATTTGAGAAGACCCATAGATAGGTTCTCCATGGAAACAGACTCACAAGGAAAGAGTCTACTAATGAATTTCCTGACGGATGCTTTCCCTTAGCCCCAATCAGCTCTTCCTACATCTGAGGCTGAATCCCCAACCCAAGTCTTCAGGGTGTAAGAACTAAGGACCTCTGGGTGGAGGAGGGAGAGCACAAGCCACTTGCCTTCCCTGGGCCTCCAGAACCTCGACGACATCTAATATACCTAAGAACCACAGCGACCACATCGTTCATCAGGCATTCTGCAGAATGCCTGATCACTCTTATAGAGAAAATAAGACATCCCCGAGTGTGCTGCTCTCAAATGCCAGCATCCCAATCTTCTCAGCAGGGAAAACAGCTGCTACTTCACCAGAGCTTAAAATAGGAGGAGGTAAAGGGGAGGGAGGGGGACATTAAGCGGCTCTGGAGAAACTCATCGCATTGCTAGTTTCCCCCCGCGTGCTTCAGTGAATCTCGGATGGCTGAGGTTACGCGAAACCAAAGCGGTCAGGATCAATTCCAGGGCCTCCGTAGAGCCACCCGGACCTTCGGATTTCAGGACAGTGGGGAAGGGAGCAGGCGAGTGCTAGAAACTGTCTGGAGAGCCGGAGGCCCCGGCCTCCGCCCCGGAGCGGGCGGCCGCCAAAGTCACCTGTGAAGGAGTCGGGGTAGATGGACTCCAGAGCCTCCAACTCGTTGCGTTGTTCCTCGCCGTAATCTGTCATCGTGGCCCGCGTTGCTGCCCATGCATCGGCGCGACTCCCTGGCGGCGGGCTGCAGCGGACACCGCGGCCGCCGGCTGCCGGGCGGGCGCACGCGCAGAGTCGGAGTGGAAAGGCCTGGAGCCACGCCTGGCACGGATTGCTGAGAAACAGCCCCGGCTCCACGGGCCGCCCGATCCCCGCGTCGGAGTTCGATTCGTCGCGCCTGGAATGCCGGCCCCCGATTCGCTGCCTGCCTGCGACCGCTCGGGATTGGCTGGAGGGTGACCGCAGCCCGCCCGGCGTTCGGGAAGGACAGCTACCGCCCGCGGCTGGGCTTTGCTGGCTTCTGATGGAGAGGCCTGGCAGAGAGGCATCTCCATTCTGCGCTCGATGTGTCTGGTCTGGGTCTCGCGCAGGGCATGGTAGTGGCGCCGAGGGCGGGGCGCGGAGGTCCACGGGCTTCCGCTTTTCCGTGTTCCCAACCCACGTTGTCGCCCAGAGCAGCCTGTTGGCGGCAGCCAGCCCAGCTTCTTGGGACTTTCAATGGCCTGATCTGTGCAGACTCCTGGAAGCCGAGCTAGGACTTGGGGTCGGGGTTCGTCCAGAGGTCTGTCCCAGCTGCTGGGGAAGCTGTAGATCCCGGGAGGAAGGCTGCAAGTCGAACCAGAGGTTTAGATCTTGCACCTCACTTTAAAGTTGTGAAATAAATGAGGCGGAAAAATTGATTTAAAGACTTGTCCAGTTGTGTTTCAGCGAACAGATAAAGGGACGGATGTTAGTGACAGATTTGACTTTGCCAAAACTACAATAAGATACCGGAAAATAATACCTTTGATTTAGCTCTACTTCTGCTGATAGATTTGACAGCTTCAAGTTTATCACTACAACCAAAATGTCAAATGCCGTAACGGCAAAACTAAGAAAACAGATAAATATGTTTTCTTTTTTAATGAACACTAAATAGTTACTTGGGTTTCTATTTGTTTATAAGAAAGGAACACGTACTAGCCTAAACAAAATGTGGGGAAATGTACCTCGGGAAGAATACCCCAAACATAGTAAAGATGTTTCCCAAAATTTCTCTACCTTTCTTGTGTATTAAAGCTGGCTTTACTTGTATTGTGCAGGTTCCATAGATGAGCTTTTTTGGCTTTGGCTTTGTGGTGATTGTTGCTGTTGCTTGCTTGTATCTTGCTTACTAGCCAGGATTACCAGAACTCGTGTTACCCCTACCCTGGCCTCAGTGATGCTGAGATTGTAGGTGTGAGCCACAGTGCACCACTTACACAGAAAGGGTTTTTTGTTTTGTCTTTAATTAGCAAGTATTCCTTACTTACAGTAAAAGAAATACATTATGTCAAAAGTATTATGGTTTCTTGTTTTAAATAGAGTAAGGTTTGCTCTTTGCCTTCTTTTAAACTTTAAAGGGGAGAAAAGGAAACTTCTGAGATGAGGTAACATTCAGAGATAAGCTGCATATTTGTTTATTCAAAGGAATTCCGATGATTGGTTACCAGAATGGACTTCTAGGAACAGCTGCTTTAAAGCTCTGAAGGAGACAGATCACTTGGCAGGTTGGAAGACAGTGTGGAGCATTCGCCATGATCTGGTTGAGGGGCTGGGGCATAGATTATGAGGAATTCTGGAAGTGTTAGTGACTCAGACTCTGACTTTAAGAAATGCCACCATGGCCACTCAGTGGGACGAAATCTGAAAGAGAGACTGGTGGCTATGAAAATAAGCTAAACAAACCTATGCTAATTTAGGCAGGCATTGACTGTTGAGATAAGGATCAAGTTCCCAGTACGTTTTGAAAATACAATGTCAGGGCTTGATGCTGATTAGTAAGGAAAGAATCAAGCTTAACTTCTGACTAGACTAACTTGCATCATGAAGTTCTGATATCAAAAATGACAAGTGAAGAAGACATTGGACAAAGATGATACTGACTTATGGGACATTTGACTATGCACAGACAGCCTGGTTTCCAGTTGACGCTTTATGTTGAACCCTGGGACCCAGTGGTGATAATTCACCTGCATGGGATGGAAGGAGTTCTTTCATGTCTCCTGGAACCCTGGCTCCTGTTGAAGTTATCTCCCCCCAACCCCCTCAGCCCCCACAAGAGAACCATGGTTAGTAGTCACATAGGCAACATCCCAAGCTTCTGACCTTCAGGCTAGACTCTGTCCCAGTTACCTAGCAACAGTAAAGATAGCAGCATACCAGAAGAGGGGCTGCTTGGCCCCACCTCACTCTCTTACTCCCCTTATACTCTTCTTACTTTCTCCTCTCCTCTCCTCACTCTCTTCCTCTCTCTCTCTCCTACTCTCTAGCCTTTCTTCTCTATCTCTCCTTTTCCCCCTTCTCTCCTCTTGGCCATGGCCGGTCTCTCTCTCTCTCTCTCTCTCTCTCTCTCTCTCTCTCTCTCTCTCTCTCTCTTTCCACCTTCTCTCCTTTCTCCCTGCCTTTCTACAATAAAGCTCTAAAATCATAGACTATCTGTTCTTCAAGACCCCCTGCACTTACTCTCATCTTCATGGGAACCTCACCCCTTCTGCCCTCTCTCCCATAACCCCGGCCGGGGAATGCCCCTTGTCCACCCCACACACACACCCGAGTGGGGTCAGTGACATAGATGCCCAGAGCATAGGAGGAACTCTGGCCAGATGTGGGCTACCCTTTCTTCCCCTTCTTCACTCACCCCTTTTGTTCCCACACTGACTCGTGGGTCAAAGGCCAAAACAAAAGCAAAGTTTGTTTCCTAACAGAATATCAAGGAAAACAGTCTGCCAAAGTTGGTGAAGTACAAACAACCATCCTATAATTTACAGAATAGTGACTATTTGCATGTTTTCATCTATTAAGTGTAATGCCCCTTAATTGATCACCACTTCATTACAAAAAGCCTGGGGACATCCCTAACTTGTCTACTTGCCTCAGAGTCACAGATGAATGTAGTCTTCATGCCTCATTCAAAGAAACTACTTTTCAACGCAGACTGATAAACAAAAACCTCAATTAATCAAAATGCAGAGTTCTGTGACATGCCCCACTAATGAAACATCTTGAACACAAGTGTATGGTAGCCATATACCTGAGGCTAAAGGAACAGCAGAAGAGGGAGGGGGAAGGTTGTAAGAGCCAGGGGACCAGGAATTCTGCTGCAAGATTGTTTTCTAAATATGATGAGTTTCTATGAGCAGGAGATCTCAAAACTAAGACAGTTCAATATCTGAATGATGACACTAACAAGCCAATATGGAAGGGGGGAAATCTATAGAGCCTCACCACTTGATGCAGAGCTATAGGCAATTAACTGCTGAGAGGCAATTTAGTCTTCCTCATACACGGCACCCTAAATAGTTATCCAGCCCCAGGTTATCCTAAAAAACACACATACAAGCAACACTAAATGGACTCAGCAGATTGCATTTATACATGTAGTATTCCCCAAGAAAGAATAAGGTCATTGATTTGAAAACAGCACGTGAGGTGGTGGTGGTGGGGAATGATTGTATTTTAATTAAATTTTCAAGAACAATTACCAAAAAAGCGGGGAGGGATTTTGGGTAAACTCCTTTTTTATGCCTATTATATGTTAAAGCAAACTTAAGTCTTCATGAATCCTTGAGAGAGAGGAGAAAAAGAAAAAGAAAGAGTGTGTGTGGTGGGGGGGGGGGGGGGGGAGGAAGTTCACTGGAGATCAAACTCAGGGATTTACACAGACTAGACAACTGCTCTACAACTGGGTTCTATCCCAAGTCCTTGAGTATTGTTTTCAATCCTGAAGATCATGCCTTGAGAGAGTTTCAGGGCAGCTCAGACTTTATCATACATGAATACGGATTATTAAGCATTTTCAGTTGATCTCTATTTCCTTCTGCAGTAACAGGAGCTCTTGTAAGACAGGAAGTGTCTGGAAGTGTAGAAAATTCTCAAAGGGAAAATTATCCCTTTAGTGTTTTGTTTTAAGCTGTAGTTAATAATGTTAGGAATGGGTCTGTTTCAGGCTCTGACAGACATCAAACAATGTAATGAAAATGGTCATCATGATACAGGGGCCAGAATTGAGGGCCCTGTGTTTAGTCATTCACAAGCTACGTAAGCTTGTAAGATTGCAAAAAGTCCATGAAGTTGTGTGTATTAAGGTATGTAGCAAACTAAAAAAATACAATGTTAGTTTTATTTAATAATTCTTAAAAATACAATATCGACCAAAAGCATCAGGAATGAGGATCTGGAATGGTGACAGGTGAGGTGAGGTGTTGAGTGACAGGACTGGCAATGAGAAATAAAGAAGACAAAAACAATGGTGGGATCTGGAGGTACTGCATAAGCTGAGGATTTATCTCAATCCTAGTTCATTAGGAAGGACAGTATCATATATACTATTTGCAGAGAGTAAGTGGCCAAGGTCAACAGAGAGCTAAATCAGGCTATGTTAGTAAAGAGAACATGGGCTACCTCAGACACAGCTGCCTAAGGACTCATATCCACAGCCCAAGAGGAAGAGTCCTTCCCCAGAAACCTTAACATTGACTTCTGCAAGGCACTAGCTGTAGCATCATATGGGCCTTTTCAAGTCCTTACCATATGAATTTGGATATGATACAGCCTCTCGGGCTCTTAGCTTCCCTGTCTAGAACCAGAGAGCTTTGAGTTATTTTCAGATTTCTAGATATAAGGTACTGTGATTCATCAATACCTTGCTTATGTTGGAGTTGGTATGTAACCAGACTTTCAAGTTACTTACCTTCTCTGACTCAAGGTACAATGGGCAAAAGAATAGTGTTTTTTATGGGTGGCCATGTTTATCACCTAACAGACAAAACCTACTTTTTTCCGTTTTATTGAGAATGGAGTTTTTTTCCCTTAACAATATATCCTGATTGCAGTTCCCACCCTACTCCCAGATTATCCCCCCTCCCATACAGATTTCTGTCTCCCATTAGACAACAAACAGGTTTCCAAGGAAATATAACAAGGTGTAATATTATATAATATAATGAGATATAACATGATATAATATAATGAGCTTTAATATAAAAATACACCCCAAACTAACACATCAGAATAGGACAATGGGGAAAAAAGGATCCCAAGAAAAGGCACAAGAAACAGATACAAATGCAGGGACATCACTAATTTCCACACTGAGGGATCCAATAAACACTAAAGTATATGCCATAAAATATAGGCAAATGATGTGTGGGTTTTTTTTTAAAAAAAAACATGCTTATAAATAAGATAAAATTTTAAAAACTGTGTCCTGGTAAGTTGTTAGTGTGAGAACTCTCCAGTTTTTTATGTAGACACTTAGTGCTGTGGACTTGGATCTTAGAACCACTCTCCTTGTGTCCAGAAGCATGGGTATGTTGTGTGTTCATTTTCATTCAGGAGTGTGTTGTTCAGTTTCCATAAGTTTTTAAGCGTTCTGTGGTCTTTGTTATTGTTATCCAGTTTTTAATCTGTGCTGGTCAGATAGGATTCAAGGTGTTAGTTCAGTTTCCTTGTATCTGTCTAAGACTTGCTTTGTGACCAAGAATGTGGTCAAATTTTGAAGAAGTTCTCTGGGGTGTGGAAAAAAAGATAATTGTTTGTGCAAATATGTTAAGTCCATTTGGTTTACAATATCACTTTACTCCCCTAAGAATTGGGGCAGAGTCGAGGAGAAGCCAAGCAGGTAGTCTGCTACAGAACTGTAGAGGAGACTTGGGGATTAGAATCGGAGGAGAGGAGGGTAAGGTGAACATCTGTAGCTAGTCTACCTGCTTCCCTGAACAGAGGCAAATGCTGTTTTATTTTAATTTTAACTTTCTAGTTCAGGTTTTGTCTTTTACTATTTATTGTAATGCTAAGTTTTGAGCCCCCAAGACCTGGAGTCTGCATGTAGGCCCTATTGCCTTGCCCCCAAGTTAATTTTGATTAGTTAATAAAGATGACAACACTCCAGGGAGGGCTCTGACAGCGGGAGCAGGTAAGAGCACCATCTTGTATCCCAGGTCCCTCAGTGACCAGTCTGCTCAGGAGAGCACTCAGGCTGCAGAAGCAACATAGCTTCTGGGACAGGGTCCCTTAAGGGCCTTCATCTTCAGCCAGGAGGCAGAGCTGAGCTCCAGACCTCTGCTCACATTCCCTGCCAGAGGAGAGTTGGCCTCCAGGGAGGGCTCTGACCACTTAGACTCAGAAGAGAGTTGGACTCCCAGGAGTGCTGACAGAAGCTAACAGAATCACAGGAAGAACAAGCTCCAGCCAGAGACAGCTATAACAACTAATGCCAGAGATTACCAGATGGCAAAAGGCAAACATAAGAATCTTACTAGCAGAAACCAAGACCACTCAGCATCATCAGAACCCAGCACTCCCAACACAGGGAGTCCTGGATACCCCAACACACCTGAAAAGTAAAATTCAGATTTAAGATCATATCTCATAATGCTGATAGAGGATTTTAAGAAGGAAATTAATAACTCAGTTAAATACAGGAGAACATGGCTAAACAGGTAGAAGGCCTTAAAGAGGAAGCACAAAAATTCCTTACAGAATTACAGGAAAACACAAAAAAACAGGTGATGGAATTGAAAAAAACCATCCAGGATCTAAAAATGGAAGTAGAAACAATAAAGAAAACCCAAGGGGAGACAGCTCTGGAGATAGAAACCCTAGGAAAGAAATCTGGAACCATAGATACGAGCATCAGCAACAGAATACAAGGGATGGAGGAGAGAATCTCAGGTGCAGAAGATTCCATAGAGAACATGGGCACAACAATCAAAGAAAATGCAAAATGCAAAAAAGATCCTAACTCAAAACATCCAGGAAATCCAGGGCACAATGAGAAGACCAAAACTAAGGATAATAGGAGTAGATGAGAATGAAGATTTTCACCTTACAGGGCCAGACTAACTAGAGGGCACAAGGACAGTATCCTAATTAAAGTCAGAAATGAAAAAGGAGACAACAACAGAACCTGAGGAAACCTAAAACATCATAAGAGCATACTATAAAAGGTTATACTCATCAAAACTGGAAAACCTGGATGAAATAGACAATTTCCTAGACAGATGCTGGGTACCAAAGTTAAATCAGGATCAGATTAAAGATCTAAACAGTCCCATTTCCCATAAAGAAATAGAAGCAGTCATTAATAGTCTCTCAACCAAAAAAAGCCCAGGACCAGATGGGTTTAGTGCAGAGTTCTATCAGACCTTCAAAGAAGACCTAATTCGAATTCTCCTCAAACTGTTCCACAAAATAGAAACAGAACGTACTCTACCCAATTCATCCTATGAAGCTACAATTACTCTGATACCTAAACCACACAAAGATCCAACAAAGAAAGAGAACTTCAAACCAATTTCCATTATGAATATCAATGCAAAAATACTCAATAAAATCCTCACAAGCTGAATCCAAGCACACATCAAAATGATCACCCATCATGACCAAGTCAGCTTCATCCTAGGGATGCAGGGATGGTTCAATATATGGAAATCTATCAACGTAATTCACTATATAAACAAACTCAAAGACAAAAACCATATGATCATCTTGTTAGATGCTGAGAAAGCATTTGACAAAATCCAACATCCCTTCATGATAAAAGTCTTGGAAAGATCAGGAATTCAAGGCACATACCTAAACATAATAAAAGCAATATACAGCAAACCCAGTAACCGACGTCAAACTAAATGGAGAAAAACTTGAAGCAATCCCAATAAAACCAGGAACTAGACAAGGCTGCCCACTTTCTCCCTACCTATTCAATATAGTACTTGAAGTCCTAGGCAGAGCAATTAGAAAACAAAAGAAGATCAAGGGGGATACAATTGGAAAGGAAGAAGTCAAAATATCACTTTTTGCAGATGATATGATATATATAAGTGACCCTAAAAATTCCACCAAAGGACTCCTAAACCCTATAAACAGCTTCAGTGCAGTAGCTGGATATAAAATTAACTCAAACAAATCAGTGGCCTTTCTATACACAAAGGATAAACAGGCTGAGAAAGAAATTAGGGAAACAACACCCTTCTCAAGAGTCACAAATAATATAAAATATCTTGGTGTGACTCTAACTAAAAAGTGAAAGATCTGTATGATAAAAACTTCAAGTCTCTGAAGAAAGAAATTAAAGAAGATCTCAGAAGATGAAAAGATCTCCCATACTCATGGATTAGCAGGATTAATATAGTCAAAATGGCTATCTTGCCAAAAGCAATCTACAGATTCAATGCAATCCCCATTAAAATTCCAACTCAAGTTTTCACTGAGTTAGAAAGGGCAATTTGCAAATTCATCTTGAATAAAAAAAAAAAAAAAAAAAAACCTAGGATAGCAAAAACTATTCTCAACAAAAAAAGAATGGTGGAATCACCATGCCTGACCTCAAGCTGTACTACAGAGCAATTGTGATAAAAACTGCATGGTACTGGTCCAGCAACAGATAGGTAGATCAATGGAATAGAATTGAAGACCCAGAAATGAACCCACACACCTATGGTCACTTGATCTTTGACAAGGGAGCTAAAACCATCCAGTGGAAAAAAGAAAGCATTTTCAACAAATGGTGCTGGCACAACTGGTGGTTATCATGTAGAAGAATTCGAATTGATCCATTCTTATCTCCTTGTTCAAAGCTCAAGCCTAAGGGGATCAAGGAACTCCACATAAAACCAGAGACACTGAAACTTATAGAGAAGAAAGTGGGGAAAAGCCTTGAAGATATGGGAACAGGGAAAAATTCCTGAACAGAACAGCAATGGCTTGTGCTATAAGATCGAGAATCGACAAATGGGACTTAATAAAATTGCAAAAACTTCTGTAAGGCAAAAGACACTGTCAATAAGACAAAAAGGTCATCAACAGATTGGGAAAGGATTTTTTACCAATCCTAAATCAGATAGGGGATTTGTTGCGGCCGGCCAGCAGCTCGCAACGAACGGTTCAACTGAGATGGCAACTCGAGCTGAAAGAGAGGAACTAGACTGGGCGAAAGAAGAAACGGAGCCAAGTCAATGGTCACTCTGATCAAAGCTCAATTTTACTTGTTCAGACACTCAGTTATAAAGGAAGGGGGAGGGGACCCGATTCCCGCCAATTAATCTCGGGGTCCAGTAGCAGGGTGAGCACGTGTGTGGCTCCAAACAGCAAAGCGGCATGGTCCAGCAGTGGGTGTGGCAGAACGAATGAGCAGGAAACTCCACCCTTGAGCAAGCAGGTTCCAGGCTGGGGGAGGGGAGACTACAGGGACTAATATCCAATATATGCAAAGAACTCAAGAAGCTGGACTCCAGAAATTCAAATAACCCCATTAAAAATCTGGTACAGAGGTAAACAAAGAATTCTCAACTCAGGAATACCGAATGGCTGAGAAGCACCTGAAAAAAATGTTTAACATCCTTAATCATCAGGGAAATTGAAAACAAAACAACCCTGAGATTCCACCTCACACCAGTCAGAATGGCTAAGATCAAAAACTCAGGTGACAGCAGGTATTGGCAAGGGTGTGGAGAAAGAGCAACACTCCTCCATTGTTGGTTGGATTGCAAGCTGGTTCAACCAGTCTGGAAATCATTCTGGTGGTTCCTCAGAAAATTGGACATAGTACCTCTGGAGGATCCAGCAATACCTCTCCTGGGCATATATCCAGAAGATGTTCCAACTGGTAATAAGAACACATGCTCCACTATGTTCATAGCAGCCTTATTTAAAATAGTCAGAAGCTGGAAAGAACCCAGATGCCCCTCAACAGAGGAATGGATACAGAAATTATGGTACATTTACACAAGGGAGTACTACTCAGCTATCAAAAACAATGAATTTATGAAATTCTTAGGCAAATGGATGGATCTGGAGGATATCATTCTGAGTGAGTTAACTGAATCACAATAGAACTCACATGATATGCACTCACTGATATAAGTGGATATTAGCCCAGAAACTTAGAATACCCAAGATACAATTTGAAAAACACATGAAAATCAAGAAGAAGGAAGACCAAAGTGTGAATACTTCATTCCTCCTTAGAATGGGGAACAAAATACCCATGGAAGGAGTTACAGAGACAAAGTTTGGAGCAGAGACAGAGGATGGACCATCCAGAGACTGCCCCACTCAGGAATCCATCCTATAATCAGCCACCAAAAGCAGACACTATTGCATATGCCATCAAGATTTTGCTGAAAGGACCCTGATATAGCTGTCTCTTGTTAGGCTATGCCAAGTGCCTGGAAAATACAGAAGTGGATGCTCACAATCATCTATTGGATGGAACAGGGCCCCCAATGGAGGAGTTAGAGAAAGTACCCAAGGAGTTAAGGGGTCTGCAACCCGATAGGAGGAACGGAGGAACAACAATATGAACTAGTCAGTACCCCCGGAGCTTGTGTCTCTAGCTGCAATATGTAGCAGAAGATGACCTAGTCAGCCATCACTGGGAAGAGGGGCCCCTTGGTCTTGCAAACTTTATATGCCCCCGTACAGGGGAATGCCAGGTCCAGGATGTGGGAGTGGGTGGGTTGGGGAGCAGGGCAGGGGGAGGGTATATGGACTTTCAGGATAGCATTTGAAATGTAAATGATGAAAATATCTAATAAAACATTGTTAAAAATTCAACTATAACGGCAATGAAATAAAGTAATAACTTTTTAAAAACAAAACAAAACAAAAAACAACAACAAAAAATAAAGATGCCAAAAGTCCATAGCTGGTTAGAAGAGATATAGGTGGGGTTTAAGTTTTCACAGTCTTGGGAGAAGAGGAGGACCACTTGAGGGGAATGTGCAAGAGAGGAGGAAGGAGAACCAACCTGGGTTAAGGGTCAAGAGAGCATGGCCCCGAGGGCTGCCCATTTGGAGTTAAGAGCAGCCCAGATTGAACATAGTAAATAATAAATAATAACTTGAGGAAAAATAAATTAATTCTAACAGCATGGACGGTAGGCCACTGCCCAGATATTGTGCTATTTAAGGCTTATTGTAAATATAAAAGTTGTGACTGTGTTTTTCATCTCAGAACCCAATGAACATGGCCGGGTAGAAATACTGGATCAGGATTTTAACAATTTTCACTACGCATTTGATTGTTTGTGAGTTTGACATCATGCACCCTAATCCCACTCACTTACCATCACTTTGTATCCACCCTCTGCCCTTGCAACCTCCCTTTGTCCCTGCAAAACAAGATAAAAAAAAAATTAAAAAAAAAAAAAAACATCTCTTAGTAGCTCTAGTTGTCATGTTGAGTCACATATCCTTACTTTCATATGTTGATTGCAATGAGTCATTGGTCTGGTTTGTGGCCTCTGGCTTCAGCTACACCATCAATACTGGATACTCTTTACTGGGACTTGTGCAGCTTTGGATCTGCAGGACTGGTCCTTTCACATATTCCAGCAGTTTGTAGATAATGTGGATCTTGGAATAAGCCAACTCAAAGCCCTGGATCTGGGCCTGAATGGTAGCTGAATTGGTTAGCCTGCCAGCTCTTCCTCACCTACACTACTAGGTTAAGCTCTCCAGCACTGCCCTAGCTAGCTCATGCAATGCAGGAGCCAGCAAGGGGCAAGGCCAGCTCTCCCTAGTGTTTCAATGCAGGAGCCAGCAAGGGGCAGGGCCAGTTCTCCCTAGTGTTGCAGTTAGTGAGGGGCAGGGCCATTTCTCCCACTCATAACCCCATGGCTAGCTCTCCTGACTGCCACAGGTGTCAAGGAAAGGGAAGACCTCACCCTCCTGCTTCTGCCACCTCACAGCAGGTAAGTGGCTGGGCCAGGTCACTTTCACCCACACCCTCAGGCTGGCTTACCTGAACCTCTGCTGCCAGGGCCAGCTCATCTGTTCTGCCTAGGGAGGTGCAGGGCCTGCTCTCCTAAGTGCTGCAGTAGGTGAGGAGTGGGGCCAGGTCTCTGGAGTGCTGCATCCAAAGAGGGGTGGGGACAACTCTGCCCAGCCCTTGGACATCAACATTGTCCCAAGCACCAACCCAGCTAGGGACATCAGCATGTTAGTTAGTAGTAATATGAGCTACAAATATTAGCACAGACCCCTACTGCTACATGGCCATGGACCCACACATGGCTCTCAGTGGCAGCTGACACTTCACCATGGCCTTAGGTGGCAGCTCAGGCTGCTCATATCAGACTATTCCTCTCCACCCTTGCATCTTCAGTTGCACTTCTCAAAGAAATTTCTCTTTCTCTCCCATCTGGTCTCTACACACTTGCACATCATAGTAGCTCCTAATGAAGGCAGGTCATGCAGTGGATGGGCCTCTGGGTGTCTATAGCCCACCAGTGAGTGCCCCATGACAGTGGGCTGGCCTCTGGGTGTCTTCCATTCACTGGCACTGTGTGATGGCATCAAGCAGACAGGTGGATGTGCCTACCCAGCTTGGTCTAGCTCACCACCATCTCCTGCTCACTACTTCATTTTTTAAACCATATACCTGATGAGGACCTGTCAGATCAAGGCAACAAAAGCTCTGAGGGAACTGCACTTCCAGCATGGTTGTGTAAAAACAAGAAGTGATAAGAACAGATAACTTCTTGGAACACGGGTCCACTTATGCAGAATAACAAGCTATGTGTTTTCACTTCTGTAAACAAGGTTGGTTGCTCCAGCTGCATAGAATGTGTTTGATCACAGATGGCAGTAAGGTACCATAGGCAGAAGTGTGTCAGGATGTATGCTTGCCCCCAATTGAACAAAGGTGGGAAGTACCTTCTGGGTTTTACCTTTTAAAGCTTCTGACTCATATTTGGTGCCATTTTCTGGCAAATGTCTGGTATGGACCTGGCCAGTGACCATCATCCTGGCAAGTACTTAATAAAGCTTGCTTCAAATTTGGCTCAAATTTTGTGGTAGTGGTGGTCTTACTCTTGCCTGGTAGGAACAACATTTTCTCTTCCTCTCCCTCAAGAAAAAACAAAGGAGCAAAAAAGGACAGAGTTAGTGAAACAAAATGCAAATAGCATCAAATGCACAGAACAAGAGTTAAAGTGCAAACAAAATTAAGTCATCCTTCCTGTAAGGAAAGAGGAGGAGCCACTCAGGGCTGTGCTGAGGTACACAAGCTCCAGCTGGAGGTGTCAAAGGGCTGGAGAAACAGACCCTCCAGCTTAACATGCTAGTTAATTTGATTGTAGTTGGCTTTAAAAACCAAACATAAAACCATTTGGAAGGGCTCAAAGCTGTATATGTTACAACCTCCCTCAGATTCACTGTTGGTGGTGTTTTCTGACTTGTGTGTTGTGGGAAAAGTTCCTGAGTTGCATTTCAGGAACACAGAGGCCATTTGGTTAAAACAGCTAACCCTTTAGTCAGGCCTGAGCAAGGGTCAAATTGGTGAATTTTTTTATAATCAAGCCTACCACTGAATCTTACTAACACCATCATTTTCTTCACTAGCACTCCTTCAAGAGCCTTGAAACTGATGGTTTATATGGAAAGTATCACTCCCTGTCCCGAAGCCTGCATCTTTATCTTGTAAATGTATTCAAATTTTGTCCATGAGGAGAAAGACTTGAAGCTTAAGTCTTCTGTCTCTATTCTTGGCTCCTTAAAATAAACTCCTTTGCAGAATTAATTAGTATATTGTGCAGTAAGGAGCATGGCTGGCTGTCTTTCTCAGCAAATCATTGCATTAAAATGTGTTTGTAAATTTCGTGAGCTGGAGAGATGGATGATCTTTCCAGATCGAGGCTGGAGAGATTGATGACTCCACAGTTAATAACACTTGCTGCACTTCCAGAAGTCTTGAGTTCAGCTCTCAGCATCCCCATCAGCCTGTGCACAACTTCCTATAACTCCAACTCCATGAGATCTGATGCCTTCTTATGGCCTCCATGAGTACCCAGAGGCACATGATATCCACATATAAAGTACATGTACACACACACACACACACACACACACACACAATAATAAATCCTTTTAAAAAAGGATTTCATCTAAGATGTAGTAGACTTATTTAAAAAAGATTTAGAATAAATAAGAAGGTAGATAAGGACTGTGGTTTAGATTCCCAATGCCCATATGATAGCCAACCAAGTGTGACAGCTACCTATAACCCCAGCACTTGTGAAGCAGAGATGTAGGATCCCCAGGTAAGCTGGCAAACTGGAATCTGTAAGTTCTGGTTTCAATGAGGAATCCTGTCACAGTACAGTGTAGAGCAATCAGGGAGGATAAATGATGTCAGCATGCTATCATGGAGGTAAGGAGAGAGGGAGAGACATGTCATATGCAAGCATACACATGCTTCCATACCCATATGTGCACTCACATTTGAACATGCATACATATGCATGCATACCACACACACAACGCACACATACACACGCACACACACACATACACACACACACACACACACACACACAGAGAATGTTGTCTATGTTCTATCTTTTCGAGTTCAGGCTTAACGGCTACCTTTTCCTGTTCTTTAATGTCAGATGGTCATTTGTAATTTTGTACACCACCATGTCAGCTTTTGCTGACCAAGGCCACCTCAAACTCCCAGAGGTCCTCCTTTCTGCCTCCTCTTCCTGAGTGCTGGGATTAAAGGCATGCATGACCACACCTGGCTGCAGTAGCTTTGAGGGAATTTTGTTTGTTTGTTTGCCTGTCTGTCTGTTTGTTTGTTTGTTTTCTGACTATAATCTTTAACAAAGTCCCAACAGTCTTTATAATGTAAGTGGCAACAACAGAACTATCCCAAACTTTTCAGTGTGGTTTAAACCTGTCATCTCAGCAATGGAAGACTTAGGCAGCCCTATGAGTTTGAAGCTAGTCTGAGCTACATGAAGAGAACTTACTTCTCATAATAACAAGAACAAATAATAATAACAATATCCTAAATCATAATTTAAAAACATAATCATTTGACTGTTTTGTTAGTATATGTTAAATATACATAAACTAGGTTCCTTGTGATATTTTCATACATGTGTATAGTGGATTTGAACCTATTCAACCCTCATTATTCTCTCGTCCCTCTACTTCGGCCCAGTCCTATCCTCTTCCCAATCAGCACCCTCCTATTTTCATGCCCTGTGTTTTCAGTGGAAGTAAGGAGAGAGGGAGAGACATACTGGCAGACAGACCAATCCTAATGAGTTTCCTTAGGGTCACGTATAGGGTCCTGGATGTGATATTCTTTCCAGGAGCATAAACTCCTTAGTAAGTGACCTCATCACAGAAGTAAATCTTTCTCCCTGTTCCAGCATCCATTATTTACAGACCCACCCAAGGGTGTGATTTAGTTTGTATGTAGTATAAGCTCCTTCATGTATCAGTTGGTTCTACAAAGTGTGTTTACACTGATTTACATGCAAGCTATTTGAGCTCTCTAACCCTTGAGGAATTCTTCCCAGCCCAGATGGGGGGTGGGAGCCATGATAGATAGAGGGGGGAGGTGGATTATAAAGGTTGGAGATTTTATCTTTTTAAAAGTGATCTGCTGCAGGCAGAGATTTGGTTCTTTCACTGTGGGTTCAAGGAATTCAACTCTGGTCATCAGACTTAGCTGCAACTGCCATCACTCGAGCTCTAAAATGTGGTCTTTTTTTCTTTTCTTCCTTTTTCATTATTATTTTTTCTATTTTGTTGTTGCTCTCTTTTGTTTTTCTGAGACAGAGTTTTTCTGTGCAGTCCTGGCTGTCCTGAAACTGGCTCTGTAGACCAGGCTGGCCTCGAACTCAGAGATGCCCCTGCCCCTGCCCCTGCCCCTGCCTCCCAAGAGCTTGGATTAAAGGCAAGTGCCACCAGGCCGGGCTAGAATGTGCTTTCTTGACGGCAGCAAATAAAAAATCTTAACCAAAATGTGCAGGAAATCTTATGCAGCGGCTGTCTATTTTCTAAATTGGCTAGATTTACTACACATCTTCCAAACACTTTCCTCAACCCATGCTCACTGTATTCCTGGAACAGGGTCTCTTTTGACACTGGTTGCAGGCACCTAGCACAGGAGGCCAGGTGAGAGGATGTGAGACAGACTTGCTGGCAACTGTCGCCTAGGTTTCATCCCAGTGTGGGGGAAGTCCTTGATCCACCCCCCAGAACGTCCAAAATTGAACTGCGATCAGAAAAGACAGAGATCCGACAGGAAGGGCTCAAAGTCCAATCTCAGACTGCTGGCGTCTGGGGCAGCCTACCCTGTGTGCCCGGGGTGCAGCTAATGTAGGGCCTGGCCACTCTGCCACCTGGAGACACAGGCGGCAGTTGGCGCATAGGAGAGGAGCACTCAGGAATCAATGGCCAGCCACGCGGGGGCGTAAAGCTGCTGTGCAATGCAGCTTCATTCGCATGCCCCACCCTGGTATCCAGGATGCTTCAGAGAAAGCTCAAAGGCTAGGTTCTCTGATGGCAAAAAGGACAGAATTCTGTAATAATCGTTACCGCTTGTTTTGTCTGTAATGACCTGCTTTTTGCTTTGGGGGACAGAAGAACGATGCTTTGGGCTTTATCTTCAAGGGGGAAAAAACTCTTCTCGAGGAATTTCAGTTACTTTCCTAAATAAATACGCTTGTTTCTTAAGTGACTTCAAATAAAAGAATGACAGCGCAGTCTTTCCAATAACAAGCCCACTTGATGTAATGAAACTTATATGCTCCATAAAGTCCCATAGAAATTGAGATTCTTGAGAATCCTTGAAAAATGACAGCCAAGGGTTACACAGTGAAACCCTGACTCAAAAAAACAAAACAAAACCAACAACAAATTATATATATGTTTTGCTGGTGGTGGTGGTGCATGCCTTTAATCCCAGCAGGTGGGAGGCAGAGGCAGGTGGATCTCTCTGAGTTTGAGATCAGCCTGAGCTACAGAGTGAGTTATAGAAGGAGAAGGCTACACAGAGGAAACTGTGTCTCAAAAAACCAAAGGGAATAAAAAAGAATCATATATGATGAAATTGGGTTTATAATATACAGTTCTGTTAATGCTAACTACCTTTTAAATTATATTTGTAGCCTTAAAATGAAGCCTACAGGTCCAGAGTGATATATTTCCACAATGCCAGTACTGAGTCAGATGAGGCAGGAGAATCATTAATTCAGTATAAGTCTGAGCTATACAGTGAGTCCTAGTCTGAAAAGAGACAGAGAGATGGAAAGAGAAGAAGTATCTATGGATCCAATAAAGTTAATATGAGCTCTTACTT
Organism: Mus caroli; assembly: GCF_978045245.1. Taxonomy (NCBI): domain Eukaryota; kingdom Metazoa; phylum Chordata; class Mammalia; order Rodentia; family Muridae; genus Mus; species Mus caroli. The sequence continues at coordinate 32,273,726 of NW_028227264.1, forward strand.
TTGCAATTCTTGTCCCCTTAAAGTTGGACTGCATTGTATTTTATTTATATACAAACTATTATAGAGATAAATAATGGATAAATGATTGACAGAAAGATAGATAATTGATAGGTAGAAAGATGATAGTTGAAAGAGCAACAGTTTTGCCTAAACTGGACAGTCAAGGGAAGATACAATCTTGTACTAGACACACCCTTGAAGAGGTCTTGGATTCCTAAACTCTTGAGATGAGTTGGTATGTGCCACCACCATACCACACAGTTACCACTATAATAAATTTCTATAGACTCTGTGGTTTTAAGAAATGCAAATTCGTCATCTTGTAATTCATACAAACTATATAGAATCCTTACTAGTCTGACACAGTTCTCTGTAGGTCAAAATAAAGATGTCAGCAGGGCTGTGTTCCTTCTGCCGGCTCTCAGAAAGAGTCTACGTCTTTGCCTGTTTGTAGAGGATGCCCACATACTTTAGCTCATGGCACTGTTTGTCAGGGATGATGGACACTCAGTAATGACTCTTTCTTCTCCTGTCTGGCAATACCAAATCAAAATATTTCCTCCAGATTACAGGATCCACAAGACTCAGAGATTAAGCAATTCAAGAATCCCAGGAAACCTCTAAACTTACCTTGATTCACAAGACCTCTCCTACCCAAAAGTTACATAAGCAGTAAAGATGGTGCAGAAAGATCCAGGGGTGTAGGCTGTGTGAGTTGTCACCCATGTGGACAGGGCTTTAGGGTGATGCACTTCTCTTCGTGTCGCTCCTTCCTGTGGGTAACCCCTCACCTATAATCCTATGAGCAATTCCAATAAATTCCTTGGCTTGCCAAGTTGAACTTGGTAGAATTTTTTTCTTTTGGTCTGTTTATTGTTACTGCCCTATCTGTGTTGAGCAGACATAGTTTGTGAGCCCTTGGGAGTAGCCCAACATTTTCCCTGACGGATTCCTCCTGTGGAGAAATGGCTTGCGACTCTACAGGACTAGATCTCCTCATCTAAAAGTACTCGTGTCACATCTTCCAAGTGTCTTTCCCGTCAAAATAACACTGATGAATTACAAGGACTAGAGTCTTTGAATATAAACCCCGTGGCATGTAAGTGTGTCTGTCCATATGTTTAATTTTGAAGGGTATTTGTTCAATATAGATTTTTGCAGAGCTACTCTTCAAATAAGTCTGTGCTCCAAGGAGTAGTTCACTCAACAACTCTTACATCTTAATCATCCTTTCCTGTCTCATATACAGGAAAATTAAAGTTCCAGAGAGGCTGACATTCATAAAGTCATATGAGTAATGAGTGACAGTGCTTCTCTGAACTCCATGTTAACCCTTCATAACTATGGCCTTCTGAAAGAAACAAGATTATAGTGCTGTCCTGGGCCTTTCATGTGTGTGTGTGTGTGTGTGTGTGTGTGTATGAGAGGTGGGAGGGAGGGAGGGAGAGTGGGAGAGGGAGAGGGAGAGGGAGAGGGAGAGAAGAGAACCTGAGACTCCAGGACAGGGTGGTGGTAATTCTGAAAGTGGTTTTTTTAAGTTGGAAATATTTGCGTAGATTTACTGACGGAGCATTTCAAACCCCTCATGTTGCTGTTTTAAATGTTTCAATGTTTGGAATGCTTCAGACTTCATATCTTTGTAATGCTCCATTTGTACTGCAGTCACCCACTACAGATCGTGCAATACTCATAGAAACCACTAGGTGGCAACAGAGGAAACCATACATGAAATCTGCAGTCTTTCTAGATGCTGAGATTAAAGAAGATTCATCATTCTTGGAGTTTAGAACAGCCAAATGAGTTCCACCGAGGACGATGCAGTTCACCTGTTTAGAACCACCGTGCGCTATTCCATCCAGAGTCACATTTGTAGACTTGTTACCTTCCAGTTCACACAACCTGTTTTAACCCTGCTTCTTTCCCAAGCCTGTCACTCTGCTCTTTCTTGATCACATACTAATATATGGTATGCTGCATGTTGAACCTAAAATTTTGTCTATGCATTTGTGGCTTTTTTAGATAGAAAATATATTTGTACTCTGCATTCAGAATGCTGTTGGTTAGTTATATGATTTCAAAATGTAAAGATCTGTTTGTGCTTGCCTTTTAATACAAACTAGATGCGAAAGAACAGTAAGCCCACGCTGGTGTTTCTTTTTTCTTTTTCTTTTAAAAAAAGGAGGGCAAGAGAAAGTGATACAGATCTCATAGGACTGGCGTTACATGTGGTTAGGAACTACCAGGTGTGAGTGCTGGCAAAAGAATGCAGATCCTCTGGAAAAGCAACAAGCGCTATTAAACCCTGAGCCCCCACACTGCTGTTTCTAATTGCAGTCATTACCTTAAATTTTTAAACAAAAACACAGCTGGAATGAGTACAGAATCAAGGAGAATGATGAAGCATAAGTAAGGTCTGTGCAATTCAGCTTTGCTAGCGTAAAGGAGTCAGAAACAGCCAGAGCTAAGCTTTGGGTTTATTTTTCTCCTGGGAAGGCGGTGGTCTGAGTCCTGGTGGAGTAGTGGAGTAGCGAGTCTATCTCTGCCAAGCCACAGAAATTGATGTGCCAGCCAAAAGAACTTGGCAGCAAAATATAAGGTAGGTGTTAGCGCATATAATTGATTTTAATTATATGTTTTATAATTACCTAAACCCATTAAGCATAAAGGAGAGGAAGGCCATGTTCTTAATGAAAAAAAAATTTACCTAGCTAGCTGCAGAACAAAAGAATACATGAAAAGAGGGTGGGGGCATCGATTTGTTTTATTTGAAATAGATGATACACAATGCAACAAATATCAAGTATATATGCTATGATTCATGCAATCATATAGATGCTAGGAATTCCTCAGAACCATGGAAATCAGGAATTCTCCATCTCCTTTACCAAAAAGTCATGGCCCCGATTAACTGGATCAGAAGGTAAGCTTTCTGTGTTTGAGTTTGATGAGGAGAGGGCTTCAGAAGCCATCAGAGGCTGTTTCCTATTGTTAAGTCCTAAGCAACTATTAATCTTCCTGGTGATGTAACACTATAACTTCATACATTCTTTGATTGTGCTGTTAATTGAAAACCTTATTGAAAAGTCTCTTTGTGGTGAAGGTCCTGAAAACTAATAAACCAATTCTGAGTTTGGTGAGGATGATTCATTTACTAGTAAGTCAGCACAGACGAAATTATAAAACTCTTGGCTCAGTAGAGACAAAGAACTCTCAGCCTCATGGGAATTTTGAGAGTAAAATGGATGAGACATTCCCTGTTCACTGACTTTCCTATTGGAGGGAACCGAGTGGCCTTCTACGATGTACATGGACTTTAGCTACTTTTTCAACATTGCTTTTGTAATATTGTATCAGCCCCAGTACACAGTAGATAAAATAGAGCTAGCTTCCCCAGGCCACCTGAAAAAAAGTCACTCTTAATGTTCTTTCAAAAGCAGAATGCCAGTTGATGTCTTTTAGAGAAAGCTAAAGATACAACTCAGTGAAGAGGCAACATAGGTCTACTATCATTCCAGAAAAACTGTATACCAGTGCTTTCCAACCTGTGTGTCATGACTCCTTAAGAGTTGAATGACACGTTCACAGGGGTCACCTAAGACCATTGGAAAACACAGATAGTTACATTATGATTTGTAACAATAGCAGAATGACAGTTATGAAGCTGCAACACAAGTAATTTTACTGGTTGGGGGATCATCACAACATGAGGAACTGTATTAAAAGGTCCCAGAATTAGGAAGGTTGAAAATCACTGCTCTGTACCTATTGATTAACCTACATAACAGTGAATATAAACATTGTATCAGATTATGAATTAGCTTCAGTAGTTCATTTGGTTCAGCTCCTTGACTTCCACAAGATAAGGCATCATTAGTTCTGCTTTACAAATCAACAAATTAGGCCCCATAGAGATGGTCTGCCTTTCATAAGGTTATCATTGGTTGACAGTGAGTTCAAGACAATTTCCTGGCCAAGCAAAGTGTCACACTAAGCAATGTTCTATCAGGGAAACTCCTGAAAGGATTTTGTTTTCTCAAAAATTCCTTCTTACTTGTTTCTGTCAAGTCAAAGCACTCAGAATTTGACAAAAAATAGAACCTCTCATAATTGTATACAAATGCATCAATGAGAAATTGGTGGAGTTTTAGATAATCCAGTTAGTTGATCTCCTTGAAAGTCAAGATGGCCATCAGCAGTTGGTTCTCTGGCAATCAAAAATAATTTTGGCTAAAGAAGTAAATAAACAAAAACCCTGAGGTCCCTTGCTGGGCCCAGGAGCCAGGTGCTTAAGTGAACATGACAAAAGTCAGGTTTGAAGCAACTCTAACCAAGACACATTTTCTAATGTCTATCTTGCCCCAGGTTCTAGTTATTTATTTTTAAAATTATGTATGTGTATGTTTCTCTATGGGGTTATGGTCCTGTGAGACAGGTACCTGTGGAGGCCAGAAGTGTTACATACCCTGGATCTGGAATGTCAGGTAGCATGGGCCACCTGACATGGGTATTATAACCCAAACTCAGGTTCTTCAGCAGAGAAGTATTTGCTCTTACCCAGTGAGCCACCCTTCCAGCATCCCTCCCTCTCATTGTGTCTGCTGCTTTGAGTTTGAGAAACAACTAGAAATTGTACAACTTCATTCCTTAGGTCCTTAAAGAGGTTTGGGAACATAAAGGAACAATTTGATAAGGAAAAGCTACAGTTGGGACCCCTGTTGTGGATCACAGAAGGGAAGCTTTAGAATTAAGTTTGTAAGAAGTTGTCATAAAGGCACCCCTACTGTGATGCTGAGAATAACCAATAACTAATAACTAATAATGATAATGTGATGATCGATCCACCATCTACCATGAGCACCCGGCATTACTCAAAACCTTTCTCACTGTACCACTCCAGAAAGACCACCTCATTCTACCTTCCTCTCTAGTAAGCCAGAAGGAGAAGGTAATAAAAATGTATTATTTAAATGAAGACAAGGAGAAACCCTAAAATTAGATCAAGGACTGATAGGAGGTGGAATTAGAAGAGGATAGAGGAAAGTGATGCTGGTTTGTGGTCACCATATGAAAAGCAGAGTGGTAAATGTTTCCTGCCATCACATTTAATCTCAATAGCTCTCTGAGGGAGCTATTATGGGCATAGGACAAAATAGCACTCCAAATTATTGATGCTTGCACAGGTACCAAGCAACACAGCTAAATTCCAATGGACTTAAATTTCCATGCCCATACAAATTGGACCATCATGACACAACAGTCATCATGAGCATGTGATGGAACTGTATAAAGATGGAGAGCTTCTCACTCTATATATTGATTTCGGAAATAGGATTTTGGATGGACTTCTGTCCATAAGTGTCAGAGAGAATGAAAAGAAAGCGATAGTACTGAAACTTTAGCATCAGAAAGAAAAAAAAATCAGGCACCCTGAACTTTGAGAGGTGCAGCTCTCAAGGTTTCATTTCAATACCTTCTTGTCTGTCTTCCTCATTTTCCTCAACCACCCTGTCTCCAAGGAAGCTATAGGGACCCTGTGAGGTGTCACCCACACATAGAAGATTGGGTACAGAGATTTCTCTCCAGTCCTGACACGAAGGGATACGAATATGTTTGATGTCTTCACTCCCAGGAATGAAGCCAAACACTTTCTTGATTCGATGTCTAATAAGAAGTTGGGAATGCTCCTCAGCAGCTTTCTCAAAGAGCATTCTCTCGTTGTGGAGGTGATTGGTCCAATAGTGATGCTGCAGAGAGGTGAGGGGAGAGCAACATCTTGCCAGACATTTGGAGACCAGGAGAGCAATGGTTGCCAAAACGACCAGAATCCAGCCCAGCATCTACACATAAGCAGCAGGAATTAGTGGGTTTAAGCATTGATAATGGCAAATATTCAAGAAACAGCTGTGGTAAGAGGGAGCCCAACAGAGCTCAGAACTAAGATGTGGGTAAAATCTTTGCTTCTTGTTTTTGATGTATACTATATGATGATGATCATTTGGTATGGAAATATCTGTGATAGAAGGAAGGACAGGTCAAGCCATTTCAGCATAGCCTTCATATTACAAAGGAATGTGACCTGCTAATGTGGGATGGATTCTAAGTACCATCCTTGAAGTGATAGACGCTATAAACCACCAATTAACCTTATATAAAATGTTTAAACCTTGTCCTTTGCTTATAATCCAATCTTGCTTCTTGATCATTAGGTATGGACCCATGAGTTTGTTGGGGGCTTAATTAATATTTGATAATAAATGGTGGTGAAGATGCCGCTGTGATGGACACTAATGGCAGCCTCCCAAGGTCTTCAGTGACTTGCTACCAAGCATTCACACACATATCTTCCTTTCCTCTTATCCCTTGTAACCAAAGAAGTCAGTAAGCAACTGTAAGCTATACCTTGTAGTTCTTTACTGTTTTCGTTTTTAGATAAACTAGCTTTATTTGTGACTACGTAGTTCCTGTATTTTAAACACTGATTTATTTTTGTCATAGACTCTTTTGTTCCCCTCTGTATCATTCTTTTAAAAGTATTTAACAACTGCTAAATGAGGAAGGCAAGTCTAATGAGGAAGAGTGCTAACAGTGTACAGTCACAGGTGGGCAGCGCAGATGTCCTCTGACTCTGGCTTTTCTCTTACAAGCCTTCACAAGCTCCTCTTTCTGAGCTGGTTTTGTGATTAGTCAACACAATCTAACAAACTACAAAATGACACCCCTTCCCCAAATTGTGAAAAACAGTATCTTAATGGAAACTTCCTCTGACTTTTTCTTCGACAGGGTATTAGTGCAGCATTTCAGGATTCTGCGTCTTGATTTTATTTTTTCTAAATAAACAGTATGTAAATAACAGAAAGATAAGAGGCCCAAATACATGGAAGCCTTTGTGATCGGTACTTTAAGGTTTAGTGCTTTGAAGATATGTTTTAATTCATCTCTTGGAGAAAGTCATGGATTTTTCTTGCCAAAATGTAAAACTTCACTACTGGAACTTAACCTAAAAGTATTGCAGGCTCATGTCTTCCTCCTGTGCCATCTCCCTGACTCTAATCTGTGCATGTATGCTACATTTAGAACCACCACTGGAGATTTTAAAAACACAATTGAACTTCCTATAATTTCAGAAAAAGATTTTTAGTATAGAAGAACACAAATGTGAAAACACGCAGAAAAATGAGATTTAATGATACAGCCCTGTTCTGATAATATTTGTAATACTACTAAAATTCATTATTTTTAACAGAGACTAGGTACAGTCATGCGCTTTTTAAAAATGTGTCAGTTCATTTTCTCATCCACAACCATTTAAGTGACAGATTCTCTTCTGATCTCCTTTCACAGCTAGGAATGGGAAGCATGGAAAAGTACAACTAAAACAACAATAACAACAACAGCAACAAAACTAGTTGGTTACTAAAGTAAAGTAACCTGAGTGAAACAGGTCTACTAAGCCCCAGCATCCTATCTATGTGCATGCAGCTGTCCACTGAAGTACATTTTGATACATGGGATCTAATGTGTCTTCTGAATTCAGATAATATGAGAAACAGTAGACCTGCGATATGTTCGATATGTTCATAGAGACTATAACAAGTTTGGAATAGTAGGACAATGGGGTAGGGGGTGAGTTGGTGGGGTACAAGGGGAGGTTATAAACTTACTTGTGACTGGTATCTGTGTAGAAGAGCCACTTCATCTCTTACTGGAATCACATCAGAGGGAGCTGACGTGTAGCATGGAAATCCAGCTAGCATCTCTTCTCGTTTGCTAGGAGTGACATTAGCAAACATCGGGTATTGGTCCACAGAGGCAAACTCACTTGCTGCACATTCATAGTAGGTACCTGTCAGCAGGGTCACCGTCAGCCATGTCAGTGGAGCAACCAGAGCCCTCCCAGTGATGTCGAAGAACATGAGGCAAGCCAATCTCCTCTCCAGAGGGCTGCTTCTCCGGTATGGAGGGGTACAGCTGCAGCAGCAGTACTCGCTGGCAACTGTCCACATTTGGCCCCGTAGAGCATAGCCAGCAATCAGAAGGATCAAGGCAGGAACCACAAGAAAAGCTGAACCATAATAGAAATTTTTTCCGACTTGACACGGACAACTGAATGTATAAGAGGAGAACAGTTGCTGTCCACAAACAGTCAAAATCGCTATCAAAGAATTGATGCACGGTTCACTTCTGAGCAGAGAAGATGAAATACAGTTGAGATCTGGGCTCATCGTGGAAGCTCTGACACAGACAGCTGGTGGCTCTTTCTGATGGCGAGACTCTACCAGCTGTGACCATTTTATAGGTTAGCACTGGTTTAACTGGTTGTGTCAAGTAACCCAACATCCTTGTATGTTTAAAGGACTTACACTCGTTTCATCTACTTTGTGAATCTTGAGCTAATAAATTTACACAAGATCATAGCTGGGAGAAAGCGAAGGGATCTCAGTTTGCTTTGAGAAGAGAACTTCTCAGGGTCTCATCAGGGATGACCACAGCACACTTGCCAGGCAGACTCCCGCCATCTTTCAATGCACCTCTCCGCACCACAGAAAAGGTTAAGCATTAGACAACACGGCCTAAGAAGCAAAACAGAGACACTCTTATCTCAGCAACAAACAGGTTCTCCAGACAAAGCATTACAAAACACAGAGAAATGGAAAGTATCAAATATTAGAGAAATCCAAATTTTCTAGGAGGTCCCAAAAGGTTTTTTTTTAAACAAACAAACAAACAAACAACAAAAAAAAAAACAGGAGGCCAGGAACAAAGGAGCTACCTCAAAACAGAGATATTTGTCAGTAGAGTATTGCTATATGTTGATATAAAAGTTAAACTGCAAACTTATTTTTGTATCCTTTGGTTATATGAAAATGTGACATTTCAAATAGTTTTATAGCTTTAAATAAATGAAATGATCAAACATGGAAGTCATCTTTGCTGCTTAATTAGTGATTCCTTACGATACAATTTCTATGTAAATGGGAGTTGATAGGTTTTATAAATCTTCATTCTGAAACCCTCAGCTGGGTATGATGAAACACATCACTAGTGAACTGAGAGAGTATACTGAGAAAGTACATCACAGACAGTCAGACAATATAGTACAAAAAGCAACTGAGGACACAGAAGATAGATAAAGCCTGAAAGGAAAGGAAAAAGCTAGCAAAGAAGCAACACTTTAAAAAAAGCTTTCACATCGAAGGTTGCTGTTTTGAGCAGTACAAAAATCTCAAAAGGTACCAGACAGCAAAAGTAGATATTGTACCACAAAATGACAATAGACCTAGAGAAGCATTCAGACCAGTGTCAATAGAGAATAGAAAACACTATATCAGCAGGGGACTCAGTAGTAGCAAGGCATCATTCAAGACAGAGCAAAATAAAAACAGATAAAGATACAGAGCATTTGCTCATTGAGAGGATCTCAAAAGGATGTATTTCAGCAAGAAGTAGATGAACCCTGAGGACAGACCTCAGAGCACAGATAACGGTGATCTCAAAATACTTAACAATTCTCTTTGTAAGGTGTTGAGGCTATTGTTTCTATTTCAGAAACCTAGAACTCGATAGTATTGTAATATATAATATTATATCTACCTATTTACATATATACATATATTATATATATTATATGTATACATGTACATATAATATGTAATGTTATAATAATATGCATTATATTATTTTAACACAGTATCACTACATATCTACTGAGAATACTGAAAATATTAACTGACCAGATGTTGCTGAGGATGTAGAACAAACAGCTGGAGTTCTCACACACTGATGACAGGAATGTCAAATCCATTTGGAAAATTGTGATTCTCTTAAAAGTTTATCTATCCCCATCATATACTGTTCATATCTCCTAGTTATTTGTTAATAGATAAAAAAGCATATATTTATGTATTTATGCAAATACTTATACTTGAATATTCATGGAAACTTCCTTCATAAAAGCTGTAAAGTAAAAACAGTCCAAATGTCCATCACCATATGAATTAACAAGTTGGAATATATCCAATATTACTGCTCCCAGCAGATTCAAAGAGATAGATAGATAGATAATAAATTAAGAGTAATTTTCTAGAGCTGGCAAGATGGCTCAGTGGGTAAGAGCACTGACTGCTCTACTGAAGGTCCTGAATTCAAATGTCAGCAACCAAGTGGTGGCTTTCAACCACCCTTAATGAAATCTGACACGCTCTTCTGGTGCATCTGAAGACAGCTACAGTGTACTTAATTATAATAATAAATAAATCTTTGGGACAGAGCAAGCAGGGACTGAGTGAGTGGGACCAACTGGAGTGAGTGGGCCAAACAGAATAAGCAGAGGTCCTAAAAAATTAAATTCCCAACAACCACATGAAGGCACACAGCCATCTGTACAGCAGCTAGTGTACTCATATACATGAAAACTAAAATAAATCAATCTTAAAAAATCACAGGGCTCCCAATGGAGAAGCTAGAGAAAGTACCCAAGGAGCTAAAGGGATCTGCAACCCTATAGTTGGAACAACATGATGAACTAACCAGTACCCCGGAGCTCTTGTCTCTAGCTGCATATGTATCGAAAGATGGCCTAGTCGGCCGTCACTGGAAAGAGAGGCCCATTGGACTTGCAAACTTTATATGCCCCAATATAGGGGAATGCCAGGGCCAAAAGAATGGGAATGGGAGGGTAGGGAAGTGGGGGGCGGTATGGGGGACTTTTGGGATAGCATTGGAGATGTAATTGAAGAAAATATGTAATAAAAAAAAAAGAAAATACAAGTAACATTATAAGACTAATAAGTTGTATTTATGTACTTAGGAACACCCCCACACCCACCCACACACAAGTGAATGAATGTAACAAGAGTTGTAAAAAAGAAGCCATGGATTTGAAAGAGGGTGAGAGGTGGCATGTCAGGGTTTTTAGGGAGGAAAGAGAAGGGGGAAATGATGTAACTATACTATAATCTCAGGAAATAAAACTTTTTAAAATTAAAAAAAAATAATTTTCTAGAAGAAAAATTGAAAAAAAAAACTATGCATGATATTCTTTATATAAAACTCTAGAAAATATAGCCAGATATGGGGCACAAACCTTTAATCCCAGTACTTAAGAGGCAGATACAGAGGCAGGTGGATCTTTGTGAGTTCAAAGCTAGTCTGGTCTACATAATGAGTTTCAGGGTACCAAGGACTAAATAGACAGACCCTGTCTCAAAACAACAAACTCTAGAAAATATAAATAAATTGGTGCTTTCTAAGAAAAACAGGAAAAGAGGGATAAGAAGAGAGAGGTTGTAAAGAAACAAGAAAACTTTTCTACCCAGTGTTTGGAGTTGTGGAAGAGATGCCAGTGCTATCAAAAGATTTATTCTTTTTCTTTCCTCAGGACACCAGGTCAGGAAATACCAAGCCAGGTCACACCAGGAAGCTTCAAACCAGGTCAGAAGGTGGGAGAAGGAAGAGAAAGCATAGGCCAGAACCTTTACTGGGATACCTGTGGGAAAGATAAGTCAGAACACTGAAGCTTGGCTTTTAAATAAATATAGTGGGCTTTGGGGCATAGAGATTATCCCTATACATCTGCAACCTAGGAATGGTTGATTTAGGGCAGGAAAATATTACCTCAGTATGTGAGCATTAGATAAGGCAATGGCTCTGGCATTTGACCTCTGGCTCATAGGGTAAATACTAATAGCTTATTATTTGGACCTCTAATTAATGGATACCATATAAATAAACATAGGACAGGGAGATAACAGTGTTAATTACATTGATTAAAAACGTGATCTATATACTTATCAAACGGTGAATAAAATATGTCTCAATAAACCATAAACAATTTAAGTATGATCACTAAGACTAGATATCCCATGCATAGATCATTTAAAACCCAGAGGGAATAAAAAAAGAATCTTTACAGGAAAGGAAAGAATAAATAAAGACAAGAGGATAATAAGGTGAAAAGACAAAACTACAGTATAAAAGAGATTAGATGCATCAATAAAAATGATAAAAAAAAATCTAAAGAACTAACAGTGACTGAACGCTTACTGTCTGCTAGGCACAGTGTTAAGAACACTGAATTTCCTGAGTAATCCAATCATCAGGTATGGTGAGTTTAGGGAGCTTGCCTAGCACCCCACTCAGATGAATGGAAGAGTTAAAATTAGAACCTAGATAGCCTGACACACATCTTTAACCACCATACCAGAGCTGGTTTAAACCTGCCCATGTAGTGTTTTAAAAACATCCGTGATGCTTACAAGTGAACTTCCCCAAACTAAGCTTGAAACACAAAGCTTGAAAACGAAGTTATGGAAGCATGGACCACTGTGAAGAATAATACTAGAAGGAGAGACTGGCTACAGGTCATTTAAAGGACTGCCGGCACAGTCTGTCAAAGTACAAACAGTGCATTATGAAGTTATGGGAGTGTCAACTGTATGTCCATGATGGCATAACGTTAAAATGTGGAAGTAGAAAATCCAGCCAAATAAGAAGGAAGAATTATTTCATAGGGAGATTTTTAATGTAACACTAATAAGTGATCAAATAAGCAATAAGTTGATAAAAGATTAAAAGAATAATTTTAGCAAGTTGTGCCTGTCAGATTGCTAAAGATAGATGATGTTCTATAGTCCCCAAAATATAGGATAGATATTTTATAAGTTCCACAAATAATTTCTCTCTGAAATTGGTTGATGATCACCGAGATTATCCCCAGAGGATAACCAAAGAAATATCGATATCAATACCCAACAACAAGGAATTTGATTCAGAAACCAAGACAATGGAGTACTGCAGAGGTGGTGTTAGTAGCGTGTTTTAAAATTAAATTTTATAATGCAAAACGTGTGACATGAAAACTAGATGAAGCCGGGCGTGGTGGCGCACGCTTTTAATCCCAGCACTCGGGAGGCAGAGGCAGGCGGATTTCTGAGTTCGAGGCCAGCCTGGGCTACAAAGTGAGTGCCTGGACAGCCAGGGCTACACAGAGAAACCCTGTCTCGAAAAACCAAAAAAAAAAAAAAAAAAAAAAAAAAAAAAAGAAATCTAAATGAAATTCAAGTTTTGATGCTTATTACTAACATTTTATTAGAAAATAGCCATATCTGCTAATTATATGGAAATGACTGCTTTTGTACTGACCGAGAAGAATTATCATGACGGAATCTGTACAGCTGCAAAACCTAACTAACCTACAATCTGGTTCTTTCCAGAAGGACTTGCTGGGCTGATGTTAATCTGTATAAATAAATTGTCTCCAGTGACAGGTTATTGCTGTGGATAAACCTCAACAAACTCCTTTGAGAGAAAAGTTCTGGCTGTGAGGTGCATGCCATATGATACCACTATAAAATAAAGTTACATGTACTATTAAATATTCTGTATGGATAAGAACCTATGTGGAACTTAAAAAAATACCAAGGTCCACAGAGTGACAACCACTAAGTAGGAAAAAAAAAAACAAACCATAGGGTTTAAGAAAGTTTTGGCTATTTTTAGCTGGTTCAGAGTTGCTTTATGGCTTAAAACGAAACCTGAAGCATATATAGCAAAGCTTGGTAGCACATACCACATCCTTCTTTGTGATCGTTAACTCATCCATTATAATATCTTGTATATGAGGAAATGAAGAAAATTATAGAGCATTCCTTCTGGGAGCTGCATAGGACACAGAAGAGCATTGTTTGAACCCTACTGGAGAAGGGCTTCATTAATGCAGATCTGTAAGAATGTGGTCTGCAGAATCCTTTTTGGCCTTTCTATGTGCACTGGATTTGGGTTAACCCTCCCCTTACCCCTCTGCCACCCACACTTAATTTTTTGTACCCCCATATTTTCCTTTCACTTTAATATCATATGTGGTCTGTTACCCTGCCTAGGCCTCTCCTAGGTGTCTCTGGTGAACACAATACCTTCTCTCATAAATACACAGATATCACAATTCAAAGTTAAAACCCACATAGAAAAGAAACATGATTGACTTTCTGAGCCTGTGTCCTCAGTTAATGTAACATGTTCCAGTCCCATGCATTCTCCTGTAAGTTTCTTAACTTGGGTTTTCTTTATTGTTTTTTCTTTGTTTGTTTGCTCTATTGCATTATGATGAGAAAAGATACATAATTTCAATTTATCTGAATTTGTTAACATTTAAAAACATATTTTGATTAAATAGTCTTATATCACATTCTTCTTTTCCTTTTGTACCCCCAACCCCTCCCGGAGAACCCCCCCCCTTTCAAAACCTGCAATACCTTTCATTTTTATCATATTCTTTAACATTTATAAAATATTGTAAAAATAAATATGAGTATTATAGAAGTTGTTTGGTATAAAACAACAATAAATTGAATAGTCTTATGTAGATGTTTGTCTACAGCAATACTGAAAATACATACGTTTTTCTCAATATATATTTCAAATAACTCCAAATATATTAACTGTATGATATTTTAAAATAATATATCACTATTAGTTTTTTTAATGTACATAAATAAAGTCTTTTTGTTTGTTTTGTTTTTAGTAGAGCTTAAAATCTTGGCATTTGCTGAGGCACAAACACAAAATAAGAACTGTTTTTGGACGTTGGAGTTCATTGTGATAAGGCTGTACTTCAATGTCCCTCACATCACCAAAGGATTTTACCTCTATAGTAGATAAGCTAAGAGTTGACAGTTCTGCTGCGCCAAGGAATGAATTGTAGGCACAGTTTTTTGGATACAGATTTCCTGCTACAGTCAAAGCTATTTGACTTGAGTGATTGTCATCATTCTCAGCCTGCAGGAAACAGGTTACATTCATTTAAGAAATGGTGTGTATATTAAGATGGTCTATCCATGAAGTCATTCATCAAGTGTTTCAATGAAGAATGGTTCTGCTTGGAGGGTGGCACAGACGTTAGGGGAGGGTAAGATTCTGGTTCATTGGCTGTGATGATTTTGAAAAGCATTCATCCAAGGATAAGAATAATTTATAAAGTCCCCTTCTTCAAAATTGGTACAATAATTATAAATATCAAGCAAAGCCTTCAGTCTCATTCTTTGCTGTTCTCTTACAAGCCATTTCCAAAATTAATTGTCTACGTTTATTTTGGTTGTATAAGTAATTTTGAAATATGTAAGCTGTTCTGAAAACCATAGTATAGTGTAAAAATATCAAATAAACAATCCTACTAATAGAGAGGCTGAGATAGGAGAAGCATGATTTCAAGGCCATTATGTGGCACACAGCAAGACACTGATTGTCATGTACAAACAAGCAGAAAGTGCATATGGATTGTGCAATATTGGACCTACTTCTCCCATTATCAAATTAGACCACGGGATGACAGTCAACAAATTTCTAATTACTCATATTTTTGAATTTAAATTGATTAGAATTTATTGGTAATATTAATTTTCATATTAAGAGATATTAAGGAAGAGTGATTGTTATTTCCTGATAATTTTCTTGTTAGAGGTGGAATTATGTTTGTGTGGGTTTGATGCAAGATTACTTTCTTGCTTCTTCTATGGTGTAAGTTTCACTCCTTGTGTTGGTATTTTCCATCTATTGTCTTTTGTAGGGCTGGATCTGTGGAAAAATATTGTGTAAATTTGGTTTTGTCATGAAATATCTTGTTTTCTCCATCTATGGTGATTGAGAATTTTGCTGGGTCTAGTAGCTTGGGCTGGCATTTGTGTTCTCTTAGGGTCTGTATGACATCTGCCCAGGATCTTCTAGCTTTCATTGTCTCTGGTGAGAAGCCTGATGTAATTCTGATAGGTCTGCTTTTATATGTTACTTGATCTTTTTCCCTTACTGCTTTTTAAACTTCTTTCTTTTTTTAGTGCATTTGGTGTTTTGATTATTATGTGATTATTATTATTATTATTATTTTCAACTCCAGTTATAATATTTTCACTACTTGAGATTCTGTAGGCTTCTTGTATGTTCATGGGCATCTCTTTCTTTATGATAGGGAAGTTTTCTTATATAATTTTGTTGAAGATATTTACTGGCCCTTTAAGTTGGGAATCTTCACTCTCTTCTATATCTATTATCCTTAGGCTTGGTCTTCTCATTGTGTCCTGGATTTTCTGGATGTTTTGGGTTAGGAGCCTTTTGCTTTTTGCATTTTCTTTCACTGTTGTGTCAATATTTTCTATGGTATCTTCTGCACCTGAGATTCTCTCTTCTATCTCTTGTATTCTGTTGGTGATGCTTGCATCTATGACTCCTGACTTCTTTCCTAGGTTTTCTAACTCCAGGGTTGTCTCCCTTTGTGCCACGGCACTCCGGTTGAGTCAGTTTTGACAATCCGAGAGGCTTAAAAACTACTCTCGAGCCAAAAGAGTTTCACAGAAACTCGCTCCTGGAGTCTGGCATTCCCTCTAAACCATACATTAATTTTCCATTCCCGAGTTAGTCTAGTGTATGGATCCATGTGCTCTCTTTCAGTATCATCCTATTATAAGTGTCTTTTAAGATTGAATTCTGACATAGCTAAAACCTTTTGCCATTGTTCCAACAGTCCTAGAACGTCCTTGACCCAGACAGTGACATTCAGAATAGCCTCTGGTATTACACTATCAATAATAGCCAAGTCGCTCCCATTTACAGGAATGTACAATGGTTTAGGAAGTAGATCGGGCTGTGGTTTTAGAGTATTGCATTATTCATGAGATGGTTAGCTAGAATGGAACTCCCTAGTTAGAACCATGACTTGGGTGTGAAAGCCCTTGCCCTAGGAGTGAAAAGTTCTCACACCTGGCTTCTAAGACTATAGCTGACCTTAGATAGGGCTGACTTTGTCTCAGTTATTTTATTGCCCAGTTCCTTCCGATCTTTGCGTTTTCATTCCTCTGTTCTGTGTAAGAATCATTAAGCATCCGGTTGCTTCATTTGTACCTTGCGGCTATGTCACCAAACTTCTTTATTGTCTTCTGTATAAAAAGTCTGATGCTAGATTCGAAAATTAAATTCAGATTCTACACACAACCTCTCCTGTGTGCATCTGTTTGTCACCCATTCTACGCTTTGTCCACCCGCGACTAGAGACCTGTTCCACGCAGACAAAGGGGCCCAGAGGGTCTGCGGCAACTTTGTGGGTTTTTTTTTATTGTTTCTAGTTCCATTTTTAGATCCTGAATGATTTTGTTCCTTTCCTTTGCCTGCTTGGTTATGTTTTCCTGTAACTCTTTAAGGGATTTTTGTTTCCTCTTTAAGGACTTCTAGCTGTTTACCTGTGTTCTCCTGCATTTCTTTAAGGGAGTTATTTATGTTCTTCTTAATGTCCCCTATCATCATCATGAGAAGTGATTTTAGATCTGAATCTTGCTTTTCCAGTGTGTTGGGGTACAGGTCTTGCTATGGTGGGAGAACTGAGTTCCGATGATGCCAAGTAACCTTGGTTTCCCTTGCTTCTTTTCTTATGCTTGCCTCCCATCAACTGGTTATCTCAAGTGCTACATGCCCTAGCTATGTCTGACTGAAGGCAGTCCTTCCTATGATCCTGGTTATGTCAGAACTCTTCTGAGTCAAGCTGTGTCTGTGATCCTGTGATCCTGTGATTCTGTGATTCTGTGACACTGAGATTCTCTTGTGAGTCAAGCTGCCTTTGGGACCTTGAGATCCTGGTGTGACCAAGCTCCTTGAATCCTGTGATCCTCTGATCCTGGGCATGTTAGAGCGCCTGAGAGTGGAGCTACCTCTGGGTGTTGTGGGGCTGGCTGCAGAGTTTGTACCCAAGGTCTGCTCAGGGCGCCAGCCTGCTCACACAGACCAGCTCTTTACTGTTTACTTTGATAAAAATAAATCTCAAAGTTAGTTTATTGTTGTCTGTCCCTCATGTAGTCCTCACATGTATGATATTCAGAGGGACTCATTTTCACAATCTCTCTCTCTCTCTCTCTCTCTCTCTCTCTCTCTCTCTCTCTCTCTCTCTCTCTCTCTCCTTGAGCACAACAAATTGTATGGCTGGGAAAATCAGATCTAAGCATTACAGCTATCCTTGGGAAGTGGGGAGATCAAAGAAGAAATCATATATTAATTTTATATCAGGAATCAGGTGAAAATAAGTACAGAGATCAGTTTAAAATGGAAAGGAGTGTATGTTTTGCGTGTGTGAGTGTGCACATGCATATGTGTGTGTGTGTGTGTATTTGTGTGTGTGTGTGTGTGTATGTGCATGTGGAGGCCAGGGGATGACATTGGTGTCTTCCTCTACCAGCTCTTACTTTAGTTTATGAAATAGAGTCTTTCACTGAACCGAAAGTTTGCTGGGTCTGCTAGGCTGGCTGACCAGTGAGCTCCCAGAATTTGCTTGTCTTGGCCTGCCAATGCTGGGGTTATGCACACTTGTAACTATGCCTGACATTTTATAAGGATGCTGGGGATTTCAACTAGGGTCCTTTTGCCTTTACATTGTTACCCACTGAGCCATTTCATTAGGTCCTACAGAAGGCTTATAAGAAGAAACAAGTCCCTATATAAGTTCTTTGGTTGCTGATAGGATCTTCCCAAGTCTTTACTCAATTGTCCCACTTCCCCCAAAAGAACCTGGGTAGAGGTGTCATCCAAGATACTATTTACATGTAGTGGCTTGAAGGATACTCCTTTCTTTTAATCCCAGGTCCAAATTCTATTCTACCCAGCTTAAAGATTCTTACTAAAAGTAGAAACACAACAGTTGGGCATTATTTTGACACAATTCTCTTCCCTACTCTAGTGCCAGGACAAATATTAATCATTTACGTTCTGAAGCAACAAACTATGCTCTCCTCTGTTTGAGAGAAGGATGTTTTTAATACAAGAAGAAGGGTTTTGGGAAACACAAGGTGCACACAGATGTTAAGACATGTTGAAAGAGCCTGTTTTACAGTCTGAAAAATAGCAAACCAGTGTCCAACTGACAGTGACTACAGCTGTTTGTCTAAGATGTATATTGTGCACTTCTCATGGATGAGTTTCCACCCCAGGTGCTGGGTCCTATCTGCTGGACTGTTGTTAGTCTGGAAGAAAAATTCACCTCCATTTTCTCTCTTCTTTTCTCTTCTCTTCTCTTCTCTTCTCTTCTCTTCTCTTCTCTTCTCTTCTCTTCTCTTCTCTTCTCTTCTCTTCCTTTCTTTCTTCTTTTTTCTTTTCTTTCCTTTTTCTTTTTCTTCCTTTCCCTTTCTTTCTTTCTTTCTTTCTTTCTTTCTTTCTTTCTTTCTTTCTTTCTTTCTTTCTTTCTTTCTTTCTTTCTTCTCTCTCTCTCTCTCTCTCTCTCTTTCTTTCTTTCTTTCTTTCTTTCTTTCTTTCTTTCTTTCTTTTGTTCTTTCTCGTTTGTTGAAACAAGGTTTCTCTGTGTAGTTTTGGCTGTCCTGGAACTCACTCTATATACCAGGCTGACCTGGAACTCACAGAGATCTGTCTGCCTCTGCCTCCTGAGTACTGGGATTAAAGGTTAGACCGCACCTTTTTAAAGGAACCCATGTGTGACAGTGGCCAGAAAACTTGGTAAGGTCGAGTGGATTCAGAATCCCTGGTACACTCATACCTGAGGACAGTAGATGTTTCATCTACTCCTAACCAGGTTCCTGTCCTGGAAGACATGACTGTGATACCCTATGGAGAGGACTGAGAGAATCAGTCATGTAGGGGCAGCGCCCAAAACCCCTCCACATGCAAATGAGGCATTCCTAGCATCTCAGACCAAACCAATAGAAAGCATCTGCTTTTAGACCCCAATCTACCACAAAATTCATATAAGATCCTGTCCACAAGGAATAAATCACAAGAGTTATTTCATCAAAGATCATCTGAGAGCATCTGTCATAAAGAGCTATAACACTTTGGGGAGAAGTTCTCTCTCAAAGCTTTTGCTGCTGGAAGCTTCTTCAGCCTATCTCAGTCAATCCCTGTTCAATAGCCCCAACCTTGGCTTCTAGCCACTCGCAAAGACTCCAGAGCAGAAGCAGCTGTGGAAGACACCCAGCATCTAGATCTGGCTCCCCCTCCCTGCTCAAACTGCCTACTGCATAGTGTCAAGCTGCTCCAGAGCAGCAGTGGCAGCAGGAGATTAACTCTCCTATCCCCACTCTTTGGACGTTTGGGCTGGACCAGAGCCCCACAGATCCCAGAGCCTCACAGATCTCCACAGATAGTGTCCAGTACACAGATCAACACTCATGATACCTTTGAAGCTCTGTAGTGGCCTTGATATGATCACAATACAGCCATGATCTTGTATTATTGTTAATTACAGCTCCACCTTTTCCCCTCTACAAGCACATAGACGTTTACAGCTCCACCTTTCCCCCTCTACAAGCACATAGACGTTTCCTGTTTTGCTCAGGATCTCTTACTTTGAACTCCAAATTGTCCCCCATAATTGGGAACATGCTATCAATTACATATTCTTATCTGTTTAAAATCCACTTCTAAAAATTTTTATCAACTACATTAGAATGTATACAACAGATAAAAGGGGGTGATTTGGAATCTGCAAATGTAGTTCTGTTTCCTACTATCCAGATGAGCTTGAAAAGCTTTTTTAGTCTTTTTATTCTATATACCTATCCTGTAAAATGGCAATGACTACCAAACTGATTACCTCAATGACTATAGTTGAATTAAAATAATATAGATAGTGAAAATCATACTATAAGCTGTAAAGTTGCAAATATAAGCTATTAGTCTACCTCTAAAAATGCTGTCAAATTTCCAGACCCATTAAAACTGATTTCCCTGAGACCGTGGTTTCATAGAACATACACAACTATGGAAATATTTCACATAGTATAAAATTTGATCCCATATATCTGCCCGTAAAAACCGCCTGCAGTAATTAGTTTTTATGTAGTGCATTATAATGTGTTTTACAGTATATATCATCTCTTTGATAGTCAAATTATTCTGTGAGGTAGGTATTACTACTGCCATTTCACAGATGTGGAAACTGAGCCACAGAGCAATAAAGTGGCTTGCCCATGGCCACACAGCCAGCAATCAGGGGATCTGCAACTGAATTGGAGCCTTGTCAACCATCCCAGGCTCTTTCAACTGTGCCACACTCTTCTTCAAAGGGCTTGCCAGTCTTTGCTTTATAGAAAGAGTGTTCTAGAACCAATAGGACTAATTGTCTCAAGATGTAAGCAACAGAAGACTGCCTTCTCAACAGAATCTTCTGTGTCTATTTCTAGAACAACTTTGAAATCCCACACCCTGCAGTTGTCATGATGAGATTTCTTATTTAAACTTTAAATATTTGTACTTTTGCATAAATAGAGCATCCAATAGCTTAGAAACTATCAAGAGAAAGCTAAGGGTTTACTCTCTTTGCCAGAATCATTATACATTATTAAACTGCAGAGCACCCATTTTGAGCAACAGCTCTGTAAGAAAATATGTGCTTTGTGACTCGTTAAAATTGCTGATGGCTGTTATGAAAATTTATCTTTTAAAAACAAGATTCTAAATATATTTGAATGTTGGAAACCCACAAGATGGGGGCAGGCATTGTTCTAGGGACAATGTGAAACTCAGTTGTTGATCAGATTTAAACTCAGGATTTAGTGCCTAAAGATTGCTGATCCTGTCTCTCTGATTCATAGAACAATCAATACAGAAGTGAATAATGCTAACATTTAGATCTGTCTTGGATTGCGAAGGTTTCTGCTCTTGATTTTAAAACAATGCCTTGGCACCAGAACAAAACACCACTCATCAACTCCCTGGGGCTAGAGAATTTTTAGTGTCTTGGTACTTTTTGGGTCTGACTTCACACACACTGTGAGCTTTTATGGGCCTGGATTACAAGTGAGGCTGTTCTTGGATCAGCAGCAGGTTACAGAGGCATAAGACATTGTTCACATTTTCTCTCTCTCTCTCTTCCATTCAGCAAAGAGCAAAGGCAGTAGAGAGCACTCCTGCATCAAAGCAAGGAAGAGTTTGCTAAGACAAAGATGGGAGAGGACTACTGATGTTTATCTAAGTCACAGACAGAAGAAAAGAACTGAAGATCTCTTCATCTACCAGGAGAGATGTCTCGTCCTGCGCACAAAAGGCCAGAATATCACAAAATAGTAAGACTTTTCTGTCAAAGAGCCTTGCTTCCCTCCCCCAGCAAATGTTTTCTTGAAGGATGTTTTGTGTGTTTGGAGGAAGTGATGCTACGAGTAGAAGGTTTCAGCGAAGCAAAAATGGTGTTTAGTGAATGACCCTTCTGGAAATATTTACAAGCATTTCTTAATAGTGTAGCAGAGTAATCAGTTTTTATACAGAGTTTTAGGGTATCCTTTGCTTTGGATGACTTGAATAAAGGTTATCAAATAATCCTTTTGCCTCTAAGATAAAACATGAGTCAATTAATCAGTTCTCTATATTTCATGTTATATTAAGAAGCAAATAAAATGTAAGGTCAATTATGTATAAACTGAACAGGAAAAGAGTGTCAAAACACTAGGAATCAAAAGACTGTCATTAAAAATACACTGCCTAGTACTAAATTTGTTTGTATTTGACATGAGCCATTGTCCTTTTTATATCTTCTGAATTCACTTATTCCTAAGACTTTTTTTTTTTTTTTGGCACATTTAATTTGAACCAATACTTCTGGGTTTTGTTTTTGTTTTGTTTTTTAAACCTTTCATCCTAGCATCAGCAATTCAATTATTATAGGTAGGAAAACTTAAGGTACTGTTTAATGCTATATTAATCATTTCAGGGATTAGTGGGAATTTAGTGTTATTAGGCAATTTTATCCCTGTGTTCCCAAGGCTGCATTGACATCCTGGTGTGTGCCACAGTCAGAAATACCTGCAAATATTTCATCTGGCAGCCTGGGCTCTTGAACAATTAACAATTGTCGGTTATCTATCAAATGACAAAAATATATAGTACATAATTCATACTGTACCTCAATCATTATGCACATGTGAACACACAACAGTTAAAACCTTTTTATACTAGTGTATCCAAAACTGCTGAAAATAATTACTGGAGTTCTATTTATACATTGAAAGCGATTGATTTTATTGTTTTAAAAACCATAAAGAAATTCATGTTAGTGTTTCTTGGGATGTGTAGTATGGTTGTAAGACCTACAAAGATATGTTAGATATGCAGTTGAAAATATAATCTCTGGTCATGTTGCAGGATGAAAAATGGACCTTTTTTGGACATGTACTTAAAACTTAGGAAACAGGTTTTAAGGTGTATTAGTCTATCCCATGGGAGAGAGAGTACCTGAGACTCGAGGATATGAGAGATAGAAGAGGCACAATTTCTACTCTCTCCTCTGTACAAATCTCCTATAGAGAATGAAAACAAATGCATTCTTCCTCTTTGTCCCTTTCCCTCCCCATTTCCTCTTCCTCCTCCTTCCTCTCCCTGCTTTCTCCCCTTCTCTCCTTCTCCCCCTCCCCTTCTTATCCTCCCTTCTCCTCCCCCCCAATTCCCATTTGTTTATTTCTATACTACAGCACTGGTACATAGTAATATTGTTTTTTGCTGTGGCTTCTTCTATGCTAAGCAGAAGTTTCATTTATAAATCATAGGTATTTGGTGTGTTCTATGTTGAAGTTCTTGGAAAACAGGAATAAAAGTGGGTATTAGTGACCCTCAGTGTTAGGTTAACATTATTTTTGTTCATGTCTCTTGCTGACATCCCTTATTTCCTGGGAAAAGTACTAACATTATTTTCCTAAACCTGAATTGTATATTTTACTATAATACAAATTAACATGTAATATAAATTAATTTATAATGTATATGCTACATATACTTTTGACATTTTATTTCTAGTTTCCACATAAATTTGGCTCATATGTAATAACTAATATTTAGATTCTTTTAAAAATTATCAACAATAAATATTTCTACTTAATAGCGAGGCATACTTGTTATGATATAAACCCACACATTTCATTTAGA
Organism: Mus caroli; assembly: GCF_978045245.1. Taxonomy (NCBI): domain Eukaryota; kingdom Metazoa; phylum Chordata; class Mammalia; order Rodentia; family Muridae; genus Mus; species Mus caroli. The sequence continues at coordinate 32,297,615 of NW_028227264.1, forward strand.
TGTCCCCCAGTGGGAACTCTGAAGAATTGGACTAACCTTGCAAATTATTTGTATAAAAAGTCATAGTGTTTTAGAGAAGTTATTTGGTTTAATAATAATAATTTTATTGCTATTTTAAAGCCATTCACATCCATCTTTAGAATATAAACCCATACATTACCAGGTCTCTGCTCCCCTGCTTATGAATCTAAGACACTCTATGGTAGAGTTAAGGATGACCTTCCTAGCCTGAAATCCATATTGACCTCTTACAAAAATCTAATACTGTATATGAAACAAGTTTATTTTCAGTAGTGGTCTGCTCCCTTTACACATGTACCTCCATGATTAACTCTGTGGTAGAGTTGGAACATGGAGTTGAGGAGCTCTTCTGGCTCCTGATGGCTGGCAAATTGCTGTGTCCTCTGGGTCCTTCATTTAGTCTGTAGGATGGACAGTGTGGAATATGTTCCCACCAGGCTTCTTTCCCTTTCATGGGCACTATTTCCTGGTAGAAGCAAGACAGACTTTTTAAAATGGGCAAATCAAATTTTCTTTTCTGATTCCTTTCCTTCCCCCTTGCCCCTTGCCCCTTCCCCCTTCCCCCTTGCCCCTTCCCCCTTGCCCCTTGCCCCTTGCCCCTTCCCCTTTGCCCCTTCCCCCTTGCCCCTTCCCCCTTCCCCCTTGCCCCTTGCCCCTTGCCCCTTCCCGTCCCTTCCCATCCCGTCCCTTCCCTTCCCTTCCCTTCCCTTCCCTTCCCTTCCCTTCCCTTCCCTTCCCTTCCCTTCCCTTCCCCTTCCTTCCTTCCTTCCTTCCTTCCTTCCTTCCTTCCTTCCTTCCTTCCTTTTTTTCTTTCTTTCTCTTCTAAATGAAGCATTACTGGACTTCTTTTTGCTAGTAACTCACTCTAAAAATTGGATCACAATTTTGAGTTCTATATTTTTTTTTAAAAAAAAGAAGCAACTAATGTTTATATCTGGCTCCTGTAAAATGCTCCTCTTTTCTTTAAGCAAAAAGCAAAAAGAATTCCATCTGGTTTGCTACTGTGGTTGGGATCATCCTTCTCAGAAGAGGCTATGCAAACTCATGCGAGCCTCATCAGTTATCCATTCCAGCTGAAAACAGGTAATAGGAAGCATAGGCTATCCCAGAATAACAATAATTGTATGAGAAATTAGTATTCAAAAACTCTTCCCCATTAAAAAAATTCATCAGAGTATGCAATAGTTACAAATGTGTAGGACAATATTCTCATGTGGGAGCATTCACTTCTCCCAGCCCAGCAATGTGTGTGGATGCAAACAACAGCTCGCAAGTGCAAATCACTACAGTAGTGCGAGGGTGGGAAAGGTGAACCAATGATCTCTGAGCGTGATTTCAACCCATAGATGAAAAGTAAATGACACACGAAATACTGTCATAGCTGCCTGTAACAAAACCATACACATTTCCTCTACAGAACAAAGACCTTTTTGTGCTCACCTATGGAGCTCTGGTTGCCCAGCTATGCAAGGATTATGAAAAAGATGAAGATGTGAACAAATACTTAGATAAAATGTAAGTGCTGTTCTTGTTGTTATAGAGTATTTATTGCTTGTTGATATCACTTTATTTTCCTGTTTCTAATGGCTGGCTCCATTTCACCAGCTCCTCTTGGCTTCTATGAGCCACATCTGAGAGTGGAACGTGATTTTTTTTATAACTCAGCTTAAAATAATGGAAAGAATAGAAAGGATTATTTTCTCTAGATCTGTCAAACGTAGATTTCTCTTTCCTCATGTTTGACAAGATTTCTCTATTAGTCACTTATGAGCAGCCAATGTGGTAGAACAAAGGTGTTCTTTTAGTAAGATGATAGAATGATAGTTTCATTTCAAAATGACAGTTTCATTTTGAATTTTCAGAATTCCTTACAATGAATTACATTGTGATTTATAATATGTAATTCCTTACATAAGCAGGGATGACCTTATGGGGCTATGCAACAAACAAGCAAACAAACAGAAAACTAATAGTAGTCACCCGAGAGGAAGACCAATGTACGAGGGATTCAATGGAAAGGAGGGGGTTTTCTTTTCTTCTTGTTTTGTTTTGTTTTGCTTTGCTTGTATAGTAATTTCATTGATTGAGAAATTTTAAAAAGCTTTTCAATAGGAAACCCCAACCTCTCCTTTTTATAAGTAAAGCCCATTTCCCTTTTTCTTTCACTAGTGAAGTTTCTTCCAGCTTATAGTCAACCTTCTAATTTCCTACAAGTAAGTATATGATCATCGAGTTATGGCAGTATTATCATTCATTTTAATGTTTTCAAATGCCTTACGAGCATGAATGTATTACACATAATAATGAGTCTCACTATGACTCCTTCGTACTTGTTCACAGTGCATTTTGATAGATCGACTCCCATTACCCTTGCTTGTGCTCCTTTACTGCCCTTCCCTTTTTCTCCTAGCCCCACCTCTGCTTTCATATATTCTGTATACCCTGTGAGTTTCATTGGGATTATTTACAGAAGAATGAGCACCTTACATGTGGCTATACCACTGAACAAGATGTCTCTCCCTCCTCCATCAACCATTACCTGCATAAAGACAGAAGATTTGGACTCCTTCCTCCCCTTTATAACAAGTGTTGGTTGGTACAATTTTGTACAAATGGGTGTGTGGTTAGTTATAGCTGCTGAGAGTGCAATAGTCATGTCAAGCCCAGATGATGGTATTCCTTATCTCTCCCCCTAGCTCTTACATTCTTTCCAATTCTTTGCCCTCAATGTTAAGTAAGCCTTGAAAGGAGTATTAATGAGGCACTACTTTGGGCTGGGCATTCAATGGTCATTTATTTTCAGTATTTAGAGTATACCTGAATCAACAACAACAACAACAACAACAACAATAACAACAAAAAGCTTCTCTGACCAAACCCAGCAGAAGCACTATTATACCAATAGAAACATGGTAATTTATGAAGCAGTTTGATACGTCCATCAAGTCCACGTAGCAAAACAACAACAGTAGCTTCCCTACTAGGGTCTAGAACCTCCCCAGCCACAAGCTTCTGAGTGGGTTTACAGTCTTATACATGAATTTCTTCTCATGGAGAAGTCATCAGATCTAGTCAGAGAGTGGTTACCACATAACAGACTTGCCATTATCACCTGAGTTTACTCACCTTGCTTGACTGGTCAGTATTGTTGCTCAGAGGACCCACAGCTGAGTACAACTGCTAATGACAATTCTCCCAGCAGCATGCATAACACCCAATATTGTGATTGTGGCCGGTATGGAGGAAACTTCTAGGCCAGTGTTAGCTTGATTTACCTATGTCTTGTGAACAAGATGCATAGTGTCTTTAGCAATAATTCTTGAGTTGGATATCTTAGTTTTGATGGGAAATGAATAGCACTAGCAATTACTTGTATTGTTTTAGGACCTCTATAATCAACAACTCATAGGGAGGTAGCCCAACCTTGGCACTGAGATTTTTGTTTAAAAAACTATGGCTTCTGGAAACAATTCAATCCACCCACATGTGATATAGTCCTTAAACTTGTTTTTAAAATTATTTATTTATTTATGAGTATAGTGTGTGTGTGTGTGTGTGTGTGTAGGGGTGGGGGAGGTGTGTGCATGTGTATGCTCATGCACATACTGTGGCATGTATGTAGAGCTCAAAGAGCAACTTTAGAGAACTGAAACAATTCTCCCACTTTCTGGGCTCTGGGGATCAACATAGGTCATTAGGTCTGTGCACAGACACTTCTACCTACTAAGCCATCTTGCCAATTCTCCACCTTAACTTATTTATTTATTTGTTTGTTTGTTTGTTTATTTATTTATTTATTTATTTGAGACAAGGTATCTCACTGAACACATGGATTGTCAAAGCTGGCTGGCTGGCAAGTTCTTTCCATTCCCCTGGTGGTAGAGTTATAGAAACATACCATGTATGTACTGGTGACCTGAGGTTCAGCCTTCATGTGTGCACAGCAGACTCTTTATTGACTGAGCCATCTCCCCAGCCAATTTATAATCACATTTTTGGATTGGCTAATCAAATGTCAGATTTCCTTACAGCTTTTTCATACACCATGGGTTTTTTTTACCCAATCTGATGAGCTGTTCTCTCCCCATCTGCCAACTGTCCTTCCCATCTAAAGTGTCCAAGCTCTAGAGGTTTTTTTTTATTTTTTGAGACAGGGTTTCTCCATGTAGCCCTGGCTGTCCTGGAACTCACTTTGTAGACCAGGCTGGCCTCAAACTCAGAAATCCGCCTGGCTCTACCTCCCAAGTGCTGCGATTAAAGGTGTGCGCCACCACACCTGGCTCTAGAGTTTTTTTTTTAAGCTCTTAATTATGGACACTGGAAAGCACTATAGCAGAATAATGACTGGGAAATATGTATAGGTTATAAGATTTATTCAGGCAGGGTGAAGGGAAAATTGAGCTTAGATTTTTAAGAGTATTAAAAAGGGTCCATTAAAAAGGGTGTTTTTCCAGGAGCAGAGATGGTCAATAGAAGGGAAAGCTTGAAAGAAGTTTTAAGTTCTTATTTTCTTCTATTTCCATGTGCCGGTACTCTTCTTTGGGGAGGATCTTTCTACTTACAGTACACATCTTTCTGTTGAATTTCTTGAAATTTGTATTGCAAGGAAGCAAACTTCCAGAGGGAACCTACAGCTTCCTTCTTTTCTTCCTTAGCTGGACAAACTGCCTGAGGTCATGGGAGCTCACATCATTAGTTAAGCTTGGGACACAAATGTCTGATATAGCATTTGCAGAAATGTACCCAAATTACTTGATTTCTGTTAGTTGATTTTGTGAATTGGCTGTAGAAGACAAAGAATCTCCCTTATTTAGATAAAAATATGTTTGGTGAACTGAGCACATAGCTTAACAGTTAAGAATGTAATAGCAGGTAAAGAATAAAGTTTGAGATTCTGTAGCAAGGTCTTGCTTAAGAAAAAAGGTTTCACATATGAATATTTTGAATAGCTTTTAAGAGCATTTCACACTGTATATGTCACATATAAATTGGTATTTTGTAGAAAAAACATCCTTTGGTAGAAGGCAAATATATACATAACTGTGTATGTACATTTTCATCCCTCTGCCCATGGCTGAGCTTATAGATATGTATTATAATAATTAACAAATACTAGACTCTTTTAAGGTCCCTGTTCCACTGTCCTTTGGAGTAGATATTCTGCTCTTACCTTTGTGGTTATGAGTCTAGTCTTTAATGGCTGAGCCATCTTTTTCTCCCACACAGATGGCCTGCTCTTAATAAATAGTATATATCAGTAGAGTTGGTGAATTATTAAGGACTCTGACCTCAAATCCATTTCTCCATAACTGCCAATCTACCAAAGATCTTTTGCATTTTAGGTCCAAGGCACAACTATTGCCTTGGAAAATATCAACTCTAATTTTCTTGGGTATTCTGTTGCTTTGTCCAAATGGTTTCACTTTTCTCTTTCTCTATGGCTATAAAAGTAAAGGCCTTTTTTTTTTGGCTGATGGTTATGAAAAATAATATTCCTTTTTCTTTTTCTTTTAAGGTCTTATTCCTATAACTAGATTAGAAATTCTTAAAAGACAAAGACTGTGGCATCTCTTCATGTCCTCCTGAGAAATTTAAGTTCCTTGGGCTGGAGAAATGGCTCAGTGATTAAGACCACTGACTGCTCTTCCAGAGGTCCTGAGTTCAATTCCCAGCAACTACATGGTGACTCACAACCATCTGTAATGGGATCTGATGCCCTTCTCTGGTATATCTGAGGAGAGCAACAATGTTCTCACATACAAAACATAAATAAGTAAATCTTTAAAAAAAAAGATTTTAAGAAATTTAAGTTCCTCAATATGTCTTGTTCAAGGAGGCTGCTGAACTGTCTTAACTACTTACTCCATTATGTTATGAAATCCCAGTGAAAACTTTCTGAATTTTACTTTAGCTACTATTAGATGTAGTGGCTTGGACGGAGTTAGTAGTAGGTAAATATGCACCTTCCCTTGGACCTATCATTTCAGCTTCTATAGAGTAAAAAAATATGTTTTTCTGAAGTTGCTTGCCAACCTCTACACACACACACACACACACACACACGGAGGAGGTGAAGAGGGGGAGAGAAGGAAGGAGACACAAGAAACAGGGGAAAGAGAAAGGGAGATAAACTTAAGAAACTTAAGAGCTGAAACCTTTAGTAGCAGCAAAATATATCTCTCTAGTTCCTTTTCCTCTTCCTGACTCAGCTCCTTTTATGAATGTAGCTCCCCTGCCATGATGGATATGCTATGAGAAGCTTGAATATCTAGGGTCACACCTGCAAACAAGGATCTTACTCTGCTTCACAATAGCTAACAGTGAGAAATATTAGAGACATGCATCCTTCACTGAATTTACAGTCAAGTTTGGGCCAGTCTCACCTCCATTTATATTCCTCTGCTTGCGAGACTAATTAATATTTCCTGGATTTGCTGATCTCTGCTTTTGTGATCTGCAGAACACACACAAAGTCATCATCTAAGACAGTTTGATCTGTTGCATTTGGGCCTAGTTTGTTATCTATCAGGAAAATCATATTTTACTTTATCCACAGGGGTTACAACATTGGAACACGGCTGGTGGAAGACTTTTTGGCTCGATCCTGTGTGAGAAGATGTCATAGTTATTCAGAAATTATCAACATAATCGCCCAGGTAAATGCATTTCTGGTTCTGTCAATGTATTTGAAAACATGTCAGGTATGGGTATAAATCAATAGTCCCTATAATTTGGGATGTTGAGGTGAGAGGATTGTGAGTTCTAGGTCTGTGCTAAATAGTATGTTCCAGAGAAGCCTAAGCTACATGAGATTCTGTCTCAAAAACAAAACAAACAACAATAAACAACTAAATCCTTTCTGAGTTTAGTAGTCTTCAGTTCTGACTAGACAGGTTCCATCTGCATATGTTGCTAGGTGTTGAGAGAGGAGATTATGATAGAAAAGCTTTTCATACAGATATATAACTATTATGCACTGAAGACCAAGCTTCTAAACTGACTTAATTATCTATATCTATATCTACATCTACATCTATATCTATATATGGTGTGTCTGTGTGTGTGTGAGAGAGAATGTGTGTGCATGTATATCTGTATTAAAGAGTATATATATATATATATATATATATATATATGTGTGTGTGTGTGTGTGTGTGTGTGTGTTATGTATATGTGTATGTGCATGTGAGAGAGAATGTATGTGTTATGTATGTGTGTTGAGTGTGTAAGAGTCTGTGTGTGTTAAGTGTGTGTGTGTGTGTCACATTGGTAGCAGTGTTTTACAAGAGATTGAGAAGGTGGCTTGGCTGGTGAAGTATATGTTACACAAGCATAGGGACCCAAGTTGATATACCTAGCAGAGTTGGAAAGTTCTTGGATGACCTAGGGGTGCCAATCAGGGAGCCATCCATTGTAGAGCAATCTGCATAAAGAAGTCTCCAATGGTAACAACATCCCTGGCATGTTTTGAAGGTTGATAGTCTCAGAGGCTAGAAGCAGATGCAGTGATTCAGTCCTTTATGTATAGCCTTGGAAGCTGTGAAAGGAACAATTCTCCCAGCCTGCAGCCTCAGGTCACTGTGATGGAGGAGTGGAAGGCTGAAGAGATCCTGTGTGCTTCTAAGAAATAGTGAAGGCAGAAACAAGCAAGGCAGTGAGGAGTCAGATCCTAAAGTCTTCAAGCTTTGTCCTCTGAAAAGAGCAGGCCAGATCTTCAGAAGTCTCCCTTTCTGCCTTATCCTACAAGTCTGTAGCAGTACCCAGTTAAATTATCAAATTCATCCCATTGATCCCAGTGGTGGCTTGTTCATTGATACCTGACCCAGTGTTCTAGGTTCCCGAATGAAATACACACACACACAGCCTTTATATTTTGATATGCCTAAAACAGTTCAATGGCTGGGCTACTTCCTAACCTCCATGTGACTAATCCACATCCCTCCAATATTCCCAAGTTATTGCTTACTAAAATCTACATTCCATCTTTGCTGCCTTGGACCTGGTCGGGTAGCCCTCTTGAGAACTGTTCTTTCCCAGCTCCTACATGGCTGCTATGCTCTCTGTCCCTCACCTTCTCCTCAGGCATGGTGGATCTGCTTCTTCCTCTCTTCTGCCTCTGTCCCAAGCCCAGGAATCCTAAAAGCCCCGCCTCTGTCTGCCCTGCCCAGCCATTAGCTGTCAGCATCTTTATTTACCGACCAGAACAAACTGAGTGCAGGGTCCCTGAGCGTCTTACCTGTGGATACTTGTGTGAGCAGTTTTCAGGACAGTAACATAAGTTAACATAAATTAACATAAGAATACAAGCAGTTACACAGGTCTAAGATGGTTCCAGTTCTGAAGCCCCAGAAGACGTGAATTTCTAGGGAACAAGCTAAGCTCCTGATTGGATGGATGTAGTTATGAAAATAAGGTTAAAAAAAAAATGAGACCAATCAGAGAAACACTGTCAAATTTATAGGAAAATGGGGATTCTAAATCACCCAAGAGTTGTCAAAAATTCACAATCAGGTTTACAGATCTCAACCTCTGCAGAAGTAAGGAAGCAGGTACTGATTTCTTTTGATTTTGTTTTGTTTTGTTTTTACAAAGTTTTGTCAGTTTCTAGTTGCTAGGCATTTTTTTTTTCCTGGCTATTGCCAGCTACTCAATATTGGAGCTTTGGCTGTTGATTTAGCCTGGAGTTTCTGTTCATTGGTGTTTCCTTTGCTTTGTTCCCACAACACAAATACTCTACAAGTGCTTTGTGGAGGTCAATACAGCACATGGGCAACCTTATAGCAGTCATGCCCCAAACCAGTTCAAATGTAACCCTGTGGAAGGGACTACCAGCATCAGAAACTATTTCCTGGTGCAGTATTTTTCCAGGAGAAAAGTAAAGCTTCCTGTGCTTTCCCCAACATCTGATGACTGTGCTAGCATCTTACACAGCCCTGATATGTGGAAGGCAGCTTGGAATCATCCAAGACTAGCCCACCTTTCTTAAAGCAACACATCTTTAGCCAGCATCCTTTCATTGAAGATCTGTGGTTACTCTGTGACCTAGTACCTATTTGAGGACACAAGTTATATAGGCCTTGGCATGTTGCAGAGTCTGGTTCACATAACAGACCTTCTAATCTGTCTTCCTCCTTTTTTCTCTTCTGAGCCCTGATATTTACATACATGGTGAAACTGACCCTTTACATGAATTGCTTTCACACTAACACAGCACTAGTTCTGTGATTCTGAGTGCAGGCACTGCCTTTGGTCTGTCAGTCTCAGAGCATCTCTCTGAGAAGGCAGAACAGGAATTGATTATGGACAGTTTTCCAAAAAGGAAGCCAAGTTCCAGAAAGAGTATGCTAGATGGAAACAAGTAACATGTATGAAGAAATAAACTTTCAATACTAGAATCCAAATGAAAGTTGTTTCTACTTTATTATTATTATTTTATGGTTAGTGAATCATGGAGATATAATGGAATCCAGCTGTCTTCCAACTTCAGCACAGTGAATTTAATACCATTCAACAGGTTTAAGAAGAGAAGAGAAAAGGAAATTCCTCTCCATATGTGTTGGCAGAATATATGTAAAATCCTGCAGCAGTGTTCTGTGTATGTGCATGTGTGTATGTGAGTACATGTATGTGTAAGTGAATGTATATGAAGTTCAGAGATCAACCCCAGATGTCATTCGTCAGGTACCACCTACCTTGAATTTTGAGATGGGGGGTCTCTCATTATCATGGAATTTCCTCTTCCAGTGAGGTTACCTGGCCAGGTAGCCCCAGTGATTTACCTATCTCACCCTCCATAACATTTGCTATCTCATCTGCATTTTTTCCATGCTGCCACCCCTGGCTTTTGACATGGACATAGGAGAACAAACTCAGGTCCTCATGCTTCCGTGGCAGGCATTTCTTCAACTGAGTTATCTCCCCATAACCTGGAAGTTTTTAAAATAAAATAACTCCACTAAATCAATTATGTGGTGGAGGGGACTATAAAAATACTTGTCATTTTAATGTAAAATAAATACTGTGACTGATATATATTAACATTTATAGCCCTACTTATTGTATTTCCTGTTGGTAGTTATCCTAATCCGTTTGCTTAATAAGTCACTGTATTCTAATAATGATGATTCTGAAATTTCTTTGGGAATGACTTCCCTTGGCCTTTACCTAAATTCATCCCATGTCTTAAATGTGCATATAAAGTTAAATATAAAATATGCCTAAGGGATAACAAGTTTCTAGAGAATTAAAGCAAAACACCAGCGATAACTTATAAAGTCATATAACATGGGAAATAAAACTTCTTGTACTTAAAGTTGCTTTTTTAGGCTTGACATCTGAGAAGGAAAATGATTTTAAAAGCTGATTAGAACTTCATTCTAAAGGCATGTTCATAGAACAATGGGTATTTTAATTTATTCTTTTGGATCTGTTCATATGATCTACATATTTTCTATTTAAGTCATATAACATACTTCTGTTATTTTTTTAAAAATCAGTTAAGAGCAATAAGCAGTTGAGAATTGGGTTTGTGTAGCCTGTTATTGAGGACTGGGGGTTATTTTCTGTCATGTGTTGATAGACCGGAGCTCATCTGCTCTGTGGTCAATACATTGGGATATACTAGTGGATGCCAACTGTTGGTCTAAGTGAGCTCCAGACTCAATAGTGCAGTAGCACAAGGGATCCTTTAGTTTCCTCTGCATGTTAGCCTTAGATTCAATCTCCGGTATTCATCTAAATCAGAAAATCAAACAGAAATAGACTTCAAAAGAAATTGGCTTCTGTGCTAACTGGTCTTGTGTCAACTTGACACAAGTTAGAGTCATCTGAAAAAAAGAAACCTTAATTGAGAAAATGCTCCCATAAGATACCACGGTAAGGCATTTTCTTAGTTAGTGATTGATGGGAGAGGGCCCAGCCTAGTATGAGTGGTGCCATACCTGGGCTGGTGGTCCTGGGTTCTATAAAAAAAAAAGCAGGCTGAGCAAGCCATGGGAAGCAAGCTAGTAAGCAGCACTCCTCTGTGGCCTCTGCATCAGCTCCTGCCTCCAGGTTCCTGCCCTGTGTGAGTTCCTGTCCTGACTTCCTTCGGTAATGCACAGCAATGTGGAAGTAAAATCAAAAGGTTCCTCCAAGTAAACCCTTTCCTCCCCAACTTGCTTTTTAGTTTAGGTCATGGTGTTTGGTCACAGCATTGGAAACTCTAAGACAGCTTCTATAGCAGGAAAGAAATCCACATCAGAACTTTTAGCTAGATGTAATGACATAAGCTACAATTCTAGCATTTAGGAGGCTGAGGCAGGAGAATCATGAGTCTAAGACCAGCCTTTAAAAAAAAAGTGAAAGTGAAGTCAGCTTCAGAACGAGATCCTGTCTCAAAACAGAAAGAAATCACCTTTTCCTTAGTCAAAATTAATCTCCAAAGAAACCCTAAGAAATAATTTATGAAGGTTATTCTTGATGGTGCCAAAGATGGCAAAAGTCTCACATGGAATGCTCTTGTTACCTGTGCTCATTTGAAGAATGTTGTCTATGTGCTGTCAGCCATAGTAAGATTACACCACCAAAAAACAAAAATAACAATTCCAGTATGAACTATGGTGTTATGTTTAGTCATTCGTGTTTTGGGGCCTCAGCCAGAACTTGGAACCTGGTAAAACTAAGTATTAGTTGGAAATGGGGGGCGGGGTAAAAAGGAAGAGGAGAGGATGGAGAGAGAAGAAAAGAAAGAAGTTTATTGTTTAAGGCCTTCAGGACAAGAGCTTTTCTCTAACAGGCAGGGCCATGGCATGCTCCTCAGAGTGTTATGGGCTCCCTCAGCCCATTTCATGAGGGTGCATGTTGTGGCCATACCTGGTAGCAGTTTTCTCTCTAGAAATTAAAGAAGAGATGTCTCTATGTACCAGATTATAAAGGAATCAAGTGGAAAATGGTATATGAAACATGAGGAAGGAAAGAAGGAGGAAGGAAGGGAGTGAGAGAAACAAGGAAGGAAGGAAGGAAGGAAGGAAGGAAGGAAGGAAGGAAGGAAGGAAGGGAAGAAGGAGGGAAGAAGGAAGGAAGGAAAGAACAAAGGAGGGAGAGGAGGGAGGAAAGGGAGGGGAAAAAGAAGGAAGGGGGACAGAGGGAAGACAGGGAAGAGAAGGAAGGAAAGAAGGAAAAGAAAGAGAACAAACGAACAAAAAAGAAAAAGCAAGCAAACAAACACAGAGAAAAAGATTAATATCTCAGCCAAAGAGAAAAAAGGTCCATACACTGTGGCCCCCACTAAGAGAGCATGTTCTATCTTTAACAGCAATAAAGTGTCTTCTACAGATGGCAGCCGCCAAACTGCATAATATTCGACAGGCTAGACACAAGAAGGTCAAAGTTAAAATTAAAAACATGCAGGACAGCTGCTTTTTTTAAATTAGGTATTCTCTTCATTTACATTTCAAATGCTATCCCAAAAGTCCCCAGACCCCGCCCCCACCCCCCTACCCACTCACTCCCACTTCTTGGCCCTGGCATTCCCCCCACCCTGTACTGAGGCATATAAAGTTTGCAAGACCAAGGGGCCTCTCTTCCCAATGATGGGCGACTAGGCCATCTTCTGCTACATATGCAGCTAGAGACATGAGCTCCGGGGATACTGGTTAGTTCATATTGTTGTTCCACCTATAAGGTTGCAGACCCCTTTAGCTCCTTGGGCACTTTCTCTAGCTCCTCCATTGGAGGCCCTGTGTTCCATCCAATAGCTGACTGTGAGCATCCACTTCTGTGTTTGCCAGGCCCCGGCAGCTTTTCATCACTCTCCTTTCTAAACATTTCATGTCACCTTAGCCATCTTGTTATGTGTAAAATTTCTCTGTCCTCAGTGAGGTGGCATTTCCACCCTGTCAACTTCTTCTTAGCAATAAAAAGAACATTTTCCCATTCTCACAAACAGAGCAGCTGTCTCCTGGACACCTCTTCCTTCTAAAGCCTGGTTTTCACCTCTTAATCATTTTCACTTCTTAAAAACATTGCTCTCACCGAGAGTGATGATGTCACCTGCTTCAGGAGCATTTTGACACAGATGCAAGGTCAGGCTTTAGCTATGTGCACGCCCACATATGCTTTCCTTATAATTAGCAGCTTTCATTAAAAAGACCTGGCCTTTGGCAGCATTATCTCATTAACCCTTTAAACTCTCTTCAGAGGGAACAGGCAGTAAATGTGGCTGAGTAAGTTTTAGATAACTAGGACAAATTCAGATGGGTTTAGTCATAGTTTATTCCCGGAGAGCATAGGAGAGGCAGGAAAGGAAGTCATGGCTGTGTTTTGCTTAGCCGATCTTTTCAGACCAAGCACTGTGTGCAGCCCTCTACCTTACTTCTGAAATGCAGAATGTCCACAGCCCACAGTAGCTGTCCTGCTTTCTGAGAAAGAGAGAGAAAGAATAAATTTCAAACAAATTTACTAGACAGAGAAATGTATGTCCAGACAGGAAAGTGATTCCTCTGGATGAAGTAGAAAGTTGGGTGAAAACAGAGCTCTCTTGAATTTGATGTCCACTTTGTACTTTTCTGCCTTTCGGAGTTGAGGGGTGGGAAGTTTCAAGGGTTAACAGAATTCTCTCTTTTATTTTCTCTTTATGCCTTCCAGCAGGAAGGTCAGTCCATTGCTAGGCACCAGACCCTCCTTTCAGTGTGTGTGTAAGATCTAAAATTTTGCCATCTAGTGGCCTGAAGAAAAGTCTCACAGGAGAGAAGGGCAGCAACACATTTTCCACTTTTTAATTTTTCTTTATTTATCTTTTCATTTTTTAGCCTAAATCTGGGTTTAATTTTCTGCATCATTAAAACAGATTCAACTTTAAAATGTGACTTTATCATCTACAAGTTTAAATTTTGTATTTGTATTCAAGGACAGCTACAAATATTACCTAAGATGCACAGTCAGGCTTCCATACATATCTCGGTGGCTTTTTTTGCCAATTTGACACAAGGTAGTGCAGCAGTTCTTAACTTGTGAGTCTAGACTCCTTTGGGAGGTTGAAAGACCCTTCTACATGGATCGCCTAAGACCATCTACATACCAGATAGTTACATTTTGATTTATACAATAGCATAATAACAGTTATGAAGTAGCAACAGAAATAATCTTACCTCAACATGAGGAACTGTATCAAGGGGTTGCAGCACTAGAAAGGTTGACAACCACTGAGCTGGAGTTATCTGGGAAGAAGAACTTACAATGAGAAAATGCCTCCAAGATATTGACTGTAGGTAAGTCTGTGGGCATTCTTTTGATTAACAATTGATGCAGAAGGGCCCAGTCCATAGTGGGCTGCCATATCTTTGGGCAGATGGTCCCAAGGGTATAAAAAGTATGTTGAGCAAGCCGTAAGGAGCAAGCCAGTAATCTGTGTTTCTCCAGGTTTCTCTCTGCTCATAGTTCTTGCCTGCAGGTTTGACCTGACTTCCTTTGATGATGAACTGTGAGATGGAAGTATATGTTAAATAAACTCTTCCCTCTCCAAGTTGCTTTTGGATGTGTTGTTTTATAACAGAATTAGAATCCTAATTAGGATAATATGGCTATCACATCTTGGTTTAACAAGCCACTGATCAAAAATCATGAACAACAAATTTTGTCTGCACTAGAGATGTACCTTTCTTCCCTCATCAGTATTTCCCCAATAATACAAGGTAATAGATATTCGTGTATCACTTATATTGTATTAGCCATTACACATGACCTAGAGATGATTTTAAGTAATCTAGGAGGTTGTGGGTAGGTTTGATCTTTTATAAAGTGACCTGAGTATCCACAAGCCTTGGTATTTATGGGAACCTTAGAGCCACTCTACTGTATAGACCACAAGACAGCTGTCCTTTCCAATATGTCAGAATTACCATTGTATGGCACTGAAAAACTTCAATAATGCATATGTTTTCCTCATAAAAGTTCAAAATAACTCTCATCTATTATTTATGTGTTTCTTACAAGACCCTTGTAGAATTGTTATGAAAGAGCCAAATGGATTCGGTGTGTAACTGAGACTCATATGATACTATCAGTCACCTATGACCGAAGCCACCTTGGCATAATCTCCTACATGCATTTCTTGTCTTTTTACTGCTGATTTTTGTTTGTTTGTTTGTTTGTTGTTTTGTTTTGCTTTTATAAATAACTGCTTCTTTAAAATATAGATTTAAAAGTTTTTCCTGCGCCGGGCGTGGTGGCGCACGCCTTTAATCCCAGCACTCGGGAGGCAGAGGCAGGCGGATTTCTGAGTTCGAGGCCAGCCTGGTCTACAAAGTGAGTTCCAGGACAGCCAGGGCTACACAGAGAAACCCTGTCTCGAGAAAAAAAGAAAAAAAAAAGAAAAAAAGTTTTTCCTATTTTAATCATTCTGAGACTATAATGAAAATGTGTATTCTAAGTACTAGCCCAGAAACTTAGAATACTCAAGATACAATTTGCAAAACTCATGAAACTCAAGAAGAAGGAAGACCAAAGTGTGGATACTTCGTTCCTTCTTAGAAGGGGAAACAAAATACCCATGGAAGGAGTTACAGAGGCAAAGTTCAGAGCTGAGACTGAAGGAAGGACCATCCAGAGACTGCCCCACCCAGGGATCCATCCCATAAACAACCAAACCCAGACACTTCTGCATATACCAACAAGATTTTGCTGACAGGACCCTGATATAGCTGTCTCCTGTGAGGCTATGCCAGTGCCTGGCAAATACAGAAGTGGATGCTCACAGTCATCTATAGGATGGAACACAGGGCCCCCAATGGAGGAGCTAGAGAAAGTACCCAAGGAGCTGAAGAGGTCTGCAGCCCTATAGGAGGAACAACAATATGAACTAACCAGTACTCCCAGAGCTTGTGTCTCCAGTTACATATGTAGCAGATAATGGCCTAGTTGGCCATCAATGGGAGGAGAGGCCCTTGGTCTTGTGAAGCTTCTATGCCCCAGTATAGGGGAATGCCAGGGCCAGGAAATGGGTGTGGGTGGGTTGGGGAGAAGGGGAGGGGGAAGGGTATAGGGAATTTTCGGAGAGGAAACAAGAAAAGGGGTTAGCATTTGAAATGTAAATGAAGAAAACATCTAATAAAGAAAAGAAAAGAAAAGAAAAGAAAAGAAAAGAAAAGAAAAGAAAAGAAAAGAAAAGAAAAGAAAAGAAAAGAAAAGAAAAGAAAAGAAAAGAAAAGATGTGTAAGTTGGCCAGGGCTGACTTTAGCTGTTGAAAAGCAGTGCTAGGAAATTCATTTCTTACTTACAGATCATATGTTGTCCTGTCTACTATAAGATAAAGTAGGAAATACAGCCATACAGCCATACTTGTCTTTGATCTAATGACTAGAAACGCTTCCTTAGTGACAAAATATATATTGGATTATCAAACACAGTTCAGGTAAGGCGTTTTCATTACTACAAGAAGCTAAGCAGAAATTAACTTGATTTTTGAAATAAAGATGATTATATAACCCAGGCTTGACTAGAACCATCATAATGTTTTAGATGTTTTAGTTCTGGGGATGCAGCTCTATTCTAGCCCTCCCTCATCATCTGTGAGGCTTACGTTTGATTCACAGCACAGGAGTCAGGGGAAGTCATTT
This sequence comes from Mus caroli, assembly GCF_978045245.1. NCBI lineage: Eukaryota > Metazoa > Chordata > Mammalia > Rodentia > Muridae > Mus > Mus caroli. The sequence continues at coordinate 32,314,231 of NW_028227264.1, forward strand.
AAGAACAGATGCTTGGGGCTGGTGAGATGGTTCAGTGGGGAAGAGCACCGACTGCTCTTCCAAAGGTACTGAGTTCAAATCCCAGCAACCACATGGTGGCTCACAACCACCCATAATGAGATCTGATACCCTCTTCTGGTGCATTTGAAGACAGCTACAGTGAACTTATACTAATAAATAAATCTTTGGCCGGAGCAAGTGAGCTTGGCTAGAGCAAGCAGAGGTCCTAAGTTCAATTCCCAACCATCACATGAAGGATCACAACCATCTATACAACTAAAGTGTGTACTCATATACATAAAATAAATAAATCTTGAAAGAAAGAAAAAAAGAAAGAAAGAAAGAAAAAAGAAAGAAAGAAAGAAAGAAAGAAAGAAAGAAAGAAAGAAAGAAAGAAAGAAAGGAAGGAAGGAAGGAAGGAAGGAAGGGAAGAATGAAAGGAACATATGTCAGTAAAATAAAAGCCAGAACCTTCTCTGCTAAAAAAAAAAAAAAAAAAAAGAACAGATGCTTTTGAAAGTGCTTACCTAACCATGTCCAGTGATGTAAGGATTAGACGACAGACAATCCCCATCCTGCTCAGCCGCAAGCCTACTGTGTGAGCTTGAGCAAGTCACTTAGTCTGCTGGAACCTCTCTCTCTCTCTCTCTCTCTCCCCTCTCTCTCTAATTGCTGTTAGCCTGATATCCACATTATTTTATTTTTATTTCCTCAGCTGAACTCTGGGTTTAGCCAACTTCACCCAATTGTGGTGAGTGCAGCTACCAAAGCCTCCCTCACAGTGTCCACATTGTCTGGTTACTGTCTGTATATTCCTCCTTTCTCTCTCTCTCTCTTTCTTTCTTTCTCTTTCTTTCTTTCTTTCTTTCTTTCTTTCTTTCTTTCTTTCTTTCTTTCTTTACTTTTCTTTCTTTCTTTCTTTCCTTTTCTTTCTTTCTTTCTTTTTCTGTTTTTTTTTTGTTTTTTTGTTTTTTTGTTTTTTCGAGACAGGGTTTCTCTGTATAGCCCTGGCTGTCCTGGAACTCACTTTGTAACCAGACTGGCCTCGAACTCAGAAATCCGCCTGCCTTTGCCTCCCAAGTGCTGGGATTAAAGGCGTGCACCACCACCGCCCGGCCTGTCTGTCTGTATTTCTAACTTCTTGGCCTTGAACTGGTGCTGCACATCAATGTTAGGAAAGTTTCTACCATTGGGTCAGGGTTAATGTGATGATTTCTCTGGGATTCCATAGAGACCAATTATAATTTGCCAGTGTAATTAATATATCCCAGTATTTCACACAAATAAATTTTCTTTTCTTTTTATTTTTTATTAGATATTTCCTTTATATACATTTCAAATGTTACCCCTTTTCCTGGATCCCCCCCTCAGAAGAAAACCCGACTATCCTGTCTTACCTCCCCCTGCTCACCAATCCACCCATGCCCACTCCCTTGTTCTGGCATTCCCCTACACTGGAACATCAAGCCTTCACAGGACCAAAGGCCTCTCCTCCCAATGATGACTGACAAGGCCATTCTCTGCTATATATGTGGCTGGAGCCACGGGTCTCGCCATGTATACTCTTTGGTTGGTGGTTTAGTCCCTGAGAGCTCTAGTGGTACTGGTTGGTTCATATTGTTATTCCTCCTATGGGGCTGGAAACCCAATCGGCTCCTTGGGTCCTATCTCTAGCTCGTTCATTGGGGACCCTGTTCATGGTTGACTGAGAGCATCCACCTCTGTATTTATCAGGCAATGGGAGAGCCTCTCAGGAGACAGCTATATCAGGCTTCTGTCAGCAAGCACTTGTTGACATCCACAATAGTGTCTGGGTTTGATGACAGTATATGGGATGGATTGATCCCCAGGTGGGGTAGTCTCTGGATGGCCTTTCCTTCAGTCTCTACCCTAAATTTTGTCTCTGTCTTTCCTCCCATGAGTATTTTGTTCCCCCTTCTAAGAAGGACTGAAGCATCCACACATTGGTCTTCCTTCTTCTTGAGCTTCATGTGGTCTGTGAATTGTGTCTTTGGTATTCTGAACTTCTGGGCTAATATCCACTTATCAGTGAGTGGAATCCATGTGTGTTCTTTTGTGATTAGGTTACCTCACTCAGGAGGATATTTTCTAGTCCCATCCATTTGCTTAAGAATTTCATGAATTCATTGTTTTTAATAGCTGAGTAGTACTCTATTGTGCAAATGTACCACATTTTCTGTATTCAATTCTCTATTGAGGGACGTCTGGGTTCTCTTCAGCTTTTGGCTATTATAAATAAGGCTGCTATGAACATATTGGGGCATGTGTCCTTATTACATGTTGAAACATCTTATGGGTATATGCTCAGGAGTGGTTTACCTGGGTTGTCAGATAGTTCTATTCCATTGATCTACCTGACTGTCACTGTACCAATACCATGCAGTTTTTATCACAATGCTCTGTAGTTTATTACACATGCTCTGTAGTACAACTTGAGGTCTGGGACGGTGGTTTCCCCAAAAGTTTTTATTGTTGAGATAGTTTTCTTTTTCTTTTTTCTTTTCTTTTTTTATTTTTCTTTCTTTTTTTTTTTTTGATTATGAATGTGTGCCTTTATTTCTAAGAGCAAGGTTCACTGTTTTCATCAAATTTCTTGATGGGTAAAGTCAAAAGGATTAGTGAAGCGGGCTGTGGTGGTGCTTGTCTTTAATCCCAGTACTTGGGAAGCAGAGGCAGGTGGATTTCTGAGTTCGAGGCCAGCCTGGTCTTCAGAGTGAGTTCCAGGATGGCCAGAGCTATACAGAAAAACCCTGTCTTTTTTTAAAATTAGGTATTTTCATTTACATTTCTAATGCTATCCCAAAAGTCCCCCATACCCTCCCCCGGACACTCCCCTACCCACCCACTCCCACTTCTTGGCCCTGGCGTTCCCCTGTACTGAGGCATATAAAGTTTGCAAGACCAATGGACCTCTCTTTCCTAGGCAAATGGATGGACCTGGAGGGCATCATCCTGAGTGAGGTAACCCAATCACAAAAGAACTTACATGATATGTACTCACTAATAAGTGGATATTAGCCCAGAAACTTAGAATACCCAAGATACAAGATACAATTTGCAAAACACATGAAATTCAAGAACGAAGAGCAAAGTGTGCACACTTTGCCCCTTCTTAGAATTGGGAACAAAACATCCATGGAAGGAGTTACAGAGACAAAGTTCAGAGCTGAGATGAAAGGATGGACCATCTAGAGACTGCCATACCCGGGGATCCATCCCATAATCATCCTCCAAACGCTGACACCATTGCACACACTAGCAAGATTTTGCTGAAAGGACCCAGATATAGCCGTCTCTTGTGAGGCTATGCTGGGGCCTAGCAAACACAGAAGTGGATGCTCACAGTCAGCTATTGGATGGATCACAGGGCCCCCAATGGAGGAGCTAGAGAAAGTACCCAAGGAGCTAAAGGGGTCTGCAACCCTATAGGTGGAACAACATTATGAACTAACCAGTATCCCCAGACCTCGTGTCTCTAGCTGCATATGTATCAGAAGATGGCCTAGTCGGCCATCTTTGGAAAGAGTTAGTTTTCGATATCCTGGATTTTTTGTTATTCCAGATGAATTTGCAAATTGCTCTTTCTAACTCTATGAAGAATTGAGCTGGAATTTTGATGGGGATTGCATTGAATCTGCAGATTGCTTTTGGCAAGATGGCCATTCTTACTATATTAATCCTACCAATCTATGAGCGTGGGAGATCTTTTTATCTTCTGAGACCATCTTCAATTTCTTTCATCAGAGCCTTGACATTCTTGTCTTACAGATCTTTCATTTGCTTAGAGCCACAACAAGGTATTTTATATATTATTTGTGACTATTGTAAAGGGAGTTGTTTCCCTAATTTCTTTCTCAGCCTGTTTATCCTTTGAGTAGAGGAAGGCCACTGATTTGTTTGAGTTAATTTTATATCCAGCTGCTTTGCTAAAGTTCTTTATAAGGTTTAGGAGTTCTCTGTTGGAATTTCTGGGGTCACTGAAGTATACTATCAAATCATCTGTAAATAGTGATATTTTGACATCTTCTTTTCCAGGTTGTATCCCTTTGACCTCCTTTTTGTATCTAGCTGCTCTGGCTAGGACTTCAAGTACTATATTGAATAGATGGGGACAAAGTGGGCTGCCTTGTCTAGTTTCTGATTTTAGTGGTATTACTTCAAGTTTCTCTTCATTTAGTTTGATGTTGGCTACTGGTTTGCTCTATATTGCTCTTACTATGTTTAGGTATGGGCTTTGAATTCCTGATCTTTCCAAGATTTTTAACCTGAAGGAATGTTGAATTTTGTCAAATGCTTTCTCACCATCTGATGAAATGATCATATGGTTGTTTTCTTGAGTTTTTTATATAGTGGATTACATCAATCGATTCCTGGATATTGAATCATCCTTGCATCCAAGGGATCATTATGGATGGCCATTTTGACATGTTCTTGGATTCGGTTTGCAAGAATTTTATAGAGTATTTTTGCACCAATATTCATAAAGAAAATTGGTCTGAAGTTCTCTTTCTTTGTTGGGTCTTTGTGTGGTTTATGTATCAGAGTAATTGTGGCTTCATAGAATGTATTGGTTAGCGTTCTTTCTGTTTCTATTTTGTGGGATAGTCTGAGGAGAATTGGAATTAGGTCTTCTTTGAAGGTCTGGTAGAACTCTGCACTAAACCCATCTGGTCATGGACTTTTGTTGTTGTTGTTAGGAGACTATTAATAACTGCTTCTATTTCTTTAGGGGTTATGGCACTGTTTAGATGGTTTATTTGATCCCGGTTTATCTTTGGTACCTGGTATCTGTCTGGAAAATTGTATATTTCATCCAGATTTTCCGTTTTGTTGAGTATAGGCTTTTGTAGCAGGATCTGATGATTTTTTAAGATCTCCTCAGTTTAAGTTGTTATATCTCCCTTTTCATTTCTGATTTTGTTAATTAGGATACTGTCTCTGTGCCCTCTGATTAGTCAGGATAAGGGTTTATCTATCTTGTTGATTTTCTCAAAGAACCAGCTCCTGGTTTGGTTGATTCTTTTTATAGTTATTTTTGTTTCTAATTGGTTGATTTCAGCCCTGAGTTTGATTATTTCCTGCTGTCTACTCCTCTTGGTTGAATTTGCTTCTTTTTGTTCTTGAGCTTTCAGATGTGCTCTCAAGCTGGTAGTGTACGCTCTCTCCAGTTTCTTTTTGGAGGCACCCAGAGCTATGAGTTTTCCTCTTAGGACTGCTTTCGTTGTGTCCCACAAATTTGGGTATGTTGTGGCTTCATTTTCACCGAATACATTTTCTTAATCCATGAAAAGTGCAGTGTGTTACCCTGAAACTTTGATCTCAGGCTCAAAATCTTAAACTCCAATATACTACACTTGTTGAAAATGCCAGAGAGAAAACAATCATATTCTTTTATAGTACAAAATGAAATTTTAGCTTAATTAAATAATATGAGCAAGGATTTTGGGGGTGATATAAAATCAATAAAATAATTGAAAATTATGGTCCCAGGAAGCAATGTAAGTAATGCCCCCTAGCAAGGGAGGAAATGTATATAGTGAATATGGGAAGCAGAAGGCCCTCAAAACTTTTTAATCCTTTAATACAGCTCCTCACGTTGTCATGACTTCAACCATAAAGTTATTTTCCCTGATACTTCATAACTATAATTTTGCTGCTGTTATGAATGGTAATATAAATATCTGTGTTTTCCAAAAGTCTTAGGTAACTTCCATGAGAGGGTCATTTGACCCCAAAGGGGTCATGGCCCATAGGTGGAAAATCACTGCTCTAGGTCAAAAGATTTGGTGGGGGGACACACTCCAGAGAGGAGTCTGCATAGCAGACAAATACTTTTTCCAGGCTAAATTATTTTTAATTTTAAAAAGACATTTAAGACTACAGTTCAATCTACATGAAAAGCTTACAGTAAATCACACCAGCACATTTTTAAAATCCTGCTTCTGATCTAAACATTCAGAACTTTCATCACCAAATCTGTGCAAAAAATCCCAACTTTTTGGAGTCTCTCATTCCTATGCTGCTTTAAGTGGGGATAGCCCTGGGGCTATAGACTGCCAAGGCAATTGATGTATGAAGATTGGAACTCCAGCCCAGCAGTAGAGCATTGATTTACATGCCTGGGACCCTAGGTGCAGTCTCTACTGCCAGCAATAAGTAAATAATGGATTAAAATAGAGGTCTTTACCCAAAAGCAGTCATTTGCTGCCTTAACAGGAGCATTGAAGTCTGGCATTATATAGCATTTTTGCATGAACATGCCATGGATTGGAAAGGCTCAGCAGTCCTTATTGGAATTCTCGGAGACAGGACACAAAATCTATTCAATGGTTCCAACAAGGAATTCTAAACATAAAAAATTTAAACTGTATATAGGGATTGGCTACCAAGGAAGGAACAACGCATACTAAAGAATCTAGGGGTAAGAAAGAATATACAAAGAAGGGACACATTTTGAAGGAAAAAAGCCTGAAGCTCAAATCTGATTGAAGGAAGAAAGATCAGACCATAGACAGTAAAGAAGTTTCCTGGGTATCCAGGCTGAGACTGATGGTGACAATGGTGCATATTTTTTCCTATGAAGACATGAACAGACATATGTCCACTCTAGATATCATCCAAATGCAACTTTGTGAAACAAGCAGTTTATTGGGCTGCCTTACAGGGGCATGGGTAAGAGGTTTTCCATAGGAGCATGGATGACTTGGGCAGCTATGTCATGAAAAGCTTGCCCTAGCATAGGTAATGATTCACAAAGCCTGCATCAGTGGAGTTCCCTGAATGACTTGCAGGCAGCTACACTACTGAAGGATGCAGCCACCATACACAAGATGACTTCTGCGCGCTTGTGGCTGTTAGACAAAATCATCCTGTAGGAAGTCCTCCATGGAGTGCAAGTGATCTGAGGCTGGTACATTAGAAAGGGTGGGCATCCAATGCACTGCTAGTTACTAAGGCAGGTGCAAACCAAAAAAGGATGGTTCAGAGAAGGTGTCTCTCCATCTGTTACTATAGCATCTTCTACTTGTAATGGAAGGAAGCTTCTATGTTCTAGATGGGGCATCACAGAGCAGTTAAGAATGGCATTTGTCTTATAACCAATACAGAGAGCACGGGCCATTCTGATGACTATTTCTATAACCATTGCTATGGCACTTTTTTACTTTTGTGGCTTTACATTTTACCTCATCTCACCTGCTTTTGTTTTGTTGTTTTTATACTCTGACTGCTTCATGGTTGTCTAGGCAACTCAAGCTGGGTTGTAGAGGAGCAAAGGGAGCCATATTTTTTTTTTCCTTTTCCCAGAGGATGCCACTGAAAACAAGTAGAGTTAGAAGGAGCACTATTCTCAGTCAGTAAACTTTTCTTCAGATTAAGGATTTTTTTAGTGAACATTGTGGAATTTGTCAAGTACACCCACTGCCTCTGGTTTATGTGAATTTCTTCACTGTGATAACCAATTCTCTCTCTAACTCACTGTCTTGACTATTATTTCCAATGTCAACTTTATTATTGTTGGAGGTGCTACTACATGGTCAAATGGCCAAGAACCCCAGGATATTGCTGACCAAATCTGCTCTCTGTAATCCCAAGGACATGACATACAAGCCACGGTGGCAGATTCTGTCCATAAAAAGTCTGATATGAGCTCTTGGCTCAGCCTTAATGAAAATGTGAAGGCCTCATAGACTTTTAAGTCATGCTCACCTTCTAAAGTACCCGTTGGTTTCATGGTGACAAAAGGATAAAATTCAGTTTGTTGGACAAAAGTTATATATAGTGTCAAGATAAGTAAGCAAAGAGCCACCTTAGAAAGGAAACAGAACATGTGATTCTGTTCCTTAAATCCTTCTATTGTGAAAAGTGAGCAACATAAATATACCTTTGCATCTAAAATGTTTTTTAACTATTTGATTCTTTGTGAATATCACATTTTGCACCCCTGTCCCTTCATATCCACCTCTGCCATTGCAACCTCCCAAAAGAAAATAAAAACAAAACAAACAAATAAATAAACAACAACAACAAATCTCATTGTGGAGGCTTTGGTGTGACACCTTTACTTACAAATGTTCATTAAAATGAATCATTGGTCTGGTTCAGGCCTTTTGCTTCTGCTATACTATCAATACTGGAACCTCTCCAGGACCTTTCTTGGATATCCTGTTTCCTTGGGTCTTGGAGATCCTACAGCTTTGGGTCTGTAGGACCATCTCTTTTACACACACCAGCAGTTCCTAGATGAGGTAGATATTGGGTGGACCAACTCAGATTCTTGGATTTAAGTTGGTCAGCTTGCCAGCTGTCTTTCACCCACACCACCAGAGCAAGCTCTCCAACACTACCCTGGCTACAGCACCCAATGCTGCATCTGGCAAGGGACAGCTCTCTTGCTCTCAAGACCTCCAGCCAGTTCACCAGCACCCATGTCAGCAAGACCAGCTCTACTGTGCTGAGCAGGTTAGATGCATAGGCATGCTCTCTCAAGTGCTGCAGAAGGTGAGAGGCTAGGATAGCTCTCCTGCTTTCACAACCTCAGGGCCGGCTCACCTGTCCCTTCTTCATCAGGGCCATCTTTATTGTGCTGCCCAGGTTAGGCCTAGGGTCCTCTCTTCAGTGCTGCAGCTGGTGAGGGATGGAGGGCATCTCTCCTGAGTCTAAAGTTTTAGCCAGTCTGAGAAATACAATTATTTTACAGTTAATCTTCCAAATTTTTTCTATTGATTAGTTTCATTTGTATGTATTTCAATTCCCCATCTTCCTATAACAAAAATGTATTGAGGATTATATAAACTGCTGCCATAGTGGTCATGCTAATAGTCCTTGCTCCTCAGCAGTCTGAGGTGGGAGGATGCCCTAGGCAGGGAAGCTAGGCTAGGCATCAGTGTGAGATTCTGGTCAAAGAAAATAGCTTCTGAAGATATGACAGTGCATGTAAACTTTGTTTGATCTGTATTTTTCCAGTGCAATCTTTCCTTTCTAGGCAATCTCATTTCTCTGTTATATGAGCAAGCTTATTAAATGGAGAAAATTGTCCAACATTGCTATATTTAGCCTGCTCTGCCACACAGTATAGACTTTATTAGGTGTTATTAATGTGAACTCAGAAAAAAAATTTTTTTAAATCACACATATATGCAGGGTATCCTTTTCTCTATTTTGTCCAAACACACAGAGAAATAGAGCTATGGTCTACATTCATCTATAGTTGAAGATTACCACCTTTTCCTATTCTACCTTAGCTCCTACCAAATGAAGAAGAATCCTATGATCCAAGCATGTTTGCTACATTGAAAACCCAGTGTTCCAGATATATCTGGTAGTTCATAGGAACAAACCACAGAAGCAAGACTTAAACTACAGCAGAATCCAGGACAGGAAAGTATCTGATTCTCATTAAACAATAGACAGTGAATTCATCTTGATAATTTCATCAAAATGATTATTTTTACCACTGCCTATCCATATGACTATGGAAAGTTTCAGAAGAGAGATATTCAATACTCTACTCTGAGATCAGCTGCAACTGCAAAATGTAAACATTAAATAGGTAATTAACTAATTATATTTTCACGTTATTATGAGAAATGTTTGAAATGCATCCTAAAACTTATCATGGAGCCAAAATGCTGTAGATAGACTCCTTCAGTTGCCAGCACTAGGGTTTGTCTCAAGGTTTCCTGAAGTATATTCTGAGGTGTAATATTAATCCCCAAGAAGATCAGAATTGGAAAACTGCTCCATCAGTCTCATCAGGCCTCTCTGGACTCCCTGTTGCAGTCTCTTTCCATTTTGGTGACTTTCTGCTAGTTACTTGTTTCTTCTTGCAGGTAGCTTCTAATATTTTCTTGGTTGTTTTGTTTTGTTTTGTTTTGTTTTGTTTTGTTTTGTTTTGTTTTGTGGTTTTCCTCTCCATGCCTCTAGTGCTACACAGGATTCTCTGTCTTGTATATTTTGCCCATTTTTAAAATGTGTGTGTGTGTTAAGTGGAAGTTAGAGAACAACTTCAAAGAGTTGGTCTTTTCCCTCTGTGAGTTCCAGGTTGAATTCAAGCTACTTTCTGAGCAAAAACCACTCTTTTCTCTAAGTCCTGTTTGTCTTCTGCCCAATCAGCCATTCACTGTAACTTTCTCTGTGTATCATATGTTTGTAGTTCTGAGAAGAACATTTTAATCTGCCCACTCATTAGGAACCTTCTGGATAAAGTTTTTATGTTAGATCATTTTCAGATCCTCTAGAGAAACAAGATGGACTGCCAGGCTCTCAAATGCCCACGGCAGCCTATTAATCGTGGCCACTATGGCAGGGTCATGAGACAGAGCATGCCATCATGGGAATCCCTCAGAAATAATTCTTGAGTATTAAAAACATTCTGAGATTTACAAAATGGTGCAAAGTCATTGGTTCTTCCTGCCCAGGAAAATAGTCAAATATAACTCTTACCTTCTCAGAACCCTCTGTTCACTTTATTCATTTCAGAAAGGCTAGACTTGGCAGGGACCATTAGTGCATCAGGCTCCACTTGTACTTACTATGGGTATTGCAGTAGAAAGAACTGCCTGCCTTAAGTGTTTTACAGATAATAATTCAGTAAGTAAATCTTAAAAAAAAAATGCTTCCCCTAGGAAGCAGTCCAAGTGAGACTGCATTGTTTGTTGAAAGTCAGTATTAAGTATTAGGACTATTAGTGAGAGTGGACAGACATTTCTCAGAATACAAAGGGAAACTTTGATAACAGAGAGGCAGACAACCCCCATAGGAAAGTGATGTTGTGATGGAGGAGACAGGTTGGGTATTCTTTTGAGTTGAGGAAGGAAGCAAGCGTGAAGCAAACATGCAAACTTGCCCTTGTCATCTAGTTCTATGGGGCTTTTCTTTTGTTTCTCCCCCAACCTCATGTAAATGTTTCCAGTCCTTTCTGTGGGCATTCTGTGTTTTTACAATAATGTTGCATGAGGTGACCTGATTTTTTTATGTGAATAGGAAATCTGCCATAAAATGAATTTGAACCAGATTTCTCAAGACTGAGACATTTCTCAAGACTGAGGTTTATTTTCTTTTTAAATTTTTCTGTTTTATAGAGAAATGCTTTTTGTACCTTATGTTTCTGTATTTTACTTACTCTCCATTCTTCCTCTTCTTCTTCTTCCTCCTCCTCTTCTTCTTAGTTATATTTGTCTTCCTTCTTTTTTAACATTTTTTATTATTTACCCTGAATTTTTAAAAATTATTTACCCTGAATGCTAGCATAGTTCACCATGAAAACTTCTGTAGCTTTCCCAGCTACACTGTGTTGCCACCACAGCACTGCCAAGGGCTAGCAGTGGCCAGCCTCTGGACGGTCTTCCTTTTGTCAGGATAGAAATCTCTATTTCCCCTTTACAGCCACTTTCTATGCCCTCTTAACTGCCTATTTTGTGCACACACGTATACACACACATGCAGGTACACGTACACACACATGTACACATATACATACACACATGCACACTGCACTTACACCTTCCTTTACAACGTATCCTAAGTTATCTGTTTAAAAAATGTAGTCAAAAGAGTGCAATGGAGAACCAAAAATCTGTAAGCAAGGCACCGTGAAACCCACAAACTAGACCACTCCATGGATAGAAAGAAAAGTTTATTGGAGGACACAAACTGCTGGAGAAGAGAGGACAGCACCCTGCAAGAAAAGATTTGTTGATTTTATTAGGACAGGCAGTAGCAGAGGGCAGCTGCAGGCCAGAAGAGTCTGGGAGTTTGCATGGGGACTTTGATCTGTGGCCGGCTGGTTTGGTTAATTTGACTTTGTCCAAGGGGGTTAGTTATTAGGGTATAGATAAGGAAAGTAATGGCCTGCCCAGTGAGATTCCTGAGAAATTCTGAGTTTAGGTGTCTATTTACCGGATAGCAAACCTTCTGTTTACCAGTCAGGGTCCTGCCTGGGCTGGACTCTGCTATCACTTTACTACTGTCATCATTACTACCATTTGGGGTCACTTTGGACCCAACAATATGTCTCAACCCTTTTGTTTCTGCTATTCTATTTGTTAAAATCTCTGACTGTACTATAGAACTGATATTTGTTGATTGACCTATTCCTGGACCTCATCTGAGCAAGGAGTGCATCACTGTGACTGCCTATCTGTCCACTTCTCCAGGTGATAAAACCACTCCCATCTTCTAAAGGGGACTCTGACTCCCCCACGTTATTTCCTAGGGCAGAAATAAACACAGGACATGTCCAAGGAGCCTACTCAGAAATACTCATCCTGGAGACTCAATGCTCTGTCCAGGACAAGCTGTTAATGAGAAGGATAGGAAGAAGAGGCATTCTTATTTCACAGAATTTACCCCAAATACTAAACTACTTAGATGCTTTGCCACTATCTTATACAAGAATAATTTTTAGAAATTATATGCTGTTTTCTGTGCTTCTCATACAGTCAAAGACTGGAAAAAATGAGGCAGTGAAATAAATGCCAAGAGTTCTGAGTTTAAGATGCAGGCAGTCCTTATATAGTACATGGAGCTGAGGGCTTGGGTGGGGAGGCCAAGCAGAAAGGCCGTTTGTTAATACAGAGAGTCTGGAGAGACATGCAATATGGAGACTCACAACAAATTGAGTGGAAACTGAAGACCAGGCCAGAGACAGCAATTCTCAGCACAGTGCAGGCAAAGCAGGAATGAGGGCCAAAGCATCATCAGTGCCACATTTTAAGCCTGGACTGGATTCATCACTTCCTCTAATTCTTGAACTGGAAAAACTGGATGCTAATCAGATTACATTTAAGCTTGACATCTTAAATGTAAATGCAAAGCCTAACTCATAACCTAAAGCAGAAGCATAATGAACGGTTTTTATTTCTTCTGTTTCTTTTTCTTTTTCATCTCACATATATTAAAATAAGTGGGAGCCCTTGGTAAATGGGAATTAAATTCCACAGAAGTCAAAGCCCCACATAGCACAGCATTCCAGAGAAGGCTGGCATCTGACTTAGCTGAATGTCAGGCCATTTTCCTACTTAACATTTTTGGGCAGAAAACAAAGGAGTAGAAATAAATTAAAAGGAAAGAAAAATTTTTGTGGTTATAAAATTTCTAATATTTCAAAGATGATAATATTAACAGTCAAACAAACTCATAAAATAGTTTAAGAATTTTTACTATTTGGACTGGAAATATGGTAGATTTGTTATTTTTAAAAAGAAACTTTAAAAATATGTAACCACGTAAATAATTTCTCGCATTAAGTAGGAAAAAACTGTGCAATATAATCTAACACATAGATGATCTGTTCTGTTCTACAGGGCTGGACAGAAGAGAAATGTGGGAAACTGCTTCTTGTGGAAAGTGTGTGTGTGTGTGTGTGTGTGTGCGTGCACGCGCGCACATGTGTGCATGCAGCCCCTGAGGGCTACAGATTTTAGAACTCTTAGAGATAGTTCTTACAGACTGGGGAAGAACCCAGAGATATGTTAGCAGCTTTTGTTAGTGTTCCAATATGAGGAAGAGGTACCTTCAGGGAAATGATCCTTAAATTTTAGTAATTATGTTTGAGAACAATGTTTTTCCTTTAGTCATAGAGAAGTAACCTGTTAAGGCTTGATGGTCAGTGGATTCTGAAAGTCCCTAAACAAAACTCGGGTTTCCTTTCACTTTACTGGCAATTATCTGTCCTCTCTTTCTGCTTGTGGTGAGGTTTTACAACAAGAAGTTAGGTCTCCTCCAGGCATCTTCTCTCCTTGACACTATTACTATGTATTACTACTCATTCAGCAGACAAGTTTAAATGCTCCATGTCATCGTATGTAAACTAGGCTGCCTCATTTTGCATAGAGACCTCTTAGTTTTATTCATTTGTTTAGTGTGTATATTATAGGAATGTGTAGATGAATGTGTATGCTTATTCATTTGTGTGCATGGGTGCATACTCGCCTATAAGCATGTATGCCAAGGCCAGATAACAATGTCTCCGTCATTCCTTAAGAGTCATCAGCCTAGGTGGATGTGGTGGCATATGCCTTTAATCTCAGCATTCAGGAGGCAGGCAGATCTATGAATTTAAGGGCAGCCTGTTCTACAAAGTGAATTCCAGGACAACCAAGGCTACACAAAGAAACCCTGTCTGGGGCTGGGCAAGTTGGGGGAACAGACACGAGGACAGAGAACCACACAAAAAAAGAGGCATCAGGCTTCTTTTTCCAGAGATGGTCTCTCATTGGCCTGAATCTGGTAGCTGTACCCAGCACAACTTGAAAGTAGCCTGGGAGCCTTCTGCTTGTGAATTGTATCTAGTGCCAGGAAACATTCTTGGGAAATGGGCTCTAAACCAGCTTGGGAGCCATGCTTAATTACAGTTAATGTTAGAAATTATTTGAATTATGGGACACTCAATTTACATTGGAGAATATATCAGTTTGAGAAGAAACACCCATGCTTGTAGGCATGCAATGTTAATACAGAAAGATTAAAAACAATATCCTTCAGGTTTCCAAGAAGCAGCATTGAGAGTATGTGCTGGGGATGAGAATACAGGGGCAAGACAAGGCAGAGGACAAAATGAGGGTAAATAAAACAGTGAACAATGAGCATCTCTCTGCAGCCCCTTCTTGACTATCTCTAAGTGTTTACTAAGACCTCGAAAGCAGATTGAACCCAGCCAATAACCATGCATTTCTTGGGTTGGGCCAAAGGCAGAAGCAGTTCTAGAAAAGTAGCTTATTTGCAGGAAGCTGAGGAGTAAGGAAAAATCACTGGGGCATATCTCTGCCTCCCTCTACCTCCGGGCCTTTCTATATTCAACAAGCTTATACTCAGGTTATGGATGCCCTATCCAAGGATATCCAAGATGACAAGCCAGCAGCCTGTACTTTTTGCTTACTAAGAAGAAGAGCTGATACTCCTACTCTTAACAAGTCACCTTGAGATGAGTCAGGTTCTCTTCCTGACTTCTGGTCCTATGGAGTGCTATTTTATGCAGGAGGCAAACAAGCTGAAGACATCTTATCTATCCCCTCAAAAGCCTTGGAGGGGATGGGTGGAGACTGGGAGAGCAAATTGGTATGTTCTTTAGTGTCCAGAGGGTACAGGTCTCTGGAGGTGGGAAAACAAGATGGCCTGTATTGAGAACTTTGGAAGTATGGCAGTTTGTTATTGCAGGTGGGGCTATCTAGAAGGAACCTCAAACTTAGGGAGCTTGTGTAAGGAACTTTCTGAAAGGAATGGGCTTGGGAACAGCTCACTAATATGTGTTTATAAGTCACACAGTCTGTGGCCTTTGTTATAGTAGCCCAAAGAAACTAAGACTTACCTATAACACAGCAGACAACATGCCCTGGACCAGAAATTTTAGTGGGGATCCATAAAAATGATTTTCAATTTTAAAACCAGAAAAAAATGGATTTTTTGTGAAAAACTACTTTAATATACAATATTAACATACTTGTCTTTATATCAATGCAGTCTTGTATGTATGCCTTATGTGATTGTCTTTTGAATGTAGAAATTGTCCTGTGATGGTATAAGTGCCTCTCACCCACAGCAGTTATGTGGCAGCCCTCTTCCAGGCAGACTTTCAGAAATTGGGGAAAATGCAGCAACCTCTGATTTTTAGACATTATATTCTTCTTTCAGTTTAGTGAGTCTTGGGAATAGAGGTATTCTATAGAAAGGAATGTTAATTAAATGGCAGAATTCCTTCCAACTTAAAAGGTGTTGGATATATTTCTGAAAGGTTCCTGATGGCCACTATGTGGATACCACTGGGCACAGACCTCTCCCAGAATAGCATGACAGATGCTTACAAATAGTGGCAGACCATCTTGCCAGACTCTGAGGGCTGAGTTATAAAATCTTAAGAACTTGGATCAACTGTTGGACCTCCTGGACACAACCCTCCACCAGCTCAAAGTGTCTGTCACCACTTAGCATCAATCAGTCTGAGCACATCCAGGCATTGCTCTTCAAGGCTTCAGAACAGTTTCCCACTGTGTTATCTTTCCCACTGTATTATCTTCCAAAGAAGCTCTGATGGTGAGAAAAGGCAGAGGGCTCAGGTTGTCATGGAAACAACAGAAAACTCAACTCAGAATGAGTGTGCCACTAGATATCTGAGCCAGGATTGGTAGATGATTCACAAACTCTGGGCAGTACCCACAAGGATCATTGTTGTTTCTTCCTCTTGCGGGGTTTGTTCCACACCATCATCTACCACTTTGTGGAGGGTGCTGTAGTGCTCACGGTCTTGGTGGAAGGAGTGTAGCTCGGATGCAGCCTCCCAGGCACTAAATGAGGGCATGGGAAAGGGATCTGGCTTCTTGTTTTCAAAAAAGCATTTGAGGTTCCTCTCACTTAACTTGTTAGCACATTCCAGGAGTTTGTTTTCCAGTTGCTCCTTCTCCCTTTGTGCATATGTCTTCCAAAAACTCAGCTGCAGATAGCTGACTTTAGATCTGCAGCGTGCATAACAAGTGGTCAGCAGGGAGAGGAAGGACGCCGAACAAATCAGGCACCATCCTAGGATCTTAAGAGCAAAAGAAATGTTGAGGACACAGGAAAGCAAAATGGCATCTAGATAATGTTACCCCATAGTCATTACTGCCTTCACATTTGAAATTATTCATCTTAACTTTAAATGCTTTTTTGACAGTCAAAATAGAGAACTCAATAGTCATTTTCTACTCAACATTACTGCTATGCAAAGGAAAAACCAGAAGGCTGACAAATGGGAAGAATGATTGTTCAATAACTTCCTACTAAAGTACATCAAGATAGCATTAGTAGAAGAAAGAATTCTTTCTAATGAATCATGGTGGTCATTTGAATGAATGATCAGTTTGCTAGACAGGTGTCCAGGTGTTGATCAGTGCGTGCACACACTGCTGAGTGACTTTTCCCATGTGACTTTTTTTGTAGAGAGCAGCAGCCACTCTCTGGGTCCCAAAATTTATTGCTCACAGTAAAGAAGGAAAAGACATAATGCAGTAATGAGCTGAAGCTATAAGAATTTAAAGCCTATCTAAAGGTTGAGAGAGAGAGAGAAAAGGATGGGGTCATTCCAAACTTTAAAGATTATTTGTTCTTAATTTCTAAAATTAGAAAAAGTGAACTATTTTTTAAGTAGGTATGGTCCTCTTTTTAAAAAAAAGTCTACAGATAGCATATCTTCTAAATTTGTTGCTCTAGATTAACTTTTCATAATTTGAATTAATTTTAGCAAAACAAATTTAGCTAACATTTTTCTTTTTCTTTTTCTTTTTTTTCTTTTCTTTTTTCTTGTTTTGTTTTGTTTTGTTTTGTTTTGTTTTGTTTTGTTTTTTTGAGACAGGGTTTGTCTATATAGCCCTGGCTGTCCTGGAACTCACTTTGTAGACCAGGCTGGCCTTGAACTCAGAAACCCACCTGCCTCTGCCTCCCGAGTGCTGGGATTAAAGGCGTGCACCTCCACACCCAGCTGCTAACATATTTCTTGAAAGCATCTTCTGATTTTAGTTCAAAGGACCCTTAGCTCATGAGCTTAGTTGACAACAAAAACAATAATCTGCACTAATGATGGGTCCACTCAGGTCAGAGATTTAGCTTTAACTCAGTGGTTCCCAAATTCTGGCCCAGAAGTAGGAATACCAAAGAGTCTCAGCCTTTCTATAAATGCCATTCCTCAGGTCAAACACCCAAATTTCTTCTCACCATGGGTAATACTTCCTGTCTCTACTATAATATTAAGGTTAGCCATTTTAGAAAGGGTATTTGGGGGAAGCTGGGCAAGAAGTTAACCAGTTCTACCTGTTATCTACCTGTTTTCAAACATCTCTTTCTGTTCTACAATAACCAACTGGGGCACAGTCAATACTGTGTGAGAGCCTTCCTCCTCTTCTTCAGTCACCAGTAGGCTTGTGGTTGACTCCCTCAGACCTTCTTCTTTCTTTCAGCATCCCCTTCTTCCCTATGACTGGGCCCTTGTGTAAAATCCATTCTCCTGTACCTGAGATAATCCTGATGAGTTAGAAACTATATGATCAGCTTCATATTCTTTTCTTTTTCACCGGACTGGTGAGTCTTGTCCTCCTTCCAGACTCCTCACAGCCCCTAGAACTCTAGCTAGAGTGTGGTGATTGAGCCCATCCCAGCCCCTATTTCTGCCCTATTTGTCTCTTCCTCCAAATCCTGACAGTTTTCTCACCTTGGAACGTTCTAAAAGCTTTATGATTATGTCCATTATCTCTAAATAAGTTCCCACAATAGGTGCTATTGTACCCTATTATGAGAAAATTGGGGTTCAGAGTTCTATATCACACAGCTGGGGAGTGGCAGCATCAGGATTCAACACCTGCTGACTCCATGACTGAGCTCTTTCCACTACTCCATCCACCTTCCTTAAGAGCAGAGATTCATCCAGCTGGGTTTCGTGTTGCTCTGCCCCACCCATGAATGAATGCACTTTTCCACCTCCACCCACATGCCAATTATTGTTTTGGACTGTTTGATGCCTCCTGCTGTCTGAACCTCATCGTCAGCACCTGCTATTGCTATACCTCCCTCAGTCACATCTCTTGGGCATCCTCCTGTAGGTCCTTCTCATTCTACCAGAGTTATCAACAGGTCTTCGTGTTAGATCTAAACTATGCCTGGGTGTGCATGCTTTCTTTGAGCTTATATTTAAAGAGGAGCTTACACAGTGAAGAGTGTTTGGGATTGGCGCCGGCTGAATGGAGCTGGTGCCTACAGAGGTAAGCCATGTGTCATTCACACTATCATAACATTAGTAATGAATACCTTCCTTCAACTGAAGATGGAAGGCACTTAGAGTAGCCTGACATGTTCCATCTAACCTATGCTTTATGAACAAAACAAAGGAGTTTATTTAGGGAAACTCTTTGACTTACTAGCTTATGGAGAATATAACCTTACTAGTAACCATCCTATACTGTAGAAGCCAACTTTGCTTTGATGTGTTTGCTTTAAGGGCAAGCCCTTGAAGAAAAAGTAAAATTAGTATGTGCCTGTGCATTTATCCAGAAACCAACACTATTCCTGAGAAAGGATGGCTCTTTTGATTTACTCCTACCTCTTTTGGCCCCCAAAATAAGAAATCAGCTTCACTGCAAGACTAGGCTAGGACGATGCACCTGGATCTGTGTTCAGATACTTGGCAAGATAACAAGTTCCTTCACTGTATTGATTAGTTGAAGCTGGAAATTACTGCCCACAAGGAAAACAATTCTCCAAATTCTGAGCTTCTAAAGTAGCATGAGAATTTACTTAGTCATACAGCACAGAGAGCAAAAGCCATAAACTGCCCCAGGGAATGTGGTCACACTTTACCAAAGACCATTTAAAGACTGATCAGTCCCATCTTATTCGGGGAACTCTCAATCTTGACAGCACTCAGGCATAGAAATACCAGTTACCACTGGGGTTACTCAAGGAAATCTCTATGCTAATTATACCACAAGAGACTTTGAAAAGTGGTCACTGATTTGGCTCAGCTATATTTCAGTGGATGAATAAGATGTGTCTGTGTTTTCTGAGACATCGGCTTGAAAATAAATAATTGATAGGAGACAGTAGTGCTTAATTACAGCTCAGGTTTAGCACTCAGTGGATGACATTGTGTTCTGCATTATTTACAGAGTCAACCCAGAGAGATAGTTTTGAGCACTTAAGTATTTACATATGCATAACCCAGAGGATATTTTCTCTTTGGAAATGGAGACTACACAATCCAATCAGCAATTTTACTGAGCCATCTTGTCCCTAAAAAGCTTTTCCTGAGATTCTCTTAATGCTACATCATGTTCCGATTTCCACTTAGTGTCAAAGTATCCTGGCAAGACTCAGACTCTGACTGATGAAAGGAAGCCAGAGAAGTTCCCACTAGGAGCAAAAGGCATGTTTTTCCTTACCTGAGACTGGGCCTGCAGGGATAGCCTTACTTCTTCACTCTCCATAGCGGCCATGCTACTTTTACCACAGGAGACTTTGTGCAGTTCTTCCCAGCACTCTTTGGGCTTGCCCTTGCAAATCATCTCCAGGAGCCTTGTGCTTCTTGTCCCGCTCATAGCACATTCATAAAACGTCCCATTAAGCAAAGCCACAGAGAGCCACATCACCGGAGCCACCAGTGAACTCAGTATGATATGGCCCAGGACGTAGAAGAAGCGGCAGCAGCGTCTCCTGGGAAAGATTTTTTTTGGGTTCATACAGCAGCCAGTGAAGAGTCTCCATGCCTTGTTATTCAGAAAGAATCCAAGGATCAGTAACACCCAGGCAGGGGCAAAGAGAAAAACCAGCCCATAGGCAGTATTCTCAACGCTGCAGGGGCACTTAAATGCCACCAAGGAGAAGAGACGTTCGCTACCCACCGTGAGCAAAGCCATGAAGCTGTAGCCAATAGCTGTTTTTTGGTTAAGAAAGAATTTTAAAATGCTCTGAAAGGCATCCATGTTGGAGACACACACACACACGAAGAGGGAAAGACGTTTGCCTTGGTTTTAACACAGCAACTGTGGCTGAGGCTGAGGGTGGAGCTCTTTCAAAACAGCAATCCTGCTCAGTCTGCATCGAGCCAGATAAGAAAACAAATGTCATTCCCCAGGAATGCTTTATTTCCCAACAACGTTCAGATAATGCCTCCTACTGGTGGTTGCTGACACTTGAGGATAGCCAAAGACATTGAAAAGTAAACGCAGTTTCCTTCTAATAGTCTTTGCGCGTGCTTTTGATTCCAAATAGAAAATGCTCATACAAATTATAAGTATAGAAATTGTCCAGTGGGGGGCTCAGTGCTTCTAGAAATGTGTTTCAGCCACTGACTGGTAGCCAAAGCCAGTCTCCAGACCCAGTGTTTCATGATCGGTTTCTTCTCTTGCTCTGTGCCCTAAGATTTAGTAGACAGGGCTTCTGACTTCCTAAAAGGGTTTTCTTTATTAGAGACTTGAAACATATGGGGTGGGGTTTTTAGAAGTCTAATAACTACAGGGGCTTTTAGAGAAAAGGAGACATCCTCGTTTCTCTTCGTGTAACGTCCTGATTCACATCATGAAAGGCTTTGTTTTTCTTTTTCTTTTTGGTGGGAGGGGAGGTCACAAAGAAAATCTTTCTAAAACAGATGCCAAACCTGAATTAGGATATCTTCGGGGCTCCAAACCACCCACACACTTGGTCATCTGGACCATCGCTGAACCTCGGCATGGTGTTTCATACCAGAACGTGTTTCTGTCTAAAGGTCCTCTGCCCCTTTTACACCCCACTCTGTTCACTTAGCAAATGCTAGCTGACTCCAGGTTGTTTTCTAGGACTGAACTTAGTGTCACGTGTAGATCAGAAACTCACTCAGAAGTTTGATTTGCAGGTAGCTACTGAATTTGCAACGTGGTAGGATTGTGCAAGATAGGCAGTCCTCCTGTCTATTCAATCAACCAATGAGCACATGAATGAACATTTTTGTACTTCACATTATAAGTGATTTAAGAAAATTGCTTCCATTTCTCTCCTACACTGCTCTTAATTTAAACATTAAGTTAATTCACACCTCTGAATGACGGCAGCACATCCAGTTGTCAGATTTCCATGAGTAAGCGTAAGAAGCTTCGCCTAGGTGTTTTCTGAAAGGTTTTGGATTAGGAGTCAAGCAAGTAAAAGGCTACAGTCTTTGCTGTTATATTCGTACTTCTCTAAAGAGCAGATTATACATTTGTGAGAGTTATGGCTTAGAAGAAATAGAGGGGCCAGCAAGATGGCTGTATGGGTAAAGGTGCTTTTCACTAAGCCTGACTACCTGATCACTAGCCTCAAAACCCACACAGTACAAGGGGAGACCCAGCTTCTAGTTGTCCTCTGACCTTATGCCATCCACACAGGCATAGACAAGCTAGCAAGCAAACAAATGTGAAATGTTTCAAAACGAAGTGAGTCCTAAACTGCTTAAGCACAGCTTGAAAACAAAGGCATAAGGAAGAAAAAGGAGAGTGAAGGAGGCTAAGGTTTCTTGTTTCTAGGTTGTAGGGATTTTTGAGCCTGTACCACAACAGCCACTTTTGAAAACTCAATTATCACACATTAATGTTGTCCCCACCACTTTCTCTTGCTCCTCCTCGAAGAGTTGACATCCACAGTATGATTATGATAATTTTGTATGTCCAAAAACATGTTCTTGGGCCTAGTCTGCCCAAAGCATACCCTCCTTAGACAAGTGATCACCTGTTGTGGAACATGTGCCCAGGGTCACTTCTAACTCTGAATTCTATGTTTTACTATGATCAGTGTGGCACATTTCATGCTGCTATGTTGATGATTAATGATATTTTTTGGTTCTCAACATCCTAAAGCCTATGTGTTTTCTATGAGGGTTATTGAAAAACATTTTGTTTGTCTGTTTGGATTGGTTTAGTTTGACTTGGTTTGGTTTTTGAGACAACAGACCTCTATGTAACAGACTTGACTCCTGGAACTCTATAGCCCAGGCTGGCCTTGAAGTCACAGAAATCTACCTGCCTTTGCCTCCCAAAGGCTGGGGTGTGCTAGCATGTCTGGCTAGAAATAATATATTTTACAAATTGTATTGTTCCACAAACATCAGCACTTTAGGATAGTCTATAAAAATAAAAAATAATTTAAAAGTCGCACATGGCATAAGGTCAGTAAACGGCAAAGATAACTGTGAGCCCAGACATCCTGACTGCCTGCTCAGCTTGGCAAGCTCAACACTGCTGTGATGCTATTGGCTTGTCTGAATAAGCTTCTGTTGAGACTAAGTGCTATAATTTTCTTTCTGTTTATCAGGTTGCTTTCAAGATGTACTTGGGAATTACACCAAGTGTGACCTGCCACAATTCAAGCAGAAATGAATTTTCCCTGATTCTACACAAGAATCCACTGGCAGAGTTCATAGAAGAGCTGCCTGCTGGGCGATCTGCACTGTGCTACTGCAACTTGCTCTGTGGGATCATCAGAGGGGCCCTGGAGATGGTAAAGCATGTGTTTCATCATGGCTTGCATGTTAGCCATCCAGGGCTGTCCTCAATGTGTAACAACTTCAAATGAATGCACAGTCTCTAAAGATGGGAAATCCTAGACCAAGTAAGGCTTGTTACTACATGCCAGTGATCTCAGCGACTTGGGAGGTGAGGCAGGAGGGTCAGGATTGTAAGGCCAAGGCCAACTCTGTGCTGCAGAAATTGAATTCAGCCTCCTCCTGGGCAATTCAGTAAGATCCTATATTAAATTCTTAAAAATGAAATGGAACACTGAGGAGTTTGCTGAAGAAAAAGAAAAAAAAAATCTGGGAGATGGCTCAGTACATGCCATTTAGCTGAACAACCTGACCAGTCTTTAGAACGCACATCAGGCAAGGGCAGAGCTGATTCCAGCAAATTGTCTTGTAACTTTCATTCATACTGTACTGTACATGTGCATGTGTAAACATGCACACACTGAATTAATTAATTAAAAAAAAAAGAATTCCAGGAGTCGAGAGCACTTCAGGTAGCTATGGCTGATGATCTCTCGGAAACCGAATTTACATGCAGCCTCAGCTGGAGCCCTTTTAGACTTGCTGATGCTAGAAAAGCTATTCACATCTTCACTCTGCCTCAGTGCCTTGCAGGCCACTGTGCAGAGTCTACATAAAGTTCCTTACCACACAGACCTCTTTGTAGATCTAATCACAGCATGGCAGTCTGAGCTGCCAACCTTGGTGCTGTGTGGGAGGAGAATAGAGAGTGTATGTGTTACAAGAGACATAGCTCAATGCAGGTCATTTCTGAGGCTGACTTCCACAGCTGAGTTATTCCTTGGATTAGCTGAGACAGTTATTAACATCCATAAAATGTCAGGCACTAAACTTGCAAAGATGGATGAAATACACAACCTTTTGCTATACATAGAGAATCTCCTGTCTAGTTCAAGAAGTCATATGCAAAGAACTGTGATAAAAGGCTGGTGCAGGGGTTGGGGGATTCTAAAGTAAGAGAGAATCCATAGAGTCATGAATGAAACTCTGAACTGGCTTTTTGAAGGAACAATAGTAGTTAGGTGAAGGGTTTGGTAAGAAGAATAGGATAAAAACAACACAGGTAGAAGGATCAGACTGTTCAAAGACTTCTCAAAATGAAAGAACCAGACTACAGTGGGAAAGTCTTAAATTCTTTAATGGTAAAAGAAGGGATCCACATGACAAGCCTAGAAATCCAGTCTTCTATGTTGAAATATCAGAGTAGATGCAGATTCCTAACCAAGGAAAGGAAAGTTTGAAGTTTGTGTTCTAGATATCACATTCCCTTGTCAATCAGTAGGGTGTACATGGAAGGGAGAATGCTGAGGGAGTGGGGAGAACA
This sequence comes from Mus caroli, assembly GCF_978045245.1. Classification (NCBI taxonomy): domain Eukaryota; kingdom Metazoa; phylum Chordata; class Mammalia; order Rodentia; family Muridae; genus Mus; species Mus caroli. Next base: position 32,338,581 of record NW_028227264.1, read on the forward strand.
GATGATGCTGGTGACCTTGAGTGGAATCAGAAGAAATCATTGACAGTAGTAATCAAGAGGCGACACACTGAGACAGTATGTTTCAAGGTAGAACAAACCAAACTCAGGTGTCATGTGGGTGAAAAGGTCAAAGTGGAAACAAGAAAGATAGAAAAATAACCTTCAGCTTTCTGAACAACCCTTAGGAATAAAGTTACACTATTAACCAGTAGAACAAAACTAAGATGGTTGATTGATAAAGGAGAATGAGCTCAATTTTGAACCTGATAGTACTGATTACAGGTGTTTGCTGCAATGCCTTGCCCAGGTAATTTTTATGTGACTGCAGAACATTACTGAAGAGACATCAGTACAGACAGAAATACCTAAGGAGAATCTGTATAGCAGGAAGAAAAGGGAGCATGAATAGAACGCTAAGAAAAGGCACAGTAGCGTGACGTTAAACAGAGCACACAAAGACTATGAAGAAAATAAATAAATAAATAAAGAAAGAAAGAAAGAAAGAAAGAAAGAAAGAATAAAGGCTAAAAGTTCTCAGAAGTAGGAAAATGCTACAGAGCTCTAGAGTCACAGAAACCAGGAAGTAGAATATTCCAAGATTAACAAGACCAACTCAAGCCGTTAATAGCACTTACCAAGGCCTGGGAGAGGACCTTAGTGGAGGGTGTGATGAAGAAAAGAGGAGGGAGAAGAGAATCTGTCAGACTGGTGAGGTGGTGGCAGATGATGCAGAGGCAACAGCCAACAGTCTTGTTTTTGGGAGTTTCTTTGTTTTTTGTTTTTGTTTGTTTGGTTGGTTGGTTTTGTTGTTGTTTTAGGATCTTCTCTATTAAGATGGTAAGGGCTAGTTCCTAATCATTCTAAATCTGTATTGTTGACCTACTCCATAAGTATCCATAATGTAATTTTATTTGTAGGAATTAAGGAAGGGATTTTGTAACTGATACCCCCAAAGTATAAGACAATAGAGATAGTAAATCTCATGTGTTCTCTGTGCAGATCCTCCATAATAAACCTTAAACTGTGTTAAATTTGATCTGCATCAGTAGACAGTAAGAAAAAGGAAGAGAATAATTCTAGGAGGTTACACTGAAAGGGCTAACCATCTATCTAAAACAAAAAATAGCATAAAGAAGTGTCTAGCCTTCATGGGTAACTGTTAACCTTCAAGCTGACCGCAAATGTCAGAAGTCATGTGGAATCACATGTCCAGTGAACTTCAGCATGGTCTTTGTGTTTCTTTAATGGATTTTCTGTTATATTTTCTAGGACATAAAAACCATATGGAAGAACACATCAGAGATTAAGTATAAGCCCTGTATTTTGCAGTAGAATCCACTCATTTTTATTGTATGGTGGGTGACAAAGCTTTACACTCTCTGTGAACCAGATAATCTGACACTTGGAGGCCTGTGGTTTAGAACATATAGCCTTATTGCCTATTAGTTCTTTATCTGAGATGAGTGTGTCAGGTAAGATTCAGTAAATATTAATTCATTGCCTGCTAGACCCAGGAGTTTTTCACTTACTACTTTCTTCTACTGGCTACCCTCACTCATTTATCTTCTTTATCCCAATGACTAAAAATAATTCTGATCAGATGCTCTATTGAAAATAGGTCAGCAATATCATGCTGCTCTTACATGAACACGTTTTAATGAATAGAGAAGCCCTTGGGCTTACTTCATTGTCTGGGAAATGGGAAATGTTTTCAAGTTGAAAAGAAAGCCTAGCCATCAAATATTCATGTCTGTTGTAACTCAATATCTAATTTTATATTTATAATGTATTTAGTCAGTATTTTTCAAAGCTCTCAAAGCCATAAGCAATTGCTAAATGTTGTTAGAATAAGCGATTATATTGTTTAGCTAATGACAGAATGAATGTCTTATGGAAAATCAGCTTGAGAGGAATCTTATAAGGACTCACTTCTCTGAAGTTTCTCTTGGCCAACTACCCAGAGTAAGGTCTATCTGTGTACTGGCTATTTTTGTGTCAACTTGACACAGCTGGAGTTATCATAGAGAAAGGAGCTTCAGTTGATGAAATGCCTCCATGAGATACAACTGTAAGGCATTTTCTCAATTAGTGATCAAGGGCGAAAGGCCCCTTGTGGGTGGGATCATCCCTGGGCTGGTAGTCTTGGGTTCTATAAGAGAGTAGGCTGAGCAAGCCAGGGGAGGCAAGCCAGTAAAGAACATCCCTCCGTGGCCTCTGCAGCAGCTCCTGCTCCCTGACCTGTTTGAGTTCCAGTCCTGACTTCCTTTGGTGATGAATAGCAGCATGGAAGTGTAAGCCGAATAAACCCTTTCCTCCCCAACTTGCTTCTTGGTCATGATGTTTGTGCAGGAATAGAAACCCTGACTAAGACAAATTGGTACCAGCAGAGTGGGGTATTCCTGTGACAACCTGACCATGTTTTGGGGAGGACTGTGGAAGGACTTTGGAACTTTGGGCTTGAAGATCCATTCGTTGTTAAGAGCTCTGTCAGATGTTGTGTAGGAGCTTGGAAGATAATGTTGAGAACAGTGCAGAAGATGGAGGTCTGGTTTGTGAAATTTCAGAGGGAAAATTAAAGACTCTTTTCAGGGCCGTTGCTGTTTTGATTGTGAAGATTTTGTAGTTCTGGTTAGCTGGGGCTGAAGAATCAGCTGTGATTAACAAGATACCAGAACTACTAAAGCAAAAACTTTGCATTACTGGGACTATTGATGCTGGTTAGCTGGAGCTAAGAAATTAGCGGTGATTAAGAAGAGACCAGCATCGTTGAGGTGACATCTTCTGGGAAGTGTTTTCTGAAAGCACAAAGAGGCTGTGTTCCAGAGATAGGCAAGGTTGTACTCCTTCTGCAGTGGGACTTGGTAATGTGTAAGGGTCACCTAGGTGGTACTGGTTTTGAAGGCATGAAGGGGTCATGCAGAGCAGCTGAGGCTCAGCACTGTGAGAGGCCATGGAAGGCCATTGGTGAAGATGCAGCCTCAGTTGTAATTGAAGGCCCAGGACTGAAGGGGTCATGCAGTGTTTTGGAGATGCCAGTACCATGAGATGACCACCAAGAGCAGCAGTGGAGTACAGGCATCTGGAGCCCAGAGGACGATGTGTGTGCTACAAAGGGCCTGGCTGGAGAAGTGACCCAAGCCCTTGGAGGAGCCCAGAAGATCGTGAGTTGGATCCCAGACGTTGGACAGTTGGAGATTGATTTTTGCTTTGATTGTGACTGTGCCCTGATATTTTCCCTCTTTTTTTTTTTTTTTTTTTTGGTTTTTCGAGACAGGGTTTCTCTTTATAGCTCTGGCTGTCCTGGAGCTCACTTTGTAGACCAGGCTGGCCTCGAACTCAGAAATCCGCCTGCCTCTGCCTCCCGAGTGCTGGGATTAAAGGCGTGCGCCACCACGCCCGGATATTTTCCCTCTTGAAGGAAGACACTGTTTTAGTGGAGCCCACGGTTAAGAGGCTTTTAATTGTAAAAAGACTTTGGATTTTAAAAGAGATGGATATTTTAAAGAGATTGAAAATTTAAGAATATGTAAAGACTGTGGGACTTTTAAAGTTATTTAGATCTTGGGGATGAATAAGAATGTAAGAGTTGAGGCTTACTAGTGATGTATTTGTGTGTCAAGTTGACAAGGGGTCAATTGTACTGGCTATTTTTGTGTCAACTTGACACAGCTGGAGTTATCATAGAGAAAGGAGCTTCAGTTGATGAAATGCCTCCATGAGATACAACTGTAAGGCATTTTCTCAATTAGTGATCAAGGGGGAAAGGCCCCTTGTGGGTGGGATCATCCCTGGGCTGGTAGTCTTGGGTTCTATAAGAGAGTAGGCTGAGCAAGCCAGGGGAGGCAAGCCAGTAAAGAACATCCCTCCGTGGCCTCTGCAGCAGCTCCTGCTCCCTGACCTGTTTGAGTTCCAGTCCTGACTTCCTTTGGTGATGAATAGCAGCATGGAAGTGTAAGCCGAATAAACCCTTTCCTCCCCAACTTGCTTCTTGGTCATGATGTTTGTGCAGGAATAGAAACCCTGACTAAGACAATCTGTGAGTCAGGAACTTGTATTCTTCCTGAGATGGGTGGACAAGTCTGAGTCACTCCTGGACCCCCTTATTCTTCTTTCAGTGCCCATAGAACTTTAATGACATTTGGCCAGACACTCCACTTTGGTGACTTTTAGCCAAACACATCTCTTTGATGACATTTGGCCAGGCTCTCTCTGGATGGAGAGCACAATCCAAGGTTCTTTATTCATAACACAAATGTTTCTTATCAAAATAGAAAGATGGAAAAAAAATAACGTATAAAAAATGTTTTTTTTTAAAATAAAACAGCCTGAATTTTTTCCTTTTTCTTTCCTAGGTTAATTTGGCTGCTAATGTTACATTCTTGCAAGACAGACTAAAAGGCGACAGTGTGACAGAAATCGGCATAACATTTCTGAAAAAGCTGGATGAGAAAAAATATAGACGGAAAAAATGAAAACTAGCATGCAGAGAGCCACTGGTGGTTGGCTGTCCAGTGAGTATCAGCTAAACATACAGCCACACAAGTTTTGTGTTGCCTGATTGCATGGGCTTTGACAGGCTTATAAATCTTGCTGTGTATCATGCATTTTTAGCAATTTCTGATACAAGTAACTTCTTATAAAACAGTAAGCATGAATTCCACCCACATATTTGATATATCCTCAGCCAGTCTATCTATTCAATTACCTGTGGCAATAGAAACAAAAAAGAGGCATCACCTATACAAGCAGTTAGGGCCTTGGCTCTTTTCAATCGAAATAAAATTGTATTATAAGATACAGCATTAGAGAGAGACAGACTCTAGAGATGGTATATAATAGATATATTTGAAACATTTCCATAGACTTTATTAGTTATGAATGTGATTTTCTCACTTGTCTTAGCTTATTGTTGGGGTATATTGTGCGAAGGTGTGTCTCTGTATATTCAATTGTTAATTCTGTACTGGCAGAGAAATGCTGGCTGGATTCTGGTATTGCCATTTCTACGGGCTGTTTCCAGGTTTCCTGTTTTGTAAATATTTGTTCTTCCTCATTTGACTAAAGCAATCTAGAATGTATCAGAGATTGTCTTACTACTGATTAGCTATAATAAATATCTGGCAGCCAATAGCTGGGCTGGAGGTAGAGGGTGGAACTTCAAAGGGGAATGCTGGGAGAAGATATGAGACACAGAGATTCAGCCCATTGCCTGGGATGAAGAGCCAGATCAGAGAGGAGCAGAGAGCTTCCTACCATGTGGCATGTGGTAGGCTAGTCATGTTACATTTAGAGTAGGAAGCAGACTGCCCTAGCTAAAAGGCTTAAACTATAAAATAATAAAAAGCCTCTGTGTCACTATTTACATCACTGGCAGGTCCACAAAAGTCCTGCTGTATCTTATGACTTCAACTACTCTTCAGTTATAACAGAGAGCCCAGTTATCTACCTGGATGTCAATTCTGAAGCATTAAAAATTATATTTCATTTTAATTCATTTAACTTTAATCTTTAATTTAGAGATGTCTCATATCAACCAAATATCATTAGTGTTCATGATATTTGGCTGGTGGAACCCTTGGAGATCAAATTCAAAGATCTTGCACTTGAACTAGAATGTCCTAGCTCTCTTGAATATGTTCTGGGTCCTGTAGGGTGCCCCTAACGTTAGACTCCGACTTTTCTCCTGTCTTGCCAATAGCCATCAAACCCACCACCCTGAAGGCAGCGTTGCCTGATAGCCCCAGGAACACTACATATAGACCTGGTGAAGATGCACCAAAATAAGTACGATTCCTTGACTTTTACCTCATCATCCTAGATTGAGAGCAGTATCTTGGCATTGAATTTATGATAGTGAAGGTGGCCCATACACTTACAGAATAGCTTTCTTGTGTTTGCTGTCTTTCATTCCGAAGATAGTAGAACTCTTGAAAGCCACAAATACAGTTTCAAATACTCCTTCTTCGACGTGTTCATCTGTTTCTTTCCTCTTTAATGAGATGTTGTGTTACCCAGTCTGGCACTGAAGTCTTGATCCTCCTGTTTCTACTTTCCAAATAATGGGATTTTAGGGATGTAACATTACACTCCAGCTAATTTAAAATTTTTCAGTACCTACATTAAATAAGTGTAAAGAAATCAGTGATATTTATTTTAATAATAAATTTCATTTATATTTGTTATCTCAGTAAGTTTTACCAGGAACATTTTTCATTCCTTTCTGATATAGTCTTTGAAATCTACTATATTTAATACAACTTAGTTTAATGATAAATAGAGTTTAAAGTATATGAGTTTATAATATAATATACAACTATATTGCAAAAATGATACATTTATAATTAGTGGTGTTTAATGGTTTTGGTGTTTAAAATCTGAATCCACTGAGCTACATTGAAACAAATGCCACAAAAGTTACACAGAAAGTGTTTACTAATGGTGTGTGTCCTGTAGTTGCTGCCACAGGCTGCAGAAATTCAAAGTTGAATATTCAGTTAGTCTCTTCCCACTGATCTGGAAAGCCAGCAAACATCAGAGTAGTGCTAGTTATCCTCACTACCTCTGTGGTGACCCAGAGAAGCAAGAAATGACGGTGGCACCAGTGTCCCATTTCTCAGAGCGTGTTTTCACCCTTGTGGGAAGTTCCATCTTTTTTTGGGGGGGAAAGGGCAACAGGAAGTTATTTGGTACAGTAACAGGGTTTTATCATATTTCCATTTCACAAAAAAAAAACTTCAGCCTGGCCCACAAACTTTTATCAAAATAGATTCTTATTGGAGGAAAAAAGGAAATAAAGAGGAAAAGAAGGAAGAGATATTCCTGTTTGTAGGTATGGTAGAGGAGAAAGTTTATTATAGATATATATAGGAGAGCATAGCTCGAGGCAGGGCCATCAGAGAGAACACAGAATGGGCATGACTCTGAGCCATGTGAAGAAAGGAGTGAGGAGGGAACCAAGTTCAACAGCTAGGAGGCCTAAAAGAGTAGATGAAAGGGCCCAGGTAACCAAAATGGTTGGATTATATAGGCAAAAGCAGCCTAGCCCCTGGTCTGGAGTACTTTGGTGTAGGGTGTGTGGTATGACAGCCAGGAGGGCCCTGTACCAGTTAGGGACTGAGAGAACCAGGCAGCTAAGTTCAATTACTGTTAAGTAGGCATTGCAGTCATTTTTCCCAAGTTTGAAACCTAATACTATCATCTTTGCGACGCCAAAGGCAAAGAAAAGTTTGAGATGGATGCCGTTCAGATGACCCCAGGTTGCTGTCTGAGCTCTTTCCCAGAGAATCTGTTTACACTTGAGGCTCTAATTTCTTGTGTTCTTGAGTTTCCTGCTTGAGCTATTGGAAGTCTGGACCCCATCAGCAGTTAGAATGAGTGGAAAGTTCCCTGTTAACTTGATTACCAAGGGTCAAGTAGAAATGTGGAAAAACAAGTGGATAAAATGGAAAATAGTGAAGATTTTGCAATCAGAGAGACTGGCTCACCAAATATCAGGTATTTTTTTTTTTTATCAACACCACCAACAAAATTTGTTAAACATTTACTCATATACTAATGTTGAGTATAGCTATTATCCACTGTTGGGGGGAATTCAGCTGTGGTTGTAGATTCTGGGTAGTCATAATATTTCATCCAGCTGTGGAAGCTACTTAACACCTCAACAATACTGAAGGACCCAGTGACTGAGTCATTTTCCTGCCATGGAAGTTGGTGCAGCAAAAGACCTTCTAAAAATATTTAAGGAAACAAATTTACTTCCTTTGCATATATGCATCTCTTGTTGTGTGTCTCTGCATGTGGGGTACAGTTTATTTGTGTGTGTGTGTGTATGTGTGTGTGTGTGTGTGTGTGTGTGTGTGTGCAAGCCTGATGTTGATATCTGGACTCTTCCCTGGTCACTTCCCAACTTGTTCATTGAAGCAGGGACTCTTAACTGAACCAGAGCTTAAGGATGCTTGTCTATCTAGTCAGCTTCTTCTGCCTCTGCTTTCTGAGTGTTGGAATCACTGGCAGGCCTCCATCCCTATCCAGTAGTCATGTGGTTCTAGGGATTCAGACTTTTGTTTTCCTGCTTAAACAGCAAATACTTATGCACTGAAACATCTCCCCAGCTCCCATATTACGTTTTAAAAAATATCTGCCTAGTTGCTGCAGCTCCTCTGTCTATAAGCTTTCCAATTTTAGCTGAATATGATCAATAGTCAATCAAGAGTATCTACAGAAAAAAAAAAGCCCAGTAAAGGGATGCAGCACATTCAATACAACCACATGTAATCTGAGGAGAAACTCAGTTTTCATGCAATCACATGTGTCACTTTATTATTGAAAACAAAGCCGCAGCCACAACAGTCAAAAACAAAATTTTATTTTTCAAATATTTGAATATAAAAAGTGTTCTGTCATGGGTAGCATGCACCAGACAGCTGGGCTGCTCTGCATGTGGAATCCACATCAAATGAGAGAGAAAGAGAATCCAAACCAAGTAAAATGTTCCAAAGCCTTCCCTAAAAAGTTAAGAAATAAATGTTATGGGACAGTTTCTTGTTTTCCCTAAAACTCAGCCTTGTCTTTTCTCATTAAAGTCACCACTAGTCAAGAGACAGGGAGGAAAGAATGGTCCTCAAAAAGCTAAAGTTCCAGTCAGATATGTAAAAGGAGGAGTCCTAGGAGCATGAAATGAAGTTACCAAAGGCAGTCATCAGAGGTGTTTATCACCACAGAAGACTCAAAAGAATCTGACTAGAAAAAGGAAAGATAGTGAAATAGGTAATGAGAAGGGTTTTACATGTGGCTATATCGATTAAGCTAGCATCATCATTAATAACATTACTAGGTGGGAACTGAACCAACAACACGTTAGCCTTTTCAGAGGATGATCCCTTTCCAAACCATACAATGATATTGTCCCAATGTTGTAAATAAGAGAGAGAGAGAGAGAGAGAGAGAGAGAGAGAGAGAGAGAGAGAGAGAGAGAGAGAAAGCAAAAAAGGGAAGGGAAGAAGAAGGGGAAGAAGGAGAAGAAGGGGAAAAAGGGGAAGAAGGGGAAGAAGGGGAAGAAAGGGGAAGGGGAGAAAGAAGGAGAAGAAAGAAGGGGAAAAGGGGGGAAAAGGGGGAAAGGGGGAAAAGAGGAAAGAGGGAAAGAAGGGAAAGGGGGAAAGGGAAAAAGGAAAAAGGAGGAAAAAGGAGGAAAAGAAGAGGAAAAAGTGAGAAAAGGGGGAGAAGGGGAAAAAGGGGGAAGGGGAAAAGAGGGAAAGGGGGAAGGGAAAAAGGGGAAAAGGGGGAAAGGGGGAAGGGGGAAAGGGAAAGGGGAAGGGAAAAGAACAAAAACACAAAAACAAAAACAAAAAAAACTGAGAGGACCCCCAGAGAAATCTGTACAAAAACCTGTAACCAAGAAGTAAAATAGCCTAAAGAGAATTTTATTACTGGTTTATGTGGCCATGCTCAGGGTAGAGTACAGGGCCCTGTACTTGTTAGGCAAGAGTTCTACTACTGTGCTACATCCCCAGCAAACACAGTGACAATTGTTACTACTACAAGATGCTTCAAACCTGAAAGAGAGGCAGAGGCAAGAGGATCTCTGAGTTCCAGGACAGTCAGGACTAGATACATACATACATACATACATACATACATACAACAAAACTAAAAGAACTAAATTGTCAGAAGACACCATTCAAGCTGCAGCCATAACTAAGCTGTGACTATCTATGGCTGCCTAGGTCATTTTGTATTTCAATTAGTAAGAACTCCAGCTCAAAACAGCCTTCTTTCTAACCCAACCAAGAGGTGAAAATTGCCTTATAAGTTTCTCTAAACACCTGTTGTGTAGAGCCCCTCAGAAATCATTCATTTTGAATCAAAGTGAATGGATGAGGGACAAGGTGCCCAAATGGGCTGCTGTGGTGTAGACATCTCCAGGGGCAATTCTTTACTAATACTGCAAATTTTCCAGACCCAGGCTTTGTCTATACATGCCTCACTCAGCTACCGCCTACCAAAGATTTGTCCTCTACAGACTAAAGTTGAACGTATTTATCATGGTTAACCCAAGTCTTGATATTTCTGGTACCTAACTTTGAAAGGCAAAAATATTTGTCACAAATTTGTCTTGGAGATAGGTGGAGGGACCACATAATTGGAAACTTCTTCCCAGTACTGTGATAGTGGTGATAGTAGGCTCTGTATAGAGAAAGCGGTAAAGATAAAGATTTAGAATGAAAAATGATATTGGCGATTAGATAAAGCATCTTGCTTTTTAATTGATAAGATTGTTGTGATGCATGAAAAGCCTGCATATAGTCACTACTTAAGTTGGTCACTATTACTAGGGCAGTGGCTCTCTAGTCCCAGTCTTTCTGAAAACTGGCTATCATCTTGTTAACTATGTTATGTGGATTGGCTAATAGGCGACTGGCTTTGTTTGTTTACTTGCTTGTTTCTAAAACACAAGGTCTCACTATATAACTCTGTAACTCACTCTGTAGGCCAGGCTAGCTTCAAACTCAGTGATCAATCAGCCTGCCTTTACCTCCTAAGTGCTGGGATTAAATGTGTGATTCACTATACCCAGTTTGTGCTTTGTTAAGATGTGTTCCACAGAAATGTATTAAATAATTTTGGAAAACTAAGACATTTGTACTTTTCTTCACATTCATTCACAGGAGAGTGAAAAATTATAAAGAAATGGCAAAAATATTAATGTAGATGTATGCACATGACCATCCATTTGTATTAATTAAAAACAAAAGCAGACAAATGTTTATCAATACATTACAAAGGTACAAAATGGAGTACTATACTACTATTAAAACAATGAATAAAGTCTAATTTACTGCACGATGTGATAATTTTTATGTTAAGTAACTAAATAAAGTATATAAAAGTATACACTATAAACATGGAACATTTTACTCTTAGAAGGGGTAGGGGTGACACCCATAAGGCAGAGACTGATAGAGAGAGATGCCGGGTATCAACCTTGATCTCCACACTCGCATGTATGGAATCCAAAATTTCTTCACACATGCATATACCACACACATGCACACAAAAAGAAGCAAGCAGTAACCACTTTTTGTGAGAATATAATGATATTGGGTCTTGTTAGCCTTTGGTAAGACTGTAAATGGTGCATCTGCTGTAGTACACAGAAACAGTAGACTTGCCTTATTATCCATCTTTTTCATTTTTGGTTAAATGTGAAAAAAAACAGTTGAAAGCAGTCTTGAAATGATCTCTGTGCACCCATTTTCATAGGAGCATTGTTTGTAATAGCCCAAATAGTCATATATATATATACATATATATATGGACTTATCTACAAGAACCTTTTGCTCAACACAAAAGAAAAGGGATTCTGGTACATGCTGGCACATGGATGAACCCTGAGGACCTTAGAAGAAGATGCACCCCAGGAATGTTCATAGCACTGTGAATGAACTTACGCCTATTGAAATGCATTCTTAAAGATGGTGAAGAGTATAAACATTACGTTATAGAAATTTTACCACAATGTAAAAATTTAAAAGTAATGTGTTATGTATCCACAATAAAGACTTGACTAAATAAACAAAAAGACATTTAAGGAGTATTCTGGGATTTTAATATACAGACTTTACATGAGTCACCATGCTGATACCTTTATGGCGTGTGTGGGAATGAAACACTGTTTTAGGGTGTTAGAGAATTGATGTTTCTCAGGTTCAGTGATGGGGGCATGACCCTTGGTGTATTTTCCTTTGAATATATACTATGTAAGCACATATATGTATATACTCACAGATGAAATGATATTGAAGACATGCTTAGAGAGCATCTAGAAGCAAAGGAAAGAGTGTCACTACAGATAAGACAAACAGTACTCCCCAGAGATTACCAGATGGCGAAAGGTAAACGTAATAATCTTACTAACAGAAACCAAGACCACTCACCATCATCAGAACCCAGCACCCCCACTTCGCCCAGTCCAGGGCACCCCAACACACCGGAAAAGCTAGACACGGATTTAAAAGCATATCTCCTGATGATGATAGAGGACTTCAAGAAGGACTTTAATAACACACTTAAAGAAATGCAGGAGAACACTGCTAAACAGGCAGAAGACAATAAAGAGGAAGCACAAAAATCCCTTAAAGAATTGCAGGAGAACACTGCTAAAGAGTTACAAATCCTTAAAGAAAAGCACAATAACATAATCAAACAGGTAGAAGTCCTTACAGAAAAACAGGAAAACACATCCAAACAGATGATGGAAATGAACAAAACCATACTAGACCTAAAAAGGGAAGTAGACACAATAAAGAAAACCCAAAATGAGGCAACACTGGAGATAGAAACCCTAGGAAAGAAATCTGGAACCATAGATACGAGCATCAGCAACAGAATACAAGAGATGGAAGAGAGAATCTCAGGTGCAGAAGATTCCATAGAGAACATCTGCACAACAATCAAGGAAAATATAAAATGCAAAAAGATCCTAACTCAAAACATCCAAGAAATACAGGACACAATGAGAAGACCAAACCTACGGATAATAGGAGTGGATGAGAATGAAGATTTTCAACTCAAAGGACCAGCAAACATCTTCAACAAAATTATAGAAGAAAACTTCCCAAATCTAAAGAAAGAGATGCCCATGAACATACAAGAAGCCTACAGAACTCCAAATAGACTGGACCAGAAAAGAAATACCTCCCGACACATAATAATCAGAGCAACAAATGCTCTAAATAAAGATAGAATACTAAAAGCAGTAAGAGAAAAAGGCCAAGTAACATATAAAGGCAAGCCTATCAGAATTACACCAGATTTTTCACCAGAGACTATGAAAGCCAGAAGATCCTGGACGGATGTTATACAGACACTAAAAGAACACAAATTCCAGGCCAGGCTACTATACCCAGCCAAACTCTCAATTAACATAGATGGAGAAACCAAAGTATTTCACGACAAAACCAAATTCACACATTATCTCTCCACGAATCCAGCCCTTCAAAGGATAATAACAGAAAAAAACCAATACAAGGACAGGAACCACGCCCTAGAAACAACAAGAAGGTAATCCCTCAACAAACCTAAAAGAAGACAGCCACAAGAACAAAATGCCAACTTTAACAACAATAATAACAGGAAACAACAATTACTTTTCCTTAATATCTCTTAATATCAATGGACTCAACTCCCCGATAAAAAGACATAGACTAACAAACTGGCTACACAAACAAGACCCAACATTTTGCTGCTTACAGGAAACTCATCTCAGAGAAAAGGATAGACACTACCTCAGAATGAAAGGCTGGAAAACAATTTTCCAAGCAAATGGCATGAAGAAACAAGCTGGAGTAGCCATTCTAATATCTGATAAGATTGACTTCCAACCCAAAGTCATTAAAAAAGACAGGGAGGGACACTTCATACTCATCAAAGGTAAAATCCTCCAAGAGGAACTATCAATCCTGAATATCTATGCTCCAAATACAAAGGCAGCCACATTCATTAAAGAAACTTTAGTAAATCTCAAAGCACACATTGCACCTCATACAAAAATAGTGGGAGACTTCAACACACCACTTTCACCAATGGACAGATCATGGAAACAGAAACTAAACAGGGACACAGTGAAACTAAGAGAAATTATGAATCAAATGGATCTGGCAGATATCTACAGAACATTCTATCCTAAAACAAAAGGATATACCTTCTTCTCAGCACCTCATGGTACCTTCTCCAAAATTGACCACATAATTGGTCACAAAACAGGCCTCAACAGATACAAAAATATTGAAATTGTCCCATGCATCCTATCAGATCACCATGGACTAAGGCTGATCTTCAATAACAAAATAAATAATAGAAAGCCAACCTTCACGTGGAAACTGAACAACACTCTTCTCAATGATACCTTGGTCAAGGAAGGAATAAAGAAAGAAATTAAGGACTTTTTAGAGTTCAATGAAAATGAAGCCACAACATACCCAAACATATGGGACGCAATGAAAGCATTTCTAAGAGGAAAACTCATAGCTCTGAGTGCCTCCAAAAGGAAACTAGAGAGAGCACACATTAGCAGCTTGACAACACACCTAAAAGCACTAGAACAAAAGGAAGCAAATTCACCCAAGAGGAGTAGACGGCAGGAAATAATCAAACTCAGGGGTGAAATCAACCAAGTGGAAACAAGAAAAACTATTCAAAGAATCAACCAATCAAGGAGCTGGTTCTTTGAGAAAATCAACAAGATAGATAAACCCTTAGCCAGACTCACTAGAGGGCACAGGGAAAGCATCCTAATTAACAAAATCAGAAATGAAAAAGGAGACATAACAACAGATCCTGAAGACATCCAAAACACCATCAGATCATTCTACCAAAGGCTATACTCAACAAAACTGGAGAACCTGGATGAAATGGAGAAGTTCCTAGACAGATACCAGGTACCAAAGTTGAATCAAGATCAGGTTAATGATCTAAACAGCCCTATATCCCCCAAAGAAATAGAAGCAGTCATTAATAGTCTCCCAACTAAAAAAAGCCCAGGACCAGATGGGTTTAGTGCAGAGTTCTATCAGACCTTCAAAGAAGATCTAATCCCAGTTCTTCACAAACTATTCCACAAAATAGAAACAGAAGGTACTCTACCCAACTCATTCTATGAAGCCACAATTACTCTGATACCTAAACCACAAAAAGACCCAACAAAGATAGAAAACTTCAGACCAATATCCCTTATGAATATTGATGCAAAAATCCTCAATAAAGTTCTTGCTAACCGAATCCAAGAACACATCAAAACAATCATCCATCCTGACCAAGTAGGTTTCATCCCAGGGATGCAGGGATGGTTCAATATACGGAATCCATCAACGTAATCCAGTATATAAACAAACTCAAAGACAAAAACCACATGGTCATCTCCTTAGATGCGGAAAAAGCATTTGACAAGATCCAACACCCATTCATGATAAAAGTCTTGGAAAGATCAGGAATTCAAGGCCCATACCTAAACATGATAAAATCAATCTACAGCAAACCAGTAGCCAACATCAAAGTAAATGGTCAGAAGCTTGAAGCAATCCCTCTAAAATCAGGGACTAGACAAGGCTGTCCACTTTCTCCATACCTATTCAACATTGTACTTGAAGTCCTAGCCAGAGCAATTCGACAACAAAAGGAGATCAAAGGGATACAAATTGCAAAAGATGAAGTCAAAATATCACTTTTTGCAGATGATATGATAGTATATATAAGTGACCCTAAAAATTCCACCAGAGAACTCCTAAGCCTGATAAACAGCTTCGGTGAAGTAGCTGGATATAAAATTAACTCAAACAAATCAATGGCCTTTCTCTACACAAAGAATAAACAGGCTGAGAAAGAAATTAGGGAAACAACACCCTTCTCAATAGTCACAAATAATATAAAATATCTTGGCGTGACTCTAACTAAGGAAGTGAAAGATCTGTATAATAAAAACTTCAAGTCTCTGAAGAAAGAAATTATAGAAGATCTCAGAAGATGGAAAGATCTCCCATGCTCATGTATTGGCAGGATCAACATTGTAAAAATGGCTATCTTGCCAAAAGCAATCTACAGATTCAATGCAATCCCCATCAAAATTCCAAATCAATTCTTCAACGAATTAGAAAGTGCAATCTGCAAATTCATCTGGAATAACAAAAAACCTAGGATAGCAAAAACTCTTCTCAAGGATAAAAGAACCTCTGGTGGAATCACCATGCCGGACCTAAAGCTCTACTACAGAGCAATTGTGATAAAAACTGCATGGTACTGGTATAGTGACAGACAAATAGACCAATGGAATAGAATTGAAGACCCAGAAATGAACCCACACACCTATGGTCACTTGATCTTCGACAAGGGAGCTAAAAACATCCAGTGGAAGAAAGACAGCATTTTCAACAAATGGTGCTGGCACAACTGACAGTTATCATGTAGAAGAAAGCTAATCGATCCATTCCTATCTCCTTGTACTAAGGTCAAGTCTAAGTGGATCAAGGAACTTCACATAAAACCAGAGACACTGAAACTTATAGAGGAGAAAGTGGGGAAAAGCCTTGAAGATATGGGCACAGGGGAAAAATTCCTGAATAGAACAGTAATGGCTTGTGCTGTAAGATCGAGAATTGACAAGTGGGACCTCATGAAACTACAAAGCTTCCGCAAGGCTAAAGACACCATCAATAACACAAAAAAACCACCAACAGATTGGGAAAGGATCTTCACCTATCCTAAATCAGATAAGGGACTAATATCCAATATATATAAAGAACTCAAGAAGGTGGACTCCAGAAAGTCAAATAACCCCATTAAAAAATGGGGCTCAGAACTGAACAAAGAATTCTCACCTGAGGAATACCGAATGGCAGAGAAGCACCTGAAAAAATGTTCAACATCCTTAATCATCAGGGAAATGCAAATCAAAACAACCCTGAGATTCCACCTCACACCAGTCAGAATGGCTAAGATCAAAAATTCAGGTGACAGCAGATGCTGGCGAGGATGTGGAGAAAGAGGAACACTCCTCCATTGTTGGTGGGATTGCAAGCTTGTACAACCACTCTGGAAATCAGTCTGGCGGTTCCTCAGAAAATTGGACATAGTACTACCGGAGGATCCAGCAATACCTCTCCTGGGCATATATCCAGAAGATGTCCCAACCGGTAAAAAGGACACATGCTCCACTATGTTCATAGCAGCCCTATTTATAATAGCCAGAAGCTGGAAAGAACCCAGATGTCCCTCAACAGAGGAATGGATACAGAAATTATGGTACATTTACACAATGGAGTACTACTCAGCTATTAAAAAGAATGAATTTATGAAATTCCTAGCCAAATGGATGGACCTGGAGGGCATCATCTTGAGTGAAGTAACACAATCACAAAAGAACTCACACAATATGTATTCACTGATAAGTGGATATTAGCCCAAAACTTAGGATACCCAAGATATAAGATACAATTTGATAAACGCATGAAACTCAAGAAGAATGAAGACCAAAGTGTGGACACTGTGCACCTTCTTAGAATTGGGAACAAAACACCCAGGGAAGGAGTTACAGAGACAAAGTTCGTAGCTGTGATGAAAGGATGGACCATTTAGAGACTGCCGTATCCAGGGATCCATCCCATAATCAGCTTCTAAACGCTGACACCATTGCATACACTAGCAAGATTTTGCTGAAAGGACCCAAATATAGCTGTCTCTTGTGAAACGATGCCGGGGCCTAGCAAACACAGGAGTGGATGTTCACAGTCAGCTATTGGATGTATCACAGGGCTCCCAATGGAGAAGCTAGAGAAAGTACCCAAGGAGCTAAAGGGATCTGCAACCCTATTGTTGGAACAACATGATGTACTAACCAGAACCCCGGAGCTCTTGTCTCTAGCTGCATATGTATCGAAAGATGGCCTAGTCGGCCATCAATGGAAAGAGAGGCCCATTGGACTTGCAAACTTTATATGCCCCAATATAGGGGAATGCCAGGGCCAAAAGAATGGGAATGGGTGGGTAGGGAAGTGGGGGGCGCTATGGGGGACTTTTGGGATAGCATTGGAAATGTAATTAAGGAAAATATGTAATAAAAATATTAAAAATAAAAAAAAAAGACAAACAGTACTGATGCTTGTTGAAACTGACATGTAGATACAGGACTTCATTATATTTGGGGGTTGGATTTTATTTTATCATCATTATTATCACTTTGCTTTTGTTTATTCTTGAATCTCCTCTTTAATAGTCCTTGTTGAAAAATACTAAATAATATCTAGACATTCTAACAATGTCATATCTATTTTTGTGGTGGGTTAATTACAGTGTTCTATTTTGTTATGTGTTTATATAATAGTCACCAAGTCTTTTTTAAAGATTTATTTATTTATTTATTTATTTATTTATTTATTTATTATATGTGAGTACACTGTAGCTGTCATTAGACAGTCCAGAAGAGGGTGGAAATCTCATTACAGATGGCTTTGAGCCACCATATGGTTTCTGGGATTTGAACTCAGGACCTTCAGAAGAGCAATCAATGCCCTTAACTGCTGAGCCATCTCTCCAGCCCACCGAGTTTTTTTTTTTTAATACCCCTATATCTGGCTTATCTGACAGTATCAGCAGTTTCTCCACTACTCCTCCATTGTCCATAGGGTTGTATTTCTCCCGCATGTGAAAAATGAAGCTATTCAGTGGCACTGCAAGGCTGAGAGAGGTTGAATCCTGAATGCAGACAGCTGTTCCTGCCTCTGTGCCATTTCACATCCTGTGAGATATTCCTCCTCCTGGACAGCCAGGAAGCAGCTAAGCTTCCAGCAACCCAGGGACATAGTCAGTGCTAATGTTCTCATGCCTTCCCTTGCCACCATTTTCCTACTTCTTAGTCAGTGTATATCTTGCCTTAATCCACAGTATGTGATGCTGTCTCTCAGAATGAATAATCTCTTTCTCTAACTTTACCTGCATTTGTTTTTTATCCATTGCGTCACTAGCCTTTACTGACACCTACACTGTGGCCTCACAGTGAGTACTCTGTCAACACCAGTTTCTGCTTTAAGATTTTTGAGTGGCATTATGAAGAGAAAGAAAACCCACAACAAGGAGAAATCTACTCAACAACAGAATAGGTTTTTGCAGCTTAAATCCATAGAAGAAAGCACCACCACAAACGGCTCAGCTGGAGCTGGCTACAGAATCACTAGAACAGCACCCCACAAGATTTTCATTCAGAATCACGTGGGGAATCTTAGGCTGAGGAAGTGGCTGTTTACTGAGTAGAGTGGTGACAGGCAATAGGTGACAGTTTCTGAGGAAGATACCTTTTCAGCTGAAATGGCATCTGGGCCCCATTGCTAGAGCCCGGATGTTGTTCATTCCTGAGCAGATTTGCAGACTCTGGTGAAATCATGTGGTTCATCTCGTGACTCTGGCTTGGCTTTCAGACTTCTCAGGTCTGCCGGGACAATAGGCCCCTACTATTCGTGCTGCAGCATCTCCAGGCCATGCTTCCTTCTCTTCTCTTCTGGTCTCTGCTTATCACATGCCACCAGAATAGTTCCTTTTATTTTTATTTTGTTGTAACTGAATATATCCTTGCAAGCAACACTTTTAATTGGAAGCTCGTCTTTTGATGGCCTGTCATTAGCAGGAATCATTTCTTTTTTATTTTTATTTTTGCACAGGAAGGGTGATCATTTATTAAGGCATATTTACAGAGGATCATGGAGACCACACTTGTGGCCTGCCTCCAAGAGGGCAAGGGCAGAGGGAGGGAGGGAGGGAGGGAGGGAGGGAGGGAGGGAGGGAGGGAGGGAGGGAGGGAGAGAATGTCAATGTCAAATCTCAAATTGGAACAGGAATCCTGAAGTTCCAGAATTTAGGAAATAAAATTGTTTAAACAGCTGCACCAACTTCTGCAAGGAGAAATATGCAGTCGCTAGCTGGCATGCATGGGCCAGAGAGCCTGAAAAGGTTGTGGAATCTGCTGATATGATCAGTGTCAAGCAGAATGAAAAGTTAAAAGGAATCGTGACCTCATTAGAGTCTGCCCTCAGAGCTTGCACATGAATTGAACAACAGTTGCCCTGTCAGAAATCCTGAGCAGAGCTGGAAACCCAGCAAGAACTTAAGGTTGTTTTAAATTTTAAGAGGAAACTCATCTGGGTTTGATTTCATGCACTGCCTTTTTTTTTCTGAGTATTTTTAAGAAGCCTAGACACATGATGACCCAGTAGAGATGAGACTCCCTTCCTGCTCCATGCCTACCTACTCCATACCTTCCTCACCTCCCCAAGGATCTGAGTATTTAATGCTCCCTACCAACTGGCAGCTCTGCTGTGGCCTGGGGTGGGGGCCTAGACTACAAATACACACACACACACACACACACACACACACACACACACACACACGCTTGAACGCAGGCATGCTAGGAAAGAGTAATGAGTTAGTCTATGCAGCGTATAGGGAAGTCCTATTTCTGCTGGGTAAGGCTTTCCATGTGTCGCTGGTTTGTGGAGGAGTACCCACACCCCTGTAAAGTATCCCCTTACTTATGCTATGTAAGAAAGCCCAATAGATTCACCACTGCCCTGGAGGGATTTTTGATGGGATTTTGCCTCAGCTGGCCATTGTGACCATAGGAAAAGGAATTGATGTGGTTTACATTTCCCTCCTGGGAAGAAATTCTAGCAACAAAGAAAAAAAGTACAAGTAGAGGGAGAGGAAGAAAAAGGACAGGGGAGGGGAAGAGAAGAGGGGGGGAAGGGAGGGAACAGAGGAAAGGAGAGGGGAAGAGAAGAGGGGGGAAGGGAGGGAACAGAGGAAAGGAGAGGGGAAGAGAAGAGTAGGAGTCAGGTGTGGGAAAAGAAAGGCTTTATTAGAATTAAGTTGGCAGTTGACAAAGAGTTTCAAAGAACCTTTTTTTATTAGATATTTTCTTTATTTACATTTAAAATGTTATCCCCTTCCCTAGTTTCCCTATCCCCTCCCCCCATCTCTCTGCTTCCCAACCCACCCACTCCCATTCCTGGTCCTGGCATTCCCCTATACTGGGGCATAGAGCCTTCACAGGACCAAGGGCCTCTCTTCCCATTGATGACCAACTAGGCCATCCTTTGCTACAAATATAGCTAGATCCACAAGTTTCACCATGTGTTTTCTTTGATTTGTGGTATACTTCCAACGAGCTCTGAGGGTATTGGTTAGTTCATATTGATGTTCCATCTATGGGGCTTCAGTCCCCTTCAGCTCCCTGGGTATTTCTCTGACTCCTTCCTAGGGGGCCTTGTGCTCCATCCAATGGATGACTGTGAGCATCCACTTCTGTATTTTCCAGGCACTGGCAGAACCTCACAGGAGACAGTTATAGTAGGGTCCTGTCAGCAGGCTCTTGTTGGCATCTGCCTAGTGTCTAGGATTGGTGGTTGTTTATAGGGTGGATCCCCAAGTGGGGCAGTCTCTGGAAGGTCATTCCTTCAGGCTCTGCTCTGAACTTTGTAACTCCTTCCATGGGTATTTTGTTCCCCATTCTAAGAAGGAACAAAGTATTCACACTTTGGTCTTCCGTCTTCTTGAGTTTCGTGTGTTTTGCAAATTGTATCTTGGGTATTCTGAGCTTCTGGGCTAATATCCACTTTTCAGTGAGTGCATATCATGTGTGTTCCTTTGAGACTGGGTTATCTCACTCAGAATGATATCCTCCAGATACATCCATTTGCCTAAGAATTTCATAAATTCATTGTTTTTAGTAGCTGAGTAGTACTCCATTGTGAAAATGTACCACATTTTCTATATCCATTCCTCTGTTGAAGGACATCTGCGTTCTTTCCAGTTTCTGGATATTATAAATAAGGCTGCTATGAACATAGTGGAGCATGTGTCCTTATTACAAGTTGGAATGTCTTTTGGGTATATGCCCAGGAGAAATATTGCTGGATCTTCCAATAGTACTATGTCCAGTTTTCTGAGGAACTGCCAAACTGATTTCCAGAGTGGTTGAACCAGCTTGCAATCCCACCAGCAATAAAGGAGTGTTCTTCTTTCTCCAAATCCTCGCCAGCATCTGCTGTCACCAGAATTTTTGATCTTTGCCATTCTGACTGGTGTGAGGTGGAATCTCAAGGTTGTTTTGATTTGCATTTCCCTGATGATTAAGGATGTTGAACATTTTTTCAGTTGCTTCTCAGCCATTCGGTATTCCTCAGTTGAGAATTCTTTGTTTAGCTCGGAACCCCATTTTAAATGGGGTTATTTGATTTTCTGGAGTCCAGCTTCTTGAGTTCTTTGTATATATTGGATATTAGTCCTCTATCAGATTTAGGATTGGTAAAGATCCTTTCCCAATCTGTTGGTGGCCTTTTTGTCTTATTAACATTATCTTTTTCCTTACAAAAGCTTTGCAATTTTATGAGGTCCCATTTGTCAATTCTCAATCTTACAACACAAGCCATTGCTGTTCTGTTCAGGAATTTTTCCCCTGTTCCCATATCTTCGAGGCTTTCCCCCACTTTCTCCTCTATAAGTTTCAGAGTCTCTGGTTTTTTGTGGAGTCCCTTGATCCACTTAGACTTGAGCTTTGTACAAGGAACTAAAAATGGATCAATTCGAATTCTTCTACATGATAACTGCCAGTTGTGCCAGCACCATTTATTGAAAATACTGTCTTTTTCCCACTGGATGGTTTTAGCTCCTTGTCAAAGATCAAGTGACCATAGGTGTGTGGGTTCACTTCTGGGTCTTCAATTCTATTCCATTGATATACCTGTCTGTCGCTGTACCAGTACCATGCGGTTTTTATCACAATTCCTCTGTAGTAGAGCTTGAGGTCAGGAATGGTGATTCCACCAGAGGTTCTTTTATCCTTGAGAAGAGTTTTTGGTATCCTAGTTTTTTTTGTTATTCCAGATGAATTTGCAAATTGCCCTTTCTAACTCGGTGAAGAATTGAGTTGGAATTTTGATGGGGATGGCATTGAATCTGTAGATTGCTTTTGGTAAGATTGCCATTTTAACTATATTAATCCTAACAATCCATGAGCATGGGAGATCTTTTCATCTTCTGAGATCTTCTTCATTTTCTTTCTTCAGTGACTTGAAGTTGTTATACAGATCTTTCACTTGCTTAGTTAGAGTCACACCAAGGTATTTTATATTATTTGTGACTATTGTGAAGGGTGTTGTTTCCCTAATTTCTTTCTTAGCCTGTATATCCTTTGAGTAGAGAAAGGCCACTGATTTGTTTGAGTTAATTTTATATCCAGCTACTGCACTGAAGCTGTTTATCAGGTATGGGAGTTCTCTGGTGGAATTTTTAGGGTCATTGCAAACATAATGCCTGTACTGTTTGCTCCACCATAGTCGATAACAGCCACATTAATGGACCAGAAATCCCATCTCTTCTGCCAGCTTCCACTATTCAGCAAGAGCCTTATAGATAGGTATATTGGGTGTTGCGATGATAAAATACCTGACAGAAATGAGTTAAGGAAGGAAAAGGTTAGTTTGTCTATCAGCTCAAATGTACAGTCCAGGATGCTGGGAAGTTAGTCATTAAAACCGAGGAAGCTGATTACATTGCTTGTACAATTAGGAAGCAGAAACAGCGAATGCTGGTGCTCAGCTTGCTTTCTCCTTTTTTTTTTTCAGTCTCAGTTCAAGCAAAGGTGATACCCACTGTGAAAGTTCCCACCTCAGTTAAGCCAGTTGTAGAAACTCTCTTATGTATCCTGAGATTTATTTCCATGGGGACTATGAATCCCACGATACTACAATGTTAAACATCATAGTGGGTAAACATTTATTTTTGGTTGTGAGCCTTTAACCCCTGAGCCATCTGTCCAGTCCACAGGTAAACATCTAATTCAAGACTTGGCATCAAAGTAAAGAGAGAAAACAGAATCAATTGAATAGAGAAGAGTGACCATTCTGGTAATAATGGATGTGGAAAAATAACCAGATTGCATGATTAAACCAGAGATCATTTTTGAGACGACTGGAAAGAAAAACAAAGGCAGAGAAGGAGGGAGGGTGGGTGGCAGGGTTAGATTTTAAAATACTTCATTACAAAGGGCTCTAGCTCTGTTTACAAAAACAAAGAATTGCATCAGACCTGAACATATACAAATATAATTCCTCCACTTGGGTAAAAATAAGGGTTTCTAGTTTCTATTGGAGGAAGAAACATTTCACCATAGAAAATGCTATTAGGCACTCATGGTGGTTGCAAGCCTTTAATACCATCCCTTGGGAAGCAGTGGCAGGTGGATCTCTGAGTTTGAGTTCTATGCAGCCTGGTTACAGAGGGAGTTCCAGGACAGGTGTGGCTACACAGAAAACTCTGTCTCAAAGGGAAAAAAAAGTGCTGTTATCAGGCTCTAATCAAGAAGCCACATATAATGGTCAATTTCAAAGGTAACTTGCCATAAATTAAAATCATCTGAGTAGGAATTCCTCTAATTCCTTTAATTGATGTAGGTGGACGCTGCCCATTAGGGGCAGTAGAACCCCTAGGCACTAAAACAAGCTGAGTGAGTCAGAGGAAACAAGCCACTAAGCAGCATTTCTGTGTGTTTTCTACATCAGGTCTGGCCTGGAGCTTCTGTCCTGGCTTCCCTATATGATGGATTGTGATGTAGAAACATATGCCATATAATTCCTTTACTCCCCTAAATTACTGCTGGACAGTGTTTATCTAGCAGCAGAAAGCCAAACTACAAATAAATCTAAACCTGCCCCATCTGTTCACCAACCCCTTTGCTTAAGCAGCTGCTTCTGAAATGCTAATCAGTCAACAATTTGTACTTTCGAAATCCTCAGTCCAGAGAAGCCTCATTATTCTGAACGTTGGCTAATCAGCCAATAGTTGCACTTCCAAGCTTCGAATTCTATTAATTTACAAACCCCAGTTCTATAGCACAATGTCCTGAAATCTACTACGTCCATAAAATGCTGAACAAAGTCAGCAGATTCTTTGTTAGTGACAACCATGTTCTACAAGTCCTGCCTTCTTTTGCCCACAAGCACAAATTCAGCTTCCTGTTTTGGAAAGTGAGGGGCAGTGTCTTCCTGCAAAAGCAGCAGCTCAGCCTCTACGTTTGTTGAGGCCAACAGTTTGGATCTCTCCATCAAAACAAGAGAAGCTAAGACTTGGAAAGATTGCCACAGTTGGCAGCTGTCAAAATTAACATGAGCTGCTGCTGTAGAGGCTGAAAGAGGAGTTCTCTGTCTTTTGTCAACTAATGAATTACTTACCACAAGCCACCTGGTAGATAAGAGGTAGCAGGTTGTGAAACAGGGTTGGCCACAGGTTGTTTAGCCAGAGACATTAAGGATGAGCTTGTGTCTTCAGCTGTTTCCCTAGGGGCATGAAGTCAATCAGTTGTCCATAGAACTCTGATTTTTTTGTAGCCATGGCTTTGGATGCAGAGAGACAATGAAATGTAGGATTTCTGAACTATATATCCTTGAACTATATATTTCTTGAACTATATATTTCTGTCTTTCAGCAAGTTTTAATCACATAATCTCTCTCCTGAATCTCTCCCAAGACTAATGTTTCAAGACAGCATAAAGTTAGGGTGATAATGAAGGTTCCTTAGCTAAGCCAGCAAAGACACAACAAGTCAGAAATGCAGACTGTTTGAGGCCAGGCTCAGAGGATTCATGTGTCTTGCTCAATGACAGTAACCATGTCCTTACTGAGAAATAGTAATCCTACTGTGTCTTGGTCATATAATGTTTACTCAAAGTCATCTCATCTTCCTTAGCTACTGTTTTTCAGGATGAAATGTAAAGTATTGGGCCTTACTAAGAACACCCAGGTCTCTGCTCATAGAAACATGAGGCTAAGAAGGAAACTATAAGAGCTAGGAATGAAATCAGCCAAAAAGACACACTAAGTCATATTAAGGTGAAACCCCAGCTACAGTTTTATCTTCACATCCTGAATGTGAATAATGTGTGTTTTGTGGGTAGCCCACAAACTTGTCAAAAATGAACCCAGGTTAGATACAAAACTGCTTTGTTGGCTGCGGATAGCAATGACTGCACAGAACTTCGAATCTTTCCTAATTACAAAGGTATTATTCCCAAACCCAAAGATCAAATAATTCTCCACTCTAGTCTTAATTTGCAGAAGTAACCACATTTGATAATTTTTGTCCTTATCTTTATGCATGAATGAGTATGTATGTATTTTCAAATCTGTAGATAAAATAAAAGGTTCTATGCTACCAACCCAAAGGGTTTTGAAGTAACTTTTGGTTGAGGTGAGTTTTAGAATATCAATGTGAGCAAACTGTGTACAAAGAGTGGCATAGAGATCATTGTTTAGAAGATGACAGTGTGACATTGGTAGGAGGCTACCTCTGAGAAGTGCATGTTTCAAAGGAAAGGGGTCTTTTACTTCATAGTTTTCTTCCATTGTAATGTTTTTGCCTCAAGTATATTTTTCAAAACTTTGTAACCTCTAAAAGAAAATGTGGAGCACAAGCCAAAGCAATGAAGAAAATGTAATGGTACTCAAGGGTATGTCCACATAAAACCAAACTGGAAGATGAAATAAAGGAAGTGAAAACAAAACTAGACATGGTTTTCAAAAACATATCTTTTAGAGAATGGAAAAGGGTTGACAGTGTGCTTTTCCTGCCAAAATTCTTGTTATATATGACCCTTCACAACAGGATGTCCATCCTTGATGGCTAGTCCCATTCAATGGGATGAAGACCAAATAGGCTGACACAGGACTAGGAAGGGAGGAAAGATGTGGGGCATTGGGCTATACACAGTCTGGTCTCCAGTCGAGCTGAGGTCTGAACCTGGAGTGGTGATAATTCACGTATATGGCACAGTAGGCATTCCCTCATGTCTCCTGGATCTCTGGCTCTGTCGAAGTTACCGTTCCCACAGCCCCCACAGAAGCGTGGTTACTAGTCATGTAGACAATGTCCCAAGCGTCTGACCTTCAGGCTAGACTCCTCCCAGTTACCTAGCAACAGTAAAGATAGCCCACCATAAGAGGGGCTGCTTAGCTCCACCTCACTCTCTTACTCCTCTTCCTCTCCTCTCCTCATCCTCATCCTCTCCTCTCTCTCCTCTCACTCTCTTACTCTTTCTCCCTCTTACTCTCTCTTTCTTACTCTCTAGTCTTTCTTCTCTCTCTGCCTTTCCCCCTTCTCTTCTCTTGGCCATGACTGGTCTCTCTCTCTTTTACCTTCTCTCCTTCCCCCTGCCTTTCTACAATAAAGCTCTAAAACCATAGACTGTCTCTGTTCATCGAGGCCCCTTGCGCTTGGATGATGGGATAGGCTTTCCTTTAATGAGCCATTTCTAATCTGCTGTGCTTCAGTCAAGGCCCAGATTAAGGACTCTCGCCTGCGTGACAACCTCTCTCCCTATGCCCTCTCTCCTGTAACCCCGGGGCTTAGGGTGTTGCCCCAGGGTCCCTGGTTGGGGGCTGCCCCTTGTTCACGCCCCGTCCAGTGGGGTCAGTGGCTTATATGCCCACCCGGGGCTGAGTGGAAAGCATCTGGCAGCCCTCAGGCATCTGCCTACCCAGAGCATAGAAGGAACTCTGGCTGGATGTGAGCTATCCTCCCTCCCTCTTCTTCCTTTACATCCCCTTTTAGTTCCCAACAGAAAGAGAGCTAAATCTGATCAATGTTTAATTGTTTTGAAAGATTTCACATTCTTAAAACTACAGGAAGTAGCCATAAATCTGGGAGATGGACAGAAATGACAAGCATTCTTTAAAGATCCTAGTTTCAAGGAGCAGAATTCTGTCTGCACTGCTTTTCACCGAATTTTACATCTTGCCAACCACAGTTCCACCAAGCCTTTGACCAAAGCTCAGTTTCCCTGTTTTGTTTACCAATAACCCAATTCAAATTCACTCCTCTCTGTCTCGACTTCTGAGACAACATGATTAACCTCTATCACCTCCACTTTAGCTAATAAAGTGGCTAAAAACTGGTGTATATGTGTATGTGGAACAAAAGCATGCACTATCACCACCAAGTCTTTCTCTCTTTTTAAAAATATCTATGTTTATTTTATATGTATAGGTGTATAGGCTGTATTAGTTAGGGTTTCCATTGCTGTGATGAGACACTATGACCAAGGCAACTCTTAGAAAGGAGAGTATTTAAATGGGGCTGGATTATAGGTTCTGAGGTTCAGTTCATTATCATGGTAGGAAGCATGGCAGCATCAAGGTAGGCATGTGCTGCTGGAGGAGCTGAGAGTTCTACATCTTCATCCAAAGGAAGCAAGAAGCAGACTGATTCTCAGGAAGCTAGGAATAGGGTCTCAAAGCCCACCCACACAGTGATACACTTCCTCCAACAAGGCCACACCTGCTCCAACAAGGACATACCTCCTAATAGTGCCAATCTCTTGGCCAAGCATAAACAAATCACCACATAGTCTGAAAATCAAACCTTAGCATAGTCCCAAATGATACGTTATTTCTCCACCAGTAAGCCAATTCAAGGCAGATTAGATTATATTACAGGCAGATTTATTGGGATGGTGCTCTCCAGCGGGCAAGTTCATTGGCCCCAAAGAAGGAGGCCAGGGGAATAGCGATGAGAAGAGGGGAGGGAGAAGAAATAGAGAGAAAGGGCAAGAGTAAGGGCGGGAGAAAGGAGAGAGAAAGAAAGGGACCAAAATGTCTAGATTATATAAGAAGGAACATCTGAGGGAAGGGCAGCCCAGCCCCTAGTTTGGACAGTTCAGGGTTGGGGGCAGGGTATGCTAGGTAGGAACTGAGGGATGCTAGGAGAACCTGGATGCCAGGGCTGCTGTGATATGAAAAATATACACCTTAGTCCCTTGTCCCAGGTCCAAAACCAAATATCCCAGCTTTTTGTTGATTATAAATGAATGAGGGGTACCATAAATGTCCATGATTACTTCCTGCTGACATTGGGGTACAGTTTTGTTTTGGGGAAGCTTAAGAAAATTGGGATGCTAGTGAAGTTATTGGGAGAGTTAGCTGACCAGGATCGGTGGGATCATCTGCTGCTAGGAAAGTACAGGCCCAGTAGAACCTTCTGTGAGGGTAGACAGGAGCATCTATGAGTAGCATCTCTGGAACTCTCCTGGATACAGATTTTGAGTAAACAACTGGATTTGGCAAGATGCTGAAACACATATACATATTGGAGGCAGAAAATAAAGTTAAGGTAAGGGAGAAAAAAAACATTAGGGGTACATTTGAAACTCCTAGGCCCATGGTCATGGTAAGTGGAGGAGAGATAGTGATCCCAGGACCAAAGAAAGGGAACTAAAGCAAGGTGCTGAACAATCTGTCCCCTCCTTGTTTCCCAGTTGTCTTTATAGCCTCAGCTGTACTAAGACCCTCCCTACCTGCTTCTACCCCCAATCTATACACTGTGCCACCTGGTTGAAATTCTCTGCTCACTTGGTACTTTACACTTCAGCTTCTTACACAGTCTACCAAACCCCTAACTCCCCTCATCTAAATCAAACCATAATTTGTATTTTTTAATTATTTGGAAGACATGGGTTTTAGCTTGCTTCCCCATTCTTTTCAAAATGTGTGATGACTAGGTATATTGGAGGAAAGGGTCCCTCCTCCTTAGTTTTTCTTTTGAGACAAGGGTTCTGAATGTCCTGGAACTTGTTCTGTAACACCAGGCTGACTTTGAAATCACAGAGATCCATCTGCCTCTGCCTCTTGAGTGCTGGGGTCAAAGGCGTGCACCACCACTGCCCAGTGTCTCTTTTTAAAAAGATCTATGTTTGTTTTATGTGTATAGGTGTTCTGCCTGCATGTATGTATGTATACCATGGTAAGTACACAGTGCCCAAAGAGGTCAGAGGTACCATCAGATGCCCTGGAACTGAAGTTACAGGTGGTTGTAAGCCAACATATGGACACTGAGAACTGAACCTAGGCCATCTACAAGAACCGCAAAAGCTCTTGACCAAAAGCAGTTTCTTCAGCCTTTACTTGGTATGTGTACTTTAAACTACCATAGTGAATAAGCTTTAGAAAGTCTCTTCGGACCTAAAAATGAATGCAGCACAGACCAGCAAATCTTTTGTTTTGTTTTGTTTTGTTTTGTTTTGTTTTGTTTTGTTTTGTTTGAGACAGGGTCCCACTCCCTAGGCCTGGCTAGAACTTGGCGGAGAGGAGCTCACATTCACAGAGCCCTGTCTATCTATGCTTCCTGAGTATTAGTGTTAAAGATGTGTGCTACCAAACCCAGCCTTTGACCTGGAAAACTAAAATATCGTTGCTTACAGTTTTCTGTTCCATGATTAATTTTCATACAGAAATGATATTAGAGTCAAAAAATATCATAGTATTTGAATAATCCTTGTAGGTCTGGCTAGAAACACAGTGTGTTTTTCACTGTAGCAAAGAGCAGACTGTAATGTCATAAAAGTTATATTCCTAATACTCTGTCTTTGGCAAACAAGAACAAAATCCCAGTCTTGAAATTAATATCAGATCGCCCAACAGAAAGATCTTAAGTTCCTTCATGTTTTTACTAAAGTCTCTTATACAAAACTAGAATAGAGATATAAAATGTTTAATCTAGATTGTCACTTCCAGTAAATTATTTTCTCTCAGCTTTGTTTATTTAACAATTAATATAACTAATTCCTTGCCAGTCAGGTCTGCCTGGGGCAGAGCCAGCAGAGGTAAGCATCATCCTCTTCCCTGAGGTTAAGCTCTACCTGACACCTGAAGGAGTCTTGCTGGCAGCAGGATCATTCAGCTAACACCACAGAAAACCAGACGGCTAAATGACAGCTTAAGAACAGAATCAACAAGAGCCAGGAAACTATGTCACTATCAGGGTCCAGCTATCTTCTACAGCAAGCCTTGACTATCCTAACACAGCTGAAGTACAAGAAGATGATCTTAAACCTATCTTATAAAGATGATAGAAGCCTTTAAAAAGGAAATGAATTAATCCCTTAAAGAAATACAGGAAATACAATCAAATAGATGAAGGAAATGAATAAAACTGTCCAAGAACTAAAAATGGAAATAGAAGTGATAAAGAAAAAATGGACTACTGGAGATGGAAAGAAAACAGGAATAACAGGTGCAAGCATCACCAACAGAATACAAGAGATGAAAGAGAGAATCTCTGGTGTAGAAAACATGATAGAAGAAATTGATTCATGAGTCAAGGAAAGCTAAAAAGTTCGTTACACAAAATGTCCAGGAAATTTGGGACACTATGAAAAGACCACATCTAAAAATAACAGGAATAGAAGGAGAAGATTCCCACCTCAGAGGACCAGAAAACATCTTCAACAAAATCATAGAAGAAAATTTTCATAGCCTAAAAAAAGAGATGCCTATAAATGAACAAGAATATTAGAGAACACCAAATAGATAGGACCAGAAAAGAAAATTCCACCACCTCATAATAAACAAAACACTAAATGTGTGGAACAAAGAAAGAATATTAAAGCTGCAAGGGAATAAAGCCAAAAAAAAAAAAAACATATAAAGGCAGACTTACCAGAATTATACCTGACTTCTCAGTAGAGACTCTAAAAGCCAGAAGGGACTGGCCAGATGTTTTGCAGTTGCTAAGAGGCCACAGATGTCAGCCCAGACTACTATACCCAACAAAATTTTAATCACCATAGCTGGAGAAAACAATATATTCCATAATAAAACCAAACTTAAACAATATCTTAAAACTAATCCAACCCTAAAGAGGATTGTGAAAGGAAAACTTCAGGGTTAAGTACAGGAAAAAAACAAAACAAAACAAAACAAAGCAAAACAAAACAAAACAAAACACGAGATAAATTATTTTACACCACCGAAACTAAAAGAAGAAAAGTGTGCTCACACACTCACACACACACACACACACACACACGAAAACACGCAGAGACGCAGAGTATCACCACTAAGACCAAAATAAGAAGAACTAATAATCGTTGGTCATTAATATCTCTCTACATTAATGGACTCAATTCCCCAATAAAAAGACACATGCTAATACATTGGATGCATAAACAGGATCCATCATTTTGCTTCATACAAGAAACACACCTCACAAACAAGGATAGATATGATCTCAAAATAAAGTACTGGAAAAATATTTTCTAAGCAAATAGACCCAAGAAACAAACTGGAGTAGGTATTCTAATATCTAATAAAATAGATTTTCAACCAAAAGTAATCACAGAGTGGGGAAGTACATATCCTACCCATCAAAGGAAAAATCCACCCATACTGTGGTCTCAAATTCTGAACATCTATGCCCCAAATGCAAGAGCACCCCTAAAGCTTAAATCACACATCAAATTCCACACATTAAATTCACACATCAAATTCCACACATTAGTGGGAGACTTCAACACCCCACTCTCACAATGGACAAGTCATCAAGACAGAAACTAAACAAAGAAATAATGGAATTAACAATCCTTATGAATCAAATGAACCTAAAAGACATCTATAGAACATTTCACACAAACACAAAAGAATGTACCTTCTTCTCAGCACCTCAGGAACTTTCTTCAAAATTGAGCATATACTAGAAGGCAAAGCCAGCTTCAACAGATACAAGAAGATTGAAATAACCCTCTGTATCTTATCAGAATGCCATGTATTAAGGCTGGACTTCCACACAGGAACGGCAAAAAGCCTACACACTCATGGAAACTGAACATGAAGATGAAATTGAACATGAGCATGAAACTCTCTACTCAATGACTACTGGGTCAAGGAAGAAATTAAAAAAGAGTCCAATGTTATCTGCAGTTAAAATTCTGGGAAATCTATTTGGAAAGGAGAAACAGATTCTTCAAAGTCAAGCTATAGATCATGCAACACAGTTGGCCAAAGAGAATATTAGATGTTTCGTTGAGTGCTTGAAGCCAAAGGAATGCAAGCCTTGCTTAGAGTTTGTATCAGTGGAGGGATATGGACACCAACTCACGTACAACAGAAGCAGGAATAAAGATGGAATAGATTGAGAAAATTGCCAAACAATGACTGGCTCAACTTGAGAGTCATCCCTATGGCAAAGAACCAATCCCAACACTATTGATGATACTCTGTTTTGCTTGCAGACAGCAGCCTAGCATAACTGGTCTCTGAGAGGATCCATCCAGCAGCTGATGGAAACAAATGCAGAGACCCACAGCCAACCATTAGACAGATCTCCAGGAGTCTTGTGGAAGAGTTAGGGGAAAGATTGAGGAACACAAGGGGATAGGGACTCCACAAGAAGACCAACAGTGTCAACTAACCTGGACCCTTGGGGAAGGCCCAGAGCCTGAACCACTAACCAAAGAGTATATATGGGCTGAACCTAAGGCCTGCCCCCACCCCATATGTAGGAGAAGTGCAGCTTGGTCTTCATGAGGGCTCCCCAAAAACTGGAGAGGGGGCTGTCCCTGACTCTGTTCCCTGTCTGTGCATCCTGTTTCCCTAACTTGGCTGTCTTGTCTGCCTTCACTGGGAGAGAATGTGCCTAGTCCTGCAGTGACTTGATGTGCCAGTGGGGGTGGGGTGGGGTTCCCTTCTTAGAGGAGAAGGGGAGGGGACAGTGGAGGAGGGTCTATATGACAGGAGGATTGGGCAGAAAGAGGGGGCTGCAATTGGGATGAAAAGCAAATAAATAATAGAACAAAAACAATATAATACAAAGGTTAAACGTTTGTTACAGTTTCAGAATTAAGTCTCACAACTTGGGAGAAACAGCCTTAAAATATACCAATATTTATTTTTTATATAAAAGCAACAATTCAAAACTATTTTTTTTCTGTTCTTGTGCAAGATTATAGTTCCTGAGTGTTGGTCATGGACATGTCATCTACAAAGCCAAGGACAGGGATCACTGCATCTCCTTCCACAGAGTGGACACTGCCGCTCATTTCTTTTCTGCTAACATACTTGTGCAGCATGCTGTAGAACTGGTTCTTGGGATTGAATGTGTATAATGCTGAGATTTCCTGCCAGTCTTTACTGCTTGGAGTGTTGCATTCCTTCGGCTTCGAGCACTCAAAGAAACATCTAACATTCTCTTTGGCCAACTGTGTCGCATGCTCTGTAGCTTGATTTTGAAGAATCTGCTTCTCCTTTTCCCAATAGATTTCCCAGAATTTTAACTGCAGATAACTAACTGGAGAGAAGCATCGGGTCACAGACTTAACAAGAAGAAGTAAGATAATAACGGCAGCTATCAGAATCCAACCGAGCACCTACAGGAAACAAAACAGGAAGGCAACTTAGTGACTTTTGACATTAGAAAAATTTAAAAGCCCGAGATAAAGTATTTACTAAACTATTTACCAGCTTTGATAGTGAACAAGTCTTGTCTTAAGCCCTTTAGAAAAAGAACTGTTGGTAGTAATTATCCTCCACCAGCCGGGCGGTGGTGGCGCACGCCTTTAATTCCAGCACTTGGGAGGCAGAGGTAGGTGAATTTCTGAGTTCGAGGCCAGCCTGGTCTACAGCCTGAGTTCCAGGACAACCAGGGCTGCACAGAGAAATCCTGTCGCAAAAAAAAAAAAAAAAAAAGAAATAAAAAAACAAAACAAAACAAAAAAAATTATCCTCCACCACACACACACACACACACACACATACACGAAACACAGTACAACAACCCTACTGCTGTTTTAGAAAGTCAACAATAGTCCATTAGTCCAAGTCATGTAAAATATACAAAAAAAAAAAAAAAAAAAAAGAGCTCACGTATCTCTCCCCTGTAACTGAAAATGTGGGGCTTCTACAGATCCAGAGGAAAGGGCACTCATTATAAAGAGCATCTCCTCCTCCAGAGCCCCGGAGCTTTCTAAATGTGTGGATAGTGTGTTTGGGGCTGGCAAGATAGGTTCTAATGTAATAATGCTTCTAGTTTTCCCAGAATGTACAAAATTCACCTGTCCTGAGGCTTTGCTACACAGTGGAAAGGAACACTAAGGAATAACATAAAAAGTACTTCGACTCCTACAGAGGGGACAAGTTTCCCTATTTAAATATTCAGTCCCTGGTCTAGAGAAAAGTCACTGACTTCCTCGCCCCTCTGAGCCTCCCCATCGCTCGCAGAGTCTGACCTGAGACTGAGCCTTGAGCTGGCTCAGGATCTCCTGCATTTCCACCTTCTGCTTGTTGCAGGGAACCTGCGGTAGCGTGGCATTGCAGTTGGGGTCGCGGCCCTTGCACAGGTATGGCGCCAAGCGCGGGCTCCCGCTGACAGCACATTGGTAGAAAGAGCCCTCGAGCAGCGCCACGGCCACCCAGGTGAGGGGCGCGAACGCCGCGGTCATGCTGAGCTGAGCGCACACGAACGTGCTGCGCAACCCCGAACTGAATCGCGCGCTCCTAGAGCAGCAGCCGGTGAGCAGGCGCCATGTGCGGGCGCTCAGCGCATATCCCAGGAGGAAAAGCGCGAGAGCAGGCACCAGCAGGAACACTAGGCCGTAGGGCAGGTTCCAGGTGGCAGTGCAGGGACACTGGAACACCACTGAGGAGAAGATCTTCTCCCCACCAGCTGTCAGTAGGGTCACCAGGCTATAGCCCAGGGCGTTTCGGTGCTTTCTCTGCAGGTCCAGCACTGCCTTGAACTTTTCCATGGGTTCTGCTCACACTGGACACCCCACAGGCTCTGCTTCTCAGGAAGGTTGAGTGAACAGTGTACTGTACTTTACATCGTACTTTGAAGCTACTTTCAAAAAGGAAGAAGGCTTCTTAGCCCCTTCTGGGTTTCACTTTCTTTTTTTTCGATCACACCAGTTCTGGTAAAGTCCCACAAATAAAGTCTCTATGATCTTTGATTTCCTAAGATCCACTCCACATCCCAAGACTGTAGGGAGCAGAAAAGTCCTGAGTAAAGAGAAGATCTGAATGACTGTGTATCTCAACATGGGCAGCCTGTGAGACCAATTGGTCCATGTAAATTCGCAGGAGCCATGACCCGTACAGGTCACAGTCAAAAGTAACAGCAAAGCTGTCCTTGGGAGTCTGAGTATGTTTATAAACAGTTGACTGGTGCATGTAAAACTAGCAATTGCAGCCTTCTCCTGGAAGTTTATAGGCTGTGACTTCTGGACTACAGAGATGGCTTCCCAATCTAACCCCTTTTCCATGCTGTACCTAATATACAAGCTAAGGGGAGACCCACCTGACCCCAGCCTCATTGTGTCTGCATGCCTGTTCCTTTTTCGTTCTTTCTTAGCCCCTAGCCAGCCTTCCAGGATCTAAACTGCAAAGGACAGAGCAGAAGGCTGAGGTCCCAGTCACATTACTCCCTCTGTTCTGGAATGCTTCCAAGAAAACTCCAGTTCTGTTTCTTTGCTTTCCTCCAACCCAAAGTGACCTCTTACAATGTAGGCAGATGACAAAGCTCGGAAAACTTCTGAATTTTTCTCTATTGCAGCAGCCCTAATGCCTAAGCCAAGTCCCAGTTACAAAAAACCACAACATTTACAGGAAACAGGAACATTTAATTTTTCTTTCATAAGCGAAACAACAGTAAAACTGAGAGTGATGTCTTTAATCCTAGTCTTTAATGGTAGCATTGGGAAGGCAGAGACAGACAGGTGGATCTCTGTGAGTTCAAAGCTAGCCTGGTCTATATCTGGAATTCCAGGGCAGCCAAAACTCTACAGTGAGACCAACCCTGTTCCAAAACAAAACAAACAGCAGCACAGAAACCAAACCAGAATGCTAGTTAAACCAAACAGTTTTTTAAGTTGAAGCTACACCTAACATGACTCCTGTTTTCATTCCCCTCCTGGTAGTTCTTCTGATACAAACTCTAAGCAAGGCTGTGACATTGAATGCTACTATTTCATAGCTCCCAAATGAAGTGGAGAACGCTAGAAAGAGCACGAGCTTTGAGCTCAGGTGTTCTGTAAGTCCAGCAGCTGATGAGAAAACTGTGTTTGGTGCGTGTACATGGCAGAAAGAGTGATCGGTTTGGCAGGTTACAACTTACTCTCCTTATCCCTGAGAATGTACAACAGTTAACTTTATTGCATATCATTTAAGGCTCCAAATGTGTTCACAGTTTTAGGCCAAGGAATAGGCACAGGCACTTGATGACTGCGTACTACTTAAAATAATTCATATGGCCCTTAGCCCAACACAAGGATGGCATCTACACAGAGCTTGAGTAGTTTGTGAAGCCAGGGAGCCATGCAACCGGGGGAACCAGCCCAGAGCCAGAGAGGCCTAGGCATGTCCCAACCCCCAAAATCTCATTTTGAGACCCGCAGGAGTAGGACTGCTCCCTGCCTGCCCTGGATCTGCATATGCAAGTGCATATAGCCTTCCACCCTATACCTCTGCCACCCTTGAAGTGGCCACATAGCCTGGTGGCCAGGTTAAACTTCCTCTTTCCTTATAAGGACATGTCCAGCAAGCACGTGGAATTCCTCTTCATGCAAATAAAGCATTTCCAGCACTTTGACCCTGGCCAATGATGTACATGCACCCAGAAAGCCTTTATCCAACTCCTCACATAATAGCCTTTGTTCCCCCACAATTAAACGAGCTGTCTCGCTGAAACTGTCTCCCTAAAAGGCTGTTTCTCACGTACGCAGTGTTGAGATCCTATTTTGTACTCACCCTAGCTAAGCAACATTTCCTCTAGTACAGCCCAGGAGCCTGGATGCCCCGAGGGGAACAACAGAACTGGGATGGCAGATAGTTCACAATAAATTATCTTCCCATCCACTAGGCTGGTTTTGTTTCATATAATAAGTATAAATAGCTTATACTACAAAGAAAGTTTTGACATGGGTCAAGAAACATTTATTCCTTTCTTAGGCCACTTGCCTTCCTAGCTATACACGACAGAGACTGCCATAGTACCTAGCACTAAAGCTGGACAAAGTGTAGTGAGAGCCCCTCCTTTCATCTATGGTTAGAAGCCAAGTCCAGACCAGGATTTTTTCATGGTGTCATCTTCTTTTCCATGTGTCTTGACTAATTTCCTTCTCATTGCCAGATGATTCTTCATCTTCATCCCTCTCATATTTTCTTCCTCATCCATGATTTTCATATTCCATCAAAAAGAACCTTGCTGTGTTTGTAACCTTTGGGCAGGTGACTTTATTCAAGTTTTCCATAACTAAAACCTAACAAAAGTACAGTTTTCCAGCCTCTTAACTAAGGCATTTTTAGTCTTAAATTTTTGCGATCCAAATTCAGAGTCTTCAGGTAGTACGTGGTCACCCCAATATTATGTCACGTCTTCACGTGGCTCCTTTTGATTGACAGACCTGTAAAATGGTAATCACAGATCAATCTGTTCTCTGTAAAATGTACACAGTAAAGACAGCCATGACATCTGCAGGAAGTACTCCATCCTAAAAGGAGAGAAAGGAAGCCGTGTAAAAGTTCAGACTGTCCTGTTCAATTCTGAGATGAGTACAAACATTCCTTGATTCTGTGTCTTCCAGTTTCTGGACGTTCTTCTCCTCCACTACATACTAAGGTATAGGCACTTTGGGCTACCAAGCAATTTTCTTTGTCTGTGTTTTATTTGTGTAATGCTAAAGGAACATAGGCCTACTTGAGTTTATGGTTTTGTAGCTCTAAATCCCTCCTAAAATTTAATAAGTATCTTTGATTCTAGTCAAGTATTCTTGTTAATGTTTGCATTTGGTTTTGGAAAGTTGCTTCTCAGATCCATTAAATTCTTTTTATTTTGGACCCATATCACTCCCATTCATCCCTACTGCTGTTGCAGGTAACTTGAGCCTACATAATCTATGAACCTCTGTTGGAAAAGCTACACCTAATTTTATCTTTGCCCAGACTGCTTATCTAGTAGGATCCTTTAATACTGTCAGTCCTGATGTGCCTTATTTATTGAGCAATATTGCCAATAGGTCTAGAGGCCACACTTTGCGTTTGACCTCATTCACAGTTACTTTAATGGGATTTGTCTTTCAGTAATTTATTAATTCCTATCTTTCTGTTTGTACTCTATAGAGTCTATAAGAATTTGTAATTTTGCAAAGCTCCAATTTCTGAAATAGCCCTGCTCCTTTCTTGTTTACAAGGTAGCCAATTCTCTGTGAGCTTATATAACCTTGCCAAATCCTAACCATAGCAGCAAATACACACTAGGAATGCTCTACTCTCTTCCACCACTGAAAGCCACATTTTTCCTTAGTTAAATAACATTTTGTCCCATTTCATAATGAAAGCTGATCAATGTCTATGCTACCTATCACTGGCTGCCAAAACCATGCCAAATATTATGGGGTTTCTTTTAGGGAAGTGCCCTGCTCAGTCAGCAACAGCTGAACAGAAGCAATTATGGGCTTCAGTTAACCACAAGGGAAAGGGGAAATACGGTCCATACTTGTGACTCCATGGCATGTGTGAGAACAGTTTTAGCAGCACTTCCCATGGTCTTTTCTAAGACGTTCATATTCTTGTCTTATTTTTCTTCCAGCTCCATCTTGGTTTCCTTATTACAGGTGACAGTTTTGTAGTAGTTAATTTGATGTTTGCTATTTTCTGTTTAGCTCCCCAACTAGATTATAAACTCCATGAGTATGAGGATCAAGCTTGACTTAATTTGTTAAGTCAACATTGTAACAGCACCTAGAATACTGTAGATGGTCAGTAAATGTCTGTGGCAATAATTAGTGGATGAAAGACAAAAGACAAACTTAGAGTTTCTCTTCTGGTTTTGCAGTCAGAACTATGCATGTTTTCTTCAACTTACAACTCCAGCCCCTTCTAGGTCAGGCCTGTTTGGGCAGGCTACTTATGTCAGAGCTGAAGACACCTTGAAATGTCAACTTTGTGACATATAGTAGTCAGCCTATCCACAGAAGAACAGGGCAGCATTCAGAAGACAGAGCCTTGGGGGAGGTTCCAGGTGCAGGTGAGTAGCTACCTGGATACCCGCTCCCACTCATCTTCATCAGTCACCAGTGGGGGTTGCTGAAGCTTGAGGCATGGGAAGAATCAGGAGTCTCCCAGGACTTCCTGCTGTGTGTTTGCATAAGTCTGCTCAGTGTTCTCAGCACAAGTGTCTTGCCTATTGGGTCCCATGTTTTTCTACCACCTTCCCATAACTACGTGTAACTCAACTATCTAGAGAAGGATATTCATTTTTACTCAAGCTGTTAGAAGTGACCAAAGAGCAATAACTCATTTTTTGTACTTTATTTTTAGAAAAATTTTAAAGGCTTTACTTCCTTTTCTGGAAGCTATGGACCTAGATGGAAGAGGTTTTATTCATGGCTAAACTCTAAGCCAGATTGCACAGGGGCGGGGTTTGGGGTAGGGGTGGTACTCTATTCTGTAGTACCATACACCTGCAGTACTTTGCATATTAAACTAATCCAAATTTGGCAACAATGACTGTTTTCTCTCTCTCTTCCCAGCTCTTTGCCTGTTGATCCCAGGTTCTCTGCCTCCTCTTACCATTAATATTGTTACCCACCAAAGCTCAATCCTTACCTGATTAACTTCCTCTTGACTACACCAGTATGCCAACTTGGCAGGCAAGTGAATCTTCCCATGCCTCTGTTTTCTCATCTATAAAATGAAACTGCATTTGCCTTGTCCATTGGGTTGCAGAGACTAAATGAAATGATATATGTAACATATTTGTAATAGTTCCAGCACATAGTAAATGTTCAAGCATCCTGCACCTTATCAATGCTCTTTATCATGGCTTAGACTACGTGTCAACATGCCCAAAGCCGTCTTCTCCTTTCCTTCCAAGTTCTGCACGGATGATTACAGTTGTTCAATAGACATTTTCACTTACACATCCAGCAGTTACCCCATACCTTCAATAGTACTCATATTACCCTTAAACTTAATTCTTTTTTAGATTTTTGTTTTGTTTGGTTATATTTGGAGACAGTTTCTCTGTGTAGCTTTGGCTTTCTTGGAACTTGGACCAGTCTGACCTTGAACTGATCCACCTGCCTCTGTCTCTTGTGTGCTGGCATTAAAGGCATGAGCCACCACTGCCCAGATCATTTTATTAGAATTTTAATATTAAAGATATTAGGTTTTCAATTTAGAAAAATTGAGTTGCTGGCAGGCATGACTCAGTTTTCTATGCAGTTTAATT
Organism: Mus caroli; assembly: GCF_978045245.1. Lineage (NCBI taxonomy): Eukaryota > Metazoa > Chordata > Mammalia > Rodentia > Muridae > Mus > Mus caroli. Next base: position 32,379,166 of record NW_028227264.1, read on the forward strand.
CTGTTCCAGGACTACTTTTCAGATTGGATATCTCCTCTTCATGAAGCAGACCTTTTTCTAAAAGTGGCACTCTTAGGAGGTGTGACCTTATTGGGGTGGGTGTGGCTTTGTTGGAGGAAGTCTGTCACTGTGGGGGTGGGCTTTGAGGTCTCTTTATATGCTCAAGCTGTGCTCACTGTGACACACAACCTCTCCTTGCAATCTGTGGATCAAGATGTAGAACTCTTGTAGCTGGTGAGATGGCTCAGAAGAGCACTGACTGCTCTTCCGAAGGTCCTGAGTTCAAATCCCAGCACCCACATGGTGGCTCACAACCACCTGTAATGAGATCTGACACATCTGAAGACAGCTACAGTGTGCTTATATATAATAATAAATAAATCTTTAGGCCGGAGCAAGCAATGGTACTAAAAATTCAATTCCCAACAACCACATGAAGGCTCACAACCATCTGTACAGCTACAGTGTACTCATATGCATAAAATAAATAAATAAATCTTTTTTTAAAATGTAGAACTCTCAACTACCACTCCAGCATCACATCTGCCTGCATGCCAGCATGTTCCCTGCCATGATGGTCATGGACTAAACCTCTGAGCTCTAAACCAGCCCCAATTAAATGATTTCTTTGTATAAGGCTTGCCATAATCATGGCATCTCTTCACAACAATAAAAATCCTAAAACAATTAAAGTACTCTCACCTTACAATTGAGTATTTGTGACACTTTGGTATCTACCTAAGGTAGGCAAGAACATATGTCCCACAGAAAACCTGCACACAGATGTTTATAGCAGCTTTAGTCATTACTCTCCAAATAATCGAGCTGTCCTTCAGTAAACAAACAAATAATGTACATGCAGACAATGGAAGATTATTTCACTCTAAAAAAAATGCTGTCAGTATATAAAAGACATAAACTGGGCAGTGGAGGGTGGGGGTACACACCTTTAATCCCAACACTTGCGAGGCAAAGGCAGGCAGATCTCTGAGTTGAAGGCCAGCCTGATTTACAGAGAGTTCCAGGACAGCCAGGGCTACACAGAGAAACCCTGTCTCGAAACCTACTCACTCACATATCTCTGCCCCCTCTCCCAAAAATATAAACGTCACGATGAAACTCAAAGCACTTAATACCACTCTGGTGAGAGAGGCTGACCTGGAGCTCGGTGGTAGAGTGGGTGCTTATAGGCACGAGTCCTGGGTTCAAGCCCTAGCATCAGGAAGGGGTGGGGAATAAAACAAAGAAGAAAAGCAAAAAAAGAAAAATGAGAAAGAAATAACAATTCTGAATGATTCCACAAGCGTAGACAATGGTAGACAGATTTTCTGTGAGTTTGAGGCAGGCCTGATCTACAAAGTGACAGCTAGAGCTACACAGAGAGTCCCAATCTTGAAAAAAAGTCAGAGGAGAGGAGAGGAGAGGAGAGGAGAGGAGAGGAGAGGGGAGGGGAGGGGAGGGGAGGGGAGGGGAGGGGAGGGGAGGGGAGGGGAGGGGAGGGGAGGGGAGGGGAGGGGAGGGGAGGGGAGGGGAGGGGAGGGGAGGGGAGGGGAGGAGAGGAGAGGAGAGGAGAGGAGAGGAGAGGAGAGGAGAGGAGAGGAGAGGAGAGGAGAGGAGAGGAGAAGAAAGAGAGACAGAGAAAAGAGGAAGAAGGAGAAGAGGGAAGAAGAAGAAAAAGAGGAGGAAGCAAAGGAGGAAGAAGAGAGAGGGTGAGAGACAGAGAAACGGGGAGACTGCACACCCCTGTGCCCCAGGGAGCACATAGGACATCCCATTACCTTCCTGGAACAACAAACCTCACACAGAAGATATTCTGGGAAAGACATAGAAACTGAGCAGGAGTCAGGCTTTATATAGGACTTCTTGGGGTGGGGGGGAGAGGAGCTTTTCAGGGTGGCATGGGATTGGAGGGGTTTTGCTGCCTGGTCTTGGGGTTTTCTGTTTGTTTGTTTTTGTTTTCTGTAGGGTGGGGCCTGGCTACTTCCCCATGTAGAGGGGCTGGAGACTGCCATTAAGGCCCTTAGAGAAGACTGGGAGGCAGGATCTAGATAAGAACTGATAAAGATATCAAGTATCCAAAAACAGACAAGCTGTAACCTATACAGTATTCAAATAAGTGAGCACTATATAGTAATGTGAAACAATAAATATTACTGTGGCAACAATTAGCAAAGACAAATCTTTAAAATGTGATGTTGAAGCTGATGGTGGCAAAGAAACCCTGTCTCACCCCCCAATAAGCAAATAAAATATTATGTTTGAGTGATAAAATTAAATCTTCAAAATATATTTAGTATATAATTTTTTTCAAGATGAAGTTTCTCTGTGTAGCCTTGGCTGTCCTAGAACTCATTTTGTAGGCCAGGCTGGTCTTGAATTCAGAGATCTGCCTGCCTCTGCCTCCTGAGCACTGGAATTAAAGGTGTGCACCAACACCATCTATTTAATGTGATTTCATTTATAAACAGTTTTAAAGATCTAAGACATAAATTCTACTTTGAAAGTATGTATATATACATATATACATATATACACATATACACATACACGTATACACGTATACACATATACACATACACGTATACACGTATACACGTATACACGTATACACATATACACATATACACATATACACATATACACATATACACATATACACATATACATATATACATGTAGCCTCCCCTCCCTCAGCCTTAAAAGTTCCACTGTTTACATCGGGATGGAGCTAGCCGCTCAATCGTTCTGCCACGCCCACTGCTGGAACTTGCCGCTTTGCTGTTCCGAAGCCATACACGTGGTCACCCTGCTACTGGACCCCAGGATTATTTGGCGGGAATCAGGACCCCCTTCCCCTCCTTCATGTTGGAATAGTAAAATTGAGCTTTGATCAGAGTCTGCTTGACTTGGCTCCGTTCTTTCTTCCGTCCGTTTAGTTCCTCTCTTTCAGCTCAAGCTGCCATCTCGGTTGTACCATTCCTCTCGAGCTGCTGGTCGGCCCACAACATATACATATATACACATATACACATATGTACATATACACATATGTACATATACACATATACACATATGTACATATACACATATACACATATGTACATATACACGTATACACATATGTACATATACACATATACACATATGTACATATACACATATACATATATACATACACATATACATATATGTTGTATATGATAAAACTATAAAGAAAAACAAAGGCAATGATTAAGAATCAGGACAGCACTTTTCATCCTTGGGGCCTAAATATGATTGGGAACAATGCAAGGGTACTGGCATTGATTACAGGAGCATTGATTTAAACCAGTGCTTTATGCTCTGTGTCTTAACATTTGTCACAACTACGGATTTTATTGCTTAATGTATAGGGCAAGAGAGAGAAAGCAAGCCAGTGAGTGGCATTGCTTTCCAGTCAGAAAGCCCCATGCTTCCAGCTGTCAGGACAAGCTCCATATGTCCTGCTCTGGCACGAAGTGTCTATGCAGTCCAGTGTCTACGCTCTCCCTCATCCCAGGTACCTGGTTTCCAACACCACTCATCCCTTAGACTTCACATTCTTCTTCAACACCACACCTTCCTGTTTGTTTTCTTGCTGCCGTGGATGATGTAGATGGTGCCGTGGATGGTGTGGATGGTGCCACGGATGGTGTCCTGGATGGTGTGGATGGTGTCGTGCTGGCTGTTCTTCACTTGGCAAGCTATCCTCCCTTCCCTTTAGGACTCGGCCCAGGCTGTGCCTTCTGGCAGGTCATCTTTGAACTCCCACTCAGCGATGCTTTCTTGACTCTCAAGCCATTTACTAATGAGTGACAGGTCAATAGCTCTCACTGTGACTTTTTGACCCTCTGCCATGGACTTTGGCTTTTATTTTCCCTGGCTTGCAGAGCTCGGGCCTCTTCTCCCTGATCCTCTAATGTCTCAGCAGTGAGAGGTCTTCCTGTCCAGAGCCCTCATGCTGCAAGTGTGTGGTTGGCCTTTATCTGCTTGTAGTGCCACCTGAGCCCACACTTGCAGTACTGGTAAGAATTAAAATGGGAACTTCTAAGGGGTGGAACACATGATAAAAATAGAGAGGGTTCAGGTTTTTTGTTCTTTTCATGATGAGCTAGAGGGCGCTGATGTTAATTTTTGATGTCCTTGGATATTTAGGAAGCAAAACATCGGACCTTTTGATTTAATGAAAAAATACCATTCAAATTAGTAGTAGTAATGGGAGGAGGAGGAGGAGGAGGAGGAGACTATTTTGAGGATTCAACCTAGAGTTAGCTCAACAAATGTTAGAAAAATAAAGCAGAAAAATTTTGGAGACCTAACCCTGCTTTGAAGAGGGGAGGCTGGACTAGATCTTCTATGACACCGTTCAATTCTAGCATTCTGCAACACAATTTCAGCTCACTAAAGGGAAAAATCATAAAAGAATGAAACCCTGTTCTTTACATCAACAAAAGTAATCCTGGAGTTAAGTTAAAGGACTCAGCGCAGGCGCACAAGAACAGGCACTGTTAAGAGGAAGCTGAAAAGCTAACTTATGGAAACTGACGAGGAAGGGAGAATGTAACGACTGCCAAACTGCAGTTGGATAGGCCGAGCTAGCTTCAGTATTCTGCTGTGCAGTGGGTGGCTCTGGTTAATAATATCTCACTGTATATGTCTAAAATGCTAGAAGAGGAAACCGGGTGCTCCCAACTCAGAGAAATAATAAATGTCTGAGATGCTGAAAATGATAATTGATTAGATAAAGTTATTACACAGTGTATACATGCACAGCAAGAGCACACTATGCCCTATACAAATGTGCAACTATCATGAGTCAGTTAAAAAGATAAAACTTAAGAAGGATCCAGGAAAGACCTTGAGGCACAAAAGAAAACAAAAAATACCTGAACCTAGAAAAGGTAGAAAAAATTCAAAGGAAAGCTCTAAAAATTAAATATAACAAAAGAAAGAAATAAGTAAATCAAAAAAATTGTGGCCACATTTTTCCTGATGTATAATGCTGTGTTTAACAAAATGAAGTGAATGACAGATGTTTGACTATCTGCATGGTGTGTTGAATATGAGAAGTGCTTACCTGTTGCATCTTTACACCTTCCATTAAGAAGTCAAATCTTCTCTTCCTGGGGGATAAGTAGATAGGTTTCAGATATATAGTATTAGCCAATTAAAAGCATTGTATTTTTATAATGATTCCATTCGGTCAACTACTTGAAAGAAACCACATACATTTATGACTTAAGAGCAATATCTACAGAATAATATGTATTAAATTAAGATATGGAGACAGATCAGACATCATCTTGCATTTATGGAAGTCAAAGTGAGTCTTAGTTTGAATGCTAACTAGAACTAGGAAAAAAACAAAACAAAACAGAAGTCTATTTTAAGCTGACAGTATTTCATTTTATACTTCCCATAGGCAGTGCTTCGGAGTTCTAAACTATGGCACATAGTATCACTAACTTCTTCTAATCATGAAAATTCCCTTAGAGTATCTTTAATAAAGATAGAATCTATTTTGTCCAAAACGTTAAGTGTTAAGTTTTTCCACCATTAAAAATTTAGAGTAGTGTTTATTTCATATTTCCCATATAACTACATATAGCTCAATGTTTTAACTGGTTATCATTTGGTATTTTGTGCCCTCCAAATAATTAAAATCCAAGTGCTGAAACTTATTTTGAGGTTCATACCATGATCTGTAGCCATTGCTGGCTGTGCGTCTCTGAACCTGCCTTCCTGTTTGTAACAAGGGGCTGTAGGGAGCAGTTCTTGAGCCCCACCAGCCTTTAGTAAATTAGCCATTGTTGACCAGAGTGCTTAAATAATCATGATACAAATTTGGACTGAGCGGAGTTTTTCTCAATTTTACCCTATTTTTGTAAAAATAAGCCTAGCATAAGGACTCCTTATAAACTATTTTTTTAAAAAAACTTATTTTGCTGAGTTATCAAATATTCCTTTATTCCCTATTACTTCCTCTGGCATGTAAATTAATTTTTAAAAGTACAAAGTGACTTCTCAGTAGTGAGTTTACAAAGATCCTCTCATTAGAGGAAGACTCTTAAACCCATAGGCAACACAGAAATGCCATTTAGCTGCAGAAAAAACACATGGTAACTTATGTGCAGTACCCTTCTTGCAACAGGCCTTTTCAGGAAACTTGTGAACTCTTGTAGGTGTGGCTGAAAGGCCAGCTGAACAACCAACCCTGCCTGCCACGTGACTGCCCACCTCACCACACCCACAGGTATTGTCCTGTGTTCTCCAGGAGTCTGGGGCAGTGGCTGGCCCTGCTTTTGGGATTACACAAGTCGGGAACCCCAGAGGTATTTGTCCTGGCAGCTGCTGACATTTGACAGCAGTGGGTGGATTATCCATGATTTCCAACACGTCAGATGGATCATATGTTATTTTAGATTGTGTTTTGGCACCTGGGCATTTTTGTCCACTCAGAAGCAGCCCACATGTGACAGCACTGTAGCATCTGCCTGTGCCCTTGTTAACATCTGTCTTTCGCTTACACAATATCATGTAGATGGAGTTTCAGGGTTTGCTCTGTGGCTCAGAGATGACTGTGTAGGAACAGCTTCAGGATTTAGTCGGATACTTCTGTGGCTGAATAATGTTTATTACAAGAAATTCAGCTTTTAGTTGATTCAGCCATTCTAACAAAAATATGAGTCTTCAACAAGAATTATGTATCCCTGAATTCTGGAAAGTGTAAAGCTCAAGATAAAGGAACCAGTGTAGTGGCTCACAAGTGGCTCTTTCCACTGTCAACTCTCACGTAGAAGAGACAAGGGACCTGTCTGCAGCCTCTTGTATAAGACTGCTACCTTCTACACAAGAGGGATGATCTACTCTCATGACTTTATCATCTTCCCAAAGAACCATTCCCTAGCACCATGACACTGAGGGTTCAGCCCGAAAATATAAATTTGGATGTGGGGCACACTTAGTTTATAGCAAGATTGATGCTAAAATTTCCCGGGACTATGCTCTTCTACAGTCCATGCACTCAGAGGGTCCTTTATTCTATCATATCATCAGGCATTGCTTGAATACAAAGTGTAATGCTGGCCAGGTACTGTGTAAGAACCACCATCCCTTCTCTGAGGGATTGCTGTCTCTTACAGAAGACAGCTGAATGGCTACTATTATGGTCTCTTTGAACACTGATGAGACCCCAATAACCCGAGTCAGATGCCTGGGGAGTCCACAGGGTGGAAGCAGAAATTCAATACCTTCTAGCTGTCCTCTCACCCACATATGAGGATCAATGTATGTGTACACAACAGACAGACAGACAGACAGACAGACACATAATTATAAAAGATCTCTGTGAGTTTCTTAAGTGAGCCACACAAGGGCAGTATTCAGCAATAGCAATCAGTTTTAATTGGATCATTCAGTGAAAACTGCAACGTTGATTTTAAAAATTCTACAAGAATCCTCAGCTGGGCAGTGGGGCACACACCTTTAATCCCAGCACCTGGAGTAAAGGGGGAGGCAGAGGCTGGTGCATTTCTGAGTTAAGGCCAGCCTGGACTGCATTCCAAGACAGATAGGGCTCCTCAGAAAAACCCTGTCTTGGAAAAAAAGTTCTCAGAATTCCAATAAATGACATGAATTTATTCTTCGGTCAGGAAGATATATTCCTTAGAGAGTGTGGTATGGTGTTTAAATAGGAAGGCAAAAGGAAAGACCTTCTGGAAGTTCCTAAATCTGAACCAAGTGTGGTGAATGACAGAGACTGAAAGGTGGCAGAGACACTGCAAAATGTTCCCTCTTCACAAAAACTTATTTCTTATATCCTATTATTCCTATTCCTTTGGAAGAAAATGAAGGCACCCAAGGTGTTTCAAATTTTTATTATGATCCCTGTCCTTCCGGTTTACACCGGTTTACTTTGGGCCCAAACTCGGAAGGTAGTCTCACAGCCTCCAGAGGAGGCTCCACTCCCAGGTGCTCTACCACAACCAGGACCCCAGGAGCTTGGTCACACCAGGATCTCAGGGTCTCAGAGGAAGTTTGACTCCCAGGAACTCTGACATACCCAGAATCTCAGGATCACAAGATTCTGGAATCACAGGATCACAGAGACAGCTGGACTTTGAGGAGTTCTGACTCAACCAGGATTACAAGAAGGACAGGCTCCAGTCAGATATCGTAAAGGCAGGGGGGCACTAGAGATAATCAGGTGGCTGGAGGTAAGCATAAGAAGCAACAGAAGCCAAGGTTACTTGGTATCATTAGAACCCAATTCTGCCACCATAGCAAGTCTTGGATACACCATCACACCAGAAAAGCAAGACTTGGATCTAAAGTCACGTCTCATGAGGATGACAAAGGACTTTAAGAAGAACACAAATAACTCCCTTAAAGAAATACAAGAGAACACATGTAAACAGCTAGAAGCCCTTAAAGAGGAAACACAAAAATCCCTTAAAGAATTACAGGAAAAGACAATCAAACAGGCAAAGGAAATGAACAAAATCATCCAAGATCTAAAAATGGAAATAGAAACAATAAAGAAATCATGAAGGGAGTTAACCCTGGAGTTAGAAACCCTAGGGAAGAAATCAGTAGCCATAGATACCTGCATCACAAACATAATACAAGAGATAGAAGAGAGAATCTCAGGGGCAGAAGATACCTTAGAAAACATTGACACAACAGTCAAAGAAAATGCAAAATACAAAAAACTCTTAACCCAAAACATCCAGGAAATCCAGTGCACAATGAGAAGACCAAACTTAAGGATAATAGGTATAGAAGAGAATGAAGATTCTCAATTTAAAGGGAGAATAAATATCTTCAACAAAACTATAGAGGAAAACTTCCCTAATGTAAAGAAAGAGATGACCACGAACATACAAAAAGCCTACAGAACCCCAAATAGACTGGAGCAGAAAAGAAATTCCTCCTGTCACATAATAGTCAAAACACCAAATGCATTAAATAAAGAAAGAATATTAAAAGAGAAAAAGGTCAAGTAACATATAAAGGCAGACCTATCAGAATTACACAAGACTTTACACCAGAAACTATGAATGCAGATGACATACAGACCCTAAGAGAGCACAAATGCCAGCCCAGACTACTATACCTAGCAAAACTCTCAATTACCATCGACGGAGAAACCAACATATTTCACAACAAAACCAAATTTACAAAATATCTTTCCTCATATCCAGTCCTACAAAGGATAATAAACAGAAAACACCAACACAAAGAGAAAAAGTACACCCTAGAAAAAGCAAGAAAGTAATCTTTCAACAAACCCAAAAGAAGATAGACATACAAACATAATTCCACCTCTAACAAAAATAACAGGAGTAACAATGACTTTTCCTTAATATCTCTTAACATCAAAAGACTCAATTCCCCAATAAAAAGACATAGACTAACAGACTGGATACTAAAAGAGGACCCAACATTTTCCTGCTTACAGGAAACATACCTTAGTGACAAAGACAGATACTACCTCAGAGTAAAGGGTTGGAAAACAATTTTCCAAGCAAATGGTCCCAAGAAACAAGCTGGATTCTAATACTGAATAAAATCAACTTTCAACCTAAAGTTATCAGAAAGGATAAGGAAGGACACTTATACTGGTCAAAGGAAAAAAATCTATGATGATGAATTCTCAATTCTGAACATCTATGCTCCATATGCACTGGCATCCACATTCAAAAAAGAAACTTTACTAAAGCTCAAAGCACACATTGCACCACACACAATAATAGTGAGAGACTTTAACACCCCACTCAGCAATGGACAGATCATGGAAACAGAAACTAAACAAAGACACAGTGAAACTAACAGAAGTTATGAAACCAATGGATCTAACAGATATTTATAGAACATTTCATCCTAAAGCAAAACAATATACTTTCTTCTCAACACCTTATGGTACCATCTCCAAAATTGACCACAAAATAGGCCTCAACAGATACAAAAATATTGAAATAATCCCATGCATCCTATCAGATCACCACAGACTAAGGCTGGTCTAAAATACCAACAAAAAATAATGGAAAATACACATACACGTGGAAACTGAACAGTGTTCTACTCAATGATAACTTGGTCAAGAAAGAAATAAAGAAAGAGATTAAAGACTTTTTAGAATTTAATTAAAATAAAGACACATCATACCAAAACTTATGGGACACAATGAAAGCAGTGGTAAAAGGAAAACTCATAGCTCAGAATGCCTCCAAAAAGGATCTGGAGAGAGCTGACACTAGCATCTTGACAGCAAACCTGAAAGCTCTAGAATAAAAAGAAGCAAATACATCCAAGAGGCATAGACAGCAGGAAATAATCACACTCAGGGCTGAAATCAAACAAATAGAAACAAAAAGAACTATACAAAGAATCAACCAAACCAGGAGCTGATTCTTTGAGAAAATCAACAAGCTAGATAAACCGTTAGCCAGACTAGCCAGAGGGCACGGAGACAGTATCCAAATTAATAAAATCAGAAATGAAAAGTTCATATAACAACGGAAATTGTGGAAATTCAAAAAAATCATCAGATCCTGCTACAAAAACCTATACTCAACTAAATTGGAAAATCTGGATGAAATGGACAATTTTCTAGACACAAGGTGCCAAAGTTAAAACAGGATCAGATAAATCATATAGTCCCATGACCCCTAAAGACATAGCAGCAGTCATTAATAGTCTCCCAACAAAAAAAGAAAAAAAAAAGGAAAGAAAGAAAAGAAAAGGAAAGAAAAGGAAAGAAAAGGAAAGAAAAGAAAAGAAAAGAAAAGAAAGAAGGAAGGAAGGAAGGAAGGAAGGAAGGAAGGAAGGAAGGAAGGAAGGAAGGAAAGGAAAGAAGGAAGGAAGGAAGGAAGGAAGGAAGGAAGGAAGAAAGAAAGAAAGAAAGAAAGAAAGAAAGAAAGAAAGAAAGAAAGAAAGAAAGAAAACCAACAACCCAGGACCAGATAGGTTTAGTGGAGATTTCTACAGACCTTTAAAGAAGATCAAATAACAATTCTCTGTAAGCTATTCCATCAAATAGAAACAGAAGTTACACTACCCAGTTCATTCTATGAAGCCACAATTAGCTTATACCTAAACCACATAGAGACCAAACAAAGAAAGAGAACTTGAGACCAAGCTCCCTTATGAACATTGATGTGAAAACACTCAATAAAAATCTTGCCAACCTCAGGTTATTGTTGCTTCCACAGTCTGGGCCAATTGGCAGAGTCTCCTGGTTTCTTCTGGACCAATCTGCCATTGCTGATTCTTCAATGGTGTTTTCAAGTGAATTGAGCTACCACTGTTGATTAATGTGAACTGAACTGCAGATTTCCTTACAACATAGATTGGAATTGTCCCCAAAGAACTATTTCTAAACAAGTCCACATCTGCCTTTGCCCTACAACCTTTCGTTCCACAACCTCCGGTGGATGGTGGGCTAGAAAGGAGGTTAAAGTATTTAAGAACCTTTATTAAAATAGGTTTTGAAAAAAAAAATCTTGCCAACCTAATTCACAAACACATCAAAATGATCATTCATTACGATCAAGTAGGCTTCATCCCAGGGATGCAGGGATTGCTCAATATACGGAAATCCATCAATGTAATCAACTATATAAACAAACTGAAAGAAAAATCTGGTAGATATTGAAAATTTGACAAAACTCAGGATCCCTTCGCACTAAAAGTCTTGGAAAGATCAGGAATTCAAGGCCCATACCTAAACATAGTAAAAGCAATATACAGCAAAACAGTACAGCAAACTGAATGGAGAGAAACTTGAAGCAATCTCACTAAAATCAGGGACCAGACAAGGCTGCCTACTGTTTCTATCTAGTCAACATAGTACTTGAAGTCCTAGCCAGGGCAATTATACAACAAAAGGAGATCAAAGAGATACAAATTGGAAAGGAAGAAGTAAAAATATCACTATTTGCAGATGATATGATAGTATAATTAAGGGACCCCAAAAATTCCACCAGAGCATTTCTAAACCTAATAAACAACTTCAGCATAGTGGCTGAATATAAAATAGACTCAAACAAATCAGTACTCTTCCTCCACTCAGGAAAATTTCTTGAACAGAACAGCAATGACTTATGCTGTAAGATGGAGAATTGACAAATGGGACCTCATAAAATTGCAAAGCTTCTGTAAGGCAAAGGACACTGTCAATAAGACAAAACAGCAACCAAGAGATTGGGGGAAGATATTTATAATCCTAAATCTGGTAGGGGGCTAATATCCAATACATATAAAGAACTCAAGAAGTTGGACTCCAGAAAACCAAATAACCCCATTTTAAAAAATTGGGTACAGTGCTAAACAAAGAATTCTCAACTGAGGAATACCGAATGGCTGAGAAGCACTGAAAAAAATGTTCAACATCTTCAATCATCTGAGAAATGCAAATCAAAACAACCTTGAGATTCCACCTCACACCAGTCAGAATGGCTAACATAAACAACTCATGTGACAGCAGATGCTGGCAAGGATGTGGAGAAAGAGGAACACTCCTCTATTGCTGGTGGGACTGCAAGCTGGTTCAACCACTCTAGAAATCAGGTTGGTGGTTCCTCAGAAAACTGGACATAGTCCTACCAGAAGATCCAGCAATACCACTCCTGGGCATATACCCAGAAGATGCTCCAACTTGTAAAAGGACACATGCTCCACTATGTTCATAGCAGCCTTATTTATAATATCCAGAAACTGGAAAGAACCCAGATGTCCTTCAACAGAGGAATGGATACAGAAAATGTGCTACATTTAACAGTGGAGTACTACCCAGCTATTAAAAACAATGAATTTATGAAATTCTTAGGCAAATGGATGTATCTGGAGGATATCATTCTGAGTGAGGTAACCCAGTCACAAAAGAATACACATGATATGCACTCACTGATAAGTGGATATTGGCCAAAAGCTCAGAATACCCAAGATACAGTTTGCAAAACACATGAAACTCAAGAAGACAGAAGACCAAAGTGTGAATACTTCGTTCCTTCTTTGAATGGGGAACAAAATACCCATGGAAGGAGTTACAGAGACAAAGTTCAGAGCAGAGCCTGAAGGCATAACCATCCAGAAACTGCCTCGCCTGGGGATCCATCCCACAAACAACCACCAAACCCAGACACTATTGCAGATGCCAACAAGAGCTTGCTGACAGGAGACTGATATAGCTGTCTCCTGAGTGGCTCTGCCAGTGTCTGACTAATACAGAAGTGGATGCTCACAATCATCCATTAGACAGAGCACAGGGTCCCCAAATAAGGATCTAGAGAAAGTACCCAAGGAGCTGAAGGGGTTTGTAGGCCCTTAGGAAGAACAATAATATGAACTAACCAGTAACTGTAGAGTTCCTGGGAATAAACCACCAATCAAAGAAAACACATGGAGAGACTCATGGCTCTAGCTGCATATGTAGCAGAGGATGGCCTAGTCAGTCATCAATGGGATTGGAGGCCCTTGGTCTTGTTAAGATTCTATGCCCCAGTATAGGGGAATGCCTGGGCCAGGAAGGAGTGGGTGGGTTGGGGAGAGGGAAGAGGGGGAAGTGGATGGGGATTTTTGGAGGCAAAACTAGGAACGTAGATAACATTTGAAATGTAAATAAAGAAAATAGCTAATAAAAAATGTTTTAAAAAAATAAAGTCCTCATGGTTTGTGGCATCAGGATCTCAGATTTCTCAGTGACTGTGGGTCAAATTGACAGATACAGTTTATAATTTGTTTATAATTTGCTCACTCTATAGAACCATTAAATTCAGCAAAATTCAGGCTAAGATGTCAGACCATATGAAAGCCACTCCAAGTTTTCAAAACAGGAGGTTGTGTGAAATCATCCTCCATATATCATTTTCATACCATAAAAATTCTATGCTCTCTCAGTTATGGGCCTATATCAGTTAAGCTGAGAAATCAAAAAGGTGAGGAACTCTTGCTACTGAGTAAAGTCCAAATTTAGATTTAAAGATTAATCTGACATCTTCTCTATTACCTGGTGTTGTAGAATGCTAACCTCTGAGCACAACAGCTATCATCTGCAATACAACGGCTGTGGCTACTACCAAGAGACTCCTGGCTTAAACCTCATTATACGTACACTTTCAATTCTTTGGGCCTAACTCAGCCCTATATCTCACAATCCAAGTCATGCATTATTAACTATGAGGGCTTGACTCTTCTTCCTATCCTCCCTTTATCCATTCTGCACCAGTCACCTTAAGTCTGTAACTATAGCCATGCTAATTTTGCTTTATAATTTTGAATATGTGTATTTAACTCAAAAATGACTATGAGTCTGTGTATGAGTATGCATGTGTGTGTGTTCATGCATGTATGCTGTGGCACACTTATGGTAGAAAACATTTAAGAGTCAGTTTTCTCCTTCCATCATTATGCAGGTTCCAGGAACAGAACTCAGTCTCTAGCCTTGTATAGTAAGCACCTTTACCCACTAAGCCCTCTTGCTGTCCCACTAAGCCCTCTTGCTGTCCCACTAAGCCCTCTTGTTGTCCCACTAAGCCCTCTTGCTGTCCCACTAAACCCTCTTGCTGAATTGACTTTTATAGTTACAATGTTCATTCATTTAAACTTTATTAAAACTTGGAGAAATCTCAGATTCCTTTTTTTGTGTGTGTGGCTTACAAACTAATAGGAATTTCTCACCTCTAAGCCCTGCACATGTTCAAGGCCTACCTGGGTTACAGGATGTGTTCAAAGCCAGCCACTTAGTAAAATTCTGTATATAAAAGCTCTAAGGATCTATCTCAGAGGTGCAAGACATGTCTACCATTCACGAGGCCCTAGTTTCAAGCCCTACTACTGAAAAAATGTTTTCTTAGAAAGCCAGAAATTCATAATGTAAAAATTTCTTTAAAAAGTCTTATTGTCTGGTGTACAAAATACTGTGTTAAAAAGATTCTCTCTGGAAGTCTTGAACTGTGACACTTAAAAGCTATGACTTAAATCTTTGTGAAAGAATAAGTCCCACTTAGGAGGGAGAAAAAAAGCAATCACAAGGTGGGAGGGAGAGACCTGGGTGGAAAAGGGGAAAGGGAGGGGAAGAGGGGAACATGATCTGGTATTGGGTGGGAGAAAAGGACTGAAGCCCTGAGAGCCAGCAGAAAGAATGAGAACAGGCAACCTCAGGAGGTAGGAGGTTGGGGGTGACCCTGGGAGGTGAGAGGCTCTCAGGACTCAAAGGGAGGGACCTTAGATGAAATGCCCTACAGTGCGGAGAGGGAATTGTAGAGCCCACTTCCAGTAGGGCATCAAATGAATGAAGGGGTTGCCATCCCACAGTTAAAACTCTGACCTATAATTGTTCCTGTCTGAAAGAACTGCAGGGACGAAAAAAGAGAACCCGAGGAAAAGGAGGTCCAGTGACAGGCCCAAAGTGGGATACAGCTCATGGGGGAGGCCCCAAGAGCTGACACTGTTACTAAGGCTATGGAGTGTTCACAAAAAAGGGCCTATCATGACTGTCCTCCAAAAGACCCAACAAGCAGCTCAAAGAGTCAGATGCAGATATTTACACCCAACCAATAGACAGCAGCAGCTGTGGTTGAATTAGGGAAAAGCTGGAAGAAGATGAGGAGGAGGGCAACCCTGTAGGAGGGCCAGCAGTCTCAATTCACCTGGACCCCTGAGATCTCTCAAACACCGAACCACCAACTAGGCAGCATACAGCAGCTAATATGAGGTCCCCAACACATATACATCAGAGGACTGCTGGGTTTGGGTTCAGTCAGAGAAGATGCAGCTAACCCTCAAGAGAATAAAGGTCCGAGGGAGTGGAGAGGTCTGGTGGGGTGGATGGTGGTGGGGTGTAGGCATCCTCTTGGAGTCAGGGGGTGGGGAGAAGAAATGGGATGGGGAACAGTCAGAGGGTGGACCAGGAGGAGGATAAAATCTGGAATGTAAAAGAAAAAAAGATTAAATAAAATTTTTAAAAAAGAATCAATAAGTTTTGGTAATACATTTTAATAATTAAAGCTGATCTAGAATGAATTCTATAAGCCATGTGTATGTTGTGTGTGTCATGTGTGTGGTGTATGTGACACATGCTCATACAAATGAATTTGGAGGCCAACAACTGACATCAGGTGTCCTGTTCTATTGCCTTCCACTTCAGTTTTGATACACGGTCTTTTCATTGAATCTAGAGCTCACCCTTTTGTCTAGACTAGGTCTGGCTGGCAAACTCCAGGAATTCATCCATCCCTACCTCCTCTGTGCATTTATTGTTTGTTTTCTCCATTATTTATTCACTTTACATACCAATTGCAGTACCTCCTTTTCTCCCATCCCCCCTTCACTTAGCCCCTCCCCCATCCCCTTCTCCTCTGATACCAACTTGCCATGGCATATCAAGTCCCTGAAGGACTTGGTACATTCTCTCCCACTGAGGCCAGAAAAGGTGGCCCAGTAAGGGGATCAGAATCCACAGGCAGGCAACAGAGTCAGAAACAGCCCCTGCTCTAGATTAGGGACTCACATGAAGACCAAGCTGTATTATCTGCTGCATATGTGTGAGGGCTGCTAGTTTTTAAGAGCACTAGGGATTCAAACTCATGTCTTTATGTTCACAAACACTTTACCCACCAGGCTATCTCTATAGCCCACCTTTCTGACTTCTAAAAATTTATTTTTCCTATGAGATATTCTCTCTTAACATATCCCTGGCTGTGCTGGAACTTACTATATATATAGTTGGCCTTGAACTCACAAAGATCCACCTGTCTCTACCTCCCAAGCATTGGTATTAAAGGTGTTCAACACTAGAGCTACTGACTTAAACAATTTCAAGAATTATATCCAAAGAATGTTTTCATAGCATCACTATGAAGGCTTAAAAAACTAAACAGCCGAAAATCCAAACTATGTTGCTTTCACCACACAGCCTCTAACTGTCTGTGCTAACGAGGCTCATATTTCCTTAGAGGTTGGGACTCAAAAGTCCTGCTTAGTACTGAACAACAGCTCATAGATTAGCCACAAACTTGAAACATTCCTTCCACTGTGCGCTGCACTGAGACAGAGTTCATATTGACTGCTCAGTTTCAAGGGAGACTTGCTTGGCTTAATTAAAGATACAAAGAGTTCCTTAGTTTGACCTAAGTATACCCTATCCTTGATAAAAAAAACATATCTCATTAAGAAAAAATGTGATGTATTTTAGCATGATCTTTTACTTGGTTGCTTAAAATCACCCAAGAAATTTCTTTAAAAAACAAAACAAAGAATTCCACTATTCCCTAGAAGTGGGAAACCCTTAACATATTTAAAAAAAATTACTTCAAAAAAGGAGGTCATGTTCTGGTTAAAGATGATCATGCAATAATGATTAATGCATTATTAATTATTCAAATTATTGAACCTCATTTGTTGTTAATTTAAAAGGAAAGCTAGATTTGGCTCACACTTGGACTTTCCATCTTTGCTATAAACCATGCTCATGTTTTGTAGCTGAGGTCAGGTTTTCTTCCTTTGTAACCTCAAAGAGCAATCTTCCCCCAGCTCCTTAAAAAAAAAAAAAATCCCTTCCAGACAATTCATCTTTCTGAATGAGAAAGAAGAGAAGGGATGGCTGTTGAATGAGGTTAAGTAAACGGAGAAGCTGTCACATAAAGCAAGTTTAAATCTCAGTAAGAGCAACCATGCAGGACAAACGGAAGCATTATTGTTTGGAAAACATCATTATTTAAACAGTGTGTAATGAAATCCTCCCTAGAGGCATCCCCTGTGAGGGACAAGCAACTTGCTCAGAAGTCAGCTTCTAGGCTTCGAGCATAAGAACGGTAGCTCTGCCCAAAGTCAGACGTAAGTTTTCCTTGTGCAAAATATTCAAATTAGAACCATGAGATGGCACTCACAGGACTTTCTCAGGGTTTGAGTCTTTGATGTCTACTGCTGTTTGTCCGAACATAAAGGCCTAGGCAGAGGCAAGACTGCTATTATGCTTAGCTCCATAAATCAGTAAGCATGCCCTTATTCCAAAAATGTATGCTCAATCCATTTCCATTTTCAAGGGAGAAATTTATCAGCCTCAAATACACTATCTGTAATATGATTTATGCTTTCAGTCCAAGTATAACATTTTCTTCTGTGCAAGCAGAAACTGTGGCCTGCATTTCCAGCATTCTCTGATGCTGCTGGCCCCTGAGGATGTGATTGCACCTAATTACAGAAATCTTTTACTTAGGCTAACCAGACTTTGGTTTCTGTGTTAACTGTTTGAAATATGCTTAGACAAGAAAAATACAAAGTGTGAAATTATGTTTTTCAGAAAATCAAGTAAGTTTAGTGAATGCATAGTAAAATGAAGTTCTCTCTTAGAAGATTCTGGAAAATAGAAATGCACTTTGAATTTAATGGAACACAGAAGAAGCACACCAGAGCAGGAGAGATCATAATTATGATTGGTTTATTTAGCAAAATAAACTTGAAGAAACTTTTCTAATTAAAAACATCAGAATCACACCAAAACTTTAGTTCCATGTTCTTTGGTATTGAGTTTCAAGATATAAAATAGTTTATTTCAAAAACTTTGGCCTTTGGGTCTATAAACATTTTACATAAAAGAGGAAGAGAATATGAAATTACCTGTTATTGTATTATTTATCGAAAAGCCACAAATACCATTCCCGCACTGACAAACATCATCAAACAGATGTTCATTCTTACATGTTTTCCATTTTAAAAAATTTCAATTCCTTTATGATTTTCTGCTATCATTTTATCATGTTATTTCATGAAGTTTCCAGGTCTTATAATCACAGTTCCCATTATTTATATTTTAACAGCCTGTATTGCTTGGAATTATGTGCCTCCATATGTTCCATAATACAGAATCTGGAAGCTTCTAACAGAATTAAATTAATGATAATAAAGTCCAATTCATTTTTTTCTTTATAGTAACAGAAAGATGATATTAAAAAAAAACAGGTATTTTTGACTCTTCTAATAGATACTGGTCAGCCAGCAAAGCCAAACATTCCCGGAAACACAAGGGGACAGCCGAAGCTATTCTTACACCTTAGGTACATCCTTTGTGTGTCTAGTTCAGGGCTTTCCATACCCCCACTTTTTGTGTGTGAAAACAACTTCTCTGAAATTTGCTCAAATAAATCTGGGGGAGAAACTAGAACCAATTAGGAAATATATGCATATATTTCATGACCTCTAGTGATCACGAGAGGCTCATGGCTTTGGCGTTAGCACTGAGACTGAGAACAGGAGGAATACAACCACAATAAGACACAGCTATCTATTAGGAGGACCGCATAAAGACACCTTTGGCCATGGAGGCTCTGAGCCCTCTGGAAATAAGTCAGTTGCATTGCCAACATGACAAAGAAGATGGCAATGTTCAGAATCAAGAAGAGTCTGGTGTAGGAGGCTGACAGTGAAGGTGCTTTGTTGTGACTTGTCACCATCCGCACCTGTCCAAAGTCACCTTTCATAGAACCCTCATTTTTATGCTTCTCATAGGTGACATCAGCAAAATCCAAAAGGTCTTTCATTTCTTCATCTTCATCTATGGGCTGTTCTTTCTGTGCTAAAATCTGAGCTTTCTGTCGAATCTTCTTCTCATTAACTTCAATCTGTGCAAAAATATCAGGAACCGTATCCACAAACTTGTAATGCTTACCCGCCTTTCGGCTTTTCTTTGACTTGCCTCGTTGCTGCCGCTGTTGCTGGGATATAGCAAAAATTCTGTCAATGGCTTCCTCTGTCTGTCTCTTATCTGAAAACCTCAATAAGCGCTCAGCAGTCTTTCTAAAGCTAGCTGTGTTCTGGACTCGAGATAGGATCTGCTTCTCAAGCAGCTGGAACACGGGCTTAAAATGCTGCAGATTCTGTTCCACAATAGCAGCATAATCTTTCACTTCAGGGACAGTGGTGCTTTTGATGGCCGAACTCTGGTCAAACAGAATTTTCTGATGATCTGCAATGACCTGTGCAAAAGCAGAACGCCCTGTGTTCTCACCTGTCCACAGGTAAGTTGCATAGGCGTGTTCACTGGTAGCTATGAACACATCCAGCCGCTGAGGGTCTCCATGGATGCTGAAGCTCTGGACATCCACAGATGGCCCTATGAAGAGGTAAGCTGCCCTGGTGATAGGACTTCGAAGATGCATGGTGACATTCACATAATTTGTCCCGTTGTAGGGATAACCCCGAGGATACATCACTGAGGCAAAGTTTGCTTTTTCACTATAACCAGTATCATCCATCCAGTACATTTTATAGAGACCGTCTCGCTGCCGGATGAGAGCCCCATGGACCCCATCTACTACTGTCTCCTCAAAAGGGACATCCACATTGTGGAAGAAACTCGCTGCTGTCTCCAGCGGGCTCTCCTCTCCCAGGTGGATCTGGTCTACAAGAAGGAGAAGCTGTGGGTGGAGAAGGATGAGATTCCGCTGAACGTGCTTCAGGTTGAGCATGGGGTTATATGCTCCTACGCCTTCTCCTCGGATAAAAACAACCCCATCCTTTTCATCTGCTGCAATTACTCTCCCCTGACAGCTGGCTGCCAGGTCATGCTTATACTTTGACCATTTTGATGAACAGTCTTCTGTGACCTGACCCTCCCAGGGAGAAAAGCAAGTCTTGGACACAGCTGGAGAAAACATTAGAACATTGTTAAAGTAGGTGTACTTTGGCCCATAGAGGGCCTCAGTAATGAACGGCACACCATTGGGGGCGAACGTGAAAGAGTTTTGGTCAGGGTGCTCATGTCCTGCGTTAAAATTTCTCCACCCTTTGATCCAGTCTTTATATTTGTTTCTATGGACAATGTCATATATTGCACGGCCCCCAAGTTTTCCTGACTTGAAGGAAAGGAATGACCTGTTGATTTCTGCAGGTAGTGCACTTCCATAAGTCACAACACCCCAGTCGTCAAAATAATGCAATGTTGGGGTACCAAAATCTGGAGGTGGAACGGGTTTCAAGCTGGCATCATACCTGAGGGGAATAAATTTTTAAAAATTAAATGGTTTCCTGATGAAAGTAAAAAGAACTCACTAGAACTATGGTGCCACATGGTAATATGGTTGCAATACACAATCTACAGATGCTACCCACGGCAGGGCAGAATATCTGGGACATGTCACAAAACACTCTCAGATCAGCATACACCAGGCTGAGCACTGGGAACTTCATGGAAACACCCTGTGTAACCTGTGTTACTGGGCTGAGGATGAAAACAATTTCTGCCACTAACTTCTACTTGGATATTCTTTACTAGGCAACTTCGGAGTTGCCATCCAGATTTCTGGGACTCTTAGATTTAAACATTTCATCACAATTCTAGTCAACAGGTTCCTACTCTAGAGAAGCCCATGTTAGTCTCTGGATCTGAACATCCAGCTGGACTTGCACCGGAGAGCTGTTCTACAGGAGCTGAGGATCAGTCTGGAATTTGTTCCTGTGTTAGACATTTCCCCCCTAAAACTATTAAAACATGGTACAACTTCACAGAGGAGACACAATGTACTGTGAATAGCATGCCAAAAAAATATAAATGGGTCAAATTGTAAGAAACAAACATTGGCACATTTAAAACTGTGGCCTGATAAGCCCAGAACCAAAGGTTTTGCTTTGTTTTAACTTGTAGTCAGAAATGGCTTATTTTTATTTATGTTCAATGTTCATTAATAGAACTTGATATTTAACACAAAATGCTACGGCAGTGAAGAACACAGATGATTATTTTTGATAAGCTAGGACAACTGCCTTGAAAAGGTCTCATGATGAGGAAGAGGAGGTAGACTGGTTGCTAGCTCATACTTTTTCCTAGTGAGCCAATTACCCAGAGTTCAGTTGGGTCTTACTGGTGTTTGGTTTTCTCCACTTACAGAGTCTCAGTGTCAGAAATCAGAAATCTTTGTACTGGAGACTAGTATAGTAGTTGCTTAATTAATGTAACATAACAAATATACATAAAACTAAATGACCATCCTCTCAGCTTTTGATAGGTTTGAAAATTCTCACAAAAGCACATTTTAAACTTCAGATGTAGCATTAATCTAACTCCTACAGCTAGCTCTCTAGAACTCTCTTAGTTGTCTCTTATTTATGCTTAAATGAAATGCATTTGTGTAATTACTTGCATTCCCTCTGAAAGAAGCAAAGGAATACTTACATATACTGCCTTAAATTCTTCCGTGAAAGGAGTTTTACAATGCTGGTTAAAGGATAGACAGTTACTCTATAATATTTTCCTCCTTATTTAAACTCCAGGGAGAATGTGTGTAGAAATAAAAGTCAAGAAATTTCTGAAAATGCTAACTTGGGGGTTGAATACGATGTGAATTTAATCTTTTCAAAACTTAACAATTAACCATCATTTTGACTTTAATTTACTTCATGCCAACATACTTGGCAATACTTAAAAAAAATGGGACCCAAGTTTCTTTTAGGCTTAAAAGATTACAACAAAAAGAATTACATGGTCTTTTTATTATCAAAGTGAACCTGTCAGATACTGTGAACACACTGAACAGCTGTGAAACTTGGGAAAAGCTATGCCTTTAGAGGATTATAATGCTCCATTTACCAAGGCAAAATAAAATATTTTACTACTTTTTTTTTGGGGGGGGGGTGATCATCAGATTAATCCAGCCAAAACTGTGAGTCTTTAAACAATGTAAGAAATGAATGATATAAAATCAAAACAAAGCAGGTTCATTTATGAAATAGTCCAAGCTTAGGATATCTCTAGTATAAGAAATGCAGATGGTAATTAGATCATCAACACTGTTCCTAATGGAGGTTTAGACATTCTTAAGAATTGAATTAAAAGTATATCTACTTAGGTGCTATGGAGAGAGGTTTTTGTTTGTTTTGTAGAAAAGCACAGTGCGTAGTATAAACCTGGATACCAATTCATTGGAAAGCCAGCTCAACAATGTCATACCAGAGAAATTCTGTGTGTAGAGTGCACCAGCGCTGCCCTTTGGATGGTGTACCTGGACCTTCCACTACACGGTTCTTTCTGATTTGGTCAGCCAGCCAGTTTCCACTCCCGTTACGCATGACAAATTTATCCAGAAACACTAATTGACTTTCTGGGCCATAAAACCAGTTGTAATTTGAGTCTGCAATGGCTACAGTTCTCTGAAACCCTGTGGGCAGAAAAAGTTAGAAAAGATTGCATTTAAAACTCTATATTACTAGAATAGTCCAAACAGTGAACATCACATCTATTTTAAAATTACAATAAATAGTTTATCTTAGATAAAAATAACAAATCTGTGACATTCGTGGCCTGAGCCATACCGATTTACCATAATTGCCTTGAAAGCTGGTATCTGTTGTTGGTAACAGATGCGGCACACACTGGCTCCCTTCCTCACTCTCAATGCCCACGCTATGAATGATTAAGCTTGTATCTAGGACAGACACCATCTTCTGCAGATGTAGTCCTGAAGCTGTAATGAGCACTAGGATTTTCTGCATCTCAACTCGAATTCTAGGCCAAGCTAAGAATGGAGGGTGCTCAGGCCCACAACACCCAGAGGAAGCTTAACTCTCAGGTACTCTAACATGCCCAGGATTACAGGTGAGGAGGCCCCAACATCTGCCCCAACACCCCGAGTAACTGGCATCCCCAGGATCCAGGACATCCCCCCAACCCACCCCACCCCATCCAGCCAGTGGCACGGGTTCCTTCTGGGCTGAACTTGCACTTTGAGATGCTCTGCACCTACTCCTACAACACCTAGAGAGAGCCCAGGTCCCAAGTGCTCTGAACTGCCCAGGATCACAAGAGGAAGCTCCACTCCCAAGAGATTGGACAAACCCAGGAGCACTGGAGCTCTGACACACTAAAGATCACAGCTGAGGCCACAACATCTTTCCCAACAACCACCGTAACTGGGACCCCCTCAGGAACCAGGGAAACACAAATCCCTACCCAGCCAGAGGCATGGGTTCCTTCCAGCTTGTACCTGTGCCCAGATCAAACCCAGGGCTCTGACTCCCCACCCACTCCTGCAACACCCAGAGAGAGCTCGACTCCCAGGACCTCTGACACAACAGGATCTCAGGAGCTTGGTCACACCAGGATTTCAGGGCCCCAGAGGCAGCTTGATGCCCAGGAGCTCTGGCACACCAAGGATCTCAGGATCCCAGGATCCCCAAATCACACAATCAGAGAGACAGCTTAACTCTGAGTTCTGACACAACCAGGAGCACAGAAGGGACAGGTTCCAGTCAGAGAACAGTGAGGGCAAGTAGCACTAGAGATAACCAGATGGTGAAAGGCAAGCACAAGAATATAAGCAACAGAAACCAAGGTTACTTGGCATCATCAGAACCCAGTTCTCCCACTACAGCAAACCCTAGATAGCCACATTCCACCAGAAAAGCAAGTCACTAAAGCCAGACACTATTGCAGATGCCAAGAAGTGCTTGCTGACAGGAGCCTGATATAGCTATCTCCCTGAGAGGCTCTGCCAGAGCCTGACATATACAGAGATGGATGCTCGCAGCCAATCACTGGACTGAATATGGGGTCCCAATGGAGGAGTTAGAGAAAGGACTGAAGGAGTTGAAGGGGTCTGCAACCCCATAGGAAGAACAACATCAACCAACCAGACCCCCCAGAGCTCTCAGGGACTAAACTACCATCCAAGAGTACTCATGGAGGAACCCATGGCTCCAGCCACATATGTAGCAGAGGTTGGCCTTTGTTAGGCATCAATGGAAGGAGAGGTCCTTGGTCCTGTGAAGGCTCAATGCCCCAGTGTAGGGGAATGCCAGGGCAGGGAGGTGGGAGTGGGTGGGTGGGTGGAAGAGCACCCTCATAGAAGCAGAGGAAGAAGGGGATGGGATAGGAGGTTTCTGGAGGGCAAACTGGGAAAGGAGATAACATTTGAAGTGTAAATAAAGAAAATATC
This sequence comes from Mus caroli, assembly GCF_978045245.1. Classification (NCBI taxonomy): domain Eukaryota; kingdom Metazoa; phylum Chordata; class Mammalia; order Rodentia; family Muridae; genus Mus; species Mus caroli. The sequence continues at coordinate 32,404,110 of NW_028227264.1, forward strand.
CAATTTAAAAAAAAGAAGAAGAATATAGGGTGTTTCAGTTTGGCTTCCAATAGAGTAAAACTTAATTTGCTTATCAGAGTGAAGACAAAAACTGAATTCTCAGGAAAGCTTCTGTTAATACACGCTGCCAGAATTAAAGGAAGAAAAAAAAGGAAGAAAAAAAATGCAAGAATCAGAGTCAGGTATCATTGCTGGTGTTAGGGAAGAAAACCAAAATGAAATTCAAATGTCATAGAGCAGAAAGGAAGAAAACCCTGTACCAAACAAGAATAATCATGACTGAAATATCAGAGAGGGGCATGTGTGGAGTGGTTCAGAATAAACTGAAAGAATAAAATAAACATAGAATCTTTTCTAAAGTGCTACCACGAATGTATTTATAGCTAGCAATTTAATTTCTAATAGCTGAATGAGCAATATTCTAGTATAATTATATTACAAAATATGGTATGTCACAACTCATACTACAAGTTTCTTTAAATAGGGGGACATATTCTTCTTTAAATCTTAAATTGTCCATTACAATGCCTAGCTTAGTAGAGATGTCCCTTAAGTTTGTTGCATTACTAAGCACAATAGCTGAGGCCCCCTTAAATGTACTGTCTTTCCTAGCAAAAGAAATAAATGACCAGGAGAAGGCTTGTTGTAGATCTCAGCTCAAATTACAAACCCTGGGACCTTCTTGCAGTCCCTTCCTTTAGACAGTCTTTGATTATTAAGAAGAACTACAAACTACACTTCTTTGTAAGTCTAAAAATAAGCATTTGAGTTCCCAGAGTAGGCCTTATCTGCCTCTTTAAATGGCTATTTGCTATGAAGTTTCACTTTTTATCTTTGTGTGTGTGAACATGCACGTGCACTTGAGTACAAAAGGAAGTATGCCCATTGCATGGTGTTTGTGTGGACTTAGAGGATAATCTTAGAGGTCAGGTCACTTTCCCTTTGTTTTAGATGGGATCTCTTGCTGTTAACCACTGTGGATTCCAGGCTAGGTAGCCCACAACTTTCATTTCCCCAGACAAGTGTTGAAATAACAGATCCTGCTACTGAGTCTGGCTTTGCATAGGTTCCAGAAATTCAATTCAAACCCAGGTTCCCATACCTGCATGACAAGCATTGTACCTGAGCCAATTCTTGGCTGCTGCATTAATTTATGGATAACTAATCTAATAAGGGGAGAGCCTGTCTAGTCTTTTTTTTTTTGGGGGGTTTTTTTTTTTTTTAATATTTTTATTACATATTTTCCTCAATTACATTTCCAATACTATCCCAAAAGTCCCCCATAGCGCCCCCCACTTCCCTACCCACCCATTCCCATTCTTTTGGCCCTGGCATTCCCCTATATTGGGGCATATAAAGTTTGCAAGTCCAATGGGCCTCTCTTTCCATTGATGGCCGACTAGGCCATCTTTCGATACATATGCAGCTAGAGACAAGAGCTCCAGGGTTCTGGTTAGTACATCATGTTGTTCCAACAATAGGGTTGCAGATCCCTTTAGCTCCTTGGGTACTTTCTCTAGCTTCTCCATTGGGAGCCCTGTGATACATACAATAGCTGACTGTGAACATCCACTCCTGTGTTTGCTAGGCCCCGGCATCGTCTCACAAGAGACAGCTATATTTGGGTCCTTTCAGCAAAATCTTGCTAGTGTATGCAATGGTGTCAGCGTTTAGAAGCTGATTATGGGACGGATCCCTGGATACAGCAGTCTCTAAATGGTCCATCCTTTCATCACAGCTACGAACTTTGTCTCTGTAACTCCTTCCCTGGGTGTTTTGTTCCCAATTCTAAGAAGGTGCACAGTGTCCACACTTTGGTCTTCATTCTTCTTGAGTTTCATGCGTTTATCAAATTGTATCTTATATCTTGGGTATCCTAAGTTTTGGGCTAATATCCACTTATCAATGAATACATATTGTGTGAGTTCTTTTGTGATTGTGTTACTTCACTCAAGATGATGCCCTCCAGGTCCATCCATTTGGCTAGGAATTTCATAAATTCATTCTTTTTAATAGCTGAGTAGTACTCCATTGTGTAAATGTACCATAATTTCTGTATCCATTCCTCTGTTGAGGGACATCTGGGTTCTTTCCAGCTTCTGGCTATTATAAATAGGGCTGCTATGAACATAGTGGAGCATGTGTCCTTTTTACCGGTTGGGACATCTTCTGGATATATGCCCAGGAGAGGTATTGCTGGATCCTCCGGTAGTACTATGTCCAATTTTCTGAGGAACCGCCAGACTGATTTCCAGAGTGGTTGTACAAGCTTGCAATCCCACCAACAATGGAGGAGTGTTCCTCTTTCTCCACATCCTCGCCAGCATCTGCTGTCACCTGAATTTTTGATCTTAGCCATTCTGACTGGTGTGAGGTGGAATCTCAGGGTTGTTTTGATTTGCATTTCCCTGATGATTAAGGATGTTGAACATTTTTTCAGGTGCTTCTCTGCCATTCGGTATTCCTCAGGTGAGAATTCTTTGTTCAGTTCTGAGCCCCATTTTTAATGGGGTTATTTGACTTTCTGGAGTCCACCTTCTTGAGTTCTTTATATATATTGGATATTAGTCCCTTATCTGATTTAGGATAGGTGAAGATCCTTTCCCAATCTGTTGGTGGTTTTTTTGTCTTATTGATGGTGTCTTTAGCCTTGCAGAAGCTTTGTAGTTTCATGAGGTCCCACTTGTCAATCCTCGATCTTACAGCACAAGCCATTACTGTTCTATTCAGGAATTTTTCCCCTGTGCCCATATCTTCAAGGCTTTTCCCCACTTTCTCCTCTATAAGTTTCAGTGTCTCTGGTTTTATGTGAAGTTCCTTGATCCACTTAGACTTGACCTTAGTACAAGGAGATAGGAATGGATCGATTCGCATTCTTCTACATGTTAACAACCAGTTGTGCCAGCACCATTTGTTGAAAATGCTGTCTTTCTTCCACTGGATGTTTTTAGCTCCCTTGTCGAAGATCAAGTGACCATAGGTGTGTGGGTTCATTTCTGGGTCTTCAATTCTATTCCATTGGTCTATTTGTCTGTCACTATACCAGTACCATGCAGTTTTTATCACAATTGCTCTGTAGTAGAGCTTTAGGTCCGGCATGGTGATTCCACCAGAGGTTCTTTTATCCTTGAGAAGAGTTTTTGCTATCCTAGGTTTTTTGTTATTCCAGATGAATTTGCAGATTGCACTTTCTAATTCGTTGAAGAATTGATTTGGAATTTTGATGGGGATTGCATTGAATCTGTAGATTGCTTTTGGCAAGATAGCCATTTTTACAATGTTGATCCTGCCAATCCATGAGCATGGGAGATCTTTCCATCTTCTGAGATCTTCTATAATTTCTTTCTTCAGAGACTTGAAGTTTTTATTATACAGATCTTTCACTTCCTTAGTTAGAGTCACGCCAAGATATTTTATATTATTTGTGACTATTGAGAAGGGTGTTGTTTCCCTAATTTCTTTCTCAGCCTGTTTATTCTTTGTGTAGAGAAAGGCCATTGATTTGTTTGAGTTAATTTTATATCCAGCTACTTCACCGAAGCTGTTTATCAGGCTTAGGAGTTCTCTGGTGGAATTTTTAGGGTCACTTATATATACTATCATATCATCTGCAAAGAGTGATATTTTGACTTCATCTTTTCCAATTTGTATCCCTTTGATCTCCTTTTGTTGTCGAATTGCTCTGGCTAGGACTTCAAGTACAATGTTGAATAGGTATGGAGAAAGTGGACAGCCTTGTCTAGTCCCTGATTTTAGAGGGATTGCTTCAAGCTTCTCACCATTTACTTTGATGTTGGCTACTGGTTTGCTGTAGATTGCTTTTATCATGTTTAGGTATGGGCCTTGAATTCCTGATCTTTCCAAGACTTTTATCATGAATGTGTGTTGGATCTTGTCAAATGCTTTTTCCGCATCTAAGGAGATGACCATGTGGTTTTTGTCTTTGAGTTTGTTTATATACTGGATTACGTTGATGGAGTTCCGTATATTGAACCATCCCTGCATCCCTGGGATGAAACCTACTTGGTCAGGATGGATGATTGTTTTGATGTGTTCTTGGATTCGGTTAGCAAGAACTTTATTGAGGATTTTTGCATCAATATTCATAAGGGATATTGGTCTGAAGTTTTCTATCTTTGTTGGGTCTTTTTGTGGTTTAGGTATCAGAGTAATTGTGGCTTCATAGAATGAGTTGGGTAGAGTACCTTCTTTTTCTATTTTGTGGAATAGTTTGTGAAGAACTGGGATTAGATCTTCTTTGAAGGTCTGATAGAACTCTGCACTAAACCCATCTGGTCCTGGGCTTTTTTTAGTTGGGAGACTATTAATGACTGCTTCTATTTCTTTGGGGGATATAGGGCTGTTTAGATCATTAACCTGATCTTGATTCAACTTTGGTACCTGGTATATGTCTAGGAACTTCTCCATTTCATCCAGGTTCTCCAGTTTTGTTGAGTATAGCCTTTGGTAGAAGGATCTGATGGTGTTTTGGATGTCTTCAGGATCTGTTGTTATGTCTCCTTTTTCATTTCTGATTTTGTTAATTAGGATGCTTTCCCTGTGCCCTCTAGTGAGTCTGGCTAAGGGTTTATCTATCTTGTTGATTTTCTCAAAGAACCAGCTCCTTGATTGGTTGATTCTTTGAATAGTTTTTCTTGTTTCCACTTGGTTGATTTCACCCCTGAGTTTGATTATTTCCTGCCGTCTACTCCTCTTGGGTGAATTTGCTTCCTTTTGTTCTAGTGCTTTTAGGTGTGTTGTCAAGCTGGTAATGTGTGTTCTCTCTAGTTTCCTTTTGGAGGCACTCAGAGCTATGAGTTTTCCTCTTAGAAATGCTTTCATTGCGTCCCATAAGTTTGGGTATGTTGTGGCTTCATTTTCATTGAACTCTAAAAAGTCCTTAATTTCTTTCTTTATTCCTTCCTTGACCAAGGTATCATTGAGAAGAGTGCTGTTCAGTTTCCACGTGAAGGTTGGCTTTCTATTATTTATTTTGTTATTGAAGATCAGCCTTAGTCCATGGTGATCTGATAGGATGCATGGGACAATTTCAATATTTTTATATCTGTTGTGGCCTGCTTTGTGACCAATTATGTGGTCAATTTTGGAGAAGGTACCATGAGGTGCTGAGAAGAAGGTATATCCTTTTGTTTTAGGATAGAATGTTCTGTAGATATCTGCCAGATCCATTTGATTCATAATTTCTCTTAGTTTCACTGTGTCCCTGTTTAGTTTCTGTTTCCATGATCTGTCCATTGGTGAAAGTGGTGTGTTGAAGTCTCCCACTATTATTGTATGAGGTGCAATGTGTGCTTTGAGATTTACTAAAGTTTCTTTAATGAATGTGGCTGCCTTTGTATTTGGAGCATAGATATTCAGGATTGATAGTTCCTCTTGGAGGATTTTACCTTTGATGAGTATGAAGTGTCCCTCCCTGTCTTTTTTAATGACTTTGGGTTGGAAGTCAATCTTATCAGATATTAGAATGGCTACTCCAGCTTGTTTCTTCATGCCATTTGCTTGGAAAATTGTTTTCCAGCCTTTCATTCTGAGGTAGTGTCTATCCTTTTCTCTGAGATGAGTTTCCTGTAAGCAGCAAAATGTTGGGTCTTGTTTGTGTAGCCAGTTTGTTAGTCTATGTCTTTTTATCGGGGAGTTGAGTCCATTGATATTAAGAGATATTAAAAAAAAGTAATTGTTGTTTCCTGTTATTTTTGTTGTTAAAGTTGGCATTTTGTTCTTGTGGCTGTCTTCTTTTAGGTTTGTTGAGGGATTACCTTCTTGTTGTTTCTAGGGCGTGGTTCCTGTCCTTGTATTGGTTTTTTTCTGTTATTATCCTCTGAAGGGCTGGATTCGTGGAGAGATAATGTGTGAATTTGGTTTTGTCGTGGAATACTTTGGTTTCTCCATCTATGTTAATTGAGAGTTTGGCTGGGTATAGTAGCCTGGGCTGGAATTTGTGTTCTTTTAGTGTCTGTATAACATCCGTCCAGGATCTTCTGGCTTTCATAGTCTCTGGTGAAAAATCTGGTGTAATTCTGATAGGCTTGCCTTTATATGTTACTTGGCCTTTTTCTCTTACTGCTTTTAGTATTCTATCTTTATTTAGAGCATTTGTTGTTCTGATTATTATGTGTCGGGAGGTATTTCTTTTCTGGTCCAGTCTATTTGGAGTTCTGTAGGCTTCTTGTATGTTCATGGGCATCTCTTTCTTTAGATTTGGGAAGTTTTCTTCTATAATTTTGTTGAAGATGTTTGCTGGTCCTTTGAGTTGAAAATCTTCATTCTCATCCACTCCTATTATCCGTAGGTTTGGTCTTCTCATTGTGTCCTGTATTTCTTGGATGTTTTGAGTTAGGATCTTTTTGCATTTTACATTTTCCTTGATTGTTGTGCCGATGTTCTCTATGGAATCTTCTGCACCTGAGATTCTCTCTTCCATCTCTTGTATTCTGTTGCTGATGCTCGTATCTATGGTTCCAGATTTCTTTCCTAGGGTTTCTATCTCCAGTGTTGCCTCATTTTGGGTTTTCTTTATTGTGTCTACTTCCCTTTTTAGGTCTAGTATGGTTTTGTTCATTTCCATCATCTGTTTGGATGTGTTTTCCTGTTTTTCTGTAAGGACTTCTACCTGTTTGATTATGTTATCGTGTTTTTCTTTAAGGATTTGTAACTCTTTAGCAGTGTTCTCCTGCAATTCTTTAAGGGATTTTTGTGCTTCCTCTTTATTGTCTTCTGCCTGTTTAGCAGTGTTCTCCTGCATTTCTTTAAGTGTGTTATTAAAGTCCTTCTTGAAGTCCTCTATCATCATCAGGAGATATGCTTTTAAATCCGTGTCTAGCTTTTCCGGTGTGTTGGGGTGCCCTGGACTGGGCGAAGTGGGGGTGCTGGGTTCTGATGATGGTGAGTGGTCTTGGTTTCTGTTAGTAAGATTATTACGTTTACCTTTCGCCATCTGGTAATCTCTGGGGTTAGTTGTTATCGTTGTCACTGTTTAAAGATTGGAGCAGAAGCTGTGTTCCACTCACCAGCAGTCTCTAAATCCTGCGGCGGGGGTCGTGGGTAGCTGATGGTACCCCGGTGCTGGTCCAGCCGGAAGAGGCCTGTGGTCCTACTCAGGCCGTTTTTCTGCTTCCCTAACTAATGCAGTCTCTGGTCCCGCGTGCAATTGGATTGGAGCAGAAGCTGTGTTCCACTCTCCAGAAGTCTTAAGATCCTGTGGTGGGTGTTGTGGGTAGCTGGTGAGTGTCAGCCGACCCTGCGCCCCAGCTGCCCTGGTGCTTTTCTGACCGGAAGAGGGTTGTGGTCCTATGTAGGCCGGATTTCTCTCTCCCCAACCAGAGCAGTCTCAGGTCCCGCGTGATTGGACTGGAGCAGAAGCTGTGTTCCACTCACCAGCAGTCCCAAAATCCTGCGGCGGGGGTCGTGGGTAGCTGGCGGGTGTCAGGCAACCCTGCGCTCCCGCTACCCCGGCGCTGATCCGGCCGGATGAGGCCTGTGGTCCTACTCAGGCCGGTTTCTGCTTCCCTAACTAATCCTGTCTAGTCTTTATACATATATACAGAGCATAAAGATTTAAATATTGGACTCTTTGGTGTATTCTAGAATCACTGTCTTTAGTTTTATTTCCTGTTGTTGAACAAAACCTATTATTGTGGAATAGTCAAGGCAGCAAGAACTCAAAGCAACATGTCCGATTGCATTCGTAGTCAGAAGCAGAGAGCAGTGAATTGATGCATGTATACTAATGGTCAGCTACATTTCTCCATTCATGTAGTCCAGAAGCCCTTTCCTAGGGAATGGTGTCACCCACAGTGAGCAGATGATTTAATCATGACAATTACCACAGACATGTTCACACATCATCATAATCTAGATAATCCTTCTTTGAGACTCAGCGTTGTATCAAGCTGACAAAACTGTTATGGATTAAATATGAAATGTTCACCATAGGCTCATGTGTTTGAACACACAGTCCATAGCTGGTATCAGTGTTTGGAGAAGTTATGGAAGTTTTAGGAGTCTTGATGGAAGAAGTATGATACTGGGGGACAGGCTTTGAGACTTTATAGCCTGGCCAAGCTTCCTGCTCTCTCTTTCTCTAGTTCCTATATATAGACATGATGTGTTCAGCCACCTTCCCCCTCCTGTTGTCAAGTCATCCTATCCTGTTGCCATGTCTTTTCTGTCATGATGGATTGATCCCTCTGGAATTATTATAAGCTAAAATACCTTTTTCTTTTTTGTCAGTGTATTTTATCATAGCAACAAAAAAAAAAAAAACTCTAGGATATCAGAATTATAAAAAATTTTATTTCCCAAGGGAAGGAAATCTACCCTGATAAAATTTACTTCCTATATTTTCTGATCTTAGTCTTGTTTTAGAAATAAGGAGAGTTATAAAGATGTCTTAGAAATGAGTAAGTTAGCAAATCATTTAAATAATTATACACATTTTTAGATAGAAAACGAGATAGGAGATTATCACTAAAGTTTCATTGCATTTTGTTTTGTTCTCTGTATTCTGTAACATATATTACAATATTTAATTATATAGAGTGGTATTTTGTGGATTTATTACTTTTTTCTTTATAGGATGTTAGGGATTGATTAAAACCACAGCCTTATGTATAAACATGTTTAGCTAGCATTCTACCACTGAACTACACACTGGCTTACTAAAACACTCAAAGAAAACACTAAGCTTCAAATACAATATATATGTATGTGTGTATCTCTCTCTCTCTCTATATATATATATATATATATATATGTGTGTGTGTGTGTGTGTGTGTGTGTGTGTATTCTACTATTTATTTCAAATCTGTACAGTTTGAAAGAAAAAGCTTAAAACCCAAATCTACAATAATCTTAAGCACAGATCTCAGAAAAAGAAGGGAAGTGCAATCATTAATGCTTATATCTTGTTTAGCTTCATGAAAACAAGTTTATGGCTATCAAGTTTAAATACATAATGGAAGTGCTATGGCAGGAGAGAAATGACACTTGATCCATTATATTCCAAATAAAATACTGAAAGTGCACATCTTCATTTGTGCTCCCAAAATTTTAATGTCTTAAAATTTTCTTGAATGAAAAAGACACTTGCATCTCAGTAGACAAGCCTCCCCACCCTATCCCCAAGCTCATTTCTTTGTCAACTCTAGCTCATATTCACAGTCAGAAATGATGTTTTCCCTTTTCACTCTACCTGGCAAGATGGTCCGATACATAAAGGCAAAGTGTTGCTTAAGCCATGGATGGCCAAAGTGGTTGATGTCAAAGTGCCTCTGAACAAGAAACATGTACTGGAACAGGGATCTAGTGGTATAGCTGCCGTATGCAACTCCTTCATAGAGAGAGCCATCCGTCACCTCTCGCAGCAAGACCAGAGACTTCTCCATGATGCTTAGAACTTGCTTGGTCCATAAATAGGCCTCCTGAAGGTACCCTGAAAGATAAATGTAATGACCAAAGGCTAAAACAGAACATGACTGAAAATATGTTTACATGTTTTACACAAAACTCTACAATGAACCTGAACAGAGTATATGATTACAAATCACACATTTTTTTAATGCTCTTATTTGTCAACATGATAAATCACACCCTTTCCTACTTTGTCCATGATGTGTAGGTTAAGAACTTTTAAAACATTTACTATTAAATTATTAAATACTATTTGATATGTATATTAAATATTTACTATTGGACATTAAGTTTAGTAAATATTAAGTATTTACTATGAAATATTAAGTATTACTAGCAAATAGGCCATTTACTAGTTAAATAAAGCCTTCAGTGAGAACCAAGTAACTATTCAAGTTTTAATAGACTAAAGTCTCTCTCTCTCTCTCTCTCTCTCTCTCTCTCTCTCTCACACACACACACACACACACACACACACACACACACACACTGCATCACAACTTGCATGGAAATTTGGTATATGCTTTCCTAAAATGTTATTAAGTATTTTTTTGTTTTTGTTGTTGTTGTTGTTTTCTGGTTTTTGATTGCTTGATTAATTGATTGCTTGATTGGAAGGTCATCACTTTTCCAAACTTCTGACATTATAATAACCCACAAAAATACTATAAATGCTAAGAATACTTTCCTTAGCCTGTCCCATCACAGGAGACAACTCTGATTCATCTGTGCTTTCAGATTCCACAGAATGATCAGGTAGAAATTTAATAGTGACACGAATCAGCTAGGAAATCTAAGTTTGTCAAGGGCGAGCCTTTGACTGTGAGTAGGTATTCCTTCACAGGATCGCACTGTTTAATTTTTCCACTGAAGATTATGTTCACAAAATCCTTAGATAGAGAAATGTGAGTTTTCCCAAACTCTCCCACTTACATAACAGTAACTCCTCTTGTTACAGTCTATACAGCACTGAATAGACTTAATCCTTTCAACAAGCTGTTTTACCCCTTATTGTTCCCACACTACAGAAAAGTTGGCTTATTCCAGGCCTTGAGTCCATGACTCAAAATGAACAGAATTCTAATCTAAGCCTAAGGTTTGAAGCCCTGCTTGTTTTGGTGGCTCATTTTAGACACACACAGTAACAGGAAAAGGATGAGCTTTCTGCCTTCTAATATGGTGGAGACTGTTACTTACCCTATAAGCATGTGTGCCCTGCTTCTGCTGATCACATTACCACAGGACTGCTAGGCAATGGGCTAGCTTGCCAGGTCAGCAGTGACTCCAGGTCCCAGCATACACCATGTCCCTCAGGCCTGAAGGATCATCCTGCCCTCACACTTTGTTGTACAGAGGTAGCAAGTGTTGTCTGGTTCTTGCTATGACACAGCTCCAGCCTTTCCAGCAGTTCTCTTTACCTATAGTCACTTTTCTTCCTGTGTTCTCCATCTCCAGCCCGAGTGATGTGGCTGGCATCTACAGCCTGGCTATCACTCCACTGATATCACACTACCTGGTTTTCCTTCTATGTTCTTTCACTAGCTATCACTCCAATGTCTACCAACACACTCTGCAGTCTGGAAAACCATCAGTATAATATTCAAGCTGTCAGTTGAAGCTTTTCTTCTGAGACTTGATTACAAGTCATGGCTGGCAGACACAACAGGGAAAAAGCTAGATGTGGCAAGGTCTTGCTGGATAATCAATAAAGTGTTAATTCTTTCACTTTTTCTCCTTCTTTCTCTCCTTTCTTCCTTTTGGGACTGAGCACAGGGGCTTGCACATGCTAGAAAGACCTTACCACGAACCTACATTCCCAGCCATGTAAAATGCTTACAGGCAATATAAGGCTTCAGTTATTCTCCATGTTCCAATGATATATTTAGTAGTCTAATATTTAATATCTAATATTCCAAGGTTATATTTAATATTCCAATGATATATTTAATATTCTAATACCAGGAAGACCCTACTACAAACCCACATTCCCAGCAAAATAAAATGCTTATGGAAAAAATAAGGCTTCAGTGGCATACTAACAAAAAGTAATGATGCAAGCCACAAAAAACTGCTTCCAACTTTGACCCGAATGATCTAGACTAGGTGTTCTGACAGACTGTATGTGTGTGTGTGTGTGTGTGTGTTTGTTTGAGTGGAGGCAGTTGTATTTGGTTCACCCACCTGCATGCTAGGAATATACACTTGCAAATTTAAAACCTACTAAGCTTTTAAAAACTTCCATTTTTTTTCTAGGTTGACAGGCTTCCACTGTCAGAATTCTCCTGAAAAATGAGTGCTTATCACCGATCCTGTGCTGCAGGGTTTTGGTTTGGGACAGTTATTAGCCAGATTTAGGAAACCTGCAGGCTAATAGAACTAGCAGGCATTTTAAAAGTTACATGTCCTTAGGTACCTAAAAGATGCCCTGAATGCCATTTCATCTGTAGACTTAATTTGGACTCAAGTATTAACATGTACCTAAGAAAAGTGAGAAACAAAGCTTGTGTTTCTCCCATGGCAGCTTTGACTGATAGTGGCTTGGGCAATGCTCTGACCATGTTAGGATAACATACACACCTTGGTTCATCAGAATGAGACTTCCAGTGAGTAAGGCCATGCAGTTGGTGGGCTGATGGTTGTGCAAGTACTGGAACCCCCATCCTCTTCTAAAGGAAGTTTCATACATATAGCCTGAGGCATTGGCAATCACTTCCAGGAATGTCTCCTGCTGTGTCTTGCTCAGGTAGTTGTATAAGAAGTCATATGCAGTGGCGAAACCCACCAGGGAGTGCGCAAGTGGAACTTCATCCCAAGGCGCATCTTTCACCAACCTGCAACAAAAAATTAACCCAGAACTGAGTGCAGGCCTCACACCTTTCACCACTCTTTACAAAGCATGCAAATGAATACGGAATCCAAGAAGTCTAAGCACACATAATAGACGTTAGGCTCCAGCACCAAGTTGGCCTCATGTGAGGACTATAGAGTTAACAGTGCTCTCTCTCAAGCTTCTGGTTACATCAAGACCCCTAAGACTTATACTTTACTTTATATTTTCCCTTCCTTCCTTTCTTCCTTCCTTCCTTCCTTCCTTCCTTCCTTCCTTCCTTCCTTCCTTCCTTCCTTCCTTATTGGTTTTTCAAGACAGGGTTTTTCTGTAGTCCTGGCTGTCCTGGAACTCTCTGTAGATCAGCCTGGCCTAGAACTCAGAGATCTACCTGTCTCTGCCTCCTGAGTGCTGGGATTAAAGGTGTGCATCACCATGACCTGGCTAGATTTTCCATTCTCTATGAGAGGTATAAGAAACTATTCAGATGCATAAGGAATAGAGCATGTAATGGCAAGGCAACTTGGTGCTCACCCCTTCTTTTTTAAGGCTGTTCTTAAGGCTGCCTTGAGAAAACAACTCAACAAGCATATTGGATATCAGTTCCAATATGGGCGTCAGCTGGTCGGAATGAAGGTGTGGTAGTCTACAACACCATAGTCTAGACAGAAGTACAAGGTCAACCATGAAAAGAAGAGAGGCTCAAACATTGATGAGACTGACTGGGCAATGAGAAGTGCTCTTGATGAGGCCTTACCTGGTCACCCTATCAGAATTTTAATGCTCCTCCAAAATGAAGTTCTATCCCTGTTGCTTTTCTGATTACAGTGTGTGAGTGTGTGAGTGTGTGTGTGTGTATACATGTGTGTTGGATCCCCAACCACATCTCTGTGTGGCACAGATGACTCTCAGTAAAAAGGAACTGATGAATTTCAATGATGATGATGTGGTTACAAAGCCAGGAATTTGGCAGGATCTTTGCATGTATAATAATCTCACCATTCCAGTTAGCTGTCCTGGTACTATAATCTGGTACTAAAGTTTCTTATTCATTTGGTCACATTAAAAAAAAATGTTGCCTTGATGGGAAGTGGTGGCTCACACCTTTAATCCCAACACTCAGAAGGCAGAAGCAGGCAGATCTCTGTGAGTTTAAGACCAGCCTGGTCCACACGGTTCCAGGATTTCCAGGCCTATACAGAGAAACCCTTTTTTGAAAAGCCATAGATAGATAGATAGATAGATAGATAGATAGATAGATAGATAGATAGAATATGCCCATCTGCAGCTTGTCAGCATTGCACTGCTTGTAAACAAATTCCCTGATTCTAGAAACAAAACACAAGACTATGCTATTGTCAGAGATTGGCAACAGGTTTTTTTACTGTCCCATAGTGACTGGTGAGCTGCCCAGCTCCTTGTCATTGCACCATGTTATGATATATCTATAAATAATAGCAATGTATACACCTAGCCACAATGGCCCCAATATCAGTATCTTCCTATCACCTGTGTAAGCAATTATTTTATTGTTACAAATATTACACAAGATAAAATTCCTGACTTTTGTAAAATATTCCAATGACAATTTCTTTTAAATTGTCTAGGTCCTGGACATTTAAATTGTTCCTTTTGAGCAGTTTCTGACTCAACAAAACATGTCAATAGATAAAGAATTTATCTAGCCGGGCGTGGTGGCGCACGCCTTTAATCCCAGCACTCGGGAGGCAGAGGCAGGCGGATTTCTGAGTTCGAGGCCAGCCTGGTCTACAGAGTGAGTTCCAGGACAGCCAGGGCTATACAGAGAAACCCTGTCTCGAAAAACCAAAAAAAAAAAAAGAATTTATCTATTAATCTTTTTCAAAGCTATCCTGTAATAGCTGCATGTCTAGAAGTTTACCTAAATCAATAGTTCTCAATCTGTAGGAGAAGACCCGCCCTCAACAGGGGTCACATAGCAGATATCCTGCATATCAGATATTTATATTATGATTAATAACAGTAGCAAAATTACAGCTATGGAGTTGCAAAAAATAATTTTATGGCTGCAGGTCACTGCAGCATGAGGAACTGCATTAAAGGGCCACAGCATTAGCAAGGTTGATGTAAATCTTTCCCCTATACAATCTTGTCTGACCTCAGCTACTTTAATGGTCACAGAAACTAAAAGAAGTTTGCTCTTGTGGGAGGGAGTAACCATGAATAGGGTAGTGAGCCATATATAAGATAAGTAAAATAAATAAATCAATTAAAAAAATTTTTTTAAAGAAAGTTTGCTCTTAGCCCATGGATGAAGCAAGGAAAAGCTCTAACTCAAAGTGATCAGAGCAGTGGTTAATGAATTTATTGAGAAGTCTAACTGGGGAATCATTAAGAAAATAATGATTTTTCTTTCACTTTAGAATATATTTAAATGTATATACATTAACTGATCTTCTGGGCTGAGTCAAAGCCTATTAGCTGAATATGGGTGTTCAGGTGGAGTTGATTGCCTCTTCCTGCAAAGCACATATATTACAATTTCCAGCCCTCTTTATACTACAGGGAAAAATTAAAGACCTTTTGAAGGAATACAGACTCCTTCCAGATTTCAAAGTTTTCCAACTCTCACCCGCACTAAATAACAATAGCAATGTTTTCAGAATAAGTTCTTCCAGTTGGTGTTAGAAACATTAACTCTTTCTTTCTGAACTCACATTTTAACTATTGTCAAATGGATAATAAATGTCATTACAGGGATAGTGACACTTTAGTAGCCTGCTACAAAAAGCAGCCAGTTGGTGCTGGGTCCAAGCACAGAACACTCTCCTGATGAAATGGAGACAGACGGTTCACTTTCATATTGTATAGCTAATCAAGTCAGTCTGAAAACAAAGGACAACAAACACTCAAAATAATGACGACATGATACTGTACTCACGGACAAGAAAAGCCTGTGTAAGGGTAACATAGAGCAAACAAATTGGGTATAAAAGAGAATTAAAAGCTCATTGCCATAGTCTGTGGATTTCATACTGCCACTAAATTTTATGGATTTTTTTTTTTTAGTATAGAAACAAGGAAGAATATCCATAAATATGTGAGCAAATTACTGAAATACTTTTCAAATACTTCACACATCTGTAAAGGCATCATATTTTTCCTTTAAAAAAAAAAGAAAAAGAAAGCATACATATAAGATTTAAGAATATAAAAACCAGGCTGGGCAGTGGTGGCGCACGCCTTTTATCCCAGCACTTGGGAGGCAGAGGCAGGCGAATTTCTGAGTTCAAGGCCAGCCTGGTCTACAGAGTGAGTTCCAGGACAGCCAGGGCTACACAGAGAAACCCTGTCTCAAAAAAACAGAGAGAGAGAGAGAGAGAGAGAGAGAGAGAGAGAGAGAGAGAGAGAGAGAGAGAGAGAGAATATAAAACAAGCACCCTCCTTTATAAATTACTTTTGCTTTACATTTTTCCTAAAAGTCGTTATTACTATCACAGGAGCTCAGTGGCAGGCAGCTTTCCTGGCATGTGTGAGAAAAAAGAAAGAATATCTTTAAAAACCCTGCAAGAAGATCTACATGACTAGCCAAATGTCTGGTTTGTAATTAATGGCTAAGTGTATGATGAAAAATTAAGTAATATTTCTTTTAAAAGCTGTTATCAACCTTAGAAGAAAAAATTGTAGAAAACTGAAATATAGCACATCAAACAGTCCTGTTGTCAATATTATTAAAATATCGACAATATTAAAATATGTCCAGCTTTATTAAAATGTGCAAGCACAATGACACATTAAAATTATAATACACCCATAAAATATGAGCTATACTGCAATTAAAATGGGTTAGGAATTGTTTTAATGATGACATACCTATGTAAGATTGTGAGAGAAGATGTATTTACTGTCTTTGGATTTTCTGTAAGCACCTTACACAGAGAGAACGACAAAGATGGTTTCTCCCTCAGAGCCTACAGAAGGAAGCAGTCATGTCATACACCCTGTGCTCACACTTCTGGCCTCTTCTGTTGCTCTCAGCAGTTTCTCTACACTGAGAAATTACATTAGCAATGACACATCACTTAAAGAGTACAGTGTTACAGCTCCTGAGAGCCTGCTCCATCCTTTCTTCCTGTTGCTGCATAACATTTCCTTATCTTGGCATTTGCTTTAACATGTGACCCACTAACATGGAAAAAGAAAAAGCCTAGAACAACCCGAGGCAATAATTTGATTACAGCAAAAAAATGTAATCAAATTGATAAATCTTTTCCTTCTTATAAAAATACTGTATTGGTTATATTTTTGTTGTGATAAAAATACCCAACAAAAAGCAACTTAGGGTAGAAAGGGTTTATTTGACACAGTTCTAGGTTGTAGCCCATCACCGTGGGGAAGTCAAGGCAAGATCTTGAAGCAGTTAGCTATAGTATATGCACAGTCACGAGCAATGAGAAATAAATCTGCTCATACTACTTTGTATTTAGCTTCCTTTCCACACTTACAGTGTCCAGGACCCAACCCTAGGGAATGGTGCCACCTACAAGGGATGGGCTTTCTCAGCTCAATTAAAGCAATCAAGATAACTGCAAAGAGAAACCCACGGACCAATTCAATCTCTTATCAAGACTCCTTTCCCAGGTGGTTCTAGACTGTGCAATACTAACCATCACCATCACATATACTAGAGCCAAAGTGAAGTATCCCTTACAGGACAAGGATGCAAGCAGTAGAGTCTTACCTCCTCAGGACACCCTCTCAGAAATAGCATAGTTATGTGATATTCCTTCTTTAGAAGGCTTTATTGAAAACTTTCTTTTACAATATGATTTTTAATGGTTTTCCTAAAGTGGTATACAAAACTTCATAAAATCTAGGCAACTTTTAAAAACAGTGAATGGACTGTGGCTGATTTTATTCTGAGCACCAATAGAAAATACTATGCTAAAATGTATTGGAAACCTGAACTGTGCTTATTGGTCACATTTTTGTACTGCTTCTTAGTATAAAAAAAAAAAAGATACTTTTCAGCATATTTTGGGAAGAAGCATTCTAAACACTAGAATTACAGAATGAGGAGACCGTTCAGAGAGCAGTGCAGCCCCTTACTGGAGAAGGATAGTAAAGCCATACTCTGAAAAGGAATTGACTGTTTATCAAAATATTAAACACAGTTTTCAAACTACAGATTGTTAAATGAGCATTTAAATTATGACCAACATATTTTAATGGAACCTAATAAAATAAAATGGAGTAAAATGGAAAACAGTAAGATTAAAAAACATACTTCTTATCTTAATTACTTTTCTACTGTTGTGAAGAGACCCCCATGACCAAAGTAACTTATAAAAGAAAGCTCTTAATTGGGGCTTGCTTACAGTTCCAAAGGGTGAGTGTATGACTATCATGGAAGAAACATGACAACATGCAATCAGACAATCAGGCATGGCACTGAAACAGTAGCTGCGAACTCGCATCCTGATCTGCATGCAGGAGGCAGAGAGAGACTGGTCTTTTAAACCTCAAAGCCCTTTCCCAGTGACATACCCTCTCCAGCAAGGCCACACCCCCTAATCCTTCATAAAGTAGTTCCACAAGCTGTGGACCAATTATTCAGACATATGAGCCCTATGGGGCCATTCTCACCCAACCCACAACATTCCACACCCTGTCCTCGATACACTTGTAGCCATATCATAATGCAAATACATACAATCTAACTTCAAAAATGTCTATAGCCAAATATATGAGCCTATGGGAGTATTCTCATGCATGCCACCACAATTATATACATTTAAGGGCCATTTTCTATACAAATATACACATATATATTTCATGAAAGATTACATAGATGTTGTGTTATGATGAAAATTTTGCTTTTTACTGTAAGTCATATTTCAGAAAGTCTGAAGGTCGCTGTCTTAAAGGAAAATTTGATATCCTGTAAGTAGCTATGTCCTTCAGGCACTGAGTTCCCTACTAGAACCTGCCCCTTAGAAGATGCTGAAGTTGAAGCTGCCCTGACACTCCAGCAGAGTGTCTGAAGCAAATTGAGGGCCCACCATGAGATCCTTAGAAAGGAGCCCAAGAAACCAGAGAAGATCAGAATGTCCAAAGCAGAGCATATAAGGTGCTGAGAGGTGATCCCAGTCAACTTTAGAAGGAAAGATACAATTTATCACTTGTGCCAATATCAAAGAGGACATCCCGTTTCCAAACAATTTTGTTTATTTGTTTGTTTGTTTGTTTTCTTAGAAGCCCTTTCCATTCAAAATAGATACTGAAATTATGTTTGCCACATCACCTTATTCCAATAATGTTTATTTTATTTTAAGCCCTGGGACATAATTTTAAAAAGTATATCTATTAATCTATCTATCTATCTATCTATCTACCTACCTATCTACCTACCTATCTATCTACCTACCTATCTATCTACCTACCTATCTATCAACCATCACTGAAAATATCATAGGAAAAGGACTAGCAAGAACCCTTGTGAATCATAAAAAAGTATTTTTGGATTATGCTATTTCATATTGACAAAACAAACTTAAAGTGATAGGAAATTATGAATCAAATTTGTAAACTATCTTCAAAACACATTTAAAAGCATTTCCCAAGTTTTAAATCTAAAGATACCTAATGTTTAGATCTAGTAGCACTGAGAATAAAAATTAACCTCCTTGTTAAATGAAATCACATTCTCTCTTCTTTTCTGACCATGTGGCATGCCATCAAACTGGGTTCTCCACATCAATCGTCAACCAAGGTAAATCCTTAATAAACATCACATAGTTTTAAAAGATTTAACCAGTACAAAGCTCTGGGTTAGTCTATAGCAATGAAACAAAACAAAACAAAACAAAACAAAACAAAACAACAACCACAACCACAAAATACTTTAAACAGGACTGGAGTTCATATATGATATGCTCTTAGCTATACGTGTTGGTTTTATGTATTCTCCTCTCTCTCTTTCTCTGGATTTTTTCTTGTATATTCACAGCTGGGGAATCGTGAATGTTCTAACATATGCTCACCACAATACTCCAAGCTCAAATCTCTGCCTACAGCTCATCAAGAATCTATCTGACAGGTTTCCCTGATTCCATGCTTCCTGTAGGTGGAGATGGCATGATGTCTTCTTTTCCTTCAGCTACAGAAAAGGATCTGAGGGTGCCCATGTGGCTTCACTGCCTGACCTTTCTTCTCATTCTTCCAGCTGTGACTTACTACAGAACCACCCTAATTAAATCTGACCTTTGAACTTTCCTTCTAAACATGTTTTCATCATCTACGGAAATCATGCATATTGCATTTAAAGGTATATTTCCTCATTTCATAATTTCTTCTGGTGAGAACTATATGTATGTATGTATGTATGTATGTATGCAGGAACATCCCCCCAACACACACAAGTAATTGGAATCTACACATTAGCAAATATGAAGTAGTGAAAGCAAAGCCTGAGAGCTGTGACTGGGGCGATGTCTCTAGGGTGTGCAGGCACATTAAAGCTCACCATATTCAACAGCGTTAAGTATTGTAAGCTCAGTGGTGTGGTCTATCCTAACTCCAGGCCCAGATACAGCTGTCAATTCTCAGTTGAAATGATCATCTCTTTCCTACAACAGGCTCTAAGCTGGATGAAGGCCTCATCCTGGCTTGCTTTCTGTCAACTGCTCCTAGAAATGAGCAGAGACCCTAACACACAAATTGCTACATGAGAAAACACTAGCTATTTTTGTTTCAGAATGCAAGATAGCCCATACATCTGTGAGCTCAGAACTGAATCAACGAAGCTGCAGCACCTAGTGGAGGTACTCACTGGACCTCCATGGGTTTATAACCAGCAACATTTAGATTGTGAGAAGATATGCAGGACAGTCCAAGTTCTTCCACAAAGTGGAAAGAAAAGAAAGGGGCACAGAACAAACTGCAGGGGGAGACTTAGTTTAAAATGAGCAAAGATTGGGTGAGTGTAGGTCAGGGGTAGAAGGCTTCTCTGCAAAACCTAAGGTTATATATGTCTCCAGCGTGTACCCTCAACACATACACCTCAGAGAAGGAGCAGACTAAAGTCGGATATGGTGGCACACACCTACAATGCTGGTACATAGTGGCTAAGGCAGAAGAATCACTTCAGAAGTTCAAGATGTAACCAGAAAACAGTGAGACATCTCATGCCCCCAAACAAAGCCAAAGACTCTGTATAATGTCTAGACTCTTGTTGAATTGGGTGGAAGCATGGTAAGATATGACTGCCCCCCACCCCCTGTGTGTGTGTGTGAGTGTGTCTGTCTGTCTGTCTGTCTCTGATAGACGAGTTGTGATTGGGATTCCCAGTTCTTGACTTATATTATAGCCACCATATACATTGTTAACTTGATGATCTTTTACTTTACAGTGAAAAGGTCACATGCACACATATCAGACCATATTGCTGTTCCGTTAAACCCTTCATTGGCCTCAAAGAGCTCTTGAGAAAAAAGTCTAAGCTGCCTTGGACTCAAAAACCTCACAGCTAGCCTCTCCTTTCTATAGTACATTTTCAGTTCCTTAAAGGCACTCTGCTTTCTTGCACTGTCAGCCAGCTGTGCGTCAGCTAATTTTGCCTGGGACAGTCCAACATGGCTCTCCTTCCACCTCTTGGATGAGTCACGATTTTGTTCTTGTTCCAGCTAGAAAGTCTTCCCCCATGCTTCAGGCCCCAGCCAAACACCTCTTGGGTCTTCCCATTGTGCTTTAAGTTGGCTGATGATATTGTCATCTCTATTAATATTGTTCATTAGTTTTTAATCTTCTATAAAAACCAAACCACCCTAGGCATAACAGATGGATAACTCGTGCTTACATTTCTTGATGTCTGATACTTAGCAAACTGCTTTAAACTGAGTATATTGATGATTAACTTACATGACATAATTAAATGTACTTACTAAAAATGAAATTGTAAAAACAAATGAAATTGTCTGTGTTGAAAACATAAAAGGAAACATAAAAGGAAACCCACAGTCTCTGGGGCCCTCCACACACACCCATAGTGCCTGGGCCTTCCACATTGATCCACATTCCTTAGGGCTCTCCACATAGACCCAGGGGCTTTCCACACAGACCTATAGTCTTTATGTAATTCCAGCATGAACATCTTCCACTGGCTGGTCAGCCTTCACCCACAGCAACTCTTTACTCTCCTTCAGACTGCTGGATAGAGGTCCCAACTCTTCCAAGTTTTTATTCTCTGGTACATGTCACCTTTTTTTTTTAATACCCCCTGCATGAATATTTCAACTTGGTTGTTGACAGCAATTGGGAAGAACAAACTTATAACAACAATGTCTCACTAACTCAACAAATCCTTTGAAGTACAACATGAGACAAACATATTTACCTCCAACTTATGACTAGGAACTGATCTAAAGGAGCCAAATAATATGTTTAGAGTCCCAATTTGGACTCAATATTAGATAACAGGCAATGTGGCTCTGGAGTCGTAGTCATTTCCTGCAATGGTGTACAACTGCCCACTATCTAACACCACTAAGCACTCTCTGCATAGATGGGAGGAAGTGGTTTTAAAGTGAACACACCAGAGCTTTTCAGTGGGAACACAGTATAAGGTGATAAGACTCTAAGGTTCTGGAGAGAGAGAGAATACGGGCTGGGAAAAGAGCACTACAAAGAAAAGAAACCTGAGACCCTGGGAAGAAACAGAGATCCACAAATCCTGACCATCTTACTGTCCCTGCGCAGTACGGTATCACTGTTATTACAGGGTAACAGATTAGGCCAAAGGCTGGTGACATGCGGATCTTCAAAGTGAAAGTGACACCAAATGGGTATGAGCAGCTATGGTGTACAAGGCACCAAATTACATTCACAGCTGGAGGAAGACTCAGGATTTCTGCTCCTGGCAAACCAATTCATTCACAGTAAAATCCTTTCTGCTTTCAGGGTTACTTAGTGGTGTCTGTAGCAGGTATACTCTATTAGGTTCTCAGGGCCCTCAGTAAGTGTATAGGCCAATGATGGAGAACGACACACAAACCAAAAATTACACTTCAGGTGAGACATCCTATGGAGCGTCTGAAAGGCACTGTCAGGGTAGAGGTTTCTGGACTGGACATACACTCATGGTCAAATAACCAAGTGTGTACTCTAGTTCCTTGCACACCCCAACATGCTAAATTAAAAAGAACCAGCCATGATAACTGCAGTAGACTAGATACAGGGCTGGAGCCATACCATGGAGGAAGCAGTTAATTCCAGTCATGGAATCTGGTAGACTTGGAAGGAAAGCTGTTGGGAGTCTGGTTGCTGGGACCAGACAATGTATTATTGCTAAGTCCAGGGCAGACTTGAAGATGCCAGCTCAAGCAGTGCCAGGGGAGATAACAATGTCAAACAATTCAAGTCACAAAATGCTTAAAAGACAAAAGATGACAGAAAAGCTGCTCATTCTGGATGGGCATGTTTTTGTGGTGAATGTGACAACAGGATCTTTTTTTGTTTGTTTTTTTTTTAACCTTTCTAAAAAGACTTCCTAAAGTGTTTGCCTTCATTCAATTACCACAAAACCAGCCTCAACAAGCTACACTCAGGTGAGTCAAGAAAGAAGTAGGGGAAGAAACAAGTGTGCGCCAAATGGTGACGTGCGGAGTGGGAGAGCGTAAATTTGTGAGCAGAGGGTAGTGAGGAGCCCCTAAAAACAATAAACACCAAGACATTCACCAACGATTAAACTGTCTGTCAGCCTTCCATAGTATCCTAAAATACCTGACAAAATCACCTGAAGGAAAAAGTTAGCTTATAGTTTTAGTTTAAAGCTGGTCACTGGTCCCATGGTTTTGACCTGTGGTGAGGGAGAACACTGTGTTAGAAACTATATGGTAGAGTATAACTTTCATGCCATGTCATCTGAAAGCAGTGAGGAAGGAGCTGGGGTTCCAGGATAGTCTTTCGTGGCCTGTCCTATAAGATTTCCTCCAACTCTAGTTAGGCCCTACCTCCTAATGTTCCCACCACTCCTAGTAGTGCTACGAGTTGAGTGCCTCCACCATGTAAACCTTAGTGGTTAGTTCAGATCTAAAATACCCATGAGCCCTTGGAATATCTGGGGAAGGGGTTTTGGTAGCCATCTACCTATGTGGTGATACACGCAAGTGATACAGATCAAAAGAACAGAAGCAACAGAAAATGTTGTAAGAAAGAGACATGTGAGACAGTGAAGTATCCTCTTTCTCCCAGCAGCCAGCTCTCCCTCCTATATTCCCTGTTTCAACCAAGTACAGTGTGTAACCAGCTACCCAGGCCCATTCTTCACAAGCCCTCTCATCCATCTACCTGTAAACTGCAGTGGGCCTCAGAATCACTTGTCAGATGTCTTGGGCCTATTACACAAGTCGGGAGTCAGCAATAGGGAGGAATGATGGTCCAAATGCTGAAAGAATCATACTTAGTTACATCCTTTCCCCACCCTTGGAATCGTAACTGTGATATCCATTTCCCTCCTTAACTGAAAGTATAGCCACGAACAAGTGTCCCTTTCCTGATTCACTCATGCCAGGCCATAATTACACAAAAAAGTTTTCTAAATCACAGGCTTATATAAGAGACTGCATGTCTTTCTGTGTGTTCAAAGTCAGCATATTGGAAGGACAAGGAAAAATGGGGGAGACAGCCTGTTAAGTATAATTAATATATATTTCTTTAGTTGATGAAGCCTTACAACTTGAAAAGTTTGAGGCCATTTTGAAGCTACCTATTTGGCTTGCCAAGAGATCCATTACCAAAATAACCAATGAACACACCTATACCCTTATCAACAGATTCAATAAACACATCTGAACCATTAGCAAGAGAACCCATAAGTACACGTGTACCATTGTCAACACAGCCAATGAGCACATTTGCATCCCTCAGAGACAATAAGCACATCTATATCATCATCAGTAGAGTCTATACGCACATCTGTATCATTATCAAGTGATCTGATAAGCACACTTGTATCAGCAGCAGCCTCAGTAGCTATTACAAATATTCATTTTGCATTACTAAGAATGCACAGAGAGGAAGGCCAAAACTCAAGTGATGTTAGAACAGGGTTCTTATTTCATCCAATACACAAACCTAGTGTTTAAAAACTGATTATAAAATACCACAGAAAAGTAAAGATCTTTGTGAAGTATCATTATAGACAGACTCAGTACCTGCCAATTAACATCTTCCCTTGAGATGGAAAATACGGAATGCATAAAATCCAAACATGCTTGCCAAGTTTTTGTTAGAAAACATTTAAATATACACTTTTAATGTTTACATGCAAAGAGTAGGCAAAACTTTATATACAGGTTGCCTATGCTGTAAACACAAAGTAAGAGACTCTACTACAAAAAGGAGGCTTCTTCTGGCCTGAAGCAATTCAGAAAGCCCACATTGCATTTAAACAGGGAACAAAGGGCACTGAAGTATACAAGTACAAACATATCCTACAAAGAAAATTCACTTCGCATTTCTTTCCAAGTGAGTATGATTATAGCAATCCTCAAATATCTCTTTTTCATCAAATATCCTAAACATATGTAGAAAGCAGCATTATTGAAACATCTGTATCTCCCCTCCTATCGACCCCCCACCCCCAGCATTTGAAAAAGATGGAAGACAGTTTAGAGTTTAAGGTAGCTTCGTAGCAGCTTATGAGTGCCTTGCTCACAGATCCATGTGTGATGATGCTGGGTGGCAGCAACCTGCTCATTAAGTGGCAGTCAAGAAGGAACTTTCCAATCAATGGTCAGGGTCCTACTGCTTGAGATTCTGTTCATATTAAAGAGATTGTCCAGAGTTAAGGCTCAGAGCATCTATTTTCAAGGATCTAAATCTACACAAAATGAGGAACCTGTCACAGAATGTAAGGGACAGGAAAGAAAGAGTGCCTGAAAGGAGGAGGGTACAAGAGAAGGAACCACGAATGAGAAAGAGCCAGAGCTGGAGGCTGGGTTTCTGACAGCCCAGCGTTTGTTTCCGGGACCAGCACACTTTCTTTAATTGATTCCAGGTGTCTGCTGAACAGACCCCTCTGCCTTTCTCACTGGAAGGTCACCAGAGGAAAACCTCATCTTTTCACTCACAGTGCCGTGTGGCTCCGTGTGTTGGGGCCCAGCAACTTACTCCTGCTTTTGATTCTCAACGTTAGCTTACAGTTTAGAAAAGCAAAAGGCTGGAAAAGCAGCTACAAGAAACAGCCTTTGGAGACCGGAAGGCAAGGCTGAGAAAGGCCTCGCAGTTCATAGAGCAACAAAACCACCGCATAGTCCATTT
Source organism: Mus caroli (assembly GCF_978045245.1). Classification (NCBI taxonomy): domain Eukaryota; kingdom Metazoa; phylum Chordata; class Mammalia; order Rodentia; family Muridae; genus Mus; species Mus caroli. The sequence goes on from NW_028227264.1 coordinate 32,429,665, forward strand.
CAGTGTGATGGCGACTTTTCTTTTTTTAAACCCCTTTCTCTTGCTGTTTTATATTATTTTACAAACACACCCTAGGATTTCAGAAGCTTGCAATCCATATGTAAGGATTTAATAATCTGTTGCAGAGATAAAAAAAAAAGAGACAATTTAGATCTCTGTCCAAAAGTTCAACTTATATTTTTCCCTCACTAGTTCTCTGGATTCCCTGTAGTCAACTGGCTCCGACACAAGAGGGAAGTCATTTCTTTCCTCTGTGACTTATTTTCTGTCTCATGATAAAGCAGAAACATACTATAGGGAAAGGGAGAAGGAGTGACTCACTACAAATACTTCTCAGAAACACAACTCCAGAGCAGCAGAGTAGCCAAACGCAATACTCTGCACCCAAGACTTGACAATCTTGTTTTCTTTCCCTCTTTCTGTATAACAAAAAGAATGAAGTTTTAGTAAAACTATGTGCCAACTCTATAATCTTGAGAGCCGTCTGAGCATCACCTTATTCCATCCTTGGAACCTCACGTAGGAAAGATTCGTCTACATTTTACAGATATAAAAAAACCATGTTTATAGCAGCTATGAAATCTGCCAGAGGACACAGGGCTAAATTACAACAGAATCAGGACACAAGGACACAAACAAGACACTCATCCTCCCCAAAGACCCCTTTGTTGGGTATGTTTCCGATAGGTTCACAAATTAAGAGGAAAGCCCCCCAAATCCACTACTGGGCCATTTACACTTGATACTTCTCAGCTATCAACTCCAGCTTGAGCAAATCCCTTCCATCACCATCTTAAATCTCTTCACAATGTTTTCATCTCCATGTCTGATTAAATGAGGCATGGTAAGCTTACACTTTTCTGCCGTGTAAGCAGTGGTCTCCAATAACTGAGTGAGCCTTTTGTTTTATTTGCATTAAGTTCTAGATCATCAAATAAATACATACATTGAGTAGATCAAGCTTACAGCAATCCATCTAATATGACAGACAAGCATGCTGCCATTTCATCATTTTCCTAACATAAGATAAAGTCTACTGAAGAATTCAACCCACCTAGGGGAAAACATGGCTGGCCAAATCATGCATCTATCTCCTCCACCCTTATTCCTTCATCTCTGCAGGTTTAGTGAAATTTGCTTAAGAAAAGGCTCCGTTAAGGGAATCTGAGAGACTTCATCACCCACACTGAAGGATGTTTATGAGAGTACTGAGTCTCTGTGAAAATCTAGCAGGTTCTTTTTGATCTTTGGGCCAAGAATAATTGTTTTTTTATAGAGTAACTGACCTATTTTTTTTTTATTCTCATGGACACTGTAAACTTCAAAACTGAGGAAGCCTATCATTTTGTTGCTAAATAAATAAAACAAATCAATCTCAGGGTCCACATGTGATCCACTTGTGGTCATGTTGTGTGATGCATTTTAGTGACTCTCACTATTCTTCTCCCAAGCCATTTCCCAACTCTTTCTCAGTTACTTTCTTTTCTTTTTCTTTCTTTCTTTCTTTTTTTAAGATAGATTTATTTGTTTGTTTATTTATTTATTTAATGTATGTGAGTACATTGTTGCTGTCTTCAGACACACCAGAAGAGGGCAACAGATCCCATTACAGATGGTTGGGAGCCACCATGTGGTTGCTGGGAATTGAACTCAGGAACTTTAGAAGAGCAGTCAGTGCTCTTAACCACTGCACTATCTCTCCAGCCCTCTCAGCAACTTTCTATTTAAATTTTGTAATATGTGTCTTAAAATTTGATGATGGTTTGTAGAGGTAAAGGCACAGTACAGGTAAGCACAAGTAAGAAAATAAAAAGGTGTGCACATTATTAAATTTTTAAGAAAAAAAAAACAGAATAATATGTGCTGACTCCAAAATATCATTGAACTGACCTTTATGGGATTCTGTTTAAAATCTCTATGAAACACTTTTTTTAGACATACTTTCCTGGCTTGAATTTTAAACTCTTGCTGAAAAAAATATTATTCTGTTTATATACAGTAACTGCTATGACTTTTTAAAAAGGATTTTGTTTATTTGTGTGTATGCATGTATGTATTCATGCCACAGCACACATGTGGAAGTCAAAGGATAACTTGTGAAAATCTGTTCTCTCCTTTAGCCATGTGGGTCTCAGAGACTGAACTCAGGCCATCAGGCTTGGTGGAAGTACACTGACATTTGAGCCATTTTAAAAGTGGGGGTCGAGGGGAGCAACACATTTTTAATTGAGTTTACAAAGCAAGCAATGCACAACCTTAGCATTAACAAAAACAAGACAGGAGAGACTGTGGAAAGGATGTGGATGCCTCCCCAGATGGAGATGGAGTATACAAAGAAGCCTCATCTTTCTGTGGTGTTTAGAGACCTATACAATTATAACTATACATATTTCTCAGCCACCCTACTGTTGACAATCTTTCTGATTTCCATTCTACTCCATAGTGTATTTGGTATAAACAGTAGAGTTAAATAACATTTTCAACCAATTAAGGCCAATGTCTGAGGCAAAAATAGCAGAGGCAATAAATAATTATCGCCACTTTATTTGAGGTCTTAGTTTATGAGAAGAACTTTCAGAGTAGAGTACTATGCACTCGTTAGCTCGCTGCTGAGTGACTCTGTGATGGAGACACACTACTGCTGTACACCAGGGATGCTAAAGCTCAAACTGAGAAATTCATCTGAAGTGATATAGTCAACATAGAGGGCTGGATTCAGGGCACAGGCAGAATAACTCCCAAGTTGGTTCCTTTCCACTGCTGTTCAAGTAAGTCATAAATAAAAATTCTCAACTGCGTGCTCCTCATGTTCAGCTCTGAACAGGAGTACCCACTATAGGAAGATTCTTCAGCCCAAGTATAGGGCTTTCCTAAATCTTGACTCCACATCACAAGCACAGTATACCACATACATTAAATGCTCAAAATGTTAGTCATTTTCAAAAAAGAGTAGAAATGTTTGAGAAATGGCAAATATATTTCACAAATGAAGCCATTGTAGGGAGATTTAACTCTATAATATTGATTATTAATTATGAATACCACCAGTTCTTTTTGTTTTTTTTTCTAAAATGGATATGGGCATACTATATCCGAAGACAATGACACTCCTCACAGTATACTTTTGTATATAATTAAGAACTGGATTAAACTGAGCAATTTAAGCAAAGGTACCTGAAATATAAAAACATTTAGCAATATTTTAAGTTCTATAAAATGATTATGTTCAATCTGAGGCCTAGATGAATGTTTGAGAATCTAGGTTGGAATGTGGCTGTTTATAAGTAGTTAGTATATCTATAACAGCATTCAAAAGCACGACAGAAAAGATTCAACTATCTAAAACAAAAACATGGCTATCAAGACCCACTCTCAATTTCTAACCCCAGTATAGACTGATCATGAGAAAGCACTCCTACTAAGTTTAGTTGAGTCTACTAAGTGACAGGTTGGCTTTTGGCCATTGGCTAACAGTACAGTTAGTTAGACAATCTCTTCTTACCCCGAGCAATTAGTAAATCCATACTTACAGAGACTATGTGAATGTTAACACTTCTACTTGAAATTATTTATTTTCGTTCTTTTATTAGAGAAGGTATTTAATCCTAGTGACAATGTTCACTCATTAAATACATACGCCCAGATGTGTATATTAAATTACTGGTCTTGTATAATATTCCTAACAGTCTTATATTTGTGGTTTAAAAATTCCATTACAAAGACATTTTTAATCTCTGTCTTTTGTGGGATGAAGCTGGCTTTTTACAGTGACTGTTTCTCTCAGATATTTCATAAGCATCATCCTCTATCAAAATCTACTTAACTATGTAAAACAAAAAAGCTACAAAAGAGTAAGCACAAAGGGCATTTTTTTCCTACCTAGTATACTATTATGCTACAGTAACATTTGGTAATGCCATCTTGCTGCTTAAATATCAGGCATGTTTTCATACATAGTTTATTTTCTTTCTTGGCATCAGAACTACAATGTGATCTTATAAATGTGAGTCCAAGTCAGAAAATATGACACACATGGCCAAGTGTGTCATGTTTGCGACAAGCCACATGAAAGGCTCTTTTCAGAATAATTATTATTATTTAACAACCATTTTACAAATTAATCTCTGATAATGCTTGAATGTCAGTTCTTCCATAATCTTGTCCATTAAGAGATGCCAGACAGTTATCATAGGGTTGCAAATTGCTACTCTTTGCCTTCGTAACACTAAGATGCATTTCCTGTAAATATGCTCACCACAGATTCACTACAGATATCCCTAAGCATTTAAAACCAGTCCTCTCCAGACCTATGACAAGTGGCAACTTGCACAGTTTTAAGACTATGTTTCACACACTTTGTAAGCTTTTTAAGCAACCAACCTGTCAATGTGCATTAAGCTGGAATTTAGGAACAAAAAAATACGTATAGAAGTCTATATTTAGTCCATTCAACCTTATCTTTTTAAAAGCAGTTCGAAACTTGAATAATAAATAAGTTCAAGCTAAACCAAAGGAAACAGGAAGTATGTTCTTGAATTACTTACTCCTGAAAGTAAACTATGACATAATCAGAATTCTTCACAAAATTTCACTGTAGCACTAGCTTTCCCACAGGGTTGAGCACTCTGCTGCTTAGAATCTTCTTTGTAAATTGCCAGTGAATCCAATCATAATGACTTTCATCATCTTATTATCACAAAATGCACATAAAACGTTAACTGGCTGAAATACCTTCTAGGCTAAAACATTTTAGTCAATTTGGCAGAAGGCTGTCAATCAAAACCTCAGACCAAAAAATAAGAACCAGTCATGTATCAGGTAATGGTCTTCTGCTCCAAGGAAGAACCCAGCAGGATCACAACCAAGTTGAAAAGTCTTACTTACTAATGATGCTGTAACTACTCTAATATCAGTACAATGTTCTCTCTCTCTGCTCACATGTTCATTGATGTGTTGTTGGAAAGAAGCTTACTGTACTGCCAATTATATAAAAGTTAGCATATAGAACTGTCTATAGGGCATAACGTATGATAAGCACTGATATAGATTTATGTGTTTATGCAACACACTTCATTTTAGAGTGTATTCCTTCCACTTAAAATGAACTATGGACATGCATACTGTGTTATGCAGGCAGCAGTCTCCTTCATGCACTGTTTAACACATCTCCTGCTTGATTTCATCTCACATTGTTTGTTTATCCTGTTCCTAAGAGCAATAGGCTATGCTCTGTATAAACGACAGCTAGTTTTGTGTACATATAGTCCACCACAGTCATACAAGGACAAACATCACTTACTGATGCATTCATCAGAGTGTGCCTCCATCATCATGTGATCCACAACTGTAAATGTACGTTAAACAAGGAAGAAACTCTCACCTAATAACATGATACTGGTTGCTCAATTCTTCAGTGCTCCCCCACCCCACCTTTGGTGAAGCTGTCTCTCAACATGATCCTTCTAAGCTCAACTTATTACTTTTTAAAAACTGTTAGGCATTCATGTTTGTTTGTTTTCTTTCTTCCTTTCTCTTTTTCTTTCTTTTTTTCCTTTTCCTTTTCTTTTTCTTCTTTTTTTTTTTTTTTTTTTTTGAGACAGGAGCTCATGTATCAAAAGCCTAGCTTCACATATATTATGCAACTAAAGATGACCTTGAATTTGCCACTCTCCTATCTCTATCTCTTGCGCTGGATTAAGAGCAGGTACTAGTGCACCTGGTTTATCTGGTGGTGGGAACCAGGTTTCCTGATTCTTGAGCAATCATTCTATCAACTGAGCCAGATCTCCAGCCCTTGAATCATTTCTTGAAGTGGCAAGATTAATACAGGAAGAAGGAAAGACAAAAATCTACCAACTAGGCTGCGCTGCCATCCTCTCCATGTAGTCTTTGGCCATGTCTCGAGCTTCAATATTCTCAGGATACAGCACACAGAACATTGCCAAGGCACCCAGGTTGTTTCCATAGATCTCATTCCAGCGGGCACTGTACTCCTTGGGATCCCAAGGAGGGAGGTACTCCAAGGGGTTAGTCAACATGGTATGTACAGCCTCCGTAAGCCGAGCTGCAATGTGCTCATGGGAGCTGGCAGCCCTCAGCTGGAGCTCTGCCACATCTTTCCTGGAGAAGTACAACATTGGGTGGCTGTCATAGTTGGCATTAGTGAAGGGAATCATGACTTCTGGGTTCTCGTCAGTGATGAAGGCTGACACACAGCAGAGCAAACATATGAAAAACACACTGGGTGCCCCCCGTGTATGAGTCCTCATCGTGGCACCGGATCTCCAAGTCTCCAGGGCAGCCAAATCATCTTCGAATGATCCTGCGAGAAAGAAAGAGTCAGTCATGCCTGGTAGAAGCACACAGTAGACAGGTATCTCACTTCCTATAAAGACTAAACATTTAAGCATGTGAATCTCTTAATATGTAACTAAAAGTTGAAGTAGGGAGGAACTTACTAGAACCCATAAGGACTGATTTTATAGACCTAAATATGCGTTCTACCACATAGGATTCATCATGAAAACACAACTTTGGACTTAAGGAGAAGTGAAAAAATATCTTTCTCATAAATTATCGTGCAGAAAATTTGAGATTTTTATAGTATCTTAGACATGAATACATAAACCACAATCACGAAAAGCTGATGATAAACTCTCCTGGAAACCTGAGACCTGGGAACCACTGTGAAAAATGAAGAAAATTCTATTTCTTAATCCAGCCTATTTCGCCACAATGACATCTTTCTTCCTTACATTTTACACTAGGACCCAGGCACTGGGATCAGCACATCTGTGGGGATCTATGCTCCTACAACAATGTGAGTAAGGTTAACTGTCCTCCTTTGTGGGAGCAGAAGGTAGACCAGAGAAGACAGATGAATCTGCCAAAGGCGTCCTGGGCTGACGTCAGCTCTCCATAAAGGCCAAACTCAGGGATCTGCAACTAGGAAACTGTCGTGCCTTCATCCAGAAAAGAAAATCCCAGTACTGAAAGACTGGATGACTAGTGAATATGTTTTCCCCTCACTTCTGGAAACCACTGTATGCCTTTTCATTTTGTATATAGGGCTTTAGTATCAATCGGTAAATTAGAAATATAAAGCAGGCTTAAATATTATCTTATCTAGTTATTTTTCTTTATAGTTCTTTTCCCCCCCCCATGACATATTTGTTCACTAGTTAAAAGAACTACCTTCAAATGGTAGCAAACATACACACTCACACACACAAGCCCTCAGCAGTGTCTATGTTATGTCCCACATCTGGGATAAAGCAGGCATAATTCCCCCCAGAGAAAAGTCAGGGAATTCCTAAAATTCTTATGAGGGGAAAGGTTATAGAAAGCAGACCAGGAAAAAAAAAGTTTTATGTAAATAACGAAGAGTGGTTTTCAGTTCTTAAAGGGAAAGGTCAATGGTGAACCCCAGCAGCTTTTCCAAGGAAAAATGGCTTCCTCCTAGACAGATGAGAGAAAAATCAAAATTCAACACCAAATTCAATCAATATTCTCAAGTTGCTCCATCTCCCAAGGAGCAGAGTGTGGAATCACTTGTGGCTATTATTTCTTTATTTTTTTTTCCTTAGATGGACTTAGACTGTAAACATACATGAGAAAACGTAATGGCAATGGTTTGTTGGCACATTTTACGTTCAAGAACAGAATTTCTGATGAATAAAAAAATGTTTAACACAATCATGTTAAATCAAATAAATAAAAGAGAAATAACTCTTGGACTCTGCCAGTACTGTGTCTAGCACCCAGAGCTTCAAGGCTAGATACTTCAAGGTCAGAGGCCCAGCCAAAAGAAATAGTCCTCTGTGGTTACACAGAAGAGGGTGTGTTCTCTGGCAACGCAGAAGCAGCAAGTGTGAAAGAACGCTCAGTTCCCCCCAGAGGATTCTATTTACTTGTCCCAAGAGAATGATACTGCTAGGATTTCTTTTAAAAGCCTGTATGTGTAGGAACCTTCAAAAGTCTAGGAGAGGATGCTGTCATGGTGAAATTAGCACAGTGGGGAATTCAGGCTCCTTGGGTGAGGAAAGGTTGTAAGTTCTTTGTTAATTGGTTCTACGTGCACACAACTTCGGGTCTCTCAAAGGCTTGGTCTTTAAAGTTGTGGTAAAGCAGCCATGGGTGACACAGGCTACTGGGTAGAGGTTAGAAGATTATGCAGAGATCAGGAGTTTTTCTAGACTACTGTACAAGTATTCTCTAAAATGACAAAGCCCAGTGTGTTTTATTTGCTGTTCCTTTTCCTCTACATACCGTACCCTCCTACCCAGTCAGTCACTGAGACTCTAGACGCTGAGTCCTGAGAGTCTGTGCGGTGGGTCAGACCCTACTTGCACCCTGTGATCCCAGTCTCTTCTGCTACCCTGCCTCCAGTTACTCAGGGGTTGTCTGCATACACTTCAACAAAAAAGGAGGTTCCAGAAACAAAACACAATCAACACTATGGATGCCAACTCCTTCTGCCAACTGTTTTGGAAAGTTCCTCGGTTACTGAGGGCACAGAAGAGCAGAAAGATGGACATTTACCAGACTTTCAAACTTGTTGGGAAAAAAAAAAAACACTCAGGCCAGTACAGAACCCACAAACATTCTGCAGACCGCTCATCAGCAGTGATGGCCTAAGGAGCATTTGCCAGCCACAAAATGTTGCCTTCCTAATGTCTCACTCAATGTGCCAGGTTCCCATCACCATCCCAGCTAGCCAGACCTTCCTTTACCTACCCACATTTTCTCCTGGGCCCGGCACAAAGGAACACGAACACGCTAGCTGAGTTCAGCTGCCTATATTTTGTCTCCCTGGAGCCGGGAGAATTTTCTGCACACGTGGAGCTCTGCACTGAATCTGGTGCCGGAATGCTCACAGACACTACTCAGAACTAAATTCCAGCTTGGGAGTTGGTAAAGTCTCACCACTAAAATGAGCAAGAAAAGGATCCTGTTCTTCCTGATTATGAAGCCAACACAAGTTTAAAACTTTCCAGAAAAAGAAAATGCCTCTGCCAGGAAAGTAATAGGAGAAAACACCCAGAAGGTCTAGAAACTTCAGTAACCTAAATGTGATGTTTTAAAATGAAATGAAACTGAAATCTACCTTAAACTTGCTCTAACCTACAGACAGCTGCTTCCCATTTATCAGTTGTAAATGTCTAACAAATTCTACCTAACAGAATCCCATTTCCAGTCTTTAGATTTTTTTCCCATCAGCTGTCCACCCTGTGTACACACTTTAAAACTAAAAAGAAAGGAGCATTTTTCAAAATAATTTAAAGTAGGAATGCTGTAGACCAATTTCATGTACTTATTTCAATGCACATTAGGAAAGGCTGTAACTACTTCAGCCCACCTGGGATATATATTCAAGTCTCAAAGTTAAACACACTTACACACACACACACACACACAATAGGAATAGAAAAGATGTTGATTGTGGTTTCTGATAAATGATCAGTTTAGGCTAGAGACACTGAGAATGCTCAGTAAGACGATGTCTAGGAAAGGCTAAAGGGTTTAGTAACTCCTCTCTCCCTTCCCCTCCCCCTTTCTCTCTCTCCTGCTTCCTCCTTCTCTACCCCACCCATTTTCCAAAGCACCAAGCCTTGGAGAAACAAGTCTGAACTTTGAGACATCCTCAGATGATCTTGCAAGTTCACTGTTGGAGAAAAGAGCAGAGCTCTGCCGTTCACCGGAATCTCTGGTCTAGTTCCAAGAACACGGTATTTTAATTTGGCAAAATGACTAGACTCAATTAGCAGCTCACTTTTCTTTTTTTCGGTGTTTGTTTGTTTGTTTGTTTGTTTTGAGACAGGGTTTCTCTGTATAGCCCTAGCTGTCCTGGAACTCACTCTGTAGACCAGGCTGGCCTCGAACTCAGAAATCCACCTGCCTGTGCCTCCCAAGTGCTGGAATTAAAGGCGTGCGCCACCACCGCCTGACTAGCAACTCACTCTTTTAGTACACAGCTTACCAAGAATTCAATGGCCAGGGTGTTTCTGAAGAACCCTATGAGCCTTGTTTTTGCTGATTTTTGTTCCTCTTCTCCGTGAAGCATACTAACTTGCTGGATTTAGCTTTCTTTTGCATTCCTTTATTATCACACCACATAGCCCTAAAACATTTCCACCATTTTACTTCATTGGCAGATACAGTGCAGTAACTTAATCACTGTTGCTGCAAGATAGTTCAGATAGCGCTGTGAGGCCAGCCACCAGCTGCAACCCAAGTTCAGCTTTAGTCTCCAGCCAAGCCAGTTATAATTATCTTAAGTAGATCTTCACAATGCCACACAGCCCAAAATCATTCTGCTTAATTCTGGTTCCAATAATTCACTACAGCTGTTAGGACCGCTAATACAGAAACTGTGGCTCTGGGGTCTAAGTGCTTTTCACATATCTAGTCTTTAACATTAAAATAACAATGTGGCAAAGAAGTATTGTTTACATGGAAACTGAATACATTTCAGAAACAGAACTAGAACTCAAATCCTAAACGAAGGTTTGTGTTTTATTTCTTTAACCAAACAGATTTTTCAAAAGCATTCAAAATTGGAAGTTTCACTTTTGCTAGCTTTACATAAAGCACAGAAAAGTCTTGAAGAGGAGCACTAAGCCAGTGCACAACCTGGGTCTATGTATAGAATGAAGCACACGAAACCACAAAAGCCTTTTAACTCCTCATGCTTTCGGGAATGCACAGCATAGCAGACAGATCGGAAACAATGGCTCCAAAGAAAGTAAAACGTGTCCCAAATGAAGATGGATTAGAAACACTCCTAAGTGCCAAACCTTAGGAACACAACGTGATGATTAACTGTGTGGAGCATGGACTCATGTAGACACGGGTGCAAACGCCAGCTGTGCTCTCTGCTGCTTTCAAGACTCTCACTCTCAAACCCTCCATTTTCTTCTTTGCAAGATGGTCCCCATTTCATGGGGTGATTAAGTGCAAGAGATATACTTAGCCTAGATACCTTGCCTGGGACAGCTCAGTAAGTATTTATTTTTACTAAGAGAAAAGTTTCACTCACTTAAGACTATATTAATATCTCATCAGAGAACAGAGAAACTGCATCTCCATAATTCACTGGCAAAAACTGAGAATCATAGTTGTTAACTGGCATGGGCAAAGTCATCAGGCTTGCTCGACACTTACCTAAAATGGTGCCCAATGTTCCAGAGTTCAACAGGAATCATTTATGGTTGGCACAGGTCTCATGGGGAAGAAAAGCATTTGACTCTTGAAATGTTTCAAACACTTTTGCCTCCCAGAAAAGAATAACATAATGTAATAATATAATAACATAATATAACCAGGGTTAGCTTACTTCCCAAGACAAGTAAATCTTGGTGTATATGAGGTAAATGTTTTTTTAATTCTTTCAAAAGACAGATTCAGTAATAGAACAGTAGCTGGGAAATACAGTATGACTGGCAATTATTTTCTAGTAATACAGTTTTATTATGGAAGGAGTATATGAATACTGTGGTGACATTTGCTCTCACCGACAACAGCCAATGACAACACTCGGTGAAGGATGGAATCCTAAGTCACAGTTTTGGGAAATGAGATATTACCTAATGTCTTATTAAGCCCCACATATGTATTTAAGTAAATGAATATACTGACTTTCAAGACTCTATATGGCAGATTGGGAAATGTTTCTTGCGTCAAAGAAAATGGACTGGACATGAAATGACAAGATAACCCTCCAGGCAATTAAAGAACTAAACAGAACAAAAACAGCAAGAAGGCCTGGGATTTGGGCTACCTTGAGCAGTCAAGATCTCTGTCTTTAATGTACCTGGAAGGAGGCTACACCCCTAGCATCTCTCACAGACACTTTCCTGATCGTTGTGGATAGTTTTTAAAATTGAAATGAGTAATGTACACTCCCTCACAGCACGCTCTGTCCAAGGCAGCTGCTCTGCTCTGGTTTGCCCAAACAAATGGGTGGGCCGAGGAACTAGTTCATGACTGGAACAGTTCACAGCATCCCACCCTGGTCTGTCCATTTCTACAGGAGGCAGAAGTTGGCCAGACCACTGGCAGAAGGGCTTGTCTGTTACAGCCTCATCCCTAGAAACTATGAACACTGAGGAGTTTAGTGTTCACTCACTTTATATCTATTCCAAGTTCCCTCTCTTGATGCTTCTTGAATAAGAAGCTATGCCAACATTGAGGGGCCCTAACACATGCCAAGCAGGAAGCCCATTCTCCTGCCTTCCATTTTGGTCATGACCCTTGAAGAAACCTCTTTCCACATTCTTGGGGGATATCTTATTGTCATCTCCTGTGTATTCTTGTGTATACCTTTACACTGATTTTAACTAAAGAAATGCACATATGTACTTTTAGAGATCTCTTTCTCTGTCTCTTTTTTTTTAGCTTCAGTTTTAGTAAATGAATGATTCAAATAATTTCTGAAAAAACAAATCCTCAACATCAAATAAAACCTTAAATTTCCAGTAAATTTTTGTAGTGAAATAAATCTACCCTTACTGCTAACTATGTCAAGTCCTAAGAAAACATGGTTTGGATACTATATAATCATCCTGGCAATTATACTCCCCAGTGTGTGAAGTCAGAGAGTACAACTTCAAACCTGCAAGCTCTTGGTCAAACTGAAAGCTCCTTTCACTGAGCACACTATTCCTTATCTACGAGTAAAATAAAATATACCGTCCCCCAAAAGCCATTCTCACACAAAAATCCACAATATGAAATGACAACATGTGGAACCCTCTAGAATTGACACATGTTACTGAAGGAGTAATTACAACCCTGTGCCCACACAGCAAAACCACACAGAAGATAATAATGGTGTGTGACACTGTTTTAAGAGCAGCCTTTTGCAATCAAAATCATTCCTATCCCTGTCTCCTGATTGGTTCTCATGGAGGCACCACACGGTTTCATAATATAACTTGAAGTTCATTTCTATCAACTTAGTTATGTGAGACTAGGAATTCTTCTAAATTATGTTTACAGATTTTTCAAATGTAAATTGGAAAGTTCCTGCACCCATTTGCCCAGAGACCAAATGAATAGGTGATTCTATAGCCACGAATCTGTATATAACATGTAATTGCTGAAGGCAGATTGGTATATATGGCTGTAAAGCTAAGAACCATTAAGATCCAGATGTGGGTGCTGGGAAGATAATTCAGTGAGTAAAAGTGTTTTGTTCTGTTCTGCTCTGCACACATGAAGTAAGTTTGAATCTGCAGTACTCCTGGTGCTGTGTGCTTGCACACGCAGATGAGCACACTCATATTCATGCTCTTTCACACATACATATAAAATTAAAGACTCAGTCTTTGACAGAGTGGTTACCACTTGTAAGGTGGAAAGCAAACAAAATCTGTATCATTTTGTAATGGCAAAGAGATCAAGGCCAAGGAAGGAGAACACAGCCAGTCACGACACTGCTGGGGCAGAATTTTACTTAGAAAAAGGATGAAAGTGAAATTGTAAGGACCATACAATTTTGAGGCAAGTCAAGAAAGTCAAGAGTAGCCCGGCAGTGGTGGTGCACACCTTTTAACCCCAGCACTTGGGAGGCAGAGGCAGGCGGATCTCTGAGTTCGAGGCCAGCCTGCTCTACAGAGTGAGTTCCAGGACAGCCAGGGCTACACAGAGAAACCCTGTCTTAAAGAAAGAAAGAAAGAAAGAAAGAAAGAAAGAAAGAAAGAAAGAAAGAAAGAAAGACCAGAGTAAATTCTAGTTTATTTAGCATCTAACATGATCTTCTGGCTGGTGTATTTTATAATTTTAACTGACTTTCTTAGTGATTTTGCAACAGAGGATCCAAAAGTATTTTTATAATTTTAGTTATATTATTACATACAAAGTTAATTTAAAATGTTATCCTAAAATGTATGCTTATATGCTGAATCTTTAAAAAGTAACAGTTGATGGATATTATATATTTCAACACACTGTTTCCCAGAACTGAAATATCAACTCCCTTTTCATGATGGGAACAGAAATCAGTTCATTCTGCTATATATCAAGCAGCTACTAAATTCAGAACTATATGCTAGACACTGAGCGCACTAGTGAACAAGAAAAGTCTACCTATTTAAGAGTTAATCTTCTCTCTTGCCTAAATTTTGAATAACCATAGAAAAGCACTCCTGGGTGTATTTACAAAGTGTTTCAAAAAGGTTTAAAGATGTCCATAGCATCTTCCATGGGTCCTACACTGAATAAAAGTGGAAAAAGAAGAAAGAGAGTTGAACACCACGATCCATTGCCCTCTGCTCCCCAAAAGTATGCACAGTGTGATGAACTGGCTCACTCCCAGCATGGAACCCAGAGCCGATCTATGGCCACCATGTCTTCCCTCTCAAAATACATTGACTACCTTCAGACCACTAGCACAAATAAACCCTTCTGTCCTTAAAAAGTCTTTGTGGGGCTCTTTGTCACAGCAATTAGGAAACTAATTAATACACCCTTGCCCAAAAGAACTATAGAACAAAAAAGCAAAGAAATCAGCATTTCTAGGGGATTGTTATCTGCAGTACTTTCATTACTGCCCGGCAGACAAGACAAATTAGGCATTCTCCCTTAATCCAAAGCAACTTATTTAATCCATTTTTCCTAGCCAGAGAAGAAAAATTACAATCTAATTTTTCAAAGTGCTGCAAACAGCAACCAAAGATTTTATAGAAGAGTTCAACAGGCCAGCCAGCTCTGGATTTGTAGGCCATAACTTCATCCACGTACACTATGGAACGAAAATAAAGGAAGAAAAGACACTCGTGAAGCCAGGGGTTAAATTTTAATTTTATGGTTTCAAATCCTAGTTTAATTAAGCCTCAGTAAAAACATCCTCCCTCCCACAGGTTGTCGAGGTCAGAAGAGGCTGCGAGAAGCCTCATAAGGCCAACATGGTTTGTTTCAGAAAAACCATCTAGACCTACTCTACTTAATATGCACTAAAAATGCTATCTTGATCCTAAACTGATTGGCAAATTAAATAAATTAATATCTGTAAAACGTCTATTCTATGGTAGTGTTTTAACATAAGCATGTTCTAAGCTATCTCAGAACACGAGAGTGGCTAGGGGCCCAAACTGGCTTCTGGGTTTAAATCCTAACTTCACCACACCCTTTGCTATGCTCCTGTTTAAAATAACAGCTTCTTACTCATGAGATTTCTGCGTAGCTTTAATTGGCTAATATATTTGAAACAGGAAAAGGATACGGAGAAGCTGGCCATGGCAGTGGGACACACCTTTAATCCCAGCACTTGGGCTAGAGAGGGAGGCAGTTCCCAGTTGAGTTAGAGGCCAGCCTGATCTAAAAAGGGAGTTCAAGACAGCCAGGAATATACAGAGAAACATGGTCTGGGAGAAAACAACAACAACAACCAGAAAAGGATGTGCAGGATTCAGAAAGTGCTCAGTGAATCCTGGCAGCCACTATTATCATTCTCCAGGAGAATATCCCAGTCAGCTGAACTGGAGGAAGTGCACCAGGACCCCAGGAGGAAGTGAGTACTCACGAAACTCTGAGAACTTATTTCCCAAAATAGGTTCAGTGCACTGTTTATTAAAAATCATCAATTTCTTTAAAGATCTAAAAACCAAATATTGTGACAAATATAAAATATTTGACGGGAAGTCAGTTAGTTCTTCCTGGTCAGCTGCACCTTGACAACATTGGGGCTACATATTAATTAAATATATCCAAGGAAAAAGGGGAATATAGAAAAAGATTGATGAAATAAGTATATGTGCCTACACAGAACATGACCCCAAACAAGGAAACGGCAGTCCCAGTCACAAATAGAGGCAGAAGGATCTCTGTGAGTTCGAGGCAGCCTGGTCTACATAATGCCAGCAAGGGCTATAGACAGAGAACCTGTCTCAGAAAAAGTGTGTGTGTGCACGTCCGTGCATGTGTGTGTGTGTGTGTGTGTGTGTGTGTGTGTGTGTGTGTGAAACAGGTTCTCTAGAGATGTGACATTTAATGGATATACATTTTCCACTTCCTGTCAATGAGAACATACATTAAGTAAAACTAAGCTTATCTTCCATTCAAAACAAACTCTACCTCACTTTTTCAGTCTAGCTCTCAGAAAGCACTCTCCATTCATTTCGTTCCTGGGCCTTCTACATTAAGTCTTACATCCAACTTTGTTCTGCTTTGGCAAGACAGATTCTTTTCTAGGACTAACCATCAACTTCCAGAGTAGATTCCGGTCGCTTGACCCCTTCCCCGAAGCCAGCCAATGCCACACATATTTTACAAGTTAGTTCTCTCTTCTTCTAGAGCAGAATTTCCAAAATTCTATGGATGAGTCATAACAGATTTTCCTAGTAAATGTTGTGAAACAAATTTAACATTACATAAGCTCTGGTTCACTCACTTATGAATTTTGCTACATATGTCTTGAAATTGGGGTATGTATGTCTGTATGTCTTCTGGGATCTGCCAATTTATCCTCTAACTAAAAAAAAAAAAAAAAAAAGGCCTATTAGGCTGTTCAGGAAAGAGTTAAATCCCCAGGCCCTAACTGCTCAAACCTCATACAATCTGGAAGGAAGCCAGACTTCAGGCCTGACCTGTGAGCAGCCCATGGGAGGCAGCTCTGTGATCCCTGATTACTCTCTCCGATAAGGTTTATTTTTGTATAAGTTTAGTGGTCAGATGATACTAGTTTGATCTGATATCTGTGCTGCCCGGGTGGATGGGGTAAGGGATGAAGTCTGAGTAGCTGAGTTCAGCATACAGGTGTTGCATGCACAGCTGACTCGACCCCTCTGCAGCCAGCAGCACGGAACGCTGTCCTACAGCTGTGGGGGGAACACCTGGAAGCTTGTCCCTGGCTTCTCAGGGAATTTGCTTTGGATGCCTTTTCCCTCTGCTCAATTACCTCTACCTATACATTAAACAATACTACGATTATAAAAAATTTTCACTTTTTTTCTAATGAGTCACTGAGTTGAATGGTGCTATAGAGACCTCCAAATTCACATCATGTTCTTTTTGATGTCTTTGGTAGAATAAAGTTATGAGTAGCTTTTTTTTTTAAAGATTTATTTATTTATTATATGTAAGTACACTGTAGCTGTCTTCAGACACTCCAGAAGAGGGAGTCAGATCTCATTACGGATGGTTGTGAGCCACCATGTGGTTGCTGGGATTTGAACTCCGGACCTTCAGAAGAGCAGTCGGGTGCTCTTACCCACTGAGCCATCTCACCAGCCCATGAGTAGCTTTATGATGCATGATATTCCATGTGTGATACTTTTGTTACTAGAAAGTCTGTAAAGTTTATTAATTATTATTTATTTATTTATTTATCCTGGGAGCAGCACATACTACAGTGTGAATGTGGAAGCCAGAGGATAACCTAAGGGAGTTGGTTCTCTCCTTCCAGCACGTGGGTCCCCAATGCACCTTTATCGTCTAAGCCATCCCAGCCAAGCCTCCATTTCTTTTTCAGCCCTCAAATAGTCAACAATAGTTGTCAATAATAAATTTGCCTCTTCTGCTGCCTTTCGCTATTCTTGAATATTTTTTACATGTACTTGATCTTCATTTTCAGTTCTGTTTCCCAGATTTCAGTTCTATGGATCTCAAAAATCCCTAGGCTCTTTGCACACACCCTCCTGTGAATCATCCTAATCAAACTTCAAATTCCATAGACTAGATCTGTGAAACAAAGGTACATATCCACACAATTAACCCAAAGACAACATACTAACTTCTCAGGCATGCCCTGCCTCACCCACCTCTAGCTGCGATTCCAACCAATCCTGCTGGGAATTCAGGCCAAAGTCCCTTTCTCTCATTTCATACCTTCTTTTTTGTAACTAAACTGTCAGCAAATTCTGTTGGTTTTCTTCAAGTCCACCCACTTCCACCACTGCTGTGATAACTCAACCCGTACCATGCTTTATATCCAATAGCTTTAAAAAGTCACTTAGGCTTAATTCTTCCCTCTCACGTAAGACTTAGAGTGATCCTGGTCAGTAGCTATGCAGAATAAGCACTGCACTGTTTGAAGACCTCCCAGGGCATCTTCACAGGTTATTAAAGTATTATGGTTGTGATGGGAGAAATACATTAGAGTCAGTAAGGAGGCCAGCATGGCTGGAACTGGGTGAGAGAGTGCTTAACATTTAGGAAAGAGATTTACTAAATGGATAAATTTAACTGCTGTATCAAATAAGCCTTTAAATACTCAGATGTAGCTATTTCTATAACTCCACAACTATTTAAATAGAACTCTAGAGAAAGGAGCAATAAGAAAATCTTTGATTATCACAACAAACCATTTGCGTGTAAAACAAACCACAATGCTGGAATTTCCAGGACTACTCAAGGTGATCGATCACTAGAGTTTCCTAGAGCTCCAGTCATTCACAATCTTCCCAATCATCCCATTTAGTCCACCCCAGGCTTTCTGTGGCTGACTTACCTTCATGGATTTCCACACCTTCAGTAATGAGCCTGGTGTGCCTATGATCAAGTTCACTTCCATAATGCACCTTGTCTCCCAACATCCTAAACATGGTTTTCATGAGTCTCCTTGGGTCTCTAAAAACCACTGAGACACCTGGCCCATTACATAGGTTTAATATACCCCATTGTCTTTCAATGCACTCTCTGCTGAATGATTTTGGCATAATTGTTCTTATTTACATTATTCTATTTTGAAATTTAAAGTCAATCCCTTTAGCCCTATATCCAGTGATAATTACCACGATTTAATGGTTTGGTATAGAGGCATTATTAGTGTTACTATTTTTAAAGCTTAATTTCAAGAAAGGCTACCTTTTCTATCTAGAGAATTCATCCTCTATACCATTTCCATTACTTTGCCCTTAGTTTGTGCTAAGAAAGTTATTGTGATTATTTATAGCCATGTTTCTATAATCAGGAAACAAGTTCTAAGGCCACAAAGGAATGTAGAAGAAGAGGGTGGATGAATGACCTGGGTGTCCAGGACAAAAACAAGTGTTCCCACAGACATTCCAACTCAGTTACCTGTCTATAAGGCAGTGATAGACAGGTCCATGCCACAGGGCTGAGATGTTCCCAGTCCAGACTTTTCAATAGAAACCTCATCAGCCTCAAATACAAAGATGTCACTGAGCATGCTACACTAAAAAGAAAGGCACAAGATCCTTTCAGGAAACGGGGAGCATATCTAAACCCCAAGGAGCTCTGCAGCATGGCTGGCTATGGCTGTGTAGAGAATGGGACAGGTCCGGGCAAGCAGGAGACAGACTAGCACTCTGCTAAGGAAGGAAGGACTCCAAGGAAGTGGTTTCTGAAGTGAGCTTTAAAAGGCGTTAGGTAAGAATGCACACAGATTTAACTGTCTCTAGTAAACATTTATGACTAATTTTGGACATACTGAGTATTGTATTGTCTGTAACTATCTCTCCTTCTCACCTTGTCCTCTGTGGATCCCAGTGGAAGGTGAGGTAAATCTCACCTCCTGTGGGATAGGCTGGTGAGAGTCAGGGGTTTAGTCATCTCTCTCTCCTATAGTGTCAAGCACAAGTCTTTCGAAAGTATGTGTGGCAAAGCTTAAAAAAAAAAAAAAAAGGAAAAATGGCTCAAAGGCCTCACTGCACAAATTTGAGGACCTGAGTTTGTGTCACATAAACAGCCAGGCATGTAGCATGCATCTACACTGCTAGCATTCCTATGGCAAGATGGGAACTTGAGACAGGAGAATCCCAAGCATCTACAGTAGCAAACAGCAAAGAAAAGTATGAGGGAAGGACCCACATGTGAAGCTATACTCCAGCCTCCATATGCAAGCTATGGAGCATGCATGTATGTATGTACGTACACACACACACACACACACACACACACACACACACGAAACAATGAAAAGCATTATGAAGGGAGGGGTAAAGAGGACATGGCATGCAGAGAGATAATAAGTAGTAACTCAGCCATTCCATTTCTGCTCCATCCTGATCCTAACCCTTTGCTCCTTAGCTTATGCACTTGCAATGCTGGTCTACCCACTCCCTTTATTGCACAAAGTCCTTGTGGGCCCACTTCCTGATCCTTTCCCAGCTGCTATCTGTCTTGCCTGTCATCTTCTCAAGTCCCTTCCTTCCTGTAGTCATGGTGTTGTTCAGTTCGGAATTTAGCTGATCTCATTAAGCTTTGGAGTCATTATCTGTCAAGCATATTTTAAATTCCTCAAGGCCAAAGTCCACATTATATCTGTTTTGCATGCTTCCTCTCTGTTCCTGCCACCCAGACATCTTCTCAAAAACAAAAGTGCCTGGTAAACACTTGCCAGACACTAAGACCTTCCAATGTTCCTATCATGCAAGTCTAGTGTGCCTTCATGTAATTCTCCAAGTTCAAAAGGGCACTGACAAAGTTAGACATCAAAGTGTTTTTTCCCAAATAACACAGATCCACTACTTCTAAAACTTGCAGTCACTGAACCAACGCTGTGTGGCTTCACCAATTAGGGGAAAAAAAGAATTGAAGATGCACAAAGAAGGATCTATGTTATAACCTCCTTCTAGTGCTGCTGGTCCAGCTGCACTCCAGGCACATTCAGTCCAGGGCAATTCAGTAACTTAAATACTGCCCTACACACTTTCCCCAACAAAGAGAGATTGGAAGAGGCCCAATAATGTCAGACTTCACATGTTGAAGTGAAATTTTACTTTTATGTCTCTCACTCAGCTACTTTTCATTAAAGCCTATAGAATAATTCTATGCAGATCACATTAAATCCACAAGCTTCCATGATGAAAAGCCTTAGGATATAAATATAACACATGGATTGCAGCCCCCAGTAATAATTTTCTTAGGTGGGAGAGGCAGATCTTGAAATTTCAAACGAGAGTATAAGAACGAATAAGTGGGCAGTTGAATAAAATCAATGGGTCAGTCCTTCATGGTTCTGGGGTCTCCTGAGAACAAGCTGTAAGTGCTGGAAAACGTAGGGTAATCAGTGAAAGATAAAAAGAAATAAAAGAAGAGAGACCAAAAGAAGGCACTCTGAACTAAGATAACTGGAAGTCGACTTTGATGACTCCAAGAACCAGTGTTCTTTGAAAAGGGAAACTGTGGCAAGCACAGGCCCTAACACTAAGTGGAAGTACTTATGGTAACTGTCCAAGACACTGATCTTCTTTAGCTCATAGCATCCCCCAAACTGGCTCATCTCAGTTGACTGCATATTTTCCATTTCTTGTAGGAAAAAAAAATTGCACAAAACTCAGCACTTTCCATATAATTACATTTTAACTAAAGTACCACCTGGTAGCCATGGAATCAGTATTTTTGAAATTATCTTTTTAAACAACATGAAACAAAGTTCACAAGGTTTCTTAACACTAGTATTACTGGATTTTTGTTTGTATTTATCCATCAGCATTCCTATAAGAATGTTTCTATGGCGGCTGCAGAGATGGCTTAGAGATTAAGCACTTAGGGTACTTTTCCAGAGGCCCTAGCATCAATTCCCAGGACCACATGGCACTCACCACCATCTATAACTTCAGTTCTGGGAGATCTAGAACCATCTTCTGGCCATAAAAGGACCTTCCTATTTCCAGAGGCTCTTTCTGGCACTGGCAACCACCCTATTGTGACCACAAGAATGGTGAACGCATGTCTATAAAGCCACTGAGAACCCTTCCCTCACTGCTGCCAATCTGACTCTACCACAGAAATGGGGCAGATAAACCTAGCATGGTGGCACGTGCCTATAACCCTAGCACTTGAGAGCTTCGGTAAAGGGTCAGAAGTTCAAGGTCATTCTCTACTACACTGCAAGTCCTAAGCCATCTTGGGCTACATGAGATCTTACCATTAAAACACAACAAACATCAAAGACGAAACAAAACAAAAACCCCACATAGAAATGGAGTAGGAAAAAGTATAAGGCGCACATGAAAGTTTAATGGAAAGGTGAGCTTGGGGCCAAGAGTTTTAAAAAACAACTGGGATGGAGTGGGGGAAGAATACAGGAAATGTGATAAAAGAGCTGGGTATAATATGGTAACAATGGATAAGTTAGACAATGTGACTATGGCAGTAACTATGTGCCTACCAAGTCAGTGTTTGTTAATAAAATGTTACTTTAAGTCTTTTAAATATGAAGAAAAAAATGGCCTCCTTGAAGAAAAAAAGTAAAGCATACAGTGTCTGCCTGAAGGGAAGTTCTAAAAACTTTATATAATCAGGATTACTTTAACTGGCCAATTACCACTAGATCTAGTAAAAATGCTAAGGAAAAATCTGTAACAGCAACTTTCATTTAAAATAATAAAACTGACTATTTTTTATATTCATCTAAATAAATCATTCTTATTTTCTTGAGTTTTCATGTTTTCAGATGAACAGAAGTCACACCCAGATGACCACATTTCATATTTTTTCAGGATGTAAACCTTCCCAAAGAACTCAAAACCCTACAGAAACCATACTAAGGGATAAAAACATCAGGAAACCCTTGCTGTGGTCAGCAGAAACCACTTTAGATAGCCTCATGTCTGTTTCCCCTTCTCTTTCCTAGGTGAAAATTTAAAAAAAAAATAGCTGTTCGGTTTTCCTACTTTTTCTTCCCCGCCTAATTTATCCCATCCCTTGGAAGGAATAGAACCACAGCAAGTAGTTCCAAAAGCCAGCTGGCCCCTGCCTCATTGTCCCTGAGGCTGGAGAAAGGAGCCTGATTTACAATTCCTGGAATGATGTCATTAAACTGCTAGAAGAAAGGGTCTTCCAAGAATTTGTGGAATTCTAGAAATCTGCTGCTGGACAGATACATTCAAACAATAAAAACACCAGAGCTTCAACAACAATTTACAGTCAGCACTGCGAGGAGGGCCAGCACCTACACAGGCTCCTGGTTTCACTCAGGTTATGTGTATTGGACTGAACCTTGGTACAGAATATTTTTGACCTACATCAGTTACTTACATTCTTGGGCTTCTTTCTTGTCACTGGCAAGCTCTGGAT
This sequence comes from Mus caroli, assembly GCF_978045245.1. Classification (NCBI taxonomy): domain Eukaryota; kingdom Metazoa; phylum Chordata; class Mammalia; order Rodentia; family Muridae; genus Mus; species Mus caroli. The sequence continues at coordinate 32,452,648 of NW_028227264.1, forward strand.
ATAAGTAGCTTTAGAAATGCAGTATCCCTTTGCATATTCCACTCTAGAAGATAACTATGTAAATAGCTTCTACTCAGTTATTCCACAAAGGACCAATTTATATTGTATTAAAAACATAATCTAAAAATTGCACAAGATTTCCACAAGATTTATACAACCAGAACACAGGTGTTGTCAGCAAACACTCTTGTCTTGTAGCAGTCATCTGACAGCAACAGGGCATCACCTGCTGCTTCATCAGGGAAATATTATAGCCATGCAAATGGTGAGAACACTTTCTTCACAAGTTTTTTTTGGGTTTATAAAATGCTAGTTCCACTTTTCTAGAGAGTATCTTCCATATGTGCTATATGTCTACTACATGTCTACTACTTAGTAGCTTTTGCTACTATTGTTCTTGCACATGAAAAAAAAAATGTAAGCACCTGATTTGATCAACAAATGTAACTTTCCAACCCTATGGCATGTATGTCTGACTTGAAAATATCTTAAGCAGAAAGATTCAAATGATAGATGTTTAAATTAACCCGGGCACATTCAATTTGTGTTTGTTTAGTTTTCAACATGGTTTCTCTATGTCGCCTTGGCTGTCTTGGAAGATGCTCTGTAGACCAGGCTGGCCTTGAACTTAATAGAGATCAACCTGCCTCTGCCTACCATGTGCTGGGATTAAAGGCATGTGCCAACACTGCCTGGCTCAACTTTTTTTTAAAGTCTTCTATCTTTTATATTTAGTTTTGACTTCTGAAAGTGGTTGTGCTATGTAGTCCTGGCTGACTTTGTGATTTCTATACACCCTGGCCTGGAACTCAAAATAATCCTCCTGCATCAGCATCCACACCATGCCACAAGTTTTCAATTTTTGCTAAAATAATGTGACTGCTAGTTAAGTAAAATACTGAGTATTTTAATCTATTGAGTATATTCCACGATGACTGAAAAGGGCAGTCACTAGTAATTCTACAAATAAGCTCCAAAAGGTTTTGTTTTGGCATGCAGACATAGACATTCAGTGACAAACTCTTTTTGACCCTGTATGGGACAAAATCGATAGATGCAGATCTCCCACAGCTGATATGTCATATGTGTAATTAAAACTAACGAGGGGCTGGGAAGAGAGCTCAGTCAGTAAAATGTCCACATAAACATTAGGATATGAGTTCAGATTTCCCAGCACCCATAGAACAGCTGGTAACACATATTTTGGTCACATTTTTATAGCAAGATTTTCACTCACCTAATAATAACTTGACTTTCAAATATTCTCAATTATAAAATGCCAAAGCAAGTCGTGCTTCACATCAGAATTAAATGTTACTGACCATGGAAATTCTGCTCTTTTAAAAACAGTTTAACATTCATACTAAGATCATGTTTCTAGATAATCCCAAGTAAACTGAAACACACAGAAGGAAACCCCAGGATAATCTTAACACACATTAAAATTTAGTGTTATTCTTGAGTTAAGAACTTTACAAATGACTCCATTTAAGAAATAAACAGATGGCTTTACCATCTTTTCTTCTCTTTCCAAACTAAAACCATCCTCTTTCTTCTCTGACCCTAACAGGAAATGAGAATCAGTCTCCTCTGGCAGGTTTACACTTCTATGGGCATCAGAAAAAGAATCCAGGAGTCCAGCCCTCAACAGGCTGCAGCCTGATGTATAAGGCAGTTAGCAACACTATTGATATTGCATCAAGGCTGGTTAAAGCCCAAAGCTAGTTCACAAGAACTGAGCAAGCAGCTGGGGCTCTGCAGGCATCAGAAAAGGCCTTGCAATGAGACCAAGCAGAGATGGAGTGAGGGGCTGGGAGAGAAGGGGTTGAGAACAAAAGGGAATCTGTAAATAGTGCAGAAGTCTAAGAAACATGAGCATTCTGACAGTTCATGGACAGTAACTACAAAATATAATAAAGCAGATCTACAGAAAAATGAAATGTGAGCCTTTAGTAATTTGAATGTGGAGTTACAGAGAACACAGTAGCATTATGAGTGCAATTTATGTTTGTCTCATTCAATTTAAGGTATATCACAGACTGCCTATAAATTGATTGTGTCCCTTACCTTCAGCATTTCCACTCTACTAAAATAAAGACAAGACATGAACCCACCTCACTGTCCATCTCCTCTAGACTAGTATGAGATAGGATGCTTTGAACAAAATGGAAGAGTACTATGTTGCCATGTGAATTAAGGTCCAAGTCTATCTACCATTGTTCATTGTCCAGATAGCCTTCTAGACTTGATGCAGAATGGCAGAGTATCTTTAGGTATATCACAGACTGCCTATTTCTCCTTCTCTGACCTTGTTTGGGGAGCTTAAAAGCCCCACACACTTCTACCTGAAGAACATCATGTAGCCTTAGTTTGACTATAGATTAGACTAATTTCCTTTCTCTGGTCAAGAACCCATTCAAGTAGCACCTAAGATCTGAAATGCTTCCTCATGCTACTGAGGCATAATGGTACCTTAAGCCTTTAGCCAATGACCTTTGCCCATCCTGGATGCCCCCTTCTCCCTCATAGACCCCCATCCCCAAAATATATAAACCTTGAATCACCCCAAGTAAAGTTGATCTGTCTCCCTGTATCTGGTCTGCCTGACTAAATGCTTATGAGTTTGTAGATGACATTTTAGTAAAAGTAATGATCCACTTGTATCACATTGCCCAATACTTTCTGGTTCGCTTCTATTTCTGAAATATTTCACCATCAGCTAATCAAATCTCCCTTCTACATAATATTGAGCTTTGAAACACCAACAAACATCAAGAAACAGCCCTTGGCTACATTTATTTATCATACACATAGAAATATCTTCTTCTAAAACCAAGTCTAATGTTTAAAAGACAGTATCCATTTAGAATGGGACAGTAGGTAGCAGGCAGTGGTAGCACACACCTTTAATCCCAGCACTTGGGAAACACAGGCAGGTAGATTTCTGAGTTCGAGGTCAGCCTGGTCTAGAGTGAGTTCCAGGACAGCCAGGGCTACACAGAGAAACCCTGTCTTGAAAAAACAAAATAAAATTTAAAAATTTTAAAAAAGAATGGGAAAGTAGAGAAAGATTTTGGAACCATCCATTTCTCTTTCTTGATACTAGCAAACAGCTGCATGCAGCGTCTCAGGTATCTGGGGTTCTGCCCTCTACTTCCCGCTCTGACACTCATTCATCATGTGGATTTTATGGGAAGATAATTTCCCTTGTGAGTACACTGGGTTTAGACACCAGCTTCATTCCCATGTCCATCCCTGACTGCAGGTATACAGATTTGGGTTGTCCAGTTCAAACATCTGCTAGTAGTTTAGTGACCTCCAGAGAGTTTTAGTCTACAAATCACGATAGGAAGAGATAATGTAATTCCAATATGAGGAAAACTCAAGGCACTAAATATAGTAATAGGAAAGGTCCTGTCCTGTGTCAGATACTCTTTCAATAGGGTTTGTTGATCATAGAAACTCCTCAGGTGCCTTTCCCTCTTTTAGGATGGCAAACTCCCAGCCCCTTTCTGGAATGCAGTGAAGCATTCACTGACACAGTTCCCACCATCACAGAGGCCTGCCACAACACAGCCTAGGACAAGAGAAGGGAAATGCATGTTAAAATATTTACTATATGTAGAACTAAGACGTCCTAATGGCTGAAAAAAAAATAAACTAGACTGTAATTAGTTCTTGGCAGATTTCTTTGATTGTTTTGAAAACAAAGATTCTCAATGAATGCATGTATCCAAATTATTTCCCTTTTTACTCCACTGGCTAGAATAATAATGTTGAGAATTATGTTTCTCTAATGCAACACGGAGGAACCAAGGCAAGAAGAAATAAAGAGCAAAATATTCTATCACAAATAATATAAAGAAATGGAAAAAAAAAAAACCCTTTGCTTCATCCCAGAATGTATTTGTCTAAAAATTGTCTCAGAGACTGAAATAATTTTCTATACTAAGACAGGACTAAACTTCTGTGAAGGATGGCCCTAGGTCCCTCCACGACAGCACTGCAACATCCTGCCCCCAGACACACCACTTGTCTTATTGAAATGGACCACTTAGCTGATTTGTGAACTACTGCTAAGTACTAATGCAGACACATGCACAAGAATTGCTCACTAAGATGTGACTGATTGGAGAATCCATCGACTTCTTATCATGGTTTTTTTCTGGGCTAAAACCTCACCATGCAGATTGTATCCTGCTGTCAATTTCCCTCCTTGTCAAGGAACTTAAAAAAAAAAAAAAGGCTCTTTTACTGAATGATTTCACTGTCTCTTTTTGATCTGGATATTAAAATGTACTCTGTAGACCAGTGTTTTTGTATAATTATTGAAACTAAGACTGATATCATATTCTAATAATGACTAAAGGACTCTGCCGACATTCAAGTCCTCGATATTGCTTAGTCTTGTATTCCTCTTTCTACAGCCAAAGACACTCCAAGAAAGCAGGGGCTGTTTCTCGTGTACCCGCTCCCTGTCCTACTAACCCACACTCGTGCTTTTGGTTAAGCCCTCAAGGAGTGTCACTATAGCAAACACATGTTAAATCCAAAATTTTCTCCCTTTTCAGTAGAATAGAATTTACTACCAAAAACAAAACAAACAAAAAAAAAAAAACCCACATTTGTACAGGATTAAAGGAAAATAGTAATGTGTGAACAAATACTAGGGTGATCCTGTTTTATTCTTCCCATGTAGTTCTCTCTAGTAGTATAGTCCAAAATCTTCTACAAAATTTTGGTTTCATAAAGGGTAGAGATGGCTTAGTGGTCAAGAACTGGTACTGCTCTTATCCAGGACCAGAGTTCATTTCCCAGCACCCACATTCCATACTAACAAATCTAATGTTCTTCTGACCTCTGCAGGCACCTGTCTGTAGTCCTGTGCATATACTCCCAGACAGACACATAATTTTGAAGTGACACTAATGAATCTTTTTTTTAACTTCGCTAGTACTATCATTTATTAAGAAGATGTAAAAACTGAAAAGACAATTAGTAAAAGTGAAAATTCTGTAATGTGAAAGAATATGAAGATATTTCTAGAAGATTCTACCTTTCTTAAGATATTGTTGATTAAGCAGCAATAAACACCAAATGTTTTCAAGAAGCTACTAGAAAATCTCTAGAAACCAACGTGTCAGTTCCTGACCTAAAGAATTCCAGGTGAAAGAGGCTGGCCTCTAGCATTGGAAGCAAAGGATTAGGTTTCAATATGAATGCCAGCTGGCCTAAACGGAGGCTGTTGCCTCAAAGGACAGATGAGAAAGTTCTCAGTTCACAAAGTTAGCTCAGATCCAGCCTCGACAGATTCTGAGCCCATGTGGCATCGCTTACAGTGCTCCCCAGCCCGAGTCAAGCCCGCCTCCCGGGCCCCCGATTGGCCCAGGCGGCCTCGGGTTGAGGTTACCCAATCACCCTGGGGTGTTGGAGTGCAGGGGCGCTGGAATCCTGTGGCTGGGGGTGACTCAGAAGCAGCTTTCTGGGCGTTGGCGGTCCGGAGGTCGCACAGGCACAACCAGCATGGGAGCACACGACCACCACCATCCCTAGATAACTAGTGTAGCATAGGAAGGGAACGCAAGGGTGTGCTATCTCCAAACCTCTGGAAACCCGGGAGCACGTCCAATCCCCGCCATTCGCTCCTGATCTCCGTGCTGCTGTCCTGCGGGATTCTGGGTTGGGTACCCGGGTAGGAGATCACGGAGCCAGCAGAGCTGGCCCGAGATGCTCAGTCCACTGGGAAATCGACGCGCAGCGGGGGACGTGGCTCTAGCTGGCCCGTAGGGACCGGTCCAGTGTAGACCCAAGGAGCCACGGGAGGGTAGCTTCCTCGAGCGTGGCCCAGAGCAGCGCCCAACCCAGCCCATCACTCACCGCTCCGTCCTCCCGGGCGTCCTCTCTCTGCGTCCCCGTGGGGGGCCGGGACTCCGGACCCCTGGAGTCAGGGCCCTCAGCTTGCGCGCCGAGCCATCCGAGCTCAGGACGCTGCGCCCGGGGTGCGCCGCTGCAGCCTCTAGCCGCCGTGCGGACTGGGCGGAGACCGTCGGCGGAGAGAGGGGGGTGGGCCGCGGCAGGGCTCTGCCTGGGGCGGAGGAAGCCGCAACGTCAGCAGAGCCCGGGAGGCGAGGATGGGGAGGGGGAGAGCGGGACCCCCGCCCAGCCCGATCCGGACCTCCGCACGGGCTCTCCTCCGGCGCCCCAGATCACGGCTCCACCGGAGGCTCTGCCTTCCGGTCGCTGCGGCCCGGACCCCCACGAGACACCACCGGACCCCACAGAACCCCACGCACCCTGCCCTGCCCTGCCCTGCCCCGCCCCGCCGCTTTGGGTCCTACAACTCTGATTTCTCCTGACCCATGAGCTTCAGGTTCCACTCTGGAATCTCACCCAAAGGAAAGATAATTTCTGGAGGCCGGGGGAGGAGGGGCCGATTCGTTTTTAAAGCGCTGGAAGAGGAAAGCCGAGAATTTAAAGAATCCCACTACCAACACTAGTGGCCAGCCCCCTCTCCAGGCTCCAAAATAGTTACACTCCCGACGCCTCCCTCCCTTCCCCCCTTTCCTGAATCAGTTTTACTCTCAAAGAAAAAGGGGAAAATCCACCTAATCCGAAGCAGTTGTCGCCTAGAATGGAGCTGCAAAATACAGGGAATCCTACCGCCAAGGATCCCTGTAAGATGAACTGATTTTAATCAGCAAAGATAAAGGATTGGGGGAAGATCCTTTAGAGTTTGCAGTTCACAAAGGAAACTTTATCTTATTTCCTGTGTGTGTGTGTGTGTGTGTGTGAGAGAGAGAGAGAGAGAGAGAGAGAGAGAGAGAGAGAGAGAGAGAGAGAGAGAGAGAGAGATGCACTCAACTTGTGTTTATTCTTTCAATGAAATGTAGCCATCCAGTACAAAACTCTAACCGGTCCAGGGTTGTATCTCCTTCCTCAGAGTTAAAGATAATTAACCTACTAGATTCTATGAAAAGGCAGCTTTTCGAGAGACACTTACCTGTTCGTCAGAATGGATGGTTTTACTCAACCCTGTTTGCTAACAAGTGCTCTGAGTTCTGACAGACTATGGAGACCCAAGGGCGCTTCCAGGCAACCACACTATTAGGAAAGGTTACAGATTTTGCAATCAAAAGTGGCTCCTCACCACAGATTTTAAAAAAGGGGGGGGGGGAGAAACGCTACTGTTAGGCTTTTAAATGCTAACTCAGATAAATTACTAATTTGCATTAACTTCCTGATATTTGGACAGGCCTGTGGTGAGAAAGTTCTAACCAGAGTAGTACTGGGAAGCAGTATTCAAATCCTTACTTTTCGGTTTACTGAGGGCCTTAGGAAGCTAAGCCACCTTCAGAGGCTGTGTCTCATCTATAGCATATAGTTACCATAATACTCCATGCAACAAAAGATACAAATGGCTAATCTTTATTAAAAGTTTACTGTATGCCAGGCACTGTGTTGAGGTATTTATTTTAGTAGAATGAATTGTATCAGTGCCTAGCTGCAGTATATAATTCTGAGTTAATTTCCACTTGTCTTCTCAAATCAGAAAGTGACTTTAGAGAAAGCAAGACGTTTACCTACTGAACTTCCCAATGAGTAATCTTGTAGTCATGGACTCTCCCAGCTAATATCTTAGAATCATAAAAGAGTTTTAATACAGTCTTTGGAATGGAACCCTACAGACTGGTGAGTCAGGTGGTTGATCATAATGTGCAGACAAGATTGAAGGTCTTTTTTTAAAGGTAGTAGTACCCACTGCCATGTGCTCACCAACCCCCATTTACCTTTGATTGATGTCACTGCTCTGGAAATCTAGCTGTAGCTGACACTGACTTGCAAAGAACCCCATGATATGATACCTCTCAACAGATTTACACATCTGCTTTCTGGACTCTATAGGCCATTTTTTAAAGATGTATGTGTATTTTTAATTACATGTACATGGATATCTTTCCACAGAAACCAGAAGGGGGACCTTAAATCACCTAGAATTGGATGGAGAGTGGGTGTGAGCTGCCCAACCAACATCGGTGCTAGGAGCCAAACTTGGGTCTTATCCAAGAGTGGTATGCCTTTTTGGCCATACTCTCCAGCCCCAACATGCCTATTCTTGACTCTGCAGGAGAATGCTTCAGTTTGTCTGAGTGCATATCCATCTCTGTTATCTTTTCCTTGCCCAGTGTCCTTCTTAAAATCCCTAGAACTGCAGCCAAAGTTTCATTTAAAAGTCACAGTGGAAAGCTGTGTACCTGCTTTGTTCAGAAGTATATCCTTGGAGCATTTTCTGTATTACAATTCACTAAAGCTTTGAGGTGTTTGTTTGTTGTTTCCATAGCAAATGTTTATCAGAGGCCTTCTTCAACCTACATTCACTACAATTTGTGTCCAACACTCCATCTTATTCTATTGAGTTCTGTTGTGTTAAATTTGGCTTAGTCTTTAAGCTTGTTGCATGTTCTGTATTACTAACATAATGGTTAATTCCACCACCCAATTGAATGGAAGATCTGTGTCCTTCATCATCATGTAAGTAGCTAATCATCTTCTGCTTCCAGCTGACACTGAATTTGGATGCTCCTGCTGAGGATTTTTTTTTCGGGCCCTGCCCCCCCTGCCCCACTCCTTCCCAGAGCAGAAGGTTTAAAATTCATTTATTTTATGTATGTGAGTACAATGTCACTCTCTTAAGACATACCAGAAGAAGACATCAGATCTCATTCTAGATGGTTGTGAGCCACCATGTGGTTGCTGGGAATTGAACTCAGGACCTCTGGAAGAACAGTCAGTGCTCTTAACTGCTGAGCCATCTCTCCAGCCCCTTGCTGGGGATTTTTGTCAGGGAGGACCCACATTATCTGTGCATGTTTACTTCTCTTGTCAAAAGACACCAAGCATGGGACATTGCATGGCTTCCTGATAGAGTTAGAAAATGACCCTCCCAGTTGAGAGATTCGCAAAAAGTAATCCAGTCCTCTCCCAGGCAGCTTCAAATTCATCATATAATTCCTCCATCAGAAGTCCACTCTGTTGATGTAGCAACATTGACAAAAAAGGAAGTGACTACTTAGTGAATTCTTGTTAATTCTACTAAATTGTTTCTTCCTTTTTTTAAGTGACCAGATGTGACTTTGGTAACAGATGTATTCGTCTTCGTCTTTCACTGCTTCTGTGAGGTTTCTGGTCTTGGGTTTAGAAACAAGCTTTTATTTACTTATTTTTGTTAATTTCACCTATGCATGTCCATCTTTAGCCTTTCTGCAATTCACTGCCCTTTTTGCTGGCTCAAACTAAATGTCCTTAGCATAAACTACTTGCTGAAGTGTAAATGCTTCCACAAGCCTTAGAGAAATAGGTAAGATTCTTACAAGCTCTTCATTACTCTCTGTTTGCAGTTAACTCCTGTCAGTGTGTGTGTGTGTGTGTGTGTGTGTGTGTGTGTGTTTAATCCATTCACTGTAGACAAGATACGAAAAGAGAATAGTTCTTCTCTTGATATCCATTTATATCAAGCAAAGGCACTCCTTTCTTGTTAGTGTTTGAATAAAATAATTTAAGATATATTCTTTCATTGTCCTTGTTTTATTCTTGTCTCTAGATGAATACATGCCTAACAAATATCTCATGAGCTACGGGTCCATGATTTCTACTCTTATCTTGAGTTTAATTCACTCAAGTAAATTAAAACCTGCTTTGAGGGTTTCACTGACCAATCTGGGTCAGAGCCTCTGCTTCAATTCTTGAACAGGTCTCCTCTTCAGGTCAAAATTACTCCATTTGTAATTGTAAATTGTGTTATCATAATAAATCTGTGTATTACCTCATTCTTGGGTCATTTGCAAGACAGCATCACTTTTGACTGTTGGAGCCATACTCACCTGTATGTCTATGAGTTTACCCTCTCTATTTCTAAGCATCTGGTCCCAGCCAGACAATCCTCCCTGTCCCCCTGACCCCGACCCCACACACACATACTGTGGCTTTTCCAGCCTTTTTCACTTGGACCTGACTTTGCCACTCCTGATCTGTTGTTCTCCTATCAGCCTGCTCTGAGGCTGCTAATTCAACCCACTCAAATTTTCCTGAGCTTTGTGTTCATTGTGACAAAACTGAGACAGCCACTTACATCCTCAATCATATCACTTCCACTCCATGCTGAGCCAACTTGGTACTTTGATGTACAGTTCTTCTCCCACTACACATTTCCCCAGGGTTCTGCTAAATACTTAAAGGTGTCAGGCAAGTCCATGCGTGTCTTACTTTGTCCTCACAAGCACAGGTGTCAACATTATGCCATCAAACTGGTGAATTATAACAGTAAGAAAATAGTAACCATGTATCTGTAATAGCCCTACCGTGCTAGGGGCTGTTGGACCAGAAACAGAAACAAGAAAGCAAAGAAACAGAGATTCAGAAAATGGAAGTGAATTTTCTGAAAATATAAAAAGCTTAAAACAACAATTGTTAGTGTATAGGCAATTCCACTGGCCCACTCTCAGCAACCTAACAATTGCTTACGTCACCACATGCCAATGCTAGATGCTCCAACTGCTCTATCCCTTTCTCAGGTCCTCCCTCCTCTCCCCTCTTCCAATAAACCTCTTACACCAGATCTGTTGAATGTCGTAATTTCTCAGGAGTACACCTTGGCATGGGCCCACCAAAGATACACCCACCCACCCATTCACCCATGCCACATTATATTTCATAACACCAGTGTTTCACTTTGCTGATTTCAAATCCAGCCTCTAACCATTAAGTCACTTGGCACCTAGCAACTTCTAATATGCATAAAACTCTGTCTGCAAGTTAGTGTTCAATTCAGGGGAAACTGATTCTCCAATCACTCACAATTAACTCTTCCAGTGGATGATTTTCTATCACCTGTGGTTTATTCTAAGCCACTGAACATGTTCCAACCTACAGTAAAAAAAAAAAAAAAAAAAATCCTCATTGATATTTGCTAAGAAAAGGAGCAAAACTAGGTGTATCATTTTCCTTGGAATTATTGGTACCAAAAGAACTAAAAATATTTCATCTTTTTCTTGAACATGGTTTTTGGGAACTATAAAGAGTTATGGACACCAGTAAGGAATTTAGAGAATGAATATTCATTGAAGCCAAGTTTTCTGTTAGCAATTATTTATAAGGCCACTTGGAAATTATTGAGTATCCATTATAACATCTACCGACTTCCTCAATGAAGTGCACTTAAGGAAGCCTTACTTTCAGAAGGCTCTCAGGACAGGTACATACTTGGCTGCTGACTGCCCAAAGTCCATGCACTGTTAGGGACTATTTACAAAAAACAGTCCAACTTCTGTCTTCATTACCTGATTCTATCACCTACTAAATTTACTATCAGGTTTGTATGAATTATCGTTTTGTTTCCATTCCATAATCAGGGAATGAAATGTGCTTCTGCCTCTGCCTCCCGAGTGCCGCGATTAATGGTTTGCACCACCACTGCATTTACTAAATAAGTACTAGAATGCTGAATGTGCAAGGCGAGAAGAGACTTATTTATTAGTAATTAAAGTACATGTGCCTCCAAGACAAAGTGACAAGACATCTAAACCTGCTCGTCAGGCTGCAAGTTCAACTGTAATATCCCAGGTGAACTGTACTTTATATCTCTTTGTGTTCTGAACTTGTTGCATTATTGAATTATAAACACCTTCATACTGGAGACTATTTTCCTTATTCTGTGCCATTTCCCATATTTCCTAACATGATGCCTGTTTATTAAGTTAGAATTTGTCAGTGCAATTAATCTAAGTCTCTTTACCTTAACATCAGGCAGACTTTTTGGACCTGGGCAAAAAGCAGCTACATTTGTTACCAAAATAGCACAAGAATGATCTCTAGGCCATGTACAAAAGTTCTTCTCTTCTGAAACCTCTTGAGAGAGACACACAGAGTTCAAATCACTCTCAGCTCTAGTGTCTTCCATATTCCTACTAGGATAACCCATTACATCATCCCATTGCTTTCCAAAATCAAAGCCACAAAATCCAAATTCTTCTGAACAAAAACATGGTCAGGCCTATCATAGCAATACCCCAGTCCCTGGTACCAAGTTTTGGATTTTATTTCTGTGAAAAGACACCATGACCAAAGCATATCCCTCTCCCTCCTTTGTCTTATTTTGTTTTCTTGTATATATATTTTAAAAAGCCAATATAAATCAGAGAGAAGAGAATACAAGATATGCCCATCACAATGTAAAGAAATGGAAGGGCAAAAGGGTTAGGTGGTTTGATATTTAAGGCTTAAACTATTCTCTGTTTTTAAAAAAAAAAAAACCAACAACAACAACAACAAAACCTGGGGGAGTCTCCACAGTCTCAGGAGAAGACAGAGACTGCCATTCAACTGCCATTTCGATGAGATTCTCTCCAGAAGATTCTGTCCAGAAGCAGGGAAAGACAGTCACTGTTTTTACTACAGAGAACCTTTTTCCTTGTGTAGATAAAAGTGCTGCAGGGCTTGGAAGGCAGAGACTCACTTATGTAGGATCAAAATCAGCCATTTCCAACAGCAGCTCATGGACAGCACCTTCTGGGGGCAAAGGCTCCTGGAGTACAGGTATTTCTCGAGGCCAGTCATTGTCTGGAGGCAATCCAAAGAAATCAAAGATTTTGCCCAACTGGTCAGCTTCAGAGTTTCCACAGAAGAAAGGCTTTTGATGAAACATCTCTGCAAAGATATAGTCAACACTCCACATGCCCATAGGTGTTGCATATATAGACTGAAAAGCAACTTCAGGAGCCTAGTACCAGAATGTAACAGCCACAGGTATGAGGGCCATCTGGTAGCTATGGATTCTGGTTAGGTCAAAGTCAGACAGCTTGACTGTCCCATTACTTGTCACTAGAATGTTCGCTGACTTCAGGTCTCAGTGAGCAATGCAATTTGCCTGAAGAAAATCTAGGCTGCTTAGAACCTGACACATCAGTTCTTTGATGGTTTCAACTGGCAAGCCTGGTGGGGCTGCTTTGTCCAGGTTTGTCCTTAGATCTTGGTCTTCGTGCTCAAACACTCTGGTGATCTTGATGTCTGGATCAATAGGGAGGTAGCACAGACATCAATCAGTCAGATACTATTGATCAAGCCAGCTCAGTCAGTCAACAGGTTCTCCAGGGCAGGAGAGAAGATTAAAAAGAAAAAAAGACAATTAGACAACACTGTGGCATGACACAGCCAGTTCTGAGGCTGAGGCAGGTTTATTTTTTTTTTCTAAATCTGCTTTTATATCATTTTAATTACATGTAAGTAATAAATCAGTTCTAGGTGAAGGAACAAGCAAGACAATAAATACAAATAGTCAAGGAACAAGCAAAGCAATAAACAAAGTCCTGTTTCTAAGGCTTATCAGAATGGGTCCTTCTGGGTTCTAGGCCAAATTCACATTCTTGCCTGAAGCCTACTTCTTTGTTCTAGCCTAAAATTAGATTCTGCTGCTGAACCCAGGTAGTGGGAGTGGGTTGATCTTTCTGAAGGACGAAGGAGAAAGAGGAGAAGGAACATTGCTCTTTGGTTGCCAGAGCAAACGGTGTGACAGTAAACAGGAAGGAATTAGTGAATTTCCTAAGTTCACGATGTTCAATTAGGTAGAATTAATTTTGAGTCTTGCTTTGGAAAGGCATTCCTTGTGGAGTCAAAACTAGTAATTAATGTGAGGTAGTAAAAAGAGAGGCATCTGCTGAAGCACTTGAATATGGCTGTTTGATGAAGAACCTGAAACCTCTAGCTAACTCTGCAATCAGAATCTGTCGAGCATAGACTGCAGAGGGGCTATCATCAATGAGTCTTTCATGCCCAGGGTTGTGGGAAGCCTGAACACTCTGTGTGGTTACTACAGCCAACTCTGGGCTTCATGGAAGGGAGAAGCTGGGTCAGGGTAACAATCCAAGGCTACAGAATTCAGTGACATCCTTGTTCTACAATCAACTCAGATGTCTTGAGTTAAGTCATTTCACCCACATGTAATTTGCAATTATTTTAGCGCTATGTTAAAATATTGCTTCAAACAAAAGCAGACACCTTTAAGTTTTCTGCCATACTTTTAGTTAATCTAGTATGTCCAAAATGCTATTTCAACATGTTTTTGAAAACTAAACTAGCTGTATATTCAAGCGTTTGACAGTCACAAGTCACTAGTGGATACTGGCTAGTGGTTGACATATTGGATTGTGCAGAGCCAGACAGATTTATATTCTCCACAGTATGAGAACAGGAGTGACATTTGTCTTTGATCCTTAGAACAACTGTTCCAAAGACTAACTAATCATCAAAACCACTATAGAAACTTTAAAATAATATTGTGAGCCCTCATTTCTTGTGTACTAGTTATGTCCTAGAAAAAAAAATCTCCCTAAGAAAATAGATGTCTAGCCTGCCCATGCCCTGGAGATGTTGCACTGGGAAGGCAGGCAAATTTCTGTGAACTTGAAGATAGCCTGGTCTACGTAGTGAGTTCTTAGCTAGAGCTATATAGAGAAACCCTGTCTCAAACAAACAAACAACAAAAACAAAACCAACCAAACAAACAAACAAACAAAAAAACTCTTTGCTGAGATGTCCACATGTTCAGGTCACTGGAGGTAGGAAGGGAAGAAGGAGTGTGGGTGAGTTCTGTGGTTGGTAACTTTTCCTTTCCAGGCTTCTGTGGTTAGCAACCTTTCCTTTTTAGGGCTCCGCAGATGGTTAGCAGGAGACAGTTCTGACTGTGTGACGGGAACTTTTGCTGCTGTGTCCATGATGTCATAGAATACCAGTCACTGAAGACAAACTTTTTCAAGTTAACCTTTTTGTTTTGTTTTGTTTTGTTTTGTTTGCTTGTTTTTTGACACAGGGTTTCTCTATGTAGCCTAGCTATCCTGGAACTCCAGTATGTAGACCAGGCTGGCCTTGAACTCAGAGATCTGCCTTCCTCTGCTTCCTAAGTGTTGGAATAAAAGTCATATGCCACGTGCCACCGTCACCCAGCTCAACTTAACAGAGTAACAGCTAACATGAAAGAAATTGAATTTCTCCTTACTGATTCATCTACCTTGTGACCCGAGGAGCTGCAGCTGGTGTTATGCATCTATTTTTGAACCTGTTTAATGATTGCATGTAGGTTGGCTGCCCTCTTTTTTTCCTATAGCTGATTCTCGCACACACCATTTTTAGTTTAACTGCCAACTCAGATTATGGGTTATCAAAGTGAGGAGTCTTAAATACATTTATTTTGTGGACATGAAGACATGTGTATATTATGTGTATTAAAAATCTCCTTTCTAGATTATAATAACCATTTAGATTTTTAACACAAAGGATAGCAGGAGCATATAAGAAAAGAGGTAAACTGAATTGAGTTGTTATAATGAGTTCTCTCCAAAATGATTCCAAAGGAAATGAGTCTCAAATGCAGTGAAGGGGATCTGTGACCTAAATGGATCAGAAAACTAAAAGGGCCAGTTAAGTGGGAATGAATATATAAGCAATTGGTAAACTAAGTCTACACTCAAGCAATTCTTGGAGTTCTCAGGTTAGAAAACTGTAGGCATTCTATGAGAGTAAGGGGAAGTACTTATTCTCACAAAATGTAGGTAGAAAATATACTTTGGTAATCTAGTGAGAAAGCAAATATGTAGCAAACCTGTGAAATTGCATGTAGCAATTCTACTCAATGGAATATGTGTACAATAAAACAAAAGTTTCAAACTATGTTGTACCAGCCATTCAAGTTCCCACACAGCCCTCAATTGCTACAGACATGATCTTATCAAAAGAGAACAGTTACAAAACAAACCTAATACCCAGGTTCCTTCATGTCACAACGACGAGTGTCCATTGGTGGGAGCCTGCCTGAGTTACTTTTCTATTTCTGTGCTAAGCCACCATGACCAAGGCAATTTATAGAATAAAGAGTTTATCTGAGCTTACGGTTTCAAAGGATGAGTCAGTGACCATCATGGCAGACAGTATAGCAGTAGGCTGGCAGGTAAGGCACTGCAGCAGTTGCTCAGAGCTTATATCCTGATCCACAGCCACCAGGCAGAGAGAGAAAGTTAGTTGGGAATGGCATGAGCTTTTGAAACCTCAAAGCACCCCCAGCCCCACCCCCTGCCCCCATGACACATCTCCTTCAACAAGGCCACATCTAATCTTTTCCAAACACTTCCACCAACTGGGAACCAAGCATTCACATATGTGAGTCTATAGGGCCATTCTTATTCAAACCACCATAGAACCACTTAGGTTTATGTTCAAAATCTTTGTGTAGCATATTATAACTCTGGGCAAGGTATTCGGCCTCTTTCGTTTTAGCTTTCTGAAGATCCCATCTTTTGGGATTATGTGGATGACAGACACAGAAGGTAAGATACCAGGCACAACGCCAACAGACTAAATGCCCAACTGTAGCTGTTATAATTAGAATGAAGTTTATCTAAATACCTTAACAAGAGACATTTATAAAATTTTCTGAAAGTCAAGTGTATCCTCATGAAGATGTTTATTCCAGGGAATTTTCTGTGACACAAACAGATTTATTTGGAAGACTACAAAGGAAAAATCCCTGAATTTTCCACCCACTGTTACCTAA
The DNA here is from genome assembly GCF_978045245.1 of Mus caroli. Classification (NCBI taxonomy): domain Eukaryota; kingdom Metazoa; phylum Chordata; class Mammalia; order Rodentia; family Muridae; genus Mus; species Mus caroli. The sequence goes on from NW_028227264.1 coordinate 32,469,242, forward strand.
CACTCCACCACCACCCTTAGTAGTCTTCTCATTTCTCCAGAGAAAAAGCAGAACACAAAGTTCCTTCTGAACCACAGTTAGAGATCAACATCAGTTCATTTGAGAAAAAAGAGTCCCATCATTATTTATATACAAAGACCTCCATATATGTACAGGACTACATACACATTTACATACAAAGCACAAGGACACACACATACAGATGTATTTGAAATATACATTAGTAACAACTTTAATGTTAGCATTTACATAACACAAATGAATGATGTAATGGAGAAACAAAATGAGAACCTTAAGACTCCTTCTTCCTGTTATGTTTAACTTCAATTCCTGATACACTTGTCGGACAAACATATTTCATACTGTATAGAATTCATATTCTCTCTCTCTCTCTCTCTCTCAGACACACACACACACACTTAGGAGGAGATTCAAAGTTAGGGGACATGAATGATGTGTACTCGTGATGTGGGCTAGCAAGCTGAGTCAGTTTGGTGAAGCCAGTTTTTGTCTGCCCAGCATTCATCCAGACTTCCCTAAGGGTAATTATTTCTCTGCCAGGCGTATTATTGGAGACACTGGAGTCCCAGGCCTGACTAATATTTTCTTCTTGGCCCTTTTACTTCTTTAGCACAAACATCTGAGGTTATGGTGGTTTTGAAAGAGCTTCTCAAAGCATCTTAAGCATTTTTGTTCTTTAAAAGAAATTATTTCTCAATTTCTTGATGTTCACTACCAAGCTCAGGGCTACTGCCCTCTGCCCTATTTATCGTTAAAGGTGAATTTTGAATCACTGTTTAAGCTTTGATAACTTCATGCAGAGCATGGAAATTGGGGCCAATAGCCCATACAAATTGAGAAACACATTGAGAGATTCTTCAGAGTTTTTATCGCTGCAGACAGCCTTGGGTTTGAGTGACACCTGTGCTCAGGAGATCATTTCGGATGAACTAGCCCTTTGTAGCAGGACAAATTAAAGCATGACAGGTTGTACTACATGTAGATAGATCATAGCTGACTAGCAGGAAGTATTATTTGGTAAGACCCCACATATTATGGGTCCTGACGACATGGATGTATAAACAAATAAAATCAGGAAATGTTTTATTTCCAGGTATAGGTATACCACTGTAATCTCAGGACTCAGAATACTGAGGCAGAGGAAATTGCAGGTCAAAGGAAGCCTAAGATATATAGTGAGAGCCTTGTCTCAGGAAGATGTGAGGGAGGAAAAGAGAATAAGAGAGGAGGGGAGGGGAGGAGAGGGAGAAAGAGAGAAAGAGGAAGAGAGGATAGGGATAAGGATGTGGAAAGGACACAGAGGCTGTGATGGTTTGGATAAAAATGGCCCCCATAGGCCCATAGTGACATTATTAGGAGGTATTCATTATAGGAGTAGGTATAGCCTTCTTGGAAGAATTGTGTCACTGTGGGTGGGCTTTGAGGTCTCAAATGATCAAGCCATGAGCAATGTGGCATTTACTTCTTGCCATCTGTGCATAATGTAGAACTATATCAATTCCTTCTCCCACACTGTCTGCCTAGATGCTGCCATGCTTCCCACCACGATGACAATGAACTAAATCTCTGAACCTGTAAGCCAGCTCCAATTACATGTTTCTCTGTTTTAGTTAGCGTTTCTATTGCTACAACAAAATCACCAAAAACCAAGTTAGGGAGGAAAGGGTTTATTTGGCTTATACTTCCAGATCATAGCCTATCACTATAGTAAATCAGGACAGGAACTCAAGCAGGGATGGAACCTGGGGAGGTAGGAGCTGAAGCAGAGGCCATGGAAAGATGCTATTTACTGGCTTGTTTCACGTGACTTGCTTAGCCTGCTTTCTATAGAACCTGGGACCATCAGTTTAGGGATAGGACTACCCACAATGGGCTGGGCCCACCCCTGTTGATAACTAATTGAGATAATGTCTTACAACCAGATCTCATAGAGGCATTTCCTCAACTGAGCCCCTTTCTCTTTGACTCTAGCTTGTGTCAAGTTGACACACAAAACCAGCCAGCACATTTTCTTTATAAGAGTCGTTGTGGGACTGGTGAGATGGCTTAGCAGGTAAGAGCAATGACTGCTCTTCCAAAGGTCCTGAGTTCAAATCCCAGCAACCACATGGTGACTCACAACCATCCATAATGAGATCTGACAACCTCTTCTGGTGTGTCTAAAGACAACAATAGTGTACTTACATATAATAATAAATAAATCTTAGGAAAAAAGGGTTTTTGTGATCATGGTGTCTCTTCACAGCAATAAAACCCTATGAAGGGAAAAGAGACAGAAAGGGAGAGGGGAGAGGAGAGAGGGAAGGGACCAGAGAGAGAGAGAGTAGTATTGAGCATGGAGATTTTATCTTTTTAAACGTGATCTATAGAGATTGAAATGAACCCTGAAGGCCAATAGAAACTTGGAATAATGAGATTATATGTATTGATAAATATCCGATGATGGGACTTAATGTTTCCATAACTACAGACTGCCAGTGTGAGCAGGAAACCTAGAAAAGTGTGATGTAATGCAACGATGACTCCCAGGTTCAAGCAGCATTGAGATTAACATTCCACAAGTCCTCTCCATTCACAGCTGATGAAAAAAGCATTGTGGTTACAAAATCAAGTTCCTAAATGCACACAAAACTGAGTGTCTAAACTTCTTTGTAAGGACTTTGGGCTTATTAAGAATAATCTAAACCAGGTGGTAGTGTCACATGTCTTTAATCCCAATAGTTAGGAGGCAGAAGCAGGTGGATCTCTGTGGTTCGAGGACATAGTGAGTTCTAGGACAAACAGACAGCTACATAGTGAGACCCTGTTTCAAAAACAAACAAATTTAAATTTAGCATCATTTTGACAACTCCATATATTTCTACAATATAGTGTTTGCACTACTACTCATTATCTCCACTTACCCGCCTCCCACTCCTGATGACTCTCCTTTCTTCCTGAATAACTCTCTTTCTACTTTCATACCTGTTTCATACTGAATTTAATTAGCGTTTCTTGTATAATCATGGATGGGGTCATTCTACTGGAATATGAGGTTACACCACTCTAGACGATGGAACCCCTTCCCCTGGCAGCCATTAGCTTCTGTAAGCTCCTGGAGAAAGGGTTTGGCTCCATAACCTCTCACTCCAGACCCATGATGGAATGCTAAAGAGCCCACATTTGATGGGTCTTATGTAGTTATCCAGAACTGCTAGAGTGTTCAAATTCAGAAACTAGTATTTCATAACACACACACACACACACACACACACACACACACACACACCATCCACTGGCTCTTAAATTCTCTCCAATGCCTTTTCTACAAGATTCCCTGGGCCTTGGGAGTGTGTTATAGATGCCCCATTTAGGACTGGGCACTCAATAGTCATTTATTCTCCCTCCACTTTCCACAAGGTGAGAGTCTCTGAATTAGTCATCACTGGTAGAGAAAGAGGCTCTCTGATCAGGGCTGAGAGCAGCGGCAGTCTACCAACATGGGTTACTTAGAAGGCAGTTTACCTATATGTCCATTTAGCAAAAGACCAGTAGATTTCTGCCCCTGGCTGACAGGCTTTTCTCCCTCTTGTATGTTTTCCTCCCTTGTTAAGCACTACTAAATATTTCGGAAAGCATGCTACCATTCTATGAGGTAAAAATAATGAAGTTTTTAATTAATTAGAAATTAACATAATGCAGCACAATGCCATTGTGATATATTTAGAGGCTAAAACACGTGACAGTCAGCTACAAAAATAGCCCTTAAGAATTTAAATGCGGCTGAAGAAATGGCTCAGAGGTTAAGAGCACTGGCTGAACTCTTCTAAGGGTTCTGAGTTCAATTCCCAGCAACCACATGGTGGCTCACAACCATTTGTAATGGGATCTGAAGCCACCTTCTAGTGTATCTGAAGAGAGTATACTTACATACATAAAATGAATAACTAAATCTTCTTAAAAAGAAATTAAAATGCAAGTTTACTGGATTGTTACCATGTTTCTTAAGTAAAGAAGGAGAGTTTGACAATCTGAGGATGGCACAGCAGGCTCATTTTCACTTCCATCACACTGCAAACAGACCCCTTCCTTCTCTGCTCTCAGGTATAGTAAGGGTTAATCTACTGCTGCCAGGATAGCTGGGTATGGGCCAGCATCATCATCATGACTTCCTGAAGGGCTCTGGGCTTCAGACAGAGAGAAGCATTTCACATTCCTGTTATAGGAAGTTCTTAGTGGTGCTGACCATGTGGAAGGAAGGAGGGACAAAAACAACAACAACAACAACAACAACAACAACAACAATAACAAAAAACCCCACAAGCCCTGATAAATCCAAGTGTCCTACTAACCACTATGTAGACACAGTATTGACTTAAACCCATGAAGGTAGCTGTTTATGGTTGGACATGAGTCTGCACATTCTACATAAAATAGCACAATTTAGAACAGAGACTAGAATGTTTTCTAAAGCAGGATTCAGCTTCCCACCACCACCAAAACAAACAAACAAACAAAACAACAACCCAGATGATATGCCAGGAAAATCTTTACATAATTAATCTATGTTGGTCATGTCTAAAGTCATGGGAAAGATTTAAGAGCTATTTTTAATAGTTTTGTGAGGTGGGTTTCACCATGTGCTCCTGGGTGCCCAGGAAATCACTCTGTCAACCAAGGTGGTTGGTTGTGTTGTTCTGCCTCCTGAGTGGCTCAAGCCACCATGACACACTTTTTGTTTGTTTTTGGAAGCAAAGTTGTAGTGTTTACATTAACAACCATATGTATGCAAAGCATAGCTTATTTGGAGAATAATTAATGAAGGTCTGAGATGTGGAGTCTTATCCTCTGCTGTTTAAGGAACTGTACTGAATGTCAGCCAGCTTTTGACTCCTAGGTTCTTAGTTCATTCCGTGAGTAGACACTAAATTGAACACAGGACCTCTGGAAGAGCAGTCAGTACTCTTAACTGCTGAGCCATCTCTCCAACCCAGGTTTTTGAATTATTAATAGGTGAATAATTCCCACTCATTGCCTTTTTTTTTTTTTTTTGAGAATAATTTGGTAGAATTTCATGAACCTGCAAAGTTAAATTTTGATTTTCATGTTGATTTATACAGAGTTTGCTCAAGTCAGCATTTATAATATAAAAAGAATGACTTTTCTCATGGTGCTTGTTAGGATTTTGTCTAGGCTCCACCCCACAGTTACCTGGCAACAGCCAAGTGTGCCTGACTCACTATAAAAGGAGCTTCTTGCTCCCCCCCCCTTTTTTTTTTTTTGGTTTTTCGAGACAGGGTTTCTCTGTGTAGCCTTGGCTGTCCTGGAACTCACTTTGTAGACCAGGCTGGCCTCAAACTCAGAAATCCGCCTGCCTCTGCCTCCCGAGTGCTGGGATTACAGGCGTGTGCCACCACGCCCGGCGCTTTTTTTTTTTTTTTTAACTCTTTCTTTTTTCATTTGTTTGTTTTGTCATTTGTTTGTTTTGTCCTATTTGTTCATTTTTAATTTTATTATTGCCTCCTCCTTCCTTTTTTTCTTGTTTTTGTTTTTTTTTTTTTTTCTTTTTTATTCCTTTTAGATGCCTGTTTGTTGTCTAATGAGAGAGAACAAGGATGCGGATTTGGGTGGATGAGAGACAGGTAGAATCCGGGAGGAGGTAGGGGAAAGGGGGAGAGGAAACCAAAACCAGAATATATTATTTGGCTGGGGGTACAAATATATTTTCAATTTAAAAAAAGAGTAATTAATTAACTCAGATTGAAAATTAATTTTCAATTTTTATAAAGTGATTTCTGTTTTAAGAGAATAGAATAGTAAGACGATTAGAAACTGATGCGGCACTAATATTCTTTTGTTTTTTTGTTGTTGTTTGTTTGTTTGTTTGTTGCTTTTTTTTTTTTTTTTTTGAGACAGGGTTTCTCTGTATAGCCCTGGGTGTCCTGGAACTCACTTTATAGACCAGGCTGGCATCAAACTCAGAAATCCACCTGCCTCTGCCTCCCAAGTGCTGGGATTAAAGGCGTTTAAAAATAAGATGTGGTGAAGAACTATGTAAAGGCCATTGCAATATGGTGTGCATTTTCTGAGGGGACCTGCATATGTCTTTGCATGTAAGCTCCTTATAAATAAGCACTGCTGTAGAGGAGGAATGTGTTTGTGGATGTACAGTCAGGAGTGGGAGAAGGGTGCCTCTGCAGGCCCATGCCAAGGCATCCCTTACCACTGAGGGACCAGCCACATGATGGTATAGTGTAGAATAGAGTTTATTCAGGTCATGGGGAGGAGAGTTGAGAGGATAGTAGAGACAGAGAAAAGCAGAGAGACAGAGAGAGAGAGTAGAGGTTGGTCATGAGCATGTGGAGAGAGCATGGAGGGGAATGGGAAGAGAGGTGCAGCAGGAGGAAGAGCAAGAAAGAGAGAGGGGGTTGAGAGAGGGGGTTGAGAGAGAGAGAGAGAGAGAGAGAGAGAGCAAGTAGAGGAGTAGAGGCTGGCCATGGGAATGGGGAGAAAGGGGGAGGGTGAGCAGAGAAAGAGCAAGAGAGCAAAAGAGGAGCAAGAGTGCAAAGAGGGGGCAAGCAGCCCCTTTTATAGTGGGTCAGGCCTACCTGTTGCCAGGTAACTGTGGGGTGGAGCTTAGACAGAATGCTAACACCCAGCACCCACAGAAAAGATGTATGGTCACTGTCTTAGTCAGGGTTTCTATTCCTGCACAAACATCATGACCAAGAAGCAAGTTGAAGAGGAAAAGGTTTATTCAGCTTACACTTCCACTTTGCTGTTGATCACCAAAAGAAGTCAGAACTGGAACTCAAGCAGGTCAGGAAGCAGGAGCTGATGCAGAGGCCATGGAGGGATGTTACTTACTGGCTTGCTTCCCCTGGCTTGCTCAGCTTGCTTTGTTATAGAACCCAAGACCACCAGCCCAGGGATGGCACCACCCACAAGGGGCCCTCCCACCCTTGATCACTAATTGAGAAAATGCTTTAGAGCTGAATCTCATGGAGACATTTCCTCAAGGGAAGCTCCTTTCTCTGTGACAACTTCAGCCTTTGTCAAGTTGACACACAAAACCCCTTGTCAACTTGGCACACAAAACATCACTATTAAGCCTCAACTCTTACTTTCTTATTCATCCCCAAGATCTTAATAACTTTAAGAGTCCCAGTCTTTACAAATTCTTACATACTAAAGTGGATGGGTTGGGGAGCAGGGTATAGGGGATTTTTGGAGAGGAAACTAGGAAAGGGGATAGCATTTGAAATGTAAATGAAGAAAACATCTAAGAAAAAAAAAGAAAAAAAATTCAACCCCTTTAAAATATCCTACCTCTTTTAAAATCCAAAATCTTTTTATAGTTTAAAATCTCCTGACTGTGGGCTCCACTAAGATACTTTCTTCCTTCAAGAGGGAAAAATAGCAGGGCACAGTCACAATTGAAAGCAAAATCAAACTCTAATCATCCAATGTCTGGGATCCACTCATGATCTTCTGGGCTCTTCTAAGGGCTTGGTCACTTCTCCATCCCTGCCCTTTGTAGCACACACCTGCCTTCTATGCTCCAGCGGCCTGTACTTTACTGCTACTGCTGTTCTTGGTGGTCATCTTATGGTACTGACATCTCCAAAACACTGCTGTCTTCTGCTGCAACTAGGCTTCACCTATAGCCTCTCATAGGCTCTCTTCATGGTGCCAATCCTCAACTCCTTTGCATGACCTCTTCAGTTCTGGGCCATCAATTGCAACTAAGGCTGTGCCTTCACCAATGGCCTTCCATGGCCTCTCACAGTGCCGAGCCTCAGCTTCTCTGCATGACCCCTTCATGTCTTCAAAACCAGGATGACCTGGGTAACTCTTACACATTACCAAGTCCAGCTGCAACTCAAGGGACAACCTTGGCTATCTCTGGTACAGCCTCTTTGTGCTCTCAGAAAATATTTCCCTGAAGATTTCACCTCAGTAATGCTGGTCTCTTCTTCATCACCACTAATTTCTTAGTTCCAGCTAACCAGCATCAATAGTCCCAGTAATGCAAAGGTTTCACTTTAGTATTTCTGGTATCTTGTTAATCACAGCTGATTCTTCAGCCCCAGCTAACCAAAGCCACAGAATCTTCAAAATCAAAATAGCAACATCCCTGATAAGAGTCTTCAATCTCCCCTCTGAAATTTTACAAGCCAGGCCTCCATCATTTGCACTGTTCTCAACATTATCTTCCAAGTTCCTACAGAACACCCCCACAGAGCTCTTAACATTCCAATGGCTCTTCTAGCTCAAAGTCCAAAGTCCTTCCACAGTTCTCCCTCCAAACATGGTCAGGTTGTCACAGGATTACCCCACTATGCTGGTACCAATTTCTGTATTGGTCTGGGTTCTCTAGAGTCACAGAGTTTATGGGTAGCCTCTATCTAGTAAGGGAATTTGTTGTTGACAGTCTGTTGTCCAACTTTCCAACAATGGTCAGCAGCAGCTATGAATGGAAGTCCAAGGATCTAGCAGTTGCTCAGTCCCACAAGGCAAGCAGGCAAAGAAGAGAGGTCTTCCTTCTTCCAATGTCCTTATGTAGGTCTCCAGAATAAGGTGTGACCCAGATTAAACTTGAATACCAACATGTATGGATCTGGGACTTGCTTTGTCCCAAGTGATTTTGAACTCAGAGATCTCCTTGCCTTAGTGTTCTGGTATTAAAAGCATGTACTACCTTGCCTGGGCCTAAGCTTTTCATAGCCACCATGCCTCAAGATCAGGATCACAGGTGAGCCTTCCAATTCTGGATTGTAATTCATTCCAGAGATAGTCAAGTTGACAACCAGGAACACCCACCACAGTCACAGTGCCTATAACATCAGTGCTCGGAAGTATGGGGTGGAGATAGGCAGGTGCTAGGGGCTCACAGGCCAACCAGTCTAGTTGATATGGTGAGCCCCAGGTTCAATAACACCTCTGCCCCCCCCCAAATAAAGGAAAGACTTGTAGTGATAGAGCTTAACCTCTAGTTTCCACATTCCCACACATAGGCAACTGTACCCTCTAATATGAGTGCATGCATGTATTTACATTATGTCTTACACACACACACACACAAATCTTTATATGATGCATAAAATCATGAAACATATTTAGTGTACAATTCATTCTGTGCTGTAGATGGACCTCAGTCAGGTCCTCCATCTGCAGGAAAACTCAGGGTTCTGGTTACAGGCAAGCAAGGAGTCGGCGTGGATGACAAACAGACACAAAGCCAGAGAGAGTGTGTATATGAATGAAATTTTTCCAAGCAAGCATCAGACTTTTAATACAGAAGAAAAACAAAGCTAGGCGAATACATTCGCCAAGGTACATTGACACAAAACAAAGAAAATGCATACATAAAAATCCAGGGGGAGCCAGGCAGTGTTTACAACTGAGAATAGGAACAACCGTTAATTAAGATCAGCTAAACACAGGAGCCAGGTGAGTGGTCTGAAGCAATGCTAGTCTATTTTTAAACCCACCACCAGAGGTCCTTTAGTAAATACCTGATTATGCTATTCCTCTGGGTGGTGCTGAACACATGTAGCCTTGGAACAGCGAATCAGTGCTCACTGGCCATCCAGTCTAGCCAATCAGTCATGTCATGTTCAGTGAGAGACTCTTCCTCCTAAGCATAGTGCTGATCATTCTACTGGTAAAATAATAATGGAAAAATATTTCATAGCTTTGTATGGCTGAATTTCATAGGAAAAGATTTCTTTCCCACTGTATTTACCACTTTACTTCACAAGCACAAATATCAGTTGTGAAAGACATCTAAAGACTTTTTTTTTCACTCTAAACTGAACCTCCACACACACAAGGTATAGAAAAGAAAGATACTGACAAAAAGAAAGAAGAGAAAGAAAGAAAGAAAAGGAAGGAAGAGGAAGAAAGAAAGACATAGAAAAAAGAAAGGTCAAGGATTTTTTTATGTGGGTGGATACATGTCCCCTAACAACTTGTAAATGTTCTAAGAATTAACATTATGTAAGGTTTTGGAAGCCTAGAGTGGCCACATCAGCTTCAGGGGAGGAGAAGTTCAGGACACGTGGCCACTGGAATATGGTGAGCAGATGAACAGGCCTGGGGTGGGGCAGCTGCCACCCTGGACTGCTCCAGCCTGTGAAAGACTAGAAGAGAAGCTGATGGATCTACTGAACAGGAGAGTGCTACTCAAATGGATATAGATGAGCAGGGCTTTTTATGAACGTGCAGGAGGCAAGCAGAGATTGAAGCAGGAGCACAGGTGTACTTGGTTTAGGTGTTTGAACCCCTGGAAGAGCTTCGCAGTTCCTGGGCAAGGAAGTCTGGACAAGCCCTCTGAGTTCCAGAGACCCCTGCCAACAGGAATCTGGAGAATCCTGACAAACCCACAGGTGGTTTCTTCGTTTGTATAAACATGTCATTGCCTGTACAGAGCTTTGCTAGAGAATGGAAAGCACTCTCTAGCATTATACTATATCTATCATAGCTTTGTTAATGGAATAAGCAATGTGGATTTTGCAAATTAGGGGACAAGAATTCTGCAGCTGGTTGGGTGTGGGTCAAATCGTGTAGCTTAACCTTCCTCCCTGAGTGTGGGTGCTCAGTCTGTGAACTGTCATGAATTTTGAGTACATAAGGCTCAAGTTAATGAAGGAAGGATGTACAGTAACTAATGATAAAGAGAGAGAGAGAGAACATGAACTGATCAGAACAGGAAAGAGAGATGAGAAAACAAAAAACTCTAGTTACAGCAAAGAATTTAACAAGTTTCTCTCTTGTGGGGCAAGTGAGGACAGGGTAGGAACCTGGAGCAAGAGTGGAGAAGTGTCCAAGCTCCGAAAATCTCACCTTGAGAGACGTGCAGGAGTAAGGATTGCTCTCTCATTGTTCTGGGCCTGCATGCATGGGCACATAGCCTTGTGACACACACAACCCCCTCCATCACCATTGAGGTAGTCACATAGCCTAGTGGCCAAATTACAGCATTAACTTCTTCTCTCCCTATAAGGACATATGCAGCAAACACCTGGAATTCCTCTCTATGTAAATGAAGCATTCCCACCACCTTCATGTCAACCAGTAATGTACACTTATCCTGAACCCCACCACCACCACCACCTATTCCCCAAGGTTTATATAGCCCTTTTTAACCCAAGAATGAAGATAGCTGTTTTACTGAAAACCTCTTGGAGAAGGCTATTTCTCCATTGCACTCAAGCTGGCCAAGTTCCTGCAAAGCCACCCTGCAGGGACAAACTCTGTTTCTGTATGTGTGCTATAGTGCTTTGACATTCCTAGGGCAGAAGCAGAGCCGCTGGCATTCTGACTATTGTCATTTTCTGTGTCAAGAATCAAAGTAACTGAAATTTATGTCTGTAGCTGCCAGCAGCTACATGAACTGAGTTCCTGAGAGGGATGCTGGGAGCGGTGACGAGAGAAGAACGAGATCAAGACAAGATACTGGATCAAGGGCCAAAGTTTACTTTTGAGTCTGAACTTAAATAGGGGAAAGCCCATCCCCCACCACACCAGGCTCTCGTTGGTCGCTTTGTCTTCACTCTGTCCAGGCTGTTGCTTAGTCAGGATCCCCTCAGGAAGACAGGTTCGGCTTCTCAGCAGGTTGTGGAGCCTTGGAGAAAACTGCAGAACAATAGACCTTATCTAAATTGGAAGACTCCACCCTAGGTGGGCTAGCTGGCAAAGGCAGAGCAGGTCTGAGCCAACCTGCTCAAGGCTGGGGGAGGGTACATATGTCCTACTTCAAAAAATACAATGTATTTAATTATACCAAATTTCATATTGCTTTCCCCTCCCCCAGACCTGAGAAGAGCATTATTACATGCAAAAAATGAAAAGCCTGGGTAAATCACAGCAAATCCTTAATTTATCCTTAATGTCCTTAAAGCCATCAAAAAAAAAATCTCATGGAGCATTTTTCATAAGTATTTAAAATCATTTTATTTACTATATCTAAAAGCATTTTTTCACCACAAGTTTTCCATATCGTTAGCATTTAGTTTATCTGAAGACTCTGTACTTAGCAGTAAGTACAGACTTTACATTTATATCTCTGCAGTCATCAGCTAAGGCACTGAGCAAATATTACTATCCGGGCCGCAGCGTTTTCATCCGCAGAATAGAGACATGTCGTACTCGCAGTTCATAGGGATGTTGCATTTAAAAAGATGGAAACACAGTTCTTGTCTGAGAGTCTCAGCGTTCTGCCGCCCTCAGTCTCCCTGTTTTCATGCTCTGTGTGCTTGATCATGAAGGATGATCTCACCTACACTGCTAACTTAATAACAATCACTGCTTAATACGACTGTTGAAAATAGGATATGCCAAGATTAGTATTTTTGTAAGAAAGAACATGAACGTAATCTAAAATAAGTCAGACATTTGAATATAGTGTACTTATATAGACTTAATTTGATTTATTTCTTTAAAATGTCAGAAAAGCACACACATATCTCAGGTGGTAATATAATAACACTAGTTTTAAAACAATGCTTATTTGTAGCACAACTTTTAGAAATTATGACTATTATATTTAGATAACTAAGACTTACTAAAATGAATTCCATCCTATTGTTTAATGGTGGTGGTTTGCATAGCATTTTCTCATTCCACTATAGACTGAGTGAGCAGAAGCCTGTTCAAGAGACATGTTTTCTGGTAACATACACACACACACACACACACACACACACATATATATATATTATAATATAAAATACATATTATATCATTTATATATACAAAATTATAAAAATATAACATATAATTATAAAGTATAATATATTACAAGATATATATTATATTATCATATATTATGTATAAGATATATATCCATATATTTGAACTTTCTAAAACAGAGTTTTATTTTACAGTATAATTAAGTATAAACATAACACAATTCTTCCCATATCCTAAAGCATTGATGTCTGATTCTATGTACACAATAAACACACTAAAATGGGAAGTGCAAGTCCAAAAGTGACACTTGTAACTAGTGATTTTTAAAGTTTACAGGAGGTGTTCATTTAGACTGGCCCTGTACTTAGTCCCAGCAGACCAGAATAAATAAAGTCAAATAACCACCCATGCTAAGTTGCTGAAGGATCACACTGGAAATTTAAGGAAGCAAGTAGATCCTTAAACAGATGGGGTTTACCCAAAACCAGATTCATAGCAACCAACCAGAAAGAGCTCAGTCTTCCTACTGGTATAGAGTAATGAGGTCCCCAGTGCTATGACCTTCATGACTTCAGGGAGCCTAATCCTCGCCTATTTGTTTCTTTTAAAATATAATTACAATGATTCATTGCTCCCACCTTACAAAAACCAAGCATTTAATCATGACCACTGAACAACATTCCATGTTAAAGAATGAGGTAGTACTCCTTTCTGGACTCACAAAAATACTGATTAAACTAAACTTGGTCAAAATAATGACTTCTGACAGTGCAAGCAAGCAGAAGCAAAGAATGCAATCACTTTCCCTAAGAGGGACATCTTCTTGTGATACCTGGGCAGTGTGTGCATGAAGGGAGCAAAGGGAATGACCTCAGAGAGAAAAATGAAGCCCAATTCTAGGGGTGCAGGAATGGTTGATTTTCTCTGCCAATTAATTAAATGGCAGGAAGGAAGTGTTACTAGAAATGTTGGGGTCTCCCAGGAGAGCCATTGTATGATACCTCAAACTCTGAGGTCCCTCATTAGAGTTCTTGGTCCCATTAATACAAGATTTTAAGAACAGACATAAACTGAAGCATGAGGGCAATTTATTAGAATTTAAAAGGAAAACCCCAAGATCGGCAAGCTATAAATGTCACAGCTGCCTGGAAGGGAGAGGGAGGAAGGGGAAGAGAAGGGACAAAAGCTCAGAGGAAAAGAGAATGCTACAGGAATGTCATCCCCCAGTGGCTCGAAGCCACTAAACAGAGAGGGGTTCGGAGTTCTAGAGAAAGAATAAGGATCCCGAACTCTAGCTAAACAATTTAAAGGCATACCTGCATTCTGTTCAGCTCCCAAAAGAAAAAGACAGAGGAGAGGGAAACATAACAATAACACCTCTGAAGGGTGGGTAGACAGAGCCGAACTCCAAGTTGGCTCTGAGGGGTTGCACTGGGAGGTGAGAGTTCTGAGACTGCAAAGTACCTACCTTCTAGGTGCTGCCTGAATGAAAAAGGGGGTGGGAGGTAGAATACAAAAGGAAGATATGTGAAGAACCAGCTGGTCTCCATCTTAGGCTAAAAAGCCACCTTATGGTAACAACAAACTAGGTTCATTCCTGTTCATGATTAAACCTCTGTTTCTTAAGCATTGGGCTATGCCTCACCTGTAACCCTAACTATAAATGGTTCTCTTCTGCCTGCTCTAGGAAGGGCAATCGTGTCAAAAAGTTAATAACTGTTTGCAATACTACCTTTGTTTCAAAAGGGTTGTTATGGCTACCATCTTACGACCCCCTGTTGCTGAGGCCTTGCGATCCTGTCTTTGGTTAAGGAGGTCATTATGACTAACTTGGTATGTTTACATTCTGCTCCTATAACCATATCTATTTTGCCCAACAAATCTCCTTGTCTTAGGAGAGTTCCCATTGCTGTGAAGAGATACCATGCCTGATCAAGGCAGCTCTTATAAGGACAGCATTTAGTCGGGGCTGGCTTACAGGTTCAGAGGTTCAGTCCATTATCATCATAGCCTGAAGCATGGCAGCATCCAGGCAGACTTGGGGCTGGAAGAGTTGAAAGTTCTGCATCTTGATTCAAAGGCAACCAGGAGAGACTGGCATCCTCAGGCAGCTAGGAGGGAGCTCTCTTCCGAAAAGGGTGGAGCACAGGAGGAGACCTCCACAGCCCACCCTCAGATGGTACACTTCTTACAACAAAGCCACACCTCCTAACAGTACCACTTCCTATAGACAATTTCCACACCCCCATTGGGAAAACCTCTATTCCTGAGCTATAAAAACTTTATCTTCCACACATGCTGACCTTGCAAACCCCACCTTATGGGGAGGCAGCCTGTGTACATGAATAAAACAGCTTTAATGGGTTGTTTAACTAATTTGGCCCTGATGATTTGTATTTCTCCTCTCATCTTTGGGATTAACATATAACTACTTCTAGTGTGGTGGAAGAGAAAGTTTATTTTAGATATGAGGGAGAGCATAGCCAGAAGCAGGGCCATCCCAGAGGCCAGAGTGAACATGAGCCTGGCTATGGGAGAAGAAGGGAGACAGGAAAGGGGAGATCAGGAGACCACGAGGCAAAGAGGTCAAAAAGTGAAAGGGTTAAAAGGGGTAAAGGAACCAGCATAGCAAAACTGGCTGAATTGCATAGGGAAGAGCCACTGGGGGAAGGGCTGCTCAGCCCCTCAGCTGGAATGTTCATGGTAGTGGGTGGGGTATTGCTGGCAAGGAGCACCCTGTACCACATAGGGACTGAGGGATTCTGGAAGAACCTGGGGGCCAGGGTTTGCTTTGATATGATAAATAGGCACCTCAGTCATTTGTTCCTGGTGCCTTAGTCAGGTCTCTGACATTACCATCATGGATTAACCCTAAGTGAAGAGACAAGGGCCTGTCTCCACCTAGAGGTAGCTGGCATTCTTAACAAATTGCCTTTAATTTACTGGAAAGTAGCGGTGAGAGATTTGTGTGTGTGTGTGTGTGTGTGTGTGTGTGTGTGTGTGTGTGTGTGTGAAACAGGGTTTCTCTGAATAGCTCTAGCTGTTCTGGAACTCCCTCTGTAGACCAGAGTGGTCTTGAACTCATAGAGATGCACAGGTCTCTGCCTCCCTGGTTCTGGGATTAAAGACGTTCTTTTCATCTGTTGATGAGACCACCTGCTACCTCCATGTCAAGGGAAGGTTGAAAAGCCTAGCTGCACATCCAGCAGACAACCAAGTGGTAGGATGAGAATACCACACCACTAAGATTGCCCTCAACAGTATTAGAATCTACTAGTGGTGGCAAATGTGCAAACAGATTACAAACATGATTACTAAATAAAAGAAGACACATAAATTTAAGGCAGCTGCAATACATTGTAAAGGGGAAGGAAGTATCTATAAATTGCATGATCTTACTTAAGAAGCAAAGAATAAAGTAATGTAGTCACAGTGATATGTGCAAATTTATAGAACGATATGTTTATAAACTAAAATAGCATGCATCTCTAAGAATACTGGTCTGGTCTCAGTGGGAGAGGATGCTCTTAGCCATGATTCAACTTAATGTGCCAGGGCCCATGGGGGCAGGGAAGAGAAGGCTGGAAAGAAAAGAGGGAAGAGGGCTGCAATCAGGATGTGAAGTGAATAAATAAATATATTAATGAAAGAAGAGAATACTTTTATAAATCGAATGAGAAAAGATACAGGGTTGAGAATGAAAAGAACATAGCTTAATTGGTTTTCTGCTTTAGTAGACACTGGAATTATTAAAGATTTTTAACATTCCGGGACCTCTCTCTCCTCATTTGTGAACTAGAGATTGTGTATATCATTAATCCAGATGCAACAGTTGCCAAAGGAAACAAACAAACAAACAAAATGATGATAACTAAAGGAAATCTCTGCAAAGCAAGGAGAAGCAAGAAGCAGCCTGCAAAGGTCTCCATGGCAACCCAGAACAGCCACTTTCTGATGTTTCCCTACTTCAAGCAGAAAGAGACCTGCAGACAGAACTGTGAATTTCTATCAACTTTTGGCAGGCATAGAGTTCTATTCCCTCCCCCCTGAGTCCACCCCTCTACTCGGTTTGGCAGCTCTTCCCTGATTGGTCTTGCCTTTCACTTTATTTGCAGTAACCACATTCATTGCGTAGCGTAGCACCACCATTTCCTCTGTATAGATTCAGAGTTTCCTTGGCTACTGAGCCAGGGCTGCTGCAGAGGCAATAGAGGCAGCAGAGGAAGAAGACTTCAAAGCCCACAGTTCAACCCCAGCAGCTCCCTGCTGCTGCTCTCCTTGGAGAAGCCTAAAGAGTCAGCACTCAGATGCCAGCTGGCTTGCTGATTAGAGGAGGAAGCCCAGTTGCCTTCAAGATTCACTAAGGACAGACATGACTGAGGCTCCCTCCACCTGAGCTGGCTGGAGCAGCCTCCAGGACTCACAAGCTGCTGTAAACTGAAGAACATGTTCCTGATTCCTCCAAGACTTCCACCTTGGTTGGGCTGAAGGGAATCCGAGCCTATGGCTGCTTTTAGCCTCTGACACCTACCACATCTGAGACTATTAGTTCAAGACCCATCAGCTTGTGCCCTGGTCATGACTCCATCCTTTGAGATCTACTGGACACAGGCGATCTACTATGCAAGCAGCTGTTCTTGTTACCACCCCAAAGTGCTCGAATAGCTTTTGCGCTGTATCCCTTCTCAGAGCAGATGTGGCAGCTCTCTCGCATCCTACTGTTGTTAAGAGTTCAAACTCGTTTTATCTGTGGGCAATGCATTTAAAGTTTCATCCAGAGGAAAGGAGGAAACCTGTCAGGGTTTCTACTCCTGCACAAAACATCATGACCAAGTAACAAATTGGGGAGGAAAAGGTTTATTCAGCTTACACTTCCACATTGCTGTTGATCACCAAAGGAAGTCAGAACTGGAACTCAAGCAGGGCAGGAAGCAGGAGCTGATGCAGAGGCCATGGAGGGATGTTACTTACTGGCTTGCTTCCCCTGGCTTGCTCAGCTTGCTTTGTTATAGAACCCAAGACCACCAGCGCAGGGATGGCACCACCCACAATGGGTCCTCCCACCCTTGATCACTAATTGAGAAAATGCTTTACAGCTGGATCTCATGGAGGCATTTCCTCAAGGGAGGCTCCTTTCTCTGTGATATCTCCATCTTTTGCCAAGTTGACACACAAAACCATTCAGTATATTTCCTGAGTTGGCACTTGCTGTCTGAATTCTCCCCTGTCTGAACTCTCCCATTCTTGGAGGAGGGTTAGAAACTGGTCAGCATCTCCACCAGCCACCTTACCTGGATTGAGAAACTCCAAAGCATGTTCCAAAGTCAAATTTAGACCAAAAAAGTCATAGCTGTTGGGACTGGTCTGCAGCTGGTCCGACCAACTACTGTTTGTATACTTGCAAAAACATTAACTCTAAATAGCTTGCTCAGCAAATGAATGGAATGCATTGAAATCTCAACCTTTGCAGGCAAGAAGTGGCCAACATAAAGGCCAGTAGTCTGAATGTCTAATTGTCTGCCGCACAGCCAATACTTAAAATGTTAAATTAACCAAGCTGTCAGGTTTTGTCTATCAGATTCATCTAACCCTTTACCAACCATCTCGGACTTCTTCAAACGTGTTGACAACTCTTTTCAGAGGGAAAACACTTCTACAAACAGCCGGATACAGAACATGCTTCTCATGGGTTCAGAAAACCTCAATGAATTGATTTCTACACTATTGTAATAAACAGGTTTCTCGGTGGCAAAAATGTATTGATTGCTTAATAAAGTTTCTCCTCATTATGATGATTTAAAATACACAATCCAAGCTGGAGAGATGGCTCAGTGGCTAAGAGCACTGACTGAAGGTCCTGAATTCAAGTCCGAACAACCACATGGTGGCTCACAACCATCCATAATGAGATCTGACACCCTCTTCTGGGGTGTCTGAAGACAGCTACAGTGTACTTACATATAATAATAATAAAAAATCTTTAAAAATAAGTAAATAAAATCCACAATCTAAAGCTGCAATTACACGCTTCTAATATTAAACTGTAGTTTAATTTGCATTTCCCTGATTATAGAAATAAAACAAGCACTTTCCTCATTTCTTTTTCAGTGAGTTGAGATAGCACTAGTACACATTGCATGCTTGTGACGTGTGTGTGTGTGTGTGTGTGTGTGTGTGTGTGCTTCCTTATGTCTCTTGTTTCTTGCCTATTTCTCACTGGGCTGTTTTGCATATTAATTAATTTGTGTACTAGATATAGTACCTATGTTATATGGTCTTTTATCTGATAGCTTAATTTATTTTGTTAATTGAAATTATTTTGATAAATAGAAGTTCTGAATTTTAACAACTGTGACTGCTAGTCATTGGCTCGGTTGCGTTCAGCTTAGTGTGGATATAATCTGTCTCTAAATCCATCTTCTTATGAATTTTTAATTGCATTGATCTTTTTCTCTATTCTCACACAAACACTACGGTATCTTCATGATTAAAGACACAGTGATTGACATCTAACATAGCACATTCTTTTTACTGTTCTCTTCCTATTAAAGGGTGTTGGGTCACGGGCTATCTCTGCTACCCCTTTGTGGGACTCCTGGGCCGAGGAGCCCGCCGGACTGGTGGGGAAATAATGGAGGTGGAAGACCCGAGTTTTGCCAGAGTTCCGGTGCTCTGGGCAGGCAGACTTGGGAGACTGTAGCAGAATCACCATGCTGCCCCAGGATGAGCATCGGGCCATGGGGTGGGTGGGGAACACGCAGTCTCTGGTCCAACTCGGGCACCACAGACCGCTGATTACTGCAGAAGGCGGGCTTTGGGGTCTCTGGGCCACATGGCCTCCAGATACGACTGGTTCTAGCTCTTGGGCATTGCAAGATGTCACTGGACCCTGTGGAAGAGCTGAGAACAGGTGGAGGCTCCAAGGGTGGCTCGGTCTGCCCCTGGGATGAAGGGGGAAGGGGCCAGGGGGAGAAAGGGCACTGGGTGGTTTCCACACAGGCGAGAGTCCTTGGTCTGGCCTGTTGGCTGGAAATGATGGGAGGCCTTTTCTCAGGAGGTTAGATAGGGCTCTTTAGGGGAAGGCCTATTCCATCATTTAAGCATAGCGGCGGGTCTTGGTAAGTAGAGAGGGTCCATGGTTTTAGAGCTTTAATGTAAAAAGGCAGAGAGAAAGAGATAAGGTAGGAAAAGAGAGGCTGGCCATGGCCACGAAGAGAGAAGGGGAAAAGGAAGGGAAGAAGGAGAGCTAGAGATAAGAATAAGAGAGGTAAGAGCTAAGATAGAGAGGAGAAGCCAAGCAGCCCCTTTAATAGTGGGCTGGGCTATCTTGCAGTTGCAGGGTAACTGTGAGGGTGGAGTCTAGCCAGAATGCCAGGAACTTGGGACATTGTCTGTGTGACTGATAGTCACAGGATTATGAAGTTGGGGCTCTGTGGCATCAGGTGCCTATGTCTGGGAATGTGGCTCGGCTCACTGTTCAGTCCCTTATAGAGTTTTCCACTGGGTCTCTGGAGTAAGCTTCGTTCAACCAAAACATAGGCTGCCTTTCAGGGTCCCACAAAAGGTCATATTGTTTATATCTGATTTACTAGCTTTTATTTACACATTTGCAATACTTTATAAGTACATCCTTTATCTCCTTCCCTCTCTTTACACATATACCCACGTAAACACACATACACACATATACACACAAACACACATGTATATAAGACAACTGCATTTGCATTTGATTTGAATTGTATTAATTCTTAAAGCTTACTTTCAGAAAAATAACATTTTTAAATTTTCAATTCTTTCAATATACAAACATAATACAGACTTTCATTTATTTGTGCTTTAAATATTTCTCCAACTGTTTTCTGTTTCTTTCACAGCTTGAATGCATATATTCCTCAGTTTTCAATCCTTTTTTGTCTACTGATTTTTTTTTCATTTTATTTTGTATCATCATAGAAATGAAGTTTTAAAATTCCATAGATAGTGGCCGAAGAGATGGCTTAGTGGTTCAGAGTGCTTGCTCGTCTTTCGAAGACCCAAGTTCAGTTCTCAGCAGCTACTTCAGTTGACTCACAACAGCCTGCAATTCCAGTTCTGGGGCATCTGATAACCATCCTGTCAAGGGCTTCTTCATACATGTGTCATACATTCATACGGAAATGCACACAAAGAAAATATAAGAAAAAAATCCACACATAGACATTAGAATCAAGTGAGTTAATAAGCAAGGTTATTGGAAATAGTCTTACTAAATCAATTCAAACACCTATGCATAGAACTGATATTTTCTATATGCATTGCCATATCTGGTTTATATTTGTCTCTTTTGCTTCTTTCTTTCTTTCTTCCTTCCTTCCTTCCTTCCTTCCTTCCTTCCTCCCTCACCCTGCCCCTCCCTCTTTTTCTTTCTTTCTTTCTTTCTTTCTTTCTTTCTTTCTTTCTTTCTTTCTTTCTTTCTTTCTTCCTTCCTTCCTTCCTTCCTTCCTTCCTTCCTTCCTTTCTTTCTTTCTTTCTTTCTTTCTTTCCTTACTACTCTAAGATATCAAAATAAGATACCCTAGAAGTATGTCTATAATGTTTCTCTTATTTCTGATTACAAAAACCTTTCACTATTCCTATTGCCTTATGTTGGTGTTTTGTACCTATCTTACATTAGATTAAAGAAGACGAGTCAGCCAGTGAGAATACTTGCTACCCAGCCTGATGAACTAAATTTCATCCCTGGAACACATATGATAAAAAGAGAAACTCCATTTCTGCAAATTGTCCTCTGAGCTCCCCATAAAACCATTAAATGTGCTAAATAATTAAATGCAAAAAATTAAAATGATGCTATGTTATATTCTTTGTCAAAATATAATATTTTAATCATATTGGAACATTCTGAACCAATTGCTTTTCTGCACTTAGTAACATAATAAGATGATTTTTTTTTCTCCTCCCCCTTCCCTTTCTGCCTCTTGCTCTGGCGCCCCTCTGGCTCTGGCCCAATGGTTGTGTGCCACCATGTGGTTGTTGTGATTTGAACTCATGACCTCTGGAAGGTCAATTGGTGCTCTTAACCACAGAGCCATCTCACCAGCCCCAATGTTTTTTCTTATTGTGTTAATGTGATAAGCAAATCAGCTTGCTTGTGGCATGCTATCATTTATGTGTATTGTTTGTCTTGACATTTGCTCATGATTTAAGCTGCCCAATGTGGTTTTCCCATACTTTACTGTTTATGTTTTGATATCCATGTTAGGCTGGCTATAAATAAGTTAGGGTGGACATTTTCCTAAATTATTCTTTTTCTAAAAACATATAAGATAAGGACATTTACAAAAATGGATAATGGTAAAAGAATATAAAACTAGATCAATGCTTTGATCCAGTGTCCAACATATGGTAATGTTTTTCCCAAAGCCAGGATTTATGGGCCCAGGAGTCAAGGGGTGAAAAGGGAAATTATTTCACTCACTGTCATTCTTAGTGGACCACTAGTAAAAATTTTTTGCTTCCTGTTCCCAGGACCTTAAGTTCTGCTGGTCTAGAAGTTTTGGTTCCAGAAGAGGCAGTGATCCTGCCAGGAGATACAATAAACATTTCACTGAACTAGAGATTCGGGACCCCCTTCTCAGAAATTCAGACTTCTACCCACCCCCACTTCTATTGGCTGTTAGCCAACTAGCTAAGGAAGGAATAACAATGATAGCAAGGAAAATGATTCAGACTAACAATGGGAAATTGAATTTCTTCTTCATAGTGGAGGTATGCAAGATTATATCTGGAGTACAGGAGATCTTTGTTGGTGATGCTTGGTCCACGGTATCTTCAGATTAAAGTCAATTGGAAAGTCAACCTAATCCAGGCAGGATGGCAAGGACACAGACTCTTCAGGCATGAAGGTATGGGTCACTTCTTAAAAAAATAACTAAGGTCAGCTGTGATGCTTGCTGAGGGTGAAGAAATAGAGTGGGTAGTAGAGGGTGGAAGTCATAAATACCAGCTAAGGCCACATGACCAGCTGTAGAAACAAGGATTATAATAATGTGTTTGTGTTCTTTTCTTGACTTCTTTATTATCAATTGAGATAATATCAGTGTTTATCATATTTAAGTTTTGAGATACTAAAATGCCCCTCAAAGTACACTGCCTCCTATTCTAAATTATATAATGTGCTTGTGGTTACACATGGAATATTTACATCATATTAGGTGTAATTATTACCTGGTTAAGGTTTTCATTTGGAAATTAGGCATGCCATAAGAAGATATGATTATGTGTGACCTTAACAGCACATAGGTTTGTGATGGCTGTTTTTAGTTGTCAACTTGACTACTTCTGGCACTAAATAAAAATACACTTGTCCAGGAAGATCTGTGAGAGGTTTTTTTTTTTTTTTTTTTTTTTTTTTTTTTTTTTTTTGTTCATTGGATTATCTGAGGTAAGAGGACCCATCTCAAATCTAGATCACTTGAGGTGGAAAGACCACCTTAAATCCAAATCTTTGGAAGTGGGAAGGTCCAGCCTATGTCTGGGCCACACCTTCTGCTGGCAGCCTATATAAAGGAAGGCAAGAAGGAAGCTTTTGCTTTTTGCCTGCCTGCCCTCACTCTGGTTGGCAAGTTCATTCCTTCACTGGTATTAGAACCTACTTCTTCAGGATTCTAGTATATACTAAAGGTCATCTGAGACATTGAGGCTCTCTGACTAAAGAAAAATTGGATGTTTGAACTTTCTGTTGGTAGTCATTGTTGAACTAACTGTGTGTGTGTGTGTGTGACCAATCAGAAACAGATATTAAACACTGTGAAGAAGGGAAAGAACCACAAGCCTACCAAAACTTGCTAAAAAGTCAAAATTAGGTCCACAGGTCTCTGCCTCTACAGTGATAAATATAGCCACTTAACTTGTTGAAGAGTACCATCTTTCTCTTCAGCAGGGCACTTGGTTTTTATTTAGGTAGGAGTTTTCTGTTCATTTTGGGGGCTTCTTTGCCCTCCAGTTTTGAGCCTATTGGCTGTCAGAAAGCTGTTTGGGGAAAGAAGTGACAACCTACCTCTAATTTAATTATTGAAATTTTTTGATTTACATTTTTATAGCCTTTGAAAAGGGGAGGAAAATACTTCTACCTTGGTAACACTGTGAACTATAATCTTGTTATGTTTCTGGCTTTATTAGGTTCTCTAGATTAGTTGGTGGATCTGTCCAGTTCAATCTCATATTCTCCTGGGTTAGCTGAATGGTGAACATAGTATCTCCACTCATAAATGAGTAAAGAATTTTTATTTGACTTGATTTCAAGAGATAGAAAACCTTTAAAATAAGCTTATCGAGCCGTATGCATGTGTGGTGATGCATGCCTTTGGAGGCAGAACAGATGGATGTCTGTGAGTTCCAGCAAGCCTGGCCTACAAATAGAGTTCAGAGCTACACAAAAAAAACCAAAACACAGAGCTGTCTTGAAAAACAAACACAAAAACAAAACAAGCAAAGAAACAAACAGAAAGTTTTCTGCAGAGTCACAGCACTCCCAGTTAACAACAAAGATCACAAATTGCCATGGTGTCCAGAGCTTTGTGACTTTAGGGTCTGCTCTAGCTGCTTTTAAGCATTTCTGCTGTTGAAAATTTTTATTGAAATAGTTTTATTCAATTTTATCACAAATTTCTCTTGTGTCTGGTAAAATTCTCTAGAGCTTTTGAACTGCCACGAATCATCTGAGTTCATTCCAGTTTTATTTCATATCTTCAATCCCTGTTCATCTAGATAGTCCTGTTTTTAAATCTAAACTCAGGATAAACAATTCTGGTATTGTGATGTCAGAATTAAATGACTTGTTTATTCTTGAAATAAACAAGTGTATCTGGGAGCAAGCTTTCTTTTCATATAGAATATAATATTTATTATAGAAGAGCACTAACTTCTAAAAACTGGTAGTACCCATACTGACTATACTTGCCAACTTTGAGTACTGGCCTCAGTTGTTTAGCACATATATTTACAAGAGTTTTGCTTTTGCTTCTTTTCCAACATGGAGTAGCACCATTGATGCTACAGAATGGTTGGTGTGTAGTGATATAAAAACCCAGACTGACAAATTAACTTTAATATTATATACTTTTGAGGGTGGGGGAGGTGGGGTGTCAGGGGTCAAACCCAGGCCTTTTTCATGCATGAGAAGTGCTCTGTCACTGAAAAGTCCCACTGCGGGGACTTTTCAGTTATTTTCATACAAAGCTCCGCTCTTGCTCTGCCTATTCCAGGGGTAGATGACTCTCACCATCCCCTCCTTGGCAGGCCATTTGCTGGGTGCAAGAGGAATTAAGCAAACTCCACTTCCTGCCAAGCAGTAGGCCCAGTTATCTTTTGAAACCAATAAAGTCCAAGTCATTTTAAACATGATAAGTGGCTTGTTGATTTGTTTCTAGAAGCATTCATAAAACAGACAAATTACAGTCCTTGCTGTTTTCCCAAGGCTTACTTGGATATATAAAAGAAGCCTGTTTTGGGGAGGGGGTTGTTTTGTTTTTTTGTGCATGTGGTTGGGGACAGTGGGGTGCTGTCTAACAGACCGGGATGGATGGTCAGCCAACAGGCTAAGTTTTAAGATCTTGGCTAGTTTTGCAGACCTCAGCATCAGCACTAGAAGTGCATCCAGGAGTCAGAACATCAGCTTACTCACTGTGTGTACATCCTCTTCAATCTAGAAAGGAAATGTCTGAGAAACTTAATTAAGGTTGAAGTGACTCAAAGCATTGTAGCACACATTAAATTTCTGCCTAGTCATTTTTTAAAGAGAAAAATATTCAATGGCTAATTATTTCAAAGTTCCAGCATTCTTATATAATCTGTAGCAAGAAAATTTACTAGGGAAATTATCTCATATCCCTCTAAGATCAGACTTTTCACTAGCTGAAATGACTGTACTCTGCATTTTTTTTTATGGCCATTGACAAATCTTGTTGAAAGAGATTATGCCTTTCTTAATAACCATAGAATAAATAGCAGAAATGGCCATTTGCTGCTTCCTGTTTGGTTTTTGGTTTTGTTGATGGACTGATGTTCCCTCCTGCGCCACCAAATGAGGATGTTTGTATTCTTGACCCTCTGTAGGGAAGCAGGAAAGACTCTGAACTCTAAAGACTTGCTGTGCTTTGATGTGCTCTAGCTTCCATGGCAAGAGTTCAATGTCCAGAGGAACAGATCTGAAATTACACCAAACGCAGCAAAAACGGGAGTGGAAACACAGATATTCAGCACTTGTTGTGTGCAAGCTTGTTTGATATATAAGAACAAATCCTGTACTCACATCCAAGACAGCCTCAACTTGCTCTTAAAATGAGAGAATTAAGTATGTTGCAACAGAATTTCGGAAACTAAATGGGAGGACCAAGGAGGTGGGCAGTGCTAATGTGCACATTGATAAGAAGCAGTGCATTTTGGAGTCAAGTTATTATGAGAACACTTTGAAGTCCGGTAATCCAGAGCATCCCCAGAATCCAGGGTTGCCTCTTCTAGCATGCCACTTACTCAGTCCTGACAATGCACCATCTTGCACCATCTTGTAAACCCAACTTTTCTTAAAGGTAGAAAGATTGTTTAGGGCTAAAGTTAGGGTCTCCCAGGTCACAGCTGGGGGCTCTGAAGTTTAATCTGATGGTGTCTTTAGCTTAACCTTCCTTTCCCTTATAGGTCGCATGGTGAGAGCAAAGAGAGAAGAATCCATTAAAAATGTTTTAAATTTTCTACGAGGACATACTCTGGTTAAACCTTGGCTTGCTGTTGTTTGTGCCTCAAGGATCAACAGCTTACTCTTTGTGATGTGCAATTTACTAAGTGATCGTGATAAACCAGACTACACTGGTGAAAGACAAAGCTTCAGGAGGAAGGTGAAGGATGAAGGATAGCTGCAGGGACCTGTCCACAACGTTTCTGTTCCTTGTTTGTCTGTTTCCCTAGTGTTTACTACATGTACCATAAAGTTCAATCACAGTTTTCTTTATGGACCCCACCAATCTTTCTTATGGTTGAAAGGCCTATGCAGGAGGTCACTTATATATAGATGACTTCTAGAATGAGCTTTGTGAACATCGTGAGAGTCTAACTGTACAACTAACCATCTTTTTGAATAGTCTACTTAGGGCTATGTTTTAGTTTGGATTCTTTCCTCTTTGGCTTCTTCAGCGCCCCCCCCCTCTCTCTCACACACACACACGCACACACACACTTTCCTCATTTAGACTCTGACACATTTTACTTTCCTTTCCATTAAGTCTTCACCTAAATTCATGCTCTAAAACTCAGTCCTGTTTCAGGGACTGCCTAATAGGCTTGTGTTTGACAAATGAAGAGAGAACCTTACAGTTTCTTGGCCAAATGAAAGAGGCACAGAGTCTGATTAAAGTGAGTCAGGACTTGGCTGCCTCAGCATTCACCCTGAGGACATAGGGTGCTAGGACACTAAATGACAGCCCAGGCAGGACACTGTAACACTCTTGGTACAAGCAGCCTGTAAGACACTTCGTGTGTGTGTATGTGTGTGTGTGTGTGTCCCAAAGGAGAAACTATGTGGTGGAAACACTTACGTCATATTTTCTTCTCTCTTTTCCACAGCCTCTTACTCCTCAGGCTTCCTGCCTTCCTCTTCTCAAATCTCTAGGGTGAGCCCTGTCTCCCAGTTACAACAGTGATAGCCCCAGAAAATGACTTAAATGTTTGCCTTAAATGATAAAAATATAAATATATAATGGACTGTATATTTAGGTAGTAGAGCTATGAAATAGAGTTGTTGTCCTTAAGTAGAAGACAATTCCACAACACAAAATCAGAGTGTGATGAAGAGAAGTGTGCAAGAGACCATCTTTACACATCCTAGTTGCTATGCAAAGTATTAAGTTTTGTGCAAAAAACCAAAAAACAAACAAACAAACAGCAGATTAAAAGTACAAGGATAGAAAGCGCATTGCTTTGTGTAGTTGTTCTAATCTAAAAGAGAGAGGGGCTATGTCTTTCATGGAAGCGTGCCCATGAGTGAAAGAGATGAGATCTTTCAGGTCACTGCTTGAAGAAGCGCTGAGTATGCAAGGCACAACTTGTGGTGAACATTATTTGAAATCATCTGGAACACACCCCATATTAGCAGTAAAACAATATTGGAAAGTGAGGCCTTGAAAACCTCAAAGCTCAAGCAACTTGAAGACTTACATAGACTTGTTCTTTGTAGAAAACTCACCTCTTTACAGGGAGGACTCTGGCGTCTGGGGGACTCCTCTGGTGCTACCAAACATAACCCTGGGCTAGTGGACACCTGGTCTTAGTCTCTCCCCTGGGCAGGTTTCTTCCTTTAAATTCTACTTCTAAAATCCCACACAGCCTTATAACAGGTGGTGTGCATCTCTATTTGCTCTCCAACTGTCATGCAAAGGAGTCAGAACTACTCTTCATTAGTGTCCTAAAGTACAAATATAAAAAGGGATCAGCTGGTAGGAGGCAGCGTGTACATCCATATACAACCAACGGAGGAGCCTGCACTATACACAATTTTGGCAAAATGAATGGACAGCAAGGGACTGCTAGAAGAGTAACTTAACATCTATAAGAAAAAGAGAAGGACAAGGCTATCAGTGAAATGGGACAAAGGGTTGAGTCTCAGCTTGTTTGCTTCAGACTTGTTGAATATGAATGAGAGGGGACAATGGGTGGTAGGGCCTACATGGTGTTGGCCTGCTACTGGCCTTTGCCCAAGCCAGGTTCTCTTTGTGTTTTATACACATCATTGCTCACACACAACCCTCAGGACCTCATACAGGCCAGACCTATGTAACCTCTTTCCACCCTGTTCTTCAAAGGCAGCTATGTTTACCCTGACTTTAGGGTAACAGCTCAGAAAATTCACAGATTCAATTTGAAAAGCTATAAAAGGGGGGTGGCATGGAGTGAGGGTTTCATGTGAGGCTATTTGACCTTGCTGTAACTGGTCTAAACTGCCAGCTTTCATTCACTATTACAACAGAAAAGGGAAAATAAGCAAAATGTCTTTGTCTCTAGATCCTGCAATTTGTTGCATATGTCTTGGCTTCGAGCCCAAAGTTAAAGAAAAATCTGTCTACTTGCCAATGGCAGGATGACAACATAATATATTAAAGTCACATCAAAGTGGTCACAGAGTTAGCAGGAAAGGGTGCCAGCAGACAGCTCTGAGACTTTGGTTTCCTGTATAGGTGGGAAGAAACTCCTTGAGTTCCTGGGAAGACAGACAGGAGGGTTCTTGAAGCTGCTGAATTGCTTCTCGAAAGTAGAGCCTTTTCTCTTTTGCTTCATGATTTGCTTCTGAGGATTATTAATTAGATATAGCTTTGCTGCGTAGGGCATGGAAACAACAAGGGACACAGAAAGGAGGAATAAGTCAACAAACCAACCACTAAAAATAGCTACTCATTTAAAATGCCCCTGTAAGTAAAATTGGGACATTAGACTGGAATGTGAGAGACAGAAAGACCAAAAACCCAGTAACAATGAAAAAGACATTATAAAAACATGCACTGACTGAGACAGGATGGTGTGCATCTCCCCTCATAGGAGTCCCACACAAAATTAACTACAACTCAGAACCAACTTACATCTCTCTTGAACTATGAATTATATCAACTGGTACACTGTGCTTTTTTTTTTATAAGTTTCTCATTATTTTTAAGTAGACTTAAATTATCTTCAGAATCTCTTAATTTGTTGGTGCTGTTCACTACACATGAAATGCTGTGGAATTCTATTATGTTAGAACCAAAATGAATGAAATACGTTATAGTAACATGAAGTTTTGAAAACATGATAAAAATAAGTACATTTTGTAAAACTTGCAGAAGTCAGTTCTTTCCTTCTGTTATGTGGGTCCTGGGGATTGAACTCAGGTGGTCATGATTAGCAGCAATCACCTTACCTACTGAGCCATCTCACTTGCCACTTGTTTCTTATTTTTTTTTAAAATTTATTTATTTATTTATTTTGTGAGTATGTATTGTGTGAATGCACGTGACACAGTACATGTGTGCAGGTCTGAGCACATTCTGTGGAAATTGGTTCTCATTATCTACAATGGATAAAGAGACTGAATTCAGATCAGGTTTGGTGGCAGGAGCCTTAACCTGCTGAGCTATATATATAACTCCCCATCTTTTTTTTTTTTTTTGGAGCACTCTCCCTGGCCTGAAACACACCAAGTAAGCCAGGCTGGACAGTGAACCCCAGGCTTCTGTCTGTTGCCACCTTTCCAGGAGTTTTCAGGTGTGTACACTATGCTTTGCCTGAATGTATATTTGTGCACCATGTTTGATGCCTGTGGAGGCCAAAATAATGCACCAGATCTCCAGGAGCCAGAGTTACAGATGATGTTGAGTTACCGTATAAGTGTGGGAAATCAAGCTTGGGTCCTCCAGAAGAGAAGCCAGTTATCATACCACTCATCAGTTTCTCCAGACCCATGTCTGGAATTTTTGTTTTAAAAATATGAATTCTAAAGATTAGACTCATTCCTCATCCTTGCACAACAAGCATTACTCTTATTATCTATACAGCTTGAATAAGAACATTTAAAAACAAGTCTATGCATAATTAAAGCATACAATAATAGTACTATAATTTCTTGGCTACATTTCTTTTTTTTTTAATTAGGTATTTCCTCAATTACATTTCCAATGCTATCCAAAAAGTCCCCAATACACCCCCCCCGTCACCTACCCACCCACTTCCACTTTTTGGCCCTGGCATTCCCCTGTACTGGGGCATATAAAGTTGGCAAGTCCAATGGGCCTCTCTTTCCAGTGATGGCTGACTAGGCCATCTTTTGATACAAATGCAGCTAGAGTCAAGAGCTCTGGGGTACTGGTTAGTTCATAATAATGTTCCACCTATGGGGTTGCAGTTCCCTTTAGCTCCTTGGGTACTTTCTCTAGCTCCTCCATTGGGGGCCCTGTGATCCGTCCAATAGCTGACTGTGAGCATCCACTTCTGTGTTTGCTAGGCCCCGGCATTGTCTCACAAGAGACAGCTATATCTGGGTCCTTTCAGCAAAATCTTGCTAGTGTATGCAATGGTGTCAGCGTTTGGAAGCTGATTATGGGATGGATCCCTGGATATGGCAGTCTTTAGATCCTTCACAGCTACGAACTTTATCTCTGTAACTCTTTCCATGGGTGTTTTGTTCCCAATTCCAAGAAGGGGCACAGTATCCACACTTTGGTCTTCATTCTTCTTGAGTTTCATGCGTTTAACAAATTGTATCTTATATCTTGGGTATCCTAAGTTTTTAGGCTAATATCCACTTATCAGTGAGTACATATTGTGTGAGTTCCTTTGTGAATATGTTACCTCACTCAGGATGATGCCCTCCAGATCCATCCATTTGCCTAGGAATTTCATAAATTCATTCCTTTTAATAGCTGAGAAGTACTCCATTGTGTAAATGTACCACATTTTCTGTATCCATTCCTCTGTTGAGGGGCATCTGGGTTCTTTCCAGCTTCTGGCTATTATAAATAAGGCTGCTATGAACATAGTGGAGCATGTGTCCTTCTTACCGGTTGGAACATCTTCTGGATATATGCCCAGGAGAGGTATTGCTGGATCCTCTGTAGTATTATGTCCAATTTTCTGAGGAACCGCCAAACTGATTTCCAGAGTGGTTGTACCAGCTTGCAATCCCACCAACAATGAAGGGGTGTTCCTCTTTCTCCACATCCTCGCCAGCATCTGCTGTCACCTGAATTTTTGATCTTAGCCATTCTGACTAGTGTGAGGTGGAATCTCAGGGTTGTTTTGAGTTACATTTCCCTGATGATTAAGGATGTTGAACATTTTTTCAGGTGCTTCTCTGCCATTCGGTATTCCTCAGGTGAGAATTCTTTGTTCAGTTCTGAGCCCCATTTTTAACGGGGTTATTTGATTTTCTGGAGTCCACCCTCTTGAGTCCTTTATATATATTGGATATTAGTCCCCTATCTGATTTAGGATAGGTAAAGATCCTTTCCCAGTCTGTTGGTGGTCTTTTTGTCTTATTGACGGTGTCTTTTGCCTTGCAGAAGCTTTGCAACTTTATGAGGTCCCATTTATCGATTCTCTATCTTACAGCACAAGCCTTTGCTGTTCTATTCAGGAATTTTTCCCCTGTACCCATATCTTCGAGGCTTTTCCCTACTTTCTCCTCTATAAGTTTCAGTGTCTCTGGTTTTATTTGGAGTTCCTTAATCCACTTAAATTTGACCTTAGTACAAGGAGATAGGAATGGATCAATTCGCATTCTTCTACATGATAACTGCCAGTTGTGCCAGCACCATTTGTTGAAAAGGCTGTCTTTTTTCCACTGGATGGTTTTTGCTCCCTTGTCAAAGATCAAGTGACCATAGGTATGTGGGTTGATCTCAGGGTCTTCAATTCTGTTCCATTGGTCTACTTTTCTGTCGTTATACCAGTACCATGCAGTTTTTATCACAATTGCTCTGTAGTACAGCTTTAGGTCAGGCATGGTGATTCCACCAGAGGTTCTTTTATCCTTGAGAAGAGTTTTTGCTATCCTAGGTTTTTTGTTGTTCCAGATGAATTTGCAGATTGCCCTTTCTAATTCGTTGAAGAATTGAGTTGGAATTTTGATGGGGATTGCATTGAATCTGTAGATTCCTTTTGGTAAGATAGCCATTTTTACAATGTTGATCCTGCCATTTCATGAGCATGGGAGGTCTTTCCATCTTCTGAGATCTTCTTTAATTTCTTTCTTCAGGGACTTGAAATTCTTGTCATACAGATCTTTCACTTCCTTAGTTAGAGTCACGCCAAGGTATTTTATATTGTTTGTGACTATTGAGAAGGGTGTTGTTTCCCTAATTTCCTTCTCTGCCTGTTTATCCTTTGTGTACAGAAAGGCCATTGACTTGCTTGAGTTAATTTTATATCCAGCTACTACACCGAAGCTATTTATCAGGCTTAGGAGTTCTCTGGTGGAATTTTTAGGGTCACTTATGTATACTATCATATCATCTGCAAAAAGTGATATTTTGACTTCTTCTTTTCAAATTTGTATCCCCTTGATCTCCTTTTGTTGTCTAATTGCTCTGCCTAGGACTTCAAGTACAATGTTGAATAGGTAGGGAGAAAGTGGACAGACTTGTCTAGTCCCTGATTTTAGTGGGATTGCTTCCAGCTTCTCACCATTTACTTTGATGTTGGCTACTGGTTTGCTGTATATTGCTTTTATCATGGTTAGGTATGGGCCTTGAATTCCTGATCTTTCCAAGACTTTTATCATCAATGGGTGTTGGATTTTGTCAAATGCTTTTTCAGCATCTAACGAGATGATCATGTGGTTTTTGTCTTTGAGTTTGTTTATATAATGGATTACATTGATGGATTTTCGTATATTGAACCATCCTTGCATCCCTGGGATGAAACCTACTTGGTCAGGATGGATGATTGTTTTGATGTGTTCTTGAATTCGGTTAGCGAGAACTTTATTGAGGATTTTTGCATCAATATTCATAAGGGAGATTGGTCTGAAGTTCTCTATCTTTGTTGGGTCTTTATGTAGTTTAGGTATCAGAGTAATTGTGGCTTCATAGAATGAGTTGGGTAGAGTACTTTCTGTTTCTATTTTGTGGAATAGTTTGTGAAGAATTGGGATTAGATCTTCTTTGAAGGTTTGATAGAACTCTGCACTAAACCCATCTGGTCCTGGGCTTTTTTTGGTTGGGAGACTATTAATGACTGCTTCTATTTCTTTAGGGGATATGGGACTGTTTAGATCATGATTTAACCTGATCTTGATTTAACTTTGGTACCTGGTATCTGTCTAGAAACTTGTCCATTTCATCCAGGTTCTCCAGTTTTGTTGAGTATAGCCTTTTGTAGAAGGATCTGATGGTGTTTTGGATTTCTTCAGGGTCTGTTGTTATGTCTCCCTTTTCATTTCTGATTTTGTTAATTAGAATACTTTCCCTATGCCCTCTAGTGAGTCTGGCTAAGGGTTTATCTATCTTGTTGATTTTCTCAAAGAACCAGCTCCTCGATTGGTTGATTCTTTGAACTGTTCTTCTTGTTTCCACTTGGTTGATTTCACCCCTGAGTTTGATTATTTCTTGCCGTCTACTCCTCTTGGGTGAATTTGCTTCCTTTCGTTCTAGAGCTTTTAGGTGTGTTGTCAAGCTGCTAATGTGTGCTCTCTCTAGTTTCTTTTTGGAGGCACTCAGAGCTATGAGTTTTCCTCTTAGAAATGCTTTCATTGTGTCCCATAAGTTTGGGTATGTTGTGGCTTCATTTTCATTAAACCCCAGAAAGTCCTTAATTTCTTTCTTTATTCCTTCCTTGACCAAGGTATCATTGAGAAGAGTGTTGTTTAGTTTCCACGTGTGTGTTGGCTTTCTATTATTTATTTTGTTATTGAAGATCAGTCTTAGTCCATGGTGATCTGATAGGATGCATGGGAAAATTTCAATATTTTTGTATATGTTGAGGCTTGTTTTGTGACCAATTATGTGGTCAATTTTGGAGAAGGTACCGTGAGGTGCTGAGAAGAAGGTATATCCTTTTGTTTTAGGATAAAATGTTCTGTAGATATCTGTCAGATCCATTTGTTTCATAACCTTTGTTAGTTTCACTGTGTCCCTGTTTAGTTTCTGCTTCCATGATCTGTCCATTGGTGAAAGTGGTGTGTTGAAGTCTCCCACTATTATTGTGTGACGTGCAATGTGTGCTTTGAGCTTTACTAAAGTATCTTTAATGAATGTGGCTGCCCTTGTATTTGGAGCATAGATATTCAGAATTGATAGTTCCTCTTGGAGGATTTTACCTTTGATGAGAATGAAGTGCCCTTCCTTGTCTTTTTTTGATGACTTTGGGTTGGAAGTCAATCTTATCAGATATTATAATGGCTACTCCAGCTTGTTTCTTCCTACCATTTGCTTGGAAAATTGTTTTCCAGCCTTTCATTCTGAGGTAGTGTCTATCTTTTTCTCTGAGATGAGTTTCCTGTAAGCAGCAAAATGTTGGGTCCTGTTTCTGTAGCCAGTCTGTTAGTCTATGTCTTTTTATTGGGGAGTTGAGTCCATTGATATTAAGAGATATTAGGGAGAAGTAATTGTTGCTTCCTTTTATTTTTGTTGTTAGAGTTGGTGTTCTGTTTTTGTGGCTGTCTTCTTTTAGGTTTGTTGAGGGATTACCTTCTTGCTTTTTCTAGGACGTGGTTTCCATCCTTGTATTGTTTTTTTTCTGTTATTATCCTTTGAAGGGCTGGATTCGTGGAAAGATAATGTGTGAATTTGGTTTTGTCGTGGAATATTTTGGTTTCTCCATCTATGGTAATTGAGAGTTTGGCTGGGTATAGTAGCCTGGGCTGGAAATTGTGTTCTCTTAGTTTCTGTATAACATCTGTACAGACCCTTCTGGCTTTCATAGTCTCTGGTGAAAAATCCGGTGTAATTCTGATAGGCTTGCCTTTATATGTTACTTGACCTTTTTCCCTTACTGCTTTTAGTATTCTATCTTTATTTAGTGCATTTGTTGTTCTGATTATTATGTGTCGGAAGGAATTTCTTTTCTGGTCCAGTCTATTTGGAGTTCTGTAAGCTTCTTGTATGTTCATGGGCATCTCTTTCTTTAGGTTTGGGAAGTTTTCTTCTATAATTTTGTTGAAGATGTTTGCTGGTCCTTTGAGTTGAAAAATCTTCATTCTCATCCACTCCTATTATCCGTAGGTTTGGTCTTCTCATTGTGTCCTGTATTTCCTGGATGTTTTGAGTTAGGATCTTATTGCCTTTTCCATTTTCCTTGATTGTTGTGCCGATGTTCTCTATGGAATCTTCTGCACCTGAGATTCTCTCTTCCATCTCTTGTATTCTGTTGCTGATGCTCGCATCTATGGTTCCAGGTTTCTTTCCTAGGGTTTCTATCTCCAGCGTTGCCTCAATTTGGGTTTTCTTCATTGTCTCTACTTCCCTTTTTAGGTCTTGGATGGTTTTATTCAATTCCATCACCTGTTTGGTCTGGTTTTCCTGCAATTCTTTAAGGGATTTTTGTGCTTCCTCTTTAATGTCTTCTACCTGTTTAGCAGTGTTCTCCTGTATTTCTTTAAGTGTGTTATTAAAGTCCTTCTTGATGTCCTCTACCATCATCATGAGATATGCTTTTAGATCCGGGTCTAGCTTCTCTGGTGTGTTGGGGTGCTCTGGACTGGGCGAAGTTGGAGTGCTGGGTTCTGATGATGGTGAGTGGTCTTGGTTTCTGTTAGTAAGATTATTACGTTTACCTTTCGCCATCTGGTAATCTCTGGGGTTAGTTGTTATCGTTGTCTCTGTTTAAAGATTGGAGCAGAAGCTGTGTTCCACTCACCAGAAGTCTTAAGATCCTGAGGCGGGTGTTGTGGGGAGCTGGCGAGTGTCAGCCGACCCTGTGCCCTAGCTACTCCTGTGCTGGTCCGACCAAGTGTGGCATAGCCGAGTTTTGTGGTAGGTTTAATTTTAGCTTTTTGAGGAAGTTCCACATTGATTTTCATAGTGGCAGCACTGCTTTGCCCTTCTCCCACCACTGAAGAATTGTTCCTCTTTACATTCACAGCCACATCTCCCCTCCACCCCACCCCCATCTTAATCATCTGACTCAAGTAAGATGAAGTACCATAGTAGCTACAATTTGAATTTCCCTATTGGCTCAGAATGTTGAACAATTTTTAAAAAAATGTTTCTTGGACATTTGTGTTCTATCTTTTGAGATTTCTCTCTTTAGTTCCATATCTATTTTTTAAAAATTGAGTTGTTTGTTTTTTTGATGTTTAGTTTTTTTTTAATTCTTTGTATATTTTAGATACTAACCCTGTGTTACATGTAGAGCTGGTAAAGAATGTTTTTTTGTTTTTTTGTTTTTTGTTTTTTGTTTTTTTTCATTTTGTAGGCTGTATCTTCACTCGAGTAATGGTGTCCTTTGCTGTACAAAAGCTTTTTAGTTTCTGGAAGTTCCACTTATTAGTTGATTTTTTTTAAAAGATTTATTTATTTATTATATGTAAGTACACTGTAGCTGTCTTCAGACACTCCAGAAGAAGAGGGCACCAGATCTCATTGCGGATGGTTGTGAGCCACCATATGGTTGCTGGGATTTGATCTCTGGACCTTCAGAAGAGCAGTCGGGTGCTCTTAACCACTGAGCCATCTCACCAGCCCTTATTAGTTGATCTTAATGCCTGTGCTATCAGGGTCCTATTCAGAAAGCCCACCTGAGACAATGAATCCAAGTGTGTACTCACTACTTTCTCCTCTAACAGATTCAGGGTATCAAATGTTATGTTGAGGTACTTGATCCAGGGAAGGTAGAGGAGGGAATATGGTGATGGATAAATAACACTAAAGTCATATGGGAATCTACTATTGTAGAAGTTTCTAAACACACACACACACACACACACACACACACACACAAATAGTTAAAATGTATTTACCCTACAATTGGGCAACCAATGTCCCACTAGACACCCCAGGCTAATGAATAAAAATCTTTGTGCTAGGTATGGGTTATCTCCTCTGGAGTCCTTTGTCAGTGAGGTCCCCTTACCCTCCAAATATTACAGGCTATTGTCAGTGCTCTTGGTTACTTGCCAGAACTTGATAATAATACCCTCTTGCTGAAGATACCACATATTTGAACCATAGAATAGGGAGAAATCAAGCTTGTTCTGACCTGGAAGCTTTCTCTCTACTGGCTAGCTTCCATAGTGCTGGAAGGTGCTCTGCATGGGACTAGAGGAGAAAAATAATCATCACTCTTGTAGCGTTCCAACTGTGAATCCTACAAGCTGCAATAATGGCTTTTCTGGCAAGAATAGCCACTGGTGCAATAATGGCGTGAGCATCATGGAAGTAACCACTTTTGGGTTGACCTAAACTATATGAATACCTATTATTGTAGAAATTGCCTAATTCATGGCATACACACACACACACACACACACACACACACACACACACACACACACACCACATACATGCACAAAGTGGACCATCATTAGTGGACCATGATCCTGTGGTTAGATAGGTTATAGGCCACAGAAGAGAACATACTATTACTATACAGCTAAATTGACATAGTATTAAAAACAACCAATGACTTGTTGCTATACCCACAGATTAATGCACCCTTCAACATTCATAAGAGAAGTTTCTGTTTTCAGTAGATGGTAATTAACTGAGAACCCCATAACTGTTCACCATTCAGAGATTGAGACTACAGAATGCTCAGCCCTAAATGAAATGTAGATAGCATGTTTTGTCCTCCTAAAACTTGGGAATCATTGCTGAAGAGACTATGAAAAGAAGGTAAGAGCCAGAGGTAGTGAATGGAAGCACTATTTTCTGGACACAGCTTGGTAGTTGTAGGTATGAACTCAGCAGTTGTGACAGCATGCACAAGAACTTTGGAAGCTCAAGCTAGATAAAATCCCAACCTGGAGAGAAGTCAGTTTTCTTTAAGAATATAATCCCTGGTCTGCCAACCACCCTCCCATGGAAAGTCACACATGCAAGAATATATGGGCAGTATAACTTGAACTTGATGGGTTAAAAATAAAATTCTAAAAAGACATAAAGTTGGATCAGCGGAGAAAGGAAGTAGATGTGAAAGGAGGCGAGAGAGATGCTAAAGTAATTAAAACACATTGTCTGAAATCCTCAAAGAACCAGTTAAAAATGAGATCAAGTATTTTCATTATATGGATTGCTCTTATTGGATTCTTTATTTTTCTAGATAATTGAGTATGAATTTTACTGCCAAATTAGAAAAAAAAAAGAGGCATCTAAATCAGTTACCCACACAATGGTGCAATGACCTAATATGATTGGCTATATCCCTTCAGGAACAGGATTTCCGACTGTATCAATGACATGTTCTTACTAGCAAGTGGGGAAAGAATTTACTGTGTTTAAAAGCTGGCTGGCACTTGACAAGTGATTTTCACTTTACAAGAGGAATGGAAAGAAAAATTTCCACTGACTTTTTAGAAAACACTAAGATATGGAGAGTGCATGCAAGTATTAAAACTATGAATCAGATATTCGAATTTCAGTAAGGTACTAGACTCCTATGAAACATTCTCTTAAGCACTACTGTGTTTTTCCTGGATGACTACCTTTCCTCAAGGATCCTTCCCTTCCTTCAGGAAAGGACTCACAACATCCAGAAAGCAGAAAGTGCCTTTCTCTCTCTCTCAACCCTCCAAAGCATACTGCACAAATTTTTAGAAGTTAGCTTTCCATAACTTCTTCCTGTAGTCCCAAATTTCTATTCCTTTAGGAAGATCATGGGCATCTCTAAATATGTGGATATAAGCCATTAGCATATAGTTCTAGTTACCAGCTACATATAGCAGAGCTGCCTTAAAGCCCCAGCTGTTGACCTCTGAAATCTCTAGAGCATGTTTTCAACAGGCATGCTCAGATGGCTGTGCAGAGACATTAAGGCAGGTTTGCTCCTATGATCCAATGGGTTCTTCTGACCAGAGACTGGCTTCTGGACTACTCAGTAACTTTACCAAACTCATAGAGACAAGCAGCATCTTCAAACACTTCACCACTCTTCTCTTTTTTTAAAGATTTATTTATTTATTATATATAAGTACACTGTAGCTGTCTTCAGACACACCAGAAGAGGGCATCAGATCTCACTACAGATGGTTGTGACCCACCATGTGATTGCTGGAATTTTGAACTCAGGACCTTCGAAAGAGCAGTCAGTGCTCTTAACCGCTAAGCCATCTCTCCAGCCCCCTTCACCACTCTTCCTTATTGCTGTCATTGTCTTCTTAGGCTATCACAGCAGTGGTGTCACTTCTTTTTGGTTGTATAGTTATATTCTTTGCAGACAGGACATATGATATAGGTAACAGAGAATTCAGACAGAGGCTCAAAGCTACAAAATGGTTGTGATGATTTGAATATGTTTGGCCTATTAGGAGGTATTTGTTGGAATAGGTGTAGCCTTATTGGAGGAAGTACTTCATTGTGGGGGTGGGCCACTATGAATTTAAGATTCTATGCTCAAGTTCTGCTCAGGGCAGAAGAGAACCTCCTCCTGGCTACTTGCCTAGGATACAGTCTCTTCCTGCCTGCCTGGGGAAGACAGTCTTCTGCCTTTGGATCAAGATGTAGAACTCTTGGTTCTTCCAGCACTATGTCTCCCTGGACACTGCCATACTTTTTGCCATGATGATAATGAATGGAACCCCTGAAACTGTAAGCTAGCCCCAGTTTAAATTTCATTTTTTAAAATAAGAGTTGCCTTTGTCATGGTGTCTCTTCACAACATTAAAACCCTAAACAATACAATGATCAAACCACTGATTTTAAGTCATGTATATAGCTTGTTGTCATTTTGCAGTGAGGTTTCTAGATAAGAGACCAGCCATCTCTATTTACTGTTTTTTTTTTAAGATTTATTTATTTCATATATGTGGTTACATTGTCACTGTCTTCAGACACAGCAGAAGACAGCATTGGATAATCATTACAGATAGTTGTGAGCCACCATGTGGTTGCTGGGAATTGAACTCAGGACCTCTGGAAGAGCAGTCAGTACTCTTAACTGCTGAGCTGTCTCTCCAGACCTCTATTTACACTTTAGGATCAGCTGACTACATCTTTGTAAAAAGATCTATGGACCCATCTATAAGCCTAAGTCAAAACAAACCATGTTTCATTTTCTGCTTTCCCTCTGGCTTCCAAGTATAACCTGAGCTCTTTTCAGAGTAAATTTCAAAAACTTATAAAGTGAAGTGAGTTATTGAGCTAGATAAGCTTTACATATAAATTTCTACCTATAAATTCTGCACTTTGCATGTAAATTCAGTTCAGTTGGGAGTTTTAGGGCACAATGTAGGGACTTTGGATTCACAAAATATAAGAGAGCAGCAGACACCTTCATATTTTTAAAGCACCTCCTACAATCCTTCATCAAAGTAACCATAGATCATGGCTTGGAAAGGCAGCAGTATGAGATGATGCTTTAGATCTTGCCAGGCAGTGGTGGCACACACCTTTAATCCCAGTACTTGAGAGGCAGAGGTGGGAGGATATCCGTGAGTTCAAGATCATCCTGGTCTACAGAAAGAGTTACAGGTCAGCTAGAACTACACAGAGAAAACATGTCTCAGAAAAACAAAAATCAAACAAACAAATAAACAAACAAATTGGGGTCTGGAAAACAATAACCTTTAGCCAGTTCCCAGCTGAATTCCTTCACAAGTATCTGCTCATTGATCTCAGCTTCATTTGTTCAATGTCAACATCCGATCTAGCTGCTTAGCACCAGGTTCTTTCCTAGAGGTACAACACTGAACAAAACTAATGGGGATGCTTGTCTTCAGGTAGTTAAATTCTACAACACAGACACAGACAAAATTTTAAAATGTATAATAAATAAGAAAAGGTATATCATAAGGTCATAGGCAGAGATCAGAGTATGAGGGACTTGACAGAATGAAGGGTGTTGGATGTGCCTCTTTTGCAGAAATGAGAAGATTCAACAAATTTTACATGTAGGTTGTTTGGAATGGTATTTAGCATTTAAAGCTCAGAGAACATTGTTACTTTTCCCACACTGTGTAGAGGAGGCTGCTGTAGCTACAAAAATGGGAGAATCAGCTCCAGTCACCCAAGAGTAAGGGGGTATGCCACATACAGGACTTTCATTACATCTCCATTTATTCACAGAAGAATTTCCATGTGAGCCCAGAAGGCAGATAGCACAGTGATCCCATCCCTTATCTCTGGGACGCATGTTCCTGTACCTGAATGTACCACACATCAGAAACAAAAACAAACATATTTTTAAAAAGATTTATTGCCTTCCAGTTGGCGCCAGCTCCGGGACTCCTTGGGCTCAAACTCTGAGGACAGTCCTAAGGCCCCCAGAGGACTTGCCACGTGATCTTAGGATAACTGGTTAGTGGAACACAACATTGGTTCCAATACAATTGTGACAGGCTTGTGACAGCAGGAACAAGGACACAGGAGCCCTGCCTGACTAACGGCTCAAGTTCCTCCTGATGATACTGGTATACCTTGATTTCAAACACACCAGACAGTCCCTGGTCCTCAGAGGAGACACCACTTCCAGGCTGTGTAACACGCCCAGGATCTTAGGATTCCAGGATCCCAGGATAACAGGAGATTGGTCACACCAGGATCTCAGGGTCTCACAGGAACCTTGACTGCCAAGAACTCTGACATACCCAGAATCTCAGGTTCACAGGAGCCTGGAATCACAGGATCACAGAGAAAGCTGGACTCTGAGGAGTCCTGAATCAACTGGGATTATAAGAAGGACAGGCTAGATCCAGATATATTGAGGGCAGCCAAGCACTTGAGATAATCAGGTGGAAAGAGGCAAGCATAAGAACAGAAGCAATAGAAACCAAGGTTATTTGGCATCATCAGAACCAAACTCTTCCACCATAGCAAGTCCTGGATACACCATCACACCAGAAAAGCAAGACATGTATCTAAAGTCACTTCGCATGATGATGATGGAGGAAAACACAGGTAAACAGCTTGAAGCCCTTAAAGAGGAAACACAAAAATCCCTTAGAGAGTTATAGGAAAACACTACCAAACAGGTGAAAGAATTGAACAAAACCATCCAGGATCTAAAAATGGAAGTAGAAACAATAAAAAAATCACAGAGGGAGACAACTATGGAGATAGAAATCCTAGGAAAGAAATCAGGAACCATAGATGTGAGCATCAGCAACAGAATATAAGAGATGGAAGAGAGAATCTCAGGTGCAAAAGATTCCATAGAAAACGTGGACACAACAATCAAAGAAAATGCAAAATGCAAAAAGATCCTAACTCAAAACATCCAGGAAATCCAGGACACAATGAGAAGACCAAACCTAAGGATAATAGGTATAGATGAGAATGAAGATTTTCAACTTAAAGGGCCAGTAAATATCTTCAACAAAATTATATAAAAACAAAAAACAAAAAACTTCCCTAACCTAAAGAAAGAGATGCCCGTGATCATACAAGAAGCCTACAGAACTCCAAATAGACTGGACCAAAAAAGAAATTCCTTCCAACACATAATAATCAGAACAACAAATGCACTAAATAATGATAGAATATTAAAAGCAGTAAGGG
The DNA here is from genome assembly GCF_978045245.1 of Mus caroli. Classification (NCBI taxonomy): domain Eukaryota; kingdom Metazoa; phylum Chordata; class Mammalia; order Rodentia; family Muridae; genus Mus; species Mus caroli. The sequence continues at coordinate 32,512,084 of NW_028227264.1, forward strand.
AAAAAGGTCAAGTAACATATAAAGGCAGACCTATTATAGTTACACCAGACTTCTCACCAAAGACTATGAAAGCCAGAAGATGCTGGATAAAAGACAAAAACCACATGATCATCTCATTAGATGCTAAGAAAGCATTTGACAAAATCCAACAGCCCTTCATGATAAAAGTCTTGGAAAGATCAGGAATTCAAGGCCCATACCTAAACATGATAAAAGCAATCTACAGCAAACCAGTAGCCAACATCAAACTAAATGGAGAGAAACTTGAAGCAATTCCACTAAAATCAGGGACTAGACAAGGCTGCCCACTTTCTCCCTACATATTCAATATATTACTTGAAGTCCTAGCCAGAGCAATTAGACAACAAAAGGAGATCAAGGGGATGCAAACTGGAAAGGAAAAAGTCAAAATATTACTATTTGCAAATGATATGATAGTGCATATAAGCGACCCTAAGAATTCCATCAGAGAACTCCTAAACCTGATAAACAGCTTCAGTTCAGTCACTGGATATAAAATTAACTCAAATAAATCAGTAGCCTTTCTCTACATAAAGGATAAACAGCCTGAGATAGAAATTAGCAAACAACACCCTTCACAATAGTCACAAATAACATAAAATACCTTGGTGTGACTCTAACTTAGGAAATGAAAGATCTGTATGATAAGAACTTCAGGTCTCTTTAAAAACAAATCGAAGAAGATCTCAGAAGATGAAAAGATTTCCCATGCTCATGGATTGGCAGGATTAATATAATAAAAATGGCTATCCTGCCGAAAGCAATCTACAGATTCAATGCAATCCCCATCAAAATTCCAACTCAATTTTTCACAGAGTTAGAAAGGGCAATTTGCAAATTCATCTGGAATAGCAAAAAACCTAGGATTGCAAAAACTATTCTCAACAATAAAAGAACCTCTGTTGGAATCACCATTCCTGATCTCAAGCTGTACTACAGGGCAATTGTGATAAAAACTGCATGGTACTGGTACAGCAACAGACAGGCAGGAGCCTGATATAGCTGTCTCCTGCGAGGCTATGCCAGTGCCTGGCAAATACAGAAGTGCATGCTCACAGTCATCCATTGGATGGAGCACAAGGTCCACAGTGAACGAGCCAGAGAAATCCCAGGGAGCTGAATGGGCTGAAGCCCCATAGAAGGAACATCAATATGAACTAACCAGTACCCTCAGAGCTCCTTAGAACTATACCACTAGTCAAAGAAAACACATGGTGGAACTTGTGGCTCTAGCTATATTTGTAGCAGAGGATGGCCTAGTCTGTCATCAATGACAGGAGAGTCCATTGGTCCTGTGAAGGCTATATGCCCCAGTATGGGGAATGCCAGAACTAGGAATGGGAGTGGGTGGGTTGGGGAGCAGGGGGAGGGGGAGAAGATAGGGGATTTTTGGAGGGGAAACTAGGAAAGGGGATAACATTTGAAATGTAAATAAAGACAATATCTAATAAAAAATTTAAAAAGATATATTTATTTATTATTTATATGTATATATGAGTACACTGTAGCTATACAGATGGTTGTGAGCCATCATGTGGTTGCTGGGAATTGAACTCAGGACCTCTGCTTTCCCTGGCCCTGCTAGCTCCAGCCCAAAGATTTATTTATTATTATATATAAGTACACTGTAGCTGTCTTTAGACATACCAGAAGAGGGCATCAGTTCTCAATATGGATGGTTGTGAGCCACTAAGTGGTTGTTGGAATATGAACTCAGGACCTTCAGAAGAGCAGTCAGAGCTCTTAACCACTGAGCCATCTCACCAACCCAGAAACAAATATTTTAAATAAATTATTACTTAACATTCCTGAGGGGATAGATCAGATAAAGCAATACACAAACTGATCTTGCCTGTAGTTTCAGTGTACTTTGTAATCATTTTTATATAATAGCCTTCATATAATAACTGGTCTCTATTTACATAATAGTAGATAAGCAATGGCCTAGAAAGTATGAAATAATTCTGTAAGTTTTATGCAGTTTGATAAAATATATAATCACTACATATGGTGTCTTAACTCTGTGTTCTTAGCTATTTGGGAAGTCGAGTGGGATGTTCATCTGAGCCCAGAAGTTTGAGGACAGCCTGGGAAGCACAGGAAGATACTGTCAGAAGTAATTGTTACATTTTCGCACAATGGCCTGATTGATTAGCTTGATTAGCCCAAGTGCTTGATTAGCCCAAGCAAGGCCCTAATAAGGGGACCACTCATATTTTTTCCTTAAGCAAAATAACACTATCTTATAAAAATTAAAAGCCAATCATCCTTAGGTCAGAGATGGATTTTAAAGTCTTTTAAGAGTATGATGGTGGTCTAGTTGGCCATCGTTGGGAAGGGAGGCCCCTTGGTCTTGCAGACTTTATATGCCCAAGTACAGGGGAACGCCAGGGCCAAGAAGTGGGAGTGGGTGGGTAGGGGAATAGGGCGGGGGGAGGGTACAGGGAACTTTCGGGATAGCATTTGAAATGTAAATAAAGAAAATATCTAATAAAAAAGAGTATGATGGATCTTATAAAACTTATCAAAAGTCAAGAGAGTAATAGCTGAAGAGAGTTCAGCCAAAGTCCTAAAGATGTCCACATTATTCTTCTAGACCTTTATCAGAATGGCTAATTGTTTGTGTTATAAGCAACCATAAGGTTAAAACACATATAATCTGACCAAGTTCAAATTTGTTCCCATGACCTCCTAGTTTACAAATCCCCAATTAATTAAGAGGAAAATTTGAGGATTAGGAATTAGGATTTAGCTCAGTGGGAGAATTCTTGGGCAAAGGGGCTTCGGAGGGCCGGGGGGTGGGAGAAAGACAAATAGGAAAGAAAACGGAAGAGAAATCAAAGCAATGCCAAGATTCTTAAACAAACAAACAAAACAAAACAGAGGACACCGCAAACAAGCAAGTTTGATGAGTTTTCTCTGTGATTCAGGAACTATTAGCATCATAACTAGGATGGTTCCTAGGTCCCTTGTTACGTTATAGTAGATGCAATAACTAATTGTAATAACGTGCATGATCATGAGCTGAAAGCAACAAATTAATCTTTTGATTATGTATAAACCAGGAAATGATGTTTCCAGGAAAAGATAGCCCATCAAAGATAGATTTTTTCCATGAAAAATGTAAACAAAGGATCTATATCAGATCCTGTTTAGTTTCTCCATCTCATCTTGAAGGGACTTACATTCAAAGCATTTAGAGCTGCTTAAATATATGGGGGCTTTATAATCATTCAATATATCTAATCAATAACATCATATACAAAATTCACCTTACATTTACCCAATTTTCTGTAAACCCAGTTAGAGTATACTTTAATGGCCTATGTCTGTTTGTTTTCATTTCCCTGAAGCTAGGTTGTAAAAGTCCTGGGTTGTGTATTAGGTTCTTATTGCTTCTCAGGTCTGTAGGATAGAAGTTATGAATCAAGGAGCTGGCAAGCTCATCCTTTCTAATGCCTCCAGGAATGATCCCTCAACTACTCCACGTTCTGGGAAGGCAAGGCTTCCCTGACCTCGGGCAGTGTAACTCAGAAATCTGCCTCCATATTCACATGGTTCTTGTAGAGACATAGATCATATAAATTATTATCTACTAGGGACTTCCCGAGTTTCAGTGTCATGTCATCTTAACTAGTTATATCTTTAACAACTCCACCTCCAAACACCTAAGGCACTAAATTTTAGTACTTCAAAAAATCTTTTTAAAAGAAAGATAGAAAAAACTTGTGATTGAATCTAGAACCATCCACAATACCTGCTTGATTTACATCATTCTTCTTTGAAAAGAGGTTAATACCTTGTAAAGTTTGTGTGTGTATGTGTGTGTACATGCCTATATGTGTGCAGTTGTGTGTATGTGTGAAGGGTAAAAATTGACAGAATATCTTGTATTGTTTTTTACCTTATTATTTAAGACAAAGTCTCTTACCAAACTTGGAACTTACCAACTAGTTACACTGGTTGCCCAACTAAGATTTCTTTTTAGATAAAACACTAAAGTGCTTATATAAAGTTTTAGTTTTTAGTGTTATTAATAAATTAGGAATAATACCTTTTTATTAGTAGTATAAAGTTTAGCTAGAGTGGGAATCTTGATCTCTGTTAATTTTACTCCAGCTTATCTTCTACTGAAAATAATTTTCTTACCCAACCCACATCCCTCCTTGCTTAATTAGGCCCAGTGTTTCTGCAGACATTTTACTGATGACAAGGCATACTGTGATACTTTCACATTTCTGAATGTGAAAGAACCTTGTTTGGAAACCCAGAAGCACACTTTGATTCTCCTTCCTTATTTTCTGTGTATTCTAGACACTGTTGTGTGCCCTACCCTTGTGGTCCCATTCTTATAAGAGATACAGAACTTAATCTATGTGACTATATGAGGATATAATTTTGGATGATTATAATGAAAGTATGAAGCCAGGCAATAGATTGGGAAGTGAAGGGATGGAGAAGACACGTTAAAGGGTATGTTGAGGAGACTGTGAACATGTGAGTTCTGAGGGAAGAACATTGCAAGCAGAGGAGATGCTTGTACACAGGTGCTGAGACACCAATACAGATGGTCAGAGCACGTGCTGCTCTGCAATATCTTTCTTTCAGTTTCTTGTGGAGACAGTGCAATATGATCTCTGCTGTTTTTATAGCTACATCTTATTCTGATATTCATGTTCAGTGTTATATTTATGAGTCTTCCATTGATAAGACATATAGGTTATTGCTAACCCTTTGTTGTTGCATGCAACAAGTAAAAGACAACGGAGACTCAGCACAGCCTGGTGAATTCAAGCAATCAGAACCAGAAACAACTCATTTTCTTTGTTCCTTGAATCTTGACCATCTCTGTCTCATTGATTATTGAAACCCTAGAGACAAAGTAGAAAATAGCAAGGTCAAAGTGGTGTTTTGCAATAACCATAACTTCTAACTTTATGTTTCAGGGCCTAGCCAAAATGAAATAAAAAGAAAACAAACAAAACTATTTCACTTCACAGAAATTCCTAATAAATAGCTGAGAATTCACCAACGTCTTTTCCTAATACCTTTTAGTTGTGTTTGTTCTTGAAAAACAACTTGTATGCATACAGCAGTTCTCCAATTTTCAATGGGAATCTGTATTTTCTTTTCCTCTGATTTCATATACACAACATCTACTATAGAGTAAAGGTTACATAGTCTTGCCTTTGGTAAAATATCCCCTGAGATATGGCACCAAAGCAAGAAGGGACATAGGTTACGTAGAAAAGTATTTTCAATAAAACATAAGCTGAAATAAAACTAACAAGCAGAGATCAAGATTCCCACTCAAATTAAACTATCCTTACAATTTTACTGTTAGTTTATTAACATGTTGCTATACATTTGCTTTAATGGTGTCAGCATGCATTGCTTTCTAGTTCATGTCCACATACAATGTACAGATAAATGTATATTTCTTTTCAGAGTAAGTTTTTATTAACTAACACCTTTAGCATCTTTTCTAAGAAAGTCTTGAAGCATAGAAACCCACCCCTGAAGATACAGAACAGGCAGGTAAGACAAAAAGTAATATTTTCTTTGGTTCATTCTGTGTCAAGTGCTAGAACAAGTCCATCATACACAAACATTCATTAGAATCAGTGAGTGAATGAGATGGATACAGATTCTGCAACCGCATTTATTTAGCAAACTTGGATTGACAGTCCACTGGTCAGTCAGCATGTTGGGGAGAGGAAGACAAAGCATGTAGATGATGACTTTAGCCCCCATTGTGTAGCAGAAACGATGGAGCCATTAGCAAAGCATAGAAGACCTGTAACATTTTGCTTTGTGCTATGGATTAGTCTGAATAGCTGTCCACATCCAAAGCCATAAACTGGGCAACTTAAAAATAGAATGTATTTTTTTTATAGTTCTGGGGTATTGAAAGCCCAATCAAGATGTCAGTAGTTTTGTTTCTACTGAATTTTCTTTCTTGCACATGGTCACTGTTAGGCTGAAGGTTTGGGGACAAAGACAAGATGATCTGGGTCAAGAGGTTCCCCACCCTTCTCTGTTGGCTAGAAGCCCACAATTGCAAAAGTCCATGCAGAACACTGGACAAAGCCAGTTCCTACTTCCAGATTTTAAAGTGACCCTTGAACCTAAGACCTACCTACAGAGCCCTAAACTCACCGAATAAGGCTATAACCCCAAAACCTCACCACCACATCACAATATGCTTTAAGAGGCCCCTAACCCAACCCAGCCTTGTGACTTCAGTGACCCTCCACCTCCTGTGAAGTCTGTGAACCTGCTTGAAAGCTACCCCAATAAATCTGCCTTTTTACTACAAATTTGACTCAATTTGATTTATTATGTCAGTGGAGAAGTCATTCAGTCACCTTTTTACCATTTTCATATGTGGCAAAGAGAGTGCTAGTATAGGGCATTAACTTCATTATGAGACCAGGACCTAATTAACCTAACTCTACTTCATTCCATAGATCTCACTCTTAAATATTGTCACAATGAAGATGATGGTATCAGCATATGAATTTTGAGTGATACCAATACATTCAATCACAAGAGGAAAGAATTGAATGCTCACAATCATAGAGAATGTTACAGAAGAGGTGAGATGAGTTTGATCTCAGAGTAAGCATGGGGGTGACTAGTGAAGAAATAAAGAGGACTTGATATGTAGAACTTGGTATGTAGAGAGTACAACACAAAAGCAATCACATAAGAAAAGATGACCATCGCAACTTATAAAAAGTAAAAAGTGTCACAGTATAGAAACTCCCATGATGTCCATAACCTTAAAGATATTCTCTCTCTCTCTTGCTATAGAGCAAATGAACTTACATAACTTATAAAACAGATATTCCTGTATGGTTTGTTTACAAATGATTACAGTGAAGGCCAAATTGTCAAGGTTTATGGAGATAGTCATCTAGGAAGCTAGACTGTGGGGAGGGTCAGGGTCACTCTAGAGTCTACTTGTTACCCAGGACACTTTCATGTATTTTTATTGGAAGTAGATTTTCTTTACATACCACATATTCTGATTACTGTTCCTCTCCCCAGATCCTCCCAGATATCCCCACCAACCCAAGTTATACCCTTTCCTTCTCCCTCTTATTAGAAAAACATCAGTTGTCTAAAAAGAAAAAAGAAAAAGAAAAAGAAAAAAGAAAAGAAAACCAAACTTGAATAGGACAAAACAAGCAAAACCTAACTGAAACAACAACAACAACAACAACAACAAAACAGCACAGAAACCATTAATAGATACAGACACACACAGTTGCACACAGAGAGCTCCCATAAAGACACAACATTGAAAAACAAAATATACTAGGAAGAGACCTGTAGGGTAAAAACAGAAAGAAAAAGAAAGAAAGAAAGAAAGAAAGAAAGAAAGAAAGAAAGAAAGGAAGGAAGGAAGGAAGGAAGGAAGGAAGGAAGGAAGGAAGGAAGGAAGAAAGAAAGAAAGGAAGGAAGGAAGGAAGGAAGGAAGAAAGAAGAAAGAGAGAAAGGAAGAAAGAAAGAGAGAGAGAGAGAGAGAGAGAGAGAGAGAGAGAGAGAGAGAGAGAGAGAGAGAGAGAACAAAGTATTACGCACACAAAATACTTCCAAACTCACCATTGAATTCATTTGTGTTGGCCACTACTACTGGGTATGAGGCCTGCCTGTCCTTAAGTGGTTTCAATAGCCAGTGAGACTGCAGTGAAGACAAGTGTTTTTCTTTGCAAGTGGTTATCGATTAGAGATAACCTCTGGGTGAAGGATGGGGCTTATGTGATGACACGGGAACACACCAAGTGTGAGATACCATGAGTGGGGTTTGTTCTCCCTACTTACTAGACAGTAAGTTACACAGTCTGGATTCATAGGAGAAAAGTCAAGGCTTCCAGAAAGGTCTAGTCATGTCCAAGGGGAGGAACAAGACTTTCCAGGTGAATCGTCAGGGTTATCTTTCACCTCTGAGAACAATGCTTGGGGAGTCGAGACTGCCCAGCTCCACATTTCCCCATCTTCTCTGTTGTCCTACTATGCACCCACTCCAAAGCCTTCCATATGAGTCTTCAGGAATTCACTACCACTCTGCTACCAAGAGTCCTCTGTCTCAGGACATGCCTTTATGCTTAATATCTGACTAGTATCCAATTAAAATCATATCTGGGATGATTTCACCTATAAAATTGTTGCCTATAAATCCTATCATTTAAACTGGAGGGAAAAATGGTTGTGGAATTGAATGAGAACTGTAATCATATGTTATCGTACATAAATGACTTCACTCGTGCCCAGCAGAATTTATCTTGGCTTCCTTCCATACTCCAAGGCTTCTCTGCTGCCTGCTGGCACCACGAACACTGCTGGGATTCATTCTTGAGCAGAATGTTTTTCCTGACTGAAATTTTATGCTAAAAGCAGTAAAGGAAACTTGTGTCCATTCATTTATTTTGGACTTAGATGCCCAGACTGGGAGGAAGGAAGAGAACAATAGTCCTTTACACTTGTATCAGCAAGCTGGTTAAGGGCTAAAATACCCTCCACTCGGCTTCATTGTCTGAGCTAGAATAGTTAGGAAAATAATTACGCAAAGCAGATCTTCAGCAGGAGGGTCAGTTGACAGTGTCATGGGGCACACGAAGGCACTGACAAATATGATGCATGATATTCCAAATTCTAAAAATTCTCAGCTGCTCATCATTGTTGGGTGCTATCAATAAAGGCAATAAAATTATATATTCAGAAGTTAAAGTAAATTGTACAGTTGGCACAGCCTTTTTTCTTTAATTTTAGCATTTATATGAATACCCAAATATGATGGGAAATGAGTATTACACTTCTAAGGATTATTTAATATTCCAAAAATAGTAACAGCCATGTAAACTGTGCAATTTGAAACACACTGTTCCAATATGACTCTCTTTTTCCTCCTATTGTGACTTTGGATAGCACAGTGCTACAGTACCTTCTAAAAATATATGCTTGATGCTTTGAGCTAAATACTAAGAGAAGAAAAGTCTCTTGTATAAGACCAGGAAGTCTGTCTTCTTTTGCTCTCTTCTATGACAGGTAACTTTTCCTAAATATTTGTACACCTTTGTCTGGAAAGTTTTATGCATAATTCCTAAATTAAAGATTACTTCAATGATAGTAAATTATTAGTGGATCATTAGTTCATTAAAATATGTAATATCCATTTAATATTGTAAATTATCTTCAGTCAAAATACCAGTTTTAGAAAACAGGGTAATGTTTTAGACTAAATTGATTTTATTTTCCCAAGTTTAATTCACACTATAGCATTAGCCATTTTGATATATATATATATATTTTTTTTTAATTTGGGGAACTAAAGAGATGGCTTAGCAGTTAAGAGAATTTCTTGTTCTTGTAAAGAACCTGGGTTCAGTTCTCAGTACCTTTATGGTGGCTCACAATCATTTATATCTCTAGTTCTAGGGGATCTAATGCTTCTAACATAGGCTCTGGGCATGCATGTCTCACACACACACATACACACACACACACACACACACACACAAACACACACACACACATATACATGCAGGCAGGTGAAACACTCACACACATAAAAGAAAATACATTTTTAAAGCTTTGGAATTTTTTATTTTAGTGCTTTGGTGTGTGAATGTGGCATGCATGTGCCACGGTCTGCATGTGAAGCTCATGAAGACAGCTTTGGCCTTGGTTTTCTCCATCCACCTCCACATAGATTTCAGGGACTCAACAAGTCACCAGGCTTGAGGGGCAACCCTCTAGGCTATCATACCACCTTTAACCATAGCAACTTTTAACAGTATACACTCCAAGATTATTTTGGCCCTCTAGCATAAGAAACAAAAAGGTGCTATAGTTTCTTTGAAATTTTGGAGTTGTTATTATTGGGCAATGTTGAATGCACAAGTAATTCCCTGCTCACTTTATCACTACCCAAACCCTCTCTTGATATCCATCACCATCTATAGCTTCATGTTTATCTTGACCTGACTTGTATTTCTTTTTTTTTTTTTTTAAAGATTTATTTATTTATTATATGTAAGTACACTGTAGCTGTCTTCAGACACTCCAGAAGAGGGAGTCAGATCTTGTTACGGATGGTTGTGAGCCACCATGTGGTTACTGGGATTTGAACTCCTGACCTTTGGAAGAGCAGTCGGGTGCTCTTACCCACTGAGCCATCTCACCAGCCCTGACTTGTATTTCTACCTGTATCTAACATGTATCTAATCATTCCATGCACATACATGTTTGGATTGTGCTTTCTACTAATGCTGCCTTACGGGATGGTTTGAGATAAAAGAAGCCACCCATATTCTTTACTAATGTGGACACATACTGTTTGTAATGGCTGAGTCAGATCAGACAATAGAACAGAGAGAAGCTCATCTGTAATGATTGCAGTAGGCTAAGGTTTCTAGAAATAGCTCTGTAGACCAGGCTGGCCTCAAACTCACAGAGATCCACTTGCCTCTGCCTCCCAAGTGCTGGGATTAAAAGCTTGAACCACCATCCCTGGCTGATAGGTTAGGGTTTCTGTTTATATCCTTCTCATAAAATTTCCAGTATGCATCAACAAGTACCTTTAAAACTTGATAGGTTAGGGTTTCTGTTCATATCCTTCTCATAAAATTTCCAGTATGCATCAACAAGTACCTTTAAAACTTGAGCACAGCCAGGCAGTGGTGGCACATGCCTTTAATCCGAGCAGAGGGAGGCAGAGGCAGGCGAATCTCTGAGTTCAAGGCCAGCCTGGTCTACAGAGTGAGTTACAGGACAACCAGGGTTGCACAGAGAAATCCTGTCTCGAAACCAACCAACCAACCAACCAACCAACCAACCAACCAACCAACCAACCAAAAAACTTGAGCACATATGGATGACACTGTATTCGGGAGGCAGAGGCAGGGGTATTTCTGAGTTCAGGCCAGCTTGGTCTACACATTGAGTTCCCAGACATCTAGAGAAACCATGTCTTGAAAAAAACAAAACATTATCAAACACATTTAACTATGCTTAGAACTCTGCTCATTTGCCAGCCCATTTCCATGTTTGGCAAGCATGGCATAAATTTCTTTTGCCTTTTTTATTCTTACTTTAGTCTCTATTAGAACCAATCAGAAGGGAAGGCTATGATACTGCTCCAGCTTGCTTTATAGTGTTAAAATTCCTGGGCCATAAGAATCAAGAACTTTCTGGTTATAATAGTCTTAAAGACTTAAGAAGTGAAATTCTATAAAAACCCAAAATCAAGATTTTTTTTTCTCTCAACCCTAGAAGCTTCTCAGGGTAAGGCCTGACTTACATTTCCAGTTGAACATACCTTTGGGCACTTTATGCTCACAATTTCTAAAGATATAATTATAGAGAATTGGCTCATTTTATTGTCAAAACCAGAAGAAGGAGTAACTTCTCTGTTCCTAAATACTCAGACCTCGCTTTCCTCAAGAGTTTGAACAGTCACAATGACATTAAAGAGGACTAATTTCTCTGTCTCTCTTACAAAAGAAGTTTTGCCCCTGGTATGACAGTAGGCATGCTCTTACACTTACTATGGTTCTCTCTGACTTCTACACTTATTATTTCCCATGTGCTGCCTACCTCATGAAAATTGATGCTATCCTGGGAAGAGTAAACCTCCAGACAATCTTCCTCACATTCAATCAGTTTCCAAACTGTGAAGGGTAATTCAAATAACAAATAAGTTGAGACAAGACAAAAATAATATAAATATCATGACTGATATATAAGCAATGCCCAGGGCTCATAAAGAGAGAATATAATTGGACCAGGTTTGTTTTTTTAAGTTGGGGTTCAATGAATGGATAGAGGGAGAAAGGACTATTTATTTTTCTCTGGACCATTAGGCAAATGCAGAGAAGTCAAAGGCTTTATGTGACAAATTTCATGAGACAAAAGTATTGTATGAATATTATAAACGTAAAAATTTATTAAATGTTCCACATATTTTGTTATCTGCAGTTGCTATAGAAGCCAACACAAATTTAGTAACTTAGAACAGCACAAATGTATCATTATACAGTTGTGAGAACAGAAGTCCAAAAGGGTTTCATGGGACTAAACTGCAGGCATTAATCATCAGGGCTTCAGTCTTTCCAGGGCCTCTAGAGATATAGCCATTCCTCTGATCTTTCCAGCTCCTGTAAGCTAATGGCATTCTTTGACTAATGGTGCCTTCCTTTCTCTTCAAAGGCAGCAATGGAAGGTTGAATTCTTCACCTATTGGGTCACTCTGATTGTGCACCTAAGTTCCATCTGCAACTTTAGTTCCCTGTGAAGGTGTCATATTTACACCCTACAAGGAGTAGGTTATAGATGTCTTTGGGAGTTGTGACAGGGACACTGTTACATTCTGTCTACTTTCCGTGGGATGTAATGACTACCTTCCAGATTAACCTCTGCATGTGCTGTGGGTCTGCTAAGGGCAGGGGCACCTTCTTTTAGGTTGTAGTTTGCAACACTTACACTCATCCAGGACTTGCTGAAAACTGCTGCTGCTTTTCAAATCTCCTGAGCGGAGAATGGAGGAGGAATTTGTTATTCAAGACTTTCTGGTTTGAGGATGCTGAGGTGCTGAGATTTGGACTCAGCCTCTGAGTTTAGGGCTTTCCTGACATAATTTCATATCTGTTTACAAATATACCTACCGCCTACTTTCTGTTCCAAGAGATCCTATGTCCTAAATCTTTACAAGTACTGTACAAAGGGGTTTTGGCTCCCTTTTGGTACTGTCATTAATATGCTTAAACCCCATGTAGGTTACTCAAGCTATTTATACTATCCTACTACTATAGGGACATTTCTATGTTAAAAGGAATCTGTTGACACCAATAAAAATGTAGTCCACAGATTATTTTTAACACCTACATCTTCTATAAAAAGTAGATCTTCTATATGCTAAATTTACATAACAAACAGAAATTTTATTGACTGTGGGAAAATTATTAGTTGGCTTATTTTAAAATATACTTTAGATAAAAGAAATACTATCAACTATATCCTCAAGGCAGTTTCTAGCTCATTTATTAAATCGACTAACACACTCCATAACATAGAGTTCTACTGGTATAAATTAAGATTTTTGACTGAATTTCAATTGCTTTAAATCACTGTTCAAACTAATACTGATGTTTTAATCGGTTATTTAATTTCCTACTGTCATTTGTTATAACCATATCCCCAAAGTTACCCTGATTGTTGCTGCTTAATTTTTTTTCTTTTTTTTTGATTTTTAATATTTTTATTACATATTTTCCTCAATTACATTTCCAATGCTATCCCAAAAGTCCCCCATAGAGCCCCCCACTTCCATACCCACCCATTCCCATTCTTTTGGCCCTGGCATTCCCCTATATTGGGGCATATAAAGTTTGCAAGTCCAATGGGCCTCTCTTTCCATTGATGGCCGACTAGGCCATCTTTCGATACATATGCAGCTAGAGACAAGAGCTCCGGGGTTCTGGTTAGTACATCATGTTGTTCCAACAATAGGGTTGCAGATCCCTTTAGCTCCTTGGGTACTTTCTCTAGCTTCTCCATTGGGAGCCCTGTGATACATCCAATAGCTGACTGTGAACATCCACTCCTGTGTTTGCTAGGCCCCGGCATCGTCTCACAAGAGACAGCTATATTTGGGTCCTTTCAGCAAAATCTTGCTAGTGTATGCAATGGTGTCAGCGTTTAGAAGCTGATTATGGGACGGATCCCTGGATACAGCAGTCTCTAAATGGTCCATCCTTTCATCACAGCTACGAACTTTGTCTCTGTAACTCCTTCCCTGGGTGTTTTGTTCCCAATTCTAAGAAGGTGCACAGTGTCCACACTTTGGTCTTCATTCTTCTTGAGTTTCATGCGTTTATCAAATTGTATCTTATATCTTGGGTATCCTAAGTTTTGGGCTAATATCCACTTATCAATGAATACATATTGTGTGAGTTCTTTTGTGATTGTGTTACTTCACTCAAGATGATGCCCTCCAGGTCCATCCATTTGGCTAGGAATTTCATAAATTCATTCTTTTTAATAGCGCTGCTTAATTTTTAAAAGAACATTTCACAGTTGTTATTCCAACTTTTAATGGTACAATCTTCCATATGGTGCTAAGTTTTATTTCCTGATCTGATTCTTGTAACTTCCATTTAACCCTCACCCCAAATACTCTAACACCCATAGGACTAACAAAGACACATATAATCATTACATTTAACCTACTATCATTTATTATACACATATAGCAGCACAGTGGAAGGTTCTTAACTGTCATATTCCATTTTATGGAAGCACTGAGCCTAAGGATCATCCTGTCTTTCCCTCTCAGGCTGGCTCAACTCCTGCCTGTGTTTTTGTCAGCCTAGAACTTGTCTGACATCCTTTTCTTGTAATACTCTTATTTTTCTTATTAGAATTTTTCTCAGAATTATCTCCTCTATGAATCCTGACTCAGTTCTATTATCAATTGCAATCATAGAAACTCCTCCTTTGCCTACCCAGAGTCCTTTGCTCTAGATCTCTTGGTGCATTTTTCATCTGATGTTTTGATTATTTCTCTATCTTTTCCACAGTGCCATACATCCTCGGTGAACACAGACCATGTTCAGAGTCTCTGAATTCTCAATATTCTGTGTGCAGTAAAAATATGTTTTAAGTTTATTGTGTCTGAAAAGAACAAGTGGCAAGTGCCTCTAGTCTTGGGTATTACAGATTACAAATAACAATAGCATGTAACCGGCATTCAAGTTCTCACAGCTGTTTACGTTAGCCTTCAGGATTATATTGGCTAGTTTTATGTCATGACACAAGGTAGAAGAGTCATTGGAGAGAATGGGGGCCTGAATTGAGGGGAAAAACAAAACAAACAAACAAACAAACAAACAAACAAACAAACACTCCAGAAGATAGGGTGGTAGGGAAGCCTGTAAGTCATTTTCTTAATTGGTGATGGATGGGGAGGGCCCAGCCAATTGTGGGTGGTACTGGTAGGCTGCTGTTCCTAGCTTCTATAAGCAAGCCATGAAGATCAAACCAGTAAGCAGCACCCCTCCATGGCCTCTGAATCAACTCCTGCCTCCAGGCTCCTGCCCTGTTTGAGTTCCTGCCCTGACTTCCTTCAGTGATGGACTATGATGTGGAAGTGTAAGCTAAGCAAATCCTTTCCTCACCAACTTGCTTTTGGTCATGGTGTTTTCATCTCAGCAACAGAAACTCTTAACTCTGACAAAGTAGAATCATTCATTCACTCAATGCAAACAACACTGCTTAGGAATCCTTTGGGTGCTATCATTCAAGATACAGATCCTGGAAAAAATGTCAGTAAAAAAAGGCAGCAGTCACTTTTAGGTTTCCATATGTTGATAAAGATTTCAAGATGTCAGAAAAGCAACATGGTATATGGCAGGAAGAACTCTGAAGTCAAGCAAATGGCGGAGATATCCATGCTTCACTACAGATTAGTTAGTATAACTTTACAGAGGTATCTTGATCTTCATAATACAGTGAATTTACTTCTATGTCATGGGCACATTTAGCACAGCACATGTTATTTGGCAAAAGTTCAATGTCTATGACCTGTTCCACTGATAATTGAAGGACCGAATAGTCTCTTTTGAAATCAGCCTTTACATTTTCAAAATAGACATGCATAGAATGTTACAGTATAATCTTAGAGCCAAATATTTCACAAGGCAAAGTTTCGTCTGAAAGATGAAGAATTATGACAACTAGGACATTAAATTAGATATCAAAACATTAGCTTTTCACATTGAATTAATTTTTACTTGAAAAATGAGTGACCTTGATGAACTTTCCTTTAAGACAAGTGGGCTCATTGTATTTATTTATTTATTCATTCATTCATTCATTCATCCATTCATTTATTGTGGTTTTAATCATGAAGGTCTGGTTGTTCTAAAAAGGGTCTTTGACTCTGAGTCTGTACTCATATATTTGAAAGCATTTTTGTAAGATTATAAACAAGGTCTGGAGTTTTAATGATTTGTGACTAACACAAATTCATGGGAAAAATCTTTAAAGGACTGGCTACAGATCTATGCCCCACACTTAGAAGATACCCAGAAATATTTTGCCTTGTATGAAATTTCTGAGCCTTATAAGTTTGAAATGTTTCAGATGAAGTGGCTAAATTTAGGTATTATACTAGCTAAATTTCTATGGTTCATATGAATGACACTAAAACACCTATATAACATACAAATATCTTTATATTATTTTACATTATTACTTTATGAAAATATAGTGGGCATTTGTCAATAGTAATTTATTTTTCTGACTTTTAAAATAATTTAATTTTCAAATTTTGCAAGTGAGACTTCTAGTACCTGCTGCATTTTATTTTGTTCTTTTCTCCAGAGGGTGATGGCTTAGTCAGTTTTGGTTTTATAGTGAAGGAGCAAAACATCTGGATCATCTATTTGATAAGGCAGTAAGTACTTCTAATGTTACTATTTCTTCTCAATGTACTTATATATTATATGTGTAATTACATATTAATATTATATTATATATAATATACAAACTATGTATATTATATATACATATAATTATACTATACATATATTTTTATATTTATATTATACATTATTATATAATATATATTACACACATATTTATACATTCTTTTAATAATGTGAGCTAAAGAATGGATTCTATTGTTTTTTCTGCATAAAGCATTTATAAGTGGTGTCTCTACGATCTCTTTGTAGGCCATTTTAGTTCCAGCATTCCTTCTTTCTCCTACCATAATGCTGTGTCTAGAAAATTTTCCAACTGAACTGTCTCACGTGGGATGTTGTGTGGTCTTCAGTTTAGCAGCCATTTCTCATATATTACCATTCAGCACATTAAATGAGTGAATGTGACTGATATAGTAGCCACATGGACATGGTAATTCCATTAGACAAGTGTAGAGTGCACAGTGCAGTATCTGGGCTACTGGGCAAACATGCTTCCTATGTCCCCAGGCTTCACCTCTTTCTCAAGCTGGTCAACTGTGGACAGCTTCTGGGGACGCTTGGCAGGAATCTGACATTGGGCCATGACAAGGAAGTAAGTTCAGGCTGGAATCTAATTTTAGGCTAGAACAAAGAAGTAGGCTTCAGGCAAGCATGTGAATTTGGCCTAGGACCCAGAAGTAGGCTCAGATATCTTGTTCATCCTGATAAGCCTTAGAAACAGGACTTTGTTTATTGCTTTGCTTGTTCCTTGACTATTTGTATTTATCGTCTTGCTTGTTCCTTCACCTAGAACTGACTTATTACTTACATGTAATTAAAATGATATAAAAGCAGATTTGGAAAAAATTAAACCTGCCTCAGCCTCAGAACTGGCTGGGGTCATGCTACAATGTTGTCTAATTGTCTTTTTTCTCTTTATCCTCTATCCTGCCCTGGAGAACCTGTTGACTGACTGAGCTGGCTTGGTCAGTCAGTCCTTATCCAAAGCAGGAACCAAGTCAAGCTCATTTCCTCCATAACACATACACTTAATATCCTTATCTGAATGAGTGCATTAATGCTCTACTTGAAATCATTAAAATAGTACACAAAAACTTAATTAAAATACATGTAAGCTTCAGCATAAAATGTAAATAGTATTACTATGTTCTGCTAATTGAAAGCTTGCAATGCTAACTACTTTATATATCATTTTATACTTTATACATCTTGTGTCATCTTCATATTAGAGTTCTAAAATATAAACGATAGTTTCCATTTTAAGTATTAACAATTATTTGAAATAGTGGGGCAGTGGTGGCACATGCCTTTAATCCCAGCACTCTGGAGGCAGAAGCACCAGATAGAGTTCCAGGACAGCCAAGGCTCCACATAGAAACCGTCTTGAAAAACAAAGACAAAAATCAAAACAAATCAAGTTAATTCATTGATTGGTTTTTGTGTGTGTGTGTGTTTGTGTGCCACGGGGGTCTTTGTGGTGAACAAAGGGAAACTTGCAGGAGTCATTTTTTCTTTCTTCCACATTGGTCCTGTCTTGGGGAATTAAACTTATCTTTAGGCTAGGCAGCAAGCACCTTTACCTGCCTAGAGAGGTGACTTGTCCAGGTCAAATAAACCAGAGCTAGAACTTGAATCAAGTCGAAGACAAGTGGAAACCTTGTCAGACTAAACAAAACCAAGTGGAAAACTTCTGTATGATAGTTAGTGGAAAATCATAATAAAATGAATTATGCTTAAGATGCATCGTCTAACAATCATAGTTTAGTCTCTGTAAAAGACTGTGGCTCAATTTCATTTACAAGAATCCATTCTGTCATGGGTGCAGCATCAGTTTCTAAAGGACAAGTTGCTCCCTCTAGTGACAGTCGTTGGAAATAACACGCCTAGCAAGTATTTAACAGTGGAACTTACTTTCTCTGTGTGGAAGAAACAGTGCAAGGGAGAGAGGAGACATTATTTACCCAGAACTTCACCAAAATTGGATTACAGTTTCAGAAGACCTGACACAGGCATCTGTGTCACTCTCCATTCGCAGTTACTTTTATGAGGTGTGTAATTTTCTAACCACGCCATTCTTTTTTTTTTTTTTTTTTTGGTTTTTTTTCGAGACAGGGTTTTTCTGTATAGTCCTGGCTGTCCAGGAACTCACTTTGTAGACCAGGCTGGCCTCGAACTCAGAAATCCGCCTGCCTCTGCCTCCCGAGTGCTGGGATTAAAGGCGTGCACCACCACGCCCGGCCACCACGCCATTCTTATTGGTGCGTTTACCACTGTGTGATAAGTGCCACGTCATATAGTTCTTATAATAACCTAAGTCGGTGACCCCTTTGCTATACTAAAATCGCCACCACTACAATAAGCTTTATAGTAAAATTGTTAAATTTTCTATTTATGTGTGTAGCTGGGTTATATTGTCTATGAACTTTATCGAAAAAAGTTAAATGCTGTTTTGGAAATATTTGTTATACAGAAGGTGACATTTTTCTGGTAAATTTGAATTTGAGGACTACGAATAACTACCTTCTTTATCTCAAAACAGAAAGGAAATGAATGTGTTCTTAAATATTAATTTATTTATGGATGAGGAAAGGAGGTGGGAGAAAATATGTATCAACTTGACATAGACTATGCATTTATGCCTATATCCTAAAGTGACATCACATCCCGTTCAGAGAACCCGGGAATCAACTGTCCAGGGCTCAAATCATCGCTCTGTCATTTTCTATGTTATTCTGGTAAGAGACCCAGTTTCTCCTTGTCTCAATAAAATGGGTATCTTAATACATCAGAGGATTGTTATGCGAACTATACGATGCCACCGTGCCAGACACACCAGTAAAAACAATCATTAATGATGACCACAAAATCTTTTCCAAAAAGAATAATTCCCAAAGCAAACCCACAGGTCTTTGTTCCCCAGTAACGTCAGAGCTTAGAATAGAACTGCGTTTTTATTATTATTTTGAGCCAACGTGTATGCAGCCCAGGTTAGCATCCAAGTTCACGATCCTCCTCAGCAACAGAGCACTGAGGCGACAGACAAGGGCCATCACACCAGGCTAGACTTCATATTTTTTCAGTTCTGTGGTGGTGGAACGTGGCATTCACCTTGGTTAAATACAAACATTTGGCTCCTAGCTTTGTCTAACACCAGGAGGTGTTTTTACCGTTCCACATAAGTGGAAAGGGGATGAACTTGTTTGCAGACAGACACACACACCGCTGCAGCCCGGATGCGGGCGAAGTGTCCAGAAGCCAGGTCCAGAAGCCCCGCCACTGCCTTCAGTCTCCTAGGATGACTGACATTGCTTTACGGAAACAAACGTGACAACCGCAACCCGCTACGTTTACAGAAGCCAAACAAATACGGAAGTCACGAGCTGAAGAACCAATCAGGTGCGCTTCAGATTCTCGCGAGACTTGCGGGCTGAGGCTCTGGCGTCACTGCGCGAGAGACAGCGAGGGGCGGAGCTGGGGTTGCGGTGGACAGTGAGGGTTGTTTGTAAGCGGAGGTCTGCGCGTCTAGACCCGACATGAGCAGCCCGGAGCGGGACGAGGGGACCCCTGTCCCCGACAGCCGCGGCCTCTGCGATGCTGACACTGTCTCGGGGACCCCAGACCGGCGACCGCTGCTCGGCGAGGAGAAGGCGGTGACAGGTGAGGGCCGCGCTGGGATCGTGGGGAGCCCAGCGCCCCGAGATGTCGAGGGCCTTGTCCCCCAGATGCGGGTGGCCGCAGCTAGGCAGGGAGAGACACCTCCTTCCGTTCGGGGCCCCGCGGCAGCGGCGTTCGTGACACCGAAATATGTGGAGAAGGCCCACGAAACTCGGGGAGCGGAGTCCCAGGCCCGTGACGTGAAGACGGAACGGGGCACGGTCGCGGCTGCAGCGGAAAAGTCAGAAGTGGCGACGCCAGGGATCGAGGAGGTGATGGAGGTGGAGCAGAAGCCCGCGGGCGAAGAAATGGAGATGCTGGAGGCGAGTGGAGGAGTGAGGGAGGAGCAGGAGGAGGCAGGGCCCTGGCACCTGGGCATAGATCTTCGCAGGAACCCGCTGGAGGCCATCCAGCTGGAACTGGACACTGTGAATGCTCAGGCCGACAGGGCCTTCCAACATCTGGAGCAGAAGTTTGGGCGAATGCGACGACACTATCTGGAACGGAGGAACTACATCATTCAGAATATCCCAGGCTTCTGGATGACTGCCTTCCGGAACCACCCTCAGTTGTCCGCCATGATTAGGGGTCGGGATGCAGAGATGTTAAGGTATGTAACCAGTCTGGAGGTGAAGGAACTGAGACACCCTAAGACTGGCTGCAAATTCAAGTTCTTTTTTCGAAGAAACCCCTACTTCAGAAACAAGCTGATTGTCAAGGAATATGAAGTGAGATCATCTGGTCGAGTGGTGTCTCTTTCCACTCCAATCATATGGCGGAGAGGGCATGAGCCCCAGTCCTTCATTCGCAGAAACCAAGATCTCATTTGCAGCTTCTTCACCTGGTTCTCGGACCACAGCCTTCCAGAATCTGACAGAATCGCTGAGATTATCAAAGAGGATCTGTGGCCAAACCCACTGCAATACTACCTGTGTCGTGAAGGAATCCGTAGACCCCGACGTCGCCCAATAAGGGAGCCAGTGGAGATTCCCAGGCCTTTTGGCTTCCAGTCAGGTTAATCTTTGCATTTGAAAATGCGGCTGGAACTGGTCCCTTCTCACCTGTGCTTGAGCAAATGCAACGGGTATGCAGTGTTTTGATTTCTCTCCTCCTGACTTTTCTGCATCTTCTATCTGGATAGTCTCCACCTCGAGATTAAGACTGGACATGCTTCTGCTTTCACATGGCCTTCATGCTGTTCTGAATTAGTATCTGCTGGTTCATGGCCCTGGCTTATACCCTTTCTAAGCTTAACAATGAAACTGTATGTTACACGGCCTTTACACTGTTTGGACCCTATTGTTTTCAGTCTTACCTGTTTACTGCCACCTAGATGTCTTGCTTTAACTGGGGGCCTTTCTATTTATCTGTTCATCATGTGGCAACGTGGACACAGTTTTTGGACAGTTGCTGAGCCTAAACACTGAAGGAGTGGGCCACCGTCTGTGTGATTTTTTTTTTTTGGCACCACTTTCTAGGTTATATCACACTCCATTGTGTTTGCCAGTGCTCCTTACCCGCACTCCCACCTTTCTCCTGCTATTTTAAAAAAAGTAGTTCAGAAACACCTGTAAGGCCAGGAGTTGTGATTCATTTATACTTAGCATTTCCTGAGAAGATACTCTATAAAAGAGGAAACAACTCTGCCTTGTCTCCTCTCTTACACACCCCCCAGCCTGGTTAGCAAGCTCTAAAAAGCTTCCAGGGAGACAGCTAGATGGAAACAGCTGAGCTCTTCCTAATATATGGAAGAACTAAAGAAGTTTTGATAGGTACTCTAAGCAGGAAAAGTGAGCTGAAAAGGCTTAGAATCAAAAGAAGTCAGATAAAAAAATGGGCTGAGAATGAAGACAGGACACAGCTTTCACATCTTGGTCAGTCAGTGGTGATGGGAAGAGAACTAATTTCTCAGGAAAAAATATTTTCTCTGAGTGTTGAATGTTGCCTAGATAGTGCTTCTTTAAAGAAGCAGTGCAAGTTTGAGTTATTTTCCTCTCTTTATATGTGATCTGATATAAGTGAAAGTATAATATTGTGCCCATATTTTACCAATATTTAGTAAAATGCTACTTGTTTCAACTTCCTGAAAAAATTTAAACACTTTTGTTTGCATTCATTTGAAACCATTTGGAATATTGTAAGACAACTCACTCTGTAGACCAGACTGGTCTTGAACTCAGAAATCCGCCTGCCTTTGCCTTCCAAGTGCTGGAATCAAAGGCGTGCGCCACCACTGCCTGGCTAACAATAGTCTTTATAATACTGAGACTGAATATTCGTAACAGTTTTCGATATTAATCCAAATTCTTAGAAACGGTTTGGATAATTTGGTCTTAATCAAATGTGTCAAATTACTGTTTTCCTGGAAAAGTAAATATGTGACTTGATTGTCTTGATATAGTTATAAAAGTACTTTGTCAGCTGTATATTTGTTGCCATTTTTATGCATGATGGTAAATAAAAGCATGGCATCCTGTTGGATGGCTTTTTTTTTTTTTTAAATCCCCACCTTGTCCATAAACCTACCTTAATGGGTTTGTATAATTGACAAGATTGTTGAATTATTCAATTCCTTAAACGTACACAATTGACATCCCAGAGGTACCAAGAGTAGTTGTTTCGCCTGCTTGAAGAGTGGTTGTTACTGTCATTGTTTTGTTGCTTTAGAAGGTCGACAGTTACAACTGCTTACTGAGATTGCAGATCTTCCCACACAACTTGTGCAGTACCACCATACCTTCACTTCTTCAGGTTCACAATTTCTGTCTCCACAGATGATATTTTTTCATGTGTTATTCAACTATACTTTTCATAAGCAGTCACTTATAAAGTATTTACCATGTAATACTATTTTTATACCTTTTCAGCTGAAAATATTTTCTTAACTTTATCATTAACTTCCATTTGTCGAATAATTCAAGGCCTATTAGGGTAACTTCTCTGCCTTGTATTATTTATGTTCCCCAGTGTGAGATAACCTTTTTAGGGACCCCTGTTGCTGGAAAACATAATTGCTCATTGTGGTGAATTACACAAGTTTTTATTAAGACGTTCTGCTAAGTCTTGAGAAGGAAAATGGATACATTCCATTCCTTTCAGTGATTAAAAAATCAGACCTGATATGCAAACAATACCATAATACAGTAAGTAGAGAAAGATATTTCACATTTTCACTTTTACTTCCTTCAGAGTTTAGAAACTTGGTGAAAATAGAGATAAGGGTATTTTAGTTCTTTAGTGCAGCTACTATATTTTGTACATAGTTGTCATCAAACTATAGAATGACAAAATGAACCACTTAGATGACAGAAGAAAATGCCCAGAAAGACTTGGAAGTAATGAGAAGAATTATCTTGGTATCTTGCCTTAAAAACCATGATGACAGTTCTTAAAGCATTAGTAAAATTGACATCAGAAGAATTTACAAAGCTATTTGATAAATAGTAAAATTCTCTTTTTAATAATTAGACAGGTTTTTTTTTTTTTAAATTGAAGACGAATTTATTTATGTGAATTCACTGTTGCTCTCCTCAGACACACCAAAAGAGGGCATCAGATCCCATTACAGATGGTTGTGATCCATCATGTGGTTGCTGGGAATTAAACTCAGGACCTCTAGAAGAAGAGTCTGGTGCTTTTAACCACTGAGCCATCTTATAGAGAACCTGAGTTCAATTCCCAACAACCACATGGTGGCTCACAAACATCTGTAATGGAATCCAACACCTCTTCTGGTGTGTCTGAAGACAGCAACAGCGTACTCATAAATAAAATAAATCTTAAAAAAACAGAACAAAACAAAACACTGAGATGCCAAATCTTTAAAAAAACAAAACAAAACAAATAAAAAAACCAAAGTTAAATGGTATTACTTTTTTCCCCATGAACTGCATGTGTTTTCGTGTAAATAAAGGGTTATCTGGCTAAAATGAAAATTAGTAAAGAATAGTGGTTTAAAAGAGGGTGAGATATATTTACTAACTTGAATACCTAAGATACAATGAGTTGTTAATAAAATGTACTGTGCAACTCAGTCTATTTCTGGATATATGTAGACTAGATTGAGTACTAGATGACACTTTGATTTATATTCTCTAAATTCTAAATAATTCTAAAGATTATTGTAGGTAGATTCATATATTTTCTAGAATAAAATGGCTCTGTATCATCTAGTTTAGATATTTGCAGTATATTCAGAAATTATTTCCAACATTGTAATAACTGAAAATTAACCCTGAAAATAGGATATTACACTCTAGGCATGTGCTGTATAATACAGTGGCATTGTATGTGTTACATGGGCTTTGTATTTTAACAATTGTTTAGCAACAACAAATCTGGGCTTGGCATTGCATCAAGTCATTTTCATGAGTGGTCACCACACAAAGGAACATACTTTGCTTTTGAAAAGTAGTGCAGTCTTACAATTTTAGCAATCTTAATTACGATTTTTGGATGTAATAAGGATTAAATGAGATGATACAGTATAGGCTGTCTATTGAGGAACTCACTCAGTGAAGGGAGGATCATTTGTTTGGTGTTTTCCCCCTTAAAACTCAATATTGCTCATCCCTAAAAAATATACAGGAACAAATTTAGAGGGAACCAAACTGTCAAAGAAGAAGCATAAAGATGGTGACAAATTCTCATTTTTTTTTTTTTTTACTATTGAGTCCTAGACTATAAAAGTCACAGTTGTTTAGCATCTGTTTTTTGTTTGCTTGTTTGTTTTTGTTTTATTCAGAGTTCAGGATCCAACCTAGGATCTTGTGCTTTCTAGGCAAGCGCTCTACCACTAAGCTAAGTCCCCAAGCCACTGTATGAGCATTTTATGAATAAATGAATAACTTGGGAGCAGTACTTTCTTCGTGGCTAAGTGCTGCTTTGATCCACTGGACTGCCTTCATCCATTATCCCTGACTTCGGAGACTCTGAAGACCTACAAGAAAAGTTTCCACCTACCCTAACATGCCATAGTCAGCTATAGTTGTCAACTTGACACAAACCTGGAGTGAGCTGGGAAGAAGGAACTTCACTTGAAAAATTGTTCAGATCACATTGCCTTGTGCCCATGTCTATGGGTCATTTTCAAAACTGATAATTGGCATGGTCCACTCTGGGCAGTGCCACTCTAGACAGGTGAGGCCTGGCCATATAAGAAAGATGGCTGAGCAAGCTAGAGGAGAGCAAGCCAATAAGTTGTATTCTTACATGGTTTCTGCTTCAGTTCCTGCCTCCGGGTTTCTGCCTTTGATGATGTACCTATAAGCTGAAATAAGCCTTTTCCTTACTGTCTTAGTTAGGGTTTCATTGCTGTGAAGAGACACCATAACTAATGCAACTCTTATAAAAGAAAACAGAGCTGGCTTACAATTTCAGAGGTTCAGTCCATTATCATTATGGCAGGAAGCACGGCATCCATATACAGGCAGATATAGTTCTGGAGGAGCCAAGAGCTCTACATCTTGATCTAAGGCAGCTAGGAGGGGGCTGTCTTCTGCACATGGCCAGGAAGAGACACTTGGCAGACTTGAGTAGACTTGGAGACTGGGCAGAGCTTGGTCATAGGCGGCCTCAAAGCCTGCCTACATAGTGACACACTTCCTCCAACAAGGCCACACCTCCTAATAGTGCCACTTCCCATGGCTAAGCATTGAAACACATGAATCTATGGGGGGTAGGGGGCAAACTTGTTCAAACTACCACACTTACCAAGTTGCTTTTGGTTATACCATGTGTTTATCACCGCAACAGGAAAGGAAACTAGAATGTTACACTATGAAGCCTGTATGTTTACCTTTCTAGCCCCCATTTTTATTTAAAGAAATTGCCTTGTAAATGCATGGGAGGACTTGGGTCAATTAAAAATGAAATGGATTACTTAGACAAGTTACTAATTTTTACGAATACTTAGATGACTTAGCAATCACATGATGGATCAGTTAGTTACTTGCTTCACATTGGACTTAAGTAGCTTTAAAAAGAATTATCATACAGAGTATTAACCAAAGTAATCTACTTCTTTGAGGGTCAATTTTGTTACCCATAATGTAGAGAACTCCATTGTAAGCTGACATTCCAAGATGCTTTGGCTGACACATCATGAGGTTGCTGAGATGGTAACAATAACACACATTCATGAGCTGCTGTTGTGTCTGACACTGCTAAAAGATTTCAAATATTAACAAGTTATAGTGGAGACCTTTGGCTGAGCATATCAACACTAGACTTGATGCAATATGTAACAAATAGTCCCACCCCTTCATCCTCTTAATGTTAATTTCTCATGTAATCTAAACATGCTTTGAGATTTAATATCTGGAATTTCACCCAAATTAATTAGACCCTAAGATGCAGGCAGGTTTACTGCTTTGAATTCAAGTAAGTGAATAACTGTTTCCTTCCATTTTGTCAAACTGACTCAGAGGTTTGGCCTTTTAGAACTTTTCAGTGAACATTACTCACCAGCAAAACAGAATAACATGGGTATATCTCAAAGACAGGTAAGGGGAGCTGGGCAGTGGTGGTGCATGCCTTTAATTCCAGCACTTGGAAGGCAGAGGCAGGCAGATCTCTGTGAGTTTGAAGCCAGCCTGAGCTACCCAGCGAGTTCTATGACAGCTGGGTCTACACAAACCGTGTTCCCCAACAAAAACCAAAAACCAAACAAAAAACACCACCACCACCACCACCACCAACAACAACAACAACAACAAAACAGGAACAAAAACATGAGGATGGTGTAAAGAGTTCTTGCAGAAGATCTGGGTTTCATTTCCAGCACCCACACAGCAGTTTACAACCTTCTCTAATTCAGGCCATCTGATGCTGTCGTATTATGTACATACGTGCAGGTGACATACTCATAAGATTAAAAACAAATCAATATTAAATAAAAAGATAAAAGAACCAGGCAATCATACCTGTTTAAGCCTTTAAAGTTTCATTGGTTAGTATCAGGCCAAAACTGATCTTACTGAAGAGTCCAACTTACAAAGGAAGAGATACACGGTCACCTGCTCACTGTCATGAGATCTGCTCCGGGTGCACTCTCTTGTAAATAGTATTGATAAACTCAAATGTACTTTCCATAGGGTACCGCTAGAACACGAACCTTCTTTTTCATTTCTGGAGGTGATAATATTCACAAGACCATTCCTGACAGCTTCAGCTCCAATGTATACCTCCCCATCACCCTAAGCAGTGAATTTTTAAAGGTAGCTAGCTCTCTAGTCTAGCACTATGAACACTATGGATCTTACTAGAAATGCTCACCTGGCAGCGGAGAGAGAAACACTGGAAGTAGGGTTCACCAACCATATTTACTCATGTTCTAGGGTTGGAGATGTTCAAACTTTTTGGCTTCTCTGAGTCGTATTAGACAAAAGAATCACTATTAGAAAGAATCTTTATGTGTTTCATTTGACAATTACCAAGTAACATATTTATGTTTATTGAAAACAGAATTGTATTTTACCAAAATATGTTTTTCCCAGAAATCTTGAAATCTGTTTTCAAACTATCAAACTGAAAAGCAAGGTTACATCCTTTTTTGTTCCCCTGTGTACAGAACTGCTCAGCCCGTGTGTTGAAATATATAAAGTTGTTTGTCTTAATCTGAGCTTGCCATAATGTCAGTTTCATTTGTATTTCTATTTGGATTGGAAACATTTTATTGATGAGTTAGTTTTCATCTTGAATATATGTTTAACCCACTTAAACGACAGGCTAAATATAAAAATACTAAATCTATAAGCCAGTTTTTATTGTTAAGTTCTGGCACAAATTTAGTTTTTAATTCCATAAACAACTTGATAACATGTCCTAAGCCATAAATATTTTCGACATTTGGTCTCAACTTAGTCATCTTACTTTAAAAAAGTAAATGATCTCTCCATAGTCAAAATTAATTCCCGAATTGTCAATATTAACACTTTAAAGGAATTCCGAAATTGTCTGTGATTAATTCCTTGACTCTTGCAAAATTCACAGATTGATGGCAATTTCCATGATATTACCGATTTTAAATGATTTCATGCAAACGTTTTTGTTGTTTTTGGCAATGATACTCCCTTAAACATTTGGGACAGTGGTTACATTGCCTTCTGTTACATTACAAACCCTTACCCACCTCCTTTGTCATCTGTCTCCAAGGTACCACCAGTCACTATATTAGATATGTTGACAATCAACAAAGAATCCTATTAGCTGGGGTGTTTTGTTGTTTTGTTTCTTTGTTTTTGAGACAGGGTTTCTCCATGTAGCCTTAACTGTCCTGGAGTTCACTCTGTGGACCAGGCTGGCCTGGAACTCAAAGTGATCCACCTGCCTCCACCTCCCAAGTGCTGGGGCTAAATGTGTCTATCAACACCACCGGGTGCCTAGGCTGATTTTTTACGGTTTGGTATAAATCTTTTGATCTAGTTGTCTCCTAATAGCAGTAAAGAAGCTGGGTTTGTTTGTTTGTTGGTTGATTTTTTTTGTTTGCTTGCTTTTTTCAGGAACACAATGGCATAAATACCCCAAAGAACATTGGTAAGTTGAGCTGTGTTTGTAGCATCAGTGTGGCATTGCATCATGAAAATGTAATATCTATTCTATTCCTCATAGTTCTTTCTACCCAGTTTCTTCAAATTGCCTTAGTATAGCCTGGTGAGATAAGACTGATTTTAGAAATACCCCTCTTAGAGGGAATGTCAAACCACATTCTATGCATTGTTTAATAAACTCACCACCAGTAAATGGCTTCTAATATTTTTGCCATTAAATATGTTAACACAAAACCAGATTTAGTAATAGAATCCATCTGAGCTGTAACTTAAATTTCTGTTGAAAAGACAAGTTTTTTTTTTTTTTTTCAATTCAGTTATTCCCTCCTTATGGCACAGGCCATGGAACACACTGGATTTGGCAGCTTGTTTTTTCATACAATGTTTGTCATTTCAAATTAAGTCTTTGAAATCTTGTTCAAATTCTCTGCAAATTAAGCAAGTACCTTATTTGCCTCAAAATCATCTGTTTAGTTCCTGTAACAATCTTCCTTCATCCATAATTTTTCTTTTGATATTGTAGGGGGATGGGCCTGGAGAGATGGCTCAACAGTTAAGAGCACTGGCTGCTTTTCCAGAAGTTCTGAGTTCAATTCCCAGCAAACACATGGAATCTCATGATATTATAGGGACCATGTTGGAATAGAAAAATAACTGACAAGGGATTATTTTTACTTATATTATGGAAAGTAATTAACAGGAAAATATTATGGTTTGGGCAGTTTCACATCTTACTTGTGGATGTGACTCAAAGCAGTAGGCTGATTTTAGAACATGACCATTAATGTGTGTAGTTCAGAGAGGTAGCAAGTACCTCCAATAAACATTTGAGAATATTTTCTTGTTTTCTAAACAGCATTAAATGCCTGTGCTTTGTAATAGTAGGCTGCAACATTACTGGAAATCACTATGTTTCACTCACCAAGTGACTGTGAACATACATACCACCTGATATTGCTACTTCAACTGTCTGCACTCAGTAGATAACATACGGGGTATGTGCACCACCATAAAACTGAAACCAATCACCAGGTGGTGGAGGCACACGCCTTTAATCCCAGCACTTGGGAGGCAGAGGCAGGCAGATTTCTGAGTTCAAGGCCAGTCTGGTCTACAAAGTGAGTTCCAGGATAGCCAGTCAAGTTTTTCCTTGATTTCTTTTAACATTACATAAAGTGAGTGCTTTTCTTTGTTTTTAATGAAAAATATTGCAGGAAACCATCATAACTAAACATGCCTATGAAAACATTTTCATTTTTTCATACTTATAGGCTAAGTAGGATAAAGACTATATAATTCAGCCCTCATGGTAGAGTACTGAATTTATGCTGAAAAAACTCTGCCACAGTTATTTCAGTGAACTTACAATCTAAAATTGCCAGAAATATTTTCTTCAGTATAGAGAAAACTATACATCAAATGCTGACACAGTTTTTAATATTACCTTAGAGGCTGCTTCCTCTCTCCTAGGGACCAGGAATGGATATACTTTATGTATACATTTTAAACAAACTAGATGGGCCCTGCTGGTACACCTTTAATCCCAGCATGCAGAAGGCAGAATTCAAGGACAGCCTGGTCTACAGAGTGAGTTCCAGGATAGCCAGGGCTCCATAGAGAAACCCTGTCTGGAAAAACAAAACAAAAACACAAAACACATAAACAAACCTACCAACCAAACAAAAAAACAACAAAACAATACCAACAAACAGAAAACCAAAATCAGTGTATGTATGCACTATTTCTTAGTTGTGAGACTAATTATGGCTATTACAGTAAGTGTGTGTGGGCATTTATAGGAGCCCAAGGGATGGTTGTCATTGGGACAGTTACTTCTATAAAATAATTGTCCAGCGCTAAGCCTTTACATTGATGAAACATTTTTAGACACAGCACTCACCACTGTTTCACAGTGAAGACATTGAGAAGGTAATTTTCTGTTTTGTCTGTCCTAACACCATCGGTGGTGAAACTGGTGAAACCCCACCAGTTTATACCATGAAAGCTATTGAGCCTACGTGCAAAACTTTCTCACTCTGACTCCTAGAATTTTAATTTTATAGTTGACTGATTTTTAGGTTTTAAAGGTTTTTTTTTTTTTTTTTTAGTTGGCTGGCCATGGTGAGCACTCTTGGGAGGCAGATCAAGAAGATCATGTTTATATTCAGCTACACAGCAAGTTTAAGACCAATCTAAAGAAAATGACACAGTGCCTGTTTCAAAGGAAAAATGTATGTGACTTATGTATTTCCCATGGACATGTATGAAAGCCATAAGTAAAATAAAAGTAGTTTTATTATTCCAATTAATTCCCAATTAGAATAACCATAATCGTAGTTAGAATGATAATTCTAAGTATGTTTCCTCAAACAGTATTGTTCTCTCTTTGTATCTTGAATAATTTTTGAAATATTTCCTTTCTTTCTTTCTTTCTTTCTTTCTTTCTTTCTTTCTTTCTTTCTTTCTTTCTTTCTTTCTTTCTTTCTTCTTTCTTTCTTTCTTTCTTTCTTTCTTTCTTTCTTTCTTTCTTTCTTTCTTTCTTTCTCTTTCTTCCTTCCTTTCTTTCTTTCTTTCTTTCTTTCTTTCTTTCTTTCTTTCTTTCTTCCTTCCTTCCTTCCTTCCTTCCTTCCTTCCTTCCTTCCTTCCTTTCTTTTTTATATTTGAGATAGGGCCTTACTGTGTTGCTCTGATGGGTTTAGAAATCACTATGTAGACTGGGCTGGTTTCAAACCTGTAGCAATCCTGCCTCCACCTCTGCCTCTCAAGTTCAGGTATGCATGACTATCCGATAATAAAAAAATGTTTTTTTTTTTTTAAAGAGTCTAAACGTTGTCATTCTTAAAAGATGTCCGAATGTTTGATGAAAGTATTGTTCTAAAATATCATGTTTCCCAAATTACTACACTCCTGCAAGGTTGATTCTGGCGCTCTCTTGCTCTAGCCAGATGTCAGCAGAAAGCATCCAGAGGTCACATAATACCCACTCTCCTACCTCACATAGTTTTTAAGAGTTTGGTGATTGAAATGTCAAGAGGCTGCATCTATCTAATTATGATACTGAGACTAATAACCAAATTCACAATATGCCCACACAATGACAACTACATTGTGAGTGCTAGTCTTATGACTAAAATAAAACTAAATGTGCCTTAGAATTGAGGAATATGGACTATGTAAATTGTTAAAATCTAATATATCCACAGAATTTTACTGTAACATTGCTCTTTGTTTTAGTAAACCCCACTAATGTCTCTAGTATCATACATGTGATTCAGGTGGTAACAATAACTCCATACATTGCTGATTCCATATGTATAACCATCTAACTATCGATGCATGCCACAGCATCTATATATTGAAAGAGATTTAAAATTATTCTTTCATTTATCTTTAAACTACAACAATGATCTTACATTGATGAAAAATTACACTTAAAAAAAAAAAAGACATGGGTGTGGAGGTGTACACCTTTAGCATTTTGGAGACAGAGGCAGGTAGATCTGAGCTTGAGGTCAGCTTGTTCTGCATCGTGAGTTCCAGGACAGCCAGAGCTACAAAGAGAGTTGTAGCCTCCCCACCTTTCTCCCCCAACTCCTTTCTGTCTCCCCTCTCTACCCCACCTCTACATTATAATATACTGAATTTCAAGAAAGAAAAATAGTCACAATATAAATTATTATATAATAAAATAAATGTAATGTAGGCAGAGGTGTTTCCAGCAGTAGAAAACAAATCTTTAAACACTGATATATACAAGAGAAAGAAGTCCACATGTGATTTTCTCATTTTTTATGAAGAGATGTAATAGCAAACTGTTTTCTTTCTCCTGCATTGCCCGGTATCTTGGTTCAGCATTTGATGATTCTCTGCATCTTGGTTTAGGCTAAATTCAAGAGTGTTTGCTACTCTTTCAACAGTGTGAAGAGTAAAGAAGTCGTGTAATGTTAAAGAATAACTCAAAAGTCACAGAGCTTATTATAGCAGTGTTTATGTGTTTACATAGGAAGTTAGCGATACATTTATTTAACCTCAGTAAGGCAAAAAGAATATTTGTTAAGAGAAAAAGGAAAGGGGGACAGAAAAAGAATTGGTATTTGTGTGTACATTTTAATTTTATTTAGATAATTAATCAATTGATTTTCCTTCTTTTTTTCTATCCTTTTTTGGGAGATAGGGCTAGGAAGAGGCCAGTCTGGAAAACTGTCTTTGAGTGAGAACACTCACCTTTGGCATAGAAAGAAAGAAAAAAATCAAGCTGCATGATATGCCATGTGTTGTTCTCATCACTTCAGTCTTAGGTGAACCAGGAGTCATTATTTCCTTCATTAGAGTTCTTAGGGTAATGTTTTTTGTTTTTGTTTTTTTCTTTAAACCCCTATTCAAAGACTCTTATTGTAGTGTAACGATATTCTGGGAGGAATCAATTTCCCAGGGCAAAGAACTCTAAAGCTTTGTTCTAATAGAAATTCAAACATTAAATATGCAAAATTTAAGTTTCTGTTTTTTTCAATCCCTAAGGATTAACATCCGCATTCTCAGACTTTAGCAAACTGAGAGACCGTGATGATTAAATACATAAATAGCTTTTATTTATTTAAATAAATGATTGAGTAAATAAATAAAACATTTTCTAAATTGACTTGAATGAATGACCCTTCTTTTTTTAAAGTAGATTATTTTAAAGACACAGTTGCTTAAGTGTCTGAAAAACCCTGATTGATTCTACCTTCACAAAGGCAAATATGGGCAAATGTTAGTTGGCTCCATACCCACAGGCATGAAGCAGAACCTAAGATCATAAACCAAGGCAAAGGAGGATCACTAATTCTCAAGGGCTAACTGTCTATATGGCATGCATTGTGGCCACCTGTAAATAAGGAGCAATTCACTGTTTAAAAGTGAAGATATATCCAATTGCTTTGTAGATGTCGGCCAATGTATACAAACATCAAAATCTCTGCAGAAACCGAAATTAACCTTAGGAATGTCTTGTTTGCTTGAAAATAAAAACAGCGACGACACTTTTTGCCCCCCAAATCTGATTCTGCGCAACTCCTCAGTAGCCGCTATGAATCGAATCTGTGTCCGAAATAAGGAAGGCCTGTGAACCGGTGAATTCGCTTCTCTATTTCTGGGAAGCATGAATAAAATCTGACTTTATTAGACAATAGGCTCTATTTTAAAATTTATTTTGAGACATGGTTTAGATACTGTCGAAATTAATTTAGAGACTTACGAATAGACGTAAAATATAATTCGACGTCCATTTATGTACTCAATTTCCCAGATGAGATTAAATTTACAGCATCATTTAAAAAGACAAAAAGAACACACTTGGTTGACAAAATTACCTGGATTGCCAGTTCTCGCGCTACGGTTAGTTGCAGCTGGTATCCTGACGTCACAGGTTGCCATGGTAGCACCAGCCCAGAAGGAAAAGGGGTGGAGCTAAGCACTCACTGCGGTTTTGCGCTGCTCTGCAGAGGACAAGGAAAGCTCCTCTGCAGGCCTGTCAGCTGCCAAAATGAACGGCGTGGAAGAGGCCAACGAGCTACCTCTCGCTAACACCACGACCCCCTCCCATGCCTCCGAAGATCTGGATCTGAAGCAGGACCAGGGGCTCCAAGAGGAAACCGACACAGTGCGGGAGATGGAGGCTGCAGGTGAGGCCGGTGCGGATGGAGGCGCGTCCCCGGATTCCGAGCACTGCGGCCCTGAGCTCTGCTTCCGAGTGGCTGAGAATAGTTGTGCTGCGGCAGCGAGAGGTCTGGAGGATGCTCAGTCTCCATCAAAGGGCGGGGACGCACGCTCAGCCCCTGTGGCAGCCGACGACAGCAGTAAAAATGGCTGTCAGCTTGAAGGGCCGCACAGCCCTGCTAAACCGAAAGCTCTGGAAGCCTGTGGGGCGGTGGGCCTGGGGTCTCAGCAGATGCCGGGGCCGGGGCCGAAGAAGACCAAGGAAATGACGACTACCAAGTGCGCCATCTCTGTGGCCACCGGCAAGGAGGGAGAAGCAGGAGCGGCAATGCAGGAAAAGAAGGGGGTACAGAAGGAAAAAAAGGTAGCTGGAGGAGGGAAAGAGGAGTCTCGTCCCAGAGCTCCGAAGATCAATTGCATGGACTCGCTGGAGGCCATCGATCAAGAGCTGTCAAATGTAAATGCGCAGGCTGACAGGGCCTTCCTCCAGCTGGAACGCAAATTTGGACGGATGAGAAGGCTCCACATGCAGCGCAGAAGTTTCATCATCCAAAACATCCCAGGTTTCTGGGTCACCGCTTTTCGGAACCACCCCCAGCTGTCACCAATGATAAGTGGCCAAGATGAAGACATGATGAGGTACATGATCAATTTAGAGGTGGAGGAGCTTAAGCAGCCAAGAGTAGGGTGCAAATTTAAGTTCATCTTCCAAAGCAACCCCTACTTTCGAAATGAGGGGCTGGTCAAAGAATATGAGCGCAGATCCTCAGGTCGAGTGGTGTCTCTCTCTACGCCAATCCGCTGGCACCGGGGTCAGGAACCCCAGGCCCACATCCACAGGAATAGGGAGGGGAACACGATTCCCAGTTTCTTCAACTGGTTCTCAGACCACAGTCTCCTAGAATTCGACAGAATAGCTGAAATTATCAAAGGGGAGCTGTGGTCCAATCCCCTACAATACTATCTGATGGGCGATGGGCCACGCCGTGGAGTTCGAGTCCCACCAAGGCAGCCAGTGGAGAGTCCCAGGTCCTTCAGGTTCCAGTCTGGCTAAGCTCTGCCCTCGTGAGAAGCTCTTGCAGAGGAGTCCTTACCACCTCCTCAGCTTGGCCAGCAGCATGCAGCCTTCTGTCTGCTTTCTCTTCCTGTTGGATTGTGTTCATTGGTTCTTCTAAGTCTCCAGTAGTTTCAAGATTGTGGCTTTCAAGTCTTTGCTCTTCTTTCTCTCTGGGCCATCACGATGTTCTGCATATACATATATATAATGGTGTTCCAAGTGCATGGCCTTCAAACTGCTTCTATGCCAAGTCACGTGCTGTAGTTTGTACTGCGTTCTTTGCATGGCTTGGTTCCTGTCTGTGACATGATCTTTTTTCATTTTTTTTTTTTTAAAGTGGTTCTCTGCCACAAGAAAGCTTGACACATTCTTACCAAGAACTAGCCAGGCTTCATACTTTCTGCTGTGTTCCCGATATCTATGTACTGTGAAGAACTGTGAGTTTCACCACTGCAAGATGGAACTGTACCCCAACCCAGCCATTAGCCCAAACAGGACATTCCAGGCGATTGCCAACTGATCCTAGCTGTCTTCCTGGGCCTTCGCTATTTACCCTGCTTGTTATTTCTACAACAAGCAGGTGGCTGTTGGGTATGAGTGAAGTAACAGGTGAGGAGTGTTTTCTGTCACCACATTGGTCTTGTACCGTTGGTTGCTGTGCATTGTGATCAGCTACTGGTGAGTATGGAAGCTTGTGCAATTGCCAACCAGTTCTCTCCTGGTTGAGCTTTGCACAGGCCCAAGTGGTTCCTTAGGAACTATCTAAGGACCCAAGTTCCTAGGCAGCACACAGGTACCCCCTGCTGTACCAGTTCCCTTGGCTCAGCTGCTAGGCAGGATCTGTAGTCACATGTAGCAGTGCCCAAAGCAAAGCTGAAGTGGCTCCCTTCCAGTGGTTAGTTCTTCTGAGCCCTAACCAACAAATTATTCCTTATCCAGGCACCTTTGATAGGTAACTACTCCTCTTCCTGTGTTCACACCTACTCTGGTTAAGTCAAAGTTGCCTAGGTTTGGGTAGTTAGAAATTGTGGCCCACAGGCCTTGCTATACCTTTTTCTCTTTGGCTCTTCTCTTTTCACCCCCGCCCCCTCTTTCTCTTTAAGGCAGTTACAGTCCAGAGACAGAAAAACAAAAGATATTTGCTCTCCCCTTGGTTGTGTGCAGGCTGGGAAAGGTACTGTAGACTCCAAAACTCTCACTGCCCTGACTATTCCACCCTTCTCATAGCAATGTCTGAAAATTTCAAGGGAGACCACCTTCACTATTCCCTCCATTCTACTAGGTGCTGTGTTTTTAAGCTCTAGTTTGGGAATCTGGGAGAAGAGAAAGAAGAGTCTCAATGACAGACCCTGTGCCTGCCCTGAGCAGTCTGTGAATGAATGCACCTAGCCCACATTTCTAAAGGACAGCAGTTCTTTTGTGGGCCTCAGCCTGTAGAAATGACCAGAGAGCAACAATGTGCGACATCTTTGTTGTTTGCCTGACCTTGACCCTTACCTGTCAGCTTTTGAATGTCCTTCCATGTTTCCATCCTAACAAAGAAGGAAACAGGCTGTAGAGTGCATTGTGGGAGGGAGACCCCAAGCCTCTTCTCAGGGATGTGGGGATGTGAGGGGTCTGGATTTGCAGGACATGCTCCATTGAATTTGCAACAGTGCTGTTGTGGCTTCTGCCACTGCAGCCCTCAGGCATTCCCTTTCTGATTGAAAGACTTTGTTGAAAGCTTCTCCAAAGCTCGTAGGTCTGGATACCTTCGGTGGAGGCTGAGAATTTTAAGAGGAGGACTAGAGGGAAGAGCCTGTTGCAGAGTGAGTTTTTCTAGGTCTGCTGTGATGATTGACATATGGAGGGAGCAGGGTTGGGGGCAGGGGTCCCTGAGGCACATTCCAGTGCAAGGAAGTGGGGGAAGGGGTCGATCAAGTGGGTTGTGATTTAAAAAGAGATGCTTGGAGGATATTCCTTAGTTTGTTCTAATTTTCAACTCCACCAGTAGATCTTAGTAAACAGATGTAAGCCTGGGTGAGCCTTGTCTGGGGGAGGTCAATGGTGTGCACTCCTCATTCCACTGTGCTTGATCCTATTACTCCCTGTCAGTTCACTGGCAGGATTGATGTTTACAAGCCTGCCTTTTACTTATCATTGAGAACAAGTGCAAACATTTGAATTTCTGTCAGTTGCAGTATGAAGACTCCTGTGAATATTCATTACTAGATTAACTTGTTCTGGTGTCTCTTCATGTATAGCTGTATTCTTAGAAGTTCAATCCGCACAATGTGATCTCTGAAGTCTGAAGATTTTTTGAAAACTGTTGCTGTGTCTTGTAAAAGTGGTTTCCAAAAGACAAATGTAACTGTCTTACTGATATTTCTTGCTGTAGTAATACTTGGCATTATGTTCTTAACCCGTGTGAGGACTAGAACTGCTATCAACTAAATGAGGATCTTAGTCCTTTGTCTTCTCCTGTGTGCTCAAAGGAAAGATAATGTTACTGTTATATTTCTCGTCTGCACCAAAAATAAATAAATAAATAAATAAATAAATAAATAAATAAATAAATAAAGGTGAATAAAAAGCTCTATGCTGTCTGGGTGAATGCACAGTTGGGCAATGATGAAGCATTTCACTTTTATTCACAGAACAACATGAACTGAGCAGACCAAAAATGATTCTTTTTTCCTTTTTAGCCAGCAGATGAGAGACTATCTGAACTGGTTTTGAGGCTGTACAGAGAATAACTAGGGGAGTTGGGTGTGGTGGTACAATCTGTGACTGCAGCTCTTGGGGGCCCGAGGGAGGAGGAGCTGGAGTTCAAAGCCAGCCTGGGCTCTAAAGCAATGCACAGGCAGCTGAGCTATATACAAGCCATACAATAAATATGTACATATATAGCATAAATCTTGTACTAAGACTGTATCAAAGGTAGGAAGGAAATTAGGATCTAAAATGGAGGAAGAAAAACAAATGCAAGGGAATGGAGCAGGCCCAGGGCTGTAGGAACGAACCAGCTGTTCTAACAAGTGACACCAGGGTCTAATTTCCAAAGATAAAGCAGAACAGAAGCCATGTTAACCTGCAGCAAGTGAGTGGCGCTGTCTCCTCAGAATGACAATACCTTTGTCAGATGACAGCTGAAAATAAAGGGAATGGTGGCACATTCCGACTACCTCTAGGACAGGAAAAAGGCAGAGATCACCAGAGATGGTCGCAAAAGAAAGCAGGGTTTCTCTCACATCTCTGAGACCAGAAGTAATTATAGTCAGCAAGACCTGCCTCAGACTACCCAGTTACTTAACAGAAATTTTTGACTTAACAGAAAATTTGGTACATTTGCTCAAGTTTTGCTTTGTTGACTAAAAATATTTGGTTCTTCATTTTCCTGAACACTATAGCATCCATACCTTAATACCGATAATGTATTAAGGTATGGGTGAGAAAACTCTTTCTTGAAACTCAAGTTGTGCAGTATTTTAGGTGTTTAGATATGATTTCAGTCACAGACTTGTATTTTGGGTATTCCTGTCAACTATTTGGTCTTTCAAGACAGGGTGTCACCAGGTGTGTAGCCCAGGCAGCTCTCCAACGCTTGATCCTCCTGCTTCTACACCAGTATTACAGGTATGTACAACTGACTACTCCTTTCAAAGCACCACACTATTGCAGGGACATAAAGCAGCACTCACAGATTCCACGATGTTTGTTTCAGAAGGCTATTTTAAGCCCCTTAAGAAAAAGACTTACACCAGTGGTGATACTGTTAGCATAACTGGAAACGATGATTCACAGGTATTTTTCCACTGACAACAGTATAAACAGTGATAAACATTGGTACAGGTCCTTAGGATATGACCCCTACACCCTCAACTAGTGCTCGTGTCATTAAGTTCTATGCTTTTTTAGTGCATGTAACAATGAAAGAAGGAACACGAGCTAGAAAGAAAGCTCAGTAGTTAGAAGCACTCGTTGCATTTGCAGAGGACTCCAGTTTGGTTCCAGGCAGCCATTTCTAGTGGCTCACAATCATTTATAATCCAACTTCACAGGCTGTCTTCTGGCCGACATGGGCAGTTACATGCATGCGTACAAACAGAGAAGCAGGCACACACATAAATAAAAATGATATAGTACAAAGAATAGACAGCTTTTCATTAATGTTGTTTTTAATCAGAAATGCTTTATTCATTTTATATAAGGATACCTGGTCCCTATAGATTCCTTGGAACTAGTCATAAGGAGTTGTGAGCTGCCCACGTCTTCTGCAAGAGCAGCAAGAACTCTTATTAAATGCTGAGCCATCTATCTTTCCAGTTCCATCTTTTTTATTTT
Organism: Mus caroli; assembly: GCF_978045245.1. NCBI lineage: Eukaryota > Metazoa > Chordata > Mammalia > Rodentia > Muridae > Mus > Mus caroli. The sequence goes on from NW_028227264.1 coordinate 32,551,878, forward strand.
TATGATGCTACTTTTTTAACATTTAATATTTTTTATTGTGTGTATTTGAAGACAAATGTGCCACAGCTTGTGTGTAGAGGTAAGAGACGACGTCTGTGGCATCAGTTTGTTCTTCCCACCTTACATGGGTTTCAGAGGTTAACCTCAGGTCACCAGTCTTGTGCAGCAAGCACTTTTATCCACAAAGCCATCTTGCCAGCCCCACGTTCACCTCTCCTACCTAGTTAGAAACACTGACAATTTTTATGAACCATGAGATAAAATTTAACCGTAGCTTAATATTAATACAGAAGCAGTCACTAGAGGCAGCAGTGACAAGTCAGCCGTGAGACATGGGGCAAGGCACTCTAAACTCCAGCTCTCTTTGTAAGATGGAAAAGACAAGGTTGGATGAGGCAGCATCGTGCCTCGTAGTCTTTAGATGGGAACTGGGGAAGGACTTTTTACTTTAAGTTACTTTCCCCCTGCTCTTTAGTGGGCAAAGGAAGTACAATTAACTTTTAAATTTGGGCTTCTAAATTCTTAAACCAACCATTTATAAGTGCATTCTTGGGTCTCTGTGGGTAAAGGCACTTGCCCCAAGTGTGACTGACCTAAGCTTAATCACTGGGACACATATAGTAGAGGAAAAGAATACAAACACACACACATAGAGGAACACAGGTACTCACACATAGGCACACACACAGAGATACACATACTTGTAGGCACACACACAGGTAGGCACAGGGACACATAAAAACACAGACAAATATAAATGAAAAAATATTCTTATTCAATAATACAAACATCTATAAGGAAAAATAGCTTTATTTTAAAGCAAAGTGAATTCTCTACTTAAAGCATACAATAGATAGATAAGAGTGTTTATTTGGCCCTAAGCTTGATTGCATGTGCTCATTATAATACTCTAATGACATTTTGGATATCAAATATATGTCTGTATATGTATTCTTATTGATCAACATCAAATATACTGATAGTAAAGAAATAAGTTCTGTTTCCTTTTTAATTACCCTGAGAAACACATCTTCATAGTACAGTTAGGATTTATCTGAATATTTGGAAATTTTAAGAAAATAATTTTTCAGTGCACACCTTAATATGCTAAATTCCAAGACAAAAATAATGATAATATTTTCTAATCCCATCCATTTATGTACAGTGAAGTTAACAGGCAAAAGAGGACCCAGGAACTTACAAAACATCAACTGAATCTGAATATCTTGTGTATACATGATCTGATGCACATGTTAACTTATCAAAACCACACAGAGCACAGCATATCCTAACCTGAAGTGTACCTAAACAACGGTGTCTTCCAGCTCCCTTTCCAAGGACAAAGCTGAATTTAATAGGTATAAATTTAACTTCCTCCTAATGTGAGAAATTAATACTAAGGAATGAAGTAATATTATCTTAACAAATCATGTCTCTTTATGTATTTTGGGGAAAAAAATAAATAGCAAAAAGCCTAATAGCCTGGAACAATAACCTAGTTTCACTAGACTTTGGTGTTATCAATTCAGATTACACTTTCAATTAAAAGTATGAATACTCAGAACAGGGTTTACCTACTAGGTCTCAAATCATAATAGAGCATCCGATTTATTGGAAGCTTGCTTAAAAGCCATTGCTGGCCCCACTCCCAAAGTTTCTGATTTCGTAGGTTTGGGAGGAAGCACTCAGATTTGCATTTTCAAGTTCTATGCTGCTGTGCTATTAGACTGTGGACAGGAGTGGAAACTGCTGGACCAGGTAGATGCATGTGTTTGTCTATTGCCTTGGGAGAATCCTCAAAATTGCCAGCATAGAAAATATCAGTCATGTTCTCTTTTAGTCTAGGGTACTAAAAATATTAATATAATAAGAACTGTTAAACATTAAAATGATTTATATAAAATTACTTATATTTTAAAAAGACAGACTGACAAGTATCCATTTGGTCAATTTTCATTGAAAAATTGTTCTTATAAAACATTTGCATTGTTGTGGAAAACTAACATTTTTTAAACAGTATGTCTACTGAACATAGGTTGGTTCATTTTTCAGTAGATATTATTTTGCTGTCTGTGTCTTGAGAACCCAAGGTATAATGGACCGAGGGATAGTAACCAGCCATTTTTGAATTGTTTGTAGAAAATCTTGTAAATTTGTAGTCCAGGGGTAAGTCTGTGAGGACAGGAAGGAAAAAAAATGATTTGTTTTATAAGCCCTCAAACTTCTTTCATAAATACAAATAGATTAAAATCCAGTGTTTGATAAGCTGAACAAGGACAGCAATAACAGTCACATTAAAGTTTGATGATGAAATGGCCATGAAGTTCCCACAACACACAAAGAACTAGAGATAACTAAAGCATGCTGGAAGTGGGAGGCATGGGGAAGAGCACACCACTGGTTATCCAGGACCAAACGGTCAGCCTTGAAAACATGTATATAACAAGTAGCATTATACAGATAGAATGGTTTGTATTTATGTATTTTGGGATACACACACACACACACACACACACACACACACACACACACACACATTATATATACATGTAATGGCAATTAATGAAAACAGAGGCCATGAATTTGAATGAGCAACGAGGGACGTTTGGGAGGGTTTAGAGGAAGGAAAAGGGGGAATTGGTGTAATTATAATGTTAAAAACAAAACAAAAGAATAAAATAATCCAGTGTTTCTATTTTTCAGAGTTTCATAATTGTGATACTTGTACTATAGATAGGTTGGCACCAAGGATGCAGAGTGTAAAGTATATAAAATTTGCAGTAAGTATGTATGCCAAGACACATTTAGACATACTACATGAAGTGCCCAGAACTCTGGCCTAAATTCTATTAGGTGCCACTGAGAAGCTTTGAGGCTCAAGCAGTTAACCATTACCAGAAACAACTGCTCCTGAGTAGAAAGAGGGAACATTGCTTTCCCAGTGTCAGAGAAAGCTAGGTTTACTGTGAAGAGGAAATCAGTTAGCATTAGGAAACATCATGCATCCTGGCCCCTGGGTATTTAGTTATGATCGACATAACTATGAAACATGCAACAGCAATGCTGCTTATGGTAACTGCAACAATTTCTTATTAAGAAATATGAGGGCCTGGTAAGTTGGCTCCACAGTTAAAAATCACTTGCTGTTCTTCCTGAGGCTCTAAATTTGGTTCCCAGCATCCACATCAAGTGGTCCATAACCACATATGACTCCAGATTCAGGGATCTGTTGACCTCTTCTTGCACCCTCCCCCCCCACCCCCCAATGCCTTACAAAGCAGGGGTGGTTAGAGAGATAGCTCAGTGGTTAAGAAAATGTACTGCTCTTACAGAGGGCCCAAGTTTGGTTCCTAGAACACACACACATCAAGTGGCTCACAAGTGCTTTTCATTGTAAGGGGGATCTGATACCTCTGTGGACACATGCATTCATGTGCACATACCAACAGAGACACATATATATACAGATATACATAATTTAATAATAAAAATACATTTAAAAAAGGAAAGAAACAGAAAAGAAAAGCAGGGAGCAGAAGAGATGGCTCAGTGCTTAAGAACACTTGCTGTTTCATCAAGAGAACCAGAGTTTGAATCCCAGCACAAATATTAGGTAGCTCACAAACTCCCATGCCTCCAGTCGAGGGAATCTGAAGCCCCTTTCTGGCCTCTACACACACACACACACACACACACACACACAGAGTCACACACAGTCACACACACACACAGAGTCACACACACAGTCACACAGACCTCACATATACATACATTAAAAAAAAGCAATCTGAAGCTGGAGAGATTGCTCAGTTGGTAAAGTACTTGTTACATCCAGCAGGACCTGCGTTGTATCCCAGAACCCACATTAAAGACCTGTGTGAAGTGGTGCACACTTGTAATCCCCTGTTGGGGAAGTGGACATAGGCAGCTCTCTAGTTTGCTGACCAGCTAGCTAGCCTACCTTACCTTGGTTACTTGGTAAGTTCCAGACCCATGAAAGATTCCATCTCAAGGGAAAGGTGGATGACTGCCTGAAGAAACACACACACACCACACAAGAGCACGCACATGCAAACTCAGAAAACAAAAATCACAAGCCTAGTGATTCATGAGATGATGAGTCATCAAGAAAAAGACAGTGCATCTCTGCAGTAGGGAAGTCACTGATGACAGTTAACTACTTCGAACAAGAGAAACAAGAACTCCCTCCTCCTAATTTCTACTGATTGTAGCAGTTTTCTCTTAAATTCTGTCATGAATACACTTTATCAGTCATATTACCCCAACTGTGGGACACTTACATGAAGTGTTCAAAACGGAATAGATTCCCACATGGTAAAAAGACACAGAGAAACAGAGTGACTCTTGGAACTTCAACTGCAGGATCTAAGTCACACAAGATTGTATCGTTCGTATGTGTAAAGCCGTGACCATCACACCTTTGCCTAGAGCTACCTTTCTTGTTCTGAAGTAAGCGACACAGCAGTGCCAACCACTGAGTCTGACTGATATAATCAAGCTACAGTTCTGTAGGAGAGGCAACATAGTCAAACAGTGTGATTATTGTGTTACAGTTTGAAGAGGCGACTCCAGCATCAGAACTAATACTCTCCACATTTCCCAGGGAGGGAAGGGTTTGCTTCAGTTTTGTTTGACCTGCTCATTAGCTCCTTTGAGCGAAGCTGGCCTCGTCATTTGCTCTCCTAGGGTTCAGGGAGAGAGCTTTGAGAATATGAGAGTGAGAGGCTGGAGGTGCCTCTTGATTATGAGCATTCACTGCTCTTCCAGAGCACCCTTGCTCAGTTCAAGCATCTACATTGGGTGGCTGTCACAGGTGCCTGCATGCATGTGACAGACACAAATACAATTAAATACATATTTACAAAATGAAGAAAAAGAAAGGTGCATGGATGTGACAACTGAGGGCTCATTTTCTAAATATTTTAGAAGTAGGTTTTAGAATGGAAACTCATTTTTCTTTGACTTTCTTACTATTCACAACCACACTTGATAATTTTTTATATCCATCTGGGTATCTTAGAACTATCCAGTGGCTTCGATTACTATATCACCTCAATAAAATTCTTAATTATTTTGAAAGAAACTGGTTTTGTTAACAGTTTTTCAGATTTTTTTTTCTTTTGGTAAGAAAGATTATTTTAAGGCTGTCTTTAGTTTTATGTGTAAGCATTGAACAACAACAAAAAGAAACACCTGAGAACAAAATACCATTTCAGAACAAGGTTATTTTAGAAGATCAAGCCTAACTTAGAGCCACCACCACCATCCTACTGATAATTCCGGTAGGTATCTTGCTTTTTTCTCTAGTATGCATTCTGTAAGGAAGAAAATGTACTCTGATACCATTGGCTCCAACCTAGGAATGTGAAGTTTAAACACATATCCAGGGTTCTGACTTGGAGGGGAACTAGATAAACACCAGGGTGACACTCAGGAACACAGGATTCCAAGGAAGATCAATGAATGAAGAGGGAAGCCACTTTCTGCCACTGATTTTCCTTCATGTGTGTGTGTTCAGGCTGAAGGCTAGGCTAGCTACTGGCAGCAGAAAACCCAGGGACTTTAGGCAATCTTCTAGGACAGCAGAGACAGAAACAGAAGTGATTAGCTAGGAACCCAGTGCAAAGGAAGGGCAGAAAACTGGTTTCTGCTCTTTTCTCCTCAAGTCCTTTGCCAAATTCAGAAGCAATCTGGACCCTAGGACTCCACACCGAAAGCACCTCTATATAGCAGGGTGGGCTTCTCAAATAAACGAGGACAGATTGTTTCCATCTGAAGAATGAAGGCATCCCAGTGAGTGTTTCAGACTTTAAGTTCCTATGTATGTTCCAGAGAACGTATCATTAAGTCACTTTCATGTTAATAACAAATGTTTACCAAAGCATCTGGTTTGTTCCACATGACTATAGTTACTCTTGGACCCCAATTACAAAAATCTCCATACTTTTATGCCTCCTTCAGCCTGCTTTCAGAGTCTCCTGTGGTTTTACCTGGTGGAGCTCCATTCTGCACCCACCTTCCTTTCTGTTGGCTCTCTCCCACAGTGTTGGGGAGTGAACCCAGGCTTTGCACATGCCAGGCAGGCCCTATGATATGGGGCTGCAACTGCTGGCCTCCTTTGAGCTCTTTCCCAGTACAGCAATTCACTTCCACTGTGTCTAATCAACTCATTACTACCTCCATTTTGATCTTGAAAGATTTAATTAAAAATTTCCATCATCTTAGTGTTTACATCTCTACAAAATGTCCCATGCCTTTGTTTTTTGTAGTTGGGTGTTTTGTTATTTTTGTGGTCTCCTAGACTCATATTCCTGGCAATTTTTCATTCTGGGTTGTACATTATATGAATTACTTTTAAGAAGTGTTTGTTTCCTGGAATAATATATTTCTCAAAAGAAAATGGACTTTCATTTTCATCAAGTATATGGAGGCTTTAGCCACTGTTGGGGGGAACTAATAATTTTTGCTATTCAGCTGTTTGAAGCCGAGTTTCAGCCCCTGTGAAAATGTGGACTCTGCCTTAACTCTCCCTTACAACAGAGACTTGAAGGAGCTCACCAGGCTCATGTTTTTCTGTTCCCATCCTAGAGGTTACATGAAGTTACTGAAAGGTTCACTCAAACCTCTGTGGGGAAAGCAGCCCCAAAGCCAGGTTCATCGTCCTGGTACTTCTTCCAACCTGTATCCTAATTCTTCAAATAGATTTTTAAAATGTCCAGCTTTTGTAGTTGACTCCAGAAAGGTGCATGTCTCGGGGTGGGATAGGATAGGAAGTGGGGGGTGGGGGAGATCCTGACCCAGGCTACGATATCTAGAAGCTCTTTCCCTTAAAGAGCAACTCATATATACCGAGCAAGATATATTTAGGAATACACACACACACACACACACACACACACGTAACAATCAGTGACGAGAGAGGTCATGAATTTGAATGAGAATAGGAGGGGTATATGAGAGGTGTTTAAAAGGAAGTGAAGAATGATGTAATTAAATCATAACCTCTAAAATAAAGGAAAAAATTAACTCAATGTCTTAAGAAGACGGCTCCTTTTGAAGACAACAGCTCTAATGGTTACTATTGTGGACAGGGAGAGGCGTCACAGCTATTTTCCCCTTACCTGCAATAGATTCAATGCTTGGAATTGCAATTGTACTGTAGGTGCTGATTCTCTTAGAGGACCATGTATAAACCAAGGAGTCTTCTGCCCTCCCCCGTCCAGAGACTGAGTCAATAAAGTATGAGCCCCATTTATTAGACAAGGAGTTTAGAGGCTTTACCTTTGGTGCCTGGAAGAGGAAGGAACAACTGTAATTAGAACGGTATCATAGTGAAATGTTCCTGCAAGTGTTTTCTACTCATTAAATAAACAGGAGGAAAAGCTACAGGGACCTATGGGCAGGGTTTGGAAACCTGTTACATGTTTGGAAAGAAAATAATATTTCCTTATTATGAGTGCACTTTAACGTGACCCAGGATTGGCTCCTTAAAAAGTCAGTTTTCATAATCTAAAAACTATATATTCTCTATGATTAAAATAATTCTAATTTACCTACTATCATCATCATTAGTCTTATTATATTGTAGGATAATTAAAAACCCACTCCATTGGAATTTTTTGTTAATTTTTGTCTTTTAGAAGAGTGTGAGAATATAAAAACTTATTTATTCTTTCAGTGTATCTGAAACATGAAGCCAATACATCAATAAAGGTTTAAAATGACTGGTTTCTATTTTGTTTATTTATTTAATTTATTGACAGCTATAGAGAAATGGCGTGAGGTCACTGCTCCTAGCTTGCTAGTTGCGCGGCAACATGGGATCTTTGTGACTCTCAGCATACTGAGACACCAAGAAGACATACTCTCTCAAGCAGAGAATCCTGGTCTTCTGCCATGTGAGCTGCATGTCTGAGGAAGTGGCCTTCATGATCCTTTTCTCATGAGAAAGTAACTTTGTTTTTAATTATAAGAAGGAACTAAGAGTTGGACTGCTGAAAGATTTCTCAGTGTGCAAAGAGGCTTGGGTCACCTTGAACCAAGATAAGCTATTGCTAGGGAAACAGCAGTTAGTAAGAATTAGAAGCTAGGGGAAATCTTTATTCTGCCTTCTGTATAAAAGATGCTGGAACTTTGAATAAACTGTGCATCATCTAGCTTTTGTGTTGCATCCATGTGTCCTGATTAATGCGACTCTCATTTGGGATCCCTCAACACATTGGATGTTGACAGACAGGGTCTCATTGTAAATCATTGACTGGTCTGGAACTTGCTATGTAGACAAGGCTGGCCTTGAACTTGTAGAGATCTGCCTGCCTCTGTCTCCCAAGTGCTGAGATGAAGTGCACCACCATACCTGGGTTACTGGTTGTTGTTTTTCCTATGAATATTTTCTAGGTCTTCATTGAGAGAACTGAAAAATAAGTATGTTCATTTCTAGGTCTAGCCACAAACTCTTCATTATTGATTTTCCAAAGGGTAGGTATACTCCAGGTACTTATTTACTTCTATGTGTGCATGTGTGTGCATATATGTGCATGCACAGGGCAGAGGTGGATAGTGAGTGTTTTTCTCTCTCAATCTTATGTTTTTGAGACAGGCTCTCCCATTGAACCTGGTGCTCACTGCTTTGGTTAAAGTGACAGGCCAGCAAGACCTTTCGCCCACCCCTATCTCTCGAAGCCATTACAAACATGTGTCATCAGGGAATGTTAAGAAAACGTGTGTTCTTGGGACTGAACTCAGGTCCTTATGATTTCAAGGCAAGCACTTTACTGACTGAGCCATCTCCCTAGCTGTATTCCTACTTTTTACTGTCCTTCAAGTTATAACTTGGGAAATCATTCCTTACAATGAGATCACTGTCTCAGCTACTTTTCTACTGCTGTGAAGAGACACCTTGATTATGATAACTTACAGAAGAGTGTATTGAGGGCTCATAGGGTCAGAGTCCAGGATCAACATCGTGGGGAATATGGCAGCAGGCAGGCAGGCATGGTGCTGCAGCACTAGCTAAGAGATTATATTCTTGCCTATAACTAAGATGTAGAGAGTAGTTATTTACTTAGTGAGAAGGTCACACTTCCTAATCCCTCCTAAACAGTTCCAACAACTGGAGATGGGTAATCAAATAGATGAGCCTATGGGGGCCATTCACATTCAAATCACCACAGTTACAACATTTTCAAACTTAATAACCATTACAGGCATGGCTTTATTTCCAGGTCTATAATGCCCCTTCAGAGTTCATTTTTAGGTGAAGGATGAGGAAGGGGACCATCATATTTCTCTCCTTTCATTCTTGACTAGAATGCTCTTCTATAGGCAGTTTTGAACTTTTTGAACTGAAAGACAGACTCTTTATATATTACATGCTTAACATTTGGAAAATCTGCATTTTTCTTAATCACAAGGGACTCCCCAGCTCTTAGTTTTCTCTAGAGAGTGTTTGCTTTCTGCTGGGATTAAAGACGTCTGAGTTCTGTCCCCTCCACAGGGAGGCAGCGACGGGTCTAAACTCTCAGCAGTGCTGCTCAAAGACACAGGATGGAGCTCTATATTGTTCCATCTGGACTTCATTAGTCGGAGTCTCAGGTTTATGGCAAAAGATATTGCTGAAACAAATACAATTGCTTCATTTACTTTTAAACCTAAGCTGAGAGATACATGACAGATAACATTTATTTATTTATTTATTTTTGGTATTTCCCCTTGATTTCACACATGTATATTATGGATTTGGATTATATTCATTTCCTTACCTTCTTGTTCCCCTCCTCTGAACTATTTCTTCTCGTGAGTCTCCCTTCTACTTTCATGTCCTTTCAAAAATGACCCACTGAGTTTAATTAGGGGTGTTTGTATGAACAAAGGTGTGGGCTTATTTATTGGATCATGGGCCACTTATTATTGGCTACATGATTGAAACAAATGACTACCCTTCCCTTGCAGTCATTAACTGCCATGCCAATAGCTCCCCAGTTAGAGGGGGAACCGCATACAGTTCTCGCCATCCATGACAGAATGATGATGACACATACCAGGCTCTTAAAACTAGGTTGACTAGAGTCATCTGCTTAGGTGGAAGTCATTAAATAATAGTAATCTGGACACAGAGTATAGAAACATGAAGGTATCCAGGCAGACCAGAATAATTTGCTAATTTGAGACAGGATCACATAAAGCCCAGACTGGTGTAAAACTTGCTCCTGAGATTCTGATCCTCTTGTTCTGTTTACCATGGAGGGACTACAGGCATCTAACACAATCCCCAGCTGATTCTAAAGTCAGGTAGCATAAGGAGACTTTAGCTTTCAAACACTGCCACCCCCCATATCTCCTGCCTCAAAAACGGCAGAAAGGATCCTTACCTCATATTTTCCTCTTTTCTCCAGAGGCTCTGCTTCCTCAGGCTTTTCCGTTTCTTGTCCCTGAAGCTCCTCAAGAATAAGGACTGTCTCCCAGTTAGTATAGTGATGGGCTGGGAAAATGTCTGAATGCATGCTGTCACCAAAGTAAACGACCTGTGATCAGACAGAATTCTGAATGAGGCATGGAGGTGAGAGTGGTGGCCACAGCACAGAAAACAGAAGGAAGGCCCTCCACAGGCAGCAGCCACCCCAAGGGTCTTAAAGTCCCACAAATAATTTCACACACATATTATTGGTCCTATATGATTCTCAGGTTTGTTGAAGAAGGCAGGAAGGTAGAATATGAGAAACAATTTTACTTGATATTCCTCATGAAGAAGTGAGCCTGTGTGTTTTCACATGTTAATAATACAATCTATTATAGGGATTACTTGTTACTAAGAACATGCATCCTAACCACTGTTTAAGAGTTTATACACTCTGTGGACTTGCCCCGGATCTGCTGAAACAGAACTCATGAATGTATGGTTCCGGCATGCACAATTTGGAAAGGCCCTCAGATATCCTGAGGCAAAGCCCTACTGATCCAGACCACACCCCTCCATTCACAGAAGAGGGCCTGAGATTAAGGGCTAAGAACCAAGGTCCTGGATCTACTGATCCCTTGAGTAGTTCTCAGGAGGCCAAGGAAGTAGGTACCAATGAACCATGGCCAGCTAGCTACCCAATGATTCTTCCTGATCACCAGGCTTATGGTATGCATCATGTAGAGTCAATGTCCAACAATGACAATGTGACCAAGGGATCAGAAACAAACAACTCTTTGAGGAAAAGCTGGTCAGTGTTGTTAGTCACCCCTCGTTTTATTTATAAAATATTCTTTGTTTGGTGTTATCAGAATGTCATTTCTCAGGCACTGCATGTATGAACTGTGTACTTTCTAGACCTGTGGCCTCTCTGGAATCCTTGTTTTTCCTGTCACAAATAAAGACTGAGTGCATCTAGTCAAAGAGGCAGAAGGAGAGATGTAGCAGGTGCTCAGAGGCAGAATACAACTGCTAACCATTTGCACCCATGACTCTGTTCACACCATTTGTATCCACACATGGACATAAAGAACTCTGCCTCAATCAGAAATTACCTTGGGTTCAGGCTTGCTGGTCATTTTCTTCAGAAGCTCATAAAGGTGGGCAGCATTCCCTTGGGAGTACCAGCCGGGTTTATCCAGAGATGGCAGCTCATCCTTCTCTTCATCATTCTCTGCAAGTATGGTTGACAACAATCTTTTAGATGGGCTGCACATTGGGCCATGAACCGTGTATAGAAGGAAAGCATATGGGAAGGACGTGCGCATTCAGTAAGCACCTGTTATAAGCATTGTGTGTGCTTACAGTTATTTATTAGATCTAGCTTTCATCCATCTGTCTATCTGTCTGTCTGTCTATCTATCTATCTATCTATCTATCTATCTATCTATCTGTCTATGCATGGGTGTGTGCACGCCGTGGCACATCTATCTATCTATCTATCTATCTATCTATCTATCTATCTATCTATCTATCTATCTGTCTGTCTATTTATGCATGGGTGTGTGCACGCCGTGGCACACAGAGACCAGTCTTAGGAGTTGGTTCTGTGGATTAAACAGATTGTTAGGTATTCTGTCTTGGTAGCAAGTGCCATTACTGCCTCTGCTTTATAAATGGTTTACTAAGTGAACACCATAACGTTTCTTGCCATGGGTAGAAAGCAAAATTTCAAACAAAATATCTATTAAATGCTAATTCATGTTGGGGTTGTAATAGAACAATTATCCTACTAATGGCTTTTCTTTCCCCAGGGTGACATGGTTATTGCCTTTTGAATCCTTAGCAACTGTGGTAATCAGTAAGAGACAGGAGACTTGCACAACGTTTGGGCTTATTGACTGTCTCTTTTTCTGGGGGAAGGGCTCCTTACTCCTCCCTGAGGACATACAGGTAATCAACCATTTAACAGCTGGAAGAGATTTTTTTCTTTAGTGGTTTAGCTGCCTACAAGTAATCCATGCTCCTGAATGTAACCCCATTTAACCTCACTTGCCCACTAAATCACTGGTGCAATTGTTTCTGTGTTTCTGCTGGTGTTCTGACTAGGGTAAGTAGATTTTTATTTGTGTGTTCTCAGGAAATGTACACAAAACAGGGGCTATGACAGGAAGATTTACTACTAAAGATAAACAACTTGCTAGTAAGGTGGAGCAAATTCAATAGAACAGAAACAGGAACAGAGGTGCTGTGGAGATGGCATAGTGGAAAAAGTAATTCCCGACAGACCTGCGTTTGGATCCCCAGAGCCCACATAAGGCTCATGGCAAGCACACACCTGTAACCCCAGTGTGCCTCAGGAATTGTAACTGGTACAATGAAAGATTCTGCCACATTCATTTAGTAATGTTTTACACGTTATTGGCACAGTGCTAAGGACAGCTTTCTATACATGGCTGCTACCCATGGGAGGCACACCTGAACAGGAGAGAAATCTCAGCAGCCAACTTCACTGTGATACTTTGGAGAGAACCAGAGCCCTTGAGAAGGAACAGATAGGTGCTACTACCTGTGAATGCCATGGGGCAAGGACAAGGGTCTCCAGACAGAGGAGGGGGATACTTTCCATCTACTTCATTGCCCCTTAAAGTGTCATCTTCTGAGCTTAAAAATGCAGAAGCTAAGGTTTTCCCAGGCTGGCTAAATCAGTCTCCATTTTAACAAAGTGATTCTGTATATACATTACAATCCCAGAAGCAACGACAGAGAGAGCAGCCAGGACAAAGACCTGGATGAGGAATAAAAGGTCATGTTTTCAGCAGAGATACTGTAACCAGTACACAATAGGGAAGAGAAGAGAACTTACCGGCTATAGGATGCTTATATGGAGTAAGAACTGACATGATTGTGTGGATGTGATTAAATATATACTATACCTGCCAATGAGTAACTGGAAAGATACTGAACTGCTTAAAAGCAAATAATGGATTGACGTCAGCGTGAATGGAGCACGAGGAGAGAGAAGAATTGGGGAGAGAGTCACAGAAGTGAGGGATTACATAAGGTCTGCAGAGCAGGCTGAAGATGTAAGGATTTCCAGCTCTGGCACCTTCATGGTTAAGTTGTCTCCTTATTCACACAAGCTTGGTGTGAATCAGCATGTTTGGTTGTCTTTGTTTTCTAGATGGAAGGAAAATAAATGTTTAAAACACCGAGTGCTATGCAGAGAAAAAAAATCTCCCGAGATTCATTCAGGAAAGGAGGCTAGGCTGGGGAAAGATGAGGCAAGGTGGGGCTGGGGTGGGGGCTGGGAAGGATGTTCACATGTTGACAACAGCTGAGGCCAATGGGGTGGGGAGTGAGTTGGCAGTGAAGTAGCCAGATAGTAGGTAGGTCCCTCTGAATCTTGTATCTTAATATTGGTAAGGGCTGAGTTCTCCCTTTGCATAGCATAGAAAGGAAGTGGGGGAGGGGTCAGACTCTGCCTATGTGATGCTTCTCTCACCCCACACTTTTCTTAGGGTCAGCAGGGGTCAGGCTGACCGAGTTACAGGGCCCTCATTGGCTGCAGCACCATCTGCTCTTCTCTAGTTACCATGGCAACAACTGATGTCAGGCACATGCCCTCATCAAGGACACACTGAACACAGAGATTGGCTCCTGAGATTTTCTATTCTAGCACGGTTACTATCTTAATTTTATTTCTCTGCCTTTGACTGTTTGGAACACAGACTGAATTTACTTCTGGCAGTTATAGCAGAGACCTGATTTGACAAGCATCCTACTTGTTAATATGGAGGATGGCTTGAGGATTACCAGGCTGATGTGGGCTGAAGCTCAGAGACCCAAGCATACTGCAGTGCTGCATCAAGTTACCTGAGAGAAGATGAGGGTAGAGGTAGGAAGACAGGGGTGAGCCTAAGGACAGATGTTAGACACAGAGGATGACTGGGTTTTCATCATTTCATTGAGATCTGTGGCTGGCAAAATTTCTAAGGGAGTTATGGATTGTGGTAAGGAGACAGCAGGCTAGGTGGCAAGGGCTGATGAGCTCCTAGGAGCACTCCAAGTTTTCAGACCTATCCCTGGGGTATGGAGAATATAGAAGACAAACTATGTCTCTGTGGGTCACAGAATGAGCAATTGGAACCTATCAATGTACAAGTGAGAGTAAAACCATCAATAGGAAGCAGAAAGCTGGGATCATTAGCAAGAAAAAGGCAATTGGGGGGGGGTAGGCACAGACTGATGATAGGCAGGCACACGCTGGTGAGCTGCATAGAACAGAGCTACAGGAAATATCCACAGGAAAAGGACAGGAGCCACAGGCTTTCCAGGAAGGACCATGTCACCCTCCGCTGACCACAGCTCTGGCTCTCTTGTCTTGCACTCCCAAAGTCATCTATTTGCATTCAGTCCAAAAATTACAGGGTTCTTTGTATTTCCCATTTAAACGTGGTTTAAATACCAGAAAAATCAAGGCACCAAAGAACCTTAGAAATTGAGTTAATCACACTCAGACTCTGAGGCTTTCTAAACATCTGTACCATGAGCATGAAGACACATATATTTGAGGTTTCTAGGCATCTTAAAGAAGTCACAACAGGGCAATGATCTACATCAATCTAGACTTTCATCTTTGAAATAACAGAGTTAAGATTTATAAGACGTTTTGGGATTCCAAAGCAGGGGTAATAGAGTAAAAATGGACAGATGGGCTGCATCATTCTACAGCACTGCCATCTGCACAGCAAAAGAGATAGTCGATGGAGTGTGAAGATGTCACATGAAGGGAGAATGTATCTGAGAGCCCCAAATAAGGGGCCAAGATCAAAATGTATAAATGTTGGGACACAGTGAGTGAGGAGAATTCTGAGTGTTCGTGTGAAAGCTCCAAAAAAAAAAAAAAAAAAAAAAAAGACAAGAGTCCTATGATGTCAGTTTCTTCCAAACATGGAATTCTCCTTGGAATGTGTTTTTGAGGTTCCCCCAGGTGTGGTAGATAGGAGTAAGTTTACTTCAGATTAATCATTATTGCTTGCTGCTGTTATTCAATTACATGTTTAAGCTATCCATTATATGCCTCTATGGAAAAACACAGAGGCATAAGTGTTTTTTGCCATGTGCGGCCTGTCCTTGTGATCATATGCAGCTTGAACGCATGAAAACTTTACTCATGTTATTCTTTGTAATCCCAATAGCTGTCGGAGGTTGGATATTACATGAGACTTTAGTCCACCTCATTTTTAGACTGTTCTCCCAGGTCCCACTGCCAAAGTGGTAAACACATAAGGAACTCAACTCAATAGAAAAGTAACAACATCCATGAGACAAAGAACTCAAGGGAGCAATTCTTTAAAGATATACAAATGCCCAGTGAATGTATGAAAAACTCCATCATCATTAATCAAGAGAGAAGGTAAATTAAAGGCTCAAGGATATATCACCTCACTCCTTTTAGAATGTTTTCTTATTTAAAAAAACCCAATCAACAGTACATAGTAAGGACATGAAGAAAAAAATTCTTGCATACTATTGAGTAAAATGAAATTAGTATAGTATAGAGATTCCTCCAAAAATTGAATAGGGCTGGGACAACCAGTGAGCTTAGCATGCATGAAGGCTGGTGTCTTACCCTTGGCACTGCAAACACAGAACTACCATAGAATCCAGCACTCATGCATCTGAGTACATCAACAGAATAGGGAGTCAGCATATAGAAGAGATATCCACACCCCCATGTTCATTGCAGCATTTTTCCAATGGTCAAGATACAAAGCCACACCACATCAATTAAGGAATTAAGGAAAACGTCTACGTATATAATTATCCTTTATCATTCACAGGAGGCTTGTTTCAGAGCCACCCCTAGGGTCCCTAGCACAAAACAGCATTGCATCTGCAAACTTATCAATCTACGCTCCTATCACCTTTCCAGTTACTTACATTATCTACTCTAATATAAAAGCTACAAGAAGAGTTGTTATAATGTGTTACTTAGGGAATGACAAGGAAAAAAAAACTACACACATGTTGTGTTCAGTGCCTGTGAAATTTCTTTGAATAGTTTAGTCCTGAGGTTGGTTGAATCTGCAGGTGTGGATAACCAATAAAATATACACAGTAAAGTATTGTTCAGCCTTAGGAAGAGAGTGCTAGTATTTGTAAGAGTATCAGTGAGCCTGGTGGATAAAGGTTCAGTGAGATAAACCAGACACAGACAGACAAGTACTATATGAACTCATTCACATGCAGAATGTAAAACATCTGATCTGTAGTCAGACTAAAGTCATGGGTCAGTGAGGCTGGGGGAGGGGGAGAGTGGAGAGATGTCAGCAAAGATGAACTGTAGGAGGGATGAGTGCAGGAGATCTACTACAGTTTCTGGAGACCAGACTTAGCAGGAACGGAATGTACACTGGATTTTAAGTGGGTTTACGTGGGATAATACATGTGTTAAACTGCTTGAGTTATCCGTTACACAGTGCACACATATGCTATAGTATCATGGTATACATCATAAATATATAATTTCAGCTGTAAATAAAACAACTACAGTTAGGGAAAGTATGATTTTTTAAAAAAGGTTTTCTAGGTCTATAAATATGATAATTTTAAAAAAGGTTATGTTTAGGCAGGAAGATCGTTATAAGGTTAGAGACTATCCTGGTCTTCTGTATGAGTTCAGGATCAACCAGAGTTACACAGTGAGTCTCTACTTTAAAAGACAAAATAAAACAATATATGGTATATTTATTTTTTATAATATATATGTATATATATGTAGAGAGAGTTATGGTTTATTTATTTATTTATGTAAGTGTATGTATGTGTACCACCTATATGTTGTACTCACAGAAGCTAGAAGAGGGTGCTTGATTCCTTGGAACTAGACTTAACAGCAGCTGGGAGCCTGGGAACTGAACCTAAGTCTTCATCAAAAGCAGCAAGTACTCTTAACCACTGAGCTATCTCTCTAGCTCCAATGTGTGTATATTTTAAGATCTGTAATTCTTTCATAACATATGTTTAATGAACTCTGAAGTTCTTTGATAACCATAACTGGAAGGACAGTTTGCATCACATTGTTTATCACACTACGCTGCAAATCCAATGTGGTAACATACATCTAGAAAAAACTCTGCAGAGAAGTACAAGGGGAACTTGTATAGCAATAGGCTTAGACAGTCCCATGTTTATCTCTGGATACTCAACAATTAAATAGAGCAATACCAAAAGCCTCTTGAAAGTTAGTATGGCACTGAATTTTGTGGTCTTGATCTTAAATGCTGCCAACAGTTCTCGTTGAAGGTTCAGTCATAGGTAGTCAATGCTACTGGGAAGGGAGGAGGCTTTTAGAGGTGGGGCTTGAAGGAATCAGGTCCTTGAAAGTTATATTAGGAAATTCCACTCCCCTTTTCCTGGCAGCCACTAAAGGAACAGATTTGTTCTGCCACATGCCATTTGTAGTGGTTTGGCTCTCATAGACTTATGTGTTTGAATGCTTGGTCCACAGGGAACGGCACTATTTGGAGGTGTGCGTTTGTTGGAGGAAGTGTGTCACTGTGAAGGTGGACTTTGAGGTCTCAGATACTTAAGCTAGGCCTAGTGTGGCATTTACTTCTGCTGCCTGTGGATCAAGATGTAGAACTCTCAGCTACTTCCCCAGCACCATGTCTGCCTGCATGCCAGCAAGCGTCCTGTAATGATGACAACAGACGGAACCTTGGAAATTGTAAACCAGCCCCAATTAAAACCAATTAAATGTTTTCCTAGAGCTGTGTCTCTAGTTGCATATGTGGCAGAGGATGGCCTAGTTGGCCATCAAGGGGAGGAGAGGCCCTTGTTCTTGCGAAGATCATACGCCCCAGTAAAGGGGAATGCCAGGGCCAGGAAGTGGGAGTGAGTGGGTTAGGGAGCAGGGTGGGGGTAGGGTATAGAGGGCTTTGGGTATTGCATTTGAAATGTAAATGAAGAAAATATCTAATTATAAAAAAAGAGTAGAGGGGAAAAAAGAAGATATGGCATGGTCATGGTATTTCTTCACAGCAAAAGAAACCCTAACTTAGACTTCCTTCCACAATGGTCTATTTTTTTCTTTTTCTTTTTTCTTTTTTTTCCATACCCTTTCATGCTGGTCTACTTGCCATAAGCCCAAAATAATATGGCCAAGTAACATGGGCTGCAATCTTTAAAACCACCAACAACAAAAAATGATATTTTCTCCTTTTAAGATTCTTCCCAGAGATGGAAATCTCTACAACATATCCTGCTGACTCAAGATCTAGTCACACACAGAGATGACAATTAAACTTTTTGACATTCACCTTGCTCCGTCTTGCCACTCATCTATCCTGATGGCCTGCCTCTTTCAAATGCTCTTCCAGGAAGCTCTAAGAGCACCTGTGAGGAGCAGCTTGCTTCTGATCATTCTTTCTCAACTGCAAAGGGCCTGGTCTTTTCCTGCAACCTCGTTTCTCCATCAGTCTCTTGACAAGTGTCACAATTCTTCCTGGTCTTCTTTGAATGCCTGGATTGTTGCAGAGGAAGCACATGTTGTGTGTGTGTGTGTGTGTGTGCATGTGCACATGGCATGTGCATGCATATGTATGTGTGTATGCACTCATGTTTGTATGTGAGCATGTACACATGTACCTGTGTTGTTTTGCTTTTCTGTTGTTTTGATCTTTGTGGATTCTGTAGAAACTTCTGCTCCCAAAATGGTTGACTCTGACTTATTCATTCCCTCAAGCACATACAGTGCATTACTTAGACCTTAATTATCAGGTGAGATCCATGCCCTTCATCATTGAAAACAGAGAGAGGCTGACACTTAAACAATATAACATGAGATACAGAGTAAAGTTTAAGGTAAACAAAGGTTTACATTTTCCTTCTCTTCTTAAGGGGAAGTGATGTCCCCATTACAAAGTGTTTTGCACTTGGGGTTAGTCAAAGATAGAAATAACAAAACACAACTATAGAAATAACTAAACACAACTTACCGAGCTTGTGGAAAGGCCTCTGGATTGGGAAATGTGAGAAGAATCCAGGCTTTAATGCGTTTGTAATCACAATGTCAAAAAGGTCTGCAAAATCCTTCCTAAAATGCAAAGTGAGTTTACCTTAAGGAATTAGAAAAGTTGCAGAACTTACTCCCTGCCTAAGCAGTGTATCAGGGTATAACCCTTCAACCCCAGATTAGCTTTCATGTGCTCTATGGTCATCTTACACACTTTAAATTGGAAGCTACACTAGAAAGAGAACGTGGATGGGTGCTAGCCAGGTTTTCTGAAAATATGAAAATTACTTAAAGCACAAATATAACAAAAGAAAATCAAGTGAAGAAAAAGGGAAAGGAGAGAGAAACAGAAACAGAGAGTGAAAGAGTAAGAGAGAAAGAGACAGACAAAGAGGGAGAGAGCGGGAGAGACAGGGAGGGGGAGAGCAGGAGGAGGGAGGGAGAGAGAGAGAAGAGAGAAGAGAGAAGAGAGAAGAGAGAAGAGAGAAGAGAGAAGAGAGAGAGAGAGAGAGAGAGAGAGAGAGAGAGAGAGAGAGAGAGAGGGAGAGAGAGAGAGAGAGAACACAGAAGCTGTACTGACCTAGACTCGGAACTCACTCTCTCCTGAAAACACCATGGTGAGCAAGAATCTCTAATAGCTGGAAATAGCCCATGGTTTCAAATTTGAGGGATTACATGTAAGTCTGAAGACTCAATAGATTTGATACTATACAGGTCCTACAGAGAGCAGCACTGTATTCATCCAAGTGACAATTGTCAGTGTTCAAAATATGAGGAAGGTACTTTATTTTGAAAATTAGTATAGTCCTGTAACTATTTTTAGATGACAATATCAGTGTGTACTATGTGCTAAGGACTATCTGATGAAAGTCTCCCTAGGCCTCATCATGACCCCAGAGGAACAGTGGTCCAGAATGTGTTAGTAAATGAAAAGCTCAAAGACTAGAACTCAAGAGTAGAAGCAGGATTTTGGTTATCCTGGTGGGAACTGAAAGCCCTGTATGTTCCGATGCAAAGTTCTACACCAGGAGTGCAAATGTCTCAGGAGAGGTGCTCTCCCCAGGTGGCTGGACACTGGACTGGCCTTCATTCACTTTAAGGATAACTGCCTATGTATATTTTAGAAAGCAGAAAATCCATTCCCAGGTAAGTATGCTACAGAACAAACTAAACCAGCACACATGCTAAAGAACATAGAGATCCTAGGGCTAAAGATTGTTAATGGAGGTAAGCTGAGGAGCTACAGCCAGGTGCACACTCAGGCAATTGTGTCTGCTGAGATTTGAAATTTTAGAAGAAATCTAAGAACCCTCTTTGGACTCCTGCTTTGACTATGGGCCTTCCCTGGTATTTCCAAGAATGACATAAGTTTAACAATCATTAAAGCTCACACTATTCTGCACACTATGTATAACTACCATGTACTCTGCACTATTTATTTAAACATTCCCTCATTGTCACAAGGAATTGTTGTCCTAGTTCTAAGAGAATGAAAGTAAGGCTTTAAAGAAGTTATAAACTATAGCCCAGGGCACACAGGAAGTTGTAAAGAAGGGCCTGAAGATGTCTATCTCCTTTCAAAATCTACTGCCTTGATTTTATATTAATCCCACCTCTGGGTTTGCTAAATGGCACAGGGCACACATTTGCATTGAAATGGATACAGGGCTGCACCCTACAATCTGTCAGGGACTATATTCTCCGTTAGTCCTCAGTGATTACCTAACACCGAACAGTGACATCCATGAAGAATGGCTCCTCACTTACCCAAGGATGTAACTGCCAAGAAGTTTACAGTAATCACTGTGAGAACTAGTTATCAACATAGTAATTTTCCCAGCATCCTTCAGCTGTCGAAGCCACTTTCTTACAGACTCAGGACAACGGTGCACATATTTGCCTAGATTTCTTTTTATTTCCGGGAAGAAGAATCCACAATTTTCTGAAAAATTAAAAACATAAAAAGGCAATATCTTTAATAAAAATGTTTTAAAACTGAGTTTAATCTCAGACAAGTACATGTCTTCAAAGCTAAACTTTGAAAGCAAAGCTTTCAAAGAAAAACAAAAGGCGTAAAGATTAGGTTCAAACAATCTAGCACGTCTTTAATCCCAGCACTCGGGAGGCAGAGGCAGGCGGATTTCTGAGTTCGAGGCCAGCCTGGTCTACAGAGTGAGTTCCAGGACAGCCAGGGCTACACAGAGAAACCCTGTCTCGAAAAAAAAAAAAAAAAAAAAAAGGCAGGGTCCTAGCTGTTATGGAACTCACTATATAAACCAGACTGGCTAGAACTGCTTGTCTCTCTGCCTTTCAGTGCTGGGATTAAAGGCATGAACCACCACACCTGGTCTAAACACTTTAAACATACTTTTAACATTTTTATAAACCTTATTTTGAAAACAGTATTTCTAGGACTACAGAGCTGTTCAGAGTAGTATTGTTCTCATGGAAGACGCGTGTTCCCCTTAGGCAGCTTGGAAACTGCCTGCAATTCCAGCCCAGAGGCCCAGCGTCGTCTGCTCTTAGCACTGTCACTAAGGGGCAGCTACCCCACACAGACACACTGCACACGCATAATGGAAAATAAATATAAGTCTCTAGCAAATATTATTTGTTGTTTACTTTTAAAATGTCATGACAATTGATCATACTTTTCACAAGAATTGATATGCTATTAAAATAATATAGTGTACTATCATCAGCATGTCAAAAACAGAGGAAACATTATTTGAAGTAAGCTGATTAATAAATACCTAACAAATACTTACTGACAACAGATAAGAATCAAACATTCAGATATGCAACAGTAGCCCATCTTTGTCATGAAGCAGCTAATCAGCCAACTGTGTCCTTCAGAGGCACAGTAGTGAACGTCAGATGAAATACAGACCTATATAGCTAGGTGACAGCTACTGAGAGGTGCCAGAGCAAAGCTACCAGAGAAGACGAAGGCACTCAGGGAGGGCTACTGGACCTGGCTCTCACAGCATCAGGCAACTGCAGATCTTGTTGAAAGGCTACCGGTTTTGCAGCACATTTTAGAAAGACTGTTCTCTAAGCACAGTGGTACTGATAATCACAGAAGGAACGCTAAATTCTTAGCTTCTTTAATGCCAGGAGAAGAACAGTGCAAAGACAAATTAAGAGGTTTTGTAGATACGGGCTATCCCTGAAACTCTGTCCAATGATGCACATGAAACAGCAGGGAAAAAAAAAGTTTCATTTTAAGACTATGAAGGCTGGGGCTAGAGAGATGGCTCAGTGGGGAAGAGCAGTGACTGCTCTTCGGAAGGTCCGGAGTTCAAATATCGGCAACCACATGGTGGCTCATAACGACCTGTGATGAGATCTGATGCCCTCTTCTGACGTGTCTGAAGGCAGCAACAGTGTACTTATTTATAATAATAAATAAATCTTTGAAAAAGACTATGAAGGCTACATTTTAAAGACTATCAGGGTAATATGTCAGAAGAGTCTCTATGTGACGCAAATAAAAACGAAGCCTGAAACAGTAGCAAATACTGCTTCCTGCCTGCCCATGTCCATTTGCTTCTTCTTCTTTGCTGGAGAATACTACAATACACGTCAAGTTTCATTCTCCTTTCAGGGACCTTGGATACCCAGTAGAATCCTGGTCTCTCTGTCCACACACTGATAATTTCCTCCATTTATCAGACAGATGCAGAGAACTACATGTGGCCCCTAAGGGCTGAAGAAAGCAGGGTATGAGACAGGGACCCTGGAAACCACTGAAAACAGGGTTAAGTTGCTCTGTTCAACTTTGCCATGACAACAAACTTTACTTATATTTGTAGCTGGTACCTTCCGCACAAAGAACAAATCAAGGGTTGAGAAGAGAAATATGAGGGACACCTGGACTCCTGATAACATCAGTGGGTCTCAGGACAATCCATTTAGTTAATAAACCTCTAGATGAAATTTTCTTGTGAAATAAATTCATTTTAGTAGTAGACTATACAGTAAGAATACCTATTATGAGCAGCATTAAGCATCTTGATACAGAAAACAATACACCACAAGAACATTGCAACCACACTAGAACACTGCACAAGACAGAATATGCTGTATTGAGAAACCAATTAGATATCGGAACATCAAGTGTGAAGGCAAAGGTTTTGTTTTGTTTTGTTTTGTTTTTTAGCATAGTTCTCTTTGTATTTGGTCCCTCAATGACATGTGTGCAGTCTTCTGGGTCACTAATATTTCAGAAGCTACTCAATGAACTTTAAAATTAAAATATATTTTCTGTTCTTCAATGAAGAGAAGATTCTGTAAATAATACAAGGTTGTTAAGAGAAAACGTCAAATGCAAATGGCCAAGAGCAAGTATTGGCCTCAAGTACTGAAGTAATTTCAGAGAAGCTTTTACATGCAAGAGTGGCATGAACTTTTGTAACAAATAAACGTTACAGCTGGAAAACAAAGATTTATTATGCATCATGCCAAAAACATTTACAATATTCTCTGTGTTCAGAAAATATTTTTCCTGGGCTATGTGTGCCTACTGCCCTCTAGCGATCAACACGCAGATTGCTACTAAAATTAGTGTTAACATTTACAAGGGATAGAAAAAGCATATACATTTAAATAGCACAATTTAAATTCATCATCTAGGGAAACTTTATTACTAACTTTTAGTAGGTCTAACCCAAGAAGGCAAGTTAATCAGGGAAGATCATCAGTATTGGAGTTACCCTTTCAAACGCCATTGAATGGGACAAACTAAAAAAAGAACACTGTTTAAACATGTGTCAATGGTAAATTCCAAGTTGTATGTGCAACAAAAGATCATGGACTGACACACCTTGCAACCTTAACTGGTGTGTGTGTGTGTGCACGCCTATGTGGATATGGAAGCCAGAAGATATATTTTTCAGCAACATTCACTGGCCTGGAGACTTATAAGTAGACTAAACTGGTGGCCAGTGAGTCCCTGGGACCCACTTGTCTCTACCTTTTCAGTACCACGGTGTGTAGGGTTTAAGCTGTGGGGTGTGGGGGCTGAACCCAGTTCATAATGTTTGCAAGACTAGGATTTACCAAGCTATCTTCCTAGACCCCTTAAACTACATTATTCAGATTTAAAATTTTTTTTTTTTTTTTTTTTTTTTGGTTTTTTCGAGACAGGGTTTCTCTGTGTAGCCCTGGCTGTCCTGGCACTCACTTTGCAGACCAGGCTGGCCTCGAACTCAGAAATCCGCCTGCCTCTGCCTCCCGAGTGCTGGGATTAAAGGCGTGCGCCACCACGCCCGGCCAGATTTAAAAATTTTTACACTAGTTTATTTTGTGTGTATGTGTGTGTGTGTGTGTGTGTCTTCACCCTTATCATGGCACACAAGTGGAGGTCAGAGGACCACACAGGGGAGCACTCTCCTTCTATAGCTGTGAGTCCCAGGGATGAACTCAGATTGTTAGCATCAGTGACAGAAGCCTGTATTTGCCTAACCCTCTCTACTGTCCTCCAAACATATTCTTACTAAAGGACAATTACAGAATTGTAAGTTTTCTGTTCGATTATTTCCCCCAAGAGACTAAACTTTGAAGGCATGAAACATATATATATATTTAGTATAGAAGAAAATACAAGAACATTATGTCTTTATATTCAAAGTAATAACATGACTTGTAGCATGCTGCCGAACTGTGCATAACAGACAATGTCTATATTTGCTATGTGCTGTCAATGTCATTTGTATCTAAACTTCTGGCCTGTACTCATCCTTATAAAATTACACTTAATATGACACCAACAGGCTAACAGTAACTGGATAAGACAGGAAATTCAGATCTGAGGTAGAAAACAACAATCTTGTTTGCTCTGACCTTGCAGAGAAATCTGTATTTTCACTTCCATGCTGAAGGAATTCTACTTTACTGCCATTTTATGGAATTCATTTCCCAGACTTCCCCACCACCCCTCTTAGCTGGTCTTTTCTGTGTGCAAATGGAATGAAAGGTAAAATTTCAAAAAGCTGACTTGAAAGAATAAAAGTTTAGCTCTCTTATGTTAAAAACCTGGTTGCTATAGCATTCTGGAAAAAACTGCCAGGGTGGAATGCTGGAACAGTCTGCTGTGGAGAAGTGGCCTGCTGGGATTGGAAGGGTTGGGAGACCTCTCGTGGTCAGAGAAAAGTGGTACAACTTAATACTGAAACTGCTTGGTCTGCTTTCTTGTTCATGTCATTAAACATGGCTCCTGTAGAGGTAAAACTTCAAAAAAAAAAAAAAAAAAAAAAAAAAAAGAAACTGCTTTAGCTCAAGAGACACGTGTGCCACATCAGTAATGCTAACAGCCCTGGTCAACAAACACCACTCAGCTATCACCATTGTTCCTGTGAAGGGGGAAGAGCTGGCAAAGCTGTGAAGGGGCCTGGGGATGCTGGGATGCCAACACCTCCACCACCAGTCTCCAACTAAGGTCTGTTGCTGCTGCCATTGCAGAACAAAACTGAGGACATTAAAGTTACCAACTCTACCAGTATGTTGGTAAAACGCTAAATACTTTACCTGTGGGTTGTTAAAATATATACGCTGTGGAGATGATCCAAGGAATTATTTTCTGGAAAAAAAACCCACTTGACTATGAAAGACAGAGATATTTACTGGAGAATGAAAGAGGCAAATTTCTTTTGTGTATTTTATATAGAGCAAAGGATATTATACAGTCTCTCTGTAGTTTGGGCTGCTCTAATGACTCATTGTTCAGTAAACACATATAGATGAATGAGAAAAATTAGTATGCTACATAAAATAAAAAAGGACCCCAAAAGTGAAGTAAACAATATAATGAAAAACATGAAATATACTTTTTTTGTTGTTTTGTTTTTTTGTTTTTTCAGGGTTTCTCTGTTGTAGCCCTGACTGTCATGGAACTCACTCTGTAGACCAAGCTGGCCTCAAACTCAGAAATCCGCCTGCCTCTGCCTCCCAAGTGCTGGGATTAAAGGTGTGCACCACTACTGCCCAGCCTGAAATATACTTTTAACAATACTTTATTTATATCTCTGTAATATAATTCACATACTTATGCCTCACCCTGAAGATCTGACACAGCTAGGCTGGGCCACAATATGGGTATGTTTTGAAGATCTTCAAGTATTTATAAGTTGACATTAGGTTAAGAAAAACTGCTCTAAATATTCACATTCAAAATTTTTTTCTGCAATTGAGGGCATCTTAGTTTTAAAGTATCTTTAC
This sequence comes from Mus caroli, assembly GCF_978045245.1. Lineage (NCBI taxonomy): Eukaryota > Metazoa > Chordata > Mammalia > Rodentia > Muridae > Mus > Mus caroli. Next base: position 32,578,535 of record NW_028227264.1, read on the forward strand.
TGGCTAAAGTATACCTCTGTTCACGATAAAGGAAACTTGCACATATTAACTGCTGTTTTGTCTTAGTTAGGGTTTTATTTCTGTGAACAGACACCATGACCAAGGCAAGTCTTATAAAAACAACATTTAATTGGGGCTGGCTTACAGGTTCAGAGGTTCAGTCCATTATCATCAAGGTAGGAGTATGGCAGCATCCAGGCAGGCATGGCACAGGCAGAGCTGAGAGTTCTAAGTCTTCATCCAAAGGCTGGGAGTGGAAGACTGACTTCCAGGCAACTAGGGTGAGGGTCTTAAGCCCACATCCACAGTGACACACCTACTCCAACCAGGTCACACCTCCAAATGGTGCCACTCCCTGGCCCAAGAATATACAAACTGTCACATGTTTATTATGCTTTGTATATTTCAGTGAATGTGCACACGCAGTACTATGCACAGTACTGTAGGAGAAAGGTAAACACTAGCCCAGCTTCAAACTCTGCAGTCTATAATGCTGACCTGCCTGCAAGATATGCTAGTGCAATGGTGGCACAAAAGTTATGGGAGTAGCCAACTACTATCTGACTGGACTTTACCTACTCCTCTTGAGCATCTTCAATGGCTTCTCAAATGTATTTTCTTATTAATAAGTTAACTGGTCTCAGTATTTATAACCTGATATAATGACATTGTTTTATGATAAACTGCTTTTCTACAGGTAGTATATATGCCTTCATGTATAGAAGGCATGTATACATGCCTTCATGTATAGAATGTCTTCATGTATAGAATATTGGGTACAATTGTCTCTGCCCTCACCTTTTTAATGCTGTATTCTATGGTTCAGAAGTAGTCATGTCACTCTGCCACTTTCTCAAACATCTATGGAATTTAGAAAAGATAATTCTAATTCTGCTTTTGCTGCTGCCTTTAGAATTCTGATACACTTTATTTTCTTCTGTTGGTGACATATTTACAGGTTCACTTAGTGTTTTTGGTAATAAAGGAATAGCAAGAGCTACAGTAAGACAATGTAAGCTCAGGAGTTAAGAAAAAAGAAAAACAAACAAACAACAAACACCCTTGGACCTGAACTCAGTGGGCAGTCCCATGGTCTCCAGAGGACTACTCACTCCACAGGCACCCCAGCATACCCAGGACCTTAGGATCACTGGTGACTGGAACACAACATCTGTTCCAACAGAACCAGGGTGCCTGGGAACAGCTGGAGCACAGACACAGGAACCCCACCTGATCAGTGGCTCGGGTTACTTCCAGTCAGCACTAGTCTACCTTGGTTTAGAACTCAGCGGATAGCCCCAAGGTCCCCAGAGGAGGTACCACTTCCAGGCATTCTAAAACGCCCAGGATCTTAGGATCCCAGGATCCCAGGAGCTTGGTCACACCAGGATCTCAGGGACTCAGAGGAAGCTTGACTGCCAAGAACGCTGACACATCCAGAATATTAGAATCACAGGATCCGAGAATCACAGAATCACAAAGAAAGCTGGACTCTGAGAAGTTCTGACTAAACTGGGATTACAGGAATGACACACTCAATCAGATATATAGAGGGCAGGGAGCACTTAAGATAATCAGATGGCGGGAGGCAAGCATAAAACCAAAAGCAACAGAAAGCAAGGTTACTTGGCATTATCAGAACCCAACTCTCCCTACATAGCAAGAATACACCATCACACCAGAAGCAAGATATGGATCTAAAGTCACTTCTCATGATGATGATGGAAGACTATAAGTAGGACATAAATAACTCCCTCAAAAAATACAGAAGAACACATCCAAACAGGTGAAAGAATTGAACAAAACCATCCAGGATGTAAAAATGGAAGTAGAAACAATAAAGAAATCACAAAGGGAGACAACTTTGAAAATAGAAAACCTAGGAAAGAAGTCAGGACTCATAGATGCAAGCATAACAAACAGAGCACAAGAGATAGAAGAGAGAATCTCGCAAACCAGTAGCCAACATCAAAGTAAATGGTGAGAAGCTTGAAGCAATCCCTCTAAAATCAGGGACTAGACAAGGCTGTCCACTTTCTCCATACCTATTCAACATTGTACTTGAAGTCTTAGCCAGAGCAATTCGACAACAAAAGGAGATCAAAGGGATACAAATTGGAAAAGATGAAGTCAAAATATCACTTTTTGCAGATGATATGATAGTATATATAAGTGACCCTAAAAATTCCACCAGAGAACTCCTAAGCCTGATAAACAGCTTCAGTGAAGTAGCTGGATATAAAATTAACTCAAACAAATCAATGGCCTTTCTCTACACAAAGAATAAACAGGCTGAGAAAGAAATTAGGGAAACAACACCCTTCTCAATAGTCACAAATAATATAAAATATCTTGGCGTGACTCTAACTAAGGAAGTGAAAGATCTGTATAATAAAAACTTCAAGTCTCTGAAGAAAGAAATTATAGAAGATCTCAGAAGATGGAAAGATCTCCCATGCTCATGGATTGGCAGGATCAACATTGTAAAAATGGCTATCTTGCCAGAAGCAAGCTACAGATTCAATGCAATCCCCATCAAAATTCCAACTCAATTCTTCAACGAATTAGAAAGTGCAATCTGCAAATTCATCTGGAATAACAAAAAACCTAGGATAGCAAAAACTCTTCTCAAGGATAAAAGAACCTCTGGTGGAATCACCATGCCGGACCTAAAGCTTTACTACAGAGCAATTGTGATAAAAACTGCATGGTACTGGTATAGTGACAGACAAATAGACCAATGGAATAGAATTGAAGACCCAGAAATGAACCCACACACTTACGGTCACTTGATCTTCGACAAGGGAGCTAAAACCATCCAGTGGAAGAAAGACAGCATTTTCAACAAATGGTGCTGGCACAACTGGTTGTTAACATGTAGAAGAATGCGAATCGATCCATTCCTATCTCCTTGTACTAAGGTCAAGTCTAAGTGGATCAAGGAACTTCATATAAAACCAGAGACACTGAAACTTATAGAGGAGAAAGTGGGGAAAAGCCTTGAAGATATGGGCACAGGGGAAAAATTCTTGAATAGAACAGTAATGGCTTGTGCTGTAAGATCGAGAATTGACAAGTGGGACCTCATGAAACTACAAAGCTTCTGCAAGGCTAAAGACACCATCAATAAGACAAAAAAACCACCAACAGATTGGGAAAGGATCTTCACCTATCCTAAATCAGATAAGGGACTAATATCCAATATATATAAAGAACTCAAGAAGGTGGACTCCAGAAAGTCAAATAACCCCATTAAAAAATGGGGCTCAGAACTGAACAAAGAATTCTCACCTGAGGAATACCGAATGGCAGAGAAGCACCTGAAAAAATGTTCAACATCCTTAATCATCAGGGAAATGCAACTCAAAACAACCCTGAGATTCCACCTCACACCAGTCAGAATGGCTAAGATCAAAAATTCAGGTGACAGCAGATGCTGGCGAGGATGTGGAGAAAGAGGAACACTCCTCCATTGTTGGTGGGATTGCAAGCTTGTACAACCACTCTGGAAATCAGTCTGGCGGTTCCTCAGAAAATTGGACATAGTACTACCGGAGGATCCAGCAATACCTCTCCTGGGCATATATCCAGAAGATGTCCCAACCGGTAAAAAGGACACATGCTCCACTATGTTCATAGCAGCCCTATTTATAATAGCCAGAAGCTGGAAAGAACCCAGATGTCCCTCAACAGAGGAATGGATACAGAAATTATGGTACATTTACACAATGGAGTACTACTCAGCTATTAAAAAGAATGAATTTATGAAATTCATAGCCAAATGGATGGACCTGGAGGGCATCATCTTGAGTGAAGTAACACAATCACAAAAGAACTCACACAATATGTATTCACTGATAAGTGGATATTAGCCCCAAACTTAGGATACCCAAGATATAAGATACAATTTACTAAACGCATGAAACTCAAGAAGAATGAAGACCAAAGTGTGGACACTGTGCCCCTTCTTAGAATTGGGAACAAAACACCCAGGGAAGGAGTTACAGAGACAAAGTTCGTAGCTGTGATGAAAGGATGGACCATTTAGAGACTGCCGTATCCAGGGATCCTTCCCATAAGCAGCTTCTAAACGCTGACACCATTGCATACACTAGCAAGATTTTGCTGAAAGGACCCAAATATAGCTGTCTCTTGTGAGACGATGCCGGGGCCTAGCAAACACAGGAGTGGATGTTCACAGTCAGCTATTGGATGTATCACAGGGCTCCTTATGCAGAAGCTAGAGAAAGTACCCAAGGAGCTAAAGGGATCTGCAACCCTATTGTCAGAACAACATGATGTACTAACCACAACCCCAGAGCTCTTGTCTCTAGCTGCATATGTATCGAAAGATGGCCTAGTCGGCCATCATTGGAAAGAGAGGGCCATTGGACTTGCAAACTTTATACGCCCCAATATAGGGGAATGCCAGGGCCAAAAGAATGGGAATGGGTGGGTAGGGAAGTGGGGGGCACTATGGGGGACTTTTGGGATAGCATTGGAAATGTAACTGAGGAAAATATGTAATAAAAATATTAAAAATTAAAAAAAAAGAGAGAATCTCAGGTGCAGAAGATACCATAGAAAACATTGACACAACAATCTTGACAATGTTTCTTGAAACAACAAGAAAATGTGGAATACAAAAAGATCCTAACCCAAAATATCCAGGAAATCTAGGGCACAATGAGAAGGATAATAGGTATAGATGAAAGGAATATTTCCAACTTAAAGGGTCAGTAAATATCTTCAACAAAATTATAGAAGAAATCTTCCCCAACCTAAAGAAATAGATGCCAATGAACATACAAGAAGCCTACAGAACTCAAAATAGTTTGGATCAGAAAAGAAATTCCTCCTGTCACATAATAATCAAAATAGCAAATGCACAAAACAAAGAAAGAATATTAAAAGCAGTAAGGGAAAAAGATCAAGTAACATATAAAGGCAGACTTATCAGAATTACACCTGGCTTCACCCCAGAGACTATGAAAGCCCGAAGATCCTGGGCAGAGGTCATATAGACCCCAAGAGAGCACAAATGCAAGCCCAGACTACTATACCCAGCAAAACTCTCAAGTACCATAGATGGAGAAACCAAGGTATTCTATGACAAAACCAAATTTACACATATCTTTCCACAAATTCAGTCCTTCAAAGGATAATAAAGGGAAAACTCCAACACAAGAAAGGAAAGTATGCTCTAGAAAAAGCAAGAAAGTAATGTTTCAACAAACCTAAAAGAAGATAGCCACATGAACACAATTCCAACTCTCACAACAAAATAACAGGAAACAACAAAGTATTTTCCTTAATATCTCTTAATATCAATGGACTCAATTCCGCAATAAAAAGACATAGACTAAGAGACTGATCACAAAAACAGGTCCCAACATTTTGCTGCATATAGGAAACCCACCTCAGTGACAAAGACAGACACTAACTCAGAGTAAAGGCAGGAAAACAATTTCCAAGCAAATGGTCCCAAGAAACAAGCTGGAGTAGCCATTCTAATATAAAATAAAATCGAATTTCAAACTAAAGTTATCAAAAAAGATAAGGAGGGGCACTTCATACTCATTAAAGGAAAAATCTATCAAGATGAACTCTCAATTCTGAATATATATGCTCCTAAAGCAAGAGCATCCACATTCATAAAAGAAACTTTACTAAAGCTTGAAGCACACAAAGCACTGCACACAATAATATTGGGAGACTTTAACACCATGCTCTCATCAATGCACAGATCCTGGAAACAGAAACTAAACAGAGACTGAATGAAACTAACAAGTTATAAAAGAAATGGATTTAAATGATATCTATAAAACATTTTATTCTAAAACAAAAGGATATATCTTTTTCTCAGCACCTCATGGTACCTTCTCCAAAATTGACCATATAAATGGTTACAAAACAGGCCTCAACAGATATAAAAATATTGAAATAATCCCATGCATCCTATCAGATCACCATTGACTAAGGCTGATCTTCAATAACAACATAAATGACAGAAAACCCACATACGTGTGGAAGCTGAACAACACTCTACTCAATGATAACCTGGTCAAGGATGAAATAAAGAAAGAAATTAGAGACTTTTTAGAGTTTAGTGAAAATGAAGCCACAACATATACAAGCTTATGGAACAAAATGAAAGCAGTCATAAGAGGAAAACTCATATCTTTGAGTGCCTCCAAATAGAATCTGGAGAGAGCATACACGAGTAGCTTGAAAACACACCTAAAAGCTCTAGAACAACAACAACAACAACAACAAACCCAAATACACCCAAGAGGAGAAGATGGCGGGAAATAATCAAAGTCAGGGTTGAAATCAACCAAATAGAAACAAAAAGAATTACACAAAGAATCAACTAAACCAAGAACTGGTTCAATCAACAAGATAGATAAACACTTAACCAGACTAACTAGAGGGCACAGGGACAGTATCCTAACTAAGAAAATCAGAAATGAAAAAGGAGACATAACAACAGAACCTGAGGAAATCCAAGGCATCATTAGATCCTACTACAAAAGCCTATACTCAACACAACTGGAAAACCTGGATGTAATGGACAATTTTCTAGATAGATACCAGGTACCAAAGTTAAATCAGGATCAGATTAATGATCTAAATAGTCCCATATCCCCTAGAGAAATAGAAAGAGTCATTAATAGTCTCCCAAACAAAAAAAAGCCCAGGACCTGATGGGTTTAGTGCAGAGTTCTATCAGACCTTCAAAGAAGACCTAATTCCAATACTCCTCAAACTATTCCACAGAATAGAAACAGAAGGTACTCTACCCAATTAATTCTATGAAACCACAATTACTGTGATACCTAAACCACACAAAGACCCAACAAAGAAAGACAACTACAGACCAATTTCCCTTGTGAATATTGATGTAAAAATACTTAATAAAATTCTGGCAAACCAAATCCAAGAACACATCAAAACAATCATCCATCATGATCAAGTAGGCTTCATCCTAGGGATGCAGGGATGGTTCAAGACATGAAAATCCATCAGTGTAATCCACTATATAAACAAACTCAAAGACAAAAACCACATTATCATCTCGTTAAATGCTGAGAAAGCATTTGACAAAATCCAACATCCATTCATTAAAAAAGTCTTCGAAAGATCAGGAATTCGAGGCCCATATCTAAACATAATAAAAGCAATATCCAGCAAACCAGTAGCCAACATCAAACTAAATGAAGAGAAACTTGAAGCAATCCCACGAAAATCAGGGACTAGACAAGACTGCCCACTCTCCCTACCTAATATAGTACTTGAAGTCCTAGCGAGAGCAATTAGACAACAAAAGGAGATCAAGGAGATGCAAATTGGAAAGGAAGAAGTCAAAATATCACTATTTGCAGATGATATGATAGTATACTTAAGTGACCCAAACGTTCCACCAGAGAACTCCTAAACTCGATAAACAACTTCAGTGAAGTAGCTGGATACAAAATTAGCTCAAACAAATCAGTGGCCTTTCTCTATACAAAGGATAAACAGGGGGAGAAAGAAATTAGAGAAACAACATCCTTCAAAATAGTCACAAATAATATAAAATACCTTGGTGTGACTCTAACTAAGGAAGTGAAATATCTGTATGGTAAGAACTTCAAGTCTCTGAAGAAAGAAATCGAAGTTTCTCAGAGGATGGAAAGATCATCCATGCTCATGGATTGGCAGAATTAATATAGTGAAAATGGCTATCTTGCCGAAAGCAATCTACAGATTCAATGCAATCCCCATCAAAATTCCAACTCAATTCTTCACTGAGTTAGAAAGGGCAATTTGCAAATTCATCTGGAATAACAAAAAACCTAGGATAGCAAAAACCATTCTGAACAATCAAAGAACCTCTGGTGGAATCACCATACCTAACCTCTAGCTATACTACAGAGCAATTGTGTTAAAACTTCATGGTATTGGTACAGCGACAGACAAGCAGATCAATGGAATAGAATCGAAGACCCAGAAATGAACCCACACACCTATGGTCACTTGATCTTTGACAAGGGAGCTAAAACCATCCAATGGAAAAAAGACAGCATTTTCAACAAATGGTGCTGGCTCAATTGGCAGTTAGCATGTAGAAGAATTCTAATCTTATCTCCTTGTACAAAGCTCAAGTCTAAGTGTATCAAGGAACTCCACATAAAACAAGAGACACTGAAACTTATAGAGGAGAAAGTGGGGAAGAGTCTAGAAGATATGGGCACAGGGGAAAAATTCCTGAACAGAATAGCACTGGCCTGTGCTGTAAGATCAAGAATGGACAAATGGGACATCATAAAATTGCAAAGCTTTTGTAAGGCAAAGGACACTATCAATAAGACAAACAGCAACCAACAGATTGGGAAAAGATCTTTACCAATCCTAAATCTGGTAAGGGGCTAATATCCAATATGTATAAAAAACTCAAGAAGTTGGACTCCAGAAAACCAATTAATCCTATTAAAAATGGGGTACAGAGCTAAATAAAAAAAAGAATTCTCAACTGAGGAATACTGAATGGCTGAGAAGCACCTTAAAAAATTTTCAACATCCTTAATCATCAGGGGAATGCAAATCAAAACAACCCTGAGATTCCACCTCACACCAGTTAGAATGACTAAGATTAAAAACTCAGTTGACAGCAGATGCTGGCGAGGATGTGGAGAAAGAGTATCACTCCTCTATTGCTGGTGGGATTACAAGGTGGTACAACCACTCTGGAGTCAGAAAATTTGACATAGTATTGCAGGAAGATCCAGCAATACCACTCCTGGGCATATACCCAGAAGATGCTCCAACTTGTAATAAGGACACATGCTCCACTATGTTCATAGCAGCCTTATTTATAATAGCAAGAAGCTGGAAAGAACCGAGATGTCCCTCAACAGAGGAATGGATACAGAAAATGTGGTACATTTACACAATGGAGTACTATGCAGCTATTAAAAACAATGAATTCATGAAATTCTTAGACAAATGGATGGATCTGGAAGATCTTATCCTAATCGAGGTAATCCAATCACAAAAGAACACACATGGTATGCACTTACTGATAAGTGGATATTAGCCCACAAGCTCAATTAGCCAAACACATGAAAGTCAAGAAGAAGGAAGACCAAAGTGTGGACACTTTGATCCTTCTAAGAAGGGGGAACAAAATACACATGGAAGGAGTTACAAAGTTCAGATCAGAGACTGAAGGACCATCTAGAGACTGCCCCACCTGGGGATTCATCCCATAAATAACCACCAAACCCAGATACTATTGCAGATGCCAACAAGAGCTTGCTGACAGGACCCTGATTTAGCTGTCTTCTGAGAGGCTCTGCCAGTGCCTGGCAAGTGGATGCTTACAGTCATCCATTAGATGGAGCACAGGATCCCCAATGAAGGAGCTAGAGAAAGTACCCAAGGAGCTGAAGGTGTTTGTCGCCCCCTAGGATGAACAACAATATGAACTAACCCTGGGACCAAACCACCAATCAAAGAAAACACATGGAGAGACTCATGGCTCTTGTTGCATTTGAAGCTGTGGATGGCCTAGTTGGTCATCAACGGGAGGAGAGGCCCTTGGTCCTGTGAAGGTTCTATGCACTAATGTAGGGGAATGCCTGGGCTAGGAAGTGGTAATATGTGGGTTGGGGAGAAGGGGGATGGGGGTGAGGATAGGGGATTTATGGAGGGAAAACTAGGAAAGGGGATAACATTTGAAATTAAATAAAGAAAATATCTAATAAAAATACAATAACAACAACAAAAAGAAAACCAAACAGCTGGCAATATATTTTCCCTTGTTAATGTCAGAGGAAGCAGAAAGCTATATACAGCCTATGTTGGGGTCATTAGAAGAATCTAGAAAACTTGAATGCTACGAATAAAGTCTATCCTGCTTAAACACCACCATAAATAGTACCTGTGTAAGAATTGGGATCTCCACACCATGCCCCCCCCCCCCCCCGAACAATGGTCTAAGGATGACTATAGATAAAAATTGGGTTAGGTTTTAGGGCTGGCTTCAGGAGCTCTATGGGTTTCATGTTAAACAGTTTTGTTTTCTATGTGCCAGACACATAAATTAGCCTGGAGGGTGCTGTTTTCAACAGAAGCTAGTCACTGAATGACTATCCTAGTTTGAAACCTACCAGGTCAGAAGAAAGGATCTGGAAGAAAACAGGTGAACTATACCAGAGTGCCTCCCAGCACAGTTAATTTGAAGGTGCTCATTCTATTCCCTAAAAAAAGTTCAAGTTGATTTCTTTGAGCTCCGAGGCACAAAGAAATCAGAAACACCACAGTCTAGATATTATAGTTCACTTAGTATACATTTTAAAGGAAATTTGCCTCTCACTGGGGACTCAAGTGCTCAGTTATTTAACCAGTGAATGTCCTGGAACAGTGTGGTCATTGTGGATTTTATAACCTGATTTTTCTTTTGTAGTCTGTGGCCTGCCAGGATGGCATAATAGTCTCTTAGTCTCCACATTCGGAGAACTGAAGCTCTCAGAGGACATACATAACAAAGATGGACACATGAGGGGCAACTAGTCTCCAGTCTCCACCGACCACATGTGAAGCACAGCATAGAGAACAGTGGGGCATGGGGTGAGCACTTCTCTCCTTTACAAACCCAGGAGTTTTCTTTGCCTTACCATTTACCACAGCTTGGAGTGTCTGTCAGGCTTCAGATAGAAACATTGGAACCTGGAGAGAAGGGCTCACAGGAGAACAGTGGCTGAGTAGGGCCAGCTTCCTAAGAACATCCTGCCCTAGGCAGGGCTTCTGGTTTCAGCCTTTCTTCCCATCCTAGTCCTTTCTTTGATTCCCTGGACCAATTCCTTTTCCTTTTTCCTGTCCTACACTGACTCCTTCCAATTTCCCATCCAACAATACTCCAGGGTTTCTTCATTTAGTTTCCTGTACAATTCATAAACTGAACAATAGATTTTCACCTCTCATTCATGATCCATGAACACATACACACAGCACACGTGCACAAGTGAGCATGCATGCACACACACACACACACACACACACACACACACACACACACACACTATATGGTGCAGAAATTTCAGTTTTAGGTAGAGACTAGAATAACAGGGACAGTTACAGAACTACATGCAAATGATGGTCATGAAGTAGCTCAATTATTCTACTGGTCTACTGGGTGGGTGGACTGCTGTACAGAAAAAATAATGTTGAGGAAATCCCATGTAGACACAAAAACAGGTAAAATTAGCCTGTGGTGTCAGATGGCTCTCCTGGGAAAATCTCTGGAAGGAGCATGAAGGGACTTCGGGGGACAATGAAGATACCACTGTTAACAACAGAGTTTAACAAGTGCAGTAAGAGAGAGCTGACTCAATAGTTTCATGGTCAGTAAAGTGATTTGAGCATAAGACCAAAACCAATAAACCACTCATGAAAGGTTCAAAAGCACAGAATCAATATAAAATAAGCCAAATGAAATAATCCATGTGGCTGGAGAGATGGCTTAGCGGTTAAGAGCACTGACTGCTCTTCCAGAGGTTCTGAGTTCAATTCCCAGCAACCACATGGTGGCTCACAACCACCTGTAATGGGATCCAATGCACTCTTCTGGTGTGTGTCTGAAGACAGCTACAGTGTACTCATATATAAAAAAAAAATAAATATTGAAAAACAAAGAAATAATCCATGCAAGACTGCTAATTTGTTCATATAGATCCATGAACATTCCTGTTTTCAAACCTGAGAAGTATTTTTGAATTTTATAATTTATGTCAGAAAGTTGTATATTAAACAATGACAACCATGCATGTGTTAAGAGAGCACAAGCACAAGTCATGCTCAGAGAAACAGGTTCCTTAGCACACAGGTTCCCTTTCCTGTGCCATGTTATCCGGGTAGTACCTGTACCACTACACTGCCCTCAGTCCTGGAGGATGTTCTCAATAAAGGGAGTAAATCACTGAGAACTGCCACCCTTCTTGGCTTCTTCCGCAGAGTTCCTGAAACTATTAATCTAATTTAACAGTCATGGAAACAGCTGTCATTGTTTTAAGAGTTCAATGTTTACCTTTCAAGTGTTTATGAATTCATAAACCACACTTCCCCTTTCCCAGACCATAATCTCAGAATTCCATTCTTAGCCTAATGGAAATATCACGAGGCTGGATTTTTGTCTGGCTCTGTAAATAACTATCAACCTGGATTTAAAGTGTCGTTGAACTTTGCAGGCATTGGATAACAGATATTTATCTGTAAAAGAAAACAGTTCTTTGTGTTTAGAATTAAAGAAATAACCTTTTGCCAATAATAATTTTCTAAAGGTTCATACTCTTGAAGGTAGAATTAAGAACATATGGGCTCTCACCCCTTCCCCCCAAAAGAGTGTGAGAACTAAGTTCAGCCAACCACTTTTCAAAAACGCATTCTTTCCCAATTTCACATAAATTCATACACAGACACATATTCTAACCATATTCCCTCATTATCATCTTACAAATTCCATTGCTTAGCCATGAGCTCAAGACTTTTTAGCTTCAAATGGAAATGGATCAAGTTTAAACCAAACTCTGTTCCTCTAAGTGATAAACACACACACACACACACACAGACACACAGACACACACACACACACACACATATATATGAATTAACAATAGGGTCTCAAAAAAACCTAACCAACTTTTTTTTCTAAGAAGATGACTGGCGTGTATAGACTATGCAAAGAACTAACATACAGGAACCTGCATTATGATGGAAGAGTCCTAAGTCGTCTAGGCCTGGGTTCTAGCAGGCGATTCATCAAAGGTGTCTACTTAAAATTAGGTAAAAGAAAAGAAAATTGAAAGTCAGTTCCTGCAACAGCTTAGCCATAGTTCAAGTGCTTGAGAACCACATGTGGTTAATGGCTACCACACTGGGCAGCACAGATATGCACCATTTCATCACAGTAGGAAGTTGTGTGGCTAGCCCTCCCCTGGGTGTAAGTTAACTCCAGTTTATGGTCCCTAAAATGACCAGTTGTGGCTGCATGCAATGACAGTGTGGTATTTGGATCAAAAAATAAATCAACATAATTTGGTTCAGAAATAGAGCATTTTTAAAAAATAGACGGGATAATTATAACCCTGAAACTATTCCAATGTTTCAAGACAGCTTTGTCTTCACACTGGCACCTCAGGCAGCCACGTTTACCTTCCCAATCTCAACTCTGCACCTTTTCTAGGAGCAGCCATACTACCTTCTCCACACCAAGTAGAGAAGATTGGATTAGATCAAGGCTGGCTTTCTTATCTGTATACAAGATAACTGCAGGTTTGGTCTTCTAGGGAAAGAGCTTGTTAGTTATATTCCAGCAGTGCTTCTCAATTGTGGGTGGCGTTTGTCTTTCCAGCCCCTACTCCTCAAGGTACATTAGGTAATACCTGGGGACAGTTTTGTTGGGTAAGGTTACTGCTACTGACATCTGGAAGCCAGAAGCCAACCTACTGCTAAATGTCCTACAATATACAGAACATTGCTTACAACAGAGCTAAGCCTACAAAATGTAGACCATTTCTTACAAAGGATTATCTAGTTCCAAATGTTATGTGGTAAGTTAGCCAGAGGAATGACTGCTAGAAAAATTTCACCTATTTTATGCAACTTTTATTCTTGTCCCATTATTCTCCAGTTGTTGGTTAACCGAAAACAAATCAAGAAGACTGTCTCCGTGCTTGACTTCAGGAGTTAGTCTGTCAGAAAACAAGAAACCACTGTGGTTAAACTATGTGGTTCTTAGTTGATGAGGCTCTCTGAGGGCTCTTATGTACTAGACAGACAGAAGCAAGAATGCTCTTTAAAATGATCTGCCTGAGTCTAGCAGGTCGTGAGCAACATGATAACTTCCTTCAGGTGTGGACAGCTCCAGTGAATGGTCTTGCAAAGGGGAGGGACCTATACCTGTGCATTCGCCATCAGTGACTGAGCATGCTTGCCAGCTGTCATTTTGTGGTTTGAGAATGAGTAGGCACACAAGGTAGCTGGAAAATCTGCCAGTGAACGAGTGAATCTTACTAAAGAGATGGATGTTATCCAGAAACTGTTGTTCACTACTTGGTGACCTCAATTTGGAGAGGAAGTCAGTGACCAAATCCCTGTTTATTGATGTAGTCACTGGCCACCCAGAAGTCAGACAGGAGAAAGGGACCCTTCTGTTTACTGGGATCTCTCTTGGAAGCTTTAGAAAAAGCTTGTTCACTCCTGGTACTAGTAAGCTAATAAAGGCCATTCTCTGAGCAAAGCTGTAACTGTCATTGCCTTGTACCAAAAAGTTCAGGGACTGAAAGGCAGCAGTATTATCTGGGGTGAATCTATTTGTAGAGCTTCTGATGCAGTTGACTAGGGAATGCAGAGAACTCAATGAAGCACAATGTCCAGCACACAACTGTACATCAGTGTCAGTAATGCTAGACAAAGGCTGACTTAGTACTTCTATGTATTCAACTCTGCTAACTGCTTTACATGTTGTCTCATGGGATCTTCATAACTACGAGATAAATACCATTATCAGGTTAGTTTTCAAGGTGGATTCAGAATAATTGTGTCAAGGGTCAATAAGAAGCAATTTTTATTTTTTTCCTAAATTTTTTATTACTTAAATGCATCTTATACATTAAACATATTAATAATATTGAGTATTTTGAGAATCAAATAATATATAAGAAATTTGTTCAACTTTTATATTCATATCCTTTCAATCCTAAAAATATTATAATGAACATTTAACCCTATCCATAACTGAGGATCCTATATCTAGTGTTGCATAGTAAATTGTTTCAAAAAACATAAAATATTCTTTGGGAATTGAGCATAGTAAAAGAGCATAAAATATTAAAAATGAATCAATAAGAAATATATTCAAAAGTCCTTATATGATACCACCTGACATAGTGAGAGAGTATTTAAAATGCATTGTATATCTGTGTATATTGTCTAACTATAAGTTTACTTTAAAAAAGATTATCAGTACTTATAGGAAAGAAATTATTTTATCAGTAAGTATATTTTAAAAATTTCAAAATAGCAAAAACTCTTTGAAGTTAAAAATTAAGAAAATGCTAATTCCAAGCACAGTGGGAAAAATTATCAATAATACTTCCATGATGTTTGTAGAACATGATTTTAATATTTTCAAACAGAATAATTAATTTGAGATGCATTTTGTTCTTATGTCTGTCTTTTCATTTCTGATTTTATTAATTTGGATACTGTCTTTGTGCCCTCTGGTTAGTTTGGCTAAGAGTTTATCTATCTTGTTGATTCTTCAAAGAACCAGCACCTGCTTTTGTTAATTCTTTGTTTAGATCTTTTTGTTTCTATTTGGTTGATTTCAGCCCTGAGTTTGATTATTTCCTGCCGTCTTCTCCTCTTGAGAGCTATCAGATGTGCTGTCAAGCTGCTAGTGTATGCTCTCTCCAGTTTTTTGTTTTGTTTTGTTTTGGTTTGGTTTGTTTTGTGAGGCACTCAGAGCTCTGAGCTCTGAGTTTTCCTCTTATCACTGCTTTCATTGGGTCTCATAAGTTTAGCTATGTTGTGCCCTCATTTTCATTAAATTCTAAAAAGTATTTAATTTTTTATTTCTTCTTGGACCAAGTTATCATTGAGCAGAGCGTTGTTCAGCTTCCGTGTCTATGTGTGCTTTCCGTTGTTTTTGTTGGTATTTAAGACCATCCTTAGTCCATGGTGATCTGAAAGGGTGTGCATGGGATTATTTCAGTCTTCTTGTATCTGTTGAGGCCTGTTTTGTGACTGATTATAAGATCAGTGTTGGAGAAGGTATCATGAGGTGCTGAGAAGAAGGTAGATTCTTTTCCTTTAAGATGAAATGTTCTATAAATATCTGTTAGATCCATTTGGTTCATAAATTCTGTTAGTTTCACTGTGTCTTTGTTTAGTTTCTGTTTCCATGATCTGTCTGTTGCTGAGAGTGGAGTGTTGAAGTCTCTCAATATTATTGTATGGGGTGCGATGTGTGCTTTGAGCTTTAGTAAAGTTTCTTTTATGAATGTGGGTGCCCTTGCATTTGGAGCATAGATGTTCAGAATTGAGAGTTCATCATGGTAGATTTTTCCTTTGGCCAGTATGAAGTGTTCTTCCTTATCTTTTTTGATAACTTTTGGTTGAAAGTTGACTTTATTCAATATTAGAATGGCTACTCTAGCTTGTTTCTTGGGATCATTTGTTTGGAAAATTGTTTTCCAATGTGATAAAGTGCCTGTCTTTGTCACTGAGGTGCATTTCCTGTATGCAGCAATATGTTGGGTCCTGTTTATGTAGCCAGTCTGTTAGTCTATGTCTTTTTATTGGGGAATTGAGTCCATTGATATTAAGAGATATTAAGGAAAAGTGATTGTTACTTACTGTTATTTTTGTTGTTAGAGTTGGGATTCTGTTCTTGTGGCTATCTTCTTTTAGGTTTGTTGAAAGATTATTTCTGTTTTCTAGGGTGTAGTTTCCCTCCTTGGGTTGGTGTTTTCCATCTATTATCCTTTGTAGGGCTGAATTTATGGGAAGACATTGTGTAAATTTGGTTTTGTCATGGAATGTTTTGTTTTCTCCATCTATGGTAGTTGAGAATTTTGCTGGGTATAGTAGCCTGGGTTAGTATTTGTGTTCTCTTAGGGTCGGTATGACTTCTGCCCATGATCTTCTATTTTTCATAGTCTCTGGCAAGAAGTCTGGTGTAATTCTGATAGGTTTGCCTTTATATGTTACTTGACCTTTTTCTCTTTTTGCTTTTAATATTCCTTCTTTGTTTAGTACATCTGGTGTTTTGATTATCATGTGACAGGAGGAATTTCTTTTCTGGTACAGTTTATTTTGAGTTCTGTAGGCTTCTAGTATGTTCATGGGCATTTCTTTCTTTAGGTTAGGGAAGTTTTCCTCTATAATTTTGTTGAAGATATTTACTGGCCCTTTAAGTTGGGAATCTTCACTCCTATACCTATTAATCTTAGGTTTCATCTTATCATTTTGTCCTGGATTTCCTGGATGTTTCCAGTTAGGAGCTATTTGCATTTTGCATTCTCTTTGACTGCTGTGTCAATGTTTTCTATGGTAATATTCTGCACCTAAGATTCTCTCTTCTATCTCTTGTATTATGTTGGTGATGCTTGCATCTATGTCTCCTGATTTATTTTCTAGGTTTTCTAACTCCAGGTTGTCTCCCTTTGTGATTTCTTTATTGTTTCTATTTCCATTTTTAGATCTTGAATGTTTTGTTCATTTCCTTCACCTGTTTGATTGTCTTTTCCTGTAATTCTTTAAGTTCTGTAGGCTTCTAGTATGTTCATGGGCATGCAAAATGTGTGGGAGAATTGGGTTCTGATGATGCCAAGTAATCTTGGTTTGTGTTGCTTATGTTCTTACACTTGCCTTCACCATCTGATTATCATGAGTGCTACCTGCCCTCGCTATATCTGACTGGAGACTGTCCTTTCTGTGATCCTGGTTGTGTCTGAACTCCTCAGAGTTCAGCTGTCTATGTGATCCTATGATTCTAGAATCCTGTGATCCTGAGATCCTGGGTGTGTCAGAGCTCCTGAGAGTCAAGCTGCCCCTGGGACCCTGAGATCCTGGTGTGACCAATCTCCTAAACTCCTAAGCTCCTGTGATCCTGTGATCTTGGGCGTGTTAGAATACCTGGGAGTGGAGCTTCCTCTGGGCGTTGTGGGACTGGCTGTAGAGTTCGTGTCCAAGGTCTTCTCAGGGCACCAGCCTAGACTGGAAGGAACTTGTACCACTGGTCAGGAGGAGTTCCTGGGTACCTGGGTCCCGCTGGTCCCAGTTACTCCCTCAGAAGCAATCTTTAAAAGTAGCATTATCTACCAATTTCATTTAATGACTTGGATTATATTTATTACTGTATTAGACTCTTTTATGTCCCTACTAGAGCCTCTACAGATATTAACCACTAAGCTGAAGATATCTGGCTGTTAGTTCTTAAGCCTTGAGTGGTAGAAAGTAAGACACATAACTTAAAGGCTCTTTCACAATAGCACAACCCTGCAGCTTTTCAAGTCAGACAAGATAATAAGAGATCTAGAAGGAAAGCAAGACCTTGTTTCAATTGCTTCACATGGCTTCAAGAATGGATTAATACCAACAAGTTGTCACTAATGTCTGATTCAGAAGTCGGGTGACATCTATACTGTATCAGTAGCCCAAAGCCCATGAAGTCTGTGTCTACTCCAGCCCCAGTAAGGAAGTAAGAGACAATGGAGGTGAGGATGACAGCCCTCCATGACAACAATCTGGAGAGGACAAGACAGGTGTCTTAGTCAGGGTTTCTATTCCTGCACAAACATGACCAAGAAGCAGTTGAAGAGGAAAGGGTTTATTCAGCTTACACTTCCACATTGCTGTTGATCACCAAAGGATGTAGGACTGGAACTCAAGCAGGTCAGGAAGCAGGAGCTGATGCAGAGGCCATGGAAGGATGTTATTTACTGGCTTGCTTCCCCTGGCTTGCTCAGCCTGCTCTCTTATAGAACTCAAGACTACTAGCCCAGGGATGGTACCACCCACAAGGGGACCTCCCGCCTTGATCACTAATTGAGAAAATGCCTTACAGCTGGATCTCTTGGAGGTTCCTGACATGAGGCTGCAGCCCTCCCCACAGATTTGTGGCCATCAGTCATGTAAGGGCAATGCCCCAAGCCCCTACACTGGTAGAGGCCATGACAGATCTCCATTAGCTGAGGTACCAAAAGGCCTGTAAGTTTAGGCAATAAATTCCCCTTCCCCGACAGTCCTTCCTTCAAAAGGTATTTAACCTCAAGGCCCGCCCAGAGAACTGGGGTATGGTTTTACTTATCCACTTTCCACCATGGCAATAAATGCCTTAAAACCATGGACTGTCTCTTTTCACTGGGATCCACAGTGAGTTGCCATAGGGAAGGCCTTCACCTATAGAGCCATATCTAATCTCCTGTACAAGGCCTCGCTGTGCCTCCACCCACGACCACCAAGCCAAGTCAGCTACCCTCCAATAAGCCAAGGACTATCCCCATGGGACCCAGCTGGAGCTCCCCTTTTTTCCCCTTGGCCCCAGGCCAGATCCAGCCAGTGGGCCCACACTCCATTCTCAGCTCTTCCTCGGCTCCCAGTGGCGCCTGGGCGTCCAAGAGCCCGAGAACCAGGCGCCCTGGCCTCTCTGCCAGCCCAGGGACCCCCCAAGCCAGCTCCAGCTGTCACTGGGACCTCAGACTGTGCTCCTCAACCCCCCCGGAGTGGTGTCCAGCGGCTTCCCATACCAGACACCTGCCCAGCGCAGGCGTGGGGTAAGTGCAGTCAAAACTCCCGCGTCCTGCCTCCCCTGGAGTCCTGTGGCGGAGTGGTCTCGAGACCCCATCTAACCCTAGACACACACACACACACACACACACACACACACACACACACACACAACTTGTAATGATGTGCAAAATTACTAAGACTACTGTAACTGAGAATATGCAAAGCTACAACTTCCAGGATTTGCAGAATCTGTTCTAATTTTATTAATGTTGTTCTAATCTGTCAAAGAAGGTTTGTGTTTTATTTATCTACCACAACTATATACATAGACACTGTACTTTAAAACTCACAAATTTATACTCCTCTGTCACTTCAAAGGTTTCCTTTGCTCCATATACTCAACAGACAATGCACTGGGCTCTCTGAGGTGTTGTGAACAAATGCGATGTTAATGAACTGTTTCCTTACCTTTCAGGAGCATAAACACATGCAGACTTGCCTTTCATGCCTGTCTGACTGACTGACTTACAGATCTCCTTCCCTATCCTACAGTCAGTCAGTCAGTCAGTCAGTCAGTCAGTCAGTCAGTCAGCCAGTCTGCCTGCCTATCTATCTATCTATCTATCTATCTATCTATCTATCTATCTATCTATCTATCTATCTATCTATCATCTACTTATCTATCTAAATCTACCCTTCTAATATCTATATTTATCTACATCTATCTTTCTATCATCCATCTATTTTTTTTTCCAAATAGAGAAACTGAGTTTCACTGTTTCTCAATTTGTCCACTTTTCCTTAAAGATCAATACTCTTTGGCACTGAAGAAAAGAAAAAAAGTTTACTACCTTCAACTGTTACGTTCGCTTTTCTTCTTAGCTTTACTGAGTTGTCTTCATGCTCAAGCCTATAGTCTGAGGATGTAGAATAGAGATGAAGGTTTAAAGTTACTGTGTACATATTGAACTCTCCAGGCGCAGTTTACAAAGCTGCCTGCTCACTGATCTGTAATGTCACTCTGGCCTATGCCTCTAGCCCGAACCTCACAGGTTACAGCAAGCTTTCTCTGGGCCCCTTGCCTACCACTCTGTCAAATTCTCCTTGTCTTAATCCCTGTAACTAACAGAGTTCCTCACCTTGAAGAACAGGCTCTGTAACTTGCCTTCTCTTCAGAAGCATCTGGCTCTTCATGTGTCTCCATGTTTTGGCATCAGCTTTAGTGCTATAGAGAAATCTGTTAAACCTTTGAGTAAAGGTGTGCTGAACACAGGTAATTATTTTGAAGAGAAGATAGCACTAAACACTAAGCTTTGTAGTCTATAAAAATGATACACCTGCTCATTTATGTCTTTTTACAGTTTCTCTCGATATTTTGTACTTTCCCACACCCATATATATGTGTGTGTGTGTGTGTATATATATATATATATATATTTAAATTAAATGTCCTTAACTACTTGATATTTTGTGATTCCACTACAAATGGTACTTAAATTTTAGCTTCTACTTCAGCTCAAATTATTTATCACAGCTTTTATTTCTATAAATTTTTGAATAAACTTTAGCCAATACATTTAGGGGTATTGGGAAGCATAGGCTTCCTAAATGTGTACTGTTTCAAAAGTAGATGAAACTGGTCATGAAAGGAGAACTCAGGAGCCTCAGTAGCTTAGGCTCTGGGTTCTTTATGAAAGGTATGTCTGGACAGAGCACTGTGGGAGCTGCATGGGAGCATGTTTCACACACACACACGGACATACACATCGGGACATACACACACATACAGAGACACATAGACACACACATACATACACACACACACACACACACACACACAGACATACACATTATATACAAGATGCACAGACACTTACAGATATACACAGGGACAAACAAACACATACAGAGACCCTCAGACACACACAGAGAGAAACACACACACAGACACTGAGACACACAGACACTGAGACACACACACACACACACTGAGACACAGAAACACACACAGACACACACACACAGACACACACAGACACCAACACACAGACACTGAGACACAGACACACACACTGACACACACACACAGACACACACACTGAGACAGACACACATATACTGAGACAGACACACAGACCCCCACACACAGACATACACATTATATACAGAGATGCACAGACATTTATGGATATACACAGGGACATACACATACAGAGACCCTCAGAGACACAGAGAGAGAAACACAGACATAGACACACACACACACACACACACATACACATTGAGACACAGGTACATACATACTGAGGACAGACACACATACTGAGACAGACACACATACTGAGACAGACACACAGACACATATACTGAGACAGATACACACACACATACTGAGACAGACAGACACACACACATACAGGCAGACAGACACAACACACACACACACACACACACCCCTAAAAAATTTCAAACATTCTGACAGTTTAAAGATGCATCAGAGACAGTTTATGAGGCTAACCATGGATGACTGTGTCAGGACACACGTATTAGTTCAGGACTTCTGGAGATGAAGGTGGGAGAATCATGAGATTTAGGACATTAGTGGCTGCAGAATAACATGAAGAAACCAAAAACGATAAAGAAGCTAATTAACTCACAAATATACTTTATCACTGCCTCACACGCGTAATTCCAGCATTCAGGCTGAGGCAGGAGGATTACTGTGATCTGGAGGTCAGTTTGGGTAGTGTGTTGGTAGTGTGTTAGTGTCAGGATGGTAACATGTCTCACAACATGAGCTATTTATTTATGTTCACAGTATTTTAAATTTAGCTGTGGAGTTCACATTTGAGCAGAAAATTCACATGATTAAAAAGGAAACACTTATGACCACTGTCCGACCCACTCAAGAATGAAACAGATGGAAGCCATTTAAAACATTTAGGGCAGTGAACTCACACTCCAAAACCAATAAAGTCTAGATGTTACAGTAGCGCCTGTCTTTGCATGCATTTTATAATATGCATGAATGAAATCACAATTAATTGAGAAAGTATGCCAGGAATGTGACATACAGTCAAGAAAACTAGCAAAGGAAGACAACTGAGCTTCGTTATCTGCACTAAAAACTGGTTGACATGGGAAGTGGCCTTTAACGAAGGACTTATCTTGTTATAGTCTTAAGCGCGAACTCAATTCTGTGAGATAGAGCTGAGTGTTTGTACCTGTGCTGGTTTGGGGTTGTTTTCTTTTTCTTTTTTTTTGGCAGCTTGACACAAGCCAAGGTCATGTCCAACCATGACAATGACTCTATCAGATTTGCCTGTAGGCAAGTCTAGTCTCTGAGGCATTTTCTTGATTAAGGATAGATGTGTGAGGGTCCAGCCTATCTTGTGCCATGTCACTACTAGGTAGGTGGTCCTGGGTGTACAAGAAGCAAGCAGATTGAGCAAATCATGGATGCTCCTCCGAGGGTGAGTCTCTGCCCTGATTTCCTTCCATGATAGACTATTAACTGTAAGCTAGAATAAATCCTTTTCTTCTTAAGTTTCTTTGTTCTTTTTTTGTTTGTTTGTTTGTTTGTTTTTCGAGATAGGGTTTCTCTGTGTAGCCCTGGCTGTCCTGGAACTCACTTTGTAGACCAGGCTAGCCTCGAACTCAGAAATCCACCTGCCTCTGCCTCCCGAGTGCTGGGATAAAGGCGTGCACCACCATGCCCGGCTCACATATTTTTTTTTAATCACAGCAATAGAGGGCAAACTAAGGCAATGTCCAAACCAGTTCCCACACTGTAACAGAAGCTGCACTAAAAATAGAAGTTTCACATTTTATAGTCTGCATGTATGTACACCAGTCTCATTTCAATGAAATAGAGACACATCAATCAAACACACATACACACACACACACACACACACACACACACACACATACACACAATTCTTATAAGCTTTCTAAAATTAAATATGGCAAACAAACAAAACCAAGATTGTACTGTTAACTCTCCACTGAGGTTGCCTCTGGAAGGGAAGTGATCTCTGTTAGTAATTGTGGCTTTCACAATATCCTTTTATTAAACAACAACAACAAAACTTTGTTTACAAAAATGTCAGTATCCTGAAGTAAAGCTGGAAAAAAGATTATATTTTTGAGTTAACCTAAAAGGATTAGCTGAAAGTAATCTGCATACTGTATAATGAGAGTGTAACTATTCTGGGGTTATTGTTTGTTATTAGAGAGACCTCCACCCCACCAAACTAGCAAATTTACTAAATTCATAGATCCTACCATTTTGTGAGCTGACAGCAAGAAGACAAGTGTATTAGGACCACAGAAGCACACTAGAAGAGAGCCAATGAGACCACGAAGCTCACTTTCCCAAATAATATAAGTGGCTGCAGGCCTCAGTATGATGAGGATATAGCTACTGGTTTGGAAATGGATTTAATGGGTAGAATTTGTACATTCTCTTTTTATACTCCTTTCTGTGCCCTCTTGTACATCTTCAAACCATTTCTCTCACAGTGTCTTTTAAAAAAAATATTTATTTATTTGTGTATGTGAGTACACTGTAGCTGTCTTCAGACACATCAGAAGAGGGCATCAGATCCCATTACAGATGATTGTGAGCCTCCATGTGGTTGCTGGGAAGTGAACTCAGGACCTCTGAAAGAGCAGCTGTTGTTCTTAACTGCTGAGCCATCTCTCCAGCCCTCACAGTGTCTTTTAAAAAACCTAATATACAGACTACATTACACATGAGGTAATTAGTAAATTACTGTTTTCAGGAATCATTCTGGTGTTTCCCAAATTGGGGCAAATCACAGGTGACAGATAAGTGTGCAGAATGGCAGGTGTGTGCAAGTATGCAGAATGGCAGGGGTGTGAGAGTGTGCAGAATGGCAGGGGTGTGTGAGTGTGCAGAATGGTAGGTATGTGAAATGGAGTGAACACATCATGTGCTCTCAAAAGCAGGAATTTCTAAGATGAGCTGGTAAAAGGCAGCATCTGATATTCCAACTCCCAAACTTTCCATGGAAGGAAAAACATGTGCTTCATTGTGTCAAAATCTTTTTTTTATTTTATTTTGAAAGAATTTATTTATTTATTTAATTAATATGAGTGCATTGTAGCTGTCTTCAGACACACCAGAAGAGGGCATCGGATCCCATTACAGATAATTGTAAGCCACCATGTGGTTATTGGGAATTGAACTCAGGACCTCTAGAAGAGCAGTCAGTGCTCTTAACTGCTGAGCCATCTCTCCAGCCCCTGTCAAAATCTTTTCAATTCATTCTCTTGGTCATACTATTTCTTCTTTCCCAGAAATCTATATACACATGTGGATTTTCTTAGACTGTAAGCCAATGCTGCCTCTTTCATACTTTAAGCTCCTGAAGGTTGGACTGCCATACCGATGATTTTCTCCATGACAGTACTAGGTATTAATATTTCAAAGATGTATCAGAATATATTACTGATAATCAAGATCATGATTAAATCCTACTTCTAAAGCAAGCATGATCACCTCACTTTCTCACACTTCCTTCTACAGTTGAGTGTGACTTTAGGAGTAGGACACTTGACTAGCATGCATAAGACACTGATTCAATTCTCAGAGCTGCAAACACACACAGGCAGGCAGGCAGGCAGAGAGACAGCCAGCCAGCCAGCCATAAATGGCATGTATTGTAAAGAGATAAAGTTTAGCTTTTCCTAGCCCAAATTCACTGTGGTACTAATGAATTTCTCCAGCATTTAGTATTTTTTGTCTCTCAGTATTACTTGGGATTTCTTTTTTGAAAATACCTACATAGTTGCAAGCACAGAAAACCAATACCTTTTATAGAAATAACTTAGTTCAAGTTTCAGATAGACTATCTAAAGACCTTTTGGACAGGAGGGTTATGATTAACATATGCATTAATGCTAAGTACACTGTAGAGATTGTAGTTTTGAAATTATTTACATTAACAAGTAGAAATTAGCTGTCATGCATATTAAACTCGAAAGAAGCCAATTTCAAACCTTGGACTACATGTCAAGCCTGGAGGAATCAGACTATCATATGACAGTTAGAAAGGCACCAAGAAACAGGCTGACTTTCATGGATCTGTTCCTCTAGGGTAGAACACTAAGTCCACTAGCCCAGAAGGCTTCAAGAACGGTGACCTACTCTTATGGGAAGGTTGAGTAATAAAAGTTTCTGTGGGAGACAGGTACGAATGCCACCTACTTCCTCAAACTCTTCATGATGAAGTAAGACCATTAGTAAGTCTGGGGAAGGGCAGCAAGTATTCACAGACATGAGAAAGAACAAAGGACAAACTCTGATTGGGTGGAAGATGAAAGTTCTTTCCTGGGTACAAAACAGCTATGGTCCAAACATTATATGTAAATACCAAGTCTAGGTCACCTGCTGCTAGGAGGGGTCAGGAAGCCTCTGCCTATGTCAGCTACAGGCAAAAGGCCAAATTTGACTTTTCACATGGAGGAAAACCAGGAATGCTGAAGCAAATGGCCTTCCCACTGAGGCCTAGCTAGCCCAGAACCATATCATGCCTCCATTGCTAAAAGAAGGGAGATACATGGCTGCAGTGTTGATGGGGTAAGAACACAAGTGCAGAGAGACATAACTGTGTTACTCTTGTGCTGATACAGCATACCGCTTGCTACTGAGAGCAGAGTAGCAATGCTGATGGACAGCTATCAAGCACATCAGCATAAGGACCACAGTGACAGCACTGCACCAAGGCAATCTGAGTCCCATGGTCCACTGAAGGGATGAAAACCCCATGCCAGTCTACTCCCAGTGAGACTGACTGAAACCTACATTTCACTCAGCAATGGCCTAACAAGGTACTGGCTCACTTAACAGTACAAAGTGTTCACTGTAGTGTCTAATGCCCACACAAGGGCTGGCACTCAACTACAAGTCTTATGAGTGATGCACTAAGCAAACAGCTTCCTCAAGCCTCTCACTGTGAAGGGATGATGCATGCCTTAGATGTATCAGGAAGAGACTTAAATGTAATGAGGATTAAAGTGTCAAAGGAGCTAGTAAAAAGTAGGAACATGAATGAGATGGTTTATTTTAGTGTAGAGACAGGAACTATTAAAAAATAAAGACAAATATCAGAGATGAGGACATTTCCTTTAATAGGCTCAACAGCCTCTGATGGAACTAAGGGTTTATCAGCTACTATAAAGAAGAATCAATTAAAATTTCCTGAACTAAAGCACAAAGTGAAGAAAATACCACAGGGAGAATGAAGAGGTCATTATGATGGTATAGGGCTGTCTTAGGGTTTTATTGCTGTGATGAGACACCATTATGAAGACACTGCTAATAAAGAAAAACATGTAATTGGGCCTGGCTTACAGTTTCAGAGGTTTGGTATATTATCATCATGGTGGAAAGCATAAATATTAAGGAAAATAATACAACCCATTAGTAATACTTTTCAATGCAATCTTTAACAAAAACACGACCATTTTATTTAAGCTTAAAACCACTTGTAGAGTACAAAAACTACGGAAAATAATTTGCAAAATTTTTGTGAATCACTGAAATTTGTGGAACATGTCCACAACTAGTAAGTTAGAAAATGCTTCACGTCCATTCTGCTGTACAGACAGGAACAACAACAACAAAAACCAGGAGCTCAGATGGGTGGACTGAGGTGACAGTGTGAGGGCAGGCGTCAGTATACCTTCTCAGTATTAGAATACTAGACGGAGAAGTTCCATGTTCACACAATCACTGTCCAAGACGTCTCCCTGCCCAGCTGCCAACTAGGGCCCCTGCTCTCACCATGAGAGAAAGCCATAAGCATGCAAGATTTTACACTTATTTTCTAACTTGCATATGTACTAGCAACAGTGGAGTGAAGTAGAACAGTATGTGGGATGTGAGAGAAAATTCAGCAAAATCAAATATGTCCAAAGTAACCTCTGCCTTTCCTGTTGGGACCACCTCCCTGGGCGATTCCAGGCTACTCTCTCCCACCAGGGACCTCACTTGGTGATGCCAGAGTGCTCTCCAACTCCCTGGATTATGCCAGGCTACTGTGCCACCCCAGGGCCTCCTCTAAAGTCTACTTCTGAATTATTATCATCACAACAGGAACTACTTTTATTCGCACTAACACACAGCATGACTTGTTTTACAAAGTACACTCAAGTTTCTGGTAACTAGATTACAAATGACCTTTTGGAACAGTGTTCAATTCCTGAGCTCAGAGTCTTTGCATAACACAAAGCTCTTCAGAGTTTGAGCAAAAGCCACATATTTATTTGATCTCATATTTGTCTTCTTAAAATAATCTTGGTAAGTAACTTCCAAATAAGCCCAGTGATTACAACTTTAAAATATGCAAAGCTGTAACAGTTGTAACAATTATATAACAGGTAATTTACATTTAAATTAACTTTCATTTAATAATCTCTTAAACTCCTACTGCGGGTCTAGGACTGTGCTGGAGGATAAAAGAAATCCCCCAATCTAAGGCTATTCCAGATTAACGAAAGGAGACAGATACACTGTCTACACTTAGAGACAATGGCTTGGAAACTTCCAAAGCTACATACGTGCTGCACACACATTTGAGAAGTCCTGAGAATGCCAAGGAAGACAAAGATAATAAGTGATATTAATGTACAGCAGAGTAAAAACCTAAACTACATAAATAAGTAGTCTGAGAAAAACAGATCATGGTTATAAAAATCACAGGCTTTGTCAATAAGCACACAGAACTAGAAGACAGTTTAAAACAGAAATATATTTTTTAAACAAACATTTATCAAGGTGTGTGTGTGTGTGTAATAACAATTAAAAAAAAAGAGGCCATGAATTTGAAAGAAGGCAAGGATGGTGCATGGGAGGGAGGGTAGAAGGGAGGAAAGAAAAGAAGGAAATGATTATTTTATAATTACAAAATATAAAAATAAGTTAAAAAATAAGTAATCTACATTATAATTTTTCACATTTCAGCTGAGTTAAATCTCATCTCCATTTAACACATCTTGGTAGTTCTATGAGGTAATTAATCAACAATGGGCTAGCAGGTGTAGTGACACCGTCCTTCAATCCTAGCACTTGGGTGGCAGAGGCAAGTAGATCTCTGGAGTTAGAGGCAGCCTGGTTTACATAGCTATTTTTACCAAAGCCAGAATAACATAATAAATCACTGTAAGCCCTTGAATGTAAGTATGGTTTATATTCAAAAGAAAGACAATGATAGAGAGTTGGGGACTAGGAAAAAAAAGGAGAGATTATTCTAAAATATTTGAATTTCATCACATGAAATTCTACAATTCAATGAAGCTGACTTTATGTATTTTTAATTTTAAAAAGTTTTCAATGTGTGTTTCATGGTGCTGTTATATATGGGTATTTTTATATTAGTATATGGTATACATTAAGCTAATTTCCCACATATCCTTGATATTCCTTTCTCTCTATTCCTCTTCTATTATCCCTTTGTATTTCTATCTTCCCATCATCCATTCATGCATGCCAAGAGCCAGCCTCAGCTTGGAGAGGGTCCTGAGGAAGGGGTGTTCAGGTGTAGAGGAAGAACAAGCTGCCAGCCTCTGTTCTGCTCCAGAGAGCTTTCTCTGAAGATTTCCAGACAGCTCATCCAGATAGTTCAGCTCTAGAAAACCAAGGCTCAGTCTTTTATTTAAATATCAATTCAGTCATTTACTCCAATTTCCTTTTTGATTATCTCATGAATAAGTATTCCAGGGACCCAATTCCTGAATCTTAAAAACAAAAACCAGCAAGCCCATTTTTTTTAAAACAGTGCAAATGAATTCAGAGATTTGCCTGCCTTTGTAAGCATGGAAAATAGGTTTAGTAGGGTGGGATCCAGTCCTGAAATTACCCGGGCCTATAGTCACTCAGTTCCAGGCTGACCTTGAACTCAGGAATATGCCAGCCTTTGTAAGCACAAACAATAAACTTAGCTGGGAATGATAGTATCTTTCTGACAAATTGGCTCAAAGGGAACAATAGGATGAGGATTAAAAGATATGGACAGAGAATGCTTAACAGGTAAAAGGTGTAGTGGGACAGAAGCCACAACTTGTAACACACAGTAAGATGGTAAGTGCCTGATGTGATAGATATTACATCACATGTGATAGACATGTAATATGAAGAATTTACTTTGATCTTTACACAGTATATGTGTCTCTAAGTGCTGTGTATACACATAAATATGTACAATTCTATGAGTCAATTAAAATGTCAATTATGTTACGCTTATTGCTTTTGGAGGACAGAAATATTCAAGCTAATTTTACAAATGCTTTGGACACCAAGTTTCTCATTTCTGATGTATGAAAGTCATGGGTCCCAGTAGCAGTTTGTCTTTATCAAGTAATGGTTAAATAAGAAAGCAGATCATTTACTAGCAACATGTTTCTTCTGGAGTAGAAGAGAAGTTGGTGTAGGTGATTGCAATGGAAGGAAGCAAGCATTGGTGCAGCTGAGCAGGACTATGAGGAAACAGCTGTCTGAACGTCTGCTCCTCTCAAGATGTTCCCTTTACAGTACTTGAGTATCTGTTTTGGAATCATTGTCTCCCAGTAACAAGAGTTCCATGTACCACCTGCAGTAGAGTAATCTGAATATGTTATAAGTATTGAGGCAAAAAGAGTTCTTGCATGTTTAGAATTGCTTCCTTCTGAGTATCAGGTTGTCATTGAGATGTATTTTTCTTAAAAAAAAAAAAGGTAGGATATGTCAAGAAAAGAGTGGAAATGAAAATCCAAAACTACCCATAGAAACATATACCTTATATTTTTCTGAACCTTCTTGTATCTTGCTGGGGACAGCATACAATGACAGGAACTGCCTGCAGTAGGCCAAGATGGAGACATCTCAGAAGCCCACGGGAGCTCCTTGTAGAAAAGGATGGTGTCTGGGACCCTGAGAAGCAGGAGACATATTTCTCAAGGGGACCCACCATCTGAAGTAAGGGACTGCCTGCAGTAGGCAGGGATGAAGACATCCCAGTAGTCCGTGGCAGCTAGCTCTTTGTAAAAAAATAGTTGTTCCCATTTCTCCTAACCTTAGCCCCAGACAACAGCTATATAGATTTCATTTGTGTGTGACTGCTTTTCAGTTGGCCTTGGTGCACATAATTATTCTATTCTATCTGACTTTCTTACTTCTTTCTCTTTCTGCTCTGGTGAATTCTGTGAAACTAGATGTTCCTTGATTCTTAATTAAAAAATTGAGTCACTGGCCACAGCACAGCACAGTCCTAATGGCCCAGGTGCATGCCATGTGCTCTCATCTTGGAAACAATGCAATAACTGCACAATGGTAGTTCCAGATTAATGCTTGATTTGCAAATAACGTTTGAAGAAATTATTAGAAAATAAAATAGAGCCAACATTGAGATACCAAGAAAGAAACATTGAAACTAATGAAGTTATGAAACGAGTTTTTCATATTTGAGAGTGGTTCCTGGATAAACAAGTATAGAATGTATAAAATCTTATATTAGTAAAACTAAGTCAAAACACTGGGACTTTTAGGAGAGTCATTGTGTGCAATGTGCATAAGCAGAAAGCTAGTGGAACTACTGAGTTAAGGCTTAACCTGATTCTGGCTACTGCCTGGCAGCTTTGCCCATGCCATTTGTCATTAGAGCATCACAAGAAAATGCAAGTAGCTGGCCTCAGAGTTCTGAGCTCTGAAGTATAAGTTTAAATAATGATAAGTTTGCAATTATTATTATTTTGGCTGTAGGCCTGGGAATAGCGAGAAGCTTGAAACTTTGGGGAACAATTATAATTCTTGATTCTTTGTGGGACCTGGTAATTCTTTTGAATTTGACTTGGCAATGATTGTACAATGTCTTTTTTTTTTTTTAACCTGCTTTTGGAGTAATAATAAAAGATGGGCAAGAAAAAGGCAAGTGAGCATAAGAAGAGCACGTGAAGAGTGAGAGAAGAGAGAATGTATGGAGATTGTGTGTGTGAGTGAAAGAAGAATGCATGTGGTGTCTGGGTGAGATGTATATGAAGTGTGTGTGTGTGTGAGTGAAAGAGGAACACACAGAGGTGTGTGTGAGGGTGAGAGTTCAAGAAAAGAAAAGTGCACAGGAGAATGCAGTGTGTGCAGCCTCAAGCTGCGAGCAAATGAGCGAGCGAGCGAGAGAGAGAGCAGAGAGTGAGAGAAAAGAGAAAAAAACCTTAAGCCTTGAAAAATTGCCTGTCAGCTGATACCCCAAAAGTTGTTTGTGTATATTTATTATGCCTTCCAGATATCCCTGCTTCCAGTTGAACTCTGTGTAGAGGCTGGACCCCGACAGTAACTGATGATGCATTTCGGTTCTGCACTATAATGCTCTTAGTAATCTAAAAGATGTGAGAGTCATGGATGAACCGCCTTTTGGACAGAGCTTCAGTGGCTGGATCAGGATAGCTGGCCTCTCCTAGCCCTGTATGATTTAGTTCCTGAGACTGATGTGACGTCTACCTTTCCATCTCTATAACTGCAACACTCTTTTTACACCAGATATTCTGTCTTCTTTATTGACTTGTTTATTTGGTTGAAAGAAAGAATTCCAAATTCTGGGAGGGTAGGAGATGCTCTCCCTTTGTGTGCTTTCTCCTTAGTCTCCTGAAAACGAATAACTTTTTTTAAAAAAAGCAAGTTCACACACACTTGATCCCCCCCTGGACCCCAATTCTTTCAAAAATGCATACTTTTGAATTTAAAAGCTATTTGGTTTTAATACTTCAATATTAGATTTTGGCAGACATCCCTCTCAACGGTTTCCACTCTTTGAACTTGTTGCCACACTTTTATTTTCCTACTGACTGAGCTTCCAAGCCAGCAGCAGCTGAGCAACGGGCTCCATGATACACGTTACTTTCACAAAGGATTGTTCTGACAGAGCTGGACATTTTAAAAACTGGTTGTTGGGTAACAGTTAGTTCAAAAGAAACTTGAATTTGTTCCTAAACAAATTATTCAAGAAAGCAGGTGAAGAGAATGGGGTGGGGTTGGGAGCTGAGAATAGGGGCAAGGCAAAAGCTATGGGGCCTATAGATTAGTCAAAGGTTAGTTAGCTTTGTTTTTGTCTTCCACAGTCTCCCAAACAAACTAGGTAACTGAGTGCAAGACTAGTCTACCTCGTCCCCACACACAGACCCCACAATTTCCCTGTTTAGTGGTAGGCAGGTGGTACTGTACCATGAGTATACCAGGGACAAAAAGAAACAAAGTAAAACCCAGAATGAGGTTTGTGACAAGGAAGACACAGCAGGCCTTCCTGCTGCAGAGGCAGTGGCTCAGCCCTGCTCTTGCTTTACATACAAACTATAGTCTGGGAAGGGTGCCAGGGTCTCTGCAGAGGTGTGCTGGGAGGGGCCCCTCACAGGGTACAGGGAAGACCGAAAGCCCAGCTTTACTGCATTTGATCTACACCGTCTTCTATTTATAGGTAGGTTTGATATCATTCTGAAATGAAATTCTTATTTAGGGTACAATGATTTTTAAAAGCAAACTGAGGAAGCAAAAGGTGATCTTTAGTGTCATCCCATCTGAGTTATCTCCTGTCTCTTTCACGATCATATCCATCTTTCTGGGCATTGCTAAATCCCAATTATCTTCATGAAGACCTGCTCCACCTATGATCAGTTAACACTGCAGTTTCCCATCTCTGGAGTACTCATACCTCGTTTAAAGCACACCCCTTTCTACTTTGTACTAAACACACCATACAATTCTATAATAAGTATACTATAGAGAATAAGGTAATCGCAAAAGGATGGATCATATAATATAGCACCAAATCTTAAAATATCAATGTTGTATTTTTAAAAACAAGCAAATAAAAACTAACCAACCAACCAACCAACCAACCAACCAAAAAACACCCTAGCCAGTTAAATGAGAAAGTTTTGACAGAACATCAGATAGAGTAAAAAGGAAAAAACAAACAAACAACCCCAAACAAGCAAACAAACAAACCAAAAAGCTACATGAATTGGAGAGCTAAACGAGAAAATACTCCATTATTTTCCTGAACAAGAAACGACAATGAGCAGGCTATCAATGATCCTATACTTTTCCAAATATAGAAACACTGATCTTCAAACCAGTTCAGGAACTTTAAGCAACTCTGAAATAAGTAGATTGGTTACTATGAATTATATTTCATTCCAGGAGGTAAAAGCTACTCTTGAACTTCATTGGAATGAATGAAATTTCTTTCTAGCACATTCTTATCCCTGAGACCTTTCAATTTCTTGTATGTGCTTCCAACACTTCTTTGTATATTTACCCATCCGTACTCCATTTTTATAAAAGAGCATCAGTGCATATATTTGTAAAACCCTAAGGCTTTAAAACTTACATATCCGGGAAATCCTTAAATTCTAGTACATATAGAAAAAGCTGCTTTTATATTGCATTTGAGAACCATAGATTCCCTTTGCATAGGCACAGGTGGTTTATTTACCTAGCACTTCCTAGAAGAGCATGTATCTTGCTTTAACGCAATGGACCCATGTAGTAATAAATAATAATTCATATATTATTCCTTTGATGAATTAGATTATTGATAGGCAAATAAATGCATGTGGGGTTTTTTATTGATTCAAAATTATTTTAAATGGTTTCTAATGCTACTTTATTTTTTTAGGAACATTTTGAGTTTCTAAAATTGGCTTTGGAATAGCGTTTATTTTTAGGAGATGCTTTTGCACAGGTGATCATTCAGCCTGGCCATTCAGAGGATCTTCTAAAAGCGCCTGGTGTTAGCGAGTGAGGAGAAGTACCCATGGGAAGCGCTAAAGGAGCTCATCATGCAGAGTAAGAGAGATATGCCTCTCACATTAGCCTAGGTTTGGAGCAGTTCAAAAAATTAAGGAAATTGTACAATATATGCTTGTCCTTTAAGCTCTAAAGCAGTGATTCTCAACCTGAGGGTCACAACACTTTTGGCAAACCTCTATCTCCAAAAATATTTATACTATAATTCATAACAGTAGCAACAAAAATAAATTGTGGTTGGGAGGGTCACCATAACATGAGGAAACATATATTAAAGAGTCACAACATTAGGAAGGTTGAGAACCACTGTTTTAAAGATAAAAAAATTCTGTGCACCCCCAAAAAGACTCTCCAGTGCCACATCACAGAGAGCTGCCAACACAGGGAATTTGTACATACCTGGTCAAGGATGAAACTAAAGTCTATTCTGTAAGCCCTACTCAGGGAGTAAAAGAAAAACAAATGAACAATATAGTTGCTAAAGATTGCTTTCAGGCTTGAAAAATTCTGACTGTTGTTTTGTGTTTATATTGCTTACTCAAGAAAAACCATTTTATTTTCTAAATCATTATTTCCTCATCTCCAATGTATTACCACTAAGCTAAGGAACACAATATGGTATCTCTGGTAAGAGAAGAATGTTTTAAGAAATATTCCTGAGGCATAAACAAGTCAAATGTGGCTTTATTTTTAGACTGATGGATAAAATAAAACTGAGCAAATAATGAATTATTTCTCAGGGAGAACCTCTCCCTTCCATAATTAAATCAACCTGTAAATTTACCAAACAAACACATGAATGGTCAACTTTCAAACCAGTTAACACTGCCTCACTCTGTTAGCATCTTTTAAGCAAATACAAAGTTCTGTGTATTTTTCTAATTAGCATTTTGCTAGGAGACTTAAGGTTACATGAGCACTCCAAACTACGAACAGGATCACCTGTAGCAGACAGACTAGGTGTTAGGTGAATCTGCTGTCAGAGTTCAAGGAAGGAAACAAGCCAAGGCCCTGTCTGCTCTGGAGAAGAAAGTGGGTCACTTGGGCAGTGCTAGGGATGGAATGGAAGGAGATCAAGGCTCAATGATCACACTTTAGTGTAGTCAAAAATATCACTTGTTTTTTTTCAATATTAAACTTGTTTACCACACATGTAATTTCAAAATCTTACGTATTTTCATTAAATATCAACACTATCAGCACATAGTCAAATATAACAGCTGAGCTTAGGAGATGAAGTAGCTAGTAAAGTGCTTACTACACAAGCGGGGATGTGAATTTTAATTCCCAAACCTACAGAAGGCCCCAGCGCAGTGCCACATCCCTGTGACTGGCTCCCCACCGAGCCCCGCTGAACCAGTGAACTCCCACACAGAGACCCTATCTCAAAATACATGGGAGAGAATAATTAAGGAACATATCTGAGGTTAACTTCTGACTCCTACACACGCATGTAGACAGGTATGCGAGCACACACACACACATGCACACACACACACAAACATAATGTGGATGTGGATGTAAACACACACGCAGATGTGTATTCACATCACATGGACATAAATATAAGAAAGATATTAAACAAAAATGCTAGCCTGGAAAAAGACACGACATATTATCATGCTGAATTGGAAGCTATGCTTTAATATCGCCTTGCTCTATTATTTCAAAGTAAGTCTAGAAATAACCCCTGTAGATATAAACATATTATGTCCAGTGATGCATCCTGTATTTCCAAAACTCTGTGTGTGTGTGTGTGTGTGTGTGTGTGTCACTTTTCATAAAAAGGTAGCTGAAAAATTCTGGTATATCTTATGGCCTAACCTCATTCCCAAATTTATTTTTCTAAATTATATTTCTGTGTTTATATCACCCACAAAATTCCACAGAGAAGACAGAGGAACAAGTCTCACTGTCAAGTCAAAAGGCTTCTCCATGGCACTTCCGAAGAGAATGCAGAAATGACAATCACTGGTAATATGGAAATCTTGACACCGAGTCACAGAAAACTGCTCTTGTTTGGGTGTTTCTGACACCTGGAGGGTAAATGGTGATTCTACATGGGGTAACCCAACAAGAACCTGAACAAAAGTGAGTCACTTCTTTAGATCTGACGATTTGCCTAGAGGAGACTTTTAAAAGATGATTAAAGTGAATAGTCTCATCTGACAACTGAAGTTAGGTCTGCAATAGGCCTACATTCACTCAAGCTGTTGGTGAAAATTTTACAGCTTAAGGTTATGGATACCCTGCAAGGACATGTTTTAAAATGCACTGGGGCTGGCGAGATGGCTCAGCTGGCAAGAGCACTGACTGCTCTTCCTAAGGTCCTGAGTAATTTGAACTCAGCAACCACATGGTGGCTCACAACCACCTGTAATGAGATCTAATGCCCTCTTCTGGTGTGTTTGAAGTCAGCTACAGTGTACTTATGTATAATAATAAATCTTTGGGCCGGAGCAAGCAGGGACTGAGCGAGCAGGGCCGACCGGAGCGAACGGGGGTTGACTGGAGCGAGCAGAGGTTCTAAAAATTCAATTCCCAACAACTACATGAAGGTGCATAACCATCTATACAGTTACAGTGTACTCATATACATAAAATAAATAAATAAATCTCTTATAAAATGTACTAACCTTTGTATATGATATATCTCATAAATGAAGCTGAAAGCATGCCAGGTCATAATTTGGATGAATTTTTAAGAAATGATTCTTAATTTTATAACTCTGCTACTCAAAACTACACACACATGTTTTTATGGATGTGTGCATGCACAAGCATGTAAGTTTATGTGTATACAAAGATGTTTGCAAGTGAAACATATATTGCTAGATGCTGTGCATAAAATTACTTCAAGTGATCAGCTTTCCTTTTCCAAAGTGATGCAGCTCAGCCCCCTAGTGGTAAAGCGCAAGGCAACACAAACGTTTGCTACTTTTCATTCCTTGATAAAGATGAGTAGTACAGAGTGGTACAATTGGCTTTAAACTACTATTTTTTCCCTTTGCTGAACTCACACAATACAACAACAATCCTGATGGATTTTCTTAGCAGACATTTTAAAAATCATGTTTAATATGAAGTACTAGGTTCAAACTAATTTTCCATTACACTTTAGTGAGCTGTGTGTTTATAAAGCAACTCACCAAAATTCCAATTACCTTGACAAGGAAGTAGATAGATTTGACACCAAACTTGCCAGCACAAGCTCTACGTCTGCAGGGAATACTGCCTACAGGGAATGGGGCTAGACATACAAAAGTCAGGGAACTAAATGGTGCCATGGAGATCTGGAAAACCCAGAAAGACTGGGAAATACGTCAGTAACCTGAGGAGGAGCGATCTAAGCCCTTCTTGCCTGTCATGCTATGTGTTTGCATGCCTATCTCCATGGTGTTCCTTTCAAGTCCATTATGTCCATGCAAGCCCTCTCTGGATTTCATACATGCAAATCAATACCTAAAGACCAACAGACACTTCCAACTCGGCACATTCAAAGATATAACTGATATCTCTGAAAGGTCTACTCATTGTTCTCATTCTCTACATTAGCAATCGTCAAATGATCCAACTGCAAATCTCCACGTCACTCCCTCAGTCTCCCCCATCAATCAGAACACAGTACAGTCTACTTTCCTTACTCTATTCTGGAAAGGCCTACCATCTCTCGCCTCTCCCTGACTCTGGAGTGTAGCTATAGAGTATCTTTCATGGGGCTAACTGCAATAGTGTTCTGACTGCCAACTCCCTGCATCAACTGAGTTTCAAACAGTAAACTTGGAAAGAAGGCTCAGAAACAGAGGTAAGAGCTCCTAGGAATGGGCTAAAGGAGAAGAAAGCAAGAAAGTATGTGGTGAAAGAACTTAAGCAAGGATGGGAAGGAAGAACTGTAGATGTATGACTTTTCGGAATCCCAACACTCGTGAAATGAACAAATTAGAAGTCAGGATACCAGAGGAAGAGGAAGTTCAAGGCTGACAGGAAGCAGAGAAGAAAGGGATTGGTGACAGGAGGATTCATAAAGTTAATTGTTTTTTTTTTTTAAATGTCAGCATAACCGAAGGAAATGGAGGAGCACAAGCCAATCTGTGCAGAACGGCTATAAAGGGAGGGAGGCCAGAAGGAAGAGAAGGAACTGTGGGACTGTAGGCATTCAAAGCTCAAATAAAGATCTAGTAAAGAAAAGACAAGAGACTGAAGAAGGTCTCAAGTGAGTTTCAGGGGGATGAACCTAGGCACAGGCACCAATCTAGCTGATGTTTCTTTCCTTCCCTGGATTTTGAAACAAAGAGGCAAAGAGATGCATATCAGGAAGTGGAGGACAGTGTAAAAGTGATGGAGGTTAAATGGTAAAGGAAACTGAACACTGGGGGGGGGGGGGGAGGATAGCTCAGCTGGGAGAGTGTTGCCAGGAAAGCAAGAGGACCGGTGTTCAAACCCGGAATGAACAAGCCAAGTATGGAGGTGCGCACTTACAATTCCAGTGCTGGGGAATCAGAGATACTGCTTGTCTCAACAACCAAGATGAATGACTCTTGACTAATGATGCCTGCCACTGACCTCTAGCCTCCAATCCTGTATACACACACACACACACACACACACACACACACACACAGCAAAAAAAATCAAGTAACCACTACTATCACCCAAACACCCAAACTAACAAATTACTATGTCCACATTTAATGTACTAAGACCCTACCTACTCAGGGGGCTGAGGAGATGGCTCACTGGATAGACTGTTTCCTCTGCAGGCCTGAGGAGGACCCACGTTCCAAACCCCATTATCCACATAAAAATACCATCGATGATGTTGCTGCACATGCATGCAAATCCAACATAGGAAGTGGAAAAAGGTGGATCAGCTAGCCAGCCAGCCTAGCAGAAATGTCAAGCATCCAGCTCAGTGAGAGACCCTATCTCAAGGCATTAAGTCAGGCACTGACAGAAGAAGACATCTTGCTGTGGCCTCCAATTGAACATGCATGCACACAGGTTTTCATGCGCATACACCGCCTCATTTACACAAAGATCTTAATTGTTATTAAATAAAGAAAACACAAGCAGCTCCTATAATTCTCAACCCTCTATCTTTACTGCCAATACTGAAGCTTCCATTACTTAACACCTGCATTTCTGGTGTCAACGGCAAAGTAAAATACGAAGGAAGACAGTATGTCTTTTGAAAGCAGACTCTGAAATACAAAGAGTTCTACCATCTCAAAAATTTCCATGTCTCTCCTTTGGAAGGAGAAGTGTACCAAAATCAAGCAGGTCACTGTAACCCTGCACCTTAGTCAAGGGAAGTGCCTTAGCAAAATAAAGTAGCTGTTTTTAATAAAGTTGGCACCAACTAGTCGCCTAATAACACGTCTTTATAAAGGTTTACAAGCCAAAATAAGCACTGTGGTGTTCCAGAAACAAAAGAATTTTTGATGATACAAAACTATCAGTTCATGAACCTCCTAACAATTGAGAAAAGAGTTGCTGTTCTTCACCCACTATGGAGAATTGTTTCATTGCTGCTTGTTTTTATATTTAAAGTGTATTTGTTGTGGGAATGCAAGTTGGTATTTTGATATGGATGAATTAAAATGAACGCATAACCTATAATATAATTGGGAAGTTAAGAACATAAAGTAAGTTTTCAATCATACTGCCTATAAACCTAACTCTAAAGTTAGTGAAAAATAATTGCATTTTTACATATTGCATGTTCTTCCTTTACAAAACAACATAGAATTTTAAAAGCATACAACAGATAACATACAGATTACTAACATTGAATAACATTATGTTAATGAACTTAAATAAGGAATGTATGTAAATGCCCAATGAACTTGAATAAATAATGAAATAAATGGAATAAAATTTTTGTCTACAAATGCTTTTAACCATATGATCACTTAATGCAGTGATTCTCAACCTCTTAATGCTGTGACCCTTTAATACAGTTCCTCATGTCACAGTGCCCCCAACCATAAATTTCTCTTTGCTACTTTATAACTGTAATTTTGCTACTGTTATGCACAGTAATGCAAATATTTGTGTTTTCTGATGATCTTATGCAACCTAGATGAAAAAGTCACTTGACCCCCCTATGGTCATGACCCACAGGTTAAGAACTTCAGACTAAGTGTGCATCAATCAAAACCAGTGTTAAAAAAAAAAGATTTACTTCCTCTGTAATTTATTTTGAAAAGAAATTACCTAAGAAAAGCATGGACTGCACTTGCATATCCATATGTGGTCCAGGATGAATGCCAAGCTCATGAGAAAGCCACAGAGTTTTTGAAGATGAGGCACAGGTGGAGGAATGGGCCATACAGGTGATGATGCAGACACCAAAACTGGGATGCCCATCTATGTTTGAGGCTAATAGGGGGCTAATAAGGGTGAAAATATTGTAATTAGGAACTGTAAATTTCAATCCCTGAGCAAATTCAGAAAGTTATATGAACGTGGAGATGTTAAGAATTCAACCTTAACACTTTCAGACACTAAAAAGTCTACAAATGCCATTTTATCATTCTCTCATTTATTAAGCCATAACACCACATAGTATGAAATATTTCTGATTATAAATCTACACACACACCTAAATCAATGTAGGTAATGTTCAAAATGAATATTGTAAATATTACACAGAAATTTAAGTATCATTCCCAAGCAGAACTTGCCAATGGCTAGACATACAATATACCGAGTCTCTCCAGATTCACAACAGATAATCTGTTAAAGATATAATGTCAGACAGCAACAAGAGCAAACAACATGAAATCAAAATACCCTTACCCGATACTGTTCTATTAATGCTTCAATCTGTGAAGACAAGGAAAGGACCTAAGAGCAACCCCTCTCCTTTTGGCCTCATCTTCCAGCCTTTTCCACTGCACACATCTCTTCTAGGATACCATCTTCCTCTCAACTCAGGGATTCCCTTAGTATGTTCTCCATATTGTAGCCAGGAGATTTAAAAAAAACAAAAACAAAAACAAAAAACAAAAAACAACCTAGACCCATTTAATTGGGTCACTCATGTGAATAACTCATTAAAGTTCAGCCTGATAGTGTTTTTAAAAAGAGCAGTCTCTTTACCAGGCCTCTTTACAGTCTCATTACAAAACTGTGCCTTGTAGCTTGTACTGTCTGGGTTTCAATGCACAAGACCCACAAGCTTTCTTTCCAAGTTCTCTACAACAGCTTAGAGACAATCACTGAGAAGAGCTATCAGAGGGAATAAAGGAATAACAATGTTCCAATTCCTTCAGCTATACCTGGGAGTGGAACAGGAAAGGGACAAGGGACACTAGGTAAAAGCCAGGAGTCTAAATCCTGAATCTCTGTGCAAGTCAAACACCATCGGAGTTTTCATCTTTATAAAAAAAAAAAAAGGCCTCTGTTTGACCCTTCGGTCTGATTGCAAGGCTCTTTCATGGATAATTTTACACGCAGACGTCACACCCGCAACTCTTCCTCAGTCTCTGTTCTGATTTGGCAAATCAACAGTTTCAACTTGTTCCTTTTCAAT
Organism: Mus caroli; assembly: GCF_978045245.1. Classification (NCBI taxonomy): domain Eukaryota; kingdom Metazoa; phylum Chordata; class Mammalia; order Rodentia; family Muridae; genus Mus; species Mus caroli. Next base: position 32,620,150 of record NW_028227264.1, read on the forward strand.
TCTGCTTCAGCACCAAGCAGTTAGACTCTTGTGGAAAATAACTCATTCTCCAAAGTCTAGAATCCTATGACAGCTGTCCTTTGGGTCACCTTGGTTAAAACCAGCAGCGATATGCTCCCCACTCTTCAGACACCATAGTGGTTTTGAAAGCTCCATCTCAGACTCCACTTATTTATCCTATTAAAGGAGCCTTGACAAGGTCAGTGTTCTGTTAACACTGGCATGGAAATAATTTAGAAGACTCTAATCCGAAAAATGCATAGTCAACCCAGTGTCTACTTGACTTCCTGTCCCACACAGTGGGAAGAAGCATAAGTTAGTGCATTAAAATAGCTGGAAAACTGCAATGATGAAAAGATACTTGCTCTATTAATTACAGAAAAGCTCTTCATTTAAAATCTAAAATTCTCTTGAATTCGCTAATAATATCATCTACACCTTCAACCAAATGTATAATTACCCTGAATGTCCTGCCAGGTAAAATATACTTCTGAGAACCTTCTTTACTTAACGTCCACAGTGTTTGTCTATGGATTACACACCTGCCTAAAGAAAGAAAAAAAATCTGAGAAACGTGAAAGGTGAGTTAAGAATCCAAAGGTCAAGTAAAGTCTGAGAAGTACAGCTGCTGCCTAGCCCTGAGATAGATGTTCAGTGTCTTCAGGAGCAGAAACTATGAATTGGCTACTTAAGTGGAAGCTGTAACCGAAACACCCGGCTCACATACTACGTGTTTACTGACTGTTTTACTGGATGTATTTCTTTGACTACAGTCTTATTTTTTTCCCGTCCTTTTGATTTACTTAGGTGAATAAATGTTAATGAAGCAAATCACTCAAGATATAGTTTTAAAACAGTCAGTGGTCTTAAGTAAATTTCATTCTTAAGCAAATATTAAACATCACTGTGCTCAACTCCTTTCCCACAGGTCAAAAAGGAAACCAAACCATCTTTTAAAAAATCAATTTAGGCTGGGCGTTGGTCGTGCACAAGGCCAGTCTGGTCTACATAGTGAGTTCTAGGGCAGCCAAGGCTACAAAAAGCCAATAAAATAAAATAAAGTAAAAATTAAAAAAATAAAGTACTTAAAATTGATTTAGTTACTGATCAGTTTAATACATGGACAACTTAATTTTCAGTTATTTCTTCCCTACCAAAAGTCAATGCACTGAAAACAGATGCATCATAAACTGTTGTATTAATACTTGTTAATATGGCCACACAGAGAGGAAAATGAAAGCAAGGATTCATAACAATAGTCCAAGACAATGCAAAATGGAGCTGGATTAGTGTGAAAATACATAGTAAACAGAATTATAGGAACACTGTCTATTATTGTATTCAAATGACATAAGAGAAGGTAATATTTGAATGTCATGTATGTTAAATGCCAATAAAAACATTATTTTCTTTACTTTTTTGGTTTATTTTCAAAGAATTTTTAAAAATATGTTTGTGGGCATAGATTATATTTGTACTTAATATAATATTTACATGATAAAGACTGGTATATGACAAAGAATATGAACCCCTCCCTTTGCCTGCCTCAATTCACCCAAGTGCCCTTCTAAAAGGAAGGGTTAAAAGAAGATGCTACAACTTAACATAGTCCTTAAATTTTAGTATGACAGCTTGTCCAGAAATGATGATGTGACAATCTCTTTTCTTAATGTAGCAACAGAGAAAGTTCTGCAATTTGAGGGTCATTTCTTTTTCCACCAACAATTTAATGTTACTAATTTTATTTTTAGAATTTCACAGTGAAGACTACTACACTCTGATTGGGTGATGCTGAAAAGCCAACTCCTTTATCATAGCCACACCTTCACATTGTGAACCAAATGTATTCAAATTGTGAACCCTAAATGTCCTGCCAGGTAAAATATATTTTTGAGAACCTTCTTTACTTAACGTCACCTTTCTGAACAAATGCATTTGGCAGCATTAGTGGTCAGCAGTTATTTGTCCTCTAGAATATAATATTTGCAGAGGATGAAATTTTAAATAATAAGAGGGATAGTTTTTATGTATTATAGTATTTATAATCTAGTGTAATGTTTCAAGCCTGTATATTGCATAATTTCCCTATTGTATTAAACTCAAAGGGCACTCACTGTATGTCCTCCTTGTCAATCAAACCTCTACTTGGCATATTCACTGACCCTAAAAAGATTTCAGCAGCACATCCTGGATGAGTTCTTTTCATCTGCACCTCTCCACTGGCAATGAACATATTTAAAAACAAATACAGTGATGGTAACAAGAAGTGGCATGCAGTACAGTCAAAAACCATTTTGAGGTTTCACACCCCTGTCACATGTTTTTAACTGAGACAAGGAGAAAGAGCTGTTAAGTTATCAATGGACGATGACACTGGATCACCATTCCTGGCATGCAGTCTTAAAAATACTTGCTCCAAGGTCTGGCTGTAGACTACAAATAAAATTCTAACAACCTAGTTAATACTTTATTGGAAGTCTAAGTTAATATAAATACACACAAATATTTGAGTTCTAAACTTGGTGTCTTATTTTGGTACTATAGAAAACCAGAACAAACAAGCTCAATAAACAAATCAATATATTTAGCAGCTTGGTATATATGAAGAAAAGTTGATGTCCTCCTTAAAGTTCACATGCTAATAGTACAAGAATCTACTTGTTTATGTATTTTATATTATGAAAAGGATTGAAGTTACATAAGGCCAAGTATTTATAGGAAAATGTCTGACTGAATTAATACACAAGTATTATGTATTACTGACATAACAAATGACCATATGCACCTAGCAATGAATGTAGAAAGTCATGATAAAACGTATCCTAATGATAATTAATAATAATAATGATAATAATAATAAAAATAATAAAGATTCCAATCTCTGTTTATATTTTTGATCAAACTGTAAAAAGACTTGAGACATCCCATACAGACTTCCATTTTTACAGGTTACAAGCAGTCAATTAACAATAGCAGGTTAAATTGTTAGAGAAAAAATGTCAACTGGCACCACTGGCTGCTGCAATTAATAACACTTAGGATTCACCTCTTTTATGATTATATAATGGCAAAATTTCTGTAATGAATTTTATTAAGTAACTGATTTTCTAAACTTATCCCTAAAGTGATCAGTTGTTTTATATTATATTATATTATAATATTATATTATATTATATATAATATTATATTATAATATTATATACCCAACACCAAAATATGCAGCTTCTCAAGATGCTGAATTGCCAGCAAGAAAAACTGATGATAGTTCAATTCAAGTTCTTTCAAGTCCATGATGGTGAGAAGGCAAAGGCATCGAGTAGAAAATGCAACTTGAACTCTTTACCTAGGCTAGGGATATACGATACGGGGCTGTCAGGAGATGCTGGGCAATGGTAGAGAGCATCAGTGTACGGTCAGGAGATCCAAAGGGGAACTACTATGCAACCTGTAAAAACTACCATTTTTGGTGACACTACACTGTCTAGGAGACTAGGAATACTAAATGCATTTGGATGCTGAAAGATGGCTCAGTGGGTAAAAATATTTCCCAGGAAAGCCTGGACTTGATGCTCCAAATCCACATGAAAATGCAAACTACAGTGGTGCACATTGGTCATCCAGGAACTTGAGGATTGCTGCTCTGAAAGCTTGCAGGCCAGCTTAGACAGAATCTACCTAAAAACAAGGTGGAAAGAAAGAAACAACTCAGGAAAGTAGTGTTCTAATGTTCACCCATGTGTCATGGTGTGCACGCATGCACACACACACACACACACACACACACACACACATGCACATGCACGCGCGCACACACACACACATAAATAATAATAATAATGATAATTATAATAATAATAATAATAATAATATTGTAAAGCATACTTGAGGCTTATTATCTTTTCAACTTTTGCTAAGTTTATTGGGTTGAGTTGTAATCCTTTTGTAAGTTGAAAAGCATCTATGTATTCAATAGAATATTCTTGACTTTCTTAAAAAGGAAGAAAAATCATCTTTGTTAACATAGTCAAACCTGAAGGACAGTATGTTGAGTAACATAAACCAAGGCACATAAAGATAGAGACTGCATAATGTCACTTAGAGACGGAATTTAAGGAAGTCAACCTCAAGATGTCAAACAAGAGAAAGAGACTGCAGTGGAGGTTTGTGCCTCCACTTCCATGTGCAAGGTCCTGGGTTCAGTCCTAGCACTGAAGAAAGAAAACACAAGAACAGGTCTTTGTCCATATGCTCTGCTCGTTAAACATTTTTTTTAAGCTAGAATTATACGGACCTATGGGGAAAGTCATTCATGTTTCAAAAAAATATTTAAAGGAACATTAAAGCCAGAGCTTAATTTGTATAAAGTTTGATTTTTAAAAAAATATCTGAATTACTGCCTGCCCTGGCTAGTTTTATGTCAACTTGATACAAGCTAGAGTCATTTGGGAAGAGGGACTCTGAATTGAGAAAATCCCTCCATCAGATTGGCTTATGGGCAAACCTGTAGTACATTTCTCTTAATTCATGATTGATGTGGGAGGCTTCAGCTCATTGTGGATGGTGTCACCTTTAAGGAGGTGATCCTGGGTTCAGTAAGAAAGACTGAGCAAGCCATGTGCCTCTGTGGCCTCTGCATTAGCTTCTGCCCTGATTTCTCTCAGTGACGAACTGTGATCTTCAACTGTAAGCTGAAATAAACCCTCTTCCTCAACCCCCACTAAAAAAAAAAAAAAAAAAGAACTATAGAGATGACTAAACAGCACTACGAGAAAGAGAAGTGGCTCCGTAGTAGAATGGGTGCTTGGAATACATGAGGCCCTGGCTTTGATATCTAGCAATAGCCTCCACTCCTATATATGGACACACATATATACTCCCTGGAAGTACATGGAAGGGCACTCACACATCATAATCTAAGAGACCCAAGCATCTGCAGATTTTGGCATGGGGGAAGTGGCTACTAAGAGAAGAGTATATATTTTAAAATACAGTGAAACATTTTAAAATATACTAACAAAGTCAACTTGATGTGTTCTCACCACATTCCCAGACATAACAGTAACTATATAATATATATATATATATATATACATATACATATATATATATATATATATATATATATATAGGTTTGATGTCTCAAATGTGCTAGATTTTTTAAAAAATCATACTGCAAGTATGATCAGGTGTAGGTATACTGATCGACTGACTAAATGCTCTAATGCATTTCAATAGAAGACTTTTTTTCCCAGGTGAAATAAAGTATAGGAAAGTTAAGAATCTGCCAGGCATGGTGGTACCTGTGGTTCATCTCAGCACTTGGGAGGCAGAGTCTAGAGGAGCTCTGAATTTGAGACCCGGGTAGTCTACAGAGTGAGTTCCAGGGCACCTACGGCTTCATAGAAAAACCCTGTCTCAAAAAACAAAACTAATCAACGAACCAAATAATTCCTCCAAGAAAGACAAAAATCATATCTGAGTCATAAAATGGGTGCTCTCAGGGGGTTCATGAATAATGTTAGAGCTGTTACATCAGTGTTGCCATCAAAAGCATTCCTACATACTGAGCACTCAAAGCGACAGCTTCACTACTTGATACACAAACAGCATTAACTGAAGATCTTTGGTTCTCAGGATTTGCACTTTAATATTTATTTTTTTCAGTGACTCTTAAGTTTTTCATTTTAAAAAGACTTTTTCTAAACCATCTACTGGATACTTACTTCTCAACTAATACCTTCTGCTTTTAAAGGTCATGCACTTCCCACAGATAAGGAGCTCTGAGGCCAGAAGTTTCAAATGCTGCTGGGAATCTTAGCTTACTGCACCAAGACACTGAATGGCTCAGTGCCCCAAGTAAATGAGATTAAGGTTAGATGAAAAAAAAAAGGGGGGGGTGGGGAGAGAGAATGAAATTTAGCCACAACTAAAAAGTTATTTGTTAATCTTTATTGGTAGCTAGGTTTCTGAGACATTTAAAGAAATTTCTTTAAGCACCAAAGACTTGGGTTTCATACTTCGTGTGCACACGTGTGTGTACATGCACATGTGGAAGCCAGAGGTCCACATTGCTTTTTTTTCCCTTTAATCACCTTCCACCTTAGTTCTTTGAGATACCATCTTTGACTGGCCAGCCAGATTAGTCAACATGGCAAAGGCTAGCAAAATGGCATCAGGTCCACGAAGACCACTGCAGGCTTTTACGTGAGTGCTGGGAGTCAGATTTCATCAGGTCTTGTCTGAGCCTCTGAGTTCCTTCCTTTCCTTGTCTTTATTCTTGTCTTGATTCTATTTTAGCTCCCAACTCCCAACAACCCTCTTACATCTAAGTCCCCATCATGATTAGCTGATCGTGAACTACCATCAGAAAATTGAACTCTGAGACTATAACCTAGTAGCTAACAGAGGAATCGGAGGGGCAGTCACTTGAACAGCTATAACTTATTTGTGAAAATGGCTCTCCAAGCTGTTGTTGACACTTATAATCCTACTATTTTAAGGTTGGACATCATTGAATAGACTCTAATACAAAACAGCACTGTGCAAATGACTCCACCTTTGAATGCCCACAAGTGTGAGAGAAACTGCCTACACCCAGTAAATACTGAAGTCTGGTCTAAATCTCTTAGTTTCTCTCTTGGAGCATCATGCCAGCATCACTCACTCCTCAGCTGAGAACTTGTGGAGAAGACTGTTCCATAAATGGTCAATCTTCCTTGAGTCACATTCAGCAGAGGATATGTGTGATGAGGAAGCATTATCTCATGGTCTGGAAAGTGGGTTCTCATGGGCAAGGTCTGTGCAGAGTCCATAGAGGTCCTATTGGGTGTGACCTCTGGGAGACTACTGTGGATAGCTGGAGGCATTCTGGAGCTATCTCAGGAGTTGAATGTAGCAGAAAGTCGAAGATCAACTGACAAACATTCGAGAAAACTGATCCTACCATTTATTCATATTTCACTTCACATTTCTAGGTATCTTATCAGTAAAAGTATGAGAAGGCATGATTAGGTCACACCCTGTCCACTTGTCTCAGTCTTGTTATCAAAGGTGGTGTGCTATTTCACCTTTCAAGGGATTAGAGATAATTGATAGAATGTCTAAAGAGCTCATCAGGGTAAAGTCACAATTATCTCTGTGGCAGAAGAATTTTATTTTCTTGGCTCTTTTCTCTAAGTAGGGATTACCTTTAAAATGTGAATTAAAGCAAGCAGGTGTTTATGGATTTTCCAGTGAGGAAACCAGATGCAACAAGACTAGGTGATCTCAGAGTTAACAATGGGGCAGAGACTGCAGGAAAGGTTTTCAGCTGAAGCAATGGTTGTTACCCTTCCTGATGCTAAGACCCTTTAACACAGTTTAAGTTGTGGTGACCCAAAAGCATAAAATTATTTTCATTGCTACTTCATGAGTGCAATTTTGTTACTGTCATGAATCACCATGTAAATATCTGATGTGCAGGAGGGTCTGAGACTCACAGGTGAAGAACCACTGGCCTTCAGTTGCTCACATTCAGGAATAGAGGTGTGTTACCCAGGCAACAAAGTTGTTTGGCCAATAGCCAAACAGAGAAGGTCCCAGCATTAATGAAGCAGAGATTTCTGAGAAGACTTTGCACTCAGGAGTAAGTTGAGGAATTACACCTGAGTGTCCAGGCAGTATTTCTTGGTGGTGTGTTGTCATGCAAAGCCTAGGGGTATCAGGGAACCAACAGATACTTTGTGACCTACCAGTCATGCATTTTGTCCCCTATAGTCTGTGACTACAGATTGGTTCTAAAGCATAACAAACACAGGGCACGGAGAGTCTATTAAGTGCCACCCCATGACCCTATAACAATGCAAGTTGGTAGACACTGTGTGAGGAGAGTCTGGGTGGCTGTGAAGCCACTGGGTAGCCTGAGGATTTGAGGTGAGGGGCCAGTAAGCTCTGTATTTTTAACTCAATCAAATCACCATGGAAAGAAACTGATGTCACTAAGTGGCAGGTACAAAACCATGAGGGGCTTACCACAAATAACGGAGCTATTTAAGTGTAACAGGAAATAAAATAAAACATAAAGCCTTTGTCCAAACTTCTAAGATGATGCTCAGTGCCTTTTGACCTGACCTGAAGTTCCAGGAGGTTTTCATAAACACCTGTCTTTATGTATGAGTGTCTCTTTCCAAGCCCTCAGCAGCTATCTAACCACAAAACCACATCGGACTATTTACACAAATAGATCATTCCAAGCTTCTGACTCCATCATAGCACCAACAAGTGTCCCTTCACATTTTTTTTTTTAAAGAGGAATGTGGCATAGCTTGGCGACAGTGAAAGCTGTCGGTCGCACAGGTCCCTAACTGAACTTCTGGGTGCATCTACCATTTCCACTGGGAAAAAAGATGATGTAAGAGGGAACAGAACACCAGCATCCTGTTGAGTAAGGGAGTGAGGCACAGGCTGTCACCAACACTGTTCCCTTCAGACACTAAACCCATACAAGAGAAACAGGCAAGCTAGTCTCTCCACCTAGTGAAGGGAAATACCTGTTCCCCATGACCTTCACTCCTCACGTCCTTCACAGCTTATAGTCTGTAAGGGAATCATAATGTTTGGAATCAAGATGTTATACGCCTTAAAAGAAAGCTCTGAACTTCAAAGGAACGTCCTAAATATGCATTACAGAGGAGCAAAAACATGTAAGCTCTCATCACTGAACAGGTGTTGCCATTTCTAAGCACAGGGAAACTGACCCAGAGACATGGCCCAAACCATATGCTCTGCTTGTGAGATGTATAAAGCTACATAGATCAAATTGTAGTTTTTAGCCCTAAGTGCTTCAAAACCCAAATAGTCAATAATAAATAGCACATTGGGTTTGTAAGGCCCTGAGTAAGCAGAAATAGCACTTGAGGGAATATGCATAATGGTGTACTATTGATGGAGGGGAACTTGATGCTGTCTGAGAAGGCTGTGTACCTGTGTTTACTTTCTGACACATGAATCCAAATTTTAAGAGTCTCTTCCAAAGATATCCAGACAAAACGTATTTACATACACAAACTTGTTCACTGTAGAAATAGTTGTTTTAACAAGAAAAATGTAAATGACAAGAGATAACAAGCTAGACAATGGTAAAAAGCACACTGGTACATCTACACAGTGGAGTACTATAAAACTGTAAAAAGAGTCAAGATCATCACTGTATGTAATGGGTTTCATGATAAACAATTACATAAAAGCATAAAGTATAAGAAAGAGAGGATAAAGGAATGAATTGTTTACCAGAGGATACATTTGTTTTGGAAAGGGCCTGGAGAGGGTTCAGCTGATAAAATTTCTGCCTCTCAAGCCTGAGGACCTGAGTTTGGGTTCCCCCACACCCTTATAAAAATTCAATTGGAAGAGACGTGTCTGTAAACTCTAGAGCCTGAGTGTGTGGGGGTGGTGGGGTGGGAGGTTGGACAGACATAGGCAGGTCATTTAGGCTTGATCACCAGGGAGCTGCAGGCTCAGTGGAAGACCTTTGCTCAAAAAATAAGATGGAGTAGCAGAAGAAGACACCTGATGTGTACTTCTGGCCTCTGCATGTACACTTGGGTGAGACACCACCACCACACACACACACACACACACACACACACACACACACACACAGAGAGAGAGAGAGAGAGAGAGAGAGCGCTACCTACAAAAGCAAAGTGAGAAACACTAAGTGGTTAGGTTGGCCACTGGGGTTAGAATGTGATATAGCAATCTTTGTTTTACAGATCTGGGCTGGGAAATTAGCAATAAGTGCCTGAGCTGAGCTCATTCTGGCTCCTGAAAGACAAGTCAGGGGGTCTGTGCGTCATCTGTCTTTACCTTGGTTGCTAGAAAATGGTGATGGTTGGCAGTGTTGGGGCTGACGTTAGAGTCAGCCAACACAGAACTGCTGCCCTCATGCTGGATTTTCACAGCATTCCACAAGCAATGGAGAGATTGTAGGAAAGTTCAAAGGAAAGGTAAAACAGGGCTAACCCAAAACAAACCTAACAGTGAACTGAGAGGGCAGACTGCTTGCTCTAAATGAACTACTGCAAGAGAAGTTTTAACATAGTCAGTTGGCTTTACAGTTCTTTTGGAAAATGTAAAAAGAGTTGAAAAATTAATCAGTTTATCAGCTTAACTGTTTTCAGTATCACAGTGTGAGTACTGGCACTCTCTTATGAGGAAGCTATCAGTATTGCAGATATAAATCAAATGAATCACTGCATGGCTGCAGAAGAGCTAGGGTGCTCAGGGTGTGATTAAAGAGTTAGAGATGCGGTGTGATTAAAGAGTTAGAGATGCGCGCTTGAGTTCATTCAACAAACATACCGAGGTCCTGATTGTGAATGGCATAAGTATTATAAAGTTATGATATTGCTCATATTAAGCTGACAGTGCATGTATGAAGCTTTTAGCTTTGTTCACTGAAAAAGCTGGAAATAACAAAATAATGACCAATCTAGGAAAAGTGGGCATCTATAGCACCCAGACATCTGTACCCAAACTTCTATTTCTAATTTCTACTTCTCAATAAGACGACAACTTTATACGAACTGTCCTATTCCAGATCTGGGTCAAGGAAAGCATAGAATGTTGGAAGGGAAAGAGTATGAAAGGGAACTGAGATGATGCCAAAGGGATTCGGAAGCCTATTTGAGGATGTTCTCATTGTTCAAAGACAGGAAAATCGTGAGCAATAATAAAACTGTCATGATTGCATGAAATGCATTTAAATCCCCGAGTTTATGATGAAGCTTGCATCCACACAGACACTGGCCAGGCCCTTAGCACTGGAGGATGCTAAGAAGAAAACCTGCTGCTGTACACACTGCTGAATGCACGCCCATTTTTCTTTCTCCTCTCTTTACAGACTGTATCCCAGGATAACCAAACGTTGGCCCAGGCATTTTTTTCCTTTCATACAAATATTTTAGCTGATTAAATAAAAGAAGAATGAAGAAAGTTACACACAGACCAGCATTTTACAACCTGTAATGAAATAATGAACCAGGGCAATCATCCGAGTATAATAACCCCAGAGACAAACAGCAACTGAAGGCCTCCCGACAGACACCACACCCTCTTTCCAGTTAGCTGAGTGTTCCTGACAGAGGAGTGTTTTGTTTGTATGTGAATGCACATATCTCAAATCTGTGTCACATCTACACTCTAGATCTAATGACCAACCAGCAAAGGCAGCACTATGGTAGGTGCACAAGGATAGATGACTCAGTATTTCAACAAATGAACTGCTGGTAGTGGGAAAGAAGAGATGGGGCTAAGCAAGCTATTAGTTGGTAGCAATTTATGAATACTACCTGATTGCCACTTAAAATTATATGAGATTATGTGATTTATACATGTCTATAATACACATGCATGCAATCTCTGCTTGTTTATATATGTGAGCGTGTGTGTGTGTGTGTGTGTGTGTGTATATATATACACACACACACATGCACACACACATATACATACACACACACACACACACACACACACACACACAATCAATGTCTCTACATGTATGCATTGTACCTAAGAGGTAAATAGGGAATTTTTAAAAAAGAATTTGTGCTATATACCTTTAAACCTGGTACTCAGGAGGCAAAGGCAGGTGGATCTCTGTGAGTTTGAGGTCAGTCTGATCTGCACAGCAAGTTCCAGGACAGCCAGCCAGAGCTACATGGAGAAACGTTGTCTTGAAAAACCAAAAAAGAAAAAAAAAAAAGAAAAAAAAAGAAAAAGAAAAAAATTGTTTTCTATAGTAATCTATTATGATACGAATAGATGTACTGGCACTATGCATATGATTTGTTTCAAAATCTGGAGAGATTGGGGGAGGTAGAAGGAATTTATGGCTGACTGTGAGTTAAAACTAGATGATGGGCACCTAAGTATTTACTGTAGCCATCTCCTGGTTATAGATAAGTTCAAATTTTTCTATAATAAAGTTTGAAGTATAAGCACAAATATAACAAAAAATAGGTAGCTAATATTAGAAAATTATTGAAAACACTATCAGACCACACTTTCCATCTCAGAGTCTATTATGGCCAATGCTAGGCTTTTGGCACCTTAATAAACTCCAAACACTAAGCAAACTGTGTCATATCCCGCAGGACTGCAGCAGTGGGCAGAGGCTGAGGACCACTGTGCAAACACCGAAAGGACAGGAAGGTGCATTATTCACAAGGTGTTTACCCAGTGTCTAAAATTTAAGAGGAATTCAAGAAATCTTTGGGAAATGAATGAATGAATGACCCAGGGTACGTAATGGCACCTAATTGCTACATGTGCAAAACCAGCAATTCATATTTGATATTGAAAGCTCATTGGGCTTACTGGCTTGAGAGGGATGGGCCTTCTGTTTCACGTAGAATAAGCTCCTTCATAAAGTCACAGACCAGTCAGTCTGAACAGCTCCAAGTAAACACCCAGAATAAAAATAGTTTTATACACACAATTAGGTGTGGGTGTGGCCAGCAAATACTCTGATTCTACAATCTGTTTTGGACAGGGCAGTGCTTCGTAGGTGACTAACAAAGCAAACGGTAAACAGAGCCTGTATGCTGAAGTAAGGAGTTATTTGCCAAAAGGGCTGAATATCCAGTCTGCCAGTAAGACACCATGCTTCCCAAAGCTCGAGAATATTGACTGAGATATGAACATATATTTAATCATATCCTCCAAAGAAGGCACACAACTCCTAAGCAGGGACCTCACTTTTCCTTTTCTCTAGAGTATGAAATGAACTCTGAGAATGGGGCAGTAAGGTATCTCAAAAAAACAAAAAAAACAGAGTGAATTAGAAATCTCCTAGTCCAAATGTTCTGTCCTGTTGATGCAAAGCCAGAAGGGTAGGAATTCTAAGGAGGAAGTTCTGAAGATAGGAGGAGTGGTTATAGCTGGAGAAACTGCACTGGGTCCCACTGCTGAGTCTACAGAACTGAGAACTAGTCCCCTGAGCATCCACAGGAATAACACCTAACTGGATAGCAGCACCAGTATCAAGTGTAGGCACAGGTGTGGATGTAGCTATATACTGAATTACTCAAGATGTATTTCTACAAAGCCTTCATTCTAGCACTGAGGAGCAGCCATGTTACCTCCTGCTTCAGAATGGTCTCCAAGGAGCCAGGTGTAAAAGAAGGCAGCTTCTCTCACCTTCTGTGGTTTCTCAGATGCAGTGCACTTTACAGTGCTATAAAAAATGATTTTCAAAATATGATTTATAAAAGATAAAATACAGACTAGACTATCAGCTCTCTGGTTCTCCTTATAGTCTAAACTGATATAAAAGTTATATTTAAAACCATGAAACTCAAGAAGAACGAAGACCAAAGTGTGGACACTGTGCCCCTTCTTGGAATTGGGAACAAAACACCCATGGAAAGAGTTACAGAGATAAAGTTTGGAGCTGTGAAGAAAGGATGGACCATCTAAAGACTGCCATATCCAGGGATCCATCCCATAATCAGCTTCCAAACGCTGACACCATTGCATACACTAGCAAGATTTTGCTGAAAGGACCCAGATATAGCTGTCTCTTGTGTGACAATGCCGGGGCCTAGCAAACACAGAAGTGGATGCTCACAGTCACCTATTGGATGGATCACAGGGCCCCCAATGGAGGAGCTAGAGAAAGTACCCAAGGAGCTAAAGGGAACTGCAACCCCATAGGTGGATCATTATTATGAACTAACCAGTACCCCAGAGCTCTTGACTCTAGCTGCATTTGTATCAAAAGATGGCCTAGTCGGCCATCACTGGAAAGAGAGGCCCATTGGACTTGCCAACTTTATATGCCCCAGTACAGGGGAATGCCAGGGCCAAGGGGTGGGGGTGGGTGGGTGGGGGACTGGAGGGGGAGTGTATTGGGGATTTTTTGGATAGCATTGGAAATGTAATTGAGGAAAATACCTAATTAAAAAAAATGCTTTTTCCGCAAAAAAAAAACCCAGGTATGATGGTACACTTCTGTAGTCTCAGTATTTGTGAGACTGAGGCAGGAGGACTGCTGTGAGTTGAGAGGCACTTGGACTACATGGAAGCATCAGGCTAGCTAGGTAGCGAGGGTTATATACTAAGACCTTGACAAGCAAAAGCAAAACTTCTTTTAAAAAGCTGTATATTATGTGTGTTCTTTTGTGATTGGGTTAACTCACTCAGGATGATATCCTCCAGATCCATTCATTTGTCTAAGAATTTCATAAATTCATTGTTTTTAATAGCTGAGTAGTACTCCATTATGTAAATGTACCACATTTTCTGTATCCATTCCTCTGTTGAGGGACATCTGGGTTCTTTCCAGCTTCTGTCTATTATAAATATCGCTGCTATGAACATAATGCACTTACTGATAAGTGGATAGTAGCCCAGAAACTAGGAATAATCAAGATACAATTTGCAAAACACATGAAACTCAATAAGAAGGAAGACCAAAGTGTGGATACCTCCATCCTTCTTAGAAGGGGGAACAAAATACACATGGAAGGAGTTACAAAGACAAAGTTCAGAACTGAGACTGAAGGAAGGACCATCCAGAGACTGCCCCACCTGGGGATCCATCACATAAACAACCACCAAACCCAGACACTATTGCAGATCCCAACAAGAGTTTGCTGACAGGACCCTGATATAGCTGTCTCTTGTGAGGCTATGCCAGTGCTTGGCAAATACAGAAGTGGATGTTCACAGTCATCTATTGGATGGAGCACAGGGTCCCCAATGAAGGAGCTAGAGAAAGTACCCAAGGAGCTGAAGGAGTCTGCAACCCTATAGGAGGAGCAACAATATGAACTAGCAGTACCCCCCAGAGCTCCCTGGGACTAGACCACCACTCAAAGAAAATACATGGTGGGACTCATGTCTCTAGCTACATATGTAGCAGAGGATGGTCTAGTTGGTCATCAATGGGAGGAGAGGCCCTTGGTCTTGCGAAGATTCTATGCCCCAGTATAGGGGAATGCCAGGGCCAGGAAGCAGGAGTGGGTGGGTTTGGGAGCAGGGGGAGGAGGAAGGGGATAGGGGATTTTCGGAAAGGAAACTAGGAAAGGGGATAGCATCTTAAATATAAATGAAGAAAATATCTAATAAAAAACTATTTAAAAAGCTGTATATTACACGTATCTGAACATTAAATAGAAACATACGTGATAATATAGTTTTAAAAGTATTTATTTATGTGTAAGTGTGCATTCTGGAGTGCATGTATGTGTGCCTCATGCACACAATGCCAAAAACAGTCAGAAAAAGGGGTCAGAACCCTGAGAACTGGCTGTGAGCCACCATGGACCCACTGAGAGTCAAACCTAGGTCTTCTGGAAGAGCAGCCAGAGTTCTTAACTGCTAAGCTATCTGTCCAGTATCATGGTAATGTAGATTGCTAAATATGGCAGTCAGCAAAACATTTAAAAGAAGGGAAAGGGCCGGGTGTGGTGGCGTATGCCTTTAATCCCAGCATTTGGGAGGCAGCCGGAGTTCAAGGCCAGCCTGGTCTACATAGTGAGTTCCAGGACAGCTGGGGCTTTACAGAGAAACCCTGTCTCGAAAAAGCAAAACAACAACAACAACAACAAAAAAACAAAAAACAACAACAAAAAAAAAAACAAAAGGGAAAGGAAGAATAAATTATGCATATATATTTCAACAAAGTGCTGTACAAGGCTCTGTTCAAACATACACAAGAAAAAACCTGTAACAGGGACAGGAAGATGAAAAAGACAAACTTTTTTGTCCTCTATTCAAGAGTCAATATTCTACTCTAATTCTAAATTGATTCAAAAAAAAAAAAAAAAAAAAGATGTATTTGTACTGTGCACTGAGTTTGCTCCAAGCACGGCCACCTGCACAGCTGATACGACTCAGATCCAGAAAGGTGGCATTGACAGGGATACAGAACTTGGTCTCTCGGGTCCTCGCTACTGCATTTCCTAGGATCCTAAAACACTGATGGTAGTTCTGTAAGGCTGTGAAAGAGAAAACCAACCACTTACACAGATGCAGACCATGTTTATTTCTTTGAGAAAAAAGCCTAATTGGGACGCTTCGAGATCCCTGTAGGAAATTGCACCATTAGTCAACTGGATTTTTAAAAGGCAAAGCCTGAGGACTTTTTTTCCCTTTGAAATGAATGTAGCAAACTTATGTAAGCATAGAATAGGATTATTAGGTTAACAGTCTTTTCAGTTATATGGGAAAATGAAAACTAGAGGAGAGTCTAAGGCCACTTGCTGATCTTTGTGCAGCTGTTAAGTAAAGAACTTAAATCCTCTAGGGATACTGAACAGCCAACTATCATAAGTCCAGGATGTCTTGCACTTGCTGTAAAGTTTTAAAATATTTAATATGACTATACCTGAAATATTTAATGCTATCTTTTTCATGCACCAGCTTCTAAGAGCTTTCCCTAAAATCCTGATATGCAAAAGAATATACCTACATTCCCCCCCTTTCCCCTGGAGCTTAAGTCTCCCAAATTAGCAAACACTTAGGTAAGTGATTTTTACAAAACTTTTTTCCCTAATAACTGAAGGATTAACATGATGATTTAAATCTATATTCACCCCAAAAGATGTCTCATATTTTTGTATATTACCAAATATTTTCAGTCAAATAACACAAGAATGTATTTTAAAAATAAAAAGGGCGAATCATCATTCCATCATGAACCAACATTGGAGTCAGAACTCCTAAAAGGAAAACAGAAAAAAAAAAATCCTGCACAGCCGAAGCTATTAATATATAATGGAGACAAAGAGTTTATTTTTCAATGAGAATAACAAGGAAAAAAGCCTGATTTTGTACGACTGCCCATTAGGACTTCCCACCATAATTAGTGCTTCTTGCCCCTGAGAGGAGGAGCTTAGGCTCAGGGTAACTTCATGCAATAAGGGAAAAAAACAGTATAAATACTTCAGGGCAGTCGTGGGGAAGGCATTATCCACTGCTCCTGGGCAGAGGAAGCCAGGAAAGCTGCCCCACACATCTCCCAGCACCAGGTAAGCCTCAACTGAGGGTCAATGGGAGACATTCCTGCCAGCAGGCTTGGAAACAGGCTTCATTTAGTCATTATATATCTTTGTGTATGTGTGCATGATTTTTAAAATTGGCTTTCTACCAAAAGGTACCCAGACAGGTTCATTTGTATTGATCTATTTAAGACATTCTTAACAAAAATGACTGTACAAACTTGCCTTAATGTAAATTTCAATTTATCCTGAAAGTTCTAGCTATTTCAAGTCATGTCAAAGACTCTGGATTATTTAATATAGTCATCTAGTAATGAGGCTATTTGGTGGGGGTCATTTTATTTTTAGAGCATTATTTCAAGGCAGTTTCCAAACACTAGTAAGACATATATATTCATGCAACAAAAACTTTCCTCCTATAATTTTATAGCATATATACTAAGTATAAAAGGCCAGTCATTTAAAAAACCATGAGATAACTACATAAATAATCAGTCTGTAGAACATCGCAGAAATGAAACAGATCAGTGATGGGCTATGTGTAATTATTCTCTTCTGTTTTTCAGAATCTATCTGAAAATATGCTACCACAAATACCCTTTCTGCTGCTAATGTTCTTGACCCTGGTTCATGGAATGTTTTATGCTGAACGGTACCAAACGCCCACAGGCATAAAGGGCCCACTTGCTAGCCCCAAGACACAATACTTCATCCCATATGCCATAAAGAGTAAAGGTAAGCTCAACTGTACATTTTGCTCTATTTCCCAGACAGCTGGCGTTTTTAATAATGTTAATAATGAGCCCCTTAACAAAATAATTTCCAGTCTGTTCTTATTTTACGTTTAAGTTTGATTGGCTTGAGCTAGTACAGCGGAATGATGCATGGAAATGACAGGTCAGTATAGGAACATAATACCCTGGAGAAGCTGGTATAAGAGACTTTTATGTATAGGGCCACATTTTTTCCCTCTCAAATGATGGTTTCATACAATTAATTAATCACCCAGACTCTAGATTATTAATTCAATAAAATTAAGTTAATTTAAACTAAAAACAATTGCATAGACTAGAAATTTTATGTATCTAATTACTTAAACATTTGCTTTAAAAACCCTAGTCTTTAGATATTAAAGAAAACTGGTATCAAATAAAAGCACCCCTCAATAAACCTGAAGGGCAAGGGAAGCAGCACTTCTCATAATTACTTACACATTCATATATAGTGCAGAGGGTCAATGCACAAACGTACCTGCTAAGAGCTAGCTGTGTGGGCTCAGAGTTCCAAGGGCTGCTGTGAAGTTTAAATGTGTTTACATTTGCAGAGTGTGTATGTCTACCTATTGCTGTATTCATGCATGGTTGCTTCCCCCGCTTCTCTCTCAGGGATAGCTTGAGACATTTTATCTTTCTCTGGAATTTATCGCTCACCTTTCTGGCTTTGTTACTATAAAGGATGTCATGAAGGAGACAGTATAGGTGCAATAACAAGAGACTGTCAAAGAGGGCAACAATCATGCCTTATCTTTGCTAATTCCATCTAAAACACCATGCATGATAACTACTGATAATATAAAATAAACCATCTTCAGATTTTCTTGTCCACAGTATTTTTCAATTTGGCCATACACTTTGTCCTGCATTGAGCGAAGGCTTCAAATGGCAGGGTTTTGGAAACAAGCATTTTGAAAAAAAAAAAAAAGCAAATGTTTAAGTATGCCTTTTTTAGAAGAAAATTTAGTGTTGCACAAAAGGCAGCTTAATATTTAAAAAGTATGGGAGATACTCTTGACTGCCTCATAATATAGATAAGCTGAAGGAAAGATGAAAGGTAGAAGGAATGAATAGAAGACACATTTAACCCACCTTAGAGCAGTGAGTGTGGGTGGAAATGCCAACAGGGAGCAATGGGTTCAGCACTCTGACCAAATCTAGACTTTTTTAGTACCTTACACATTTAGTATCACAAAAACTGTTGAGTTAAATAAAACCCAAGTGCACCACTGTTAGAAGGTTAAAAGTATTTCTGTCTTCCCACCCAAAACATAGTGCTTATCATCCTACTGTTCCTACAGAACAAATGGAAATATCTTCTTAACAGACACAAAGCCAAAAAACTCTATTTTAACTATTAAATCTACCTTGGTCTCATTCTCATAATGAACAGAAATTGCATGCACTGCTTCTCCACTGCCAGGCACCAGTGCCCTGAACAAACATACATGCTCACATTGAGGTGACAGTGGGAACCCAGAAAGTTCCTATGCAATCCCTGGGGAAATCTGCTCAGCACATGCTAACATACACACACACACACACACACACACACACACACAGAGAGAGAGAGAGAGAGAGAGAGAGAGAGAGAGAGAGAGAGAGAGAGAGAGAGAGAGAGAGATTGATTCAATTGTAGGGAAGCTACCTGGCCATGTGCACAGTTGGACATGTGAGAACCTTAAGAGAAGGTAGCTTCTAATCCTGAGGGTGGCTGCTGTCCCGGTCTTACTTTTCTAGACGACAAGCAACAAGCTGATGGCTCTCCCCACAAACACTCACAGAAGCCATTCTTACTTGAACTAGGAGGTTTAGGATCCCAAGGCAACAACAGTTCAGGCTACAGCTCACCCTGTCACGTGCTAGTGGTGCTAGCCTTTCCTGTAACATGTGTTTCCCCTTTGTTTTAACAAACAAACAAACAAAAATATCTTCACAATTACATGACAATTATTTTTGTATAACTATAATCCTTATAATTTGTTGCTGAAGCAAATTCTGCATTTGAAAACTATGCCATTTTACTCCAAGCCATTAAAAATCCCTTATTTACTGATCACTTTTAAGTGTGTCAATATTACACATACTTAGCATGAAAATTAATCTCAGGAGTCATCTTTGAGAATTTTAGTAACTATTGTTGTCTGACTACTCTTAAGTGCCAGCTATTTAACTTAATAGGAGAGAGTTAAAAAGAATAATGTTCTTGCATATCAACAGCTAACAGCTAAAGCAAATGATATTCTTAAAAGCATTATCAAAGATAATTTAGAATTGTTAATAACTATTCTTTAGTCTTCAGTTTGACGTTTTTTAAGTCATTAAAGTCTTAAGAGTTTATCATATTAAAAGAGTTTAGCTAAAAGTGATAGGTCTATTAAGTGTTCGGCTCAGTGGTAAAGTGCTCACGTAGCATTTATAAGGACCTGGTTTTGAGGTCTAGAACACACACACAAACACACACAAACGCATACACCATAAGATATAATAAATAAGCAGATCATAGTTATACATCATTTTTACAGTTTTGAGCTATCTACTGTCCCATCTGATAAATCAGCATGACTTTGTACTTTGTACTGCTTTCCAACAGTACAAAAATAATCTAAATGTTTCTGAAAACTTACTAAATCAGATAGTTTAAATAAAGATTGTATGAGAAAATGTTAAAAATCACCTGCAACTTTACTGTCAATGTTACTAGTTAAATGTGATTTCTATGAGAAATAAACAGTTTGTGTGGTGTTTACAATGACTACAGCCAATAGACAGAAACAAGCATCATCATCATCACAGTATATGGTAATGCCTAGTAGACTGTAGGCTACTTCCCACCACTGAGGTGCATTTTAAAGTAAGCATTGCATGTTACATCTGAGGCTTCTACGTCACATTCTGTGCTTTTCTCATCTCAGTGGTTAGTGTGTTCTGTCACAGGCACTCAATAAGGGGTACTACAGTTAGGTTAAGCACACCGGGACAGTGCTTTGGTTAAATGAATCCACAGCTTTATAAGATTAAGTACTTCCTGCGTTTTGATCATCAGTTTGAAACTATTCTATGTGCCTCATTAATGCATTATGTATAAAATCCTGTCTTCCTTTGACTCCGTAGTAAGTCAATAAAGGAGAACAAAAGCCCAAGTAAATATCAAGGGTGAACAATAACAAGTCTAAATCTAAGCTGTTCAATAGGTGAACAAATACACCCCCCAGAGCACCCCGCCCCACGCAGGACTGTTGTGTGAATGGAAGTTACCTGGAACACAGGGCACTACCACACTCTGTCCTCATCGTGCTTTGAGAATCCCTAGTTTAATGTTGCTGACGCTAGGTGGCATGGTGTGTCTTACAGGGATTCCAGTAAGAGGAGAACAAGGCATTCCTGGTCCACCAGGCCCAACCGGACCTCGAGGACACCCAGGTCCCTCAGGACCGCCAGGCAAGCCAGGCTATGGAAGTCCTGGACTCCAAGGAGAGCCAGGGTTGCCAGGACCACCAGGAATATCAGCCATGGGGAAGCCAGGCCTGCCAGGCCCGCCAGGCAAACCAGGGGAGAGAGGACCATATGGACACAAAGGAGATATTGGCCCAGCTGGCTTACCCGGACCTCGGGGCCCTCCAGGGCCCCCTGGAATTCCTGGCCCAGCTGGAATTTCTGTGCCAGGAAAACCTGGACAGCAGGGACTTACAGGTGCCCCAGGACCTAGGGGCTTTCCTGGAGAAAAGGGTGCACCAGGAGCCCCTGGTATGAATGGGCGGAAAGGGGAAACAGGATATGGCTCTCCTGGCCGTCCAGGTGAGAGGGGTCTTCCAGGCCCTCAAGGTCCCATAGGACCCCCTGGCCCCCCTGGAGTGGGAAGAAGAGGTGAAAACGGCTTTCCAGGACAGCCGGGCATCAAAGGTGACCGGGGTTTCCCAGGAGAAACGGGACCATCAGGTCCACCAGGTCCCCAAGGTCCTCCCGGGAAGCAAGGACGAGAAGGTATTGGGAAGCCAGGAGCCATTGGATCCCCTGGTCAGCCAGGTATCCCAGGAGAAAAAGGCCACCCAGGGGCTCCAGGAATAGCTGGGCCTCCAGGAGCTCCTGGCTTTGGAAAACAAGGCTTGCCAGGTTTGAGGGGACAAAGGGGACCTGCTGGTCTTCCTGGGGCTCCAGGTGCCAAAGGGGAACAAGGGCCAGCAGGTCATCCTGGAGAACCGGGTCTGCCTGGATCCCCTGGGAATATGGGACCCCAAGGACCTAAAGGAATCCCAGGGAACCATGGCATTCCAGGCGCTAAAGGTGAGATAGGTCTGGTTGGGCCTGCAGGCCCCCCCGGGGCTAGAGGAGCAAGGGGTCCACCTGGGTTAGATGGAAAAACAGGGTATCCTGGGGAGCCAGGTCTCAATGGTCCTAAGGGTAACCCAGGGTTACCAGGACAAAAAGGTGATCCTGGAGTGGGAGGAGCCCCTGGTCTTCGAGGTCCTGTTGGCCCTGTAGGAGCTAAAGGAGTGCCTGGACACAATGGTGAGGCAGGTCCAAGAGGTGAACCTGGAATACCAGGTACCAGGGGCCCCACTGGGCCACCAGGTGTCCCAGGAGTTCCTGGATCTAAGGGTGACCCTGGAAACCCAGGTGCTCCAGGCCCAGCTGGCATAGCAACTAAGGGCCTCAATGGGCCAACTGGTCCTCCAGGCCCTCCTGGTCCAAGAGGCCACAGTGGAGAACCTGGTATCCCAGGTCCCCCGGGTCCCCCAGGACCCCCCGGCCAAGCAGTCATGCCTGATGGCTTCATAAAGGCAGGCCAGAGGCCCAGGCTTTCTGGGATGCCGCTTGTCAGTGCTAACCATGGGGTAACAGGTATGCCCGTGTCTGCTTTTACTGTCATTCTCTCTAAAGCTTACCCAGCAGTAGGCGCCCCCATCCCATTTGATGAGATTCTGTACAATAGGCAGCAGCATTATGACCCAAGATCTGGAATCTTTACCTGTAAGATCCCAGGCATATACTATTTCTCCTACCACGTGCATGTGAAAGGGACTCACGTTTGGGTAGGCCTGTATAAGAACGGCACGCCTACAATGTATACGTATGATGAGTACAGCAAAGGCTACCTGGATCAGGCTTCAGGGAGTGCAATCATGGAGCTCACAGAAAATGACCAGGTATGGCTCCAATTGCCCAATGCAGAATCAAACGGCCTCTACTCCTCTGAGTACGTCCACTCATCCTTCTCAGGATTCCTAGTGGCTCCCATGTGAGCACTTCCTGTCAAGCTCATCCTGTTCTCCGCTTAGAAAGGCTTTCCACCCAATTCCATCGCGCCCTCCCTGGAGATGCATTTGGAGGTAGGCTAAAAGTAATGTGAACAACTTAAACTTTGTAAAGTGAACTCTGGGACCAAGTTTCCTCACTTCTAAAGTGAGCAGTAACAGTGGGTATGTGAGGATCCTCCGGAACACTCAGCAATCCTAAAGCTCTGGGCGCGGGGAGGGGGTGTGTGTTCTGTCATTCCATCAATATTTACATTTTTTTAACAGAAGCTTTAAAAAAAGCCTCACAAAAACAGAAATAAGACTCTAACTCACCATAAATCTAATTTCAAAAACTCAACATTCCCCTTTCAAAAAAGTCCATTTGTAATAATATGAAAACATCTAGGAAACATGCAGGAATTATCACGCAACTTTATATTCTTTAAATACTTGAATATTCAAATTTAAATGACACTGTATACCCTAGGATATTTCTGATGGTGCATCACTCAATGGCTCATACAACCCCTTTCATCAAGATAAATTCAAATGCACAGGTACACACATGGTTTTTTGAAGTGCGCATAAGAAACCAAAATACTGTATTAAAATTAATTTCAATTATAAGGTGCTTTGTCACAGCTGTTTCAAGCTTTTCTGCAATTGCAGAAAGTCCACATACCTGGTGTAACTTGGATACAAGTGTCTGACTTATGTCAGTAACACAGTGTGATTACTCTGATTTAATTCCTTGCATCTTTGTAAAATGATTTTATGGACTTATACAATATTAGAATAGACACTTTGTGTGCCTTCCAATTGAGTGAAAGTATAAACATTAAGAGTTTGAACTTCAGACTAGAAACAAAAAGACGTTATTTATTTATGCTCTGTACTGTATTTTTACATTATTGTTTAAAACTGGTAGGCTGTACCTCACTTATTAAAGCCCGGAGTATTTAATCTACTTGGTATTACAAAGCAATAAAATGACATGAATAGACTTTTATTCTGTGCTGAGTTCTTTCATAGCGACAACGGGCTGTTCACAGCTTTACAGCTTCGCACTGGCTGAAGCTAATAAGAAAAGCAGTGAAGCGGGGGTGACTCTACAGTTGTCATGGGCTTGTCTCTGTGTCATGGTGGGAAGGGCACATGCCAGGTTCTGCAAGGATGTAAAAAACAGCCTCTATGAGCCTGGACCAAAGCTGATGAGTAGACACAGGGAAATAAAAATATATAAATATCATTTCAAAACTCTGGTTTGTCTTAGAGGGAGGGAAGACGGTGTCACACAAATATCAAATTGGAACAAATATCCTGCAATTATTATTTATTGCCTCAGCACATTTTAGTCATAATATTTAAAATTATTTTGGTGGCTTGATTTACTGAAAAGGAGGGATGGGTTTTGTGTGTGTGTGTGTGTGTCAATCAAAAGGCAACATATTTCAAAACTTCAAATCCTGCTGACTAGCATCGATCAGCCCACTTGTTAATCAAGCCTGTCTGACTCAATCACTAGGGCAGCGTAAGTACCAGGTTAAATACCAAGTAAGAGACAAAAGAGGAAGACTCTACCTAATTCAGTAGACACGGGCAGTTAACAAACCTCTACCAGGAGGCCTCTCTTCATGTTACTCACCCTTAAAGGCTGACATTTTAAAATTGTGTTGTATACCAGCAACTACATCCTTCCAAAAATCAAATGTTTTTTGACCTCTGTTCTGCTAAAAAAAGAAATTTCCAAATGTAACAAGTGCAGTAATTCTGCTTCTAAACATAGTGGTAAGCTACAGCAAATCGTTACATGCATCTACTTTAAGGTAGGAATTCCGGTTTTAGAAAACATGACAGATTAATACAGAAATATTCCTCACAATTCACTGCTATAAGTCAACACACAGATAAACATCACTAAATATTCCCGCAGTTCACATAGCCCAACTAAGGGAAAATGAAAGCTAAAAAATATCTAACTATACAAGAAATTTACACAGTTGTATAGTTTCTGAAATAACAGCACACACTTCTTACGGCACGACGGTAATACAGGGCCCAAAGCAACTTAGTTCAGAATTCAGGGTCCACTTACCCTGCATTTCTACATAAAAATCAGTGTTACAGCAGTGCGATGACTGAACTGCTAAATCCAAAATGGAAATCATTTTATGAAACATTTTTTCCAAGCTAGCCAAAAAAAAAAAAAAAAAAAAGAAAGAAAATATTTATACCCAACTACACAACTCTACAGCTCTTTGCTTCATAGAAACATTAACAGTGTTTTTCTCTTTATAAAAAAAGAGCACTACACATTTATATATAATTATGCACATCACAAAATACAAAAGACTGATGATCTGGGCTGAAGTTCAGCAGTAGAGCCCTTGCCTGGAAGCTGAAGAACTTGGGCTTGATCCCCAGGCTTGGAGGGGAGAGGAAGACTTGATACTCCCCTAACCCTCATTCGTGTCAGATAAGGAACAGTCTCCATTTTATGCTAATAAAAACTACAATGCTGAGAATATACCTCAGTGGAGATATGCACAAATGCTCTAGGCCCCTGAGGAAAATCCCCAGCATCAAACTGGTTTGAATTTTACAATACATAAGACATATGAAATTCTTAATTAACTGTACTGCTTTTTTTTAATCTGCTAATGAAAGCAAGAAAATATTTGTTTAGAGCATATTTTGTTGCCTTTTTTCTAGAGTTTTATGCCCCCTACTGGAGAAGAGGGTGTTCTTTTCTTGACCAAACTTCTTTTTTTAAAAGGGTACCATTATTTAATTTTACAAAAATATTTTCGACCAGTTTCACCATGTTTTGCTTGCTTGGTCACCTCTGAAACCACCCAAAGAAAACAGAGTGAAATCACAACCCAAGAGTTACACATAATTAACTCTTCTTACTGATGACTAAATACAGGGGTTTTTGTTGTTGTTGTTGTTGTTAAAAAAAAAAAAAACCTGAGCGCCCACTCACCTCTGTTAAAGAGTCCACCACTCTGGCACACAGAAGAGCCCCTGGCAGGTCAAAGTAGTTATCATAGAAATAACACTTTCCTAAAACAAACAAACAAACAAACAAACAAACAAACAAACAAACAAAATCAGTGCCCCTTGCTTGTGGAAAACAGAGAAACTCATCTCAGCAGAGTCTGGATGCTCATTTAGTTATCTGCAAAGCCTCCACTTTATGCCATTCTGTGTGGGAGGCAGGGGAAGAGGTGCGAGTATATAGTGTGCATCTGCAAGTGGAGGCCAGATGACAACGGGTGCTGGCATCCAACATTCCTCAGGCACCATGAACCATTTGTTTTTAAGGACATGGGGTTTCCATGCGTTCCCACTTCCAAGCACGGGGATCACACGTGCATGTGGCACCACGCCAGGGTTTCTGAAGGTGATTTCTGGAGACTGAACTCAGATCCTCCCTAGCATTTTCAATTCAAATTGATATTGCTACAGTCTATCCTTTTTTTTTCATATTTTAAACATTTATTGTTTTTAATGGAGTGTGTTTGAGTACTGTCTCTGCATGTATGTATGCACCACATGAGTGTCTGGTACCTGTGGAGGGCAAAAGAGGGTGTAAGAGTCCCTGAACTAGAGTTATAGACAACTGTGACCTGAGACCTGAACCCAGGTCCTTGGCTAGAATGAGTGCTCTTAACCACTGAGCCATTTCCCCAGTCCCCATCCGCATCTTTTAAGAAAGTTCCAATTGCACTAAAAGAAAGCTGAAACATGACATCTGTAAGTTAAACATTTTATTAAAACACATTTCAGTGGCAAAATAGATCTCAGAAAAAGTATATTATCACTATAAAATGCAGTATGAAGAAGCCATAATATATTACTAGTCATCAAATTTCACAACAGTCAAATCTTACATTAGAGTCCCATGAAATGTTCTCCACAAACTGCCCTAATACCCGAGTTGATTAGCCCATGCAAACACTGCATTCAACTTTCATGCTATTTCAGACAGATCGGAAAACCTGAGAACATCCACGGTAATGACAGGGGAAAAAGTCATGCCACATGAGTAGACTGTATCAGAAAAACTCAAGAACATGGAACACGCCAGGGTCTCTCCTGAGAAGAGGTATAAGTTTATTCTGTGTGGCCTTGGAGTAAATCAAACCCAAGGCCTTCCTTGGCACATCTGGCACCTTAGGATTTCCATATCCCAGGCAATTCTTCTGATGGTCCACATTGCATCCCTGTGACCCAACATCTGACTGCAGCTGTGCTGCTGAGCAAAATCACACAACAGATACAACAGAGTCCAGTCACATGCTTTCCCCTAAAGGCCCTGGAACCGCATGGCCCAGATGGCCAACTCAACTAACTCACCTCAACCTCCCTGAAATCTCAGTGAAATTTAGAACCAATCGTTCCCTATTTCTATAAGACTATAAGACTATGTAAGCATCGTCTAACTGCATTGTGCAACCATTAGACCTTTTTTCTTCATACTTCTCTACACTTATAAAATTTTATTTGTGGGATGGGAGAAGGCTCAGTGGTTAAGAGCATGCACTATTCTTCAAGAACCTGAGTTTAGATCCCAGTCCTCATGACTCCAAACACCTGCAACCCAGTTCCCGGGTGTCGTGACATTCTCTTCTGGCCATTAAACTGAAAAAGTTTTAGTTTTAAAAGAGGCAGCGCTTTACTGTGTATCACAGTCTGATACCCATGTGGGGCACCAGAGAGAAGAACTGGTGAGGTTGTTGCAAAATCTCAAAATTGAGAATGGCAGGCATTCGAACTAGCTCCCACCAGGTTTCTGTCCTGGGCCACATGACCACAGCACCCCCCCCCCACCCCCCAACCCCCTCTACTAACAAGACCATGACAACAGGTCACATAGTACAGAACTTAGAGTTCTCTATGCTAATGAGGTATCTAGATGGCCCCCAAATGTTTAGCCAATGAGCTTCCCTTCCTGGGCATCCCTTCCTGCAAAAAAGTATTTATCAAGCAGTGGTGGCACATGCCTTTAATCCCAGCACTTGGGAGGCAGAGGCAGGCAGATTACTGAGTTCAAGGTCAGCCTGGTCTACAGAGTGAGTTCCAGGACAGCCAGGGCTACACAGAGAAACCCTGCTTGGGAAAAAAAAAAAAAAAAGGATTTATCTCTGGTTCACCCTGAGTAAGACATATATATCTGCCATGAATAAAAAAACAGTTTAGACAAGCAAAGACAGTCTCCTTCAAGAACTGCTGCAGGGGTTGGGGGAGCCCTTCCTTATACAGAATGGCATCCAAGTCTCCTTCCAAACTCCTCTTACTCACTTGGAGCCAAGCTGGCCATACCCCCCATTACACCCATGCCTCACAGTCCCCAGCAGTGTATATGCTCACAGGAATGTGAGAAACACAGCATGTGTCCCAGCCCCTCTCGTTTCTCACCCAGAGAAACATAAGTTGGGACCCCATCTTAGACTGCATTTCCCCTCCCCTGAGTGGCATGTTGGTAGCCACCCCTCCAGCCAAGTTAGAAATACAACCTAATGCCCCTGCCCCTGCAGTTCCCCTCCGCTGAGCGGCAGGCACATCCATGGTGTTCAGACACCCCAGTGGTGAGGCAGAAACACAGAATGACAATCCTAGGCTCTGCACACCTGGGTGACAATTCTGCCTAACAAACCAAATAATATTTGACTAATTCAAAATCACCAAGATGAGCATGGGGAAATGAAGCAGAAGGGGTTGTCAATTCAGAGAGAGAGCGTCCTTGGGTGGGCACACAGTGAGCAAATGAGCCTGTCATAACTGGGTACTTGCTGTTTCATAGCTGTGGAATCTTTTGCTTAAAAAAATATTCAAGATTTTGAATAGCTTCTGAAGCAAAACACTTAGTTATGTGCTTAGCTTTCCTTGGAAATGGGAAGAAATTACTTACCAAGGCTTTCTGCTCTTGGGAATTGAACATACAACTCCACACATAGGCATACTCTACTAGTGGGGCTTGTTCCCAGCCAAAGCCAACAATTCACTATCAGTCCTTGGGAAGGAAATTTGACTGAGATGTGCAAAAGCATCCAATACGGAACTGTAAGGCAAAATCTCATTTCCTCACCCACTGGTTTTGTCAAACCCATCCATACCGCCTAATACTTTCAACCCACCAGAAAGACTTAAACAAAAATCTCAAAAGAAGGCAAACCTAAGAGGCCACACAACAGTAACAAACAAATGTTAGCTATTCTCAGGTTATCACAGGTCTGAAAGGGAAAGGGTGAGCTTTAACACTCTAGAGTGGCAGGAAGAACAGAAGGTTACGGCAGAGAGAACAGAGAAACAGCCTAATTTTAATGAGGACTCCCTGTCCATAAAAAGATCTTAACCACTTCAAATTAATCCATGCATACCAACGTCAGTAAATAATTTCTAAAATATTGCTTGTTTAGCTTTGGTAAAGCTCTTCACAGACTTGAGAAGAACACGTGGAGTCATTTTAGAATAAAAATCAGAGGCAGGAGATAGGGCTGTATGAAAGGAATCTAAGGGGCAGGAGTACCAGGCAGTGGAGCTATGAAGACATGGGAGACAGGGAAACTGAGGACAGAGCATGTTACTAACTGCTGCATAAAGAACCCAGTCCAGCTAAGGGATGCACCATCTTCAGGATGGTCCTTTTACTTCAGAACCAACATGAGTAAAAGGAGATTCAAGGAAAGCTCCATCACACCAGTGGAAATGTGGCTTGAACTAATGCTGAACTAATGCCAAAAAGAAACCAGACACACCTGAAAAATAATATATCCTAGTGCTAGAAAGTTAAATCCATTCCTTTGGACATCTTGCTTGGCCAGAGGGGACAGAGGTGTTTCTTTGTGTCCTCATACTGCAGTAACAGGCTAAAAGTGAAGCAGCATGAGTGAGGGATGAGCCCTACCTGAGCAGCAAGGAATGTCGGACACACCAGGCTTGTCTGATGTACAGCGTTTGTCTGACACACAGTGCCTCCACTCCTTCTTGCCAAAGGCTTCAGTCAGTGCCTCGGGAGTCATCATCTTGGTGCCGTGGCTTGCCCTGTTGACGAGAGAAGACTGCAGAGTGCTACAGTTCTCTTGATTACATCTGTGATGACACTGAAACTACTGAACCTTAATCCCACTAGACTTAACATGTGATCCTCCTGCCTCAGCTTCCTGAGTGTTACCCATGGGCCACCATGTTCAACTATTGTTTTTGTTTTTATGTATCTGGTTTTCAGCTGGGTTGATCTCAACCAGTCTGGGATTCTATAAGCCCTTTACTGGTCATAGCATAAAAACCAACAGAATATACACTTAAGGCAGAAAACACTTGCCTAAGTAACACAAGTGAAAGTAGATCAGTTCAAAGCTCACTGTCCAGATGCTCTGGGATTTCTACCACAGTCCTGACTCTTCTACTTTTAGCCTATCCACTAGCAAATGAGGAGGAGATTCCCTATGCAAGGGTACTGCTGCAGAAGGTCCCGTCATTTTGTAGAGACACTCATCCAAAGATGAGACAAAGTCAGTGTGGCAGCATATGCTTTGAATCCAAGCTCCTCTAGAGGGTAAGGTCAGAGGCCCACAGCTTTAAAGCCCTTTTGGAAACCTTAAGAGAGACCTTGTCTCAGACATAAAAGGAAAAAGAAAGCATTGGAAATGTATACTAGTGGTAGGAAACTAGTCTAGGGTATGTATGGTCCTGGATTCTAACCCCAGTAACATGCACATGTGCGTGTACACACACACACACACACACACACACACACACACAGCAAAAGCAAAACACATATCCAACTGGAACAATCAGAAGACAACAAAGTAGACTGGGTGGAAAGGGTGACTTTGGTAGCAGGTTGGAATATGATGCACATCTGCTCCACAGGATGGTAAGCACCTAGCACCAAGGGCCAGTGGAAACAAGAGTGGACAATCTATACACACAAGGACACATACATAAGATCAACAAACACACTGGAATCACACTGGCAAGCAGCAGCCAGAGGAATGCACCAAACAGAACAGGATGCAGAAAGAGCTAGGTTCTATGCTCAGAATATTGCTTCTGCTTCACTAGGGCCATGTTAGGGGACTCTCCCTTTTCACCATGTGAAAGTTGATACTTTATATAGTTCTTTATGAGAACATATAGTGTATTTAATTTTGGTTGGAAAATAATATGGAGGGGAAAATGAATAAATGAAGCAGACCAAAGGAGGATGAAAACACAGAGTTCTCCTCTGTGTTTTTAGAGGCTGACACTTCAGAAGACTGGGTCAAGATGGAGGAAGTCTACAGGCAAACACAACCAGACAAATATCTACAGTATAGGATCAAAGACATCATCAAGGAGATAAAGTGTGCTAGAGAATCTTCAGGTTATTCAGAAGTTAAATTGGGAGAGACATAGACTGGGCAGACAGACAGATAGAAATGAACAACTAGAGAATGACTGAAGATTCCCAGAAAACGACCAACTTGACTACAGACTTAAAGGGCATGGGCACTGTATTTGCATACAGATAGACACATCCCCTAACTGGCTGAAAAAAAATTGGCAAATAAAAAACAAAATAATCAGAGATAAGACCACACATGTTTCTTTTAGACACACCTCAGGGGAGAGTCTGGGGGAAATATGAAAGCAACTTGACTATAAAATAAATGATCTTTCAAAAGTATACAAAAAGGGAGAAGTGCTTGCAGGGGCTCCATATTGAGTCTTCTCTGACACTGAACAAATGCATATCAACAACAACAGAGCACTGTATGGTGTTGGCATGACAACAATGTGAGTACCTGCTGGGGAATAGGTCCTCACTCCATGGTGCTCTCCCTAAGACTCAGTAGTGATGGCAGCTTCTAATTAGCTGCTTTTCATACCCTGATCAACCTGAGAGGTCTGCATGCACTCAGAGAAGAGGGAACCAGAGCATGGGGTTGATTTGGTCCATAAGGAACCCTGCATGATGGAAGCAAGTATGGCCTAAAGTGGTATACACAGACCACCAACCCCTACCCAGTACCCATCAGCATCTTCTTTAATCAAAGGATCCCTGATGGTATTCTAAGCACCCAGTGAAAACCAAAAGCATGATATCCATGATCTTTTAAAGATGTGGATCAAGCAGAACACTCCTATACTGTACATCGGAGTCAAACGTGTACAGCCATTCTGGAAATCAATTTGGTGGCTTTTCAGAAAATGGGAATAGATCTACCTCAGGAACAAGCTACACCACTCCTGGGCATATACCCAAAAGATGCTCCACCATCCCACAAGGAATCTTGTTCATTTATGTTCATAGTAGCCTCATTTGCAATAGCCAGAAACTGGAAACAACCTAGATGTTCCTCAACTGAAGAATGGATAAAGAAAATGTGGCTTATTTACACAATGGAATACTACTACTACTCAGCTATCAAAAAACAAGGACATAAGGAATTTTGCAGGTAACCCAAACTCCAAATACATGGATGGTATGTACTCACTTATAAGTGGATAATAGCCATTAAGTACAGGAAGACCATTTTATAATCCACAGACCCAAACAAGCCAAATAACAAGGAGGGGCTGAGGGAGAATGGTTGAATCTTTCTCAGAAGGCAAAATAAGTAGATATCAGAGATGGATGGAGGGAGGGAATTGAGTGGGAAAAAGGAGAGGGAGGGGAGGGCATCAGGTGTAGGGAGACTAGAGATGAGAGAAAGGAAATTGGCTGGGGGGGGGCATGTCTAGGATGTGCCAGAGACCTGGGAAAGAGGTGAGGGCAGAGAGGCCCCTGGGTGTCTTACATGGGAGGCTCTAGCTGAGAATCCTGTAAGTGTGGATGTGGATCCTAAAGTGGCCACTTCCTGTAGCCAGGCAGGGCTCCCAGTGGAAGGATAAGGACAGCAACTGATCCATAAAACCTTTGACCCAACATGTGTCCTGCCTATAAGATATGCAGTGGCAAAGATAGAGCAGAGATGGAGGGAATGGCTGCCCCCCAACCAATGACGGCCCCAAACTGAGACCCATCCCATGGGCAAGAACCAATCCCTGACAATATTAATGATAACTCTGGCAGGAGGCTAGCATAACTGTCTCTGAGAGGCTCCACCCAACAGATACAGAGACCCAGATCAAAACATTAGATGGAGCTCCAGGAATGAGTTACGGGAATGATTGAGGAACCAGAAGAGAATAGGGATTCCACAGAAAGACAAACAGAGTAAACTAACCTGAACGCTTGGGGGCTTCCAGAGTCTGAACCACCAACCAAAGAGCATATAAGGGCTATACCTACTATGTCTCCCAACATGTATGTAATAAATGTGCAGCTTGGTCTTCATGTGAGTCCTCCAACAACTGGAGTGGGGGATGTCCCTGACTCTGTTGCCTGCCCATAGATTCTGTTCCCCTAACCTGGTCACCTTGTCTGGCCACTGTAGGAGAGGATGTGCCTAGTCCTGCAGTGACTTGATGTGCCTGGGGTGGTGGTGGAATGGTGGTGGGGTGGTAATATGGGGGGAGGGTCCCTCTTATTAGAGGGAGGGGGAGTGGGGGTACTGGAATATAAGGTGAATAAATCAATTTTTTAAAAAAGGGTAGGCGATGACCAAAGCATGTTATTTTCTACTATATTTCCTGCAAATATTTCTAAGAAGTTAAAAGGAATATGGTGCTATTTGTCATATGATTGACTAAAATAATAACCCCATTTTGTAGCTTAAGGACTGTACACTAGTAATAAGGTATCTTGGAGACTCTGATCACAATAATATTGCATTACCTGAGCACAGTGCCATCAGCTGCAAGTTTAATGAAGGTCCCATCTTCCAGATCCAATGCCAAACCCTTGCAACTAAAATGGAAACATTTGATTATCAATCAGCTCATACACTGAATTCACCTCCGAGGAAAAAAAAATCTGCATTATTAAATGTTACAATGTTAAAGAGATTTTCTCACCTGAACAAAGGATATGTTAATCAATGAGGGTAAGCATCCAGGAACAGTAAGTCTCAAAAACAGGAAGTCTTTAGACTTTTGTAAAAAAATAAATAAAAAGACATAACTCAAAAGAAAAATAGTAAATGAAGATTATCCTGTATCTTGTTAAAATATATTAATGTTTTAATGTATTTTAATTAATAATGTAATGATTAATAATAATTAATTAATAATATAATAATTAATAATATTAATGTAATTCTATAATATTAATGTTATACATGGGCAGGTGAGATGGTTCAGTGAGTAAAAGTGATTGTTGAGCAAAGCTGACAACCAAAGCTCAGGCCCCAGATATATGGCAGAAGAGAAAACAGACTCCTAAAGTTGACCCCTGACCTTCACACGTGTACTGTAGCACATGTATGCCTGTACCTGCACACACACACACAAGCAAGCATGTGCATACATATGCACACACAAATCAAATTAAAACATATATTAACAGAAAGATGCTCATGAATATACACAATGCACAAGCTAACTCCTTTGCCAGGGTGTTTTCTTTTCTACATTGTTTCTAATGTACTTCCATATAGTTTTACTTTAACTTATCCTCTGGTCAAGGAGTACTATTGAAAACTAGTAAAAAAAAAAAGTCAAATACTAAGTTCTAGGTTCTTTATTATAAAAGACTTGTGGGATCTGGAGAAAACTGGATAGATTCACTATTGTGAATAATAACAGCAAAGCAGCACATGGCCGGCAAAGAGCAAGGTCAAATACACACGGAAGTGTACTTGGGGGTCATTACTTACTTTCCTTCACAATAAAATTTCTAGGAACAATAGTCTGACACGGTAAGAGCTTTGTGTTACCTCTTAGGACAGGAAGGATGTACCAAAAGACAAACAAATCCCAGAGGGATGCTCAATGCATGATCATTCTGCATGCATTTTTTATGATTATTAGTTATAACCTAACAAGTATTTTCTTATTTTTAATTAATTTGTGTGTTTTTATGTGTGTTCACATGTGTACACACATGTGTATGTGTGAGCCAGAAGCTGACATCAGGTACCCTCCCTACTTTTTTTTTTAGTTTTTTTTTTTTATTATTATTAGATATTTTCTTCATTTATATTTCAAATGCTATCCCGAAAGTCCCCTATACCCTCGCCCCTCCCCCTGCTCCCCAACCCACCCACTCCTGCTTCCTGGCCCTGGTATTCCTCTGTATTGGGGCATGCAATCTTTGCAAGACCAAGGGCCTCTCCTACCAATGATGGCAGACTAGGCCATCTTCTGCTACAAATGCAACTAGAGACTTGAGCTCTGTGGGTACTGGCTAGTTCATATTGTTGTTTCTACTATAGGGTTGCAGACCCCTTTAGCTCCTTGGGTACTTTCTCTAGTCCCTCCATTGGGGGCCCTGTGTTCCATCCAACAGATGACTGTGAGCATCTACTTCTGTATTTGCCAGGCACTGGTATAGCCTCGCCTTATTTTTTAACACAGCATCTCTCACTGAATCTGGAGCACACCAGTTGCCTAAGCTGACCAGACTTCAAGGCCCTGTGATCCTGCTGCCTCTGCCTCCCTAAGGCTGGGATGGGGGAGCAGTTACTGCACTCATGCACTCTCCATCCATCCTCCCCACTTTCTTACCTTTGAGAATTCTGTGCACATATTCAGTGTGCTTTAATCCCACTCTCCTGTCCATGCTCCAAGTCTTCCCATCTTCCCTACTACCTCTTCCTAGTTCTCTCCTTCTCTCTCTCTCTCTCTCTCTCTCTCTCTCTCTCTCTCTCTCTGTGTGTGTGTTAAAACCAGAGTCCACTTGGGCCACTGGTTTTACCAAGTAAAATGTGAAATTAGTTAAAAGACAAAGTAACTTTTATTCTGAAAGTTTTGTGCTTACTGTACTTTGAACATGTTTAGACTTTATTTAGTATGAAAACAAACTTTCAACTTGTGACCACTTGTACATGGGTAGCCTCTCAGAAGCCCCATCCTTGAAGAAAACTAATGTTTCCTCTTCTTAGAAGCCCTTGACTGTCAATAGCTCATCAGCTAAGGGTGGGTTTTGGGCCCATCTTCCTGCTCCAAGCTTGGGTTTTATCTGGCTGAGCTTACTTACCCAGGGCTGGTGCATGTTGTTGTTCCTCTGCTAGCTCCTATGTGCAACTACCCTGCTGCTTCCTGAGAATGGCCCCTTTGCTGTCACTCACCACCTTTACCTTTTATGATCTTTCCACTCTCTCTTTCTGCAATGATCCTTGGGCTTTGGGAGGCACTCAGCTCCTTTTGTTTCGATGGTCTCTGGAAGTCTGAACAAACCTCTTGCTTGGAGATTGCTAACTGAGCTATCTTTCCAACCTTAACTGAAGAGACAGGGACTTTCTATGCTGCTCAGCTAACGTGAACAGCATCCTTCAACCTCAGGCCTTGGGTAGATGGAATTACATTCATAGTTGCCTGTATGTGCTACCATACCTATCTAAACTGAACAATTTAAATTAACTTGCTTTTTGTCTGTTTATTTGTTTGTTTAAATGAGAGCGAAAGACCAAGAATGCCCTTTGTGAAATTGAAAATCATAAATCAGGGAGGAATTGAACAGTAAGAATCATAAATGAATATTTATTTAAATGCCGTAAAGTAGTCACTTATTTAAAAGGGATGATTGCTCTTCCAGGGTTCTTAACAACAAAACAAACCTGTCCACGAAGATGTAAATTACAGTTCTTAGTAACCTGTCAACCTTCTGACTACGACTGACTGAAACTATATAAAAATATCCTCCAATTGTTGTGCCGATGTTCTCTATGGAAAAGAACTCCCATGATATGTACTCACTGATAAGTGGATATTAGCCCAGAAACTTAGAATACCCAAGATACAAGATAAAATCTGCAAAACACATGAAATTCAAGAAGAACAAAGACCAAAATGAAGACACTTTGCCCCTTCTTAGAATTGGGAACGAAACACCCATGGAAGGAGTTACAGAGACAAAGTTTGGAGCTGAGACGAAAGGATGCCATCTAGAAACTGCCATATCTGGGGATCCATCCCATAATCAGCTTCCAAACACTGACACCATTGCATATACTAGCAAGATTTTGCTGAAAGGACTCAGATATAGCTATCTCTTGTGAGGCTATGCCGGGGCCTAGCAAACACAGAGGTGGATGCTCACAGTCAGCTATTGGATGGATCACAGGGCCCCCAATGGAGGAGCTAGAGAAAGTACCCAAGGAGCTAAAGGGGTCTGCAACCCTATAGGTGGAACAACAATATGAACTAACCAGTATCCCCCAGAGCTCATGTTTCTAGCTGCATATGTATCAGAAGATGGCCTAGTCAGCCAACATTGGAAAGAGAGCCCCCTTGGTCTTGCATACTTTATATGCCTCAGTACAGGAGAACACCAGGGCCAAGAAGCGGGAGTGGGTGGGTAGGGAAGTGGGGGGGGAGGGTATGGGGGACTTTTGGAATAGCATTGGAAATGCAAATAAAGAAAATACCTAATTAAAAAAAAATCTTCCAAGTAGTCACAAGCCGAAAGTTCAATTTCATATTAAATAAAGTCTAAACATGCTCAAAGTACAGTATTTCAATTCACTGAACACAAAACTTTTAGAATAGAGGTTATTTTGTTTTTGACTAACTTCACATTTCACTGTTCACATTCACAGAAGAGTATGAAGTAAGATTTTATCAGTAGCCATTAGGAGCCACAGGGGATGCAGATGAAAAAGGGGTTGGAGACTTACCAGAAATCCCAGTCCTCTGGAGTCAGAGTGAGCAGCCCCTCATCATATCCTTTCTCCTTGACTAAGAACTGAGCAAAGCTGTTATAAATGAGCTGCAAATAAAGGAAGCAAAAGAGAGATTAACCAGAAAGTTCACTGTTCATTCTTAATTTCATAGACCTAAAATCCTAACAGAATCACTAATGGAGTTAGGTGGGAGGAGAATATCCATAACTGAAGTTCTGCAGTTATCCCCCTTCCCAGGTGAATGGTCAGCCCAAAAATTGTCTCACCAGCACACAACTACACAACTAAGACAGGTATTAATTTTACACCCAGGTCCTTGTTACACCTTGGAAAGCCTTGTTAAGACCTGACTACAGCTACCAGAGGAGTGATAGTCAACCTGTGTGGGTCATGGCCCCTTTCGCAAACCTCTATTTCCAAATGTACTTACTTTACATTCATAACAGTAGCAAAAAGAAGCAGCAACAAAAATGATTTTATGGTTGGTAGTCACCACAACATAAGGAACTGTATTAAAGGTTGTAGCATTAGGAAGGTTGAGGACCACTGTACTAGGACTGTCACCAGGACAGTAAGCATTGCTGACCACTCTGCCGTTATATCTATCTATGGTCCGTCAGTGCTGGAAAGGCCCGGGCTGAGAGGAAACTCAGTGAGATACACCTGACCAGGCAGATGAGTTAGGAGGAAACATGAGGTGTCTATCAGACACAAGACATTTCTTATTCCTCTACACAAAGAGAACAATTAAGCACAAAGGAGGGACAGAGTCTTCGGATGCAAGCAGAGGATGAACCAAAGCTCTGACTATTGACAGACCTTACTTCTCCACAGTTTTTATTTTTTAATTAAAATACCCATTTTTTAATAAGTAGAGTGACAGTGGAGAGCTGACTTAGTGAGTAAAGTGGCTACAAGTATGAGAACTTGGGGTCAGATCCCCAGCACCCATGCAAACTCTGGGCTTGACACCCATCTGTAACCCTAGCACTGAGAATCAGAGAAAGAGTGGCTCTCCAGAGCTTGCTGGTCAGCTAGTCTGACTGAATCTGTGAGCCAAGTTCTGTGAGACACCAACCATGGGACACCTGGCAGAGCTGGGTGAACCCAGGGGCATGGAGACCAGCCAGGTGTAGACTCCAAGGGCCTGCACGCTGCTGTACTTGGGTAGTGGGAGCTGAGTGCCGGGAAATGAGAATGGAGAAAACAAAGACTCCCATCAAACAGAGCTGCTCTCTGCTCAAGAGCCAACGAAAAACACTAAGTATGACTCGTGTCTAGTGCAGTATAACCCTCACCCGGACCAACAGAGCCATTTATCAATAGTTCAAAACCATGATTCAGAACAGGTGCAGCTTCTTAAAGGCACCTGAATTTAAGGGACGAGAGTGGCCTGGTGGACTCCTATAAGATTTTTTTTCTCTCTGTTAAGACAGGACCTTCTTATGTGCCCTAGCTAACCCGGAACACAGAGAGATCCATCTGCTTCCGCCTCTGTCTCTCTAGTGCTGGGATTACAGCTCCTATGGGATTCCTTTACCTCAGGAACCAGAGACCCACATGTTGAAAAAAAAGTTTTAAGTACTGTGAACAGTTAAAAAAAAAAAAAATCTGTCAGGATCCTACCTGCAAGGCCTGTTGCCAGAATGGGGTTAGCAGATGTAAAGCTCAGAGAGGTACCTGGCATGTTGGCAAATCCAACCCAAGCATTTGCTTTTATCACCAGTCCTGTGCTAGTCATAAACCAAAACAGAACTGACTGCAACACCTGCCCGTTGCCACTCTATAAATATTCCCAACTGGCCAGGCCACAACACAGGTTTGGTTTCTACTGGAATTTGCCAAATAAAGAATGATGAGGTAAAAATAAATGTTAGACTAATAGCAAGTATTTTGTTTTGTTTTGTTTTGTTTTGTTTTTTTTCCGATAAGCATGTTCCATTTAATAGTTTGGGTGTTCACAAAAACTTGAATTTGAAATTCAAGTTGAACTATGTACATGCCCTGTGTTTTAATTTGCTGAGTCTAGCAACCCTATAATCCTGCTGTGTTGGAAAATGAAGTGATGCCCCAATGGAAAGGTTTCAAGTTACTTTAGATTTCCAGCTTACAAAACTGAATTACAAGACCCGGCAGGGCCTTCGTTAAGGTTGGAAAGACTGGTGGGTGGCTCCTCCTTCAGATGGTACACATATTCTCAGTGTCAGATGCCCCATTCTCCCAACCAGAGATAAGAGGTGAGTGGGTGTTTTCTGACCTTTCAGTCTGCAAGCCCAGGGAACACAAGTGTCAAGTCCTCTGAGATGCT
Source organism: Mus caroli (assembly GCF_978045245.1). Taxonomy (NCBI): domain Eukaryota; kingdom Metazoa; phylum Chordata; class Mammalia; order Rodentia; family Muridae; genus Mus; species Mus caroli. The sequence goes on from NW_028227264.1 coordinate 32,660,170, forward strand.
GCCACCCCTGAGGCCCTGGGGGAAGGGACACACAGGGGTCCATGTTTTCATGACACCATGCACTTGTTAAATCCCCTCACTGAAAACATCCTTGATTTCTCCACAAGCGTCTGCAGTTCCCAGCACCTGAACATCTACCTCTGCTGTGCTGTTCCTTCCCATCCATCACCTTCCAACTGCAGTGCCACGTGGACACTCTGCTGTGGGGATGAGAGCCTGGGTGTGAGAAATGGGAACTCAGGCCCCAGCACCATACAGGTTGTTCCAAAGATATCAGGATCTACTAAGGACTTAACTTTCCCACCCCCCACCCCCAGCCCCGTGGTTAGCATCTCTTATGATTAACAATGACCTCTAGAAATCCCCCAGAGGTCTTGTAAAGCTGCTTATCAACTTGGCTGGAGATGGAACTACCTAGGAAACACACCTTTAGGTCGGTCTTTGAGGGTGTTTCCAGAGAGATTTAACTGGGGAGGTAGGACCTACCTTGAAAGAATGAGTACCACCCCAAGGGCTGAGGGCCCAGACTGAATGAAAGTGAAATTAAAAGTCATTAGAAGGGGCTGGAGAGATGGCTCACTGGTTAAGAGCACAGACTGCTCTTCTGGAGGTCCTGAGTTCAAATCCCAACAACCACATGATGGCTCACAACCATTTGTATAGCTACAGTGTACTCATATACATAAAATAAACAAATAAATCTTTAAAAATTTTTTTTTTAAAAAAGCCAGTAGAAGAATCAGGAAGATGGTTCAGTGGATACAATACTTGGAAAACTGTAACCTTATCATAGGGAGGCAGAGACAGCATTCCCCAAAGTTTGCTAGCCAGCCAGCATAGCTGAAACAATGAGTTAGAGCTGGCCAGGTTCAGTGAAGAAACTCACTTATAAAAAAATAAACTGGAGGGGTTGAAGGGAAGGCTCAGTGGGTACAGGTGCTTGCAACAACCTGAGTTCAATTCCCAGAAACCACACGATGGAAGGAGATAACCAACTCCTATAAACTGTCCTCTGACTCCACATGTGCACTCATCATGTGTGCACACACATTCACAGTCAGCAGAGCACCAACATTTATCTCTCTCCTTCCTGACTGTTGATCTGATGTGACCATCTGCCTCATGTCCCTGCTGTTAAGTCTGTTAGCATTTTGTCTAAGCTCTGCCCCACAGTTACCTGGCAACAGCCAGGTATGCCTGACTCACTATAAAAGGGGCTGCTTACCCCTCCTCTCTCTTGCTCTACATACATACACCATACCAAAAAGGAAAAAAAAAAAGTGACTGTGTCATCATATTCAGTTAATTCCAACCACATTGTAAATTACTAAGCCCAGTATGCTCAAGACATAGAAAACACTGTTTTCTGTAACTCAGAAGACAGAGGCTCTTGGGGGTTGGGGGTGGGGGAGTCCAAAGAGTAACTAGAATATATAAAGCTTCTGGTGAGCATTTGGAGAAGTCAGGTTTAAAGAAATTGTAAGTGGTGACACAAAAAGCTTCCTAGGAGGGAAGAGAAGGACGGGGGTGGGAGGGTGATTTCATAATTTAAGTTCTTAAGATGAGACCCCACATGATGAAGAGACACTGAATGGAAGGGAAGAGACCCTCCCTCCGGGACAGGCAATAGCAAGCCTTGGCAAATACTCCTCTCCCCCATAAGAATGGAAAAGAACTTTACATCGTCTTTCTGGTAACAGGTTGCTAACCACAGAGAGGCTCCTACTTGTGTGTGGTTGAGCTGTGTCCCTAACTATGTCCTGGTGTTCAGCACTCGGTGAGACTTAGGATTTCCATACCAAGCATAACCAAGATTCACCAGGGTATTGTTTTCAGACTTTAATCAGCACTGCGATTCAAAACTTGCAGTAGAGTATCTTGTGAATCTTATATCCTAAAATGTTTATGCTCACACATGCACAAAATTGGCTTTTTACATGACAGAGGTTAAACAACATTCTCCACGAACGACAGTGAACACGGATGAGTGCATAAGATGAACCAGACTGGAATTTGAATGCCGTGGAAGGAAAGATATTAACACTCTGAAAGAGTAGCCAAAGGACCAACACTTAAATATCTTTAAACTGTCTCTATGAGAAAGGAAACGAGATCTGTGTAACTGCAAAACAGAGCCCCAGCAGGGGACACACACCTTTTTTTTTTTTTAAAAAAAAAAAAAAAAGCATCTGTATGCAGAAAACACACCGGAGTGATTCAGGAGCCTCACTTTTGATTTTGGAGAATCTGACCAGTTGGGGCACTGACAGGACTCCACTGACTGTGGTCTGTACTAGTGATGTAGTGGGTGCTAACCATAATAGCAAACAATCGGCTGCACACTTAATCCTCGAAGGGTTAATTGAGAAGGAACCCAGTGTCACAGAGCTAGGCACTTGGTGCCAGGGTCCCGAACCAGAGACTTTGACTGCAGAGTCCTGCTTAGACTTCTCACTGTGATATTCTTAATTCTTTAGTTTCTTGTGAACCCAAAGGGTCAGAGAAAGCAAGGCAATTAAGATGAGGATATAAGCCTACAAATAAAGCAATCTACTCCCCTCATATTCTGGGTAGATTCTGTTGAGATTACAACTTTATTTAAAACGCACAAATCAAGTAGTACGTTCGCAATAAATGCTTGTTTTCTTCTCTTGGTAAAGACAAAAGGAGGTCTAAGATGTTAATGACTTCGCCCAGTGTTTCTCACAGTACTATTATACAGTCTCTCCCTGTATGAAATACCTAAACTCAGACAGGTGATTCTTTGGACCTGCAAATGGAAAGATGCAGCCATATTTTCTTTAAGTTCAAAACAAGTGGCTGTACTCACTCAGCTGGTGCCCCGAGGAGTTGGAAAAAATAATAGGGCCTGGGATCAACAAATGACACCCAAAGCCCCTGGCCCCGCTTTTTCAGGGTTCTACAAGCCGGTTTCCCGGCTTGGTCTTGCGCTATCTTCTGCCCCTGGCTTCCTCCTCAAGACCGCAGAACCCCTGAAAGTACACTTCCGCCCAGCGGCCCGGGACTTACGACACTCTGCACAGCCGCCTTTAGAGGCTGTCCGTGCCACTCACCCGGGCGCTCTCGGGCAGGTTGTAGCGGCACAGCGTGTGGTCGAGATCGAAGCCGACCACGTCGCAGGCGGCCAGGGAGAAGTGCTGAGCCATGGCAGCGCAGCGGCGGGTACCGGAAGGCTGGTAAAGCGTGAGAGAAGAAGTTGCCCGGACTCCACAAGCGTAACTCGCAGGCAGGACGCGGAGTGGGGCGGGGCCTGACAGGGCGGGGCTTGACGGGGCGGAGGCTTATATAAGACAGACGGGCAGGACGTGGTCTGGTCGGGCGGGGCTAGTCAAGTGGGGCGGGTTCTGAGCACAGGACTTGCCCCTCCCGCGGCCTGTCCGCCTCCTGGAACGCCCCAGTTTTGCAGGCAGGTACAGGCCAGCTCCGCAGCTTGCTTCCAGCCAGTACAGTGCAGCAGGTACTGCTGGAGCTGAAGTGCTCAACTAGGACCCTGCTAGCCAATGCCCTTAATGTAGCTTAAGGTTTCACAGAATTAGTGGGAATTCTCGTTCATTTTTCAGGCGCCACACAACTAAATGATACCAGTGAAACCTCATCCCTTGAGGCTTGAGTGTGGGAGCAGTGTGTGAGAAAATGATAAGCACAAATAACTGTTGGACCCTATGATGGTTTGTATATTCTTGGACCAGGGAGTGACACCATTTGGAGGTGTGGCCTTGTTGGAATAGGTGTGACCTGGTTGGAGTAGGTGTGTCACTGTGGGTGTGGGCATCAGATCCTCACCCTAGTTGCCTGGAAGTCAGTCTTTCACTAGCAGCCTTTGGATGAAGATGTAGAACTCTCAGCTCTGCCTGTGCCATGCCTGCCTGGATGCTGCCATGCTCCCACCTTGAAGCCAGCCCCAATTAAATTTTGTTTTTTATAAGACTTGCCTTGGTCATGGTGTCTGTTCATAGCAGTAAAACTCTGACTAATACAGACCCCTTTAGCATACAGTTTGGTAAGTGGACTTTGAAAGTTGAATCAACAGCTTTATTACTCTATAGTTTGGTAATAAGACATGAAAGATATTCCTTGCATCATTTCATCCATTGGAATGCATTATAAAATATATTACGTATTATGGAAGACCACCTTACCAAAAGACACCAAGGCTGGTTGTATTAGTCCGGGTTCTCTAAAGTCACAGAGCTTATGGAATGAGTTCTCTATATATTAAAGGAATGTATTGTGATGACTTATAGTCTGTAGTCCAACTCACCCAGCATTGGTCAACTGTTAATAGGAAGTTGAAGAGTTTAGTAGTTGCTCTGTCCCGTGAGACTAGTTGTTTGAGCTGGTCTTCTGTAGAAGTAGGTAAATGCAAGCAGTTGAAAAAGAGTGAATCTTCCTTCTTCCAATGTCCCTGTGTAGGCCTCCATGAGAAAGTGTGGCTCAGATTAAAGGTTCGTACCACCACACCTGGATCTAGGACTTGCTTTGTCCCAGGCTGACCTTGAACTCAGATATCACCTTGCCTCAGTCTCCTGGGACAAAAGGCCTGTGCTATCTTACCTGAGCCTAAGCTTTTCATGGTCATCATGTCTCAAGATCTCCATGACAAGAGCTAGATCAGAAACTTGTGTCTTCCAGCCTCAAAATCTGGATCACAGGTGAGCCCTCCATTTCTGGATTGTAGTTCATTCCAGATATAGTCAAGCTGACAACTGGGAAATAGCCCATTACACTGGTGCTTATTTGATTATCCTGCTTTTAATTGGGGTTTTTCTATGAAGACATCAAAAATGTCATTGATGAATGGAATTCATCAAAAAAAAAAGTTTTCTACCCAGAACTTTTGTGAGCAGGCAGTACAGAGTGGTACAAATGATGATTTGCCTGATTCAGGATTACACTATTTTATATCCAGAAAACTCAATACAGTTGGGACAAAGGATGTCAGAACCATTTAACTTCCAGCCTCTGCATGTGAAAAAATAAGTATATTAAGTTTTTTTTTTGTCTCATACTTCTCCATTTAAAGGAGAAAATACAAAATCTATTATCTTCATACTGTTACTCTAAATTAAAAAAAAAACATTTTGTCTAGTGAGAAAGAACAATTGAAATGGCATAATGATATAAATAGTTGAGAATTTCACTTAACCCTTACATATACTAACTCTTAGAAGGTAAATAGACCAAACTAGTCCTGTTAATTATAGTTCAATGGATAGTGCAATTAGTTAGGGTGCTTGCTTATAATACCTAATGGTCTCATTTGAAATCACATTGACAACTTTTCTGTTATAATGAGCCTCAAACAAATCTGGAATAGGAACAGGAGAAAGTCCTCTAGAAAATTGAGCATGTCACTAATCAGAGATTAAAGACCACTGAGATGCTCCATTCTTTACTGTCTGTGAAGAGAAAGGCCAGGCTTTTTTGTAGCTCACACTGATGTAGGAAACTGTGGGGTCCATGAGTGTAAAAGTAGGGTCCTTGAAGAGGCCAGGGCATCCTAGCTTCAGAAGGGCTTGAACTCAAGAATTATGGTGCCACAAAGTCACCGGTAAACAAAACTTTCACAGAATTAGTAGCTCTGGGTTCTTGACTCTCAAATTCAGAGAAAGAAGATAGGAGGGTGAGTTGAGAAGGGAGTTTTAGTCCAGAAATGTAGATGGTAGCTTAAAATAGAAGAAGGAGAAGGAGAAGGAGAAAGAAGGAGAAGGGGAAGGGGAAGGGGAAGGGGAAGGGGAAGGGGAAGGGGAAGGGGAAGGGGAAGGGGAAGGGGAAGGGGGAGGGGGAGGGGGAGGGGGAGGGGGAGGGGAAGGTGGAGGGGGAGGGGGGGAGGGGGGGAGGGGGGGAGGGAGAGGGAGAAGGAGAAGGAGAAGGAAGGAGAAGGGGAAGGGGGAGGGGGAGGGGGAGGGGGAGGGGACGAGGGAGAGGGAGAGGGAGAGGGAGAGGGAGAGGGAGAGGGAGAGGGAGAGGGAGAGGGAGAGGGAGAGGGAGAGGGAGAGGGAGAGGGAGAGGGAGAGGGAGAGGGAGAGGGAGAGGGAGAGGGAGAGGGAGAAGGAGAAGGAGAAGGAGAAGGAGAAGGAGAAGGAGAAGGAGAAGGAGAAGAAGAAGAAGAAGAAGAAGAAGAAGAAGAAGAAGAAGAAGAAGAAGAAGAAGAAGAAGAAGAAGAAGAAGAAGAAGACAGAGTCCCTGTGTAACTGGAGCAAGTCCCAGGATGGAGAATCAACAAGGGAATTCCTACAGGTCTGATGGCAGAAGCTGGATCTGGCCTGGGAAGGCCATTGCTTGGACCATTTGCCTCGCCCCCTTGACCTATCCAGGAGTTGCTCAGTTCGAGCTACACCATCATTTACAGTGTCCAGGCAGTGGGGCTCATCCACATAGTACAGAGACGTGACAGAAAAGGAACCAGAGGTCCCTTGTGCATTCCTAGCCTCTGTGTGAAGAGAATCAAAGACATTTTTACACCTGGCTAGGGACAAAAGTCTTTTGAGGTCCTTGCTTGACTAGCTTTTGTCCCTTGTTCTTGTCAACGAACATTCCCTTATTAGTTTTAGTGGAAGCACTGACCTCCAAAATGCTTTTGTGAATCTAAAGTAAAAGGCCTTCCAAATCTGACTTCCATTTTAGTTTAAACTTGAAGGTCACAGGTCTCCCTAGAAGAGACTGTGTGTGTGAGTCTCTCTCTCTCTCTCTCTCTCTCTCTCTCTCTCTCTCTCTCTCTCTCTCTCTCTGTGTGTGTGTGTGTGTGTGTGTGTGTGTGATGGGGATATTTGTGTTAATAGAGACTTTAGGGATTCTCTTACTGTGGTCAGTAATCATAGACAGGAGTATTAGAAGGTTTGTTTCTTGATTATGTAGCAGAAACTTCCCTTTACAAACCTCTCTGGGTGTTCTGAACCAGGGCTAAAAAGTTTTCAGGGGAGGAGGGAAAATAAGTCATTGTTCTCAAAAAGGGGGTGAGGGTCAGCCCCATCTGTAAACAGATGGCTTTTGAGGTCTGGAGTTGGCCATTAGACCTCTTCAACAATAGTCCCATTCTTAATGATCAACCAGCATTTTATTTATTATTGTCCAGAGAGCCTTTATGCTCTTGTGTACAGCATTTCACTGGGGAGTTATTTTCCAGTTATTCAGTTTCTTGAGCCCCACCCACCTTTTGCAGTCCATTGTCTCAAATCTCATCCCAGCTCTTCTCTAGGAACTTGTCTCCTCTCTTTTGTTCCATTCCCTGCAGAACACTGGGATTAAATACAATTGCTCTGCTTCATAAAGCATATTGTTTTAAAATAAAGATGTTTCCTCTTCTTACACATCAAGTTTCTATACAAATAACACAGACACCCTGTTAACAACTAAAAGTTAAATCCCTTGCTTAAGCTGCACCAGGAGTTGATCCTGTGCAACAGCTCTCCATACCCAAATACCTCCAGGAGAGAGCTGGTCTCCCAGGAGTGCTAGCACAATTGTGAGCACAGGTAAGACCACTACTTCTGTTTCGAGGGAGCTGCCCAGAGCCCTCAGGACACAGGAATCAAGAAACAGCCAGGGGCAGGATCCTTTTGGTTTTGGTCTGTGCCCTGGAATTGGCCCTTTGCCACAGCTCTCTATTCCCAAGTTCCTCTGGGAGAGAACTGGTCTCTGAGGAGTATTGACACACAGGCTTGCAGGAGGGAAGAGCCATAGTCAGAGATAACAAGACCAGCTAACACCAGAGATAACCAGGTGGCAAGAGGCAAGGGCAAGAACATAAGCAACAGAAACCAAGGCTACATGATGTCATCAGAACCCAGTTCTGCCACCACAGCAAGCTCTGAATACCCCCAGCACACCAGAAAAACAAGACTCTGATTTAAAATCATATCTCATGATGATAGGGGACGGTAAGAAGGACATAAATACATAAATAAATAAATTTCTCCCTTAAAGAAATACAGGAGAACATCTTAGAATTAGGAACAAAATACCCATGGAAGGAGTTACAGAGACAAAGTTTGGAGCTGAGATGAAGGGATGGACCATTTAGAGACTGCCATACCCGGGGATCCATCCCATAATCAGCCTCCAAACACTGGCACCATTGCATACACCAGCAAGATTTTGCTGAAAGGACCCTGATATAGCTGTCTCTTGTGAGGTTATCGGGGCCTGGCAAACACAGAAGTGGATGTTAACAGTCAGCTATTGGATGGAACACAGGGCCCCCCAATGGAGGATGTAGAGAAAGTACCCAAGGAGCTAAAGGGGTCAGCAACCCTATAGGTGGAACAACAATATGAACTAACCAGTACTCCCAGAGCTCGTGTCTCTAGCTGCATGAGTATCAGAAGATGGCCTAGTCGACCATCATTGGGAAGAGAGGCCCCTTGGTCTTGCAAACTTTACATGCCTCAGTACGGGGGGAATGCCAGGGCCAAGAAGTGGGAGTGTGGTGGGGAGAGGAGTCGGGGAGAGGGTCTGGGGGACTTTTGGGATAGCATTTGAAATGTAAATGAAGAAAATACCTAATTAAAAAAATAAATTAAAAAAAGAAAGAAATACAGGAGAACAAAGGTAAACACTCTGAAGCCCTTAAAGAGGACACACAAAAAAACCTTAAAGAATTACAGGAAAAGACAAACAGGTAAAAGAATTGAACAAAACCACCTAGGATCTAAAATTGGAAATAGAAAGAATAAAGAAATCAAAAGGGAGACAATCCTGGAGCTGGAAAACCTAGGGAAGAGATCAGAAATCATAGATCTAAGCATCACCAACAGAATATAAGAGACATAAGCAAGAATCTCAGGTGCAGAAGATACGATAGAAAACATTGATACAAAGAAAAGGCAAAAGGCAAAAAAGCTCCTAACCCAAAATATCCAGGAAATCCAGAAAAATGAGAAAACCAAACCTAAGGATAATAGGTATAGAAGAGAGTGAAGATTCCCAACTTAAAGGGCCAGTAAATATCTTCAACAAAATTATAGAAGAAATTTTCCATAACCTAAAGAAAGAGATGCCCATAAACATACAAGAAGCCTACAGAACTCCAAATAGATTGGACCATAAAAGAAATTCCTCCCATCCCATAATAGTCAAAACACCAAATGCACAAAACAAAGAAAGAATATTAAAAGCAGTTAGGGAAAAATGTCAAGTAACATAAAAAAGCAGACCTATCAGAATTACACCAGACTTCCCACCAAAAGACTGAAAGCTAGAAGATTCTGGACAGATGTCATACAGACCCTAAGAGAACACTAATGACAACCCAGGCTACTCTACCCAGCAAAACTCTCAATTACCATAGATAGAGAAACCAAGATATTTCATGACAAACCAAATCTACACAATATCTTTCCACAAATACAGCCCTACAAAGGATAATAGATAGAAAATGCCAACACAAGGAGGGAAACTACACCCTAGAAAAAGCAAGAAAATAATCTTTCAACAAACCCAAGAGAAGATAGCCACACAAATATAAAAATAACATCAAAAATAACAAGAAGTAACAATCACTGTCCCTTAATATCTCTTAACATCAATGGACTCAACTCCCCAATAAACAGACATAGACTAACAGACTGGATATATAAACAGGACCTAGCATATTGCTACGTACAAGAAATAGACCTCAGTGTCAAATACAGACACTACCTCAGAGTAAAGGGCTAGAAAATAATTTTTCAAACAAATACCAAATAAAATCAACATTCAACCAAAGTTATCAAGAAAGATAATGAAGGACACTTCATACTCATCAAAGGAAAAATCTTCCAAGCAAATCTCTCAATTCTGGACATCTATGCTCCAAATGCACTGTCACCCACATTCATAAAAGAAACTTTACTAAACCTCAAAGCACACATTGCAACTCATGCAATAATAGTGGGGACTTCAACACTGCACTCTTATCAATGGAAAGATCATGGAAACAGAAATTAAACAGAGACACATTGAAATTAACAGATGTTATGGACCTGCTCTGGACCGGTCCCAGTCAGCCTCTCTCAATCCGTGGAAAAAATTTCAGGGTTCCCGTTACAGGCGGGTATAGAGTCGATGAAAAAGGTGACAAACGGACACAGACACAAGAGAGTGCTGTATTTGGATGTAATGTTTTCCAAGCAAACACCAGGCTTTTAATACAGAAGAAAACCAAGAAGGCTAGGCTAATACATCCATCAAGGTACACTGGTTCTTAAGACAAAACAAAGAAAATGTATACATAAAAAGATGGCAGGAGGCAGGCCTTGTTTACAACTGAGAATAGGAACAACTCTAATTAAGATCAGCTAAACACAGGAGCCAGTTGAATGCTCTGATACAATGCTAGTCTATTGGTAAACCCAACACCAGGGGTTCTTTAGTAAATACCTGATTATGCTATTCCTCTGGGCCTAGTGAAAAAACCTGCACAAGGGGAATTCCATTCTACTAACCCTTTCATGAATAATATTACAACCCACCTATTGCCTAGGCCATTGTGTATTGCTGTGTCTGGGTGTGACTCGGGTAATGTGCTAAGTAATTTCTATGTAGACTAGCCCTGAGCTTTCTAGCTCTATTCAACTAAATTGTATTCCCTTATTATTTTTACTGTCCCTACTAGAAGTAAATTTGAGTGTTACTGAATAGGTAGTATTCTTACTGAATTCCAAGCTCAGGGTCAGCTTCAAGGACTTTCTAGGAACCATTGGAATACTGGTGGAGGCTTAGCTATATGTCAAAATCAATTCTTAAAGACACTTATAATGAAACGATACTGAAAAAGAGCACATGGATCTATCTATACACCAGACTAATGCAGGGGCAGGTTTTGAGTATACGAGCTATGGGAATGCCAAGGTTCTAAGAGGCTAACTTTCCGTGAAACTCTGCCTCAGGACTGCTTCCAGGTTTTTAAACCTGTAATGTGAGTCACTACTATAGTGGATGTAGCATGGAACAAATGGATTTAACAGATATCTATAGAACATTTCGTCCTAAAACAAAAGAATATAGCTTCTTCTCAGCACCTCATGGTACCTTCTCCAGAATTGACCATATAATCGGTCACAAAACAGGCCTCAACGCATACAGGAAAACTGAACTAACCCCATGAATCCTATCAGATCACCACAGACTAAGGCTTATATTCAATACCAACAAAAACAACAGAAAGCCCACCTACATATGGAAGCTAAGCAATGCCTTACTCGGTGATAACTTGGTCAAGGAAGAAATAAAGAGATTAAAGACTTTTTAGAATTTAATGAAAATGAAGGTGCAACATAGCCAAACTTATGGTACACAATGAAAGCAGTACTAAAAAGAAATTTCATAGCTTTGAGTGGCTCCAAAAAGAAACTGGAGAGAACATTCACTAGCAGCTTATAGCGTACCTGAAAACTCTAGTACAAAAAGAAGCAAATTCACCCAAGAGGAGTACACAATAAGAAATAATCAAACTAAGGGCTAAAATCAACCAAGTAGGAACAAAAAGAACTATACAAAGAATCAACAAAACTAGGAACTGGTTCTTTTAGAAAATCAACAAGATAGATAAACCCTTAGCCAGACCAACCAGAGGGCACAGAGACAGTATACAAATGAACAAAATCAGAAATGAAAAGGGAGATATAACAACAGAAACTGAGGAAATTAAAAAGAATCATCAGAACCTACTACAAAAACCTATACTCAACAAAATTGGAAAATCTGGATGAAATGGACAATTTTCTAGACAGATACCAAATACAAAAGTTAAATCAGGATCAGATAAATCATCTAAACAGTCCCATAATCCCTAAAGAAATAGAAGCAGTCATTAAGTCTCCCAACCAAAAAAAGCCCAGGGCCAGATGAGTTTAGGGTAAAATTCTATCAGACCTTCAAAGAAGACCTAATACCAATACTCTTCAAACTACTCCACAAAACATAAAAAGAAGGAACACTACCCAATTTGTTCTGTGAAGCCACAGTCATGCTGATACAAAGCCACACAAACCCCCAACAAAGAAAGAGAACTTGAGATCAGTTTCCCTTATGAATATTGATGCAAAAATACTCAATAAAATTTTCATAAAATTTCCAAGACCACATCAAAATTATTATTCACCATGATCAAGTAGGATTCATTCTGGGGATATAAGAATGGTTTAATATTTGGAAATCTATCAATGTAATTCACTACATAAAGAAACTCAAAGAAGAAAGCCACATGATCATTTCATTAGATGCTGAAAAAGCATGTGACAAAATTCAACATACTTCATATTAAAAGTCTTGGAAGGATCAGGAATTCAAGGCCCATACCTAAACATAGTAAAAGCAATATACAGCATACCACTAGCCAACATCAAACTAAATGGAGAGAAACTTGAATTAATACCACTAAATTCTGCCAGAGATCTCCTAAACCCAATTAACAACTTCAGTAAAGTGGCTGGATATAAAATTAACGCAAACAAATCAGTAGCCTTCCTACACTCAAAGGACTGAGAAAGAAATTAGAAATGACACCCTTCACAACAGTCACAAATAATATAAAATACCTTGATTTTAGTGAATGAATCCTACTTGATCATGGTGAATAATAATAAAATACCTTGGTGTGTGTCTAACTAAACAAGCGAAAGAACTTCAAGTCTCTGAAGAAAGAAATTGAAGAAGACCTCAGAAAATGGAAAGCTCTCCTATGCTCATCGATTGGCAGGGTTAATATAGTAAAAATGACCATTTTATCAAAAGCAATCTACAGATTCAATGCAATCCTCATCAAAATTCCATCTCAATTCTTCATAGAGTTAGAAAGAGCAATTCTTAAATTCATCTGGAATAAGAAAAATACCCAACCTAGTGAAAACTATTGTCAATAAAAATGATCAGCCCTGATCTCAAGATGTACTACAGAGCAATAATGATAAAGACTGTATGGTATTCGTACAGTGACAGGCAGGTAGATCAATGGAATAGAATTGAAGACCCGGAAATGATCCCTCACACCTATGGTCACTTGATCTTTGACAAAGGAGCTAAAACCATCCAGTGGAAAAAAAGACAGCATTTTCAACAAATGGTGCTGGTTCAAGTGGCTGTCAACATGTAGAAGAATACAAATTAATCCATGCTTATCTCCCTGTATGAAGCTCAAGTCCAAGTGGATCAAGCACCTCCACATGAAACTACTCAGGTACACTGAAACTAATAGAAGAGAACATGGGAAAGAGCCTTGAGCAGGTGGGCACAGGGGAAATTTCTTGAACAGAACACCAACGGTTTATGTGCTAAGATCAAGAATTGACAAATGGGGCCTCATAAAATTAAAAAGCTTCTGTAAGGCAAAGGGCACGGTCAATAGAACAAAATGGCAACCAACTGATTGGGAAAATATTTTTTACCAATCCTACATCTGATAGAGGGCTAATATGCAATATCTGTAGGATGAACTCAAGAAGTTAGACTCCAGAAACCAAGTAACCCTATTTAAAAAATTCAGACAGAGCTAAACAGAGAATTCTCAACTGAGGAAGCGCAAATGGCCGAGAAGCACCTAAAGAAATGTTCAACATCCTTAATCATCAGGGTAATGTAAATCAAAACAACTCTGAGATTCTACCTCACACAGTCAGAATGGCTAAGATCAAGAACTCCAGTGACAGCAGATGCTGGCAAGGATGTGGAAGAAGAGGAACATTCCTCCATTGATGGTGGGACTGCAAGCTGGTACAATCACTCTGGAAATCAGTCTGGCAGTTCTTCAGAAAATTGGACATAGTCCTACCTGAGGACCCAGGTATACCACTCCTGGAAATATACCCAAAAGATGCTCCAACATGTAATAAGGACACATGCTCCACTCTGTGTTCATAACAGCCTTATGTTCATAACATAGCCAGAAGCTGGAAACAACCTAGCTGTCCCTCACCAGAGGAATGGATACAGAAAATGTGATACATTTACACAATGGAATACTACTCAGCTATTAAAAACAAGACTTCATGAAATTCTCAGACAAATGGGGTGGAACTTGAAAAATATCATCTTGAGTGAGGTAACCCAATTACAGAAGAACACACACGGTAAGTGGATATTATCCCAAAGTTCGGAATACCCAAGATACAATCCACCATATGATGCTCAAGAAGAAGGAAGACCAAAGTGTGGGTGCTTCAGTACTTCTGATAAAGGTGTTCACAGTACAGGAGAAAATACAGAGACAAAGTGTGGAGCAGTGACTGAAGGAAAGGCCATCCAGAGACTGCCCCACATGGGGATCTATCCCATATATAGTTGCCAAACCAGGATACTATTGTGGATGTGGGGAAGTGCTTGCTGACAGGTGCCTGATATGGCTGTCTCCTGAGAAGCTCTGCCAGAGCCTGACAAACACAGAGGTGGATGCTCGCTGTCAACCATTGGACTGAGCTTGAGGTCCCAGTTGGAGGAGTTGGAGAAGGGACTGAAGTAGCTGAGGGGGTTTGCAGCCCCATGGGGGTGGTGGGCAACAGTGTCAATTGGCCAGACCTCTTGGAGCTCCTTGGGGACTAGACCACCAACCAAAGAGTACACATAGAGGAACCCATGGCTCCAGCTGCATATGTGGCAGAGGATATCCTGTTGGACACCAGTGTGAGGAATGGCCCTTTGTCCTGAGGGGGTTTGATACCCCAGTGTAGGGGAATGCCAGGGTGGGAAGGCAGGAGTGGGTGAGTCGAGGAGTACCCTCATATAGGTAGTGGATGGGGGGAATTTATAGGGGGTTTCCAGAGTGGAGACCTGGAAAGGGGATAACACCTGAAATGTAAATAAATAAAATATCTAGTAAAAGGGGGAAAAAAGGGGGAAAATCCCTTGCTTAAATATTGTAATAGTTACTTCTCCCCATTGCTGTAATAAAAGCAAGTTATTACCAAAGCTCACAGTTTGAGTATACAGTATATCACAGGGGTGGTTGCATAGTGGCAGAGCAGATAGATACAGCCTGGATGGCAGAAGTAGCTGGTCACATTGCATCTACAGTGTGGAAGCAGTAAGAGCTGATTGCTGGTGTGCAGCTCTTCTTTTCCTTCTCTTGAGGACCATAGCTGATAACATGTATGTTCAGGGAGGAGCTTTCTATCCCATTGAAACCTCTCTGGAAACACCCTGAAGACAAGCTCAGAGGTTTGTTTCCTATGAAACACCTGGTCCTACCACAGTGACAATCAAGATTAACTATCACATATATGAAGTGTTGCCCTGAATAACATGTTGAATACCAGTGTTATAGAGTGAATTCTGTCTCTTCCAAGTCATATGTTGGAGCCCTGTCATGTAACATGACTGCATTTAAAAACTGCCTTATGGGGAGGTGATTTTGTTTAATAAGGTCATAAGGTCGTGAGAGTCGGTTCCTTGTCAGATAGGTTTATTGTCCTTCAAGAATATGAAGTGGCACCAGAGATCTCAAGCACAGAATAAAGGCCATGTTAGAATCCGATCAAAGCCAGCCTACAATCGAAGGGGATAGGTTCCCATGGGAACCAACTCTGACGGCTCCTTGGTCTTAAAGGTCTCCTATAGAACTACGAAAACATACTCTGTTGTTAGGAGTGGCCTAGCCTGTGGGTTTCTGAAGACAGCCTAACTAGACTAAGACAGTCAATAATCAGATTAGTCTCTAATCAATATTGGTGTTTTAAGTATACATTATACTAAATGGCATTGTTTGCCATTTCCAAGACCCGCAAAGAAAGGGAACCTGGTCATTTATCAATTTTTACAAATCTAGATATTTTAAAGAATATTCTATTTACTGAGTTTTGTTACTACAGTTACATAATAATGTAGAAATTGTTAGAAATAGGTTATAATATTGCTGATACTCTAGAGTTGAATTTTATCATTAAAACACGTTCCTCTCCTCTCTCCTTCCGACACTGTCTTGCTATGTAGCAAATGGATATTTTCCTACCTGGTTCTTAGTGCTGGAATTATGGGCCTAGAATTAAAGCCCCACGCCCCACCTAGCCTTTTAGAAAGATTATTACTTGGGCACTGTGAAATATGGCTTTTACTTATTCGTTATTTTCCTAAATACTAGCTCTGATTAACTAGCTTGTTTGGGGTTATGAAGCAACTCATTAAATGACCATTTATGACTTTACAACTTTCTCTTAGCATATAAATTGCAAACATAATTTGTCTAAGTATGATTTTATGCAGAGAGGTACATGGTCTTTCTTTTATTAGTTTAAAATGTACTTTTTCTTGGTATTCCATGGGAACATTCAGCATTTTATACACCCTAAGCTAGTCCACATATTCTCTGGCACACATATCTTGATTAAACTGTAATAACAATCTTTATTTAGAAAGAATGATAAAATTTACAATTACTTCTGAATATAACATCTAAATACTAGCTATTCAGCTTAAAAAAAAAGCTCTCTTGTAATACTGTACAAAGCCATTAGGTGGCACTAGCTCTGCATGGGACTGTTTTTCATTTATTTTCTTTTGTGAGCTTTAGATCTTTACATTTCTTAATTAAAAAACATTTCATCCTGGGGACTCTGGTTCCGATATTGCAACAGAAAGAGGAACTTAGAAATTTCACTGAGGTTTTCATGTTTGTACTTACTTTTGATGATGGTTTAAAATATGAAATGAGCCTATTTTGAAGAGAGAGATAAGACATTAAAAGACAGAACTGTGGTTCAAAAGGATTCCAAAGAATGTGCCAATCGGTCAAAAGGTAAATATTAAGTTTTACTTGTAGGTTCAAGTGACCAACTTACACAGCGTTGTGCAGAATCTTGATTCACTAGCAGTAATGTTCAAAAAGACATGTCAATAAAACTCATGTCGAATTTCATTCAGTTCAAACCCCTTTGAAATGACAGCAATTTCACAATACTTTACTTCTGGCTTGGTTGTCAGATATGAAGCTTCTGGATTGCATGAGAGCTAATGAGATTTCCTCATCGAATCTGGACATCTGATGGCATCCATGCACATGGCTTTTACTGAACAATACATGTCCTGGGTATATTTCGTTGCTGTTGGTCAGGCTGACCATCAGTAGCAATTCCTGCTGTGTAAACTGCAAACCACCTCTTGTTATGGTATTATCAGAAAAGAAGAAAAGAAAAGAAAAGAAAAGAAAAGAAAAGAAAAGAAAAGGAAAGAAAAGAAAAGAAAAGAAAAGAAAAGAAAAGAAAAGACAAGACTCTCTCAGTTTGCTCTCAAGAGAACACGTTAGGCATGCCACGCTATCCTCAGCCAACCTCTGAACAGAGCTCTTTATTGCATAGTTAAAGCAAACTATCAGCTTTGAAAACTTGGAGGTAGAGAAAAATAAAGGAAAGGCTATGGTAGAGTGGCCACAGCAGGCAACCTCATTCTCAGACCCTGGGTTCATATTCTAGTCACGTTCCTCATTGTCACAGGACTCTGTGGAAGGCCACCTCCTCTTAGATTTCCCAAGCTAATAACGATCAAATTCTTCCTGCTCTGGGCTCCCCAACTCACATGTAAGGCACAGTAGTTTCTCATGTGGGGGAAGCATTGCATGGGTAGGGTGTAGCACTTACCAGAAAGCTCACTAAGGGTCTCTCTCTCTAGCCTGTTTCCCTGAGACTATACTACTAGATAAAATATATCATGCCTAATTATATTTGTCTTAATCAAACATTCCATAGGGTATATTAATACTAAAAAAAACCCTATTGTATTCTTTAAGTTTCAATTAAAATAATTATTTTGAGCTATTATTTATAGAATTTGGCAGCTCTAGTCCATTTTATGATCAAGTTTTGGTCTGAAAAGTTGTGTTTTTTAAATTTCTTTTTAAGATTTATTTTTTAATTACGTGTCTGTGTATATATCTGCATGTGAGTATGTATATGTAAGTACAGGCACCCTTGAAGATTAGAAAAGGACATCAGATCCCTGGAGCTGGAGTTATATAGATGTTTGTGAGCTGTTAAATACAGGTGCTAAGAACTGAACTTGCGTTCTCTGGAAGAGTTCTTAACCTGTCCTCCCATGAACCATCTCTCCAGACCCTATGTTTTTTGATTTGGTGTGTGTGTGTGTGTGTGTGTGTGTGTGTGTGAGATGCATGTGGAGGTTTGGGGACAACTTCATAACGTGGTTCTCTTCTACCTTTGCTAAGGAATGGAGGCTTGAACTCAATTCACTAGGCTCTAATGGTAAGTGATGGGCCATCTTATCAGTCCAAAAAAAGTTTTTAAAATTTAGTTTCTTTTAGAAAGTGTAGAATTTAAAGTCAGATGGGCTTTAGTGTTGGCTAGGAGCTAAATAGTTTTGCGTATTGAAACCCTAACTTTTATGGATTCATCCATGTAACTATAGTTGGCGATAAAGCCATTGAGGAGGTGGCTAGGCTAAAATGAGGGTTTAGGGTAGTTTCAAATCTACACTGGCTAGTATCCTTATAAGATGAAATTTAGACCTATAAACACACGCTGAGCATGCACAGGGAAAGATCACATGAAGACACAGAAGGAAAGGAAGACAAAGTTAGATCAGGAGACATAGGTAAATGACATTTGTCAGTTAGGTGTACCTCAGAAGAAACAGAACAGATGGACACTTTGACTCCCCATCTCTAGAAGCATTAGACATGTGTTTTGTTTTTAAACACATTTTTAAATGTTGCCTCATCTGTGGTATTTTGTCATTAAAGCCTAGATAACCAATACAGCCTTTGAGACTCTTTGTCTACTGTGAGTTGAACCCATTCTCTCCACTTATCAAAAATCATCGCTCTTTTTGTTACAGGAAATCTCCCTATGAGAACCAGGCTGAGAAGATACTATTGCTGTTTGCTGTGTGGTATGTTGTAGCCTGTGAGGGGCAGAACCAGCTCTGTACAGCCCTTGGGAAGCAACATGGTTTTAGACAGTGATCCAGACCAGGGATGTCTGCCACAGACATCCACACAGGCTCCTTCTGCTACATGGTCACAGACCCAGACATGGTCTTCAGTTGGAGCACAAGATGGGACTTCACCATTGCCTCAGGTGGCAGAACAGGCTTCTCACATTAGGCTATTCCTCTCCACCCTTGAGTCTTCAGTTCCACCTCTCTTCATAATACTCAAACTGCTTTGCTTCTCCTTCTGTCCTGTCTGACCACCACATGCATGTGGTGACAGGTAGGCTTCTCTTCTTTATAAGAACTAGCAAATTCCTGAGTTATAACTTTTTAACTCAAATAAGCAAATATTTACTGTATCCCCATTATGTGCTAGCCACATGGGAACTACTAGAATATAACAGCAGGCAACATGGCAACTTCCATAGAAGAGCCTGTAGTTCAAGGAGAAAATGATACACGATTTGACAGACCTATCAAAATATTGCACAGAAAATATGGAGAAAAAGAGGCTATGAAGCTGGCTCAATGGATGAAATGTCAGCCAATCAAACATGAGAACCCAAGCACTCACATAAAAAGCCAAGTGTGCTGCCTGCAATCCAAACACTAGGGAGACAAAGACAGGGAGGTCCCTGACACTTACTAGCTAGCTAGTCTGGTCAGTCAGTGAACTCCAAGTTCAGTGAATGATAGAGCCAGAGGAAGACACTAGACATTGACCTTTGGCCTCCACAGACAGGTTTACACATGTGAACATGAACAAATGGATTCTTATATTCAAATTAATAAAATAGAAGAACCAACCAGCCTGGCCAGTCATCTATGCTTAATGTTATGTGGTCTTCACAGCCGATCCCATCTTGTTTTTATTCCTTTATTTTCATCTCTCTTGTCATTCTTAGACTTAAGAGTCAGGTCTAGCTGTGAGAACCTGGAGATGTCATTACTTCTACGTTGTTACATTAGCATATACTTTTATGATAGCTTTCTCTATCAACTGTAAGTTATTTTGAACTAGGTAGTTTGCATCACTCATCTTTGTACTTCAGTGACTAGCTGTACAGCCTGGTTCATGCTGCTTATTGGATGAAATAATGGCCATTTCTTCATTTCTGTCTTATCCATTGTGAGTCTAGAATGGCTGCAGAAAAAGCTATTACTTAGGGTAAGAGAAACCATATTTTGCAGAAGCTCCAAGATATATCTTTCTAGTAATCAATTGAGGATTACCTGTCACAAACAACAAGGGTTTTAATTGCTTAGAGCCATAAAGCAGGCAGTGTCTTGACAACCATTAGTTTTTCATTCTGTTAAGTACTAGTATAAGTGCAGCAGCTACTAACTATTCATTTAACTTCAAGAACTCACATAGATAATATTAAAATGGCTGGTGTTAACATATTTGGAACACAATAATTCTTTAATTTAAAAATTGTACCTATCATAGGAAAATATTTTATGAACTTAGGTTTATGTATTTAATCATGTCTCATAGTATTCCATTAGTTTCTTTGAATGCATTTGCCCCTGTGTGGATGATACAACCTGGTTAAACTGGCTTTACTGCTACAAAGACTCTTCCTAATAGGTTCTTTTGTACTTCAGTAATTTATTCTTGTTGTTAAGAACATACGAAAAAAAGAGATCTTCATTTGGTCGTCAGCTAGTTCTTGAAGAGAATGGTTGAATAAAAACTGTTTATAGCTGGCATCAACACATGCAGAATTTCTAGTCATGTTCTAGAAATTCGACAGGCAAATACAAATATGTTCATTTTCTTCCTTTCTCATCAAATTTGAGATCACTCTAAGGAGCACATCTACGAGCTACAGAATTCTTGTGTTCATTTTTTTTTTTGTCTGTTTGTCTCTCTGTGACACACACATTCCCACAAACACACTGAAATGAATGGAGGTGGGGTACTAGGGTGATCTTTGTGCACTGTGTAAAGATTGTCTTTACAATCTTCCAAATGCTAATTTCTGTGCAGGATGGAATGGGAGCAGAGAGTAGAATGCAGACTAGGACTTTGGTATTGTTATTCCAAGTATTCAGCACCTGCCTCATATTTTGTAAACTCACCTCCTGATTGTTTTAATACAAAGCTAAGGGCCTATAGCAAAGGAGGAGAGACTAGGCAGGACTTCCAGCAGAGGTAGGAACTCTGTGCAAGGGTCAGATGTGAAAGAATGTGCCAGCCAGATGCAGTAGAAGAAGCAGGCCTGGACTGAAGGAGAAGTAACTAGTGAGTCACATGACAGAACTTAGAATAGTACGAATGGGTTAATTAAGTTGTAAGAAAGTTGGGAACAAGCTTAAGTTATAAGTCCAAGCATTCATAGTTAAAGATAAATCTCTGTGTCTTTATTTAATGCTGGCAAAGAAAGTCCCAATGGTTATAGTGGGGCTCATCAATGAGTGGAGTAATAGTAAATATTATTGAGCTCTATTTAGAAGAAATCATATTTAGAACATTAGAAGAAGCTGGAGAGATGGCTTAGCAGTTAAGAGCATTGGCTGCTCTTCAAAAGAACCTTGGTTCAATTCCCAGCACCCACATGGGGGCTCACAGCCATCTGAAACCCTAGTCCAGGGGATCCAATGGCCTTTCCTGCCTGGCCTGGGTACTACACATACCTGGTGCACAGGCATACATGCAGGCAATACACTTGTACACATAAATACAATCAATTAATTTAGTAAAGAACATTAGACAATGACTTCATTACTATATTACTAAAACATGGAAAATATGCAAAATATACTGAGTTCTACTCTGAGCCTAACGTCCGACACTTTCTGCAAAGCTTTTCTACTTTTTAATTGGAGTTTAAAAAAAAACTTGTTTGTGCATAGTAGGCATTTCAGGAGATACAAAAAGAGAAAAGAAAATGAATACGAAAATCCTCTTTCACTATTTTATACATTTATCATTTTTGCTTTCAGTGGTAACTGTTGCTGACAATTGGATGAATGCTCTATAGACTTTCCTAATACAAAAGAGACAAATACGTACACATTTAAAAAAAATTGAACATGCAAATACTTATTTTTCTTTTGGTGTGGGTGTGTACCTGTGGGAAATTGTTTACAGTATAGTTTCATGTAAAAAGATCCACTGTGGGCAGCACCATTCCCTAGACAGTAGACCTGATATAAGACAAGAAAAGCCAGATGATAGCTAGAAGCATTTGGCAAACATGCAGCATGTGCGTTTCATTTCTTTCTGCTCTTGACTGTGGATATGCGTGTGCTCATGTGTTCATGTGTGTGTGCATGTGCATGTGAATATGTGCACATGCATTGTGTTTGTGTGTGAGTGTGTGGCATATTCATCAGTTTACCTCAGTCTCCTTCAGGTCTTCAAATATCCCTTTCAATGAAGATTTTTGCTTCTTTTCATTATAATTTTTAAAATCTGTTCTAGTTTCATTTCTGTTGCTATGACAAACCACCCCATCAAAACCAACTTAGACAGTAATTAAATTCAGCTTGTAATTGGTCTATCATTGAGGGAAAGTCAAGGCATGAACATCCACAGTCAAGAGCAGTGAAAAATTAAACATACCTGTGCTACCTGTTTGTCACTTGCTTCTAGCTTTTTCCTGTCTTATATATAAAATCTACTGCCTAGGGAATATGTGCTGTCCACAATGGATCCTCCTGCATTAACCTATACTGAAATCTATTTCCCATAGACATACCCACAAACTATGATCTAGACAAACCCTTAATTTAGGCTCTCTTCTCAGTTGATTCTAAGTCCTCGTAAGTTGATATTTAAAACTAACCATCATGCTACTTCACATATTTCATTTTGATGATTCCAATATCCTTACCTCTCAGTTCCTTTAATTCTTTACCTGTAATGATCTTGCTGTCCACACTACCTCAGTTACCCACTGGAAGTTATCCAGATAAGCCATGTAAGCATCAGCATCCCTCTTTCTACTTTCTCCATAATATCAAAAACAATTTATTTTAATATTCTTTTGTTTTTCCATATTTTCAAATATTCAACAATATTTTGAAGCCAGTGATGTCTGTAATATCATGATTCTTACCTCAAAAAAATCATTTTTCACTGCTTTATGTTCTCACTTTTAAAATATTCATGGAAATCATTATAATGACTTCATTGACAGATCCTTAATTTCTATATTTTTTTCCTAACATCTAAAAAACAAAACAAAACAAAAATAAAAGTAAAAGCAAAAACAAAACATACTACTGGTAATGGTAGATTTTCAAAAATTAGCCATTACTCTTTCTTCCTGTTTCCATGTCCACTATAACTCTGCCACCCTTCTTATTGAAAGATATCTTGTTTTTCTAGTTTAAAAAATTGGATCTAGCCTTATGATTTGGCTGACAGTAGACTACAGAAAGTGATATTTTAACAGTTCTGAGAATAAGTCACAAGACATCTGGGATTCTACTTTTTTCTCTGGGCACTCACAACTGTCATGTAAATGAGGCTGGGCTCTGCTTCTTCTAGAAGTTAAGGAGTATATGTATGAAAATAAAGATCAGGAAAGAGATAAAGGGCTAATTATAATTAAACAAATCAAAGGAGTGTTTACTAGCATTAGAGGTCTTAATTTAGAAAAAGACCATCCCACATCAGCTTTTTTTTTTTTTTTCAGTTTTGCCAATTCACTACTTTCTTTTTTAAAAATTAGATATTTTCTTCATTTACATTTCAAATGCTATTCTGAAAGTCCCCTATACCCTCCACCCGCCCTGCTCTCCAACCTACCCACTGGCCCTGGCATTCCCCTGTACTGGGGCATATAATCTTCGCAAGACCAAGGGCCTCTTCTCCCATTGATAGCCTACTAGGCCAACCTCTGCTACATATGCAACTAGAGACACATGCTCTGGGGGGGGGGGGTACTGGTTAGTTCATATTGTTGTTCCTCCTATAGGGTTGCAGACCCCTTTAACTCCTTGGGTACTTTCTCTAGCTCTTTCATTGGGGGCCCTGTGTTCCATCCAATAGATGACTGTGAGCATCCACTTCTGTATTTGCCACGCACTGGCATAGCCACACAGGAGACAGCTATATCAGGGTCCTTAGGATGGCTGAGTGGTCTAAGGAGCCACACTCAAGCGTTTGCTTCCACATCAGCTTTTAGGAGAGTGACTTGGCTGGTAATCTACAGGGTTGAACTGCCATGTTCCGTAGGGTGTATGATGAAGGAAGAGGTAGTGTTCACAAAGGGAAAAGCAACCCTGGGTATCCAAGGAGCTCTGAAATCTAAGGGATCTAAGAGTGCTCCAGGGGAAATACTTTCACCAACAGTAGCATGGAGACTTAAAACTTTTTTCTGCATGAGGCACCTTGGAATATCCCTTACCTTGAATCCTGGATCCTGGATTAATCAAAGCCCGAGCATTGGTCTTATGATAAGGAGAGTCACAGTACTTCACACTAAAACACATAAAATGGGATGTTAAGTTGCCTTTTGTACCTTAATTTAAATGTGGAAATCTCCGAAAATTCTTGTTTTTATTCCTTTTTTTGATAGAAAATGGGAACATATGGATGGTTTGGAATTATCCTTGAGCGACTGGAAAATATACTAATTGGGAGATAAGTTTTTTAAAGTGCAGATGCAACATATTAAAATTAATTTACATTATTAGCATGACCCTCCTTTTCTTGATCCTCCCAACATTTTTTTAATGAGAAGTTCAGATGAAAATAGCCAGAAAAGTAAAAGACTTTTATGGTTATTATTATTAGTAGTAGTAACAGTAGTATTGGTAGCAGTAGTATTTTAATTTATAGAAAACCCACAGGGCAACAAAAGTATAAACACTGTCTTTTCTGGCACCATTTTTGCAGCCAGATCACAGTACTACGGTAGACAGAGAAAAACAGATGAAAGTTGATTTAAAATCTGGGAAGATGGCTCACTTGTTACCATGCTTGCTATGGAAGCATGAGACCCTGACATTGGATTCTCTGAACCCACGGAAGAAACTGGGCATGGTGTTCTATGCCTGTAATCCCCAAAGTAAAAGGAGTATTTGCATGCTTATATCTAAAATTACATATGCACATATATGCTTGAGCATTTATCTTCCTTTTACATATTGGAAAAGGACAGTAGAGCATTCACCGAATCGATTTGGGAAAGTAGAGACAGGGGTCTCTGGGGTGCATTGACCGTCTAGTCTTGCTGGAGTTCCGTAAGAGACCCTGCTCCAAAACAAACAAACAAAGAAACAAACAACAAACAAATCATCATCATCAACTACAAAACTGGTAAAGAGTGATAAAGACACCCGTGGTAGTCTAAATGAGAAATGTCTGCCAAAGTCTCAGGGATCTATGAACACTCAGTCTCCAGCTGTTGCTGTTTGTAGAGGCTTAGGAGGTGTGGCCTCATTAAAGCGGGCAGCTTTGAAACTTTAAGGACACCTATGTTTCTCTCTCTGCTTTGTGCTTGTTGCTTAAGATGTGAGCTCCCAGCTTGCTGTTCCTGATAACATGCCTGCTTCTTGCTCCATACTGTCCTTGGCATCATCACCATGGACTGCCTGAAATGACTAACATAACATCATCTCGTTCCGACTTCATTTTGTGTTTGCTTAGACAGTTTTCAGGACTAGCGTCCCCCGCTTCTCTCGTCCCCCCATTGTCATGGTTGTCTTGGCAACACATTTGAGATTTCCATGGCCTTGACCCTGATCCAGATGTACTAACCAAAGTAATTAATCTAAAGTAAATAGAAAATTTATGTCAAAAATAATTGGCATGTCATATAATGTCTAAAATAATTACTCTTCCAGGAATGAACATTTCAAGGTTACTTTGACCCTCATCTAACTTTGACGTAAATTATGGTCTTTGTGGGTTTTGCCTTTAAAAACTGAGCTTGAGACTTTTCAGAGACACAAGCCCATTCTGTGTATGGCCATTAATAAAAAGGACTTAAAACTTGTAGTTAGCTTGATCAGCATGGCTGTCAATAATTATCTTGTGTTTATCATTTCAATCTCCCTATGTAACTGTAAACCCAAATTAACTCATTCTTCCACAGGTTACTTTGGTCACAGTGTTTTGTCATAGCGATAGAAAAATAGCTAGTGCAATGTATTTGCTTAAAATATTTGGGATTGTTGAGACTGGAAAGATGGCTCAGTAATTAATTGTATTTGTTATTCTTGTACAGGACCTGGGCTCAATTTCTAGCACCTGGGTTCCTAGAGTCCAGTTCCTAGAGTCCTAGAGTCCAGTTCCTAGAACCTGGACTCAATTCTTAACACCCACATGGCAGCTTACAACTGTCTGTGACTCCAGTGCCAAGGGACTCTGACACCCTCTTTCAGCTTCTACAGCCACGAGGCACATGCGTAATGCACACACGCAATGCACACACATAGATACAGGCAAACACATATGTACACAAGAATAAATATTTTAAAATATTTGAGATTATTGTTCCTATGTCATAAGTGAGTCTTCCTGAGACTCAGAAGTAAAGTCACTTGCTAATGGTAGAGAACAGCAAACAATACTAATATTGTTGTTTTTTTTTGTTTGTTTGTTTCTCATTATCTGAAGGTGGAGACACTTCTCTAATTGTCAAAGGTAGAGCAAAAGATTAATATCTAGGTCCCCAAGAAAAGAAGTTCCCAAAGAATCCCCAAATGTTCAAAGAAGATGAAAATAAAAACATCAATTTTGTGTCATCCTGTTAAAAGCATTGTACTTAATTGTAACAACAATCTTTAAGGCATAGATTCTTTTCTTTTCCTTATTTTGGCAGAAGAGAAATTGAAGATAATAGGATCAAGAGGAGACACCTCAAACACCTTGATGATAGGAAGCAGATATGGGGAATGTAACATCTAGAGGACCCAGCCCAGAGCTGACTCCTTGCTTCACAGTGGAGAAACCAGCTGCTGCTGGTATGTTAGAGACAGACAGTCTCTCTTAGTGAAGTAGAAAAGGATTCAGAGACAGGAATAATAGAATCAGATGATATTGGTACTTGGTTGGATTTTTTTTTAAAAGAACTCATGGAAGTGGAGTGATGAAGGACAACCCTAACTCGTGGAAGTTTTAATATTATACAGGAAGTTTTTGTATATGAAACCAACTAATATACATAAATATACATATATATGTATATACACACATATATTACTTCAAGTATTTAGCTCAAAGTTAATTTTGATTCATGTGTATCTAAATACTCGAGAAAACACAATTGGTTGATTTCATGTCACCAGTTACATAAAGTTACATTTCTCATGTCCCAGAGCTATGTACAGTAGCCAGCCATTTGCATTTGCCCGGAATTTACCCAGTTTTAACATTGAAAGCCTCTGTTCTCTCGTAAGTAAGCTCTTTGCCATGACACATACACATTGTAAGCCTGCTAGCATGTAAATAAAGTTACCTGTCTTCAAGAGTTCATTTAGGTCAACCTCAATCTTCTCAATTTTGCTTTTCCAGAATGTAACAATATTATTTTTTTAAAGTCCATTTTAATTTGTCATAGGCAAATCTAGAGAAGGACCTTGTACATTAAATCTCTGTATAGTTGGTTTGAAATGCTGCTGATCTTCCTTAAGGAGACGCTGGATGCCTAGCTACAAATCCTCCACAAAAGCTCTATTGACCAGGTAGGTCTAGTGTACAGCCAGTGCTCTGCTCCTGGCTCCTTGTGTGTTGGTGTGGAGGAAAGAGACAGAGACAGAAGACAGAGAGAAGATTCTCAGACAGCTTCACCCCAGTGGTGGCAGGCAGGAGCCCAGACTTTGGTTTCTGTTGTTAGCATTCTTGGTAATTTCCTCATGTCCTTGACATCTTAGCCAAATGTAATTTTAAGCGTTCAGTCTGTCAACTCTGAATAATTCTTAGCTATGTCATACCGTTGTGGAGGGAATTGATTAATATTTATAAACACATTATGTGGGAAAGTGCAGTATAAATATTACTGCATGCATTGAAAGATTGTTTGCTACATAGTATTATATACAAAGAAAATAAGCTTGAAACAATTTTTAAGTGGTGATCAGTTATCTTTGCTCCCCTTCTCATCTTTTATTTGTTTAGTGCTTTTGTGATTTAATGTTTTCAATGATGATTTCTGTTAACTTTATTTTTTTTATTATTGTCATGCATTGATGTATTTTGGTTCCTGTTACAGTCAATACATCTTTCTATTTCCAGTTACAATTTGTGAATAATTGGCTGTGATTTCTGTTTTGAAATTTGTCCAGCATACTCAGGATATGTCATCACTTAAGAATGGGCACCGAGACGCACTGCTGAAGAGAACAGATATTCTTCTACTTAGCTTTACTGTATGTAAAATTCCTGTGACAGAAATTCTTGCTTCATTCTTGAATTTGTACACATAAAATTAGAAGTAGATTTGATTAAAAAAATAGAATTTTGAGTATAATACAATCACACCTAAGTGTTGGGTTAAGTTTGCAATTCATATAAGGCAGAAATAATATATTTCTCATAAACCATGAAATATAGTAGTAATAAGTCTAAATATGTTTACAATAGCATTTTTTATTATAATGCTAAATGTTAAAGTAGCACTGGTCAATATCATTTTTTCTCTGTTTGGAAGACGGGTTCTCATTGAGATCATATTAGCCTGAACTCTATGTCCCCAAGGAAGACCTGCAACTATGGATTCATCTGTCTTCAGCTATCCAGTGTTGTGAGTACAGGCATTCACTGCCATGCCTGGCTAGAAATATTATTTCCTTCCCATGCTATTATAGTGACAAGAAATTGTTGCTTTTAGTATTTAATAATTTCTTTTTTCTCTTCTTCTTCTTTTTTTTTTTTTTTTTTCAAGACAGGGTTTCTCTGTATAGCCCTGGCTGTCCTGGAACTCACTTTGTAGACCAGGCTGGCCTCGAACTCAGAAATCCACCTGCCTCTGCCTCCTGAGTTCTGGGATTAAAGGCGTGCGCCACCATGCCTGGCAATATTTAATAGTTTCTATACCATGTCTAAGTAAAAACTACTATTGTACATGTTTTTCCATAACTAAACTGGTTCCGCATTTTGGCTGAATTAGTAGGGACAGTTATGTGTTCTTATATGGTGTGTTTCCCCACAAAACGTCATGCCACATAAGGCTGATAACTCTTTCAAACCTAGTGTCTGACAGTGTTCGTGCTTTAGTAGAATCAGTCCTGATGCAGGAACTAATCCTCAGTCATACACAGTTAGAATTTGGTGAAAGTTAGATTGGCCAGAAATTATGATGTTTACAAAATATATCCCAGAGAATAAAATTCACAAGTTAATGTCTAACACTACTTTAAAGTATTAATTGCTATAACAAGTACATACTAGGCAGTACTCATAGATCTTTCAGAAATCTAACACAGAGAACAAAAGTTGCTTAATGAAAAGAAACTCTGAAAAGGAAAATTAGATGTTACCAGTGGCTCATAATTCTCATCCTAATAATGCTGGAATATGTCCTGTTCTCATTTTTACCAAAGTTCTACAGAAATATCTGGTAATTAATATCAGAATGAATTAAAGACAGATATGCTATTTTTATGCAATCTTTTCTTTTTTCAGTATTTGTTAATCATATGAGATTCTCCTGTAATTCCTAATGAACTTCCTCATGACAAATAGATTCCATTTTAGGCCCAACTCTATAGGGGTACTTCATTTTGCAGAGGTGCCTTTTGCCTTTTGCAGAGATCTAGGAAACACTAGCTTTACCAGAATCATCAGTTTATTTAAAATACAAAACTATTTTCCCCCTTATTTATGACAGATATCTAACCTTATCTATGTCATCGGCAGTGTTAGGTTCAACTCCTTCAAAATTAACCCATAAATCTATAAGGATAAAAACAGGTTATAACTTGATTAGGTCACTGATCTATTAGATGGGCCTCTCAGGCTCTGTTTAATCATGGATGCAGATGAATAAATCACTCTTTCCTGGGACACTGTCGTCATTCGTCATTCACGGAAGGAAAAGGAAACACATTCAAGTGCACATTGCCTTCCTCTGCAAGTGATAGGCATCTGTTCTGATTACATTTCATTGGCCAAAGCAAATCACATGGCCACGCTTCCTTTCACAAACAGAAATGATAATTCTGCCTTGAAAGGGGGGAAGCTGGAAATACTCTGAACAATGATAATATATATCACACCTAGTAAGTCAGCCGAATCTTTTAATATTTTCACTTATATAATCACAATCTGAATGGGGCAAAAATGTGACAATCCAGGACACTTATATGACCACACCAGAGTATCAACTCCTGAGCGTCAACACACTTTCAGTGCCTCTATGTAGACAACCTAATTCCTTCAGCTTTTTTGGGAAACATGCAATAATAAATTGCTGTGATCACAGTCGGCTCTCCATGCTGTGCATTAACACTCACTTTCCCTCCTCCTGCTTAGCCACACCTGGTATCCATTTTTCAACCTCCCTTCCCCCTACTCTAATTTCCTCTGATGATCTCTCTCACACTATTTCTATACAAGTCTACCTTTTAAGCTTCTGTGTTTGAACAAAAAGATGTGGCATTGCCTTTCAGGGATCTACCTGTTTTTATGGTATTTAACATAAAGTCTTTCAGTCACACTGCTGTTTATTTCATTATTATTATTATTATTTTTTGTGCCTGAAGAATAGTCTGTTTTTATATACATATGGTTTCTTGACCCTTGATAAGCACTGTGTTGGTCCCAAATCGTGGCTGTTGTGAATAACTCTGGAATAAGTGTAGGGTGTATGGATCTCTGTGATTTGTTCATAGTATACTTTTGAGCAATGAGAGTAGGCAAGCTAACTCTAAATTTAGTCTTTGTGGAGCACCCACACTGCTGTCTACACTGGCTCTTCCAGTGTATAACCCATCACAATCTTTTCAACACAATATATATCCCATCAATCATTATCAACACAATATATACTCCACCACATCCTTTTTGACACAATGCATACCCCACCACATTCATTTGGTACATTTGTGGCATTTATTTTATTTTTTTATTTTCTGGCTTACTGACTCAACCATGTACCCTCAGTGAGATGATGTTGCCCTGGAATTTTGGTTTATGTTTTCCTGATCATTACTGGTGTTGAACATTTTTCATACTTCTTGATTTGTGTATATCTTTTTTTGAGAACTATCTATTCATATTATTTCCTTATTTTTCCTAGAAAGGGCTCTATAAAAATTCAAGTAACTTCTCATTTTTAAATTGGATTATTCAGTGTTTATTGTTGATTTATTCATGTGTTTTTTTTTTTTCTGGTGCATTCTGGAAGTAATGACCTATCAAGTGAACAGTTAGAAATATTTTCTTCCATTCTGTAGGCTTCATCTTTACTATGTTGGTAATCTGCTTTAAGATTTTTCTTGGTTTAATACAATTCCATGTGTCTAGTTTTGCTTTTGTTGTCAATGATTTAGGAATCTTGTTCAAAGATGCATTGGTGATAGTGATGTCATGAAAATATTCTCTGTTTATATTTCTGGTGGATTTATAGTTTCTAATGATTTTCTTCTAGCAGTTTTAGGCCTTTGATCCATTAGTACATATATATATATTATATTATATGTTGTATTTATTTTCACTTATTCTTATGCTTTTGTTGAAGGTATTAAAGGAGAGTTGGCTATAATAGAGGTATTTTTCTGGGCTCTCTATTATGCTTCATTGATTTACACCAATGCCATACTGCTTTGCTTACTATAGTTTTATTATGTGGTCTAAAGTTAGATGTGATATTTCTAGTTTTGTTCTTTCTGATTAAGATTGTTTTGGCTACTTGGGATATTTTGTTTTTCCATGTAAGCTTTCTAATTGTTTCCCTATCTATGTGACGAATTCCTCTGGCAATTTACTATAACCAAATGACAATTAGTGACATTGGCAAAATGACTATACATCTCTTAGGTAATGTGAAAATTTAATAATACTGGTTATTTCAATGTATGAATCTTATATCGTTTCTAGTTTTTTCTTCAACATTTTCATCGTGTTTTGTGATTTTTATTGTACAGATCCTTTACTGTTTTGTAAAAACTTATTGCTAGACAAAGACTTTTTTATTTATTTTGTAGCTCTTGTGAACTAGATTGCCTTTTTGATTTCCTTATCAGCAAGGTCACCACTGCTGTAAAATTGTATAAAATGATGCTAATGTTGTATTTTGAGTTTGTGTCTTGCAATGTTACTGAATATTGACTTTATAGTTTATTTCTGGCAGGTTTCTCCAGAACCTTTGGGGTTTTCAATGTATAAAAATAGCACAGTGTTACAATTTTACTTTCTTTCTCATTTAGATGCTTTAAATGTTTTTCTCTTGTCCCTCTGCTTTGTCTATAACTTCTAATTCCGTGTTAAGTAAGAGTGGTGAATGTGGCCACCGTGTTCTTGTTTCTGTCCCTTTGAGGATCTATTTCAGCTCTTCCCTATTCACCATTCATTATAACTAGGAAGTTTGTCATATGTTATTTGTTCCTTGAATACCCATTGTGTTGATTTTAATTATGAAAGTGTATTGAAATTCATTGAACGAGGGTTTTGTGCCTATGGAGGTAATGTTGATTTCGTCCTCCATTGTGTTAATGTATGTTTATATGTTTGTTGATTGGTGTGTTACATCCCTGAGGTGAATCCTGCTAGACTATTTTGTGTAATCTCTTTGATGTACAACATGCTGTGATTGGTTTGCCTTTATTCTAGCTAAGATTACTGCATCATCGTAAATCAGGGATTGTTCTTAGTCTCTCTCTCTCTCTCTCTCTCTCTCTCTCTCTCTCTCTCTCTCTCTCTCTCTTTCTCTCTCTCTCCCCAACAAAGGACTGACCCCAGATTCTTATATATATATATATATATATATATATATATATATATAATTACGTATTTTCCTCAATTACATTTCCAATGCTATCCCAAAAGTCCCCCATACCCTCCCCCCTCTCCCCCACTTCCCTACCCTCCCATTCCCATTTTTTTTTTTTTTTTTTTGGCCCTGGCGTTCCCCTGTACTGGGGCATATAAAGTTTGTGTGTCCAATGGGCTTCTCTTTCCAGTGATGGCCTACTAGGCCATCTTTTGATACATATGCAGCTAGAGTCAAGAGCTCCGGGGTACTGGTTAGTTCATAATGTTGTACCACCTATAGGGTTGCAGACCCCTTTAGCTCCTTGGATACTTTCTCCAGCTCCTCCATTGGGAGCCCTATGATCCATCCAATAGCTGACTGTGAACATCCACTCCTGTGTTTGCTAGGTCCCGGCATCGTCTCACAAGAGACAGCTATATTTGGGTCCTTTCAGCAAAATCATGCTAGTGTATGCAATGGTGTCAGCGTTTAGAAGCTGATTATGGGATGGATCCCTGGATACGGCAGTCTCTAAATGGTCCATCCTTTCATCACAGCTCCAAACTTTGTTTCTGTAACTCCTTCCATGGTTGTTTTGTTCCCAATTCTAAGAAGGGGTACAGTGACCCCACTTTGGTCTTCATTCTTCTTGAGTTTCATGTGCTTAGCAGATTGTATTATATATCTTGGGTATCCTAAGTTTTGGGATAATATCCACTTATCAGTGAGTACATATTGTGTGAGTTCCTTTGTGATTGTGTTACCTCACTCAGGATGATGCCCTCCAGGTCCATCCATTTGCCTAGGAATTTCATAAATTCATTCTTTTTAATAGCTGAGTAGTACTCCATTGTGTAAATGTGCCACATTTTCTGTATCCATTCCTCTGTTGAGGGGCATCTGGGTTCTTTCCAGCTTCTGGCTATTATAAATAAGGCTGCTATGAACATAGTGGAGCATGTGTCCTTCTTACCGGTTGGAACATCTTCTGGATATATGCCCAGGAGAAGTATTGCTGGATACTCCGGTAGTTCTATGTCCAATTTTCTAAGGAACTGCCAGACTGATTTCCAGAGTGGTTGTACAAACTTGCAATCCCACCAACAATGGAGGAGTGTTCCTCTTTCTCCACATCCTCGCCAGCATCTGCTGTCACCTGAATTTTTGATCTTAGCCATTCTGACTGGTGTGAGGTGGAATCTCAGGGTTGTTTTGATTTGCATTTCCCTAATGATTAAGGATGTTGAACATTTTTTCAGGTGCTTCTCTGCCATTCGGTATTCCTTAGGTGAGAATTCTTTGTTCAGTTCTGAGCCCCATTTTTTTTTTTTTTTTTTTTTTGTTTTTCCAGACAGTGTTTCTCTGTGTAGCCCTGGCTGTCCTGGAACTCACTCTGTAGACCAGGCTGGCCTTGAACTCAGAAATCCACCTGCCTCTGCCTCCCCAGTGCTGGGATTAAAGGCGTGTGCCACCAACACCCGGCTGAGCCCCATTTTTTAATGGGGTTATTTGATTTTCTGGAGTCCACCTTCTTGAGTTCTTTATATATATTGGATATTAGTCCCCTATCTGATTTAGGATAGGTAAAGATCCTTTCCCAATCTGTTGGTGGTCTTTTTGTCTTATTGACGATGTCTTTTGCCTTGCAGAAGTTTTGCAGTTTCATGAGGTCCCATTTGTCAATTCTTGATCTTACAGTGCAAGCCATTGCTGTTCTGTTCAGGAATTTTTCCCCTGTGCCCATATCTTCAAGGCTTTTCCCCACTTTCTCCTCTATAAGTTTCAGTGTCTCTGGTTTTATGTGAAGTTTTTTGATCCACTTAGATTTGACCTTAGTACAAGGAGATAGGAATGGATCGATTCACATTCTTCTACATGATAACAACCAGTTGTGCCAGCACCATTTGTTGAAAATGCTGTCTTTCTTCCACTGGATGGTTTTAGCTCCCTTGTCGAAGATCAAGTGACCATAGCTGTGTGGCTTCATTTCTGGGTCTTCAATTCTATTCCATTGGTCTACTCATCTGTCACTGTACCAGTACCATGCAGTTTTTATCACAATTGCTCTGTAGTAAAGCTTTAGGTCAGGCATGGTGATTCCACCAGAGGTTCTTTTATCCTTGAGAAGAGTTTTTGCTATCCTAGGTTTTTTGTTATTCCAGATGAATTTGCAGATTGCTCTTTCTAATTCGTTGAAGAATTGAGTTGGAATTTTGATGGGGATTGCATTGAATCTGTAGATTGCTTTTGGCAAGATAGCCATCTTTACAATGTTGATCTTGCCAATCCATGAGCATGGGAGATCTTTCCATCTTCTGAGATCTTCTATAATTTCTTTCTTCAGAGACTTGAAGTTTTTATTATACAGATCTTTCACTTCCTTAGTTAGAGTCACGCCAAGATATTTTATATTATTTGTGACTATTGAGAAGGGTGTTGTTTCCCTAATTTCTTTCTCAGCCTGTTTATTCTTTGTGTAGAGAAAGGCCATTGACTTGTCTGAGTTAATTTTATATCCAGCTACTTCACCGAAGCTGTTTATCAGGTTTAGGAGTTCTCTGGTGGAATTTTTAGGGTCACTGATATATACTATCATATCATCTGCAAAAAGTGATATTTTGACTTCATCTTTTCCAATTTGTATGACCTTGATCTCCTTTTGTTGTCGAATTGCTCTGGCTAGGACTTCAAGTACAATGTTGAATAGGTATGGAGAAAGTGGACAGCCTTGTCTAGTCCCTGATTTTAGAGGGATTGCTTCAAGCTTCTCACCATTTACTTTGATGTTGGCTACTGGTTTGTTGTAGATTGCTTTTATCATGTTTAGGTATGGGCCTTGGATTCCTGATCTTTCCAAGACTTTTATCATGAATGGGTGTTGGATCTTGTCAAATGCTTTTTCCGCATCTAACGAGATGATCATGTGGTTTTTGTCTTTGAGTTTGTTTATATAATGGATTACATTGATGGATTTCCGTATATTAAACCATCCCTGCATCCCTGGAATAAAACCTACTTGGTCAGGATGGATAATTGCTTTAATGTGTTCTTGGATTCGGTTAGCAAGAATTTTATTGAGGATTTTTACATCTATATTCATAAGGGAAATTGGTCTGAAGTTCTCTATCTTTGTTGGATCTTTCTGTGGTTTAGGTATCAGAGTAATTGTGGCTTCATAGAATGAGTTTGGTAGAGTACCTTCCGTTTCTATTTTGTGGAATAGTTTGTGAAGAACTGGAATTAGGTCTTCTTTGAAGGTCTGATAGAAGTCTGCACTAAACCCATCTGGTCCTGGGCTTTTTTTGACTGGGAGACTATTAATGACTGCTTCTATTTCTTTAGGGGATATTGACCCCAGATTCTTATCCATGCTATAAACCTAGTCTCATAGCTTCCTTGTTTTGTTATGTTCTTAACTTGTTTTCGTATTAGATTAATACTAGCCTCAGAAAGAATTTGGAAATATTAACTTCCTATAACGCTTTTGAAATATTCTGAGATAAGTTGGTTATTTCTTTAGGCTTTTGTTTTGCTTTCATTGTGGTGAACATTGAACCCATGGCCTCCTGCACAAAGGACAAGTGCTGTGTCACTGGAGAATAATTCTAACCTAGTATAGGTTCTTAAATTGATTCCTAGAACTCAGAGCTGAAGTCATATGGACCTAGGATCTTCTTTGGAAAGACTTTTTTTTTTTTATCAATTTAATTCCATTCCTCATTTTTGCTTTGTTCAGGTTTTTGAAGATTCCATGGTTCAGTTTCGGTAGATTACATTTGTTCACAAATGTATTTCTTCTAAATTTTACAATTTATTGTTATAATATTTTAATTTTAAATATTTATGATTCTCAGTTCCATCCTCATATTCAGAGTTTAATAACTCAACAGATATTCATTTTAGAATAATTTTTTCCAGTACTTTATTCCAAGTTCTGGAGATGATAAAAGCTGAGTTAGGCCCCAATATGAAGATTGTTGTATAAAATAGAGTTTTATAACTTTTTAATAGGACTTGATAGTTTTGTTTCAAAGCTCTTAAAAAGATGGGTGTTATTTCAGAAATAATTTATTCTTTTACTGGTCTGTAACTTCTATGTTTACATAATGAACTGTGAGTTCCATCTAGTAGGCAATATTTCATAGCCATGCATTGAATAAATGCTACTTCTAAATGGATTTATTCCTTACCTCTATCATGATCACCCCTGTATTAATTTGGTGACACTTTTGGTTTGTGATGGTGTCCCTTATATACAGGATATTTTGGTCATTTTATTTAATTTTGTGCTTCCAACAGCAGCCCAGTGTCTAATATATTGCAGAAGCTCAGTTGGTATTTGTGAGGGAGTGAAGCAAAGGAGATAAACATCAAGAACCAGGGAAATAGATGCAGGTAAAAAGGCCAGCACTTTATAGTGGTGACCAGAGTGCATTTCCTTCAACTGTTCCATTAGATGACTTAATCTTCTAAGGTAGATGTATTATGCACAAGTGCTTTTGATAGACTACTAGATAAGTGTTTCTGTCATGGGGAAAATTCTAATTGGCTCTGACACTAACTAAGCAATGAAATTTCAGCAAATGACCTCCAGAAGCTGACAATGGACCCTCTGCAGGAGAACAAAGTGGAGAACTGGAAAAAAAAATAGAGGGAGCATATTCCTAAGGCTTTAAATCCTCCCTTTTTAAAGTGTGCATTGGTGTTTTGTCTGTATGTATGCCTGTGTGAGGGTGTCAGATCCCTTGGAACTGGAGTTACAGACAGTTATGAGCTGCCATGTGGGTGCTGGGAAGTGAACCCAGGTCCTCTGGAAGAGCAACCAGTGCTCTTCACCACTGAGTCATCTCTGTAGACCCCCCTAATGCTTTATATTCTGAAACATCTCTTAATCATGCATATGCACAGCCAACCTTGTAACATTCTCACAAAGAAGCGCACATATCACATGGTTTTTATGCTTACAAACACACATGTGCAACCGAGGAGAAGCAAACCACCGTTAGCAAGCTTTTATTACACATAAGCACATTTACTTTGCTTATTGTCCATGGCACATTAAGCCCTGGAGATGTTGTTCCTTTCCCAAAATGAGCAGCTTCAACTTTCAAGGCCCAACACAACTGGCAGGCTTTGAATTGCTGTGCCTCACACAGGAAGCTGCACAACACAGCTTAACAGACTGTTCAATTTTCAAAATAAACCTTGCTTATTTAAAAAAAAAAACGTAAAAAAACTTAGCTAATAAAATTCCCGGCACGTAGCAGACACCTAAGAATCCAGAAAGCCTTTCATTAGGTTTGAAGTATTAAAAGTATTTACTGTTCAACATTTCTTTAACCTTGCCTTTCTGTGATAGAAATTTATAAGAAAAGTGGAACTCTTAAAAATCAAGGATCTAGTGAAAAGAAGTGCTTGAGGACATGCTAGCATTCAAACAATAATGCAAGCAGTAGAAATCTGAATGTGGCCACTTAGAGATAGTCCATCCTCAAAAGAAAAAAATGCCTAGTATATTGCTAGTTCATCAAGCATCCAAGGAAAGGCTTCAGCCGGGGAGTTCTTGGAGCCTTGCCAATGGCTTGGCATGGGCACTGGAAAATTCTAACTCTGGGAAGTTAAGTATAGGTTTTCCCCCCTTTGTTTCCATATAAAACCATGTATGTATAAATAAAGAACCCGTTTTTGTTGCTGATATCATTGCTAATGACTAGACTCTTGGAAGTTTGTGCATTAGAGATAAGCCTCTTATATATCTTCTACTGACTAGCTTTATAGCAAGCTTCTGTTTTTCTCTTTAGGTTAAGATTATTTTAATTTTATGGGGGTCTTGCAGAAGTCCCATGACAGGATAGGAAAGTCTGTGCTTCAAGTTGTATGATTGGTGGCAAATCTTAGAAGAATGTGAAGTAAATTGCTATTACTGCAATAAAAGCCTTAACCAGGAAAGAGAAGTAAGGGGTTCTAGTCTTGGCCTCTTGGATATTGATTTCAACAACTTCCTCCCTTCTCCCCTTAGACATATCATCCACTTTGAAATTCTATCCCAAGTCCTGTGTGCTGGAAATACAGACACCCGCGTGCTCACCCGGGATCTCCGGAATCAGCATTTATTTTTACAAGATGTTCAGGTGGTTCATATGCTCACTCAAATTAGAGAAGAACGGAGGCTGGATCAAGCTTCTGCATGTTGATGCTCACCATGGATTCTTTCAAAGGTGAGGAACTTAGACCCCTACTAAAATTTCCATTCTATCTTTAAGTCTCACCAGGCTGAACCCTTTCCTATATATCTATGAAACTGTGCAGAGTTTAGCAAGTTTTATATCTGGATGAAATTGACCCTAATCATTAAAACATACTAGGTTTCTTTGTTGTTTTTTGATTTATTCTTGTTTCCATTCTCTCTGGGACACTAAATCTTATATTGTTTGTTTTCTTTAGCTTGAGTACTTTGTAACGATTCTTTAGACATTGTTCCTCCCACCCTTTAGCTACTTTTTTGTTGCCAGGTGCCTTTCCTGGGAAGCCTTTCTTCTGTATGTTCCAAGGTATATAAATACAATTTCATTAATAAATTTTGAATTTTACACAAATTTGTACATAGTCTATTTGGTAATAATACTACCAAACTCTGTGGCTCACACAGACTTGCTTTCAGACATCCGAAGTCTCTGACCTGTGAAAACCGGAAGAGGAAATCTCTTCTCCTTCCTTCTGCCTTGCGTCCAGTACATATCTACTACTTCAAAGTCAGAGTTCTGGGGAGAGAGAAACGTGCCTAATATTTTTGGTATCAGAATTTCTAACACTCTTGAAAGGCAAGTCCAGAGTTTTTGTTTTCAAAAGCTCTTTCCTATCATTAAAGTGTTTCATTGCACAGCAGGCTGTAGAGCAACCCAAGCTCTGGGTGCAGATGGCGGACTGGAATCACCAAACCTGGACACTTTTGTGGATGCCAACAAGTGTTTACTGACAGAATCCTGTTATAGCTGTCTCTGGAGAGGCTCCACCAGTGCCTGACAAATACAGAGGTGGATCCTTGAAGACCACCATTAGACTGAGCACAAGGTCCCCAATGAAGGAGCTAGAGAAAGTACCCAAGGAGCTGGAGGGGTTTGCAGCCCCATAAGGAATGACAATATGAACTAACCAGTACCCCCCCCCCCGAGTTCCCAGGGACTAAATCACTAACCAAAGAGAACACATGGTGGGACTCATGGCTCCAGCTGCATATACAGCAGAGGATGGCCTAGTTGGTCATCAAATGGGAGGAGAGGCCCTTGGTTCTGTGACAGCTCTATGTCCCAGTATAGGGGAATGTCAGGGTCTGGAAGCAGGTGTGGGTAGGTTGGGGAGCAGGGGGAGGTAGAGGGGATAGGGGGTTTTCAGAGGGGAAACCAGGAAAGGGGACAACATTTGAAATGTAAATAAAGTAAATATCTAATTTTTAAAAAAAGTGTTTCATTGTCTTGGCTTAGAGTGGTAACCTTGAGTAATTGACCTCCCCCCTCCCCCAGAGGACAATTGGTGACCAACAGCTGTTGTGGTCGCTATGTTGACTTTCTATTAGATTCATTAGGCACTCTCAGACATGGATAAATGTATCTTAGTGTTAACAAAAACCATTCTGGCCTTTTTAAGATTTTGGTAATGCACTTCAGAATCTCTCCACTAAAGCACATTACTAAATAAAAATAAAATAGAATCAAAAGTTTTACTCAGTTTATGTAAGCTTTGTTATTTTGCTGAGATGAATATACAAATGAAGAGATAACGAGAAATGGAGAGAGAAATAGAGCTGGAGAGTTTAAGAATTGAGAATTGATGGAAAATTTATTCATGTATAAATAAATTCTGGGGGAAAGCAGAGAGGTTTAAAGTATGTCT
Source organism: Mus caroli (assembly GCF_978045245.1). Taxonomy (NCBI): domain Eukaryota; kingdom Metazoa; phylum Chordata; class Mammalia; order Rodentia; family Muridae; genus Mus; species Mus caroli. The sequence goes on from NW_028227264.1 coordinate 32,700,804, forward strand.
GTGAAGGATGTTTTCCCTCTACAAACTAGGGTCCTTCACATGATCACAGAACAATAGGATATCAATATTGACAATGTTTTAGGAATTGGAGGCCTTGTGTGGACTTTTCTATTATGTGTGTAGAGGGAGATAATACTGTATTATGTGACAGATATTTCCTGAGGAGAACACACACACACACACACACACACACACCAAAGTCAAACTTGGCAAATATCGGTTCACTTGCTCTTTGTTGTTGCTGTTTTGTTTTGTTTAGGTTTTTGTTGTTGTTGGTTTTTCAAGACAGGGTTTCTCTGTATAGCCCTGGCTGTCCTGGAACTCAGTTTGTAGACCAAGCTGGCCTTGAACTCAGAAATCCACCTGCCTCTGCCTCCTGAGTGCTGGGATTAAAGGTGTGGCCCTGCTTTGTTTAGTTTTTAATACCAACTAATTAAATATGGGTGAGAGGTTACTTACAGGGGCAGACAAAGATGACTCAAAAGCATCATCTGCATTACTCAACAGTCCACTCCACCAATGGTGATGACTCATGAACACTACAGCCCTGGAGCTCTCTGCAGATGGCTTTAGGGTCAGGAAATCTCTGTAGCCCAGCTGCTCAGGTTCTTCTCCTAGCCGCTGGTTATTACTCTTAAAGTGGGAAGGGCCCTTGAGAATGGTTCTACTGTCCTAGACATTGGACGGACATTATCTTTACTCCCGAGTCTCTAGAATATCTCTTCCCTCTTAGAGAAAATGTTTCAATTTAGAAGAATATTTTCTATAGCGTATGAGAATAAAATAATTCTGCATGGCACCTTTGGTGGTACATAAAGTGCCCCGTGTCTCTTAGTTGCCTGATTTTATTTTATTTTTCTAGAAATAATAATGATTGCTAATATATATCTGACACTGACTATGTCTTTGAAGAGGATATGTATTTTGGGGGATACATATTTTTTTAAAGGTGCATTAAATATAAATTGTATTCTTCTCTCCCAATTCCTTCCAGATCCTCAGATCCTCCCCACTTCCTTATCCATACACCTATGTGTTCTCTCTCTCTCTCTCTCTCTCTCTCTCTCTAACACACACACACACACACACACACACACACACACACACACACACACACACCATACAAAGAGAAGATCCCCCAAACTAATGAGACAGAAAATAACAAAATAGAACATAAAGAAACAAAAATCCCCAGAGAGACCCTGTTCTGTGCTGGCCAACTGCTTTTGTATTTTTGTCTCGTCTTGTCTATTTCTGTTCCATGTACCTCTTATACTATGATAGGCATTTCTTTCTTTAGATGAGGGACAACTCTCCCTTCCTTCCTTCCTTCCTTCCTTCCTTCCTTCCTTCCTTCCTTCCTTCCTTCCTTCCTTCCTTCCTTCCTTTCTTCCTTCCTTCCTTTCTCCCTCTCTCCCTCTCTTCTTTCTTTCTTTCTTTCTTTCTTTCTTTCTTTCTTTCTTTCTTTCTCTCTCTCTCTCTCTCTCTCTCTCTCTCTCTCTCTCTCTCTCTTTCCTTTATTTCTTCCTTCCTTTCCTTCCTTTCTTTTCTTTCCTTTCTTTTGTCTTTGACCTGGGTTATTTTCTCCTTCCTTTATCACCATTATTCATAGGTTTGATCTTTTCATAGTGTACCACCTTTCCAGGTTGTTTCATTGTACCTAGATTTTAAAAACAATTAACATTTTTTTGACTGAGCTATCCATGTCTGCTACCTTATCTTCAAGACCTGAAAATCTCTTCTTGGTGCCTTTTAATCTGTTTGTGAGGCTTACCTTTGAGGTTTCTGTTGTCATCTTGAGTTTTTCATTTCTAGTTTAATTGTACTTTGAGTTTTCTCTAGTAATTTTGTTTCTTTGTTAAAGTCTCCTTTCATGTCTCGAATAGTTTTCATTATTCTAATTCAGCTTTTTGTTTTCATTGTCTTTATGAAAGCATTTATTTACATTCACTTTAAGGTCTCTGAACATATTCATGATTGGCATTTTGAAGTCCTTGTTTTATGTGTCAGCTAAATTGCTTTTCTCAGTGCCTAACACAATAGGGTTACTCACTTCTGGAGGAGGCATGTTGTCTGTGTTGTTTATATTTATGTTTTGCAATGGGATCTAGGAATCTGGAGTAATGATGCTTTAAGTGTTTCTTGGTGTGGGTATCTGGTCTTGTCTTTGTTAGGTATGTGTTTTGTTCTTTGGTCGCTGTCACCCACTCTGGGTCCTAACCAAATGTGGTGGCTGTGATTGAGACCTGTTCTTGCAGGTGGCAGGGAGTCACAAAGGAATGGAGATAGGCTAGAAAGGAATGGCTGAAACTAGGGGACCATGGGTGTTAGCATTCCTTCTAGGCTCTGCCACACAGTGACCTGGTAACAGCCAGGTATGCTTGGCTTACTATAAAAGGGGCTGTTTGCGCCCCCCCCCTGCCACCTCATTCTCTTACTCCCTTATTCTCTGTAACTTTCTTCTGTCCCTGACCCATTTCTCCCACTCTTCCCTTCCCCCTCCCCCTCCTAGTCACATGTTCCTGTGTCCCTGGCCAGCCTCTCCTCTCTTTCTCTATTCCCTTCCCAACTCCCTTTCCCATGCCCCAAATAAACTTTATTCCATACTATACCTGTTGTATGGCTGGTACCTTGGTGGTGGGGTGGAGAGAGATGCCTCAGCATGGGCCCTCGGAGGCACCCCTCTCGCCTCACCATACCTGATTCTACAAAGCATATCCTTGGTTCTCTCTCTCTCTCTCTCTTAAATAAAACACAACAATTGGGCTTCAATAGGGAATCCCTAAGAATGGAGTTGCACTGGGAGCTGAAAAATATATCTTAATGCATTTTTCTTATTCTTACAATGGCTTAATGAAGTATATATTTTGCAAAGAAATTGACAGCATTTTATAGCTAAAGTAACTGAGGACAAGCAGCCATTCTCCTTATCCAAAACCACATAAGCAAAGGAGGACAGGTCCTTATATTCACAAGCCATTCTACCTTCCTTTGGCAGTATATAACCATTCCTCATTTCATTCAGAGAAACCAAATAATATGAGGGTCCTTTTATTAGCTAGTTGGGATTTCATTTTATTTTACTAGAATCTAATTCATGTTTAAAAGTCTTTTCTGTAGTAGACAGTTAAAACTTAATCTTACAGGAGTTCAACGACAACAGAGACATAGTTCTTCTGCTCTTATTTTGAACAGAGTTCAGAATACCCAGTGTTTTAGTCAGGGTTTCTATTCCTGCACAAACATCATGACCAAGAAGCAGTTGGAGAGGAAAAGGTTTATTCAGCTTACATTTCCACATTGCTGTTCATCACTGAAAGAAGTCAGGACTGGAACTCAAGCAGGTCAGGAAGCAGGAGCTGATGCAGAGGCCATGGAGTTATGCTCTTTACTGGCTTGCTTCCCCTAGCTTGCTCAGCCTGCTCTCTTATAGAACGAAGACTACCAGCCCAGAGATGGTCCCACCCACAAAGGGCCTTTCCCCCTAGATCACTAATTGAGAAAATTCCTTACGTTTGGATCTCATGGAGGCATTTCCTCAACTGAAGCTCCTTTCTCTGTGATAACTCCAGCTGTGTCAAGTTGACACAAAACTAGCCAGTACACCCAGGAAAGTTGAGACTTTGATGGTAAGGATCTCACCGTAGTCCTACATATGCTCATGTAAAGTTTGCCATTATATAAACATGGAAACATCAAAGAGAAAGGCAGAGACAGAGAGAGAGAGAGAGAGAGAGAGAGAGAGAGAGAGAGAGAGAGAGAGAGAGAGAGAGAGAGAGAGAGAGAGCACAGAACTTTCCATGTGCTTTAGTTTCATAACTTTTGGGGAAAGTGTACCTTAGAGAAATGTGAATCCTGATAGAGGAAGTGTCTGTTTAACGGATAAGAAAGGATCATACTAGAGTGGACCATAGATACCCATCTCTATTCAATTTCTCATATACCAAGGCTGACCTTTATCTGAAAATGACCTTGGAATTCTCATCATCCCGCCTCTGTCTCTTCTGTGCGGGCATGGTAGGCACATGTCTCTCTGTCTAAATTTTCTTTTTAAATTTTTATTTGTTTTTGTCCATGCTAGGTGTAGAGAGTCCAGGCAGCCTCACAGAGGCTCATCGTGTGCTATACAGCTGAACTACACGGCAGACCAGTCTTTATTTTGGAAGTGCAACCAGCTGTTTCTGGAAGGCTCTATATAGAAGATTTTTCACTTATTGTATTGGAAAGTAATCTCTCCACTCACTCTTCTGCAAAAATATCTATAGAATATTGTTTTTCAAAATTTTTACAACACTAGATACTCTATGTTTACTCTATTTTTTTTCACAGTGTCAAAACAAACAAACAAAAAACAAAGACTCTATAAGAGTATTTTCTTTCTCTCTCTTTCTTTTTCCTTCTTTCTTTCTTTCTTCTTTTCTTTTTTTTCTCCTCCTCCTTTTCCTCCTCTTTTTCCTCTTTCTTCCCCTTCTCCTCCCCTGTTCCCTCCTCTTCCTTTTAAACAAAAGCTGAATTGATTTACTGGCAATTAAGTAAAGTCCTATTTGTAAAGAAATTCAGTGAGTAGTTATTATGGGGAAATTCATGAGCCCTCAAGTGGTAAAGATGAGATTTCGTGGTTAGGCTCATTAAGTATCAGAGCACAGACTATATCTATGCTGAGTATTGCCTCAGTAGTGATTGTCCGTTGTGGTCCCTGGGCAGGGAAGATAAGGAGGGCTCTGGCATGCTAAGCTGCCTCAAAGTTTATCCTCTTCACCATTTAGCTGGCTAGATAGAACCAGTTATGATAAAAACAGCATTTGATTTTTGTATCTCCTGTAGTTAGTTAAACATTCTCTTTATAATAGAATTTCCACATGGAAAAACAGTTATGTTTAAATTTGTATTCTTCTTTATATTTTTAGTCCATGTTTGTCCCTAGTAATCATTTTTTTTCCTTATTTCTAGTTTGGGCATTATACTCTATGACCAAGAAAACTAAGACAAAGTTTGAAATAAGTTGTCATCTGTTTTGAATCCTAAGGCTATTCTTTCTCATTTCCATCATCATTTTGCTCTGAATACAATTTGACCTTTCCATAATAAATTTCACACTCTTCAGTTTATTCTAACAGATTCTGGTGTCAGGTTGATGTCCAGAACAACAGAGGGCAATTAAGCAAGAAACCGGTGAAAGATAAGAGGAAACAGATGGAAAACTCCCAGGTACTCTGTTAGCCAACAATCAAAGGTATTACCTAAAAAAGGCATCATCTCAGGTATTGTCTAGAAACAATTTGGAAGATTAAACTGCTGAGTAATGCCAAGTCTCAAGTCTTGTCATCTTCACTGAGGATGCTTCTTACAGCTGAAATGTAGGATACTTCCTCAAGGCAGAACACATGATAATGAAAAATTTGAAAGAATCATAACCAATGTGTTTCCTTGAATATGCCAAACACAACTGGAGGTCCCTGTGATATGTTCTAGAACAGTGAGTGATTTTCAACCTTTCTAATGATATGGCCTTTAATACAGTTCCTCATGTTGTGGCGACCCCCACCCATAAAATTACTTTTATTGTTACTTTATAACTGTAATCTGGCTACTGTTATGAGTTGTAATATAAATATCTGATATGCAGGATATCTGATGTCTGATCCTAAAGGGGCCATGACCCACAGGTTGAGGACCACTGTTCTAGAAGGTTATGTCTGACCACACAGGCTGTGTGTGGGTTTGAACCCACAGCAGGTCAGTAGATGGAAATATATCTGGGGGGAAATATCAGCATTAGAAGTGAAAATGCAAAGGGCATAGTTGTCCTTTGTGTGTCAGAGGAAAAAAAGCCTCAGCAAAGCACTTTAACAGAAGGACACAGGGAGGCAACAAATACCTGCATAGCAGGTAATATATATAGTAAACAAAGACAGCTCAAAGCCTTCATCAGACAGGGAGGCTCAGGTGCAGGAAGAAGACTGGAAACAGCTGATTTTGGCAAGTGGCATGCTATTTCTCATACTATGTGGGCTAGCCTCAGTGCTTTGGTCTTCTTTCTTCTTGAGCGTCATATGGTCTGTGGATTGTATCTTGGGTATTCTGAACTTAGGGATAATAGCCACTTATCACTGAGTGCATACCGTGTATGTTCTTTTGTGATTCGGTTACCTCACTCAAGATGATATTTTCAAGTTCCACCCATTTGTCTGAGAATTTCATGAAGTCCTGTTTTTAATAGCTGAGTAGTATTCCATTGTGTAACTGCACATTTTCTGTATCCATTCCTCTGTTGAGGGACATCTAGGTTGTTTCAAACTTCTGGCTATTATGAATAAGTCTGTTATGAACATAGAGTGGAGCATGTGTCCTTATTACATATTGGAGCATCTTCTGGGTGTATGCCCAAGAGTGGTATAGCTGGGTCCTCAGGTAGTACTATGTCCAATTTTCTGAAGAACTGCCAGACTGATTTCTAGAGTGGTTGTGCCAGCTTGCAATCCCACCATCAATGGAGGAGTGTTCCTCTTCTTCCACATCCTTCCCAGCATCTCCTGTGACCTAACGTTTTCATCTTAGCCATTCTGACTGTGTGAGGTAGAATCTCAGGGTTATTTTGATTTGCATTACCCTGATGATTAAGGATGTTGAAGTTTCTTTAGGTGCTTCTCGGCCATCTGAGTTTCCTCAGTTGAGAATTCTGTTTAGCACTGTCCCCATTTTTTAATAGGGTTACTTGGCTTCCTGGAGTCTAACTTCTTGAGTTCTTCCTACATATATTGGATATTAGCCCTCTATCAGATGTAGGATTAGTAAACATCTTTTTCCAATCTTGTTGCCGTTTTGTCCTATTGACAGTGTCCTTTGTCTTATAGAAGTTTTGCAATTTTATGAGGTCCCATTTGTCGATTCTTGATATTACAGCACAAGCCATTGTTGTTCTGTTCAGGAATTTTTCCCTTGTGTCCATGTGTTTGAGGATCTCCCCCACTTTTTCTTCTATTAGTTTCAGTGAATATGGATTAAGATGGAGGTCCTTGGTCCACTTGGACTTGAGCTTTGTACAGGGAGATAAGAATGGATCAACTTGCATTCTTCTACATGTTGACAGCTACTTGAACCAGCTTTATTTGTTGAAAATGCAGTCTTTTATCCACTGGATGGTTTTAGCTCCTTTGTCAAAGAACAAGTGACCATAGGAGTGAGGGTTCATTTTTGGGTCTTCAATTCTATTCCATTGATCTACCTGCCTGTCACTGTACGAATCCCACACAGGGTTGTTTGTTTGTTTGTTTGTTTGTTTTTTTATCACTATTGCTCTGTAGAACATCTTGAGGCCAAGGATGGTGATTCCCCCAGAAGTTCTTTTATTATTGAGAATAGTTTTTGCTATCCTGGTTTTTTGTTATTCTAAATGAATTTTAGAATTACTCTTTCTAACTGCATGAAGAATTGAGTTGGAATTTTCATGGGGATTGCATTAAATCTGTAGATTGCTTTCAGCAAGGTGGCCATTTTTACTATATTAATCCTTCCAATCCATGTGCATGGGAGATCTTTTCATCTTCTGAGATCTTCTTTGATTTCTTTCTTCACAGACTTGAAGTTCCTGTCTTATAGACCTTTCACTTGTTGGTTAGAGTCACACCAAGATATTTTATATTGTTTGTGACTATTGTAAATGGTGTGGTTTACCTAATTTCTTTCTCATCCCATATATCCTTTAAGTATAGAAAGGCCACTGAATTGTTTGAGTTAATTTTATATCTGGTCACTTTGTTTAAGGTTTTTAGCTGTAGGAGTTCTCTTGTGAAGTTTTTGTGGTCACTTAACTATACTATCATATCATCTGCAAATAGTAATAATTTGGTTTCTTCCTTTTCAATTTGTATCCCTTTGACCTCCTTTTGTTGTCTAATTGCACTAGCTAGCACTTCAGGTACTATGTTGAATAGATATGGAGAGAGAGATGGCAGTCTTGTTTAGTCACTAATTTTAGTGGGACTGCTTCAAGTTTCTCTCCATTTAGTTTGAATATGGACACTGGTTTGCTATAAATTGCTTTTACTATGTTTAGGCATGGGCCTTGACTTCTTGATCTTTCCAGGACTTTTAACATGAAGGGATGTTGAATTAGATTTTTTTTCAACATCTCATGAAATGATCATGTGGTTTTTTCTTTGAGTTTGCTTATATAGTGGATTACATTGATGAATTTCTGAATATTGAACCATTCCTGTATCCCTGGGATGGAGCCTACTTGATCCTGGTGAATGATAGTTTTGATGTGCTCTTGGATTCGGTTTGTGAGAATTTTATTGAGTATTTTTGCATCAATGTTCACCAGGAAATTGGTCTGATATTCTCTTTAATTGTTGGGTCTCTGTGTGGTTTTGGTATCAGCATAACTGTGGCTTCTAGTATGAATTGGGTAGCATTCCTTATGTTTCTATTTTGTAGAATAGTTTGAAGAGTATTGGTATTAGGTCTTCTTTGAAGGTCTGATAGAATTCTGCACTAAACTCACCTGGTCTTGGGCTTTTTTATTTTTGGTTGGGAGACTTTTAATGACTGGTTCTATTTCTTTAGGGGTTATAGGGTTGTTTAGATAATTTATCTGATTCTGATTTAACTTCGGTGTTTAATATCTGTCTTGAAAATTGTCCATTTCATCCATATTTTCCAGTTTTGTTGAGTATGGACTCTTGTAGTAGGATCTGATGATTTTTTTTGAATATCTGTTGTTATATTTCCCTCTTCATTTCTGATTTTGTTAGTTTGTATACTGTCTTTGTGCCCTCTGGTTAGTCTGGCTAAAGGTTTATCTATCTTGTTGATTTTCTCAAAGAACTAGCTGCTGGTTATCATTTCTTTGTTTAGTTCTTTTTGTTTCTACTTGGTTAATTTCAGCCCTGAGTTTGATTATGTCCTGTGGTCTACTGCTCTTGGGTAAATTTGCTTCTTATTGTTCTAGAGCTTTCAGGTGTGCTGTTAAGCTGCTAGTCTATGCTCTCTCCAGTTTCTTTTTGGGGGCATTCAGAGTTATGTAGTTTCCTCTTAGCATTGCTTTCATTGTGTTCCATAAGTTTGGATATATTGTGCCTTCATTTTCATTAAATTCTAAAAAGTCTTTAATTTTTTTTCTTATTTCTTCCTTGACCAAGTTATCATTGAGTAGAGTGTTATTCAGCTTTCATGTGTATGTGGGCTTTCTGTTGTTTTTGTTGTTAGTTCGTGATGATCTGATAGAATGCATGGAATTATTTCAATCTTCTTCTATCTGTTGAGGCCTGTTTTGTGACCGATTATATGGTCAATTTTTGGAGAAGGTACCATTAGGTGCTTAGAAGAAGGTATAGTCTTTTGTTTTGGGATGAAATATTCTATAGATATCTGTTTAATCCATTTGGTTCATAACTTATGTTAGTTTTACTGTGTCTCTGTTTAATTTCTGTTTCTATGATCTTTCCATTGATTAGAGTTGGTTGTTGAAGTCTGCCACTATCATTGTGTGTGGTGCAATTAGTGCTTTGTGCTGAAGTAAAGTTCCTTTTATGAATGTGGGTGCCAGTGCATTTGGAGTATAGATGTTCAGAATTGAGAGTTCTTCTTGGTTGATTTTTCATTTCATGAGCATGAAGTGTCCTTCCTTATGTTTTTTGATAAGTTTTGGTTGAAAGTCTACTTTATTCAATATTAGAATGTCTACTCCAGCTTATTTCTCGAGACCGTTTACTTGGAAAATTATTTTCCAGCCCTTTCTCTGACATTGTGTCTTACTTTGACTTGAGGTGCATTTCTTGTGTGCAGCAAAATGCTGGGTCCTGTTTATGTATCCAGTCTGTTAGCCTATGTCTTTTTATTGTGGAATTGAGTTCATTGATATTAAGAGATATTAAAGAATAGTGATTGTTGCTTCCTGTTAGTTTTGATGCTAGAGGTGGAATTATGTTGGTGTGGCTATCTTCTTTTGGGTTTGTTTAAAGAAGATTACTTTCTTTCTTTTTCTAAGGTGTAGTTTTCCTCCTTGTGTTGATGTTTTCCATCTATTATCCTTTGTGGGACTGAATTTGTGGAAAGATATTGTGTAAATTTGTTTTTGTCATGGAATATCTTGGTTTCTCCATCTATGGTAAGTGAGAGTTTTGCTGGGTATAGTAGCCTGAGTTGGCTTTTGCATTCTCTTAGGGTCTGTATGACATCTGCCCAGGATCTTCTAGCTTTCATCATCTCTGGTGAGATGTCAAGTGTAATTCTGATAGGTCTGCCTTTATATGTTATTTGACCTTTTTCTCTTACTGCTTTTAATATTCTTTCTTTGTTTTGTGCATTTGGTATTTTGACTACTATGTGACAGGAGGAATTTTTTTTCTGGTCTAGTCCATTTGGTATTCTGTAGGCTTCTTTATGTTTATAGGCATCTCTTTCTTTAGGTTACTGACGTTTTATTCTGTAATTTGTTGAAGATATTTACTGGCCTTTTAAGTTGGGAATGTTTATTCTCTTGTATACTTATTATCCTTAGGTTTGTTTTTCTCATTGTGTCCTGGATTTCCTGGATGTTTTGGCTTAAGAACCTATTGCATTTTATTTGCCTATTGTATCATTATTTTCTATGGTATCTTGTGTTCTGTTGGTGATGCTTGAGTCTTTGACTCTTGTTCTCTTTCCTAGGTTCTCTATCTCCATTATTGTTTCTCTTTGTGATTTCTTTATTGTTTCTATTTCCATTTTCAGATCCTGAATTGTTTTGTTCAATTCCTTCACCTGTTTGGTTGTGTTTTCCTGTAATTCTTTAAGAAAGTTTTGTGTGAGAGCTGGGCGTGGTGGCGCACGCCTTTAATCCTAGCACTGGGGAGGCAGAGGCAGGCGGATTTCTGAGTTCGAGGCCAGCCTGGTCTACAGAGTGAGTTCCAGGACAGCCAGGGCTACACAGAGAAACACTGTCTCGAAAAACCAAAAAAAAAAAAAAAAAAAAAAAAAAAAAAAAAGAAAGTTTTGTGTGTCCTCTTCAAGGGCTTCTACCTGTTTACCTGTGTTCTCCTTTATTTCTTTAAGGGAGTTATTTATGTTCTCTTTATAGTCCTCCATCATCATCATCATGAGATGATAAAGGGTTAGTCCTGCTTTTCTGGTGTGTTGGGATATCCAGAGCTCGCTGTGGTGAGAGAACTTGGTTCTGATGATGCCAAGTAGCCTTGATTTCTGTTGCTTATGTTCTTGCCTTTGCCTCTAGCCATCAGAATATCTTTGGTGTTGGTCTTGCTGTTTCTGACTGTGGCTTGTCCCTCTTGAAAGCCTGTGTGTCAATACACCTGGGATACCAGTTCTCTCCTAGAGGAATTTGGGTATAGAGAGCTGTGGCACTAGGTCAGCTCTGGGGCCAGGTGGAAACCGGAAGGATCCTGTCCCAGGGTGTTCTTTGGTTCCTGTGTGCTGATGACTCTGGTCTGGTCCTTCTTAGGCCAGGAATTTGATCAGAAGTGGTGGTCTAATCTATGCTTACAGGTGTGCCAGCACTCCTCGGAGACCAGCTCTCTCCCAGTAGCATTTGGGTATGGATAGTTGTGTCATAAGATCTGCTCTGGGTGCTGTGGATTCTAAGTTCATCATCTTTATTACCTAGTCATGGTCCCTCTCATTATTTGTCTATCAAGGATTCTGTCTAACTCCGACTCCCTTGCTAGGGGCAGGGATTCTGTGGAAGAAACATACAGTATGTCATTAAAGAACTAGTTATTCTTTAGCCATTTAACTATTTCTTTAACATTGCTTAAAGTGAGACTCTCTTCCTAAGGGTGGCCCCTCAGCCAAAGATATTGACTCAGACCACCTGTAATATTTGGTCTCTACATGGCTCAGAAATTCTATTGTCTTTACAGGAGGGTTTTTCTTTGTTTGTTTGTTTTTGTTTTTTCTATAATTTTTTTAAAAAAGATTTATTCATTTTATGTGAGTACACTCATACCAGAAGAGGGCATCAGATTCAATTACAGATGGTTGTAAGCTACTCAGGACCTCTGGAAGAACACTTAGTGCTCTTAACCACTGAGTCATCTCTCCAGCCCCTGCTTTTTTCCCTATTCTAACCCATATTAAGTGAGTTCTTCACAAAAGGGAAGAGATCATAGAGGAAGAAAATAGTTTGTCCAGGGCCCACACCCATTAGTATTTTTTCATCTAAGGAGTTCTACCTACTTTTCTTTTGGTCACTTATGACTTAGAAGACTTTTAAATAAAATGCCTTTGCTTTTTTCAAAATGTATCATTATCAGTAAAGAAAGGAAAGAAAGAAAATGGGTATTGGGTAAGCAGTGGAAATAATTGTTCCTAGAGGAAAGATGATGTGTATGTTAACCAGGTGATATTTCACTGTTGTCTTTAAAGCAAGCAAGGAAATTACATCAATCAGATTTGGCATTTCAGTGAATTTCTGTGGCAAAGTCAGCAGAGGTGTTGTGTTTTTATAAAAAGATAAGGAGAGAAGGAACATGTTTGGTGAAGGTGCAGTCAGGTATGGGGAAAGGGGGTACCTTGGGAGGGTACAGACAAGTAGAGAAAAAGAAAGGCAGAGAGAGAGAGAGAGAGAGAGAGAGAGAGAGAGAGAGAGAGAGAGAGAGAGAGAGAGAGAAGAGAAGAGGAGTAGAAGCTGGCCATGAGCTCATGAAGAGAAAAGGGGGAGGGTAATGGGGAGAGAGGGGGAAGGAACAGGAGGACAGAATGGGAAGCAAGAAGGCAAGAGAGCAAGAGAGAGAGGAGGGGGCAAAAGCCCCTTTTATATTGAGTCAGGCATACTTGGCTGTTGCCAGGCAACTGTGGGCAGAACTTAGACAAAATTCTAGCAGGTGGAGTCCACTGAGCCCTGCAGACTGGTGAGTGACCTAACAGTAGTGTGGAGATTGAAGGACCTGACAAGCCATGAACTGGCGCAGAAATGCTACCAAACAGCAATGGGAATTCATGTCACAACACTCTGAAAACCAGACACAGGAGGAGTGTTAAATTTACTTAAGGCAGTGGCTACTAGGAGCAGGGCATTCAGAGCCAGAAAAGTCTCAGAGGAAGGGAAGTTGGTTTTGGATGGGATGCCCAGAGGAAGGCCTTTAAGGAAGTAATAGGAATTTATTCAGACTTTGAAATGCAGGCCAGCATCTTCTGGGAGGAGAAGGAATGCTGAGCAAAAGAATGTCAGAGGAGACAGAACCAGATATAGCAACAGATAAGGCTTACTGGGAGCCTCAATAAAGCAATTTGGTTGAGCTGGAGGACTAATGCAGGCATGTAATGGAGCGGGATGATGTCAAAAGGCAGTGTCTGATAAAGTCCAGATAAAGTGTACATTCCTCAGCTTTGATTCCAAACCGTATTTTTTTTTTCAGGCTGTGAGGATCTGCTGAAAGTTACTGTGCAAGAGACAGACTTTACTAATGTTCTTTGGAAGTGTGGTATAGGGATTAGAGGGGACAGTTGCCAGAGGAAGGAAAGCTGGTCTGGACAGCTGGTTCAGTAAGGGTCTAAAATAAGAGAGACACCTTCAAAAAGCCTTATGTTGAGGCCATTTTCACCCTCCTCACTCTCTTTCACTTTGTTCAGGTATTTCAAAAATGTGGCTTCACCTTAAACCCATTAAACCTATTTCCCACCTCCTACACTTCTCCTCCTTTCCTTTTTGTCCTCACCCTCTCTGCCCTTTCCCCCTCTCTGTACGCATCTCTCACTTTCCATCCTTGTGAACTAAGTCATTCACAAATATTCTACTACTTACATTGGAGACATTCGGAGAATCATCAAAGGTTCAGAAAACAGGGTTCTAGTCTGAGAAAGCAAATAATAAGGGAACCAAGAGGGGCTCACTGAGAAGCCGAGTAAAAGTTGGTGTCAGACATCAGCAGGGCACAAAGTACTAATCTATTATGTTAGAGAAGATGCCACTCAAGCCAACGTGGATAAATGACAAGGAAATAAGTCATCAGGGGGGGTGAGAGGAGGAAGGCTGTGTGAATGTGGAATAGGGAATGTGGGCTCTGTTTTCAGGAGCAATTGGTAGCAAGCAGTTTTGGGAATTGAGTAACAGGAGTGAAAGACCATGACACTGGGGGAGTTATAGGGCTTTGTTTGTTTTGAGTTTAGTTTTCATTCCAAATATGCTGAAGGCTGCTGGAGAGTTTAGCCTTCACGATGTATTAGATGGATCTATCTATCTATCTATCTATCTATCTATCTATCTATCTATCTATCTATCTGTTTATTGAGTTGAATAAACCAAGGATTTATATTTTCTGGGTCTGCAGGGTACTTGCTACTCATGGTTCAACTGACTGGTGGCTCTGGCTGCTTGGGCAAGCCACCTAACCTCTCTAAGCCTCAGTTTTTTCTCAAAACAAAACAGAATTACATAGTTCTTTCATAGACCTTGTTCTTTAAATACTGAATCATTTACAACATTCCTAGTGTGGTTCTGGGAACACAGAAAACCCTTGAACGCTGATACATATGGCTGCTGTGCTCTTGCCAGTCACTGGCCATTCACCTCAGGGTTCAGGCAAGCTGGAGATGAATGACCGGGAGTAAGAGAGGCCAGTGAAGACTGTGGAACTTTCTATTTTCTGTTCAGTGACCAGTTGTCATTCAGATGGAGTTTGTTTGTTTGTTTCTTTGTTTTGTTTTTGTGTGGAGTAAATGAAAAGAAGGCTGAACAGACATAGGTGACTGACTAGCTGAAAGCAGTCAGAGAATGTGTCAAAGACACCTGTCAGGCTTCAAGCTTGGGTGCACAGGAGAGTTCCAGTGTCACTGACATGAGAAAATCATTTCACACTGGGTCAGGTTCCCAGGCTACTGCTCTCCTGACATCCTTGGGTGGTTGGTGCTATTTAAGTTTCTTCACCTGCTCAGGGGATGAGATGGGCTGTTTGTCACTGACATTTCCCACAATGTTTTGACCTAGTCACAGTGAAGGCATATTTAAATTTAGGGTAGCAAGGCTGGGAGTGGTGGTACACACCTTTAATCCCAGCACTCGGGAGGCAGAGGCAGGCGCATTTTGAGTTCGAGGCCAGGCTGGTCTACAAAGTGAGTTCCAGGACAGTCAGGGCTATACAGAGAAACCCTGTCTCGAAAAAACCAAAAACCAAAACCAAAACCAACCAACCAAACAAACAAAATTTAGCATAGCAAAGGGTTTGGAGTCTTAAATTCACTTAAAGTTGAGTTTGGGTTCACCTGTGCCTAGTAGACCTTCCAATTCTTTCTGTTTCTAGATCATGTAGATGTCCCAGGAAAGACCACAGCATCTGTAGCCATGTTTAAAGGAATCAAGAAGATAACACATTTTCACAGTTCATGGTGTTTGGCACAGAATATTTGTTATGATTCACTGGTATCATGATCACTATTTTAATTTCTGTATAAAATAACGAATCACATGTGCAGTCTGTTTTAGGTCTCAAGGTATTAAAATAAAACAAAATATGTCTCAGAATTTGGCTTTATATGTGTGTGTGTGTGTGTGTGTGTGTGTGTGCGTACGTGTGACATGTGTGATGGATATGTGTCTATGTATGGGTGTACATGGATGTGGAAGACAAAGGACATTGGGGCCTGCTTTGTCATTTGCAACCTTATTTCCCTTAAGAAATGGTCCCCTCCGGAGGTTGCCTGTTTCCATTTTTTTCTGCTGGCCCTCAGTGCTGCAGTCCCAAAATGGCTATCCTAACCTGAGCCTTAGTTGTTCTAAGTACCACCATGTACCATAACCACATGGAGTCAGCATGACTATGAACCTGAGGTCCAACTTGAACAGACAGCATCTCTACAAATGCTCTCCTGTGTGTGCTTGGGTACATGTGCTTCAGAAATAGCGATGTATGGGATCAAGAATGAGATGTCTCTGTGGGAAAAAGCAGCCTTTCGGGTTCTCAGCATTTTTCCCAGCTGCTTTGCTACTTTTTTTTCCCCCAGAAACTTCTGAGGCTATTAAAATCTATTCCTAGTGATTAAAAAAAAATGGTAGGGACTCAATGGCCCCATGTCTGGCAGAACATACCTAAACACCCAGTTTGCTCCTTTAAAAATTTTCTCTACCAGTATCAAAACAATCCTACTCATATTTGTGAGGAAATAAATCTCTCTCTGCCTTGCATTCCGCGTAGGGAATATAGCAAGACAGATAGCCATCTGGGCTAGCCTGTCTCTCTAGAGTATGGGTTTTGGCTGCTTTAAGAATCTGACTCTTGGTAAGGGGGCTGGTCTATCCTGGGTGTGGGAGGAGGGAGCGGTAAAGCTGACCTGGGAGTTCCTTTTAGATCAGACAAAAAGAAACCAGGAAGTTAGGAGGAATTATTACAGTCTGTACAGCTCAGGATGTTAAAGGCGATAACCTCCACGGCCTGGTTATTCATTAGCAAGAAGGAAAGCTCCGGAGAGAGCAGAACTCTCTCAGTTGCAGGCTTGAAGCAGGGTGAGAGCAGCTGGAGCAGGCTGGGCTGGGAGCTTTTTCCTGCAGTTATAGTCTCTCTCTAACTTTTTCCGGGGACAGAGGGAGAGGTGGCTGTTCTTTGTTCTCAAATGTCCCTCTAAATAAAACCCTTTTTATTTTACTTATTGTTCGGTGCCCAGGCCCTCAGGAAGAAGCACCTTCCCTCTGGACCTCCAGCTCAGTCCTCTCTTGGTTTTGCCTCAGGGCAGCAGCTACAAACAGAAAGCCAGCTGTGAGTGTCTTGGCCAAGCCCAGATCTGCCGAGAGATCCGAAGCGGGAGGTATGGTGAGTTGCAGCTGATTTGGAAGCTGCCTGGTGGAGGACAGTGGCTCTGTACAGCTTGTGGGGAGAGGATTATCCTCCCCTGCTACTACTAAGCTAGAACACCATGGGCAGCGTCTGTGTGAGGCTCTGGGCATACCTGCAGCCTTTTCTCCCCTGCTGGTCTCAAGAGGCAGACAAGTCAGTGGTAATTGAGAATCCAGGGGCCTACTGTCCCCCAGAGGCTCCCAGGTCACAAGAGCCGGAGAGAAGCCATGGCCAGTATTTTGTGGCTCTGTTTGATTACCAAGCACGTACTGCAGAGGACCTGAGCTTCCGTGCCGGCGACAAACTCCAAGTCTTGGACACTTCGCATGAGGGCTGGTGGTTGGCCAGACATTTGGAGAAGAAGGGAACCGGCTTAGGTCAGCAGCTGCAGGGCTACATTCCTTCCAATTATGTGGCGGAGGACCGGAGTCTCCAGGCAGAGCCGTGAGTAGCACCAGCCATACTTTTTTCTTGATTCTTTCGGGGTTGAATACTGAGCTCTGGCTCTCCTTCCTTCCTATCCACGGACTCTCATTCGCAGATAGGTCCAGTGTATGGAAAGACATTCTAGAAGCTATTAATTGAAGCATGTCTTTCTCGCCAAGTGAGAGAGAACTGCTAAAATGACTTTGATTATAGTGGGCACACCTATGGTCCATTTAATACTCTCCCTCTGCCTCACTTTCAATAGAACTACATTTTCATTTACGGGCAGCTATAGTCTCTCCTAAACCTACTTTCAAATCTAAAATCGGAGGCTATTTAGTTAGTGTAAACTTTCCAAGCATTCCAAACTAATGCTACAAATCCTGCAGTTGACCACAACCATTTCCATTATGGTAGGCTCACAAGTGGGCTAACTTACAAAGACAACAAAACAACTACACAGTAGTAGTTATTTTTCTGGTGAGATCATAACAGAGAAAACTTTCTTGGGGGTCCTAGATCCTGAGGTATATTCAAATTATGAAAATAGCTTTTGGTTTTTAGGATTAAAAAATGGCCAGGTATAGACAACAAATTTTAAGAAGAAAAATCATGGCGATATTTCTTTCAATAGTAGATTAAGATTTCATCCTGAAAAAGTGATTTTAGAAGGGGGGGCGATGATTAACACATCTAATTATTGCTTTTTGCCTCAGTTCTAGTTATCTGTTTCTGATTGTGGAGGTTAAACAATTATCTAACCTTGTAAGAAATGGACTACAAAAGGTTGTTTAATACATCTTACAGACTGAAATGTCTCTGCAAGCTCAGGTTCTGAAACTTTTTCTCCAGCTGGTGGCGCTGCGTTTGAAGTCTGTGGAAGCTTTAGGGAGTTGTGCCTGGGTGGTAGGCAGGCCTCTGCAGAGTGTAGCTAGCCTTTACTCCATCCTGCTCCGTGTGTTTACTGCTACACCATACAGTCTCTCACATGCTCTTTCCACCCTGAACTTAATCACTATGCCTGCTGTCCCATGGCAGATTAAGACCTTCAGTAACTATGAGCCTAACTAAATATTTCCTATTGGGGGGGGGGGGGGGAGAGAGAGAGAGAGATTGAATAATTCCTATGGTTTATGATGGCACAAGGGAGTTCACTTAGTATTTGCATATTTCCTACAGTTTATGGTATAAAAGAAGAAAAATTATAATTTATTTAAGCCACATCCATTCATCCATCTATCCATTCAAAGAGCAGACATATTGGTAGGTAGGTTAGGGCTGTGTGACTAGAAAGTAGATAAAATGTAATCCTTGTTTTTCTAAATAATTCCATTTTTGAGTAACATGTTTTTCAACAGTTTTCTACTTTAATATGTCTGTCTATCTATCTATCTATCTATCTATCTATCTATCTACCTAATATATGTGAGTACAATGTTACTCTCTTCAGACAGACCAGAAGAGGATATCCAATCCCATTACATGGTTGTGAGCCACCATGTGGTTGCTGGGAATTGAATTCAGGACCTCTGGAAGAGCAGTCAGTGTTCTCAACCATCTCTTCAGCTCAATAAAATGTAATCTTAATAATGGATACACAGACTCTAGTGGATTAGAAAGCAGGTAAAGATTCAGTATTGATGATGAGTTCCAATGAAATCTACTACAGGAAACATCTTTCGGGAAATGGGCTCATAGTAAAGAAGGGCTCCTTATGGGGGAGCTCACTGGGGCTCCCCTCATGTCCTCATCTAGAAATTTTTCTTTCCGACTAATTTCCTTTATTATTATTTTAATATGACATTTTTATTAATTTTTAGAGAATTACATATTGTGTAATTTGATCATATCCACTCTGCCTCTTCCATAATTTTCATTTCTTTGTAAACAGCAGCTATGGGCCATTACTGCTGTGTTACAGGATTAATATTTCTAAAGAAAAAATAGTTTGGAGATTTTTGAGATTATTTTTCCAATTATCAAGAACTTTTAAAATTAAAAAAGCTATAATTTATGCCTAACTAGGAATTAATCGACTTAGACATTTTTATACTTTCTCCTCTAGAAGTTTTATTGTCTCTGGTTTTATGTGGAGTTCCTTGATTCACTTAGACTTGAGCTTTGTACAAGGAGATAAGAATGGATCGATTCACATTCTTCTACATGATAATCACCAGTTGTGCCAGCACCATTTGTTGAAAATGCTGTCTTTTTTCCAAAGGATGGTATTAGCTCCCTTGTCAAAGATCAAGTGACCATAGGTGTGTGGGTTCATTTCTGGGTCTTCAATTCTATTCCATTGATCTATCTGTCTGTCACTGTACCAATACCATGCAGGTTTGTTTTTTTTTTTTTTTTTTTTTTTTATCACAATTGCTCTGTATTACATCTTGAGATCAGACATGGTGATTCCACTAGAGGTTCTTTTATTGTTGAAAATAGTTTTTGCTATCCTAGGATTTTTGTTATTCCATATGAATTTGCAAATTGACCTTTCTAATTTGGTGAAGAATTGATTTGGCATTTTGATGGGGATTGCATTGAATCTGTAGATTGCTTTCAGCAAGATAGCCATTTTGACTCTATTAATCCTGCCTATCCATGAACATGGGAGATCTTTCCATCTTCTTTGATTTCTTTCTTCAGAGACTTGAAGTTCTTATCATACAGATCTTTCACTTCCTTCATTAGAGTCACACCAAGGTATTTTATATCATTTGTGACTATTGTGAAGGGTGTTGTTTCACTAATTTCTTTCTCATTGTGTTTATCCTTTGTGTAGAGAAAGGCCACTGATTTGTTTGAGTTAATTTTATATCCAGCTACTGCACTGAACTGTTTAACAGATTTAGGAATTCTCTGGTGGAATTTTTAGGGTCACTTATATATACTATCATATCTGCAAATAGTGATATTTTGACTTCTTCCTTTCCAATTTGTATCCCCTTGATCTCCTTTTGTAGTCTAATTGCTTTGTTTAGGACTTCAAGTACTATATTGAATTGGTAGGGAGAAAGTGGGCAGCCTTATCTAGTCCCTGATTTTCGTGGGATTGCTTTGATGTTGGCTGCTCTATATTGCTTTTATTATGTGTAGGTGTGGGCCTTGAATAACTGATCTTTCCAAGACTTTTATTATGAATGGGTGTTGGATTTTGTCCAATGCTTTCTCAGCGTCTAATGAGATGATCATGTGGTTTTTGTCTTTGAGTTTGTTTATATAGTGGATTACATTGGTGGATTTCCATATATTAAACCATCCCTGCATCCCTGGGATGATGCCTACTTCATCATGATGCATGATTGTTTTTATGTGTCCTTGGATTTGGTTTATGAGAATTTTATTGAGTATTTGTGCATCGATATTCATAAGGGAAATTAGTCTGAAGTTCTCTTTCATTGTTGGATCTTTATGTGGCTTACGTATCAGAGTAATTGTGGCTTCACAGAATGAATTGCATAGCGTACCTTCTGTTTCTATTTTGTGGAATAGTTTGAGTAGAATTGGAATTAGGTATTCTTTGAAAGTCTGTTAGAACTCTACACTAAACCCACCTTCTCCTAGGCTTTTTTTGGTTGGGACACGATTAATGACCACTTCTATTTCTTTAGGGGAAATGGGACTGTTTATATCATTAATCTGATCCTGATTTAACTTTGGTACCTGGCATCTGTCTAGGAAAATGACCATTTCATCCAGGTTTTCCACTTATGTTGAGCATTGCCTTTTGTAGTAGGATCTGATGGTGTTTTGAATTTCCTCAGGTTCTGTTGTTATGTCTCCTTTTTCATTTCTGATTTTGTTAATTAGGATTCTTTCCCTGTGCCCTCTAGTTAGTCTGGTTAAGGGTTTATCTATCTTGTTGATTTTCTCAAAGAACCATCTCCTGGTTTGGTTGATTCTTTGTATAGTTCTTTTTGTTTTCACTTGGTTGATTTCAGCCCCAAGTTTGAGTATTTCGTGCTGTCTACTCCTCTTGCGTGTATTTGCTTCCTTTTGATCTAGAGATTTTATGTGTGCTGTCAAGCTGCTCTCTCTAGTTTCTTTTTGTCAGCACTCAGAGCTATGAGTTTTCTTCTTAGGACTTCTCTCCTAGTGTCCCATAAATTTGGGTATGTTGTGGATTCATTTTCATTAAACTCTAAAAAGTCTTCTCTTCCGGTCAGAAAAGCACCGGGGCAGCTAGGGCGCAGGGTCGGCTGACACCCGCCAGCTACCCACAACCCCCGCCACAGGATTTTGAGACTGCTGGTGAGTGGAACACAGCTTCTGCTCCAGTCCAATCACGCGGGAACTGAGACTGCTCTGGTTGGGGAGAGAGAAATCCGGCCTACATAGGGCCACAAGCCTCTTCCGGTCAGAAAAGCACCGGGGCAGCTAGGGCGCAGGGTCGGCTGACACTCGCCAGCTACCCACAACACCCGCCACAGGATCTTAAGACTTCTGGTGAGTGGAACACAGCTTCTGCTCCAATCCAATTGCACGCGGGACCTGAGACTGCATTAGTTAGGGAAGCAGAAACCGACCTGAGTAGGGCCACAGGCCTCATCCGGCCGGATCAGCACAGGGGTAGCTAGAGCGCAGGGTCGCCTGACACCCGCCAGCTACCCACGACCCCCGCCACAGGATTTTGAGACTGCTGGTGAGTGGAACACAGCTTCTGCTCCAGTCCAATCACGCGGGACCCGAGACTGCTTTGGTTGGGGAGGCAGAAATCCGGCCTACATAGGGCCACAAGCCTCTTCCGGTCAGAAAAGCACCAGGGCAGCTAGGGCGCAGGGTCGGCTGACACTCGCCAGCTACCCACAACACCCGCCACAGGATCTTAAGACTTCTGGAGAGTGGAACACAGCTTCTGCTCCAATCCAATTGCGTGCGGGACCAGAGACTGAATTAGTTAGGGAAGCAGAAAACCGGCCTGAGTAGGACCACAGGCCTCTTCCGACTGGACCAGCACCTGGGTACCGCCAGCCACCCACGACCCCCGCCACAGGACTTTGAGACTGCTGGTGAGTGGAACACAGCTTCTGCTCCAATCTTTAAACAGTGACAACGACAACAACTAACCCCAGAGATTACCAGATGGCGAAAGGTAAACGTAATAATCTTACTAACAGAAACCAAGACCACTCACCATCATCAGAACCCAGCACTCCCACTTCGCCCAGTCCAGGGCACCCCAACACACCTGAAAAGCTAGACACGGATCTAAAAGCATATCTCCTGATGATGGTAGAGGACTGCAAGAAGGACTTTAATAACACACTTAAAGAAATACAAAGGAACAATGGTAAACAGGTAGAAGACATTAAAGAGGAAGCACAAAAATCCCTTAAAGAATTGCAGGAGAACACTGCTAAAGAGTTACAAATCCTTAAAGAAAAACAGGATAACATAATCAAACAGGTAGAAGTCCTTAATGAAAAACAGGAAAACACATCCAAACAGATGATGGAAATGAACAAAACCATACTAGACCTAAAAAGGGAAGTAGACACAATAAAGAAAACCCAAAATGAGGCAACACTGGAGATAGAAACCCTAGGAAAGAAATCTGGAACCATAGATACCAGCATCAGCAACAGAATACAAGAGATGGAAGAGAGAATCTCAGGTGCAGAAGATTCCATAGAGAACATCGGTACAACAATTAAGGAAAATGTAAAATGCAAAAAGATCCTAACTCAAAACATCCAAGAAATACAGGACACAATGAGAAGACCAAACCTACGGATAATAGGAGTGGATGAGAATGAAGATTTTCAACTCAAAGGACCAGCAAACATCTTCAACAAAATTATAGAAGAAAACTTCCCAAATCTAAAGAAAGAGATGCCCATGAACATACAAGAAGCCTACAGAACTCCAAATAGACTGGACCAGAAAAGAAATACCTCCCGACACATAATAATCAGAACAACAAATGCTCTAAATAAAGATAGAATACTAAAAGCAGTAAGAGAAAAAGGCCACGCAACATATAAAGGAAAGCCTATCAGAATTACACCAGATTTTTCACCAGAGAGTATGAAAGCCAGAAGATCCTGGACGGATGTTATACAGACACTAAAAGAACACAAATTCCAGCCCAGGCTACTATACCCAGCCAAACTCTCAATTAACATAGATGGAGAAACCAAAGTATTCCACGACAAAACCAAATTCACACATTATCTCTCCACGAATCCAGCCCTTCAAAGGATAATAACAGAAAAAAACCAATACAAGGACAGGAACCACGCCCTAGAAACAACAAGAAGGTAATCCCTCAACAAACCTAAAAGAAGACAGCCACAAGAACAGAATACCAACTTTAACAACAAAAATAACAGGAAACAACAATTACTTTTCCTTAATATCTCTTAATATCAATGGACTCAACTCCCCGATAAAAAGACATAGACTAACAAACTGGCTACACAAACAAGACCCAACATTTTGCTGCTTACAGGAAACTCATCTCAGAGAAAAAGATAGACACTACCTCAGAATGAAAGGCTGGAAAACAATTTTCCAAGCAAATGGTATGAAGAAACAAGCTGGAGTAGCCATTCTAATATCTGATATGATTGACTTCCAACCCAAAGTCATTAAAAAAGACAGGGAGGGACACTTCATACTCATCAAAGGTAAAATCCTCCAAGAGGAACTATCAATCCTGAATATCTATGCTCCAAATACAAAGGCAGCCACATTCATTAAAGAAACTTTAGTAAATCTCAAAGCACACATTGCACCTCATACAATAATAGTGGGAGACTTCAACACACCACTTTCACTAATGGACAGATCATGGAAACGGAAACTAAACAGGGACACAGAGAAACTAAGAGAAATTATGAATCAAATGGATCTGGCAGATATCTACAGAACATTCTATCCTAAAACAAAAGGATATACCTTCTTCTCAGCACCTCATGGTACCTTCTCCAAAATTGACCACATAATTGGTCACAAAACAGGCCTCAACAGATACAAAAATATTGAAATTGTCCCATGCATCCTATCAGATCACCATGGACTAAAGCTGATCTTCAATAACAAAATACATAATAGAAAGCCAACCTTCACGTGGAAACTGAACAACAGTCTTCTCAATGATACCTTGGTCAAGGAAGGAATAAAGAAAGAAATTAAGGACTTTTTAGAGTTCAATGAAAATGAAGCCACAACATACCCAAACTTATGGGACGCAATGAAAGCATTTCTAAGAGGTAAACTCATAGCTCTGAGTGCCTCCAAAAGGAAACTAGAGAGAGCACACAATAGCAGCTTGACAACATACCTAAAAGCACTAGAACAAAAGGAAGCAAATTCACCCAAGAGGAGTAGATGGCAGGAAATAATCAAACTCAGGGGCGAAATCAACCAAGTGGAAACAAGAAAAACTATTCAAAGAATCAACCAATCAAGGAGCTGGTTCTTTGAGAAAATCAACAAGATAGATAAACCCTTAGCCAGACTCACTAGAGGGCACAGGGAAAGCATCCTAATTAACAAAATCAGAAATGAAAAAGGAGACATAACAACAGATCCTGAAGACATCCAAAACACCATCAGATCCTTCTACCAAAGGCTATACTCAACAAAACTGGAGAACCTGGATGAAATGGAGAAGTTCCTAGACAGATACCAGGTACCAAAGTTGAATCAAGATCAGGTTAATGATCTAAACAGCCCTATATCCCCCAAAGAAATAGAAGCAGTCATTAATAGTCTCCCAACTAAAAAAAGCCCAGGACCAGATGGGTTTAGTGCAGAGTTCTATCAGACCTTCAAAGAAGATCTAATCCCAGTTCTTCACAAACTATTCCACAAAATAGAAACAGAAGGTACTCTACCCAACTCATTCTATGAAGCCACAATTACTCTGATACCTAAACCACAAAAAGACCCAACAAAGATAGAAAACTTCAGACCAATATCCCTTATGAATATTGATGCAAAAATCCTCAATAAAGTTCTTGCTAACCGAATCCAAGAACACATCAAAACAATCATCCATCCTGACCAAGTAGGTTTCATCCCAGGGATGCAGGGATGGTTCAATATATGGAAATCCATCAACGTAATCCAGTATATAAACAAACTCAAAGACAAAAACCACATGGTCATCTCGTTAGATGCGGAAAAAGCATTTGACAAGATCCAACACCCATTCATGATAAAAGTCTTGGAAAGATCAGGAATTCAAGGCCCATACCTAAACATGATAAAAGCAATCTACAGCAAACCAGTAGCCAACATCAAAGTAAATGGTGAGAAACTTGAAGCAATCCCTCTAAAATCAGGGACTAGAAAAAGCTGTCCACTTTCTCCATACCTATTCAACATTGTACTTGAAGTCCTAGCCAGAGCAATTCGACAACAAAAGGAGATCAAAGGGATACAAATTGGAAAAGATGAAGTCAAAATATCACTTTTTGCAGATGATATGATAGTATATATAAGTGACCCTAAAAATTCCACCAGAGAACTCCTAAGCCTGATAAACAGCTTCGGTGAAGTAGCTGGATATAAAATTAACTCAAACAAATCAATGGCCTTTCTCTACACAAAGAATAAACAGGCTGAGAAAGAAATTAGGGAAACAACACCCTTCTCAATAGTCACAAATAATATAAAATATCTTGGCGTGACTCTAACTAAGGAAGTGAAAGATCTGTATAATAAAAACTTCAAGTCTCTGAAGAAAGAAATTATAGAAGATCTCAGAAGATGGAAAGATCTCCCATGCTCATGGATTGGCAGGATCAACATTGTAAAGATGGCTATCTTGCCAAAAGCAATCTACAGATTCAATGCAATCCCCATCAAAATTCCAACTCAATTCTTCAACGAATTAGAAAGTGCAATCTGCAAATTCATCTGGAATAACAAAAAACCTAGGATAGCAAAAACTCTTCTCAAGGATAAAAGAACCTCTGGTGGAATCACCATGCCGGACCTAAAGCTCTACTACAGAGCAATTGTGATAAAAACTGCATGGTACTGGTATAGTGACAGACAAATAGACCAATGGAATAGAATTGAAGACCCAGAAATGAACCCACACACCTACGGTCACTTGATCTTCGACAAGGGAGCTAGAAACATCCAGTGGAAGAAAGACAGCATTTTCAACAAATGGTGCTGGCACAACTGGTTGTTAACATGTAGAAGAATGAGAATCGATCCATTCCTATCTCCTTGTACTAAGGTCAAGTCTAAGTGGATCAAGGAACTTCACATAAAACCAGAGACACTGAAACTTATAGAGGAGAAAGTGGGGAAAAGCCTTGAAGATATGGGCACAGGGTAAAAATTCCTAAATAGAACAGTAATGGCTTGTGCTGTAAGATCGAGAATTGACAAGTGGGACCTCATGAAACTACAAAGCTTCTGCAAGGCTAAAGACACCATCAATAAGACAAAAAAACCACCAACAGATTGGGAAAGGATCTTCACCTATCCTAAATCAGATAAGGGACTAATATCCAATATATATAAAGAACTCAAGAAGGTGGACTCCAGAAAGTCAAATAACCCCATTAAAAAATGGGGCTCAGAACTGAACAAAGAATTCTCACCTGAGGAATACGGAATGGCAGAGAAACACCTGAAGAAATGTTCAACATCCTTAATCATCAGGGAAATGCAAATCAAAACAACCCTGAGATTCCACCTCACACCAGTCAGAATGGCTAAGATCAAAAATTCAGGTGACAGCAGATGCTGGCGAGGATGTGGAGAAAGAGGAACACTCCTCCATTGTTGGTGGGATTGCAAGCTTGTACAACCACTCTGGAAATCAGTCTGGCGGTTCCTCAGAAAATTGGACATAGTACTACCGTAGGATCCAGCAATACCTCTCCTGGGCATATATCCAGAAGATGTCCCAACCGGTAAAAAGGACACATGCTCCACTATGTTCATAGCAGCCCTATTTATAATAGCCAGAAGCTGGAAAGAACCCAGATGTCCCTCAACAGAGTAATGGATACAGAAATTTGGTACATTTACACAATGGAGTACTACTCAGCTATTAAAAAGAATGAATTTATGAAATTCCTAGCCAAATGGATGGACCTGGAGGGCATCATCTTGAGTGAAGTAACACAATCACAAAAGAACTCACACAATATGTATTCACTGATAAGTGGATATTAGCCCAAAACTTAGGATACCCAAGATATTAGATACAATTTGCTAAACGCATGAAACTCAAGAAGAATGAAGACCAAAGTGTGGACACTGTGCACCTTCTTAGAATTGGGAACAAAACACCCAGGGAAGGAGTTACAGAGACAAAGTTCGTAGCTGTGATGAAAGGGTGGACCATTTAGAGACTGCCGTATCCAGGGATCCATCCCATAATCAGCTTCTAAACGCTGACACTATTGCATACACTAGCAAGATTTTGCTGAAAGGACCCAAATATAGCTGTCTCTTGTGAGACGATGCCGGGGCCTAGCAAACACAGGAGTGGATGCTCACAGTCAGCTATTGGATGTATCACAGGGCTCCCAATGGAGAAGCTAGAGAAAGTACCCAAGGAGCTCTGCAACCCTATTGTTGGAACAACATGATGTACTAACCAGAACCCCGGAGCTCTTGTCTCTAGCTGCATATGTATCGAAAGATGGCCTAGTCGGCCATCAATGGAAAGAGAGGCCCATTGGACTTGCAAACTTTATATGCCCCAATATAGGGGAATGCCAGGGCCAAAAGAATGGGAATGGGTGGGTAGGGAAGTGGGTGGCGCTATGGGGGACTTTTGGGATAGCATTGGAAATGTAATTGAGGAAAATATGTAATAAAAATATTAAAAATCAGAAAAAATAAAAAGTCTTTAATTTTTTGCTTTATTTCTTTCTTGACCAAGTTATCATTGAGGAGAGTGTTGTTCAGCTTCCACGTGAATGTTGGCTTTGTATTATTTATGTTGTTATTGAAGATCAGCCTTAGTCCATGTTGATCTGATAGGATGCATGGGACAATTTCAATATTTTTGTATCTGTTGAGGCCTATTTTGTGACTAATTATATGGTTAGTTTTGGAGAAGGTACCCTGAGGTGCTGAGAAAAGGTATATCCTTTTGTTTTAGGATAAAATGTTCTCTAGATATCTGTTAAATTCATTTGTTTCATAACTTCTGTTAGTTTCAATTTTTGCCTGTTTAGTTTCTGTTTCCAGGATCTGTCCATTGATGAGAGTGGGGTGTTGAAGTCTCCCACTATTTTTGTGTGTTTTACAATGTGTGCTTTGAGCTTTACTAGGGTTTCCTTAGTGAATATGGCTCGCCTTGCATTTGGAGCATAGATATTCAGAATTGAGAGTTCATCTTATAGATTTTACCTTTGATGAGTATAAAGTGCCCCTCCTTGTCTTTTTTGATAACTTTGTGTTGAAAGTCGATTTTATTCGATATTAGAATGGCTACTCCAGCTTGTTTCTTGGGACTGTTTGCTTGGAAAATTTTTTCCAGCCTTTTACTCTGAGGTAGTGTCTGTTTTTTTCCCTGGGGTGGGTTTCCTGTATGCAGCAAAATGTTGGGTCCTGTTTAGGTAGCCAGTCTGTTAGTCTATGTCTTTTTATTGGGGAATTGAGTCCATTGATATTAAGAGATACTAAGGAAAAGTAATTGTTGCTTCCTGTTATTTTTGTTGTTATATTTGGGATTCTGTTCTTGTGGCTATCTTATTTTAGGTTTGTTGAAGGATTACTTTCTTTCTTTTTCTAGGGTGTAGTTTCCATCTCTGTGTTGGTGTTTTCCCTTTATTATCCTTTGAAGGACTGGATTCGTGGAAAGATACTGTGTGAATTTGGTTTTGGCATGGAATACTTTCGTTTCTCCATCTGGTAATTGATGGTTTTGCTGGGTATGGTAGCCTGGGCTGGCATTTGTGTTCTCTTAGGGTCTAACATCTGTCCAAAATCCTCTGGCTTTCATTGTCTCTGGTGAGAAGTGTGGTGTAATTCTAATAAGTCTGCCTTTATATGTTACTTGACCTTTTTCCCTTACTGCTTTTAATATTCTATCTTTATTTAGTGCATTTGTTCTTCTGATTATTATGTGTTGGGAGGAATTTCTTTTCTGGTCCAGTCTATTTGGAGTTCTGTAGGCTTCTTGTATGTTCATGGCTCTCTCTCTCTCTCTCTCTCTCTCTCTCTCTCTCTCTCTCTCTCTCTCTCTCTCTCTCTCTTAGGTATTTTCCTCATTTACATTTCCAATGATATCCCAAAAGTCCCCCATACCCTCTCCCCCACTCCCCTACCCACGCACTCCATCTCTTTCTCTATGTTAGGGAAGTTTTCTTCTATAATTTTGTTGAAGATATTTACTGGTCCTTTAAGTTGAAAATCTTCATTCTCATCTATACCTATTATACATAGGTTTGGTCTTCTCATTGTGTATTGGATTTCCTGGATGTTTTGGATTAGGATCTTTTTGCATTTTGCATTTTCTTTGATTGTTGTGTCAATGTTCTCTATGGAATCTTCTGCACCTGAGATTCTCTCTTCCATCTCTTGTATTCTGTTGATTCTATGGTTCCTGATTTCTTTCCTAGGGTTTCTATCTCCAGAGTTGTTTCCCTTTGGGTTTTCTTTATTGATTCTACTTCCATTTTTAGATCTTGGATTATTTTGATCAACTCTATCACTTGTTTGGTTGTATTTTCCTGTAATTCTTTAAGGGATTTTTGTGTTTACTCTTTAAGGTCTTCAACTGTTGTGGCGGGTTGCTTGTTGTGAGCTGCTGGCCGGTCGCAACATTCTACCTGTTTAGCAGTGTTTTCCTGGAATTCTTGTGAATTTTTTGTGCTTCCTGTTTAAGGCCTTCTACCTGTTTAGCAGTATTCTCCTGTATTTCTTTAAGTGAGGTATTAATGCTCTTCTTAAAATACTCTACCACTATCATGAGATATGATTTTAAATCAGAATCTTGCTTTTTGGGTGTGTTGGAGTATTCAGGACTGGCTGTGGTGAGCGTACTGGGTTCTGATGATGCAGAATGGTCTTGGTTTCTTTTATATGATTCTTATGTTTGCCTTTCGCCATCTGGTAATCTCTGGTGTTAGATGTTCTAGTTGTCTCTGGCTGGAGTGCGTTCTTCCTGTGATTCTGTTAGCCTCTGTCAGAACTCTGGGAGCCCAACTCTCTCCTAAGTCCCAGTGGTCAGAGCACTCACTCTCAGAAGGCAAGCTCTCCTCTAGCAGGCAAGGTGCACAGAGGCTTGGAGCTCAAATCCACCTCTTGGCTGATGATGAAGGCCCGAAGGGACCCTGTCCAAGAAGCTCTGTTGCTTCTGCAGTCTGCATGCTCTGCTGTAGGGACTGGTCTCTGAGAAACCTGGGATACAAGATGGTGCTCTTACCTGAGTCCCAGGGTCAGACCCCTCCCTTGGAGGCTGACTCTCCTTTGGCGGGGAAGGTGCCCAGAGGTCTGGGTCTAGGCTCTGACTCCTGGTTGAGGATGAAGGCCCTCTCTGGATGCTGACTCTCCTCAGTGATCTTAAGATCCTGGGGGTGCTAGGGAATCTGAGGCGTGGAGAGTCCTCTGGGGACTGTGGGACAGTCCGCAGAATTCATGTCCAAGGTGGCATGGGGCTGGTGCCAACCTGAACACTTAGACTTTCTTTACAATCTAGAATAGAGTTTATGCAGGGTTTGGGGAGGGGAGTTAAGGAAGTAGTAGAGGCAGAGAAAGAAGAGAGGGAGAGAGAGAGAGAAAGAGAGAGAGAGACAGAGAGAGACAGAGAGAGAGACAGAGAGAGAGAGAGAAGAAGAAGAAGAAGGAGGAGGAGGAGGAGAGAGGAGAAAAGAAGAGAGGAGAAAAGAAGAGAGGAGGAAAGAGGAGAGGAGAAGAGAGGAGAAAAGAAGAGAGGAGAAGAGAGGAGAGGAGAGGAGAGAGGGGAGAGGAGAGGAGAGGAGAGGAGAGGAGAGGAGAGGAGAGGAGAGGAGAGGAGAGGAGAGGAGAGGAGAGGAGAGGAGGAGAGGAGAGGAGTAGCAGCTGCCATGAGCATGTGGTGAGAGAGGGGGTAAGGAAATGGGGGGTACAGATGGAAGGGAAGCAGGAAAAGAATAAGGGAGGAGCAAGAGACAAAGATCTGACTTATACTTTTGTTGGGAAGAATTGATGTTATCAAATGAGAAGATTCCCTTGCTTGGCATGGTGGTGTTTTCCTGTAATCTCAGTAACCAAGGCACCTGAGGCAGGAAGATTGCTACATATTCGACACCAGCTGAGGTATACAGTGGATTCAAGGACAGCTTCAGATACACAGTAAAACATTGCTTCAAAGAAAAAAGAATGAGTGAGTGAGTGAACAAATGACTTGAATAAACTCTTAATTTCTGTGGTAGTTTAGATTTTCTCACTTAATTTCCCAGGAAGATGGGTATTACCAGAGACACAGCTAAACAGAAAGGAAAGTAAGTATCTTTTTGGCATCCACTAAATGCATAGTTACATGCATTTCCTAATACTTTGTTTTTGTGTCAAGCATTAAGCACATTTTACATTCATTATAACACTAGCAGAACAAACACTTTAGTGTTATTATTTAGTGCCTTGAACTCATGATATACTAGTGTTTAAATATCTTTTACTCATTGTAGTATAGGGACTCCAATTTCTCTGTAAGATCTATAGCTTGCCTAGACTCCCTCATTTTGTAACTATGTGTGAATGAAACCTCTTACTTTTTTATTTTTTAATGTGGTGTATTCATCCTACTGGATTACAAATCCTGCCATCAAGGGGACTGAAAGAAGATGAGTTATCCCAGGGTGAACATACTCTGGTTAAAAGGCCAGGCATAGTGTCTGGACTAATTTAGATTGTTATCTAGGAACACAAAATAAAGCAGTTAAAGCATTGTGGTTATTGTTCAACTCATGAGGCTGGTTTATAGCCAAGAATACTCGTTTTCACTTTCATTAGACGTTTCCTCTTGGGAGTTGATTGTAAACTGCATTTCCATCCCTGCTTATTCAGATTTCTATAGTAAGCTTCCCCATGTACTGTCCAAAGGGGCTCCCACTTGGTCTTTGCCAGGACACAATACCCATTTCCTTCTAGACACACATGGAAGTTTCACCCAGGTACCTGGTTTCTTGCCACCACTTGGCTGAATGCTACAGGTTGCAAAAAGTACCTCCATTCCACTAAGAGAAGTGATTTTAACTCACAGTTTTCAGAGTGAGGATGTTCAAGAGTCTCACAGCATTTCTTATCAAAGGAATCATGTAAAAACATTTTAATACCTTCACTGAGGTTTTTAGCCCATATTTCAGTTTTCTCTTTCAACCCTGCTCAAGTTAACGTAGTTAATTGAGTTCAGTAAATGGAACTGAAGAGAGGTAGTTGTCTGTATTTACTTAGTGTATATGAGGAGGCAATGGAAGGCCAATGAAAGAGGCTTCGTCTAGTTTCTAATTATTTAGTTCAAAATACAGTAGTGTTTATTTGTTTATGTCTTAATCTTGACTTTCCATAGTAGGAAAACAATTTAGGCACTTCTGCATTTATTACTTACTGGAGCAAATCAATTGAGGGTTTTAGTTTGTTGAATATCCACCCCCAACATTTTAGATATCTGGAAGTAGATGTGTTACAAGAACCACACTATTGTTAAAAAGAACCACTGCACTAAGGGATTGTTAATACACTTGGGCATGCTTTAAGTTTCCTGAATGTCTTACAGTAAGTGATACAATAGCTCGGTTCTTAAAGAATTTTGTTTCTGTGAAGAACTCTTAGATTTATATTATCATTAATTTAAATTCATCCCTAGATCCTCTTATAGATGAATACTTTTCTTTGACATTTTCAATCTATAATCCATCAAAAACTTTATGCTTGAGGTCTTGTTATTTGGAGATGCTTTAGAAAATATTATTTGGTGTTTTTAAAGACAGCTGATATGCTGGTTACTATGTGTTAAAGCCTGGGCACCTGTTGGTGACTATAGGTCCTTTGGTCACTGAGACTGTGTCCTCCAAGACTGTAGGACCTTGGTTTCTTCCTTCTCACTTCCCATTTGTGTTGTTTTGCTTTCTAAGGTCCACAGTACTGGAGTCAACTTGGCCTTGGTGTATATCCTAAAAAGTTATAAACTGATAAAATGTTTCCTTTTTTTGTGTTTGCATGTGAATGCATGTTGTGTGCATGTGTGTAGATGTACAGGTATGTATGTGCACATACACATTTGCATGTGGAGGCCAGAGGACAACTTTCATGTTCTTCAGCTACTGTCTACTTTGCTCTTAAGACTGATCTTTTATTGATCTGTAATTCACCAAATAGGCTAAGTTAGATATCCACTAAGCATGAGGGAGATGCTTTCTGAGGGCTGGGGTTATCAGTTCATGCTCCCATTTTTTACATAAGTTCTGGGGATGGACCACAAGATGCTTACAAAGTGCTGGGTCCTATCAGTGCTGCTGAAAACAAAGTCAACAGCTAAATAGAAAAAAAATCCCTAGAGGAAATTCCAAGTATTATTATTATTTTTAAATCCAATTTCATCTTTTTGCCTCATACTTTTATGTGTGTTCTTATTTAAGAATCAACTGCTATGTTCTGTGACCACCCATTCTGCTAGGAGAGCAACTCAGCAAAATTAGGAGACTTGATATTTGCTTTGTTAGGTATATAATTTGGCTTTATGCTCATAAGTGTCTAAAAAGCATTTGAGGTTTCTCTCTGCCCTCTAAGTTTGACTATAGCTTACCTCTGTGCATGGGAGGGCTAGAGGAGCACCCCCTAGTACAGTAGAGTCTGTATTTTTTGTGATCACCTGGAAAAGAAGCTAACACTCTGTGGGAAGTCTTACCTTCTGGCCTGCCTCCATCCTTCTTCAAGCAATATTTTTCTCTCCTCACTGCCTCCCTTCACTCCACTTTTCTTTTCTTGCCTACACACTATTTTAGAATCTACCTTGGAAAATAAAACACCAATCAGTATTTGTAGCTTATAAAATATTTATTAATGTATTTTTAATGTGTATGAGTGTTTTGCCTGCACTGTATGCAAGTGTACCATGTACAAGCCTAGTGCCTCTGTTAGTCAGAAGAGGGTATTGGGTTCTGACACTGGAATTCAAGATGGTTGTAAGCTGCCACATGGGTGCTGGGAATAGAACCCTGGTCCTCTGAAAATGCAGCAAGTGCTCTTAAATTTGGATTTATCTCTCCAACTCCAATACTTGTAATTTGTGATTATTGGTAATTGGTACTTATAGGATAAAAATACTAGAATGTTTTGAAGTATGAAAGTAATGGAATTTTCCCCTGTTCTTTAAGGATGTATGTTGTTATTCATGATTTACAGTGTTGAATGAGAGTCCTTTTAAAATGTTACATAATCTAAAACATTCCATAGTAGCCTGGGGAAATAAAATGGATATTTTCAGAAATAGTCTCATGTTGTCATTTTATAACAGAGTAGGGTTTTGCTGTTTGGTAAGTCATACATTGTTGAATTTACTAATGATCAATAGAAAATACACACAGCCAGGATGGGAGGAATGACTGGGAGGGAGTGACTGGGAGGGAGGTATTGAGTGGGATGTAAAGTGAATAATAAATAAATAAATAAATAAATAAATAAATAAATAAATAAATAAAGTAAGTAAGTAAGTAAGAAATAAAAGAAAAGAAAAAGGAAAAGGAAATACCCACAGTGACGTCAGCATGTTCAACCTGTGTCAGTTAATTTATTTCTCAGTTGAGAACTTTTGAAACTTATATTGGCTGAAGATAAGCAATGTAGTTTCAAAATTAAAAAAAAAATATTGGGCTGGAGAGATGGCTTAGAGGTTAAGAGCACTGACTGCTCTTCCTGAGGTCCTGAGTTCAATTCCCAGCAACCACATGGTAGCTTACAATCATCTATAATGGGGTCTGGTGCCCTCTTCTTTTGTGTCTGAAGAGAGCAATGGTGGAGTATTCATATATATAGAATCAATCAATCAATCAATCTTAAAAATTATTAATGAATGAATAAACGAATGGCTTCAGACTGATTGTAAACCACACTGGCATAATACACTTCACCCCTATTGTGTAGTTAAGTCTTTAGAAAATCCCCATAGGCAGCCTTCTTTGTCTAGACGATTACAATCCTTCTTTGTCTAGACTATTTCTATCCCTTTGTGTTTGTTCTCAAGGAATATTAAGTGTACATGTGTTGAGATGAAAATAATAGATTTGTAGCTCTTCCCCCAAACAAAACATATTTAAATATTATGATTCTAGAAATCAACTAAAAAGGCATTTATACAAACAAAAGTAAAATACATCTTAAATACACATATGGTTGTCTATGAAATAAAATTTTTTGATGAATCAAGGATAAGAATTTAGGATCAACATTTCAAGGTAGACAAATAAGTTGTTAGAACCACAAAAACAATTGGAAATATCCAGTTATCCAACTATGACTGTGCCACCTCTAGATCTGTCCTCCTCTTCTATGAATTCTTTGTTATCTGCTTCTTGCTGTGGTTTGAATCAAGAATGTGACAAATGTGTTGCTGAAATAATTAACTTATCAAAGGTTTTATTTCAGCTTTAATGTGAGTCTTTTATGCTAACACTGTATACATATATGCTTGTATCACTGTTTATATTAAAGTTTTATAGAGTACTTATATAATTGCCACTACTTTAAGGAAAATGCAATCAATTACTCATTTCAACTGTATCGGAAAAATGGCTCTGTATCCCAAACTGTGAATAATGTTCTTTTATTTATTTTTTGTTAAGTACCCAAATTTAAAAAGGGAGAAAGACAGACAGAGAGAAAGAAAGAAGGAAAAAAAAAAAAGAAAACCCACAAAGATATAGTGAAATGGTATCAATACACTACATTGAAATCACAATTAAAAATTGAATTAATAGGGTCTTAAATAACTAATAGAGGGAAGACTTGAGAATGTGCATCTCATTATACCTTTGAGAAGCACTGTAGTACCATGATTTAGAATCATTAAGATGAGCTGGGTGCTCTCTTTTCTCCAAGAAGTAACACAGTTGATACTACTTCAGAAATCTCACTTACAGTATTTCATTCAAGACTAGTTTCTGTTTAGCAAAGGCATTGATTTTTTTTTCAGGTTTTCAACAAATTACAAACAGTGGGAAATTCTATGGGAATGAGATAAATTATAAGCTATGAATACTAAAGTTGAGTCCTAAAGAGCTAAATTTCAACTTGGCTCAATTTATTTATTTTTAATAGTTCAGTGGACTCTCAAATAGCTTGTTTTTGCCCAGATGAATTTATTTGAGAGCTTTGGTTGCTTTGTTGTTGTGACTTGGGATTTTCAAGATTCCTTTCCTTCCCTTCCCTTCCCTTCCCTTCCCTTCCCTTCCCTTCCCTTCCCTTCCCTTCCCTTCCCTTCCCTTCCCTTCCCTTCCCTTCCCTTCCCTTCCCTTCCCTTCCCTTCCCTTCCCTTCCCTTCCCTTCCCTTCCCTTCCCTTCCCTTCCTTCCCTTCCTTCCCTTCCTTCCCTTCCTTCCCTTCCTTCCCTTCCCTTCCCTTCCCTTCCCTTCCCTTCCCTTCCCTTCCCTTCCCTTCCCTTCCCTTCCCTTCCCTTCCCTTCCCTTTCCTTTCCTTTCCTTTCCCTCTCTCTCTTTCTCTCTCTCCCTCCCTCCCCTTCCTTCCTGTCGTTCTTTCTTTTCTTTTCTTTTCTTTTTTAACAAATAAACGGTAAACATATCACTCATACACAATCTGTGCACAGTAAGATAAGAGCTAACTATTGCCCATGCTTTTTGATTTGCTCTGTGACTACTAAAAGAAAAATAGGAATTGTTTTATCTGACTGAAAAAATTCCTTTTGGATTATCGAACTTGCAATATTACTGTAATAATCTCTATCATACATAAATATTAGATCAATACTTCTGATCTTCTAACAAATATCTGAGTGAGATTAAAGCATTGATGGAATAGGATTTTAGTGTAAGTATAATACTGGTGGTTCTTTTTCGCCCAAGCTATTGTATGCTTCACGACACGAGATCTGGATTTCAGGGTGGCTAATTTCACATACCTATGTCACCTAGAGGAAGTCAATGGTAGTCCTATCTCACTTTCTCATATAGAACATGGGCATAATAAGGATACATTTTCCCTCGGGATTCATTCTACAACATGATTCTGATCAAAAAGGTAAAATGTTAAGAACCTCTCCAGCAATCTACTATAAGGGTTTAATACAGTATGTATTATTCACTTGGAAACTACTTTTCTATTTTTATCTGAATGGTTCTCTCTTTGTAAATTGCTATTTTAGTCTACACTCATAATATACTTTCTGTATAGCAAGAATCCTACACTGGGAACCTTTTAGTCTTAGCCAGTTCAAAGCTGTGCCTCACCTGAAAGTTTGATCTTCAGACAATTCCTTCCATTACTCTCCTTCCCGTTGGTTACCTGATGAGATGGAACTTATTTTAGTATGCCTTTCCTTTCCACTCCTACCTTACCTTCTAAAGCACATTAAGAGCTCCTATTTACAGGTTTTTAAAATCATTCTTCGTCATTACAGAAACTTTGACTTCTGCCTATCTGTAAAGTGTAAACATTGGTAAGAAGTAAATCCATTGCCTTGCATTTGCCTTGAGTTTAGCATATGTGTGATAAGACTAGTTGGGTAAATGAACAATTTAGTGCATGACTACTGCAAATCTCAGGTTTTCTTAAAGAGCAGATAAAAGACTGACCTGTCTGACTCACTTCTTTTTAAACCTGTTGAGAGATCTATATTAAGGGCATTGAACCAATCATTGTCTCTCTTAGTTGTTGTTGTTGTTGTTGTTGTTGCTATTAGATTCAGTCCTAAGAGCATAATCTCCAAAATTGTGTTAATCTATCCCCAGATTGACAGACTATTTCATACAAGATAGAATGGATATAAAAGTTAGGAAGAAATGACAACTCTCACAGAGATGATAACCAGAAATCATATACATTGCACACTCAAATATACCCTGGTTATCTTCAAAAATAGAGAAATTACTGGGGCAGAGCTTTAAAATGGGAAGCAAACCAAAACCCAATTTACAAAATTAATGTTATGGGTCAGATGTGTAATTTCAGTTTTTATGGTCAACATATATAATTTCAAATTAGAATGTTTATGAAATATTTTTCAGCTTATACATGCTGAAAGTTGACTGGGGTGGATATTAATAGAGTTTCACTGTTACATTATAAACATTACCAAACAAAATAATTCTATCTTCTTTTTGCTAATTTTCTTGCTAATTAACTGCTACTTTCTCTACAGCTTTATCCCTGATTTCCATTTTTAATGGGGTCCTTAGCACTTCTTAGCACTGAAAGCATTGAGCTGCTTTCTCCAGGGAAGGTAGTTATGCAGATTAATAGCTGCTTTAACAGAGTTTCAGGGCTCCTTGTAGCTATTTTCCCAAAGCCTGCAACTTTAGTATTAGTTTATGCGGCTGTTTCTTTGAAGATTAATGGACCATCAGAGTTTTGCTAAAATGCATAGATGCAGATATAGATCATGTGATCCTATTACCCTCCTTATTGCTTATTTAGCTAAAATTCAGACACTACCCCATGTGTAAGATCTTTCTGTTATGTCATGCTTTTTCTAAAGAGTTTCTTCAGTTAGATGTTTTCTATTTAAAAATTGAGTTAATTTGCAAGTCAAAGTCTTTAATGTGTATATGTATTTTTATAATTCATATGATGGTTTGTATTGCCTTCAAGTTTTGAAAAAAAATTAGTAGGAGAACTTTTCATGATTTCTCTGCCTTTTTTTGAGGATAAAATGAAAAGTATAATTCAAGGAATGCAATTACTAGGAACTTTTGAACTTCATGTACATAGTAATTTGAAAAGAATTTAGAATCATACTGAAAAAAATATTTCCACTAACACAAATGTTGCATAGGTCATTGGCAGCTGATTTAAATGGTTCCGAGAAATCTCATACGGTTCTTCTGAAGGAGCAATATTGCTGATGGGTGTCAGATCATTATAATGCTAATCTGATCTCACATTTCTGAAGGTTAATTATACAATATTAAGATGCTATGCAGGAGACCAAATAGTTTTTTCAAAGTTGCTGCTCAGCACTCATTTCTTGAGGAGTCCTTGGTACTTCTGAGTGGTATCATTTGAAGTCTTTCTTCTTAGTCTTTGCACCTTTTCTGATCATTGAAGGAAATGATTTGTAAGGGACCCTATGAACATTTTGCTGTGTGCTCACCATATTAAAAGTTCCTATATAGGTGCTATAAAGTTATTAAGACACTGCTTCTTTTTCAGAGACTCTTCTAGTTGTAGGAAGTCAGAAGAATAAGTAGAGAATCTCAATGCCTTTTAGCAAAAGCCCTCAGTAGCACATCTGTATTGCTATGCAGAGAAAAACATATCACAGAGAAGAATGGATCATTTCAGAAATAGAGCATTAGAAATATTCCTGTATTTGAGAATGTGATTCTGGGGAGGGTATATGGAAGAGGGAGTTTGCTCTAAATGGGATCTATCAGGAAGTTGAGATGCACATATGTTTGAGCATCAGTAAATGCTGTTGAGGCAAGACTCTCTGGAGACTGAAGATGCAATTGGTAAGAAACAGTCACCCAAGTCATCCAGGATACATGGGTATTTGGTTGTTTGTGTCACTAGACAATGTCTATGTTTTTGTGGATTTTCAAATATGGTTGTATAGTGATTTGATTTCCTTTTGTCCTGCTCTATCATGACCACAAGCATGATCTTGTCTGGTGCTGATGGCCTATAGAATTGTTTATATTTAATAGGGAACACTAAGACCTAGCCTTAAGTGCTCAACTAGCTTCTGAATGTAGGGTTTTCTTTTCAGTGTCCTGGGATAAACAGGTGCTGATTTTTGCCATAGGGAGAGCACAAACTTTCATGTTGTGCACATTTGAAAAAAATAATTGTTTAATGCATGAATGAAGAAAGCAATATATGGATTAATAGGTAGAGGTAGGAGAGTTCAGGCTCAATTTGAAGAGAATGAGATCTTTCAAGGTTCAACTCACATGATCTTCTTTCTAGAAGGAATTTCTTATTAAAAGGATTTGTAAATATGTTTCCCCTGAAATTTTGCATTTACTATTAGTAGAACAAGAAGTTATAATAAGCCGGGCGGTGGTGGCGCACGCCTTTAATCCCAGCACTTGGGAGGCAGAGGCAGGCGGATTTCTGAGTTCGAGGCCAGCCTGGTCTACAAAGTGAGTTCCAGGACAGCCAGGACTACACAGAGAAACCCTGTCTCGAAAAACCAAAAAAAAAAAAACCAAAAAAAAAAAAAAAAAGAAGTTATAATAAGTGTCATTTGAGAAGGGTTACCTCTGTACTACCCCAAACACACTCTATTTAGCTTGTATTATTATTATTATTATTATTATTATTATTATTATTATTATTATTTTATCTTAGAACATTTGCATGAGGTGGGCCTTTTTATTATAGCCTTTTGTAAATTTGGAAAATAAAGCTAAATTAACTGTTAAACAGGATGCTATTAGAACTTAATTTTGATTTCTAGAACTAATTAAGACAGAAGAGTAGAGATGTGAGCA
Source organism: Mus caroli (assembly GCF_978045245.1). NCBI lineage: Eukaryota > Metazoa > Chordata > Mammalia > Rodentia > Muridae > Mus > Mus caroli. The sequence continues at coordinate 32,741,574 of NW_028227264.1, forward strand.
ATCCTATGGCTCAATGTAGGACTTGAAGGCTAAGGAAATAATGAAGATATATTTTTGTGTGTGCACATCTTTAGAACACTAAACATACAAAACCAATTTAATTCTTACATGATAGCTCTGTCTGGAAAGTTTTCCTATCACTGTTTTTAGGTATGGAAACTTGAAACTAAAATGAAATACATTGTATTATCAGGGGAGTAGTGAGGGTGGAACTAAATTTGATGAGTAAGAGAAGCAAGAGGGACTGGAATAAAACTATGATTTTAAAACAAGTAGAACATTAAGTGAAATACTCATTTCATAGAGTAATTTCATTTCATACATCCATTTTGTGTGTGGAATATTTCTTTTTAAAAATATGCTTTTAATTTAATTTTATTCCTTTCCTGCCTCCCTTTGACATGCCATCTTTGAAGTTACAATAAGATATCTCAATGGAAATATCCAGAAGAACTCTGGAAAAATAAAATGTCCAGACAGAGGGGCAAGATAGTTCTGTAAAGATGGATCTTGAAGTCATTTATATGGAGAAGTTATTATGACACAGAAATGTAAGAACTGTGGAGTGCTGTGGTCTTTATAAGGATTGTAAGGGCCATCCTGTAAAAGCCCAAGAAACAAACGGGAGGCACAGACCACATCTTTAGAAACATTTGTAGTCAGCTGAGCAAGAGTGATGTGCAAATTTTAGTAAAATCCCTTTTGGGGTTGTGTATTATATATCCACACTCTTAGGCAACCTCCTGCCTCACTAACAACTGCCTAAATCAGTATGAGTTGATTTGTTTTACACGATGGCTTAGTAGCAAGTGTGGCAGGATAAGAGATTTAAGTATTTATAAGTTGATATTTGCTTTCTGCTCTTAGAGTTCTACAGCTACTATGTACAAAACACAAGCCAACATCCAGGAAAGTTAAAGAAAAATATGAATAGCTCCTTCTGGTCAACCTATCTTGCCAGCTGACTGTAGAGCCATGATTAAGGCCAGTTAAGAGGAGTGGGGCCCATCCTAAGAAACTAACCTGTAGTTTGTGAGCTCATTAAATAGTTGTTATGAATCAAATATAACTCATGAAGGAACAAGAGCCACCAAAGGAAGCAGTGGACCCATAGTAGATGAAAACTGAAGTCATCTTTCTTGAAATAGTTAATAGAATGCCAAACAAAAGGCTGTGGGTCAGATGCTAATGAAAAGTCAAGGGAACAAAAGAGAAAGAGGTAGTGGTCACGACTGGAAACAGTATGCAATAAAGATAGAGATTTACAGAGGAGCACTGCCATTTCTGTCTGTGACTGTACTGGGTAGCTTAGGCCTGTTGACTCATAGTAAAAGTATTGTATGAGTCTTAGGTCAATCCAGAGAGTCAGCATTAGGAAATGCATAAGCCACAGGGTCAGTGGAGTACAGCTTGCCTCTACCTCTAAGCAGAGTTTACAGTGCTTTACAAGACTGTTTGGTTAGTATTTACAGCTTGTGTCTGATCTCTAAGGTATCAGTTGGGAGCTATTCAGTATGGTATAGTGGATTCCATTTTTGGCAGTTGAGATAGAATGAGAACAGACTGGGGATGTATTTTTACCTTAATCAGATTGGCTGTCTCCAAACAGTTTGAAAATACAGTAGAGTTTTCTGATTGTATAAGCCCCTTTTAAGGTCCATATTGTAGGAAGAGTGCACATGGAACTAGATTTTGAAGAGAAACAAATAAAGATATTACTTTGAAAGAAAATTTGGTGCTCAATGAAAGCAATGTCAAGAATGGCGCTTGTTTGAAACTATCAAGACAGATTAGTAACTTTAAAAATGCTTCAATGTATAGCAATATACTTTATCTAGACATTGGAAAATTTCTTTTACATGGTATATTAGTTAACACCATGGAATAAAAAGAATGCCTTAGAAACACTTATGCCTGCAACCTAATATGGGCCTCTGTGCTTTCTGGAAATACCTGGGGACCAAGTTAGGTCTGTCCTGGTTTCTGCTCTGGCATGCCATTACTACCTTGACAGTTATGATACAGTGGATTCCATGACGTTTCAGATAAAAACAATATAAAAAGTGACTCAGTAGCTTCTATCCCTGTGTTATATAATAGCTGATAATAAAACAGGCCAAACTGGTTTTGAGGTTGAATCACTGTGCTCTGGGCTCTGTCTTAGCAGAGGGTTGCTTTAGGGAAGTAACAGTTTATTGAAATAAGAGATAACAGTACTGACTCAGTTAGGTTCTGGTAAGAAAATAGGAAGCAAAAGGTGTATGTTACAGTTAGTGGAGGCTAAAGAATCATAGTAAGAGGTGTTTCACATTTGAAAGGAAATTTGGGGGCTTAAAGAAACTCCCGATTCCTTCTAAAGCCTAAATATCCATTTCCAAAGTTACAAAGTATGATACAATATTATAGTTTATCAATAAATTAATTTTTTTCTTTTAAGATAACTTTGATAAATATAAAAGAGTGTGTGTAATTTTTAGGGAGGTTTTGAACTAATGATCGATAAATATCATCACCAGCTTGTCCAACACAAAAGTTACTACTAACAGTGGTCCCTTAAGGTTTTTCTCCTCCTAAACTCAGAACAAAACCCATTTTCCCTAGAAAATGTTGATAGTAACTCAGTTTTTAAAAGGAAATGAGCAGGCCAATCCAAATGCCTGATGATGAAAGAAGGATCAATTTTATTTTATTTGTTCTATGATACATATTCCATGGGTGAAAATAATGACTCGGATGATTCACCGCACCAAGGACGTGGTTTGAAAGCATAACACTGAGCTAAACATGTTTCAGAAGATGGGTAAGTGATGAAAGGGCTTGCCACACAGGGCAACAAGTGAGTGTGCTGTTCTACCTGTCATTTCTAGTGTAAGAAAAACAGAGACCAGGATCCCCAGAACAAATATCAACCTAGTAGGCTCTGTGTTTGACTTAGAGACCCTGCTTCAGTGAATAGCATGGAGAGTAGGTGAAGAAGATCCTAGTGTTAGTACCAGACTACACATACCCACACATGTGTGTGTGCGTGCGCACACACACACACACACACACATGTGTATTTTTAAATGTCATCAAATACATTAAATTAAATACATTAAATTAAATAATATATTGTTTGAGTATGTATATTTTAGAAAGCTACAAAGCAAATAAAGGTACAGCGAGTAGATTGTTGTTTACTTTAGTTATTTGAGTACTATAGATTAGGAAAATAATGAGATATTGGAGTTGGGTGTATGATTCAGTGGTACAAGGCACTTGGTTTGCAGTCCTGTGGTCATGAATTCAACCCATAACACTGGGGGGAAAAGTCAATAGCAACAACAAAAACTAAAAGTAACTTAAGCATAAGATCAAAGGGTGGCAAGTCTGATGATCCATAAATTAAACATAGACATTGTAACTGCACCTGACCCCACCTCTTCCACAATATTGCACATGACCCCACCTCTTCCACAATATTGATTTTACCAAGTTATTCTTTACTATTATATTCCTAAACAAGAGTAGGAAATATCTAAAATAGGATGACTTTGCAGTTTTCACCATTGTTATACACTATGACTTTTAAGATTCCCTTCATACATTCTCATGCTAAGGGTCGTTGTCTTGGAGCCCATGACTGCTCTAAGATTCTGAAGGCCCAGTTACATACCTTGATATAGTTCATGGGCCTATGAAATTATGTATTTAATTTGTATGGTGTGTTTAGAACAATTTAAAAAGTACACGATCTTGCAGTCTGAAATTATTGTGGTTTACAGTTTAAAGTTTGCTGCCCTTGAAAATTTGGTTTGGTTCATTATATCAGGTACTAAAACCATGTTCCATGGTCTTCTGTGTTACCAAAGAAGCACAGAGCACAACTGCATGCCTATCTAGAATAACTGAATTTGGCCTTAATATGGCTTATTTTTGTTCCCACTTGTTTTATTGTAAAAATATATGTTTACAATTTCTCATCAATAGAGAATTTATGTTGATGTTACCTTTTTGTTTTGTTTTTGTTTTTGGTAGATGTCTGCATTGTAATCTATTTTAATGAGTAAATAACAATTATCAGTATAAACATAATTTATATTTTTAAAGCAAAAACATAAACCAGAATAAATTTATATGCTAATCTATATACTCATCAATGTATACAGTTAAAGAATTGGCTTTCTCATTTATTTGAGAGACTACTACTGAACCAATCTGGGCAGGTTGTTTCACTGTGGGCTGGAAGTCCAGTCTTTTCTCCCTATCGCCCTGCTTTCCTGGACCTTGAGCTGCTCACTCCTGCATCCTCTGCTGCTTCTTTCTTTGTTTCTTTTATTTTTAATGTCAGTTGGCAACATCATTGTCTGCTAGAGAATTTGACATAAATTTCTCACCATTCTCTTGGCTTGTGAGTTTGTGCACATGTGTATTGTATTCCTTTGGCTCATCTCCTACCTACACAATCATGTAGGGAGCACCCTTAGTAGCGATGCTAACTCTCACTGAGAGTCAGGTGTATTATAAGAGAAATACAAGGCATGGAGAAAAGAGGAAGCCAAGACAAGAAGATGCATCATGGATAAAAACACAGGTGATGAGAAGGGCGGATGAAAGAAGATTTAAAAAGTAAAGCAAGTTTTCTCCTCAGCAGCAGTGTAAGCAAATTAAAAGGAGATAAGTTAACATTTAAGCTAACCAAATAAAGCTGGAGTGTATGAGGAAGTAGAGTGATTACAAGACTGATTGATGAGCAGATAAAAGCATGAGCTGGTTCATGGTTGAAAAGACTTGCCCTGGAGTCTGTGCCAAGTCTGACACATGGCTATTTGAGTAGGATGTGGGTATTCAGGGAGGCACAGATTTAATGATTATGTATTTTAACTGTATTTCAAACACCCCTGGAGCTCTTGTGTTCATTTTATGTAAGCATTTATACCAAGGAGATGAGCAAATTTAAACCATGCTTGGTTATTACATCCAAAATGAAGTCTATTTAATACTGGCCACTGTCACTGATAGTTCTCAAAGCTTTCCTTGTTCTGTCTCCTTTATAGCATTCAATTAATCTCTTTGCCTGGGTATTGTTGATTCTTCCAAAAGTAAAAAGAAAATTAGCAGCATGTATAAGCCTATTGTGTAGACACTGATAGCAATTGACTTGACTTGCTTGAAAGGGCACTGGTCTGTACAGTGTACATACTGGTTAAAGCAAATTGATATTGATACAGTAACTCTTTTATATTGGCTAATGGAAAATTAGCACAGATCCAAGCTATTAAAAACAAAAGAGTTACAGTGAGAATGAAAGTAACATAATAACCCTACTTTGGTACCCAAGGATTTAAGAAATCAGAAAAGGAAAGCATCAGTACACTCAGAAGGGCCTGATCATCTCTGGGGTAGACATGAAAGGCAGGCTATTCAATGATAGAATGTTCTAAGAAATGCTATGTAAGTAGTGAGCAAAGCATGTTTATGAGTAGGATGGGAAATTGCTTTGTGAGAAGTTATACATGGATTGGAGATGGTTTATACAAACTTATGCATGATTCCAACATGCAACACATCTTCTCATTTGTGTACAATTAAGTAGATGTATATTCATCATCTCTCATCATCTCTCATTCTTCCTTAGTGGGCAAAAATACAGTCTTCTCCTTTCTCAAAGAAACATTTTCAGTTGATTTGACTTTAAAAGTAACCTCATAGAAGCTAATCTTTCTCAGATACAAAGGGACAATATCTACTAGCAAATAGTGTTTGTTCAACAGTCCTTTAACAATAAAATCCTCCTGAAAGCATGGTGTTTTTCACATTTGTAACCGCATCATTGCACCCTCGCTGGCCTCTGAGCAGTCTTCGTGGTTGAGTTTTGAACAGTGGGAATTAAGAAAAGAATGATCTCAACTCGTTTCTCCAGCCTATGTTTTAAATTAGGCATTTGACATATTTTAGCAAATCGTGGTTGCTATGATTTTGTGCCACCAGAAGGCAAGGGTAGTATAAATGATGAATGGTTTAATTTGATCCAGCAGACAGCCAATGTGTTTGCTGAAAGCAGCAGGAGTGGCCAGCTCCCTGCCTTGCAGATTCTAACAACTTCCTTTAGCTGGTGTATTTAAGCCTGTGCTGAGAGAGAAGGGCCAAGTAGCCCTTTGCTAGTGATTTGTCCTGGAAAGAGGCTTTTGCCCAGCCAAGGGCACAAACTGATCTAATTTTCAGAAACAAAGCTCATACTCAAACCGATTCCAAAAATAGCAGCCTGGTCTCTGTGGTTTCTTTCCTATCCAAATGTCTTTCCTGGAATTGAAAAGCAAAGTTAAATCACATTTAATGGAACTCAGAGGTAATTGTGATAAAGAAGGCGATATAGAAAGAGAGAGAAAGTAGGAGGCATGAGGAAGTGAATCAGGGACTTTTAAGAAACTGGGAAGGAGGGCAAACAATGCTCGGATTTCTATTACAAAGTGGCAAGTGTCCATAAACCATGAGTGTGCTCTACTATAAATAGAAACCATAGAAACCGAGATTCACCTGCTTGCTACTTATTCACAAGTAGTTGTTACAACACAGAAACCCTGGAGTTAAGCTCAGCCAACAATATTGAAAAAAAAATCAGTTCAGTAGGGATTAAAGAAAACATTTAACACTAACTCTTAAAGGCTGAGTGGGTCAAGCTTTCAAGTCTATGGAGTACACATGAGAGATATGGCATTTCTCCCTTCCCTTCCCCGGTGACATTTAGTCTGTCTCGAGCCATCAGGCTCTAACACTTTGCTAGTCATATATAGTAGTGCATTATCTATTTGGAAAAGCGTCTTCAGTCTGTCTTATTAGAGGGTTCTGAACGTGTGTTGTAAGTGGATGGATAGGAGGGCCTCACAGTTGTGGTTAAATTGGAAAAGAATAAGGTTGTGAGGGTATTTAGGATGTGCACGATTCTGAAGCATTCTCTGGGCTCAATTGAAGTGTGATATGTGGGTATTGATTTCCTATAAAAATCCTTGACTGCTCATAAGTTCACTGCTATAATTTAAATTCTGGTTGGAAGAGCACACAACAGCAGACAAATAAAATCAATATTCTTACCTTTTATAAAACAATTCTTAAAAATAAACAAATAAATAAACAAACAAATAAAAAATAATTCTTGACTCCACTTCCCCTCTGGCTACTGCTTATGAAATGCTCTCTCAAACAGCAGAGCTCTTTGAAAAAATTGTCTGAACAAGGAGTGCTATTTCTTTCTTTTTGTTTTAGCTTTAAAAAATATTTTGTGTGTGTGTGTGTGTGTGTGTGCGCGTGTGTTTGAGAGGGAGAGAGACAGAGGGAGAGGGAGAGGGAGAGGGAGAGGGAGAGGGAGAGGGAGAGGGAGAGGGAGAGGGAGAGGGAGAGGGAGAGGGAGAGAGAGAGAGAGAGAGAGAGAGAGAGAGAGAGAGAGAGAGAGAGAGAGAGAGAGGCAGAGAGAGAGAGAGACACAGAGAGACAGAGAGAGACACACAGAGAGAACACAGAACACATCTGTGGAGGTCATGGGGCAACCTGTGGGAGTTGGTTTTCTCTTCCTCCACATGAGTTATAGATATTACAGGTTGTTAGTCTTGGGTAATTAATTGCCTTTATCCACTAAGGCTGCCTTTATTTTTTATAGTGTAAAAAAAATCATTTGCAAAATTATAGAAAACAGTGACTTCAATCCATCACTTACGTTCAAGAACTATGAACATATGAAAATCTTTTAAAATATAATATTTGTATTAATTCTTCAAAACATTTTCTTAGTTAGGGTTTCTATTGTTGTGCTAAAACACCATGCCAAAACAACTTGATAAGGAAAGTGTTTATTTGACATACACATCCTGAATCACAGTCCATCAAGGGAAGTCAAGACAGGAACTCAAGCTGGGCTGGAGGCAGGAACTGGTGCAGGGTGCTGCTTACTGAATTTCTCCTCATGGCTTGTTCAGGTTGCTTTCTCAAACAACCCAGGACCAGCAGCTGAGAAGTGGACCCACAATGGGCTGGGTCCTCCTCCATCCAACTAAGAAAATGCTGAAAAGGCTTGCCATAGTCCAGTTTTATGGAAGCATTTCCTCATTTAAGGTTCTCTTAGATGACTGTAGCTGGTGTGGATTTGACATGAAACTAGCTAGCACAGTTCATGCATTTATACAGAATATTCTACCTCTTATGAACTGCTAATGAGACAGCTTGCTCATTCTGTTCGTGGCCAGCAGATAGACTCTTGCTAGGTACAGCCAGATATCCTAGAATCATTCTGACTGCCTTCTTCCTTTCCTATTTCACTTCCAGTAAATCAGATATCATTTTGCTTTTTTTTCATTTAGTATGTTCTTGCGACCCATCATTGCTTCCTATATATTTTAAGATCCCCTTTGACTTTGATCTTTCAGTCTGGTTTAGTGTGTTTGCTTTTTACCAATTTTCTTGATTTAGCCCATACTCTACAAAAACTACACCAAACCTAAGATGAAATGTAAGAAAATTAAAAAAGTCTTTTCTATTTTAAATCTTCTTACAGCTTCCTGTCTTATTCAGGTAACACTCCCCTCCCCAATCTCTCTGTGGGACTTACCCTTATGCTGAGGCTCTGTTTTCATTTACCTCTCATCAATCAGGTTTGGCTCCTCCCACTTCTGCCACAAGCACCATTCCCCTCCCCCCCCCCCCCCCCCCCGCTCCCTTTTCTGGCAGGGGTCACAAAGACCTAGTTAAAAATTCATTTTGTAACATTTTGTCTGAAGCCTCATGTTTGATTTCGATTGTTCAGTAAATCATAAAGAAATAGAAAAGAATTTCTTTATGACAGCATAAAAAATAGAAACTCTCAGCTACTGTTTGATAGCTGGAGAACTTTGTGAAGGGTCTTTAACAAGGGACTTTGCTTATAGTAACCCATTGACTTACAGGGATCCCAAGTAACCCCAAATGTTTCATACAAAAGGCAGCATCTTTCGCTATCTTTGTATGAACACTCTTACCCTAAAGTCCTGGAAAACAGTCAGTCTTAAATTTTATTGGCATTACAAGAAGTCCCACTATTCTCACCAAAAATTTTAATTAGCTTCTGTTGAGAGTTCATCTGTGTTTGCTGCCCATGTTTTGTTGCATAGTCTCAAAAACAGTCTGTTTTACCCATAGATTTTTTTGAGTCATAAAGGAATTCAAAGAAGTTTTGAATGTCTAACAATAGTCTTTAGCATTTCTAACAAGACAAAATGCTGTGTTATCAATAAACAGGAATGTATAGTTTATATCAGACATTTAAATATACTTATATGCTTAAAGAAAGGTTTGAAGCTTTTAGTGGACTCATTGCAACATGAATATTGATAAAATAGCTTTGAATAAAAGAAAAATAATCTAGGAACTTCCACAGTGCTCCCACAAAACAACTGTTGGAAAGATATGTCTCTCTCTCCTAAGAAACTAAAGACAGTCATGAAATAAAAATGGATAGGTGTTTGCCACTTGACATTTTAGTTGTAATTAATAGAACCTATGATATTAACCAACATTAATTAGCATTGTAAACTGTTTAAACATAGACTGTAATAACAGTACTCAGTAGATTATGAACACTCATCAATTTACCTCATATTTATTGAAGGGTTCTCTTTTAATGTTAAATCACTGAATTTATTAGACTATCACATGGATGTAACTATTCTGCTATGCTCATTTGGTATGTAGTTATTATCATTGCTTCCTTAGATACTCTGGCTCTGGAAACAGGGTCTGTCATGTGATTTCAGTCTGCAGTATTTACAGGAGTCCATTCTCAGGGTGAGAGGATAGCTGCTAGCAGGGTGGTGCTGGGGTGGGTCAATGCATCCTTCTGCCATTGATACCTTTCTTTCTCTCCTTCTTTCTCTCCTTCTTTCTCTCTTTCTCTCTCTCTCTCTCTCTCTCTCTCTTTCTTTCTTTCTTTCTCTCTCTCTCTCTTTCTTTCTTTGCAACAATACTCTTTAACTCTTTATTTTTTTATTAGATATTTTCTTCATTTACATTTCAAATGCTATCCCAAAAGTCCCCTATACCCCCACCCACCCCCCTGCTCCTCTACCCACTAACTCCCACTACTGGGCCCTGGCATTCCCCTGTACTGGGGCATATAAAGTTTGCTAGACCAAGGGGCCTCTCTTCCCAATGATGGTCGACTAGGCCATCTTCTGTTAATATCCTTTGTTAGCATTTTGTCTAAGCTCCTCCCCACAGTTACCTGGCAACAGCCAGGAGTGCTTGATTCACTATAAAAGAGGCTGCTTACCTCTTCCTCTCTCTCTTGTCCTCTCTTGCTTTTGACTTCCTGTTCCTGCTCTCCATATTTCTGTTGCCCCCTCCCCCCTCTCCACATACTCATAGCTGGCTTCTACTTCTCTACTTCTCTCTCTGTCTCTCTGTCTCTGTCTTTGTCTCTCTCTCTGTATCTCTGACTCTGTCTCTCTCCCTTTCTCTGCCTCTACTATCCTCTAATTCCCTTCCCCATGCCCTGAATAAACTCTATTCTATACTATACCATTGTGTGGCTGGTCACTCAGGGGGAAGGGATGCCTCAGTGGGCCCATGCTGAGGCATCCCTTCCCCTACACCTCACCACAAACCTTCCAAACATATCCCCTCATATATTTATATATATATTTTTAAACCACATCATAATGTGTTTAAAAAAATAGGTATAAGTATTTGCTCTCTTACAATGTTAAAAATTAGTAAGTGCCCGCAACAGATTATTTAAGTAAACACCAACAAATGTGGCTACTGCAGGAATTCAGAACAGCTGAATGCCTGCTATAATTTTCCTTTCAAAAATTCTTTCATTTCTTAAAATGAATTTTATCCTCAAATATGATCAATTGCATTGTATTTTAGAGCTAAACTCACCTAAGATAATATGGCCAAGTTCATAATGTATCATCCTAAAAAGAATAGGCTGTATCTACTTGTAGGTAATTCTAAGGTATTATGATGAGGGTAGGGTGTAAGTTTCAGGACTGTAGGACCATCTCTGGATTTCATTTTTAATTGGTTGGTATATATTAAACCCAATGTTGTGTGTCCTTATCTACCCATACTGGAATGACAGTTGGGAAGAGGTAAACAGTATTGTTCTAAGTGTACTTGTTCTGGTTTCTCTGATAAATACAGTTTTAAAAGCTTAAGTTTAAATCGAATTTGTATTCTTTCTATCTAGCCACTGCCTTTACATATGATATTTTGGTTCTCAGAAATTGATTTAAGAGTCGTTTATTCTTTATTATATATTGTCTTATGGTGACATCCAAAAACATTATTGAGATATCTTCAAGTGTTTTGCATCAAAAATACTGCACAGACAGAAGACTATTCCCCTGACATGTGTATGCAGGTGTCCTCTAAAACTAGGTGGCTTGTATGCATACTCTACATTTTAATGCGTTTTATTTTAATATGCTACTTTGTCTTTATCTTTGCTTTTATAATTTCCATTATAATCCTGTTGCATTAATGTAATATAGCTTACTTGAGTATGTTTTAGCAATCAGAATTTAAGCTCTGGGGCATTATTCATTATTTACAATGCTTTGACTAGTACAATAGTAATTATCTTCCAACATAAAGATTCCGCCCTCCATATTTTGTAGACTTTTGTTAGCATTTACTCCTAGAATCAGAATGAATATGCCCAAGTCTGTATAGCTAGTTTTCAGGCTTTTATTTCTTTTGCCAAATTTGGTTTTTATAAAAGAGTCCAATAGCTGAGAAGTCATATGTTCACAAAAATCCTTATCACTGTTTGGAATTATTATGCTTTTTTTCTAACAGTGGGGAACAGTTTTTGTACTTATCAATTTGAATTTTACACATACAATTTTTGTGTTTATGTATATTTGTGTGCACATATATGTGGATGCTCATGTATCTGCTAGTATATGTGTTCCTGTGTGTATTTGTAGGCAAATAGGATGGAAGTAAGCCCCTCCATCTTCTGTTCTCTTTCCTCTGTTCTTCAGGCTCTGTCCACTATAGTTTTTGAGACAGTCTTCCTGGACCTTACCAATAGGCAAGGCTGCCTAGGCAGTAAGCGCCCCATGTCTGCCTTCTCACGTTTGGGATTATCATGCAATGCACCACATCTGGTCTTTGCATGTGGCTTCTTGGGTCAGAACTCACACCTTTGTGCTTGCCTGGCAAGTTCTTTACCAAGTTAGTTATATAGCCAGCTCTGTATATTCTTCTTATAACTGCATTTTTCCTAATTAAATTTAAACCTTTGACTATTTGTAAATTGGGGATTTCTCTCAGTATAGACTATGCTAAAGAGAATAACAAGTTCAATAGATTGCTAAGGTCTTATAATGAGGTGTTGTCTCATATTGTGTAAAGGGATCCATCATACTTTGAGATGACTTTATCTTAGTTAAATTTTTAGTGACTTCATTGCAAATATTGCAAATTTTGTGGTGTAAGGAGGAGGACTGGCAATTTACCTATGAACTTTTAGGGGAGAGGTGAGCCTACTTCAACTCAAAACATTCCTTAGTTGGACACTGTTGGATGTCAAAACTGTGCTCCTTCTCTCTCTCATTGTCTTTAAGAGCACTGCATGAAATAGTAAGTTATTATTACCTTAACCCTATCTAAGTCTCTAACACATCTAACACATCTTTTCCAATGTATTTGAGAGCTTAAAATGCTTCACAGGCAGCTCTTTAAGGCTTGATTCTAGCCCAATCGTAGAACATCAACTTGGACTGAAAGCAAAACTTATGGCCAGTGGCTAGTGTTTTGGGGAGACATTGTGAACTTGTTGTCATCTCTGTCTTGCTTCATGTCTTGTGTCCCTCCTCCCCCCAGCTCATCTTCCTCTACTGTTCAGTTTTTACAGGTTAGATGTTCAATTAAACATCATCTTTCAGTTGTTAGACTGCATTTGTTTCCCTTTTGGAAGTCATTTGTAGAATTACTCTAATCTTTTTTTTTCTTTTTCTCTTGTAAAAACATTTCTTTTTGTATCCATTTCTCTGTTGAGGGGCATCTGGGTTCTTTCCAGCTTCTGGCTATTATAAATAAGGCTGCTATGAACATAGTGGAACATGTGTCCTTCTTACCGGTTGGGACATCTTCTGGATATATGCCCAGGAGAGGTATTGCGGGATCCTCCGGTAGTACTATGTCCAATTTTCTGAGGAACCGCCAGACTGATTTCCAGAGTGGTTGTTCAAGCTTGCAATCCCCCCAACAATGGAGGAATGTTCCTCTTTCTCCACATCCTCGCCAGGATCTGCTGTCACCTGAATTTTTGATCTTAGGCATTCTAACTGGTGTGAGATGGAATCTCAGGGTTGTTTTGATTTGCATTTCTCTGATGATTAAGGATGTTGAACATTTTTGCAGGTGCTTCTCAGTCATTCGGTATTCCTCAGGTTAGAATTTTTTGTTTAGCTCTGAGCCCCATTTTTAATGGGGTTATTTGATTTTCTGGAGTTCACCCTCTTGAGTTCTTTATATATATTGGATATTAGTCCCCTATCTGATTTAAGATAGGTAAAGATCCTTTCCCAATCTGTTGGTGGCCTTTTTGTGTCTTATTGACGGTGTCTTTTGCCTTGCAGAAGCTTTGCAGTCTCTTGTGAGACTAGACAGGGGCCTAGCAAACATAAGTGGATGCTCACAGTCAGCTATTGGATGGATCACAGGGCCCCCAATGGAGGAGCTAGAGAAAGTATCCAAGGAGCTAAAGGGGTGTGCAACCCTATAGGTGGAACAACAATATGAACTAACCAGTACCCCCTAGAGCTCGTTTCTCTAGCTGCATATGTATCAGAAGATGGCCTAGTTGGCCATCAGTGGAAAGAGAGGCCCATTAGTTGTGCAAACTTTATATGCCTCAGTATAGGGGAACGCCAGGGCCAAGAAGTGGGAGTGGGTGAGTAGGGGAGTGGGGTGGGAGGGTATGGGGGACTTTTGGGATAGCACTGGAAATGTAATTGAGGAAAATACGTAATAAAAAATATTAAAAAAATAAAAAAAAAACATTTCTTTTACAGAATACTCTCATGGGCAGAGGGGCCAGCTCTCTCCAAAGAACTTGACTCTTGGAGGTCCAACTTATCTGTGTTTCTGACACTTTGTCAATAAAATACAAACCTCGGGGGCTGGTGAGATGGCTCAGTGGGTGACTGCTCTTCCAAAGGTCCAGAGTTCAAATCCCAGCAACCACATGGTGGCTCACAACCACCCGAAATGAGATCTGACGCCCTCTTCTGGTGTGTCTGAAGACAGCTGCAGTGTACTTACATATAATAAATAAATGAATCTTTAAAAAAAACAAACAAACAAACCTCAACAAACCTCATGCTCTGGTTATGTAGTTTGACTAGAATTAGATTTAGATTAGATTAGATTAGAATAGAATTAGATTAGAAAAGTAACAGTCACCTTTCATAGTGCTGTAACTGACAAGAAGCACATACAGGAGGATGGGATTGTTTGGCTTACAGTTTTAGGGGCTACAGTCAGTCTCAAAGGGGAAAGCATAGCAGCAGGAACAGGAGATGACTGACTACATTGCATTTGCAGTCAGGAAGCAGGGACTAATCTATAAATTCACAAGATCTGCCCACAATGACCCACTTCCTCCAGGGATGCTCAGTGCCTTGAGCTTTTAGATCTATGTTGAACGTGGACGTTTAATTGTTTTTACTGTGTTTTTCTCATGGATGTAAAATCTTAAAGACATGCAGTTTCTGAGCACTATATGCCATGTATCGCTTGAGGCTAATCTCAACATGGAATTTCATCTATTTAGCCTAATTCATCTGCTTTCTCACTGGCTTTAAGCTGTGACACACAGTTTAGCACTTTGGGACTTTTTCCTTTGACATTTTCTTGAAAGTAAATATTTAATCCTTTTCCAAAGCTTTACAAATACAAATTATTTTTGCTTTATATTTTCTTCTTTGTGGATAGTGGAAACTGAATTTTGAATAATGATGTGGATATATTTTAATGTTTTTATTAGTCTATTGTCAGTATGTAAAATAACAGGTGTCATTGTGACATTTTAATGCTGTGTGTAACAAATTTTCATCAAGTGTACCCTTTCATTTAAACACTTTGTATATATAGCATATTAGTAGTTTAGAGTCCTGTACGATAATAATTTATAATCTAGAAAAATTAATATATATAGTACAAAGAAACATCAATTCTTTTTTTTGTTTGTAGAACATAATTTTAATATTTTCAACTGTTAATATTCAACAAACAATAATTATCTTAAGATATATTTCATTGTCATGTCTCCATTTTCGTTTCTGATTTTATTAATTTAGATACTGTCTCTGTGCCCTCTGGTTAGTCTGGCTAAGGGTTTATCTATTGTTTTGATTTCCTCAAAGAACCAGCTCCTGGTTTTGTTGATTCTTTTATAGTTCTTTTTGTTTCTATTGTTGATTTCAGCCCTGAGTTTGATTATTTCCTGCAGGCTTCCCCTTCTGGGTGTATTTGTTTCTTTTTTGTTCTAGAGCTTTCAGGTGTGCTGTCAAACTGCTAGTGAAGCTCTCTTCAGTTTCTTTTTGGAGGCACTTAGAGCTATGAGTTTCTGCTTTTATTGTTTCCCATAAGTTTTGGTATGATGTGTCTTCATTTTCACTAAGTTTAAAAAGCCTTTAATTGCTTTTCTTATTTGTTCTTTGACCAAGTATCATTGAGAAGAGCATTGTTCAGCTTCCATGTATGTGTGTACTTTCCGTTGTTTTTATAGGTATTTAAAACCAGTCTTAGTCTGTGGTGATCTGATAGGGTGCATGGGATTATTTCAATCTTACTGTATCTGTTGAGGCCTGTTTTGTGACCCATTATATGGTTAATTTTGAAGAAGATTGTGAGAGGTGCTGGTTTGCTTTAGGATGAAATGTTCTATAAATATCGGTTAGATCCATTTGCTTTATAACTTGTGTTAGTTTCACTGTGTCTCTGTTTAGTTTATGTTTCCATGATCTGCCTATCGGTGAGTGGAGTGTTGAAGTCTCCCACTATTATTGTGTGGGGTGCGATGTGTGCTTTGATCTTTAGTAAAGTTTCTTTAATGAATGTGGGTGCCCTTGCATTTGTAGCATAGATGTTCAGAATTGAGAGTTCATCTTGGTAGATTTTTCCTTTGACCTGTATGAAGTATCCTTCCTTATTTTTTTTTTAAATAATTTTTGGTTGAAATCAATTTTATTCGATATTAGAGTGGCTAATCCAGCTTGTTTCTTGAAACCATTTGCTTGGTAAATTGTTTCCCAGCCTTTTACTCCGAGGTAGTGCCTGCCTTTGTCACTGGGGTGCATTTTCTGTATGCAGCAAAGTGCTGGCTCCTATTTATGTATCCAGTCTTTTAGTCTATTTCTTTTCATTGGGGAATTGAGTCCATTGATGTTAAAAGATATTAAGGAAAAGTGATTGTTGCTTCGGGTAATTTTTGTTGTTAGAGGTAGAATTATGTTTGTGTGGCTATATTCTTTTGGCTTTCTTGAAAGATTACCTTTTTTTCTTTTTCTAGGGTGTACTTTACCTCCTTGTGTTGGTGTTTTCCCTCTATTATCTTTTGTAGGGTTGGATTTATGGAAAGATATTGTGTAAATTTGATTTTGTCATGGAATACTTTGGTATCTCCATCTATGGTAACTGAGAATTTTTCTGGGTATAGTAGCCTGGGCTGGCATTTGTGTTCTCTTAGGGTCTGTATGACATCTGCCCAGAATCTTCTAGTTTTCATAGTCTCTGGTGAGAAGTCTGGTGTAATTCTGATAGGCCTGCCTTTATATGTTACTTGACCTTTCTCCCTAAATGTTTTTAATATTCTGTCTTTATTTAGTGCATTTGTTGTTCTGATTATTATGTGTTGTGAGGAATTTCTTTTCTGGTCCAGTCTATTTGTAGTTCTGTAGGCTTCTGGTATGCTCATGGGCATCACTTTCTTTTTTTCTTTTTCCTACTTCAAAGATGCATTTTTGTTTTCAAATAACCCCATTAAAAAATGGGGCTCAGAGCTAAACAAAGAATTCTCACCTGAGGAATACCGAATGGCTGAGAAGCACCTGAAAAAAAAAATGTTCGGCATCACTTTCTTTAGGTTAGGAAAGTTTTCTTCTATAATTTTGTTGAAGATATTTACTGGCCCTTTAAGTTGGGAATCTTCACTCTCTTCTATACCTATTATTCTTAACTTTGGTCTTCTCATTGTGTCATGGATTTCCTGAATTTTTTTTCAGTTATGAGCTTTTTGCTTTTTGCATTTTCTTTGTTGTGTCAATGTTTTCTATGGTATCTTCTGTACCTGAGATTCTCTCTTCTATCTCTTGTATTCTGTTGATGCTTACATCTATGACTCCTGATCTCTTTCCTAGGTTTTCTCTCTCGAGGGTTGTCTCCCCTTGTGATTCTTTATTGTTTCTATTTCTATTTTTAGAAATAGATTGCTTTGTTCAATTCTTTTACCTGTTTGTATGTGTTTTCCTGTAATTCTTTAAGGGATTTTTGTGTTTCCTCTTTAAGGGCTTCTTCCTGTTTACCTGTGTTCTCCTGTATTCCTTTGAGGAAGTTACTTAGGTCCTTCTTAAAGTCCTCTGTCACCATCATAAGAGGTGAATTTAGATCCAAATCTTGCTTTTCTGGTGTGACGGTGTATCCAGGACTTGCTGAGAATTGGATTCTGATGATGCCAGGTAACCTTGGTTTCTGTTGCTTATGTTCCTATGCTTGCCTCCTGCCATCTGATTATCCCTAGTGCTACCTGCCTTCGCTATATCTGACTAGAGCCTGATTTTCCTTTGATCCTGGTTGGGTCAGAACACCTCAGAGTTCAGGTGTTTCTGTTCAATTCTTTTTCTATTCTTTTAATTGCACTGTAATTTTTCATATAGGAATTTGTAAATATTGATGCCTTTGTCGTACTGGCTGGCTGGATTCCAGGGCTTTGCACATATTAACAAGTTCCTACCATTAAGTCAACTCCCAAGATCATATGGTTTTTAAAAATTATAATCAGTTTTTTTAATTTGCTTCTATCTATCTATATATCTATCTATCTATCTAACTATCTATCTATCCATCTATCCATCTATCTAATTACCTAATCTCCCTCTTTCTCTCTCTCTCCCTCTCTCTCTCTCTCCCTCTCTCTCCCTCTTCCTCTCCCTCTCCCTCCCTCCCTCTCTCCCCCCCCCCCCTCTCTCTCTCTATGTGTTTATGTGGTATGTACACATGCATGTCATGGTACACATGTAGATATGAGAGGACAATTTGCAAGAGTGACTTCTCTCCTACTATATGAGACCTGAGGATCAAAAACTCAGGTCCTCAGGCTTGCAACAAATGTCTTTACTTGCCAAGCCGTCTCACTGGCCCTTTGTCTTATTTTGAGATGGTTATAGATTTAACTGTAAATGATAAAAAACAAATCCTGTTTCGATAATGGTAACAACTTTCAAAGTTAGTAGACCATCACAGGCATGTGAAGCTTAGGCAATTGCATCCACACAGGGCTGCCTTCTTCTGCTCGGATACAGCAACCCTGCGCATTCTGCTTCTTATCCCCACTTCCTCTGTCTTGCTTACAGTCTCCAGCCCTGGTACCAGCAAGCATGAATATGTATATATTCACCTAAGTTTCAAGACTATCACATAATATATCTAATATATTTGGAATTTGCTTTATTCATCCAATAAGAGTTCCTGGATATTCATATAGATTGCTATGCATTTATATCTTCCTTTTAATTACTTCACAGTATTTTATGGTTTGAATGTACATAGCATAAAAACCATTTATTCTCTAAGAGAGCTCTGAGTTGTTGCCAGTCTCTGTTTTTTTATGAATGAAGACACTGAAAACATTTTTTTTTCTACAGATTTTTGTGTGAACATACATTTTCATTTCTTTGGAACTAATGCCCAACTGTATAACTGCTAGGCCATATGGTACTCCATCTTTCATTTTAATAAAAATCTGCCATACTATTATTCCAAATGGCTTTTTCATTTTATTCCTACCAATGGGCGAATGACCCAGTTTCTCTACACTTATATCAGCATTTCATAGTTACAAGTTTTTATATTAGTCATTTATGTAGTGATGGCATGTCCTAATTTTAATTTGTTGTTTTAATGACCAAAGATGTTGAATACTTTTCCATGTTTATACTTCCACATTTTACTTTTCAAGAACTCTCTTTGAATCTTTTTACCCTGTATGTTAGGATGAATTATTTTTCTGCTACTGATCTTTGAGTAATTCCTTATAATTCTAGATATTCATCTTCTGTGAAATATATGATTTGTAAACACATTATCTAATTTTTATCAATCTATACATTGCTTCCTTAAACAGAAGCATTTAGACAACCTAAATTTCTCACTGTGTGAAGGTTTATTTTCTCATGTTATAGTTTCTCTGTGATAATAGATAGTTTCTCATAAATAATTTCTCTGTGAAAGTGTTCCATCAGGGTGAAAAAAATCTGTGGGCAAAGCAGTGTTATTTCAACTTATGTAGCCAGAGATTAAAGTGCCTTTTGCCTTGTTGCCTTGCTTCTGTGAAACACTACATGAGGGTAGGAGTGCACAATGAATGAGACCTGCTCACATGGTATCTGGGAAGGAAAGAGGATGTGCAGTGTCCCCTTCAAGGGCACACCTCCAATGATCTAGCTTCCTCCCAGGAGTCTCTGCTTTTTAAAGGCTCCACTTTTCCCACACAGACTGGAGTCTAAACCTTTAACACAGGCCTTTGGAAAATATTCCAGATTCAAAGTTGAGAAAATTATTTGCCTACTCTTGGATTCTGAATACTTAATTCCAGCTTTTTGATTTGAGATTTTAATAAGAGAATTATTTGTTCTATATTACCTCCTACTCTGTCTCTGCATTTAGGCCAGAGGTCAATCCTGGCTGCCTCCTTTGAGCACTTCTCCAGATATTTCTTTTGATAGTCTCTCTGAGTAAACCTGGGGTTCATTGGTTAGGCTGGCAGGCAATGATCTGTAGGAATCTGCCTCAGTCTACTTCCCCATTGAAAGAATTACAGATGTAACTTGTATTATAGATTGGCTTCATACATGGAAGCTGGGTGTGAAACTCAGGCCCTCCTTGCTGTATTTATTATAAAGCACTTTTCAGACTGAGTCATTTCTGCAGCCTACTATACACTTACCAAAAGGAACCAATATTCTTGGTCTTAGAGTTGGAACCTGCTAATAAATTAGTGGAAGAGATACTATGAAAACCATAGTCTGCCCAGTTAAAATCTTTCCATTCAAAATATTTTTGATGGCAAAGCATTGTGAAGAATGAGGAAGTAACTGTTCTGTAGGTGTGACTATGAAAAAAAAGGAAGGGCATAGAAAGACAGGACCAGCATTCTCTGGGCATTGTTTGGCTACTGGTGGGTTATGTTGGTGAGATGAAGGACACTCAATAGAAATGTCAATATGGGATTAAGATGCTCTGTATTTTCCTATTGGGTTCTGGTTTCCTCTTTTGAATAGTTTGGAAAGAAGTATATGCTGGGAATGGAGACTGATTACCTTACCTGGAGAAAGGTCTACATTCAATTGGCATCACGGAAAAAAAAAAAAAGAAAAAGAAAAGAAAACTAAATGTAGAATTATTAACGCCATTTTTACAGATAAGGAAGCTAAGCATTCTAATTAACAGCCAGTCAAGTAGCTATTAAAGCATGACATAGTGGCAACTTCTTCCATCATCCCCTGTTAAGGAAGTAACTTGGTTGGGCTGACCTTAATATTGGGTAATTACACTGTACAAAGATAAGTGATAGGAAACACTTTGCTGAGAAATAGAGTATTATAAGGAAGAATACAACCATGTACAATGGGCGTTTGCCTCCTAGAATAGAACGAGTCATTTAAAAGGTCAAATGTATAAGCACATATTTACAAGCTTGATTATTTTTGGTTTTTTTCTTTCTTTTTCTTTTTTTTTAAATTGGATATTTCTTTATTTACATTTCAAATGTTATCCCATTTCCTGGTTTCCCCTCAGAAAAACACCCCCCCCCACCATCCCATCCCCCTTCCCCCTGTTCACCAACCCACCCACTCCCACTTCCTGGCCCTGGCATTCTCCCACATTGGGACATAGAGCCTTCATAGGACAAAGGGCCTCTCCTCCCATTGATGTCCAACTAGGCTATCCTCTGCTGTATATGCAGCTGGAACCATGAGTCCTACCATGTGTGCTCTTTAGTTGGTGGTTTAGTCCCTGGGAGCTCTGGGGTTACTGGCTAGTTCATATTGTTGTTCCTCCTATCAGGACCCCTTCAGCTCCTTGGGTCCTTTCTCCAGCTCCTTCATCGGGGATGCTATGCTCAGTCCAATGGATGGCTGTGAGCATCCACTTCTGTATTTGTGAGGCTGTGGGAGAACCTCTCAGGAAAGAGCTATATCAGGCTCCTGTCAGCAAGCACTTGTTTGCATCCACAACTTTGTTTGGGTTTGGTGACTGTAAATGGGATGGATCCCCAGGTAAGTCAGCCTCTAGATGTTCATTTCTTCAGTCTCTACTTCACACTTTGTCTCTGTAACTCCTTCCATGGGTGTTTTGTTCCCCCCTTCTAAGATAGATTGAAGTATCCACACTATGGTCTTCCTTCTTCTTGAGTTTTATGTGGTTTGTGAATTGTATCTTGGATATTTTGAGCTTCTGGGCTAATATCCACTTATCAGTGAGTGACAGGGGTTATCTCACTCAGGATGATATACTCCAGATATTCCTCAGTTGAGAATTCTTTGTTTAGCTCTGTACCCCATTTTTAATAGGATAATTTTTTTCTCTGACGTCTAACTTCTTGAGTTCTTTGTATATATTGGATATTAGACCTTGGATGTAGGATCAGAGAAGATCTTTTCGAAATCTGTTGGTGGCCTTTTATATCTTCTTGACAGTGTCCTTTGCCTTACAGAAGCACTTTTATGAGGTCCCATTTGTTGATTCTTGATCTTACATCACAAACCATTGGTGTTCTGTTCAGGAATTTTTCCTGTGCCCATATGGTCCAGGATTTCCCCCACTTTCTCTTCTATAAGTGTCAGTGTATCTGGTTTTATATGAAGGTTCTTGATCCACTTGGGTTTGAGCTTTGTACAAGGAGATAATAATGGGTCAATTTGCCGCCTTCTACATGCTAACTGCCAGTTTCATAACTTCTGTTAGTTTCACTGTGCCCCTGTTTAGTTTCTGTTTCCAGGAACTGTCCATTGATGAAAGTGGTGTGTTGAAGTCTCCCACTATTATTGTGTGAGGTGCAATGTGTACTTTGAGCTTTATTAAAGTTTCTTTAATGAATGTGGATAGCCTTGCATTTGAAGCATAGATGTTCAGAATTTAGAGTTCATCTTGGTAAATTTTACCTTTGTTAAGTATGAAGTGCCCTCCTTTTGTTTGATAACTTTAGGTTGAAAGTCAATTTTATTGGATATTAAAATGGCTACTCTAGCTTGTTTCTTGGGATCATTTGCTTGGGAAATTGTTTTCCAGCCTTTTACTCTGAGGTAGTGTCTGTTTTTGTCACTCAGATGGGTTTCTTGTATACAGCAGAATGTTGGGTCCTGTTCTCGTAACCAATCTCTTAGTCTATGTCTTTTTATTGGGTAATTGAGTCCATTGATATTAAGAGATGTTAAGGAAAAGTCATTGTTGCTTCTTGTTATTTTTGTTGTTGAGTTCAAATTCTGTTCATGTGACTATCTTCTTTTTGGTTTATTGAAAGATTACTTTCTTGCTTTTCCTAGAGCGTAGTTTCTCTCCTTGGGTTGGAGTTGTCCCAGTTTTATCCTTTGAAGGACTGGATTTGTTGAAAGATATTGTGTAAATTTGGTTTTGTCATGGAATACCTTGGTTTCTCATCTATGGTAATTGAGAGTTTTGCTGGGTATAGTAGCCTGGGCTGGCATTTGTGTTCTTTTAGGGTCTGTATGTCATCTGCTCAGGATCTTCTGGCTTTCATAGTCTCTGGTGAGAAGTCAGATGTAATTTCTGGTCCAGTCTATTTGGAGTTCTGGAGGCTTCTTGTATGTTCATGGGCATCTCTTTCTTTAGGTTGGGGAAGTTTTCTTTCATAATTTTGTTGAAGATATTTACTTGCCCTTTAAGTTGGATATCTTCCTTCTTGTCTATACCTATTATCCTTAAGTTTGGTCTTCTCATTGTGTATTGGATTTCCTGGATGATTTGGGTTAGGATCTTTTTGCATTTTCTTTTATTGTTGTGTCAATGTTTTCTATGGTATCTTCTGCACCTGAAATACTTTCTTCTATCTCTTGTATTCTGTTGATGATGCTTGCATCTATGGCTCCTGACTTCTTTCCTAGGTTTTCTATCTCCAGAGTTGTCTCCTTCCTTTGTGATTTCTTTATTGTTTCTACTTCCATTCTTAGATCCTGGATTGCTTTGTTCAATTCTTTTACCTGTTTGTATGTGTTTTACTGTAATTCTTTAAGGGATTTTTGTGTTTCCTCTTTAAGGGCTTCTACCTGTTTACCTGTGTTCTCCCGTATTTCTTTAAGGGAGTTATTTATATCCTTTTTATCGTCCTCTATCTCCATCATGAAAAGTGATTTTAATTCCAAATCTTGCTTTTCTGGTGTGATGGTGTATACAGGACTCACGATGGTAGGAGAGTTGTGTTCTGATGATGCCAAGTAACCTTGGTTTCTGTTCTTATGCTTGCCTCCTGCCATCTGATTATCTGATTGGAGCCTGTCCTTTCTTTAATCCCAGTTTAGTCAGAACTCCTCAGAGTCCAGCTTTCTCTGTGCACCTGTGATTTTAGGATCCTGTGATCTTGAGATTGTGGGTTTGTCAGAGTTCTTGGTAGTCAATCCTCCTCTGAGACCCTGAGATCCTGGTGTGACCAAGCTCCTGGGATCCTGGAATCCTAAGATCCTGGGTGTGTTAGAGTGCCTGGAAATGGTATCTCCTCTGAGGGTTCTGGGGTTGTCTGCAGATTTTGAAACTAAGGTAGACCATAGCCGACTGGAAGGAACCCGGGGCACTAGTTGGGTGAGGTTCCTATGCCCCTGCTTCTGCTGGCCCCAGGCACTCCCAGTGGTATTGAAACAGATATTGTGTTTCACTCACCAATGATCCTAAGATCCTGGGCCTGCTAGGGTGTCTGGGAATTGGAGAGTCCTCTTTACAGTGGGACTGTCTGCTGAGTTCGTGCCCAAGTTGGCCAGATCAGAAGGCGATTCATTATTTCTAGAGAGAATTTGGTTATTTGTAAACTTACATGGAATTGACATAGTCCTCCACTAGCAGTAGGAGTTTCAGGGAAACATTCCAGTTCAACACAGCAAAGACACCCCACATTTAAGAGAAGGTTTCATTCAGTTTTCTAATAAAAGTAAAAAAGTATATTTTTCATTTAGTTTCTGGTCTTAGTATGTAATTTTTGACCCTCCTGCTAATTAGAAGCATATTTTACCATGGCAGTCATAGATGAGCTTTTGTCCTGATACCAGGTCTGAGTTTCTGTTGGATTTCTGAGCATTTTGGAAGTTTCTGGAGCTTTGTAAAGGAAGAAGGAGTGGCAGCTGGGCTGAGGTCATTGACATGTGTTTTCAGGCTTCACTGATTCCAATTCCTTTCCTTCCAAGATTCTAAAATTTGTGCTGTTCTTTGATTTAAACCCCTCTCTTCTTTGTTTTATCTTAAAGGTAAAGATCCTAAGAGGAAATAGATATTACCTGTAAGCAGTCCTTTGATGAGAAGAAGATCTTAGAAACAGCAGAATACAGGACAGTTAAGGGTCTGATGGTGTATGTGTGTGTGTGTGTGTGTGTGTGTGTGTGTGTGTGTAAAATGACATGAATGAGGCAGTGTCTTTGTGTGTGATGGTGTGTATGTGTGTGATGGTGTGTGTGTGTTTATGTGTGTGTGTGTGTGTGTGTGTGTGAGAAAGAGAGAAAGAGAGAGAGAGAGAGAAAGAGAGGGAGAGAGGGGTGTTTGTGTGAGACAGTGTCTCTATGTAATGGGGGGTGTGAGGTAGAAGGAGTTATTGTTTCTCTGTATGAGATGGTGTGTGTGAGGTGTTTGTGTGAGGTAGTATCTCTCTGTGTGTGGTGGTATGTATGTGTGTGTGATGGTGTGTGTGAGGTGTTCGTGTGAGACAGTGTCTCGGTGGGAGTGACGATGTTGTGATGGTGCATTTGAGTATGTATATGCTGGCTATTTTTTTGCCAACTTGAAACAAGCTAGAGCTAGAGTTGTATTTGGATTTCTTTTCTCAACTGAGAAAATGCTCCCACAAGATTGGCCTGGGGAGCATTTTCTTGATGAGCAAGGCCAGACAAACCGTGCGGAACAAATCTGTAATCAGAGTTCCTCTGTGGCTTCTGCTCCAGTTCCTTCTGCCAGGTTCTTACCCCAAATTCCTCTGAGGAATGAGGAAGTAGAAGCCAAAAAAATCCCTTTCCTTCCCAAGTTGCCTTTGGCCATGATGTTTCATCACAACAATAAAAACCTTAAGTAAGACAGTATGTATATGCAATGGTGTTTTTCTGGCGGTTCATGTGTATAGATTGTCAGATACTCATGATAGCAGAGACATAAACGGCAGGAAGAAGTTTCCTGTGGTCAGACTCTGATTCAGTACATTTATAAACAAGGCCAGTCTTACTACTTTTATGTCCAAATTATGGAAGCATAAGGTTAATAAAAAAATAACCTACCATATCAGAGTACTGTTGCTTTAAATTTTTTATTAGTACACACTTAATGCACAAAAAATAATGAGTTTCAATGTAACATTTCCTTTTAACATTATAACATATAAAGTACAGCATACTTTAAACATATTCCCCCATTACTTTCTGTTCTTAGGATCTAAGAACAGAGATGTTGGTCATTACAGACTTCGATGGATGTAAAATTTTCATTATATGCCCTCCCATAAATTAGTTTTTAAAAAGTAATTTCAAAAAGATTTACTTAGGGCATGGGGGAAATGATTAAGAGCACTGGCTGTTCTTCCAGAGAAACCAGGTTCAATTCCCACCACCCACATCTGTCATGTCCACAACTCTAACTCCAAGTCCTGGTGATCTGACACTTTCACACAGATATACTTATAGGCAAAACACAAATGCACATAAAATATATAAAAGATTTACTTTTTGTACGTGTTTGTATGTTTGCATGTACGCATGCATAGAACATGTATTCTTGGTGCCCATGAAATCCAGAAAAGGTCACCGAATTCCCTGAAACTGGAGTTAAAGGCATTTGTGAGCTACTGGATGTTAGTGCTGGGGACAGAACCTGTTAAGTGCTCTCAACCACTGAGCTCTCTTTCCACCATCTCTAAATAACTTTTACAAAGCACAATTTACTACAGTGAAAGACAGGTCTTAGGTTACTTTTCAATGAATTTTGATAAATTTATATTTATAAACCATGTATATGCACACAGTTAACATTTTCATCTCCTCAGAAACTCTTTGTGTCTCTTTCCCTCTTTCAGCCCAGTGGCTTGCTGCTGTGCCAACATTGCTCCACAACTCTGGCTTAAAATCCTTCCAACGTCTATCCTTTATTTTTCCCCATGACCATTTCTTATTATTATCCTAGTTTTTCTATTTTAGTTTTCTTTTATGTTTATTTTTTTCCCTTTTATTTGAACTTGAATTTATTTGGATTTCATTCAAAGGAATGTATCTGTTACAGCCTTTAAAAAGCACTAGACTCGGGAGGCAGAGGCAGGCGGATTTCTGAGTTCGAGGCCAGCCTGGTCTACAAAGTGAGTGCCAGGACAGCCAGGGCTATACAGAGAAACCCTGTCTCGAAAAACAAACAAACAAAAAAAAGCACTAGAGATAGTTGCATTATAATATTGTTGAGACATTTATGCTGTACAAATTTTTGTTACCTTTGTGGTCATTTTTTCCCCCTAGAAAGTAATGTGATCACTGGTACAAATTAAATTTTGACTAATTACATACAGTGCAATGGAGATCGCAAGGAGTGTAGACAGATCACCAGGTAGAAAATCCTTATTCTTTTCTTGTTAAACTAGACCCCTAGGAGTAGGGCTTTAAGTAGGAATTGGAGGAACATTTATGTACCTCTGCTTGTTGCCTTTCTCATAGTCTCTGTCTTTCCAGTTGCTGCATAAGGTTTTATCCATGCCATTGGCATATTGATTTCATGTGTCAATTATGAAACATTTCCTCCTGACACATTCCTCTGAAAATGTATTTCTTCAATTATCTGTCATCAAAATGATGAATGACATGTTTTTTTTTCCCTTTATTTTTAAAGCAGCCTACTTGAGTATTTTCCCAATGCTAGTATGGATGGATAAGTGAGCAAGGTCTTGTCTTTATTACAGTAGCTCATGGTAAACCTCAATGAATTTATATCTTCAATATAATATATGTTATGCAGAATCCATACATGGCTCCAGGGATTTGGGGCTGACTCATGTTGGTGAGGAAATAAAGAGAAAGGAGATGAGACATGGACAGAAGCTGGGATTCAGTGCTCTGACTTCTCTGATTAAGAAGCGACAGTGCTCTGGAAGCCCAGCATGTTTTTTTTTATATGGAGTTGAACAGGGAGGTACTTCCGTTGTGTACAGTTCAATCAAGGAGGCAGGCTATTTCATACAGATAAACAAGGAGGCAGGCTTATGGTCTGTAGTTGGATCAAGGAGACAATTTTAGCTAATCTTAGTAGGCCTGGTCTTAGTAGAGGAGTACTTGTCAGACAGTAAATAAGGATGGAGGGTAAAGAAAACAAAGTCTCGGTGGATGTTTTCTGCCCACACTGTCAACATCCATACTTGGAGCAGAGGAAGGCTTTGCCACGCCTCTGAATCTCACTCTGGGGAACAGCTTTGCCATTCTTCCATGGGTCTGAGGCTCTTGGAATTCTTGACATGGGTTCATTTCACTAACACCCAGTCACTTAGGATTCCACTCTGAGCTGTCTCTATGCCCTACAATCTTCTTTGGAAAGTTTCTCACATTTATAAAATGTATAAGATACTAATGAGAAGTAAGATCAACAGGTATCCTTGTTGAATCTGGGTGCTGGGGAAAAGCCGATTTAAAACAGAACTATTTATTCTTATTTATGTGTTTATTCTTATTTACGGCTTTCTGTGTATGTGAATGCCATGTGTGTAAGTATCCCCATGTGAGTGTCTGTCTGAGTGAATGCCATGTGTGTGTATTTGTACCCACGTGAGTGTCTGTGTGAATGGATGTCATGTATGTGCAGATCCCCATGTGACTGTCTGTGTGAGTGAATGTCACATGTGTGTGTGTTCATGTGAGAGTCTTCATGAATAAATGCCATATATGTGCAAGTGCCTCCAGAGGCCAGACACAGGTGTTAGATCCCTCAAAACTGGAGTTGCAGTCACTTGTGAGCTGTCTGATATGGGAGCTGGGAACGGAACCTTGGTTTTGTGCAAAGACAGCAACTGCTGTCAACTGCTGAGCTACCTCTCCAATATAGTATATATACAAAACATATATATATATATATATATATATATATATATATATAAAGTTTATATATATATATAAACTTTAAAATATATTTAACAATTCTTGTGTTACAAAGCTTACAAATGTTTGTGGTAAGCATATGCATGGGAACTCAGGGAGCCTGGGAGACCATGTCTTATCATTGAAATTTTATGTCTATCAAAATAGTTTCCCACAGAAAAACTTATGAGTCTACAGCACTGACAGTATGAGGGGCACTTTGTCTTTACAAAAAAATAATACAAAGTTATATGCTCAAAATTTGACAAGAAAGCTGTATTATCTTCGTATTACTAAGACCAAAATACCACATAGAAGGAGGGACCATTCATTTCAGTTCATGGTTTCAGAGAGATTTCCTTTCATCAGATAACTGTGATGTTGTAGTGGAGTGAGCGCTTCTGTGGCAGTGGGGGCATGAAGAGATGGAATGCTGACATGGCTGGATCTAGACAGGAGTGAGTGCTGCTATGAAAGCTCTGAGCTTGGTGAGCTGCCCCTGCCAGTAGACAGAAGTTCTGAAGCCTTTGAGGTCTTCAACACAGGGCCCAAAAAGGGGGATGTAGCTTGAATGCTGGGGACATAAGTGTGGGCAAACACTTACTTCATACACATACCATAATAGAAGAGAATAATGTAAGTGGACTCTTACATCATGATGGGAGAGATCATTCCATGTCATTTAGAGAATATGACAAGTAACACCTATTACAATAATTAGGAGGTGTTGATTGACTTCCTTCTGAACACTTCTCCTATAGTTTCATTCTTTTCCACTCTTTAGATGACAGTGATTTTGAAATGCTCTTTTTAACATGTGTGTGTGTGTGTGTTCATGTGAGTGTTCCATGACATGGCATATGTGTGGAGGTCAGAGGACAACTTGCAAGAATGAGGTTTCATTCCCCACCATATAGGTCCTGGGGATTAAACACCGGTCATTCAGCTTGTGGCAAGCCAGCTGAGCCAGCTCATCAGCCCCACAATATTATTTTGTTTTTAAATGAAAGAATAAGGAACTGTTTGGTTTTTACCTTTGAAATGTTTCTTGAAAGCCTTGTTAGTACTTTAGAAAAGCTTTTTGAAGTGTCAGCACTCATCTTACACAGCATCTTCCACCGCTTTCAGATTGCCTAAGTGTTTATTTGCTGTCACTCTTTTCTCCTTTCACATTTAGATTTGTATGGATGTAAATCAACATCTAAACAACAGATACAGCTTCATGCTCAGCATCATAAAGTCCTATTGTGTTATTCTCCAAGAAGAAGTTTAGAACTCAAAGAATTTCCCTTCACAGTTCATAACTGTTAGTTATTTCAGCCCTACCTCGGGAAGCTTAAGAATTAATCTACACTGCTTAGTCCCCAGTTTGCCCAGTTTAAAAAAGCCACATGGAAGGCTTTGTGCATGTGCCAACACGGGCTTTGCTTACTATTTGCATGGCAAACAATTTGGTTCCTTTTCACTCACTCTTTACCCTCCTCTTGTAACATCTGAGGTCCAGGCCCCTGAACTGACTACCCTATAATTCATCACAAGAAAAAGGCCAAAGTGTAGATGATGACACTGTGATGTCTAAAGTGGAGTTGATGTGGAAGTGGAATTCTTCTTGTGACCATTTTGTCACCTTGCTCATGTGCCTGTTGATCACATGACTGACCATGGCTAGCCCATGACTGGCAGATCTGACTTCATGCCTTGCTCTGTATCAATACTTCAGATGCTTTTCTTTTACTATCTTAAATTCTTTAGTCATCTTTACATTTGACTATAAGACTCACATCCCAAAACAGTGATTTGCTCACCACTCATGAACTTAAGTTACAGTTTTGAGGATTTATTTGATGCCTGGTGTTGTCCTGGGCCTGGGATTGGAGTGATGGCCTAAAATTACAGTTGCTTAGATGTTGTAGGAAAAAGTCACCTTAATAAAAAATGTCCAAACTGAAGTAAACCAAGGAAAAGACTATGAAAGGAGGGGAGGCCTCACAGGGGGCAGCGATAGCTTTCATTCTGAACACAGCTCTAAGGCATAGCTCCATGGTGAGTGGAAGTCTGTCTTTTATAATAAAACTACTATCGTTATCCATGCAGAAATGTGTTTCTCTAATCTGTTTTATTTCCATTTCCAAAGTTCTTGGGTCTTCAGGTTTTGTGTCCCCACATTCCAACAGCAGTTGGTCTGAAACTATAAAATTTAGAAATATTTTTCATGGGTCATGAAAGACAGGTCAAAGGCTATTGTGTAGCTACTGTTCACCCTATCTCTTGCCCTTTTGTGTTAGCTGAAGAGGGTAGCCTGGCCTTTTAATCTCAGAGAAATTGTGCTATCAGTTTCCAAACTGTGAAATCAAATTACTGAATTGTGATTTGCTAATTATTAATAGCAGCAGTTGAAGAGAATGCTCTCAGTTTCCTGAAATTATTCCTGTGGCCCTACCTTCTACAAGCAGTGCAGCCGTTGGGTGACCTGGTTTAAAATTCTCCACTGCTTTTGGGAACTGCATTATTTCCTGAGCTTCACCTCAGACCAGTCAGCAGTGGTTGCCTAGAACACACTCTTCTTAAGACATATACACACATAACCATATACAGGCTCACACACATACAGATTACACATACCAAACATACTGGAATAATATACACCGATACAGCGCACATGCACTCTCTCTCTCTCTTTCTCTCTCTCTCATACAAAATTTAATTTAAATATTTTGATTTTATATGTTTAAGGGAGATGACTGAAAAATCCTACTTCAAATACACCATCATAATTCAATATTCTTTTTTTTTAAATATCATGTGTATATGAAGTTTTCATCAAACATTCCTGTTCCTTTTAAACAGAATCCTCTCTTTCCCTGGTTAAAGAATCACAGAGCCCAAGGAATTCCTCTGAGAATGTTGCAGCTTTTGCTGTGGTGCACGTCTAAACACCAGTGATAAAAACACATGAAGTGGTGGCCCCAGTTTATTTCTCAATTAGAAGCAAGTGCTAATAGATATTGTCCAAAGTATAGCTGAGGTATCTTGACACTGGCTTGCCATTCTCTGAGAGTCCAGCCATTTTTTTCCCACACAGCTCTTTTTATTCTACTGATTGCTTTGACAGCAGGAAAACACAGGAAGACACTTTGACTCTGTCTTGTCATGTTTTGCTGCACATGGAGAGGACTTTAAAAGCTCAGCTTTCTCCTTGTTTTTTTCCTCTCTTGTGCCCAACACCTTCCAATACACTGTTCGGTTCACTCAGAGTTTCTGCTTCTCCATGCTCTGGCTGCCTTCAGCCCATCAACCACTTATGATCAGTCTTCCATTTTATTTATTCCACAAACGTTTTTCCCCGGCTCCATCTGTATGACTCTGGTCACTAAATAAAAAATAGAATATTCTCCCCTACAATTATCCCAGAGGAGTCTTAACTGGCTTCTCTTCCTCCAGCTCATTCCTACCACTGACTCGCCTTGCACATCAACTGCTAATTGATCTGTGTATCCTTACAATTGCATGCCCCCCTTAACTTCCTACTTAAATTGTAATCTCTTCCTTAATATTTTAAAACTATCAAAGCAATGGTTAATAGGCCTTTTGCTTTTTCATCTTTTCACAGTATAGTTGGTATAAATTTGATGTTACCGATATTCTGGCATATTAAGTACATGGAAAATGATACAATTACTAGTTCTGTAGGTAATAAGGTGTAGTAGGCTAAGAGAAGGTTGCAATGCTTTCAAGTTGTTTACAGTATTTCATTAGAGATCAGAAATTTCATGTCATTAGTGTTGACATAGTAGGCACCACTGCAGGACATTAAATGCTCAGGTTTTTCTTGTATCTGAATTCATGGTGGTTGTGTGCTTGCTAATGCTCATCTCACCATTTAGACCAGTGTAGTTGACAGGAATTCCCAAAGAACAGGATATTTTGTATATCATTTGAGTATATTCATTGCTTTAAATAAAAACAGAAGGATAACATTTATAAAACTGGGAAATCTTTAAAACTAAGTAACTTTCCACATTCTTTGAGGGCTCAGGGAAATGGCTCAGTGGTTGAACTGCTTGCTGTGGGAGGATCAGGGAGTGGATTCCCAGCACCCAATAAAATGTTAAGTGGCTCCTATAAATCCAGAAGTGCTAAGAATCATGGAAACCCTGAAGCAAGCTCGTTAGCTAGAGTAGCTGCACTGAGAACCTTTGAAGTCAGAAATAATCAATGTATTGCTACCTCGATGTATAGGGTAGAGAGCAATCAAGGAAAACAACTGATGTCAACCTCTGTCTTCTGTGTGCACACACACATGTGTGTGTATCTGTATGTGTATGAACATGCATGCAAACATACATGCCATGTAACCCCATTTATATATCAGTAAACATGTATGTACCTAAAAATTCCTGTTTTTTTTTCTCATGAGAAGAAATAGCATCATACTACTATGAAAAGGCTGAGAGACAATGAGGATAAGCATTTGTGATAACTAGTGAAATAATGCATTGATGGAATACTCCAAGGTCAGTTGCCTTTGACCTTCATGTAACATGAGGAGGAAACTAATGATTAATGCTTTTGACCCATTCTTCCAGTTTCTGCAATAAACAGGACCACACCTATACAAAAACTAAGCAGTTACATTAGAATTTACATTTTATTTTGGAACTGATGACCTACACTTGTTTATATGTTATTTCACAGATTAATCAACATATGCTTTCCATCCTTTTACAAAAATAGGGAATTCTGAAATGGCATCATACTTTGAGATGTGTTATCTATCTGAACCTTGTTATATTCTCTGTATTTTTCCCCCATGGTGTGTTCTGTAATGAGTCATGTGTTCTTGACTAGGAGGGAAGTAGGCTCAGGTTATAACAAGATTCTTTAATGAACATTCACCTTCTCCAATGATGAAACCCAGTTTAGTTCCTCCAAAATTCCCCCTTTGAGCTGATTATTCAGGTGTACAAGAGCTATAAGAAATGTTTTATCAAGTGATCCAAGAATGAACTTCCTAGTTTCTTATGTGACTACAAGTTCTACCTCAAATACTAACCTCAAGTGACATCTTTGGATCAACATTCTTAACATGTAAGCTGTCAATGTGCTCTTGTTTTAAAGGATAGAGAAGTCAGTCTCATTTTTTTTTTATCTTTATGTTCCTAAACAAAGGTTCTCCTTTTTGAAGAAAAAGGAGGTCAGATATGAATATATGATCTAAGGCTAATTAATGACTGAACTGCACCACAACTGTCTTCTAGCACACAGACATTTTATACTGTAAGATACTCAATAGGCACTGAAGATTATGTAAGAACACATTATCTAAAGTTCAGTGTTCAGAATCAACATGACTATAAATGCCATGTCAAAGTTCAATGCATTAATAGTTTTATCAAATATTGTTAAGAGCTCCAAAGGGCATATTGCCATCTGTGAAGGTATCATACATGGTCCTTGGCCTAGAGAGGTCTTCAGCAACAAGTTTATTACCTATAATAAACAATTAAAAATAGGTGCACTAATTTCTCATGCTTTGTGTCAAATGTGAGGTGCATTCTCTGAATACTGTAGGAACGTTGGAGAAGGAAGTTTAAGTGTACATTTGGTGTGGCAGATGTAGGTGGGACAAAGTTGGATGAGTGGCTAATGTCCACATGCTCAAATGCCTGACATTCAACTTCAGTAGGCTTTATTTCATAACCAATCTGTACAAGATAGTCAAAACAACCAACTTACCAAACAACAATGATAATAAAAAACCTTGTCCATGTGGTGAGATATATGTAGCCCATCACACTCTCAGAGGCTAGCTCCAGGGATGTCTGCATGAGGTAGGGGTAGACAGAGGCTATAAAGAAGATTCATGACATCTGTGCTTGGCTCTTGCATATGATGATGAGGTAGTCAGGATTAAGATGAAAAAGAAGAGATGGTACCATATTGCCATGATCTGTGTGGGTAACAAAAGAAAGGTTGTGATGGGCAAAAAGAAAAGCAAAGAATGAACAACATAATCTTCTTGAGAATTACCTTCTCTTTTTCATGATTATGCCATGTCAAAAGGTGGAGAGGCAGACATAGCTGACCCTGAGCCAAGGAGACATTGAACCAAGGAAGAATTCTTGGAAGGGGTGGGGCCTAATTAGCTGGAACAGGAACTTGATAGAGGCCTTCCTGGCAGTGTTGTTGAAACACAGATGCAGGTGAATGATACAGGGATATGGAGCCACAATAACTCCAGGTTACTCTATATAGAAGGCTTTTGTTTAGCTATGATAAGTTACTAGATGTGGATGTGTGTGCCCGGCAAACTGTAGGCATTTTGTAACAGTGGCTGACATCTCCTGAGCATGGTACAGTAGTTTTATTCATTATAGTATATGTCATGATTGATGATGATGATGGTGGTGGTGGTGATAATGATGGTGATAGCAAAGACAGCCTAACCCCAATTCCACTGCTATGTTGTTCTAACCTATTTGCCACTTAGTGACTCTACCAAGTTGACCTGTACTTTCTCTTCCTTGTTTGCTCATAAGACATAGTTCCTCCCTCATCTTTAGGAACTGCCTATGGTATTTGGAGACCAGTTGCCTTAATGTGTAGGGACAGAGTAAGATATCAGAGGTCAACTTTTATCAACAGTTATCAGCATTTACTGATAGTTGTGCTTCTTTTTAAATTGCAGGAGGAAATTATATACATCTATACAGAATTTTGAGTACCTAGATACCAATTTTTACCAGTTGATACTGCAGTTCAGACTCTAGTATATGAAATAATGAACTCTTAGTGAAGGTAATGTTTATTTGCTTGTTCTTTTCATAGTGGCATAATGTTTGATTGATAATAATAATATTTAGATGTGATATTATTTAACAAATTTACATGTGATATTCTTTAATGCTGTTTTTTTGGAAGAGTATATTGCTTTGTGAGGGGTGTATATGGTTATGCACTAGTGTGTGTGGGTACACAAACTGTTTTTTGTTCCTTGAGATAGAGTCTGTCACTGGAAGTAAGCTGGCAGGCAACCATCCCCAGAGATTGCCTTGTCCCTGCCCTGAGCAGCACTGTTACATCCAGATTTTCATGTAGGTATTAGAGACTTGAACTCACATCCTATTGCTTGTATAACACACTGAGCTATGTCTCTAGCCCCTTTATGCTTCTTAATCTTGTCTCTTTTTTCCATAGATAATCAGTTGATAATCATAATGCAGATTTCATTAGTCTTTTTGTTTTAATAAGATGGCATTTATTAGGGAGGCTATGAATGAAGGGTCACTTGGGACAATTAGAGATATAAGATCCTGCTCATATATTAACCATGGTTCTATCATGACTTCAAATCTAGAATATCCAAAGCAAACATACAATTTTTCTCTTCATTTAGTTCTTATCAGAGCTAGTTAGCATGACCATGGCTGTATAACAAGCTCTTACATGTATGATATCTTTTAATCTCACAATACACGTCAGGTCATTGATAAAATTCCTATTCACAAATGATAAAGTTGAGGTACAAGGGGTTAAATGAATTTCCTACTGCCATGCTCTTCTTCTTCTTCTTCTTCTCCTTCTCCTTCTCCTCCTCCTCCTCCTCCTCCTCCTTCTCCTCCTTCCCCTTCTACTCCTTCCCCTTCCCCTTCTCCTTCTCCTCCCTCCCCTTCCCCCTCCTCTTCCCCTCCTCCTCCTCCTCCCCCCCTCCTCTTTCTCCCCTTTCTCTCTCTCTCTCTCTCTTTCAGTTCGCGCATGTGTGTGTGTGTGTGTGTGTGTGTGTGTGTGTGTGTGTGTTTGATACAGGGTTTCTTTGTGTAATAGCTATGGCTGTCCTGGAAGTCACTTTGTAGACTAGGATGGCTTTGAATTCATAGAGATCCATCTACCTCTGCTTCTCAAGTGCTTGGACTAAAGGAATGCACCACCACTTTCCAACCATGCTGCCATTCTTAAGTGGCTGACTGTGCTTCTGAGATGTTCCTGGAATTATTAATGTTCAACACCCTGGCTGGTATGTTCCATCTGTTTGTCTGTTCATCTGTACTTCCCTCTCTCTGATTTCACTGGTATTTTTCTTGTATCTATCAATTTTGATTGTCAACATTTTGAATCTTGACCCGGTAACATGTAGATTTTTGTATGTATTCTTAAGTGACTTCATTTCATTGTGTATATTAAAGTAGATGTTAAGTTATTCTGAAACTACATCTTATTACAAATCTTCACACCTAAAGAAAGATATAGAGTGAAAACTGAAGAACAGGTCATTATTTTCTTCATGTCTCACTAATGTTAGAGATGTGTACACATTTGTGTACATATACACACATGCTGGTTTTAAAAATTAAACAAATATAACACCTCTATTACTCTCAAGTTTAGCACTTTAATCCAACACTGGAATATCCATGGGAATATTCAAATATTTTCATGTCAGTATGATAGATGCCTGACAATTATTTGTAAAACATATTTGGGCTTTGGTCACATATGTCTTACTTCCATGACAGGCATTTATTTTCTCTGTTTTAATCTTAAAGGAGCACTTCTTTCTCTCGGCATTTGAGTTATCACAGGTTTCTTGTTTTGGATACTGTATGTTATGGTAGGATATAATAAAAACATTAATTTTAAGTATCAATAAAGCATATGTGTTATATGTTTAGGGCATCATTTTACTGAATAACTCCTTTTCACAGCTAAGTGTCAAACTCTGGCTTATTTTATGCATCTTGTACACATTCTAAATTAACATGAAGGTTTCTTATGCTCCTGACTGCTGGACAATATCCCTTTACTGTCTGCATGAGTAGATCAGGACTGAAGTCTGAGATTTTTCATTTTAATGGTTCCAGGCAAAGCTGATATTCTTGGACTAGCGACCATATTCTAAGGACCATGCCTACATGATCGTCTGTGGCATTTCATATGATCTATGATATTTAGATTCCTTCTGGGCCCTCACTGTTTGTTCACTGCTCAAAAGAACAGCAGGTCAGGGGGTGGTTGAAATACTTTGGTGAACAGTCAGGCCTGAAGTGTGCATGCCCTTCTAGAATGATGCCAACTATGTCTTCAAAAGTCAGAGCCAATGACAGCAACAGTCCTGGCAGGAGCTTCAACCTCAAATTAAGGAAGAGTTTCCACAGGTGCAAAGAGCGGGGTGAATTACGGTTTCTCAGTTAGGCTTGCTCGACAGTATCATGTGCTCTAAAGATCACAATCTGCAGCAGGTGCATCATCTTTGAGCATGAAGGATGGCATTATAATGCAGCTGCAAGCAGAAAATAACTATTTATGTTTTTCTCTTCCTGATGGGAGTAGAGCAAAAGTCTTAAGTATGAAATAAACAGATACATTCAGTCAAACACTTAAATTGAATTGATGTAGGAAAGTCCAGAATTGCTGAGACAGAAGTTCTAAAAATTAGTAAATAATTTCTCTATAAATGAAGATTGCCTTATTTTTAATCATTGGATTTACATGAACTGCTGGCTTGTAATTTTTAAAAATGTAACTTGCTGGATAATTGATAGAGGGCAATTCAAAGATCAATGCCCTTTGAATTTGGAAAATGCACAAAGCTTATCAGTATATTTCACCTCTGCTACTTCTTTGCTGAAAATATATGGAGACTCTTTTTTTTTTGTTTTTTACCATTTCTGGAAATAGCTATCTTAACTGTTCATTTTTAATAAGCATGTACATATTTATGAAATATGTACAGTTTTGAAAATGTGCTTACTTAAGTTTTATATAAATGATATCACATTGTTGTGAATTGTTGTTCAACTTTTTTTTGCACCCTTATGATTTATTTGTTTTCAACACTGTAAAATTACAATGAATTCCTGTAACTCTTTATTCTTTGTGATGGATATTTAGGTTATGTCTCTTTTTTTTAACTTTATTTTTTCTTTCTTTTCTTTTTATGGTGTGGAGGATGAACCCAGGCCTCACAGCATGCTAAGCAAGCATTCTATTACTGAGCAACACTCGCTGCACCTGCCTTCGATATGCCAATGATAAAATTCTATAGCAAATATTCTTGTTGCATATGCTCGAGCATATAATATACACAATGATCTGGTGCTGAATTGGTCTCTGAGAGGCCATATCAAATTATGTTGCTACCACAATTGCATAAATGCTGTTTGATATCTTCTTCAACACCTAACAATAGGAAATTGTCCAGTTGTAAAGCATATGTCTATATTTTATTATAGTTTTATACATAATACCTAGTTATTGATAGGCATTGGATATGCTGCTTATTTTTATTATTTTCTTGACTTCCTATCTCTGTGAATTACCCACATATAGTCTCTGCCAATTTTCCTCTATTTTACTTTTTATTGCTTGTTGACTCCACAGTACAATCTGAATACCAATGATATTTTGGTTATATACTTTGCAAATATTTTTCAAAGGTTTGAGCCTTGTGCATTAATTTTATTTTATAGTACATATTTTGAATCTGAAGCTTAAGGTATGTTGTAATAAATATACAAAATATTATCAGGTTTTCTTCATTCGTGTTGCTTATAATTTTTGTAGATTTTTTTTTGTTTGGTTGTTGTTCTGGCTCAACATCCTAGGAAAATTTTAAAATTCATCCTTTTATATTACAACTCCTTGTGAAATTATTGTATTTTATGAAAGCAGCATATATGTTTCATTTTGTTTAACATGAACTTTTAATGGTACCAATATCACTCACTGAATCATTCATTCTTAGCACTAATTTGTTTGTTTGTGTTTGAATTTTGACAGTTATGTTTAGATTACACTGACTGTGCGACATTGAAGATCTGTGTAATTCTTGATTTGACCAGACTCACAAGCTTGTGTTTTTACTATCGGACATATTCCTATAAGCATAAGAAATAATTCCATATTGTCATTGGCTTTGGTAGATAGAGATGGGAAAAAAAAAACTAAGGAATAGAGAAAGTATTTTTAATTGTTCCCACTTTAAGCATGGTGAAACGTTTGATGGTGATGGTGAGGTTAACATGCAGCCTTTTGCGGCCATGTTTATATAAGCACAAGATCTCGAGAGAATTTATGGTGAGGAAGGGCATGGAGCAGGAACCAACCAGATTTTTGCTTTGTTCTTGCAATAGTAATCCCAGAGTAGATTCCTGATATTCTGAAAAATACTCTTAAGTACTAAAAGCATTTATATGTGTGATGAATTCACTGAAGAATATCAAATGTTTCTGATGTTGGAATGTTCTTTTTAAAATGAACTCTGATTGGCTAATTGAGGTTTATGTCTCTCTTGCTTTTTAGGTGGTTTTTTGGAGCAATCAAAAGAGCAGATGCAGAAAAACAACTTCTGTATTCAGAAAACCAGACGGGCGCCTTTCTAATCAGAGAGAGTGAGAGCCAGAAGGGTGACTTTTCCCTCTCAGGTGTGGGCATTGTCTTGTGTGATTGGCATATGAATTTGAAAGTTTGCAGTCAAGCACTTGCTATATATACCTGAGTATGTTATTGTCAAATTTTCCTGTTTTCTTTTAGTCACAATTTCACCAAAATTAAAACATACTGAACTACTCAGGAATAACATCAATATTAGACAATCTCTCCCACCCTCATGGTGAGATGCTTCTAGAAACAGTTCTCAATATATGAACTATAGATATGAAATGACAAGCCAAGGGATCATGGGATTTGGCTTCACATTAATTAAGTATCCTTTTGGAGAAATGATTACAAAGAAGCAAAAATTGTGCTATTATAAAAACTTATTTGCAAAAATGCTGTGTTCTTTCTCATTCCTCTTTCCCCTCTTTCTCCTTCTGTGTCTTCACTTGTCTATCTGATAACTAGAAAAAAAATAGAAATGTTGAGTAAAAATGTATTTATTAAACCTACTGGATGCCTTATGCTGTTGAATACTGTTTAAGATAAAATGTGTAACTGCACTGCCCTAAGAAAACAGTTTAGGGGGCTTGAGAAACACCTTCAGAGCTTTAGACATTGTGCCTGCTTTCACAAATCTGCATTCCAATTCAGTTGCAACAAGGCAGACTATCCTTGTTTAGAGTTGCCACACCAACCTACCTCTAAGTGGGACTTTCTTGCTCTTTCCTAGTTTAGATCTCTATACATCTAGTATGTGTTCTTTTTCCCCATTATCATCCTTTAAAGCATGTATTATATATTTTTTCTGAGTAGATTAAACTTTTTTGGAGTGGGAAGCAAATTCCATCATTTCTGTTTGCCTATTTCTATGTTAGTCATGATCTTGTGTAACTCATGATGTCCCATTGGCTCACTAGAAGTTGTGATTTCCTTCACAAGGCCACACTGAGTCCACCTTTTAGGAATTTGGACAAGAACCCTGCATAGGCTGTGCATAACTGACACCCTTTATCCTTCCACAAACCTGTGGTGCCAAAGATGGGAGGATTCAATGTTAGTGAGGCAGATGCAGGTTTTGTGTTGACTCTGTACTTTAGCTCCTGATGATTCTGGCACTGAATTAATATGGCATTCCAGAATCAGATTAACTCAACCTCATTATTGCTCAGCTCCATGGATAAGAGGATGAAAATGAAGTTCTGATTTTCATTCTTGAGATGTGCCTAAGTGTAATCATCCCTGATTTTTGAGACGTTGCTGACCCAGTAGTAATAACATTGTTTAATATTGGCATTGGTCACTCATAATAGATACCCTAAAAGGTAAATCTTTTACCTTTTACCTGTGTAAATCAAAGTGATGGAAGTCAACACTTTATTCAATAGCTTTTCTTCTGGTTATGAAACAAATATGTAGGGACATTGTAAGTTTTAAAAGAACAAAGTCTACAAAGTTGGAGATATTTTGTTTACTTTGAGAAAAGTGTTCTTTTATTAATTTATACATGAATACTACATTTATACATGTAGGTTATATTTCTCCTCCTCCTCCAACTTCTGAACTACTTACTTCTCTTTTTATTAAATTATTTTATTTGTTTACATTTCAAATGATATTACCCCTCCACCAACTCCCCATTCCATCTCCCCTACCCCCTCCCCTTTGCCTCTATGAGGGTGCTCCTCCACCCATTCACTCACTCCTGCCTCACCCCTCTAGCATCTCCCTATACTGGGGCATAAAGCCTCCCTCCCCTCCCATTGATGTCAGATAAGGTAATCCTCTGCTACATATGTATATGGAGTCCTGCTTCCCTCCATGTATACTCTTTGGTTGGTGGTTTAGTCTCTGGGAGCTCTGGTTTGTCCAGTTAGTTGATATTGTTCTCTTTATAGGGTTGCAATTCCCTTCAACTCTTTCAGTCCTTCCCCTAGCACTTCCAATTTGGTTCCTGGGCTCAGTCGGATGGTATCTGCATCTGTATTGGTCAAGTGTTTTTGATGCTGCAAAACTCTTCTAATTAGCACCTTTCTAAAACTGATGTTATTTATTTATGCATATATAATTATTCATGCACATTCTACACACAGGAAGTTAAACAGAGATTATCTAATAATCAATAAAATATACACCTATGTACACCTATATTTACCACAAGCATTTATGTGTGTACATAAACATATGGGCACACATAATTACAAGTTTGTGATATAAAGCCAGGCTTTATTTCTTTCACCTCTATTTGCGGTATCCTATGAATGTTCCTACATGCTCTTTAGAACTTATTCTATACTATGATTTTAGAAGCTACATAACTTTCCATTTTTATAAAGGGGGATTATCATTTTATATAACTTATTTTGTGTTTTATTCATTTTTATTTTCAATTATTTTGCTATTGTAAACAATGTTTTACTGGGAATCTCTGTAGATAAATATTTACTATTTCCATGAGACTACTATTTTCATGGGAGGACAATCAAATCTTTTTTTAAAAATCTAGATACTTATTAAAAAGAGCTATAAGAATATTCCTTGTTTAATCTGTATTTGTTTATTTGCCTTGCTTGGTTATCTATCTATCCAATTTGGTCATAGGTATTTATGAAATGCTAGATTAAATGCTTCCAATTAGCATAAGATATAGAAAAATATCTCCATAGGGAAAGCAAACTGTAAGTGGAGTCTCCTGACTCATACATATCTTTGAATAATGCTGGGGCTAGAGTGACTATTCAGAATATTCTCTACTAGAAGTACTATGGGACAAAACAGCTTTATAGGCTTAGAAGGGAATTACAAGGATATTAGCTGCTGTGAGCTGTGAATACTCCAGAGTTTACTTATGGACTTAGGAAGTGCCTTCGAACTGCTTTTGGAGACCAGCAAATCATTATAGATTCTTTTTCAACGAAGTCAGACAATTTAGAGTCTTACAAATCATCTGATTGCTGTGTATTCACAAGGGATAAAGTAAATGCATCTGATTATGTTTTGCTGAAAGGGAAATTCTCTTATTAGTGAGAAGGAAGGCTATGCAATGAAAAAAAATTGAAAGATTCAATAGATCCACATAAGACAAACAAACAACAATCCAATTGCTGGTGGTTGATTATCACTAAGGAGCCTCAGATGTATCACTCATAGATTTATTTCTTAGTGACGTTGTCTTTCTAATCAGTCAGAATTGATGGTCTTCAATTTTGCTGACTACTGTACCATTCAAGGAAGGCAAACACTATCCCCTTTCTATAGCTGTCTTTCCTGCATAACTTTTCTCTACAAGTATTGTCTTTATTCCTTGGGCAGCAAAGGCTTGCAGCTGTCAGAGAAGAGCTTCATGAGGGAGCATGATTTATTGAGGCTGAGACAGCCCTGGGAAGCAGCTGCCCAAGGTTGGGGTGGGTGCTAATTGGGTTGTTGTGATCTACGCATGGTTGTCGGATCTTGTGAGGTCTGAGGAGATCAGAAATGAGACTTAGGGCCATGACACTTCTCATAAAGGCGAGACATTAATTAGCTATGAATTACAGCAGCGCTTTTGGATATTACATATTATATGTAGTAGCCAGAGAATCTGTCTTCATTAGACACATGACAGGTAGTTTTAGTGGCTCTATTGTTATTTGTCATTGGTGGTGAATTGTTTTTCTGATGAAAAATATAAAATTCTGACTGCACATCAACTGGTTTGACTATTTCTCCACATCAATCAATTACTTAAAAGGAAATGATTGTTGCTTTTACCATTAATAATAATTTGCTGTTTGGTGTCTTATAAAGCATTTGCAGTCTTGTTTGATGTGCTCATTAAGGAATGTGTGCTCCGGGGGTTAACTCTGAGCTGCAGATGAGTTTTTCAGAATAGA
Organism: Mus caroli; assembly: GCF_978045245.1. Lineage (NCBI taxonomy): Eukaryota > Metazoa > Chordata > Mammalia > Rodentia > Muridae > Mus > Mus caroli. Next base: position 32,785,366 of record NW_028227264.1, read on the forward strand.
TTATGCACTGTGCATTGTAGTTTTGCTCTTGGCATCTATGTCTAACAACTTACAGGGTAGTAGGCTGACTAGCAGAATCACTGTTTTTGAAATTCTTTCAAAAGAGACACTAATAGATTTGAAGGAGTAAGGCAAATAAGGGAATCAAAAGCTGATGTTATTTATTTTTATTTATTTTTTGCTGTAATATTTATGTTATTCATTCACTCTTTTGCTCTTTTCTTTGAATGGGCACAGTAACAGTGCACACAACGTTGTGTGTGTGTGTGTGACAACAGAGCTCAGCAAGGAGCAATCCTGAAATTGAGTCTGAAGGACGATTGTAGTATAGTTGTTTTATGAGGAAAGAGGGTGCAGAGGTTGACTCACCCAGAGAATGTCAGGCAAAGCAGAGGCTGCCCTTCTGCTCTGTGTCAGTTTGTATTACAAGGTGCCAGGACTATTCCTGCAGACACCAGAGCTGTGCTTTTTGAGTAGTAGGACAGGTGGAGAGTGGGGGTATGTGTGTGTGGCTGTGCATGTGTGAGTGCTCATGTGTGTGTGTGTTTGTAGACGGAACATTGATGATCAGTGTCATGTGTCTGTGCTGAGGACTTTTGGACCTTATGCTATAAAGAGACATTTCAGGGAGAGGATCGACTGATCTGGGTAACAGATTTTGTGTTATATTTTTGTTCATTGATGTGACAAATATACATGACAAAAAGCAGTTCAAGCAAAGAGGGCTTATTGTACTCTATTGTTGAAAGGGGGTAGTCATCATTGTGGGGCATGCCTGGTGGCCAGAGTGTGAAGTGGCTGGTCATATTTTTTTTTGCAATGGAGAGAGGTGACTGCTGCCACTCTGTCCTTCTGTTCTCCTGTTTTGTTCTTCTGTTCTCCTGTTCTCTCTCTCTCTCTCTCTCTCTCTCTCTCTCTCTCTCTCTCTCTCTCTCATCTTTTATCTAGTCTGACACCTCAGCCTTTGAGGCAGTACTGCCTTCATTTTCAGGGTCTGTCTATATTATATAGTTAAATATCTCTGGAAAAAATATCACAGACATACTCGGAAGTGTGTCTTTTTGATGGATTCTAAATCTAGCCAAGTTGTAAATGAAATATAACCATCATAGCTAATTTGATGAGAAGTGTGAGTGAAATGTGTGTAGATAATAGAGTGAGAAGAGGTGGGTGATGTACCTTAGACACAGTGAACTGTAGTGTCCTAAAAACAAACTCTGCACATACCCCCCGCCGTTTTTTTTTTTTGTTGTTGTTTTTTTTTTTTTTTTTTTTTTTTTTTTTTTTTTTTTTTTTTTGGTAGAGAGAGTATAGGAGTGAACCTAGAACTAAGGATTAAAAAAATACTTGGGTGCCAAGCATTCTGATTTACTCTCAAATATTTCCAGAGTTGTTTAAAGTTCCAGAACCTTCCCTCACTACTAAATATCAGTTCCTCTTGGCTAAGTGGTAACTATGGGGCTATAGGAAGATGAGTTAAAGTGTATTCTGTGTTGATGTTGTCTTTCTTTTTGCCCAGTGGGCCCTTTATTATGTAATCTAGAAAGAACTCTTAAGCAGTCCCACTTTTTCTCCACAAATACCAACCTGAACCAGGATAACTGGGAAAACTAGGGAGAAAGAAATGGATCTGTCCAAAGACAAACTGACAGAAATTTGTAGTTGATCAGATAAGGATCAAAAAGAGAAAGATGGAAAATGTCAGATCTCTCTGACAAGTCAACCAAATTCTATAGGAGCATTACTTGTGGTTTCTCTCTTCATGGAGTGTTTGTAGATTCTTAGGGTTTTCTTCACAGAAATGAATAAGCATGCACAAAAAGCAGAATAGCAAGAATGTAAGAGAAAGTACAGAATAGATGTTCTGGAAGATAGCTGTCAGTCCTGAGCAAGCTTGCAGTTCAAGAGAGTATTGTAACTGCCACAGAAAACCTCCTTTTGTAGGTCAGGGAAGAGGAATTAGTTGCTAGGGGCAGAGTGTTGGTAGTCTATATTTCGATTGGTATGCTTGGGCTATGTAAGCTGTTGTTCATCAAGTATGTGGTTTCCCACAAAACATCTGACTTTAAGAATAAATACCTTGGTGTGATTCTAACTAAGGAAGTGAAAGGTCTGTATGATAAGAACTTCAAGTCTCTAAAGAAAGAAATTGAAGAAGATCTCAGAAGATGGAAAGATCCCCCATGCTCATGGATTGGCAGGATTAAAATGGTCAAAATGGCTATCCTGCCAAAAGCAATATACAGATTCAACGCAATTCTCATCAAAATTCCAATTCAATTCTTCACTGAGTTAGAAAGGGCAATTTGAAAATTCATCTGGAATAATAAAAACCCCAAAATAGTAAAAACTATTATCAATAATAAAAGAACCTCTGGTGAAATCACCATGCCTGACCTCAAGCTATACTACAGAGCAATTGTGATAAAAAACTGCATGATACTGGTACAGTGACAGACAGGTAAATCAATGGAATAGAATTGAAGACCCTGAAATGAATCCACACACCTATGGTCACTTGATCTTTGACAAGAGAGCTAAAGCCATCCAGTGGAAAAAAGACAGCATTTTCAACAAATGGTGCTGGCACAACTGGCGGTTGTCATGTAGAAGAATTCGAATTGCTCCATTCTTATCTCCTTGTACAAAGCTCAAGTCTAAGTGGATCAAAGAACTCCACATAAAACCAGAGACACTGAAATTTATAGAGGATAAAGTGGGGAAAAGCGTCAAAGATATGGGCACAGGAGAAAAATTCCTATACAGAACAGCAATGGCTTGTGCTGTAAGATCAAGAATTGACAAACGGGACCTCATAAAATTGAAAACTTCTGTAAGGTAAAAGACACTGTCAAGAAGACAAAAAGGCCACCAACAGATTAGGGAAGGATTTTTACCAGTCCTAAATCTGATAGCAGACTAATATCCAATATATACAAAGAACTCAAGAAGCTGAACTCATTCAAATAACCCCACTAAAAATGGGGTACAGAGCTAAACAAAGAATTTTCAACCAAAGAATACCAAATGGCTGAGAAGCACCTAAAAAAATGTTCAACATCCTTAATCATCAGGGAAATGCAAATCAAAACAACCTTGAGATTCCACATCACACCAGTCAGAATGGCTAAGATAAAAAATCCAGGTGACAGCAGATGCTGGTGAGAATGTGCAGAAAGAGGAACACACCTCCATTGCTAGTGGGGTTGCAAACTTTTACAACCACTCTGGAAGTCAGTCTGGTGGGTCCTAAGAAAATTTGACATAGTACTACTGGAAGATCCAGCAGTACCTCTCCTGGACATATACCCAGAAGAAGTTCCAACTGGTAATAAGGACACATGCTCCACTATGTTCATAGCAGCCTTATAATATCCAGAAGCTGGAAAGAACCCAGATGTCCCTCAACAGAGGAATGGATACAGAAAGTGTGGTACATTTACACAATGGAGTACTACTCAGCTATTAAAAACAATGAATTTATGAAATTCTTGGGCAAATGGATGTATCTGAAGGATATCATGATTAGTAAGGTAACCCAACCACAAAAGAGGTCACTTGATATGCACTCACTGATAAAAGGATATTAGTCCAGAAACTTAGAATACCGAAGATACAATTTATAAAACACAAGGAAATCAAGAAGGAAGACCAACGTGTGGATACTTCATTCCTCCTTAGAATAGGGGACAAAATACCCATGAAAGGAGTTACAGAGACAAATATTGGAGCTAATACAAAAGGATGGACCATTCAGAGACTGCCCCATCCAAGGATCCATCCCATGATCAGCCACCAAACCCAGACACTGTTGCATATGCCAGCAAGATTTTGCTGAAGGAACCCTGATAAAGCTGTCTCATGTGAGGCTATGCCAGTGCCTGGCAAATACAGAAGTGGATGCTCACAGTCATCTATAGGATTGAACACAGGGCCCCCAATGGAGGAACTAGTGAAAGTACCCAAGGAGCTGAAGGGGTCTGCAACCCTATATAGGTGAAACAACAATATGAACTACCCAGTACCCCTAGAGCTCGTGTCTCTAGCTGCGTATGTAGCAGAAGATGGCATTGTCGGCCATCTTTGGGAAGAGAGGCCCCTTGGTCTTGCAAAGTTTATTTGCCTCAGTACAGGGGAATGCCAGGGCCAAGAAGTGGGAGTGGGTGGATAGGGGAGCATGGTGGAGGGAGGGTATAGGGAACTTTCGGGATAGCATTTGAAATGTAAATAAAGAAAATATCTAATAAGAAAAAAAATAGAAAAGAATAGGTATTCTCATGTATACCTAGGCCTGCATAGGGTTAAGATGGTAAATCAGGGATTTTTTTTTCCCCTAAGAATTTCTTCAGGAGACATAGCTTGCCTTGGTACGCATACACCTCAAACACATTCAAATATGCTTTAGGACTGGAATGAAAGGTGAGGTACTAAATGCTTATAGGTAGCTATAGATTGGAGTGAGTGGTTACTTTGAAGAGGGATGTGTGTGCAGCTTGAAGCAGGTGTGGGGACCAAGTTTCTACGTAATTTGTTGTGAAAGGACTGTAAGCAGCCGAGTGCTGGGTTGCCAAGCTATATACCCAGGCTTCCTGCTTCAGGAAGGCAAGAGAAAGTATAGACCAAAAGGCAGAAATCTTCAAGGTCTCAGGGAAAATTTTTGCGGGACTTGGTCATAGTCATTATCTCTTTCTATTTATATTTTATTTCATGTATAGGGGTATTTTTCCTGAATGTATGTTTGTGCACCAATTGTGTGCCTGATGTCCAAGGAGGCCAGAAAAGGGCATTGGAGTTACAAACAGCTGAGAGCTTTCTTGTAAAGTTTGGGAACTGACGCTGGGTCTTCTGGAAGAGTCTTCAGTGCTCTTAATCACTGAGCTATCCCTCCAGCTCACATTACCTCTTTTTCTTCTTTCCTTTCCTTTCCTTTCCTTTCCTTTCCTTTCCTTTCCTTTCCTTTCCTTTCCTTTCCTTTCCTTTCCTTTCCTTTCCTTTCTCTTTTCTTTTCTTTTCTTTTCTTTTCTTTTCTTTTCTTTTCTTTTCTTTTCTTTTCTTTTCTTTTCCTTTCTTTTCTTTCTCTTTTCCTTTCTTTTTTCTTTTTGAGTTGTTTCTTTATAAATCTATGGCATCTCAATTGCACAAAGAATACTTAAGTTTTCAAAACCAGAAGTGGTTCAGATGTCTTTTAAAATATCAATTGTGAGCAACACAGTTTCTGTGATAAAATGTTGTTTTACTGATCATATAGATCCCATAGAGTATGCAAAAATTTCACAACTGTTAGTTACGGTTGTTTTGAAGCATTTTTTGAGGTATAAGATGTAATTCTCTAGGGACATACCAATTTCATTATTTTTAATTTTTTTCTTAAAATTTTTTATTATTTAAATGCATTTTATACATCAAACATATTGATAATATTGAGTATTTTGAGAATCAAATAATATATAAAAATTAGTCCAACTTTTATATAAATATTCTTTCATAATCTAAAAATATCATTAATGAATATTTAATACTATCCATAACTGAGGATCCTATATGTAGTGTTGAATAATAAATTGTCTCAAAACAAACAAAATATTCTTTGGGAGTTAAGCATAGTAAAACAATATTAAAAAATGAATCATTATGAAATATATTCAAAAGTCCTTATATGATACCACCTGACATAGTGAGGGAGTATCTAAAACGCATTATATATCTGAGTACATTGTCTAACAATCAGTTTACTTAAAAAAGATTATCAGTGTTTCTAGGAGAGAAATTATTTTATCAGTAAGTATATTTTAAAAATTTTAAAATAGCAAAAATTATTTGAAATTAAACATTAAGAAAACACTAATTTCAAGCACAGTGAGAAAGATAATAATACTTCCATGATGTTTGTAGAACATGATTTTAATATTTTCAACTATTAATATTCAAGAAACAGAAGAAATATTTTAAGATATATTTTGTTGTTATGAAATACATTACTTTTCATTACTGATTTTATTAATTTGGATACTGTCTCTGTGTTGTTTGGTTAGTCTGGCTAAGGGTTTAATCTATCTTATTGATTTTCTCAAAGAACCAGCTCCTGGTTTTGTTGATTCTTTGTATAGTTCTTTTTGTTTCTATTTGGTTGATTTCAGTCCTGAGTTTGATTTTTTTCTGTTGTCTACGCCTCTTGGGTGTATTTGCTTCTTTTTGTTCTAGAGCTTTTATGTGTGCTGTCAAGCTGCTATTGTAAGCTCTCTTCAGTTTCTTTTTGGAGGCACTTAGAGCTGTGAGTTTTCTTCTTACCACTGCTTTCATTGTGTTCCATAAGTTTTGGTATGATGTGTCATCATTTTCATTAAATTCTAAAAAGCCTTTAATTTCTTTTTTTTTAAATTTCTTCTTTGACCAAGTTATCATTGAGAAGAGTGTTGTTCAGCTTCCATGTGTATGTATGCTTTCTGTTTTTGTTGGTATTTAGGATCATCCTTAGTCTGTGGTGATCTGATAGGGTGTGTGGGATTATTTCAGTCTTGTATATGTTGAAGCCTGTTTTGTCAATTACGTCAATTATGAAGAAGGTACCATGAGGTGCTGATCAGGTATATTCTTTTGTTTTATGATGAAATATTCTATAAATATGTTTGATCCATTTGGTTCATAACTTGTATTATTTTTTACTATGTCTCTGTTTAGTTTCTCTTTCCATGATCTGTCCATTGCTGAGAGTAGGATGTTGAAGCTTCTCTCTATTATTGTGTGAAGTGCAATGTGTGCTTTGTGCTTTAGTAAAGCTTATTTTATGAATTTGGTTGCCCTTGTTTTTGGAGCATAGATTTCTTTCTTGCCTTTTCTAGGGTGTTTCCCTCCTTGTTTTGATGTTTTCCATCTATTATCCTTTGCAGGGCTAGATTTATGGGAAGATATTGTGTAAATTTGGTTTTGTCATGGAATATTTTGTTTTCTCCATCTATGATAATTGAGAGTTTTGCTGGGTATAGTAGCCTGGGCTGGCACTTGTGCTCTCTTAGGGTTTGTATGACATCTGCCCAGAATCTTCTAGCTTTCATAGTCTCTGGTTAGAAGTCTGGTGTAATGCTGATAGCTCTGCCTTTATATGTTACTTGACCTTTTCCCTTTATGGCTTTTAAAATTCTTTCTTTGTTTAGTGGACTTGGTGTTTTTATTATTATCTAACAGGAGGAATTTCTTTTTCTGTTTTAGTCTATTTGGAATCCTGTAAGCTTCTTGTATGATCATGGCCATCTCTCTCTTTAGGTTAGGGAATTTTTCTTCTATAATTTCGTTGAAGATATTTACTGGCTCTTTAAGTTGTGAATCTTCACTCTTTTCTATACCTATTATCCTGAGGGTTGGTCTTCCCATTCTGTTCTGGATTTCCTGGATGTTTTGGGTTAGGAGTTTTTTGCTTTTTGCATTTTCTTTGACTGTTGTGTCGATGTTTTCTATGGTATCTTCTGCACCCGAGACTCTTTTTTCTATCTGTTGTATTCTGTTCGTGATGCTTGTATCTATGACTACTGATCTCTTCCGTAGATTTTCTAAACCCAGGATTGTTTCCTTTGTGATTCTTTATTGTTTCCTATTTCCATTTTAGGTCTTGGTTGGTTTTGTTCATTTCCTTTGCCCATTTGATTGTGATTTCCTATAATTCTTTAAGGGATTTTTGTGTTTCCTCTTTAAGGGCTTCTAGTTGTTTACCTGTGCTCTCCTGTATTTTTTTAAAGCAGTTTTTTTTATGTCCTTCTTAAAAATTCTCTATAACCATCATGGGAAGTGATTTTAGATCTGAATCTTGCTTTTCTTGTATAATGGTGTATTCAGGACTTGCTATGGTGGGAGAATTGGGATCTGATGATGCCAAGTATCCTTGGTTTCTGTTGCTTATATTCTTATGCTTGCCTTCTGCCATCTGATTATCTGTTGTGCTACCTGCCTTTGATATATCTTACTGAAGACTGTCCTTCCTGTGATCCTGGCTGTTTCTGAGCTCCTCAAAGTTCAGTTGTCTCTGCGATCCTATGATTCTGGGATTCTGTGATCCTGAGATCCTGAGTGTGTCATTGCTCATAGGAGTCAAGCTGCCTCTGGGACCCTGAGATTCTGGTGTGATCCAGCTCCTGGGATTCTGGGATCCTGAGATCCTGTGGTCCTTGCCGTGTTAAAGTGCCTGGGAGTGAAGCTTCCTCTGCGTGCTGTGGGACTGGCTGCGGAGTTCATGCTCAAGGTCTACTCATGCCACAGGTTCAGATAAGAAGGAACTTGTGCCACTGGTTGAGTTCCTGGGTGCCTTTGTCCTGGTGATCCCAGTTACTTCTGGTGTTGAGGCAGATGTTGTGTCCTCCTCACCTCTGATCCTATGATCCTGGGAGTGTTAGAGCATCTGGGAGTGGATCTTCCTCTGGGTGTTGTGAGACTGGCTACAGAGTTCGGTCCCAAGGTCTGCTCAGGGCCTCAGGGCACTGGCCCAGACCAGAAGGCGACATACCTATTTTTTTTTTTTTGGGGGGGGGAGGGTATTTTAGAGACATGGTTTCTCTTTGTAGCCCTGGCTGTCCTGGAACTCATTTGATAGACTAGGCTGGCCTTGAACTCAGAAATCCGCCTGCCTCTGCCTACCGAGTGCTGTGATTAAAGGCATGCGCCACCATGCCTGGCCCCGACATACCTATTTTTAATAAACATACACAAACACACACACGCACGCACGCACGCACACACACACACACACACACACACACACACAGACACAGACACAGACACAGACACACACACACACACACACATTTTAGAACTAAATATTTTTATCTTTTAAAGTACTTGATTACCATTGCTAGAAGTATCACATAAACTCCAAAACTCCCTTTGTGAGAAGATTATCCCTTTACATATATTCATCAAGAATAATGTCCACATGTGGAAGTGGCCAGAATGATCCAAAGTTACTATCTGAATACTAAGTATAATAAAGGATTAATCTGAGTGATGCTATAAAATTCTGATATAGAATATATTTACAAATGCCTCATGAAATAATTTTAAAGGCAACTTAAAAAGAATGAGGAGATCACAAGTTCCCTTAGGAAAGATGTATATTCTTCATGTTGACCTTGGGTATATGGTTCATGTTGACCTTGTGTATATTCTTCACATTGACTCTGTGTGTGTCCTTGTTGACCTTGTGTGTATCCTTCATATTGACCTTGTGTGTATCCTTCCTTCACAGTGACCTTGTGTGTGTCCTTCTTGTTGACCTCGTGTGTGTCCTTCTTGTTGACCTTGTGTGCATCCTTTACATTGACTTAGTGTGTATGGTTCATGACATTGTATGCACCCTACATGGTGATACACACACAAAGCTTTACTATTTTTGAGGAACCCATTCACTATGTGGGAGGACTTTCCCCAGTGGATTACAAAGTCCTTGGGCAGAAGAATCTTTGCTGTTCCTTTTGTTTAATTCATTTCTGTTCCTCCACATTTTCCTAAGAGTTTGTAAAGATGGTAGACACTCAAGGGCTCTGTTCTTTATGCTGTAGTCCATAAGAACAAAGAGAAGGAAGGCCATTGACACCTCTTTCAACCAGCAAGCCTGGGCCTTGTAAGAGCACAGTTAATCCTCTTGTCCTCTATGCTTTATATTATTTTAGAAACACTGTTTTATATCCTAAAAGGTTAGCATTTTCCAAGTAATATGGTTGTGATAGGAGAGACAAAGTGGAAGATGTCACTCTTTAGTGTGACTCCTGCCTCATGTTCCATGTCTGCTAAGTCCAGACTCCTGACTCAGACCTCATTCACACATCCTGCTCTGCCACCACTATTACTCCCAAACTTTCAAGAGATGCTGACTTATTCAGATCTCACTCTGGCCCTGTGGCAAAAAGCTCTGTGTTTCCTTAGCCATTCCCTGAGTTATCTATTTGTTTTTCATTGAAAATTAATGTAGATCTTGTGGGCACTAGAGTTTGTCATTAATTCTGTTACTATTAACCATGAAAGTGAATACAATAGTATACCCAGAGCATGAACAAGTATTGAACTTGGGGAAAAAAGTTGCTCCTTGAATTTATATTGTAAGGAAACATGTATGGATTCGGGGAACATTTGATATTGGTTAAAGATGTTTGCTTTATAAAAAGTGCACACATGGCAGAAAGGAAATCATCTGTTAATAACTCCACTATCTCATATAGAACGTATTAAATTTTAAACATGTTGGTGCCATCTTAGAAAATGCCTTTTAATTAAAGTCATAATTTAGTTGTGTTCAGCTTAATTGCAAATATCATTGACAGTAATAGCCAGTGACTTTTCTGTGAGTTATGACATATACTGTCTTTTCTTAATGTTACTATTGAGAAATTGTGTTTCAAATGTTTTAAATACTCTATAAAGTTAAATTAACATTTTATTACACTGTCCTTAGATTGGTACTTGTGCACAGACACATGCAGATTCACAGGCAAAGCACCTTCCTCCTTTTTGGGATGCTGACTTTTGGAGGAAGATCTTACTGAAATCCATTGGTAATGTTTTTAGATGCCTGTACTCTTTTTTTTTTCAAAGTTGTTTATTAGGTTTTTGCCTATTTTTTATAGTATTACTACAATGCATCATCTATACAAAGATGCCTGTATTCTTTATAGGACTTTTTTTTTTCTTTTTCTTCTCTGTTGAAGCCATAAGGTCTTTTGGTTTTGAACCCCCTGGCATATTTATTTAAAATATTCTCTATGTTATCATTTTGAACTACTTGAAGGAAAGCCCATGAATTGAGCTATGTTATTGCTCTCTGAATGGAACTCTACAAGAATCATCCTCAGTTAGGTAGAAACTGACCTCATATGGAGGTCAGTGAATATGATATCTTTGTAATTCATGATATAATGGACTTTTAGTTCTGACAAATTAAAGTGATCTTTTAGTACATTTTGTCTCACATTGCCTTCATAGGTTGAGAGTAGCTAATTAACAGTATCTGAAGGCAGTATCTCCTTACATTCTATCCATCACCCCAGGAGAACATGAAGAGTGATAGACTCTTAGCAGCTCTGTAAACTATGAGCACTCATACTGATTTGTTAGAATCGCCATGTTAGATTCTACCCTTCCCCCTTTTTATAGGAATGTAGATACAATGTAGATGTATAATGCCTAGAGTGTAGATATGTAAGTGGCTGTAGATAAGGGCTGGTTAGGAGGAAGGTGGAAGGAATCTTTGACCTGTGCTCAGCATGTGCCCTTGCCTTAGAGACATTGTATTGCAAAGGCAGCTACTGCTACCCTGCTATGTGGCAGCAACTTCATGACCCTGGAATTGTCTATATGTCATTTCCTTACTTCCTACATCTGAATGGACAGCAGCTTTTATACCAGAAAACATGACTCCAGTTGGAGACAGATAGGTGATAATAGTGTAGTACCCACTGGTCTGTGAAGCTGACCTTCAGGAAGAACAAATCAGAACAACAGTCTTTCATGATTGTTTTTAACATTTGTCTGGTTAAACATTAACCACTGAGTATTGCCATCGCAGTTGGCTTGAAGTGGTTTAAAACCACAAAATATTTATTTATCACTGTGCTGTGGTTAGGAAATCTGATCTAAAGGTTCTAGGATAGTGTGTAGGAAAGGCTATTCTGGTATACATATGGCCATCTCACATGGCAGAGAGAAGGCCATGGCTTCTTCTTACCAATGCATTTAGGGACTTCACTCTCTTGAGTCCCTGTACTTATCTCCCAGAGGCTTCATGTCCAAATTCATTGTTTAGGCACTTGCAGTCTCAATGTATGAATTTTTGTTTTGGAACAAACAAACCTTCAGGTCATATCTGTTGCTAAGTATTGAGCTGAATACTTGTTATTTTTAATTTAATTTTTAATGCATTGTGTTTTGATCCTATACAATAACCTCCCCAGCTCCTCCTATTGCTAGAGATCATGCTAGTAAAGTAGATCCACCCGCCTAACAAAGTAAAGATTGATAAGCATTTAAGGTGTGAAACTAGAGGCTGTGTGCTTTAGTGACTCTTCTACATATACCCATGTGGAAACTGTTCACTCATCCAGTGGAGAAAGAATGAGAAATGGGTGTCTATGTTGTTTCTGCCTAATTTCAGATAATTTTATTTACTCAATAACAACAGTTGCCTGAGAGTCTGGCTACTTATAACAGAATTTTCCAATTTATATCCTAAAACATGATTAACCAACACTCTTAAATTGATCACAGATTAACATTTATGTGTATTTAAATCATTGTGTATTAATTTGCTCTGTACTGGATAGACAAATATTATTAAAAATATCTGAAAATACCAAACCTTATAGTACCAAACTATACCCTAAATATTTGTTCTTATGTCCACAGGTAAGTGTAGTAGTACTTACCCTTCATTAAGGAGACTTGCCTTTGCAATAGATGGAGATCATTATAGAAAATCACAATCAATCAAAATGCATAGTTGAATATCCCAGTCCCAATAGAGACATCTACAAAACAATTTCAGCATTCATGGTAGAGGAACATTTCAAAAGAGGTTGTAGAAAGATTGTAAGAGTCAGAGGATCAAGATCAAGGAGTTTGATGTGGGATTGTATCTTCTAATAATGTCAGAACCTACACCCATAAAGCCTCACCATCATGACCGATTAAACATGAAGCTAAAAAATATACATGCCAAAATGGATGGGGGAAAGATCACAAAGCCTCAACCTTACACAAAGAACTATAGGCAATTAAGAAATGCTGATAATGGAGTAAATGCATGTTTCAGGGAAGAACACAACAATTGGTTGTGCAGTTCCAACAGATCCCAAAAATATACATACAAGTAACATCATACAGACCAAGAGGAACATATCTGGGTATACATAAGCATATATGTATATTACAACTATTAATGAAAAAAGAGGTAATAACTTGAAAGTGAGTAAGAAGGAGTACATTTGAATGTTTGGACCGTGGAAAGAGAACAAAGAGATGATATTAATAATTAATTTTTGCTGTTTTAGAGTTACATGACCTCACTTAAAGCAATACATTTCCCACTTGAATTTTCTTTATTCCTTCTCTTCTCTTCTCTTCTCTTCTCTTCTCTTCTCTTCTCTTCTCTTCTCTTCTCTTCTCTTTTCTTTTTTTTAACTTTTAAATTAGTATATATAATATCAGGTTTCATTTTTAGCAGTTTTATTCTTATTTATTTTAATTGTAATTTTATGTGCATTTGTATTTTGCCAGTATGTATGTCTCTGGGAGGGTGTCAGATCCCTTCAAACTGAAGTTGCAGACAGGTATAAGCTGCCATGTGCATGTTGGAAATTGAACCCTCTGAGGTCCTCTGGAATTGAGGTCCTCTGGAAGAGCAGCCAGTGCTCTGAACTGCTGAGTCATCTCTCTAGAACCATTCTTGTCTTTCCTGTTCCTTTTCTTGTACTTTTCTAGTTCTTTTGAAAGTCTCCTCCCTGCTTCTGTATCTCTTGGCTTCAATGCCTCCCTTTCTTCACCTCGTCCCATTTCATAGCCAGTGCTCATACCTCGCACAATGCACATTAATATGGACATTTTAAATTAGAATTTTCCTGTGAGCAAGAACATGTGATTTCTCTGTTTCCCAGTCTGATTAATATTGCTAAGTAGAATACTTCATAGATCCATCAATGACTCTCCAAATTTCAATTTTCTTTACAACTAAATAGAATTCTCTTGTCACATACTACATTTTCATTATCCATTCATCTGTTTAGAGACATGTAGGCTAGTTTTATATATTTTTTGCTATTGTGAGCAATACAACAATAAGCATATGCAGGTTTTTCTATGGTAGAGCTGAGTCTTAAGTACATGTCCTAGAGTGGGATAGCTGTGTCATAGAGGAGTTATACTTCTCATTTTTTGACAAACCTCCATACCGATTACCATAATATTTGTACTTGGTTACACTCGAGCAACAATGAATGAGGATTTTGTTTTTTCATAAATCCTCCCCAGCATTTGTTATTATCTCTTTTCTGGATTGTAGCCATTCTGACAAGGGTAAGATGGGATCTCACAGTAGTTTTAGTTTGTATTTCTCTGATAAACAAGGATGATGCACATATTAAAATATACTTATAATTATAGTATAATCTTTGATATGACCTTAAATCATCCTGTGCTTCCAGTGAGTTATAACATTTAGTGCAATTAGATTTTCTTTTTTTTTTAATTAATTTTTTTATTAGGTATTTTCCTCGTTTACATTTTCAATGCTATCCCAAAAGTCCCCCATACCTACCCCCCCAATCCCCTACCCACCCACTCCCCCTTTTTGGCCCTGACGTTCCCCGGTACTGGGACATATAAAGTTTGCAAGTCCACTGGGCCTCTCTTTGCAGTGATGGCTGACTAGGCCATCTTTTGATACATATGCAACTAGAGACAAGAGCTCCGGGGTACTGGTTAGTTCATAATGTTGTTCCACCTATAGGGTTGCAGTTCCCTTTAGCTCCTTGGGTAATTTCTCTACCTCCTCCATTGGGGGCCGTGTAATCCATCCAATAGCTGACTGTGATCATCCACTTCTGTGTTTGCTAGGCCCTGGCATAGTCTCATAAGAGACAGCTATATCTGGGTCCTTTCAGCAAAATCTTGCTAGTGTATTCAATGGTGTCAGCGTTTGGAAGCTGATTATGGGATGGATCCCTGCATATGGCAATCACAAGATGGTCCATCCTTTCGTCTCAGCTCCAAATTTTGTCTCTGTAACTCCTTCCATGGGTATTTTGTTCCCATTTCTAAGAAGGGGCAAAGTGTCCACACTTTGGTCTTTGTTCTTCTTGAATTTCATGCGTTTAGCAAATTGTATCTTATATCTTGGGTATCCTAAGTTTCTGGGCTAATATCTACTTATCAGTGAGTACATATTGTGCGAGTTCCTTTGTGACTGGATTACCTCACTCAGGATGATGCCCTCCAGGACCATCCATTTGCCTAGGAATTTCATAAATTCATTTTTTTAATAGCTGAGTAGTACTCCATTGTGTAAATGTACCACATTTTCTGTATCCATTCCTCCCCCAGTACAGAGGAATGCCAGGGCCAAGAAGTGGGAGTGGATGGGTAGGGGTGTTGGGGGGGGAGGGTATGGTGGACTTTTGGGATTGCATTTGAAATGTAAATGAAGAAAATACCTAATAAAAATATATTAAAAAAAAGAAAGAAAAAGTGGGAGAGAAAGAAAGAATTAGAAATAAAATCCCCAAACTATGCAAGCTTCCTCCGCTCCCCTCTGAAACTGGACCATTGACCAGCTTTTGACTACATCCACCCTCTTCTGGTATATCAGTATATAAAATGCTATGAAGCAAGAAAACAAATCTTTTATCTTTTTTCTTTTTTTTTTTACATTTCCCCTACTGAAATGCTACCTTTATTCTTAGGTGAGAAAGAATATCCATATACCGTTGAAAGATATTATAAAGTATATTAAGGTATCAAAATTACAAAATTGTTAAACATTCCCAGATGACATTTAACTTAACTAATTTTTTTCATTTAGTTTTCATGAATGTATATACTGCCTTCAGCTCCATCAGTCTCTTCCATCTCCCTCTCTTCTTTTGGATTGCTTCCATTTTCCCATAGTCCCTTACTGTTTTCTTCTTTTTGAGCATGTATGACCACCAAATGTATTATTACTTTCTTCCATGGTATAGCTACTGAAAAGTTGCTACCACCCATCCTCATGCATGTTCAGTTTTCATTAAGTAATTTATATATATTTTAACTCTTCATGAGTCAGTGATTTATAGGAAGGTTAACATTGTCTGATTTTATTTGAAAAAACATTTCTAAAAGTTTATGCTGTGAATGAAAACACCCAGTTGGCAGCAGTGCTATTTCTTTTTATCTTAAAAGACTGACATAGGTTTAAATTTTTTATGGTGTCTAGTGTCTATGTGGTGATTGTTATGCAAAACGTGTTCATTATTAAAAAGAAAACCAAATAAATACAAACCAATTTAATAATATGGTAGTTTTAATTTTTAAACTGTGTGTTTAAAGTGATTCGTTCATATTGGATAATTTATAGCTACTTACTAACATTCCATCAATCAGGAATAAATTTATAATATATTTAAAAAACATATTTTGCATTCATTTATCAGAAACTTTGGCACAGGAACTAGATTCTTAGAAATCCTTTTGCTTTCTTAAATGCCCATTCCTGATAGAGGCTAAATTTACTTTCCTGGCTACTTAGCAGGGAAGGACTTCCTGTTGGTCCCCTCTTCTTACAGAGCTGTCTCTTTAACACCTGCAGGTGTTCATAAAAATGTTGATTAAAAAATGAGACATGGAAAAAGCAAAAATAAAACAGAAAAATAAATAAGCAAAATTACACTTCATTTTTATATAATTATACTGAGAAGCATTTTCTGCATCTCCACTGTAAGACTACTCCTGAGTGAAGAGTTCATTCTGGCTGTAAAGAACTCATTGTTCATTCATCAAATATTTGTTTAGAGTCTTTTATGTCCCTGAAGTCATCAGAGGGTTGCACTATAATAGAAAACAAGACAGTCCCTGACTCATGAACATATATTCCAGTTGGCAATAGAGGTGAGATGCAAATGGAATAGAAGAGATATGTTCATGTAGGAAAAACACCTGTTTATTTGTAGAGCTACTCTGGCTTTTAGCTAAGTAAGAAAATCATCAAAGTCAAGGAAGGTATTTTTCTCTACACGATAATCCTGAGCTGGAATAGAAATGGAGGTTTCTTCTTTACATTGGGGATTTGGGAGACACTGGAAAGCAGAACTGTGGGATACAATCCTCTTGGTCATGGTGGCTTCAGTTGTATTCTCCCATGAGCAGTGTCACCTTTTCCAATAGTTAGCTACATGGTAGTTAGAACACCACAGGCAGACCTTAGATACTTTGTGTCCTGACACAGTTATCTGTGTGAAGTGCACTTAGTTACAAATTAACATATGGAGAAACTCAGAGATGGAAGCAGCTTGTCCAAGGTCAGTCACACACACAACTAGGAAGGAAAGACTCTGAGAGGTATATGTAAACAGGCAGTGGGGTTCTGAGCTTTCTATGATGCCTATTCTACATTTAAATAAAATAAAAGATGAAAAGAGGGGTCAGATTTAATGTTAGGTAGAGATTCCATCTGTCATTCTTTAAATATAAACACAGCAGCAATTCTGTTCTATCAGTTTCTCTTCTATCCCTCCCTATTCTTCTGGAAGGACCTTGAGGAGAAGATACTAGAGTGCTTAAGGGGCAGCTCAAGTAGTGTCAGCTACCTGCAGATTTGGAAGCACTGTAGTGGCTATTATGCACAGAAACATGCTCAAATTTAAGTGTCCTTATTCTAATGGTCACAACAATCTTTCAAAGGATCTTTGACTCTGCTTTATAGAGCAGGAAATGGAAATTAGAGATGAGTCAAGTGTTCCCATGCTTTGAGGGAAGGTGGTTTCCACCTCAACTTTATGGAGACCAAGCCCAGGCTTTTCCCTAACCATGCTACCTCACAAGGAAAAGACTTACATTACTAAATAGTGTTCTATTCATAAATTCCCATGAATGAGTTTACTAAAGTTTTCTTGAACCACAATATAAAAAAATCTTCTCTGTGAATATATCCAAATCACCACTGGGTCAGAGTCAGCCCACTAAAACAATTTTCTTCAAAATGTAGACTAAAAGCATTTATTTTTCCTCAGTACATCCACAGTAGAGTTGGGTGTTGACCATGTCATTTGGAGTCTGACTCAGCAGCCTATTTATATGTTAGTCACTTAGAATTTGTCTGAGATGGCAAGGTAATAGGTAATAAGGTCTTTCCAATGGGACTGAAGGGAGCAAAGAATAAAAACCAATAAGGAGTCACATAAGAGTCAGATGTAGTGGTGCACACCTTTAATTCCAGTACTTGGGAGGCAGAGGCAGGTGGATTTCTGAGTTCGAGGCCAGCCTGGTCTACAGAGTGAGTTCCAGGACAGCCAGGGCTACACAGAGAAACCCTGTCTCGAAAAACAAACAAACAAACAAAACACACACACCCCAAAAAAAACAACCGTACAAACAAACAAAAAAAGAAATCGTTTATAGGTTCATCATTTATGGTCAGGTCTCAGTCCCATCTGCATGTCCTCTCCATACAGTGGCTGGTTGAGTTTATATTACTACCAGCATTGCATGTGTGCCTTTACCTCTATGTTGATTATCTTTTGTTCTTATTTGTTTTCTGAATGATAGCTATTAGGAGTGAATAAAATGGAATATCAATGTAATTTTAGTTTATATTTTCCTGGTGGCTGGTTGATGAATATTCTTTTTAATGTTTATTGGGAATTTGTATTTCATCTTTTGAGAACTATTCATTCATTTCACTAGTTCATTTATTACCTGGGTTATGTGCTTATTTGGCACATGCAGTGTCTCCACCTCTGTATATGCCCTTCTGGGAATCAGTCATTTAACATATGAGCCTCTGGGGGACATTTCCATATCTGAACCCCAATAGATAGAAAGATTTATTAATGAGATCAAATGTGTTTTCAAGGTATTTTTATTCAAAAGTATTCATTGCATTTCCTCCAACATTTTTTATGTTCATTCTGTATATTAATCAGGATTCTCTAGATTGACATAATTTATGGAATCTCTCTCTATATTGAGAGAATTTATTGTGATGACTTATAGTCTGTAGTCCAACTAACCCAACAATGGTCAGCTGTGAATGGGAAGTTCCACGAGTCCTAGTTGTTTGAGCTGGTCTTCTATAGAAGTAGGTTCCAATAGATATACTGGCTAGTAAGTGAAAGCAGTCGAAAAAGAGTGAATCTTCCTTCTTCTAATGTCCCTATGTAGCCCTCCAGCAGAAGGTGAGGCCCAGATTAAAGGTGTGTACCACCATGCCTGGATTTGGGACTTGCTTTGTCCCAGGCTGATCTTGAACTCAGAGATCTGCTTGTCTCAGTCTCCTGGGATTGTACTACCTTGCCTGGGCCTAAACTTTTTATGGCCACCATGCCTCAATATCTCCATGCCAAGATCTAGGTCAGAAACTTGTGTCTTCCAGCCCAAGACCTGGATCATAGGTGTGCCCTCCAATTCTGGATTGCAGTTTATTCCAGATAAAGTCAAGTTGACAACCGGGAATAGTTACATTCTGTCTAAATGAAACATGGTGAAGAATGAGAGGGTAACATTACTAAGGATAAATAAGAATTAGCCTCAGTTCCCTGTCATGGGCAAAGTTTTCTGAGAGTTCACGTGAAGAATTTAAGTCTCTCAAAGAGCTTTGGAACATGTAACATGATCCCTGGAAGTTAATAAATTATCATCTTTTCTTCAATCAGGACATGAGTGGTGGCTGGTTGGTGGGGTTTGTCAGATGTGCTGACCTTCATAGGCCATGTTGCAGGGTTAGACTTGGATCCCAGTCCTGCAAACAACCAACACATTGCTCGAGAAATGTAGACATTTGTTTGAACATCTAGGCATTTTCTCCATTATTAAAAATTTAAAATTCCGTTAATGTAATTTCACAATTTTTTTCAGTTCACATATTAGGTTCTGTTTCTCCAATGTCCCTTCTCTAACAAAATAGTGGAATTTCAAAGCATCTCTAGTTAAAGTTGTCTCTTTAAGAGTTCTATCATACCTTGGAGTGCCAAAATTTCCTTGAGCAGAATTCCTAAAACAAACAAACAGACAAACAAACAAACAAGTTATTTCATTGCTCAGTTCCTTCACTTGAAAGCCATTTGTTGAGCATGTTGATACATGCTTATGGTCATAGAAGAATTGACATAAGTAAGTGTGCTCTGATATTTGACTCTTCATCATTTAACTTGTACAAGGATTTATTAAACAGGATAAATTTAAGTAATAGTGTTGGAGCAGTGTAAAATACTAGTAAATATTAAAAAAAAACAAATAGAAGGAACAAAAACTGACTCTTGTTGAGTCTCCCATGTTAGATAATTATAAGAATTTAAAAATCAGGTTAGCCAGGGCTTCTGTGGGAGATGAGGCAGGAGAGGAGATATTGTGCTTTTTGGACAGAAAATGGATTATGACTTTAAATTTGAAAGAAAGATGGATTTCATTGTTTCTTCCTGTAAAGAATCAAGTGTATAGATATTAGCTTTAAGTGGGTAACTTTTACATTGTTTCTCTAAAAACAAAAAACCAAACAGCATTATATATATGCTGTTATTTTAAAGTCTGTGTACTGTTATTATAGCTAACATGAAAAAACAGATGTACTAAAATATCCCCACATTTGCCTATCACAGGGTAATCTTCATATTGGCAAATCTAATCATCTTTGTCCATATGTAATTATGATTTCCACAAGGAAGCTCAGCTGGATCCCTTCAGCAGCAAAAGGTTCTGGAGCATGTGAGCTGCCAGCTGTATCCTTATGTTTGTAATTATGATCCTCTCTTAATTGTATATCCAATTTATTTCACTTATTATAGTAAATACATATCTCCCCCCTCCTGCTAGGTAACTTTGTACAGTTATTCAGTTATTCAGTTTCAACAATTAAGTCTCAGTTCCCAAATTTACTACAATGTAACAATCATTTAGTCCTATAAAATGATGCAGTGAGCATTCTTGCTCATATTGCTTTTCCTCTTTGGGGTGATTAACTGTCGTTTCAGTTTCCCATACACAAGCTTTTATTGGATTTCGGGTTTTAAATTAGTCCACAATAATAGAGTTTAGCGGAACCTCCCCTTTGCAGTATATAGCTGCACTTATTCTTAACAATGTCTTTGCTGATATTGATTGTTGTATTTTTCAAGATTGCTTTATGGTCTATATGAGAAATTATTTCTCATTTTAATATCATAAATATTTATCTTATTCTTTCTCTCTTTGTGGTGTGTTTGTGTGTGTGTGTGTGTGTGTGTGTGTGTGTGTGTGTGTGTATGTGTGTGTGTGTGTGTGTGTGTGTGTGTATTGAACTAATTGTTGATATTTCCCTTTAGGCTGTCATGTAGCTGAATGCATTTCTGTTTTTATTGTGAACTTCTGGAAAGGAACAAAATCAAATGTCTGACCCAGCTCTCACCACTGAGAATAGGTATCTGAAGACTAACATAGGCGTTAGTCTCAGAATCACCGTGGTATTTCCTTTCTGTTTTTCCCATTTTCTTCCTCCACTTACATATTCATTTTTGTAATTAGACCACTATGTTATTTATTACTTTATTCATTTTGTAGACAGTGATTGAACCCAGGACTTTTGCATAGTAGACAGGTACTCCACTACTGAAAGATTATGCCAGTCCCCATGCATTTATTTAAAATTTTACTTTATTTTGTGATGTAAAATCTTGATCCTTTCTGAAACAGCGCAAGGACATAACTAAATAAAGTAATATTTATATTTGCATCATTTCCTTAGGGTAAGTTTTGAAAAGGAGAAGCAATGGCTATTATGTCCTATTATATATCAACCTCGTGAAAAAAAATTTCTGCAGAAAACTGAGGTGGTATAATGCAAGAATGTTAATATCTGGTGATTTATTGCAGACATAATATCAAGTGAAGGGTCAGAATGCCAAGAGGAATAAGGTATCAGGTTGCTTTGTGGAGGGTTTCATTGCAAAACCGGGTGTGTCAGAGGCTATTGTCATGTGAAATTTTATGCAGTAGATAATTTTCATTAAAGTTTCACTTAAAGTAGTAAATGCTAAAATTATACATTGGTAATTAAAGAGATACTCATTTGCTTTAGATATCAGACATACAAACAACAAAACTTCCATTCTATTCTTAAAATAGAGGAGAAAGCTAAGCTGACTCTAAAAATGAAGGGGGAAATTGACCTATTTCTGTAAGGGGTTTGGGCTGTATGGGTCTTGAGAATAATTTTCAACACACAGTAAGCATTTGAACAGTTGAACAGTTCAGGATTATGATTTCTGATACACAGCATGGAAAAGAAAGATGAGTTTAATTGTCCAGGTTATTTTCTATGCTGCCTCTGAAGATCAGTAGCAGCCTAGGCAAAGCTATCACCCACAATAGTCCTGGAGGTTCCCAGGCTGTATGAGTATGCCCTTAAAGAGCTTTCTTAGCAAGATTTTTGAGTCAACTAACACAGATGTTTTTGTGGTGAATTTTTACTTAATTCAACTTACAATTTAACAGTAAAACCTAGTGACTGGTGTCTATAGAATACTGAAAATTTCTAGCTGGGAACAGGGTGTTTTGGGGACCTACAAAGTAAATTATATGCACAATACAAGATAGGTGTCAGTATTCTTTTTGTCTTAGTTGACATTATTTTTGTCCTGGAAGAGAGAACAATTCTTTTAGATAATACCACTTAATATTTTAAGACAGATATAGTTTTCTCACTTCTCAAGTCCTAGTCTAGTTTTTGTAGAGTAAGAATTCACTATACAATGAATGTGCTTTTTTACCTTTAAATTTATTTTCATCAATGTGACATATGTGTGTCTATCTGTTTGTTGTTCATGGAGTCGAGAAGTGAGCTTCAGACCACCTGTGGCTGGAGTTACAGGGAGTTGTGAGCCACCAAATATGAGCGCTGGTTACGAAACTCGGGTCCTCTGAAAAAGCAATACTGTATTTCAAATTTTGTACATTATAATAACTCAATTGCAAGCCATTTTCTCATTGGAGTACAGCTAATTAAGCCCTGGTTCTAAGGCATCCTTATAGGGAGAGTTGTCAAGATTGCCTTTGGCATAATTTTGAAAAGTTATGACTAAATCTTCGGAAGCTAAAAAAAATAAGGTGTTTATAAGTGCAAAGTTCTTTCACCTTGAATTAATAGCAATTTTTTTTCACCAAATCTTGTTTGGAAACCAGCTATCATTGTTCAAAGAATAGGAGATGTTGCTGAAGAAGTGTCTCTCATTTGTTGACAAGGCTATTTGATATTACTGATATTGTAATGTTATACCCACATACAGCACATTGCAAATATCTATCATTCTTTGTGAACAATGACACTAGAACTATCCCTGAGGGCGTATAGAGATACAATCATTATTCTCATTTTCTAGATAAGGAAACTGAAATGAAATTCTTTGCCTAAGGTCAAAGAACAAATCATGGACAGAATAAGATTAGGGCAGAGAGTTCTCAAATTTCAATCCTTGGCTCAACCAAGGAAGTCATATTGTTTTATTCGGTGTGGGAACTGATTCTTATCATCAGAAGCAATAAGGCTGTGCCCACATGATGCCAAATGCCAGAAGACATGCTGAAAAATAAGAATTTGCTTAACCATTCATTTATTTATCCCTAAAACAACAGGCTGCTTACTATGCTAGTTATTTTTCATTGAAATGACTGGATGTCTTTGTGCTTCTATTATGTTATGTTCTGAGGTTTCTCTCTGGAGCTATCTTTCAAAACATCTAATTTTGACATATCTTGGCTTTTATACTTATTTGACATATTTGATTAACATATTACCTGTATGATAGAGGTAGGACAGATTTTTCTTAGATAGGTTTAAATTATATAATCTCACAACATTCCTTTCAAGCCAAACCACCCTCTTCTACTATTTGAGACTGGGTGAAACAAGACCTTACTGCTAGGACAGAACTGAGCTGGACTTGTCAGCAACTGCACATAAAGTATGCCTGGCTGTGGCAAATGATCTAGATCACATTGCTACTCCAGACTCGCAAGTCAGTTTACTCTGAGGGCCAAGGGGCCAGCCAGGTGGTTTGTGGTGTGGTCTGTACAATAGTTAGATGCAGAAATAGAATGTTTTGAACAGTCAAGAAACCTTTATCGTATTTCTGATACTGGCGTACTTACATATTTCAGTAGATGCTAATTCTTATATATGTTCTGGTAGATTAATAAGTTGACAGGTGAGCATCCCCCACCCCATGTTAAATAGCACAACTGAGAAAAGAAGAGGTAAACACTGGATCTGCAATCATTCAGATCTCTCATGATGCTACGGAGGTTTTGATGGATGGTTCCATTATGCCTTATAGTTGGCCTTATTTATATATATTTTTGCAGTTCAACTACTGAAGCACCTAATTTTCTGAACCCACAACAACTCACACTGAAAATGGCAAAAGCATGGTTCTCCATTTATAGGCTACAGAATTTAGAATAGGGTTAATTCCTTAAAACAAATCATAGGAAACAAAAGGAATATAAACTCATTTCTCCCCAGTTTTAAGACCCCTGAATTCACTGTAATTCAGAATGACAATTAGTAACTCTAGGAGCTCTAGGAAATTGAAATTACTTTTAAAAATAATACACACACACACACACACACACACACATATATATATATATATATATTTAATTTGACTACTCACAAATACATATACTATCAAAAGTACCTTCATGGTGACTATGATGTATTGAATTTCTTTGCTATAACTCCTGTGGCCTAATTGAGTGGACAGGCTTGTTGATGGTGTTAAGTGGAGATATATATAGAGAGGCAGCTGCTAGGCTTAGTAAAAAATGATTCAAGTGAAATTCAAAAAGTTCAATATATGATTTAAATTTTATGAAAAGACTGCAGACAAAAACAAAACAAAAGTACAGAATCCAGGGAGAGAAAGCTATGGGCATCAGAAAGACCTGCACATGGATGCAGAAACATTTGAGAGGCTGGAGCTTGCTAAAGCCCACATTTAATTCAATGTTGATGACATCAAGGTCCAGGGCACTGGCATCTATTTCGTTCATGTATTAAATTACAGCCTGCACTGTTCCTCTTCTGAAGTGATTCTTTATACCATGAAATAAAATTATTCATACTGTGCTTGGAAACTTTACCTGTATTCCAAAATATTAGTACCTGGTTAAGTTAAAGATTTCAGACATATATTAATAAATATCTGGCAAACATTTACTCAAGCTTTCTTTATAATCAGTAGAAAATTTCGCAGCTCTATCAATCATTGAGATTTATCCCTTGATTGAGGAAACAATATAGAGTATTTTAACTCTTTCTTCATCTATTGATTTAAATCTCCTGCTTGGAAGCTTTTCAATCTTTTGTGGCTCATTAAACAGAAATCCATAAATTTGTGTTTAATGTACACATAGTCCACTTCAATTTGGAGCCATGAGATGGTCCATCTTGTTTAAAAATGAGAATTAAAAGAATCGCTTTTCATCATTTCCAATTACAGATCTATTGGCTTGCTAGACATCCCAGCTATAATTGATGCACTTTTCTTTTTGATAAATGGCAAAGCTTAAATTTTCAGGCCAATAAGTTATATAAATTGCAGCTATACTTTATATTTTGCTTCCACTTCTCGTATTTTTTTATTACATTATGGAGAAATGAATTGGGACTGATGTGGTATTGTTTACAACTCTCTTCGATTTTTTTTTGTTAGCCTTTTAATCCAGATACAGGAATCTATTATGAACCAAGTTTTCCATCATAATAAAAGCCCTTCTACTTGGAGATGGTGATGCAGGTCAATTAACCTTGACTGAAGAGTCAGTCAGTAGCATTGGTAATTTGCTAGATCAGGTTATAAGGATGTACACTATACACTTAAAATTATAATGTAAGATAATGATATTCTCTTTAAGAGAGCTAATTGTCCAGTGTGTTTTGATTAAAAAAAAAAAAAAGAGTGAAAGGAGGTTTAACCCAAATTCAGATGGTGTCTTTTTATTGTCATATTATCTTTTTATTATCAACTTAGTCAATTGGATCTTCTATTTGGAACCTGGTAGTATAGAGAGCAGTGGTTCTCATACTGTGTGTTGCAACCACTTTGGTGGTCATATAGTAGATATCCTGCATATCAGATATTTATATTATGATTCATAACAGTTTCAAAATTACAGTTATGAAATAGTCCTGTATAGCTGACGCCCAAGAACTAAGATTTACTTCCTCAGGCAAAACTGTTTTCCACCGACTTGCATCTCTTTTCAGGCAAATTTCCTCCCTGCTGGACACACAAATTATATCAGTAGTTTAAAACTCCATCATCAAAAAAAAAAAAAAAAAAAAAGAAACCCAAAAAATCCAAAAAAGGTCCAGAAAAAAAAAAAAGGTGGTGGCAAAATTGTGTTTTTCTTCCTTGGCTCCTTTATATGTCTTAGAATTGAAGCTTCTAGATAATGCTCTCTGATTTGGCATTCCCAAGATCAGGCTGGGTTTTGTGTCTTTCTGATTCTCACCTTGCTAGGAGGGCAAGGACTTTCTGGAGTAAAAAGGATTGTTGTTAGCAAGAAAGAGTGATTAGTGGCCAATGACAGAAGAAAACTTCCCTGGTCATTCAGACTACCAGAGTGTAATGCAGGTTATTGTCCATGCAGATGCAGAAGGATTTGCCTGTGGACTTAACAATATTGCAGGGCAACATGTAAACTGGATTTTAGGCTCCATAAAACCTCTCCTACTGCATCTGTTGGATCTTTCTGCTATCAGTCTGCACAGAAGGGTGCCTACACAGTGACTTGCACTGGCACTGTGGAATCCCTTCTAATACTTCACTCTGTTTCATTCTTCCCATTATTAGATTTCCTGGGGTAAAAGACCAGCATGAGTTGTTTTTCTCAACACCTTGTGCTGTTATCTCTGGATGCTGTGATTTCTAAGCTAGATTAAGATTTTCTTGCTTCCATTATTAGAACAGCATATTTAATTTTACGGCTTTCTTCAGTGATGCTTGCTCGCCTTCCAAGCTTGTAATGTTTTACTGTTACTCTTAGTTTTTAGTATGTGTTCTCTCTTTCCATTAATCTTATCTTCTAGTGAGTGCCCCTGTTTCCCCACCACAGATTTTGGCTGTGTCCTCTTTGTAAATTTCATATATTCTGTGACAAAGTTGAAAGATATCAGTTTTGTGAAAATTTCATTCCATACAGTGACAAACTACAAAAAAGGTTTGGGTTCAGGGTCACCTTTATTGACAGGATTTGTTTTGTGTTCTAGTTTTAGATGAAGGTGTTGTAAAACACTACAGAATAAGAAGGTTGGATGAAGGTGGCTTCTTCCTCACCAGGAGGAAAACCTTTTCAACCCTGAATGAATTTGTGAACTACTACACCACAACAAGTGACGGACTATGTGTCAAGCTGGAGAAGCCATGCTTAAAGGTGAAAGTATTTCAGCTGAGTTCACTTATCATTTAAATTAACACTTTCCTCTCAGACACTGAAGCACTTGTCATTTGCTGTTGGTTCGTATAACATCACAATCATTTGGTTACTTAGAGCAGGAGTAGGGAAACTATTATAGTCAGCACTATCCCATGTTCATTTTAAAAGGTAATTTGTTTGTTTTGTTAATTATTTTATAGGAGACACACTGATTCCTTTACTATCTTTAGTTATTTTGTGCACTTATATTAGATCAGTGGTTCTCAACCTGTGGGTTATGACTCTTTTTTTTTTGGGAAAAGTTGAACAACCTTTTTACAGGGGTTGGTCACCTAAGACCATTGGAAAAGATAACTTATTTACATTACGATTCATAACCGTAGCAACATCAGTTATGAAGTAATAGAAATAATTTTATGGTTGGGATTCGCAACACGAGGAATTATATTAAAGAGTCACAGCATTAGGAAGGTTGAGAACAACTGTATTAGAGTTTGAGAGCTGCAATAGAGACATAATATATGCAGTAAACCTGACAATGAGTTTTACTACCCATAGTTCTCCTGTGATTAACAGACAGAAGCAACCTAGGAAGACAAATTTATTTTGTCTGCACACCTGGGCAGAGCATCATGGTGGTAGGAGTTTATGGTTGAGCAGGTTCATGGAAGATAGGAAATATGTAAAAGAGAGAATACAGAAGGGAACCATATAAGAAATACAGCTCCAAAGAAATACCCCACTGCCATCCAATAGACCTTGTCCTTTCTTTAAGCATGCTTAGGAATGCCATCATCATATAAGAGCACAAAGGATCAAGACGTTGATTATACCAGAGCTCTTCTTACTTAATTGGCTTTGGAAATACCAACAGAGAAGTACCTAGAAGTTTAATTAATCTCTTAGGTCAGTGGTTCTCATCCTTCCAAATGCTGCGACCCTTTAATAGAGTTCCTCATTATTGGTGACCTCCAATCATAAAATTATTTTTATTGTACTTCATAATTGTAATTTTGCTACGGTATTGAATAATAATGTAAATATTCTGGGAGGCAGAGGTTTGCCAGAGGGGTCCTGATAGACAGGTTGAGAACAACTGGCTTAGGTGTATCTCAGTTCAATCAAGTTGATTATTCAAATAACTATTACAGTGCTCGGATATATAACTGGCCTCATCAGTTTTATTTACTGAAGACGCCTACTTCATGCCTCAAAATTTCTTATTAATTGAGGTAAGTGAGTGAATAGAAAACAAAGAGAAATGACAAAAATGGATTGGAAAATTGATGGTTTCATTTTGCAAAGAGATGTGATGCATATAATAAATGCTACAGTCAAGAAGTTAGGAAAGACTTGTGAGCGAGGGAGGGAGCTTTTCTAGGTCAGCTTCATAGAGAGGATCCAGCAAGGCAGGAGGCAGAGAAGTTCCTGCAGCCGCCTGCGAGGATGACACTGAGTATGAGTGGGGTGGATGGACACAGCACTGGAACACAGGAGAGAGGGTTGTTTTAAAGACTTAATAGTACAGATTTTAATTTACCATATTTGGTATTTAGAATCAATATTTTCCTTAAAAAGTAGAGACTATTTTTTCTTTTTTATTGGTTATTGTATTTACATTTCAAATGTTATCTTCCTTCACAGTTTGCCCTCCACAAGCCCCCTATTCCCTCCTCCCTCCCCCTACCTCTATGAGGGTGCTCCTCCACCTGCCCACCCACTCCTGCCTCAGCCTGGGTCATCGAGCCTCCACAGGAGGGGCTCCCCCCCAGTGAAGCCATATAAGGCAATTCTCTGCTATATATGTGGCTTTACCCATGGGTACCCCCTGTGTACTCTTTGGTTGGTGGTTTAGTTCTTGGAAGCTCTGGGGTGTGTGTCTAAAGACTATTTTTAAATCAAAATGTTATATATGTGAGTGTACATGCACTTAAGTACTATAGTGTGCATATAGAGGTTAGAGAGAGGCAGTGTATAGTCATAGAGCTTCTAACTCTACATAGTTTCCAGGAATCAAACTTAAGTCATCAGACTCACATGGGAATGTTTGTCCTCTAAGCTAGTACCATAACTTATTTCTGACAAGTACTCTCCTTTTTCTCTGACAGATCCAGGTACCAACCCCTTTTGATTTGTCATATAAAACTGCGGACCAGTGGGAGATAGACCGCAGCTCCATACAGCTTCTGAAGCGACTGGGATCCGGTCAGTTTGGAGAAGTTTGGGAAGGTCTGTGGAATAATACCACTCCAGTGGCTGTAAAAACGTTAAAACCAGGTACGAGAATGTCAAAGGTTAAACAGCACACATTGATTTTCTTTTTATTACAATTCCCATCGTAAATGCTGTAGACCTCATAGGACAGCCAGTGCTGGCAGTAGACAGGCATTGCCATTGTTCTGCCCTAGGCGACTAAAAACTATAGAGAGCTTTTAAAATAGGAAGACAAGGGCATGTTCATCCCAGTGAAGCTGAAAACACCTCTAGTTCTGTCTTTTGAAAGGTTAGGATTCCATCTTCTTCTTTTTTTTTTTTTTTTTTTTTTTGTAATTTACTGGCAAAACATAATTTACCAATCAGATGTAGGGGCTGGAGATATTGCTCAGTTGGTAAAATACTTAATGCACATGTGTGAGGTCCTTACTTTGACCACCCCCTAGCACCCATGTGAAAAGCCAAGTATGGCAGCACACACCTGAATTTCCAGCACTGACACAGTAGGACTCTTGCTGGCCAGCCAATATTGCTGACTCTTTGAACTAAAGTCAGAGGGAGGTTTTGTTTAAAAAAAAATGAGTATGGGATAAGGGGTTTGCAAAAGGAAAACCAGGAAAGGGGATAACATTTGAAATGTAAATAAATAAAATATCCAATTAAAAAAATAAAGGAATAGAGTGATAAAGACACCTGATGTTGGCATCTGGCACACACACACACACACACACACACACACCTGCATACACACATATACACACAATCAGATGACAAGCTAGAATTATTCAAGGAATAACATTCCTTATTAGAGATGAACTATACATGATTAAAATAGTACTAATGCTAAGGCCACTCTAGCAAAGTTATTATAAAAATTAAATTAGGTCCTTGGCAGAGACGCATTGTATAGTTCTTGGTTCAAAGTCAGTCATGAAAAAGTATATTGTTATTATAATGTTAGTAAATGGCAGAGCTTCTGACCCATAGTTATCATTGTTGAATTATACTATATAGAAATGGCATTCTATAGAAGTACAACAGTCCTATGAGGTCTCCGGCCGCCTCATATCTACCTCTGATAACACTGCAAGGATCGTAACTATTGGGTAGACTACAGTGTTCTGTGAACCTCCATTATTTCCTAGTCCACAGTGCTTACATTTTTTTTAGAAGCCTCCTATTGCCTGAACTTAAGAATTTAGGATCTCAGATGTTACTATGTATAGTACTATGTTTCGCACACTCCATGTTAAGGCACTTTTGGGAATCCCAAGGAATTGACAAGAGGAGGTAAGGTTCATTGAAAGTAACATATAGAATATGACACAAAGTTGTTGCATTTAAGAAGTGTAGGGTTTCAGCTTTTGATAGGGTTGTATTTTTTTGTTGATACCGTATTTGTGAATCATTTTAGGTATATCCTTTGTCAATGTGTACATGTATATAATATACTTTTCAAATCATTTTAACACACACCACTATACTTTCATTTCCCCCCTTTACTCTCCCTGAATTGCTTCTTCTTCCCACACGTACTTTTATGTCTATTTTTTTTTGGATGATGTTGATAAACTAAGGTTAATCTAGTTGCTTGCAAAAGTATGGATAGGCACGATATATTCTGGAACATGGGAAACTTGTTAGTGGCTATACCACTGAAGAAAATGACTTCCCCCCCCCCCCCATGTGCGTATGAAGCCATTAACTGCCAGTAGCTCTCAAGGAAGGGGTAGAGCCTCATGATACCTTTCCACACCTATGACAGAATATTGACAAACACAATTGTGAGCAGGTCTAATACAGGCAACTACAGCTGTCTTGGGCTTGTGCGTGCAGCAACACTATCAGAAGATAGTGATTCATGGGAATCCTACATATCCTAGAATGTCCCCTGAGCCTTGATGTGAAGACTGATAATAGATGTCCTGTTTAGGTGAATTCTCACCAATCACTTATTAGAAGTACTTTGACATTTTATGTGTCTTTGCATTAGCCACTGCCCACCACATAAAGAAACTTCTCTGACCACAGCCACAAGCAAGAGCAGAACTAATCTAGGAGTATAAACATTTAGAAAGCAACTCAACAGTATGTTAATTCAGCAAAACAAGAATAGTAAGTTTCTCACGAAAACCTATTACCCCACTAGGCATAGATATACTTTAACTAGGTTCCTAGTTCAGGAATAGATTTCTTCTCACATATGGGGCCTCAAATCCCATCAAAAAATCATCTGGTTATCACCATAGCAGTCTTTCCCCTATTGCCCTATTGCCTATGGTAGCACAATATGAGGTGCCAACCTCATATCTAGCTTTAATAATGCTGCAAGGATCATAACCACTAGTTAGACTACATCTTACCTGGCAGGTCAGTATTCTAGAATGCTGAGTCTACAGATGAGCAAGACTGAGAATGGTTCGCTTTCTTAGCAGCCTGCACAGCATCCTCTCCCAGTCCCCCAAACTGTGAAAGCTGTAAGAATGGAGAGAAAGCTTCCAGCTTACTTCCAGTTTGATTTCTCTATGCCAAGTTTTGATGACTGCTATCATCAAATGCAAAATCTACACAAAAAATCAACCCAGACTAGGTCATGAGGGAGAGCAGCACTTGATCTGATTGCAACATTTGAGAAGTTATGTGGTATTCTACTCTGATTGTGCTACCTTACAAAGTAATTCTCTTTCTCCTTTTAATTCCCCTGTCTGTATTCCATTCTCAGATAGCCATTAGTTTCCAAGGAAAATAACTTACAGTTGTTTGGATGTAACTTAACAATCAAATGATGGGTTAAATGTTTTTATTGTGGCATGGGGTATTGTGAAGAAAACCAGCTGAGACATTAAGTGTGCTAGGGACAGAAAATGTTGGGGTATTGTAGTGTGACATGTCAGATCCAGAAGTTTTGGGGTAAGTAAATCTGAGTTCAAACTTGGCTTTATGTCTGTGCCTCTGGATAGGTTCATTAAACTCTCTGTATTTCCTCATCAGAATGTGGGAATCATAAGAGTTCCCCATTGCTAGAATCTTATGAGGACAGATTAGACCAGTGGCCACAAAGGTTCTTAATGCCATAAGTTTTTTTAAAAGTGTTAGCTTCCAGCTCCAGACAGAGCTCCCAAGCATAGACTTGGAATACAGGAATTTGGTTCCAGCATCCATATCTGCTAGATGAAGCATCAGAGAGACACTTGTATGTGGCTAGATGTCACCAATGACTGCCAGTGAGGACAACCTGTTCCAGCATTAATTGGTTCACAGTCACTATGCACTTCTACATGATCATCTTGTTGACAACTGAGCTGAAACTTTATTGTCCAATCTAAATTATTCCTTTTAAAAGATAAACAGCAAGCTGTCCTTCCTAACATTGCTCTCCAAGGAAAGCTTTCTGGAGGTCAAAAGAGAACAACAACAACGAAAAATGTCATATTTCTTATGTCAAAAAAGCCACGATAGTTTGCTTCCCAATAGGAATAGTTATTATTGATTTACAGTGTAATAGCAGCAAACAGCTTTGGTGATTGGTTAAATGTCTTCACTTTACTGAGGCCATTAATCAATCATAGCAGCTATTTATTGCCTAGCAGACTACCACGCAATAAAGATGAGCCTGAAATCAACTCCCACACTAACTTTGACAGGCAAAAATTAATATTTAATGTTGCATTACTAGCTGGCTTGAGATTGGAACTCCCTTCCTCTGGTCAGCTATAGCAGGCCTGGCCATGAAAATTCTGAGTAGCTCTCACCTACAGGGACTCCTATTGTGCTTCAACTTCAGCTCTTATATTAGTCTGACTCGGGGATTGTCTAGGTTCCTGTAGAACTGTCTGAATGATGATTACAAGGGCTACTCTCACTTCAACCTTCATGAGTCAGATATATCTTTTGTAATCTTTTTTCTTTTGAGGAGAGGGTCATACTATATCTATATTTGATAAAGGTTATTTTTAATCACTATGAAAAGTGGTTTGGTATGATTTATGTGTCTCTTTTATTGCCACCTATATTTTTCTACTATGATTCTAAATTTTAAACTTTTTGACCAGCGGTAATGCTGGCACTGAGGGAGCTCATAAATAGCTCCCTTAAGAAGAGAATAGCTTTATTTATTTTCTTCTTTACAACCCTGTCTTTTCTCCCCAGCCAACACAAAACACAATTAATGTGTCCAGTTTCTCTAATCCGTAAGAGTATGTGAAATCACCACTATCACCACTATCACCACTATCACCACCACCACCACCACCAACACCAACACCAGTAGCAGTTATTGGGTCAAAGTGTGCTAGGTACTTCTATAATTCTGAAGTTTAGAGAGATCAGCCAACTTGCTTAAGACTACAAAGAGAGCTAGTTGTATAGCTGCAGTTGAACTTTGAACCTGGTGGCTGAACTTTGCAAGGGTACACCATTTCACTACTTAGTGTAAAATAACATCACATTGACAAACAAGCCGCAGTGCAACCCTTACAGTGTTGAAATGTATCTATTGTCTGGGTTTCCATGTCAACCATGATGTACTTGTTGAGAGTAGATATTGAATGGAATGATGTTCTAAGTGAATATAAAGATATGATCAATCACAGTAATACCTCCTCAACATTACATACTAAAAATGAGAGACTTAAAAATTACTGTTGACATGTAAACTTCAGGCATCTTTCCTTCTCCTTTTTATTTGATATTGACTCTTTGATACATTGTATATGAGTTAGAGTTCATTTAAAATTAGAGTTAGAGTACTATTTAAAATCAATCTCTTAATGAGTTTTCAAAGGAGGCTTCAGAGCCCCAAACCTTTAGGCCTTTGATGGAGGAACTGGATGGATAATGTAGGAGAAAAGGTTGAGTACCAGTTTGACATTAAAAATGTAAAATGGTGAAACACACTGTTAACTTTTGGAAATGTCCCTGAATATTTCTTAGTTGGCTTACACCTTATATTTCTATAAAGTTAAGGAAAGGAATATGGCAAAGTTTTAAGTTTTAAGGTGCTTTTCAGCTGTTCCCAGAGTGGGTACCAAGGATAGGGCAGAAGTCAGTCCTCTCTGGTTCTAAATCCAAGATCTCTGGGTGGAGTAATTAAATATTCTTTATCTGCCTGTATTTGTGTTAATGGGCACTCTCTCTTTATGTGAAGATGCCTGTCTCATGTCATCAATTACACTGTCAGTATCTCTCTGTTGTTTCATTTGTCATCCGGACCTGAATCCACTTGCTCTTCACCTACACATGGTAGCACATAAACTGCATACCCCTGACACAATGGCACATGTAGTAATTAGGTTGCCCTGGCTGAACTGATTTCATTCTTTGATAACTCTGAAGATTTGTGGCACTGATGCTCTTAGATTATCAAGAGGCAGGAGGCAATCATGATGTTTCCCACCAGGCTGCTGTGGGGATAAGAATACCTCAGTGACATAAAGTGATTTCCTCCTCTTCTTGTTTCAGGTTCAATGGATCCAAATGACTTCCTGAGGGAGGCACAGATAATGAAGAGCCTAAGACACCCAAAGCTCATCCAGCTCTATGCTGTTTGCACTTTAGAAGATCCAATTTATATTATTACAGAGTTGATGAGACATGGAAGTCTGCAAGAATATCTCCAAAGTAAGCTGAAGACTTAATAAAAGGAGGAAAAGGAGGAATTCAGTTTAGCTAGTCCCATAAATGTCAATTTAGTAAGCCTGCTATAACCAAAAGATGTTTAAAATGTGTGTGTCTGTAAGAATGAATGTTAACATTGACCAGCTCAACTACTATTTAATGGAATATGTTCTTTGTTCTCAAAAGAGCAAAAATATTTATGTAGTGGAAAATCTAATTGTGCACAATAGACACATTGGAGCACTTAAATGTAGTGTGGGAAATGGGTGAATGGATATTTTGTGTTTCCTTCAGCTAATTGAACATTATTAGTCATGAACAAATATTTTCTGTGGAGTACACTTTATGGACCTGGAATACTTTGGAGAAAAATTTTTAAAAAGTTATTTGAGGCTTTGTTTGTGTGTGTGTGTGTGTGTGTGTGTGTGTGTGTGTGTGTGTGTGTGTGTGTGTTATTCAAAGCTACTTCTATATCTAGGCAATCTGAGAAATTTCAGACTAAAAAGCAGAAATATAGTATTGCTGTATCCCTGCATTTGATTCTGGCAGTCACAGTAAGGGCACTGCAATATTTATCACACTGAATAATTCAAAAATAATAAGCACTGAAACAAGATGCTCAGAATTGAGATAAACTACCAGCAGAATAATTTGTGCTTGAAAAATAGAGATTTCCACTGATTTTTACAGCATCAGAGCAAGACTGATAGAATTGTGAGCAGGTGAGAATAGTTGGGGGGAAGAGTCCAGAAGGAGGAGATTTCTGAGGGGGACGTGTGAATCTGGCAATTCTAAATTTCAAAACAAGAAAGACTGAGACAAAGATGTGTCCTACACAGTGCTTTGTAAAACCAAAGTATATATAGCTCCCTTGCCTGTGGTCACCAAATCTAGCATCGTCAGAATAGGGAATCACCACAGGAGAATTAACTTCAGCCATTGACACTTCCTGCCTTAGTCCCAGGGCAAAGCAGAAGAATTTCTGTCATAATAAAGTACTTAGCAAATGTCACTTATTAGGTAGAATTGCATTGAATTAATTGGTTTTCTCTAACTTGTCTTTGTTTTTTCTCAGTCTGTGATTTCCATCTTCAGATTTCTCACCAACTGATAGTTCTTCCAACTAAGATGCTCTCCTAGCATAATTCATTGTCTCGTTAATGTCATCTAGTCACAGTGTTTACTCCCATCCTCTTTGATTTTCTTGAACATATTTATAATTGTTATTTCTAAATCATTGTCCTGTGTATCAGCTAAGTTGTTTTCCCAGGGAACAATAGTACTGTGGTAGTACTAACTTTTGGAGAAGATATATTATTGGTTTTCCATATTATAATTTTTTTTAAAGGACCTAGGGTTCTGGAGGTAGGTTATCGGTAGTGATTTTTGGTATGTATATTTGTCCCACTTGTATAGAGTAGCTGTTTAGACCTTTCTTTGATGCCACCTAAACTTGTCTGATTATGGGCCAGCTGAATGGTCTTCAAGATTCAGTCCTGGGGCCACTCAAGTGTCAATGTACAAATGAAGTATCTGAAGTACTCTAAGCTTAGCTAGCTAGGGCTAGGTGCAGCTTCTGGTGACAGCATTGGCCCTTCTAGAGAGTTAGCAGGTACTTGCTACAGATACTCAGAAGTCAGTGGAAGGCTGCACCATTATTCAGCTGGTCCTTAGGTGACAGGGACTGAGGTCACAGCGGGAGTGGGTAGTGCTACTTGTGGGAGGTATGTAAGTTTTGTGGGATTCTCAGGTGATCGAGGCTGAGGTTGTGACAGAAGTGAGTGTTGCTAACTGGGGGAGGCTCACTAGGCTCTCTGTGACTCTTAAGTGGCTAGGGCTAAAGTCTGTGTTCTACTGTCAATAGACATTGCCACCTGAGGGAGATACACAGGACTCTATTTCTCTGGTAGATGAGACTAGGTTCTGTTTACTTCTCAGTTCCTGAAAGTCTGCACAGGCATTTCCATCTGCGTGAGTGCTTGGCTGGATAGGAAGCTGTGTCTGTTTTAGTCCTTGAGCAACATCTGATTCACAGGGGTGTATACTAATATATGGTGACTGGCTGAATTATTAAGTCAAGATCACCTATAAACTAATAAAATTGGGATTTGGACTTAACTAGTTTTGAGACTGAGGTACCAACAGGAAAACCCTTAGTTGGTACATCAAAAACCCTCTGACTGAGGATGTACTTGACATGCAGATGTGCTTTACTCGGTTACAATCCTTGTATTCTGGATTAGGCCACTAGGGATGTATTCACTAAGCCCTTCATCTTCAAAGATACTTCACAGATAGGAGGAGTGATGGATTTATATTTATTACATCTAATTTTTTATCAACAAAGAGGTAAATAATCCTGAAAGGATTCTGCTCCCTGTATGTAGCTCATTAGATCATGTGTTGTTGTGTTAGAAGTCTTCAGTGATAGGATGTATTAGATTTCCTTCTGAAGATATAAACTGCTGCAACTTTGTGAACTTTATTGTAGTTTTCAGGCATGGTGGTTGTGATATTAAGTGGTTCGTAGGCCAGTGAACTCTTCAGAATAATAAAGCATATTGTACAGTCTTTCAGTATTGGCCTTATTGGTAAAAATCTTCCATACCCTCTATAATAGGATTATAGTATGAAGCATATTTGAAAGAACATAGACAGTTTGTCCATATAAACCTTTTATAGTCTCTAATCTTAGCTGATTTGTTTTGGTAGCAACTTCAAAATGGAGACGCTTATTAAAATAACTTGGCATTGAGAATATTTGATGATATATATATATGTATATTACTGAAATTTATTATTTTTACACTACATATATCATTTTAAATTAAATACACTTTTTGAGAAAAAGAATATCCTAAAGTACCAAATTTGATGTCAATTGGGTATCTTAATACATATAATGATGGAAGAAATAAAAGATTAAATAATTTTGGAAGAGGGTAAAGACATGCTTATATCTTCATATGAGAAAACAGTGATCAACATGGAAAAGGCAGAGAAATCACCTTTCTGGAAGAATATATTTCAGAACTCCATGTTTTATGTGGCTTATTTAAAAAAATGTCTAAACAAATAGACACTCTCATTCTTAACATGAATGTTTAATCAAAAGAAGGTAAGGATATAAACTATGTATTCACATTATGATAAAGTAATAGCATTTCTGTTGCATGGCAGTGTTACTAAGTGGCAAGACAGAGAAAGATAGGAGAAGCAGATATCTGGTGTCAAGTATGAATAGCCAAATGCCTACTGATCAAAACTCGGGGGTAAAGAAGTCTCTCGTGTTCACTTAACCCAAGTAACGCAAACATTAAACAAACATGGACAGTTTATACAGGCCTGTAAAAATGAAACTATGCTGAATGTTAATTCTATGTCACTTTTTACTGAAGTTATTTGCTGAGCATACTCTAATTTATGCAGGGTTCATTAAAGACTGAAACTAGGCAGTGTAATGGAACATACAGGATGATACTGGTGTGAGGTGGAATGTTCTTTCCAGTGTTTGGGTGCAAGCATTTAGGAGGAGTCAAGTGAAAAGCAACTATGCACATTTATAATTAATATTTGTAAAAGAATATTTACATATTGAAATTGAAAAACTACAAATTGAAAAACTGTTACACACATTTTGGCAGCAAAATTAATACATTAATGACATACTTATTGACCCTTTAGTATATACCATTTAAGAAAACCCTGGTAATTAAGGCAATATAATGAAATATGTGTAAGAACACACATATTTCACTAACAACAGCTTACTGAAACTTGAAGTAAATACCTGTATTTGGTTTAGTTTGTTGAGCTTTCTTTTTTGCTTAGTGAATACTTACAGAACATCTAACAAACATCAAACGTTGATGTACCCTTTACGGAATAGCAAATACTTTCTGTTTTGATAAGTTATGTCCTGAAACATGGTTCATGATTTTCATGCAGAGTTTGCTGAAGAGGACTGAAACAGGCAGATATGTTATTTTTATTAATATCTTCTTCAATCAAATATAACTGCATAGCAGTTGCTCTACAGAAACATGATATATTTCCATAATCCCTCAGTGGTGTGTGTTTAAGAGTCATAGAAATGGCATGTCTAGGCAGATAGCACAGAACAGCTTTCAAGAGAGCATATCATTTCAGTTTCAAACATGCCTGAATTAGAGTCTCTATTCTAAAGCCTGTTTCTGCAGGTAGTCAGAATCCCAGTGAAGTAGAAATAATAGAAAACAGTTTGAATATTGGTCTGTGCATTAAATTATGTGATTTACTGGAAATAAAATACATGAGCTACCAATAGGAGAGGGCATATACATTTTTTCTTTAAAATTTTTATTTATTTATTATATGTAAGTACACTGTAGCTATCTTCAGACACTCCAGAAGAGGGCATCAGATCTTGTTATGGATGGTTGTGACTCTTAACCACTGATCCATCTCTCCAGCCCACATTTCTTCTTCTTCTTCTTCTTCTTCTTCTTCTTCTTCTTCTTCTTCTTCTTCTTCTTCTTCTTCTTCTTCTTCTTCTTCTTCTTCTTCTTCTTCTTCTTCTTCTTCTTCTTCTTCTTCTTCTTCTTCTTCTTCTTCTTCTTCTCCTCCTCCTCCTCCTCCTCCTCCTCCTCCTCCTCCTCCTCCTCCTTCTTCTTCTTCTTCTTCTAAAAAAAAACAAAACAAAAACAAAATAAAATATTGTAGTATTTACTATGTGGCAGGTGTTTTTCCAGGTTACTTAAACACATGAACTTAACTCATTTTTTTTATGAGACAAACAAACATTCTCACTTTACAATTAGAGAAACAGGCATGGGAAGGTTAACAACTCATTTAAGGTGCATGCCTTTAAACCTGGGACTATGGTTTTAGCTTTAATGCTATTGATAGCACTGATATTGTTTTTCTAGCCTGGATTAGTTGTCTGTTGTTATTCTATGAACATTTATTATGACAGTTGCTGTAGTCAGTGTGCTGGCTAGTTTTATGTCAATTTGACAAGCTAAAGTCATCTGAGAGGAGAGAGTCAACCGAGAAAATGTCTTCATAAGATGAGGCTGTAGACAAACCTGTATGGCATTGTCTTAGTGATGAATAGGGGAGGACATAGCTCATTGTGGGTGGTCCTAGGTTCTATAAGAAAGCAGGCTGAACCAGCCATGAGGAGCAAGTCAGTAAGCAGTGTCCTTTCATGACCTCTGCATCAGCTTCTGCCTTCAGGTTTGTGACATGCTTGAGTTCCTGCCCTCACTACCATTATATGGAACTGTGAGTGAAATAATTCTTTCCTCTCCAAGTTTACTTTAGTCATGGTTTCCTCACAGCAATAGTGACCCTAACGAAGACGGTCAGGAATGTGGTTTACTAGGTTTCATAGCTCAGGTGTCATAGTTCATGGCTAAGGTGTTATCATTTGCCAAAATCATCTCAAAGTTCTAGAAGGGAAGAACCTATCACCAAACCAACTCATGTTGCTGGCAGAAGCTGGCTCATCCTGGGTTGTTAAGATGAGGCAGTCAGTTCTTTGCTGGGTTTTGGCAAGAGGTTGTCATGTGCTCCCTATCACATAGGATGGCTCATAATTTCCCAGTGATGTGAGCAGGTGAGAAAGCAAGAGAGCACTAAGCATGAGTACATGGAGGTTCAGGATTTTGCAACCTAATTTTGGAAATGTACCTTCAGTTTATTTCCATATCCAATGAGTTAAATGTGTGTAACTGGGTCCATCCCAGCTCAAGGGAAGAAGATGATGACTAGGAGGCAAAGATCAGCAGAGGCTATTCCAGAATTGCCTACAACATATGTCGAGCCATCAGCACCTCCTCTTATCTGTACCTTTCTTTTCTTACTGAGTGGATTTGATATCAAAAGGCATGCTGTTGTAGCCTTATATATATATATAATATATATATATATGCAGAAAGTATATAAATCAACATCGACGTGTTGTCATTGTACTTCATGCTGAGCTTTATTTAATCTTCACAATAACACCTTTTTTGTTCAACTGAGTAGTTAGTGTTAGAGACTATAGCATACAATTTAAGGCTTTTGTGACTTCACATACTAAAGTAACCATTTTTAATATCCTAAATTGTCCTTTAGGTGTTTTTCACTGAGAGGTGACATGAGGATTTGCATTTTTCCCCACTGGTCTTTACATTATGAAATGTATTTCTGTCACTTCAGAGTTGAGGGATATTTAAGGGTCTGGCCTGAAGATCCTATTGATTCTTGCACACATCCATTTGCTCCAAGCTAGCAAAATGGCTAGCTTAAATGTGATTTTCTGTGTGTGTCCTGGACAAAAAGAAATAGGGAACCAAATGACTGGTGAACCATCAGTCATGTACTAATGGTTCTTGTTTCACAAAATTATGTATGTGTGTGTCTGTGTGTATACTTGTATATATGTATATATGTTATACAAACGCTCATGATATTTAACTCTTTCCAATTTATTTATTTCTTCATTCTATTTATTTTCATTTTACTGGAAAGGTCACTGCAAATGCAGAAAGTATATAAATCATATACAGCAACAGCATGTAACTATAATATGAGTAAGTAAGAAACTATGCAGTTATCTCCTAAATCCAGAACCCGAATATAGCACGCATCCCAGAAATGTCTGAATACTCTAGCACTCATAACCCTTGCTGTCTGCATTTTCCAGTAATTATTTTCTCTTAACCTTACCATATTAGCCTCCTTATTTTCTCCCTAGTTCTGAAGATTGAATTCCATCTCCTGCTAGACAGGAGCTTTGCCGCTGAACTCAGTGGTGGGTCTATCTTTCCTTTTTTCAGTAGAGCATTTTAGTATTTGCTGTTTCATCTGACTGTCTCCACATCCTGCTCACTCACACATCATCATCCCTTATGCACCATCTCTCATAAAACTGGCCTTTCTGCTACCCTTCTCATCAATGACTTCACATTACTGCATCTAACAAATGCCTTTATTTTGCTGAGTCCGTGTATCAAATTTGACTATGACGGTAATTTGCTCTTAAAATCCTTGACTAGTCACAGCACCTTTCTTTGTCATGATTCTAGCTCATCCTTCTCAGGTTTCTTGCAGATTTACTCTTCTCCACCAAATCTAAATGTTGGTGTTCTCATGAATGTGTTTATTTTCTTTCTTTCTTTTTGTATTTCTGAATTTTGTCACTAGTATTTTCATAGCTGGAATGCTGTTTAGAAATCTATCACCTAGGGAGGTGCCAACCCATTCTGAAATACCAGCCAAAGGCAAATGCCATCTTTCCAACAGAAAAAAGCTGGTGGATCTGGAAGTCTTGGGTGAGCTTCCAGACAGCTCCAAGGACCTTGATTATGTCCAGCCCTTGATATAAAAAAAGATAGGGCCTGGAGAGGAAGCAATTGGTCATCCTTCTATAAGATCATTATTCTGTGATGGCGGTGTATAAGTGAGTATAGCTGTAAACTTCGTGAAGTAGCAAAAGTAGGGAATGCAAATGAAAATTGAGTTTTAAGCACAATAAAGATTCACCTCTTGCTTGAAATATGTTGACTGTGCATTAGTTTTATAGAGGGACACATTTTCAAAATTGAACTGAGATGAAATACAAGTCTCTAAAAATTTGACAATTTAGCTAATAAATATCAATCTTCACAGACAAAGTATAAGACCAATTTAATCAGCTAATGGAAATCAAAGGCTTACCAAGAACATTTTTTTTAACTTTTAAAAAAGTATATTCAACACAATATACATTTCATACCAATTGTAAAATGATGTAAATGTTATTAAATGAACATAAATAGATAGTATTTTTGTTTGTTTGTTTCATTTTTAGTAGAGCTTAATATCTTGGCTCTTACTGTGGTACAAACCCAAAATCAGAACAATATTTAGACATTAGAGTTCATT
This sequence comes from Mus caroli, assembly GCF_978045245.1. Classification (NCBI taxonomy): domain Eukaryota; kingdom Metazoa; phylum Chordata; class Mammalia; order Rodentia; family Muridae; genus Mus; species Mus caroli. Next base: position 32,828,218 of record NW_028227264.1, read on the forward strand.
GCAGTAATGTTTTACTTCAATGTCTGTCACATCACCAAAGAATTTTACATCCATAGTAGCTAAGCTAAGAGTTGACAGTTCTGCTGTGCCAAGGAATGAATTGTTGGCATGATTATTTGGGTACAGATTTCTTGCTACAGTCAAAGCTATTTGACTTGAGTGATTGTCATCATTCTCAGCCCACAGAGAACAGGTTACATTCATTTAAGAAATGGTGTGTGTATTAAGATGGTCTATCCATGAAGTCATTCATCAACTGTTTCAATGAGCAATGGTTCTGTTTGGAGGGTGGCACAAACATTAGGGGAGAGTAAGATTTTGGTTCATTGGCTGTGATGATTTTGAAAAGCATTTATCTCAGAAAAAAGAGTAACTTATAAGAGCCTCTTTTTCAAAATTGATACAATAATTACAAATATCAAGCAAACATTCAGTCTCACTCTTTGTTGGTCTCTTACAAGACACCTCCTAAATTAATTTTCTGTTTCTTTTGGCTCTATGAATAATTTTGAAATATGTAAGCTGTTCATAGTATAGTGTAAAAACATCAAACAGACAATCCTACTAATAGAGAGGCTGAGATAGGAGAAGCATGATTTCAAGACCATTATGTGGCACACAGCAAGACACTGTCACATACAAACAAGCAGAAAGTATATATGGATTGTACAATATTGGATACATTTCTTCAATTACCAAATTGGAGAGACCACTGGATAAAAGCCAACAAATTTCTAATTCCTCATATTTTTGCATTTTAATCAATTAGGATATGTTGGTAATATTAATTTTCACATTAAGAGATATTAAGGAAAGCTGATTGTTACTTCCTGTTATTTTTGTTGTTAGAGGTGGAATTATGTGTGTGTGCGTTTGTTGAAAGATTACCTTTTTTCTTTCCCTAGGGCATAGTTTGTGTTGGTGTTTTCCATTTATTATCCTTTGTAGGGCTAGATTTATGGAAAGATAGTGTGTAAATTTGTTTTTGTCGTGAAATATCTTGGTTTCTCCGTCTATGGTAATTGAGAGTTTTGCTGGGTATAGTAGCCTGGGCTGGCAATTTTTTTCTCTTAGGGTCTGTATGACATCTGCCCAGAATCTTGTAGCTTTCATAGTCTCTGGTGAGAAGTTTGGTGTAATTCTGATAGATCTGCCTTTATATGTTACTTGACATTTTTCCCTTACTGCTTTTAATATTCTTTCCTTTTTAGTGCATTTGATGTTTTGCTTATTATGTGATGGGAGGAATTTCTTTTCTGGTCCAATTCACTTGGAGTTCTGTAGGCTTGTTGTATGTTCACAGGCATTTCTTTCTTTAGGTTAGGGAAGTTTTCTTCTATAATTTTGTTGAAGATATTTACTGGCCCATTAAGCTGGGAATCTTCACTCTCTTCTACACCTATCATCCTTCTGTTTCATCTTCTCATTGTGTTCTGGATTTCCTGGATGTTTTGGGTTAGGAGCTTTTTGCTTTTTGCATTTTCTTTCACTGTTGTGCCAATGTTTTCTATGGTATCTTCTGCACCCGAGATTCTCTCTTCTATCTCTCGTATTCTGTTGGTAATGCTTGCATCCATGACTCCTGATTTCTTTTCTAGGTTTTTAAATTCCAGGGTTGTCTCCCTTTGTGATTTCTTTTTATTGTTTCTACTTCCATTTTTAGATCCTGGATGGTTTTGCTCATTTCCTTCGCCTGTTGGATTGTGTTTTCCTGTAATTCTTTAAGAAATTTTTGTGTTTCCTCTTTATTGAGTTCTAGCTGTTTTCCTGTGTTCTCCTGTATTTCTTTTAGGGAGTTATTTATGTGCTACTTAAACTCCTCTATCATCATCATGAGAAGTGATTTTAGATTCAAATCTTGTTTTTCTGGTGTGATAGTGTATCCAGAATTTGCTATGGTGGGATAATTGGGTTCCAATGATGCCAAGTAACCTTGGTTTCTTATGTTCTATGCTTGCCTCCCACCATTTGGTTATTCTCTAGTGCTACCTGCCCTGGTTATATCTGACTGGAGCCTGTCCTTCCTGTGATCCTGGTTGAATCAGAACTCCTCAGAGTCCAGCTGTCTCTGTGATCCTGTAATTCTTTGATCCTGTGGTCCTGAGATACAGGGTGTGTCTGAACTCCTGGGAGTCAAGCTGCCTCTTGGGCTGTGAGATCCTGGTGTGACCAAGCTCCTGGGATTCTAGCATTCTGTGATCTTGGGTGTGTTAGAGTGCCTTGGAGTGGAGTGTCCTCTGGGTGTTGTTGGACTGGCTGCAGAGTTTGTGCCCAAGGTCTGCTCAGGGCACCAGCCTAGACAGACAGGAAGGAACATGTGCCACTGGTCTGACAGAGTTCCTGCATTCTTGGGTCCTACTGGTCCCAGTTTCTCCTGGTGTTGGGACAGATGTTGTGTCCTCCTCACCTCTGATCCTATGATCCTAGGCATGTTAGAGCGCCTGGGAGTGGAGATTCCTCTGGGTGTTGTGGGACTGACTATGGAGTTTGTATCCAAGTTCTGCCCCCATGAATGTGTTTCATTCTAGATACCTAACACACTTGTTCCTGCTTATTAACACAACCATTAAATTTATATGTTTAGCTGAAACTGTAAGCTCCAGACCCACAGACTTTTCTTCGTTCTGCCAATTCTACATAGGCAATTTATATATATTTCTGGACAATTAAATTGTTTCACTTTTGCAGAGGTGCAATGATAATATTAGCATCTAGGATCTATTGGACTCTTCTTGGGTACCTGACATTGTGTTAAGGGCTTTACATGTATTAATTCATTTGAAATTCTACTTTAACAATGGATACTCTGAATTAATTACTGTTATCACTATGTAGACAAAGACACTCAAGTATAGGGCTGATAATCATATTGCTCAAAGTCACAAAGCAATATGAAGAATAGCCTTGATCTCAAGTCTGATACTCTGATGTCATTTCAATCTTCCTACGTCCTGTGCTAGAGTTTCCTCTGATGTCAGGGCTTGTGTCTAAGCCTAATGACCACAAATCCAGGTGACTATATAAAATAGTATTTGGTTTAGGAAGTCAAGGAGAACAGGGGTTTACACTTTTGTGAAATAACCCCAGAGCTCTAGATATCTGAAGATACTTGCCAACAGTGTGGTAGTTTTCCCTGAGGATGACAAGAAACTTCAGAATTTCCAAAAGTAGCACAATTTGTTTCTACTAATGATCAATCCTATTACACTGTGTAATACCTATATTTCTATATTTCTATACTTAGCTATATAGAATTAGTCCATTTAAGGTGTGCCTGTGTCTGAAGAGATGCTCTGAGAATAGCAAGCCAAGAGGGCGATTAAAAAATGTATTATGCATGTGGCTATAAATGTAGTATATACATTTTATAAGTGTTATATCCTTAAAATTTGTTCATGATTCATGTTATTTATTTATTTATTTATTTATTTATTTATTTATTTATTTATTTATTTATTTATTTATATTTATCGAGACAGGGTTTGTCTGTATAGCCCTGGCTGTCCTGGAACTCACTTTGTAGACCAGGCTGGCCTCAAACTCAGAAATCCACTTGCCTCTGCCTCCCGAGCACTGGGATTAAAGGTGTGCACCACCACGCCTGGCTTCATGACCTCATTTTAAAGAAAAATCTGATGAAATAATGAAAATTTCTCTTTGGTTTAACCAGATTGTATGATAACTCTCTGTCTCTCTGTCTTTCTGTCTCTGTCTCTGTCTCTGTCTCTCTGTCTCTCTGTCTCTCTGTCTCTCTCTGTCTCTCTCTGTCTCTGTCTCTCTCTCTCTCTCTCTCTGTGTGTGTGTTTATGTGTGTGTAAGTTAGAGGTCAATATTGAGTGCTTTCCTCCATAACTTCTTGTTTATGATCTGAGCCAGAGTAACTGGGTCTGGAGCTCACTGATTGATGAGACTGACTATCCAAGAAGCTCAGGGGTCGTCCTGTCTCTGCCTCCACAGCACTGGGATTACAAGCATGTACCACCATGAGAAGATTTTATTTTTTAATAACAGTACTGAGGGTCTAAAATTCAGGTTTTCATTCACTAAGCCATCTCCCTATTCTGGAAATGCTTTAAAGAAAGGCAGAAGCCCCTAATTGATAGTTTTCATGAAGAGGTGAATTATTGGTGTGTGATTCTGAAAACACACAGACTAGCACAGGTTTTAGGATGATGGGATGCTTTTGTTGTATTCTTTGTAGATTAGTGTCATCGCATATATGATTGATTTATCAGATGTCTCAGAATTTACTTTGCTAGTTCAGTATTTTCCAAAATAATCTCCCATTTTCTCTCCTTTTTTTTCAGATGATGGTGGGTCAAAAATCCATTTGATTCAACAGGTAGACATGGCGGCACAGGTGGCTTCTGGAATGGCCTATCTTGAGTCGCAGAACTATATTCACAGAGATCTGGCTGCAAGAAATGTCCTTGTTGGTGAACATAATATCTACAAAGTAGCAGATTTTGGACTTGCAAGAGTTTTTAAGGTAGATTTAGTTTTGTTTTAATTGGTTCTTATAGTAGGTTAAACAGCAAAAAAGTTAATATAGCGATAAGTTCACAATTATTTTTTAAAACTATTTCGCTGCTAGGTGTGGTACTGAAGACTTAGGACCCCAACACTCAAGAGGGTGAGACAAGAGGATTTTGGGTTTGAGATCAGCTCGAACCTCAATGAGACCCTTGTCTCCAAATAATAATTGCAACAAGAGTAACAAAGCCACACACAAACAAGAAACAAATAAAACTTTCATGTTGTCTATCTATGGTCCATTGATAAAGACAAGTTGTATAAGATCTTATAGACAGAGTGCTTTTCTATTTCTATGGAGAGGGGCAACCAAGGGAAAATGGTGATCAGGCAGATAAATAAATATGTGATTAAAATTGAGGTTGAGTTTGTGGCGTACTTGTCGTACTTGTCAGATGCTACCAGCACCACCCATCTGCTTTTTCACATTCCTTCTCCAGAAAGCAATAGACTGTATCTAACTTTGCTCACTTGACAATAGGCTAAGGCCATACTACAAGGATTCATCAACAATCATCAGCTTTCTGTGTGCTTGTGTGATTGTGTGGACATGTCAGTGTTTTATATATGCATGTGTGTGTGTCCTTTTGTCTGTGTGAGTACATTTATAGGCCAGAAGTTGATATTGAAATGTCTTCTTCAATCTTTTCTACACCTTGATAAAATAGTTTTAATAATTCATTGAGGATTTCATACAATGCATATTGATCATATTCATCCCCTCCCCCTAACTTCTCTCAGACATAGCTCCCACCTCTCTACCCACACAACTCCCTCTGCCCCCTCAACTACACTTGTTATAGGACAAATTTCTCACTGAACCTGTAGTCTTCATTTTGGCTAGATTGGCTGGTCAGCATGTCTCTAGGATCCACCTGTATCTTCATCCTCGCCCTGTGTTACACACATGTACTGTATCACCTGGTTTTTACCTGGATGCTGATGACTTGAACTCACGTTCTCATACTGCTTAGAAAGAACGATGTCCACTGAGCCATCTCTCCAAAAATAAACCACTGGGTTTTCATTTACTCACCATGTTTTGTAACATCAATCTAAAGAGACTAATAATTAGACATCAGATGAGGTATTTAAATCTGAACTTAAAGTTAGATTTCCATACCATTCACTAAAAATATGAATATGGTGCAAAAACAGATACAGACTCTCTTTCCATATCATCTTTCCTATTTTTTAGAAGTTAATTAAAATTAAAAAGTCACTATGTTGATAAACTAATTTAAATTATTTAGATAGCACTTTTTTGGTATTATCAAGTGCTTTAGATGATAATCAATGCCAGCTTTTCTAAGAAAGGTTTTATTTATTTTTATTTCATGTATATGTGCTTTTTCCCTGCATTTATGTCTGTGCATTTATGTCACTGCAAAAGCCAGGAGGTACCAAATACTCTGGAGCTGAAGTTATAGATGGTTGTGTGCTACCATTTGGGTGTTGGGAACCAAACCTGTGTTTTTGTCAAGAGCAGTAAATCATCTTAACTACTGAACTGTCTCTCTAGCCTTAATATCAGTACATAGCTCTTCATGACTAAGAGCAAATAAAACCAGACATCCTTTGTTTCTCCTCCTCTTTCATCTTCTTCTTCAGTTTGTAAAGTACTTACACAAATACAATTGATCACAGATTCTCCTACCTGCAATGGAATGATGCTCCTCAGGCTCTCAAGACACATCTTGCTAATGATCTTTCACTGATTTTTCTAGTCTTATATGTTTGGTTCAGCATATCTTATATTATAATGCAAATCAACCTAAGCCCATATTGAATATTTGCTTCTACATTTTCATGTGACACAGGTTACAAATAAACAAGGGCAGCACAACAAATTACTAACTTGGCTTGAATCCTTGATGCATTAACAGGTAGATAATGAAGACATCTATGAATCTAAACACGAAATAAAGCTGCCAGTGAAGTGGACTGCACCCGAAGCCATTCGTACTAATAAATTCAGCATTAAGTCTGATGTGTGGTCTTTTGGAATCCTGCTCTATGAAATCATTACTTATGGCAAAATGCCTTACAGTGGTGAGTGATTAATTCAGAAGTGGGCCTTTCTGTTGCAGGTCACTTGCTTAGATGTGACTTTAACTGCTTTGCATAGATTTAGAGGGCAGAGTTATGAGGCTGACCATTCCATGTTCCTGGAGGAGCCTGATAGATAAAATTTGATGATGATAATTTGCATTAATGAAGTGGTTTATTACTTTCTTCTCCTTTACTCTTGAATTGCAGTCTTATAGACATGACTTGCTGGTGATTTTAGTTTAATGTTATAGCCTGGGAAATGGATGGTGGGTCTCATGATGGACTTCATCAAGGGAAAAAAAAATCCTTTATAACCCGGAGTTCAGTGTCAACTATAATTTGAAGACTCTGATTGTCCCCCTTTTATTTTTTTGTTCTATTCTGTATGTCTTAGGTATGACAGGTGCTCAAGTAATTCAAATGTTGAGTCAAAACTACAGACTACCACAGCCATCTAACTGCCCACAGCAATTCTACAGCATCATGCTAGAGTGCTGGAATGCTGAGCCTAAGCAACGGCCAACATTTGAGACCCTGCATTGGAAACTTGAAGACTACTTTGAAACAGACTGTTCCTATTCAGATACAAATAACTTCATAAACTAAACATCAAGGAAAAGAAGAAATATAATGAAGATATGAAAACGTGGGGCTCATCAGTCCAGAAATACTATCTATTCAACCAACTGTGAAATCAGCTTATTTTGACATATTCAAGTGGTAGGATGAACTCAGCCATGCATTCCATATCAAAAAGATAATCTGTGTATTTTATTGACTAGGAAACACTGCAGGACAGTATAAGATAATGTGTCATTTTTCCTCACTGCCTGGTAAAATCAATCACACTAAATGAAGTTATTTTTTTCCTTTTGAGAACTCCTCACATTTCTATTTATTGTTTGAATGCCCATCAAGAGAATCAACAGATGACAGTGTTTACTCAGTTACTGTTGTGGCATTTTCCTGTTTACTAATTAGACTGGTTATTCATTATTCCTCAAATTGCTGAATCCCATCAGGCTGTTATTATGAAGGAATTTGATTGCTCTGCTGCACAGCAGGACCTGTGCTTTGAGATATTTTTTTTCCTCTCTTTTAAAATATCCTGTAACTACAATAATGGTAAAGCCATGTTAAATGACTTGATTGTACTTGAAGTAATTGCACATATTTTTCCTATGCATAAGAAAATGAAGCAGCTGTTGAGAAAAAGAATTAAAATCTTTCTCATTTTGTAGAAGAAAATGATGGAGTTTGCTCTATACCTCAGTATGTGTCATTGGAGAATCATCTGCATTAGTTTTAATCTCTTAATGTCAGGAATCAGGTTGCAAAGCCGATGAATTGTTATGTATGGGAATATAGGAGAACTACCACATTGCCTACCAGGTCTGAGAAATAGATATTAAAGTGGCTTAGAGAAGCTAACAGAGAGCTAGAGGATTGCTGCAGCTTTCTAAGTAATAATAAAAAGTTTCTTTGGCATGCAGGCCTATTTTAAATTGGCTTCAAAACAGGCCAATCAGCACCTGAGGCTAGGAATAATGTCTGAATGTAGTTATGAACTATAGATTTTATCTGTTAAGTCTGGATGCTTTTCAGTATCTTAATTTTTTCTAACCTTGGAGAACTTCCCTGTTTTCTTAGGCAATGTGTGTATCAAATGTTCTGCATCACTGGATGGTTAGCAAGACTTTTCTAAAATCAGCTCCATAGATTCCAGAATCTTCTAATGTGCAGCACGGAATGAACATTCCAAAAGGAAACCGAGTATATCAAGTTTATCTTTCATCCTTCTTTAAGAGAGAAGGGACTATTTAGATGGTCACAAGGATCCCCTGCGAATTAAAAAACATGCCAGTTCTTTCAACTAGGAACCAGGAGAGCATCAGGGACTAACCATTAACCATTTGGTGAAGCCACTTCCCTAGCTGCATTTCTGTTACCATAGTAGAAATCCTGAAAACAAAACAAAACAAAACCAAAAAACAAACAAACAAACAAACAAAACCAACTTAGAAGAGACAAGTTTTATTCTAGCTTACCATTCTAGACCATTGCATCACAGCAGGAAGTCACTGTGACAAGAGAGGTTGAAAATGATTTCATCACATCCACAGTCTAAGATGAGAGAGACATAACTACATGCATGCATGCATGACTTGCTTGTTTGCTTTCTTGTGCTCAGGTCAATTTCTACACTCTTAAAATGTTTGGGACACCTTTGCCTAGGAAATAGCATGGCACACAATGGGCTGAGTCTTCCAGGATCAATTAACTTAATTAAGACAATTCTGTACAGACATGCCCACAGGCAAGTCTAATATAAAGAATCATTGTCAACTCGTTGTGACTCTCTTTCTTGATGATTCTAGGTGTTGACAAATTGTCAATTATAGCTAGTCATTAGACTACTTAAGACTCAAATCTTATCAAACTTTCCCATCTACCACAAGCATTTTCTGTGTTCCACTAGTCACAGGTGGCCACCAGTGGTAAGTGAGGCTCCTTGTTCTCTTTTTTTTTTTTTTTTTTTTGGTTTTTCGAGACAGGGTTTCTCTGTGTAGCCCTGGCTGTCCTGGAACTCACTTTGTAGACCAGGCTGGCCTCGAACTCAGAAATCCGCCTGCCTCTGCCTCCCGAGTGCTGGGATTAAAGGCGTGCGCCACCACGCCCGGCTGTTCTCTTATATTTAAGAAGACAAAATGGATAACTTCACTCTTAGGCATTATCCCAAACTTGTTAAACACACACACACACACACACACACACACACACACACACACACACACACACAAACATCCTGTTCCCATTTGAGGGGGAGGAAGCAGGTTGCAAACACAGTCCTGTGGCTAATGGACAACAATCAGCACAGTGGATGTTAATGCCAAGTGTTGATTGGCTTGGAAGAAAGTCTGCACTGAAGCTGGGGATATGAACATCTCCAAGATAAGTTGTTTGTTCGAATAAAACTAGAGATGAGTAGCTGGTTATGTGTCCATTATCAGAACTATTTAAGATGAATTAACTGTTGGAATTAATCTAGTGTATGTATGCATTCATTTCTCATCTTAAACATTTCTGAAGACTTTAATCTGGATCATATGAAAAGACTATAGATGTGCTTAGAGAAGGAAAAGCATTTGTTAGATAAGGTCACTATTAATATTTTAATTAGTTGACAGAGCAAGTAGTAGCTTCAATTGTTTGTTTCAGATTATCTGGTCTAATGTAACCAAGGAGAAGACATTCAACAACTAGTCGGCTAAAATGAAATTTCAAAAAGGACTCCTTTTCCTGAGTTCATTTTTTTCTCAGAACTTTTTCTGCTTGAGGCATACGTAGAAATGAGGGGCAATATTCCCATTTCATTGTGCAAATTCAAATGCTATGTACTTTTATGTGGTAGCTGATAATAATAAATTTGTAGTAAGATCTGGCTTTGAAATATAAAATGACTATCCGTTCCTGCTTTAATACTACCTGAAACTTGTTTAACTCACTGTGTTTGATTCTTGGAGACATTTATGTTCAAGGCTCTGTCAAAGCAATCTATTATTCTTGTTTTTACCCTGATGGATCATGGGGGAGGGGGTAAAATAATGGATTCAGCTATGAGAAGCAGTAATAGATTTTTTTTTAAACTGACATAAATTTCTCTTCTTGTATAGAATAAAAGGATCAGGACAGAGATAGGCTGAATTTCCTTCAATGAGCCTGCTCTTGTTGAAGTTACCTCCCATAAATTGTAGCCAAGCACTTTTTGTGTAATGTTTTATTTATGTAATTCAGTTATTTGGAGATGGTAGTGAGGGATATGAGTACATCATTTTATGTGGTATTTCAAATCATTTTTGACAAAAACCTTAAGAAGTTTTGTGATAGGAAAATTCAAAATTCCATTAAGCCTCCTTTTAAGAACATAAGGAATAAAATAGGTTTAAATTACCCAAGGTCAAAGAGGCACTAGTGGAATTGAAGCAGTTGTACAGAGCTGAATCTCTTGTCATCAAACACAAAGTCAAATACAAAGTGATCAGGAATGGACAATCATGCTATATGAGTGGGTAGCCTTAAAGCACACCAATGAAGAAGACTGTAGGGGGATACTACCTCACAACTACTACACACATGTTTCTGTATGATAGGATACCATGAGAAACACCAACTCTTTTGACTAGTTGTCTGAAGGAAAAAAAAAACCATCTTTGAAAACTTACTATATAGCCCAGATACAATTTCAAAGAGGAAGGAAGGCCCAGATGGCACTAGGTATTGTGTCAAGCATGCACTGTATCTGCAATCATGTTCTTCTTAGTATAGTTAAACATAAAGTATTTGAGTCAAAATGTCTTGCTGGTAGGGTATTTATGGTGACATTTTAGTACTGTTTGCAGGGGTGCATTAGATATGAACTGGCATTGTGATGAATTAACTAACACCTTACTCAATTGTATCACCATCTCTCACCATTGTTAAAGCAAATACGATTTCTATACCTGAGAATATATATCAAGAATGCTCATAGGCCAGTGGACTTATCTGAAAATGGTTGATTCTTGTATTTCCTGGCATCACTAAGGGGAAGTTTTGGCTGTAATCATTAGCACAATGCAAAAAACTCAGTGTTAATAGGAAAACAAAGCTGGAAAAGTTGGCAGAGAATACCTATACACATTTTAAACCCTTGTCCACAGCAATGCTTTAACGTCTATAGTACCTTTCTTCAGTGGTAAGTTGTCCAACTATATTCTTTCTGAACTTTATCTTTCCTTTCCCTTTATTTAATTATATATTCTGACAGTGTTTCTCATGTAGATCAGGCTAGTTCTATTTAGTCCTCAAAACATCCTGCTTCCATGTCCTGTGTACATGGCATACATACATCACCAAATCAGAGTAAATTTTATCTTTAAAGAGTGCTGTTTGATATCTCAAATTTACTTATTTCATTAAGAAATAAAGTAGAGAACAAGAGTGGAAGGCATTATTTAAGCATAATGAAGAATGAGTCATGCCATTGCAGGAAACATGGATGGAATTGGATGATAACATGCTAAAAAAGTCAGGCACAGAAAGATAGTATCACATATTTTCTTTCATTACATAGAAACTTAAAAAGGACGAGATGAACATAGAAGAGAGATGATTAGAAGTGGGAAAGACAGAAGATAGGTGATAGATGAACTCTGTGAGTTCAAGACCAAATCTAGGACAACCAGGGCTTTGTGGAAAGCTAAACAAAACAAAACAAACAAAAACAAACAAACAAACACCGCTCCCATCCAAACCCCTACAAAACTCTACCCCAAACTCTTTCAAAAACAAACAGAAAAACCCCACAAACCAAACCAAATAATCCAGGATCTGTGATGGATGTTACATTTGCCAAATACACACTGCATGCCAGGCTGATGGGGAAACCACCACCCATGTGACCACTTGCTTTGATGATAGGCATGAATATGAGAACTTTGCTATATCTTTCACCAGCAGTTACACCCTTGGGTTTGGAAGATGTCTACCCTACTTTTGTTCCCATTTATCAGTTGCATTCATGTGGCTCTCTGCACATATAAGAAAAGCTGGTTTTGCTGTCCCACTGTGTGTCAAGAACTAAGCTTCAGCACCACTTAGCAGGCAACATAAGAGTCTGTCATGATGTTACATTAAAACTTCAAGTGATGCCAACTTGACATATATTCACATCCATTGCTTTCTTTCTTCCTTGCTTGCTTATAAGTGTGTGTATATGTGCCTGCGTGTGTGCCTCTGTGTGTGTGTGTGTGTGTGTGTGGTATATATGTGTGGGTTGAGATGCTGACCTGTGTGTGCATCTGTGGAGGCAAGAATTTGACCATGCATGTCTTTCTTCATTACTTTCTTATTTTGAGATGGCATCTTTCACTGAATTTGGGGCTCACTGTTGTGATTATGCTGATTGGCCTGAAAACCACAGTGATTCCCCTGTCTTTGTCTTCTTGCTTTTGGGATTTTTGACTCCTATTAGAGTGCCTAGGTTTTTACATGGGTGCTGGAGGTCAAGCTTAGTTCCTTACCCTTGTGCAGCAAGCCCTTTATCCATTGAGCATCTCTTGGACTCCTATCACCAACTGCTTTCTCATTAATCATTTTATTATTCATTCAACAAGTATTTATTGATTGCCTTGAATAGCTGATAGTTGGCTAGATACCTGGGTAAAACTGAACAGCAGTGACAATGTCTCTGCCATGGAGTCAGAAGGGGATAAGTGAATTGCAGCTTACAAACCTGTATACACAATTTGCCTCTGGTTTTCCTACTAAGCATTAAACTGTGACCTGTAATTGAACATGCAGTACCCACTTTCCCACCCACCTCATTTCCCACCAAAAAATAAACTACAGAAACATCACATTTTAAGTCTTCTATTGATTTAAAAATATAAGGGCATATTGGAACACATTCTTGGAAGACCTAGAGAAGGGACAGAAAGATAACATTAGTTCTCCATATCCTGTTGTACTCATGAAGCATGAAATCCAATATCCATCTAAAACCCATAAGAAAATGGGAGTGGAAATTACTTCTGATTCCTGATGAAAGGAAGTAGCTAAGGCAGCCATGGAACCCTGAACTACACTGTAGGAAAGCAGAAATGTGTTGTTCCTGCTGTTACTTTTAACCTCTGCAGATGAGGATCTACAGTGCCCATTTCTTCATAGTGTCCTATGTGCTTCAAACCTGTGTTTCAACGTTATTTTTAACGAAGCCTTAGTTGATTCTAGATTTTCTCCTGTAAGTTCTAAGTGTTTGTGGTGTGTTAAAGCTGTAAAGGAGAGATTCTTGTGGCACTGGAGTTTATTTCCCTGACCATGTACCAACCTGCTTGGATATTTAACGTCTGTTGGAAGAAATCTTGACCTTGGATCTTCCCCATCTAATGATGCATCTTTCTAAAAGTGATGTCATGAAATTGATCTCTCTCACTCTAATTTTTTTTTTCTTTTTGGTTTTTTTGAGACAGGGTTTCTCTGTATAGCCCTGGCTGTCCTGGAACTCACTTTGTAGACCAGGATGGCCTCAAACTCAAAAATTCACCTGTTTCTGCCTCCCAAGTGCTGGGATTAAAAGTGTGCGCCACTATGCCTGGCTCTCTCTCTAAATTTTACACAGTCCAGAGTGGTTCTTCTTCACCATATTTCTGTTGGAGGAAACCTTCTGGAACTTTCCTCCTTTGATGCGTCTTCTTGGTGATAAAGATGATCCTGTACTCAAATGTCCCCTCAGAAGTGAATGGACCTAAGTTAGGACTAAATAGGCAATACCTGTTCCTGTAATGCAGAGTTGTATATAAAAGGTTTCACATTTGCCATTTTAACTTTTCAGAACAGGGCTCAGATGACAACCTGTGAGTCCCTTTGACTCATCTTTTCCTGTGTCCTTGAAATCTTCAGTATTTCAGGAAGTTGGAATTAGGTTGGGTAAACTGAAAGACTGAAAGCCACTTCAAGGGTCTTAGATTTAAAACTCAAAGACAAGATTTTGACTTCTGCTTCCTTATTTTTCAACGATAATGATCTTCCTTCAGAGATCAGTTTCCTTGTGAAGAGTGAAGCTGAGCATGGAAAGCAAAGCATAGGAAATATGTCAAATAATGTTTTAAAGCAATTGCCTGCCATGTATGGAAAAGAAGAAAAAGGTATGCAGAAAGTAAGTATGGTTGATCTGAGTGTGACAAAGAAGATATATTGAATGCAGTGGGACTGTATAATGCAATCCAGCAAGTAGACCTGAGGCTTGAGAAGAAGTGCAGGAAATGGTGCTTCCCTATGGTCTGAAGGAAGAGGAAAATGTCAGTGTAGTGTATGTCACAGGAGACAGCAGACATGACAAACACATAGATTCTGCACAGGAAATTATGGTAAAGAACTAAATGAAACTTAAGAGTCTCACCACAGTGTGGGAGTGAGGAGGCATGGACCCAAGTTAGGTGCAACCAGGGGAAGAGAAAGGCAGGAGCCTGGTTATGAAGAGTACCAGATGAAAACCAACATTGCAAGTTGTGCAATGTTAGGCAAGTGACAATAAGCAAAAACCAAAGGGGATGGAAATTTCAAATTGAGTGAAAATGCTAGAGATATGGTTTTGAAATTAGAATTAAAGAGGTGGCCAATTTTATTGAACCTGAAGAGCTAGAGAACACAGAACTTTCCTATTAAAGTGATACACAGGTGTGAAGAGACATACATAGCAACTAAATGTGACTGCAGAATTCACGGGAGACACTAGATTTGTTTGGTAGCTTAAGTAGGGTCACCAGAGGTAATATCAGCAGGAAAATGCTAAGTAGTACAGAGAAGGTGTATTCTATTTCTCTAATGAGTCTGAAAGAATAACCTATCACTATCCTGGCTATTGAATTTGAGTAGATTCTACAACATGGTTCTTTGTTCTTTTCTGGTGATTTAAACCTGGAATACAATAAAGGTGCATATTGAATTGGTGTACCTCTTATTCCAGAATAACCATTTAGCTTGTTTTAAGGAAAGACTTATATTGCCATATCCTTACCTTTTTTTTTTTTTTTCTAAGACTGATCTAGTTTCTTAACTTTGGAACAAGCAGATGGATTTTCTTTAAAAGTAGAAATTTCACCTAGCTTAGAGAAGCATTAAAAAAGAAAAGAATTAAGCAATTCCAAGTGAAATATCTACTAATTTCCCTTGGCTATGGATGTCAGATCTAATTATTCAAAATGAAACAATATGGCTCATTGCAGATGAATTATGAAATCCATTTAAGAGTATGTTAAAATAGTGTCAAGGAGGTGATAGGAGATTGGCGACTTAATATCTCAGGGGGGAAGACTTAGACTATCCAAAGAATAAAATTATAAGCAAAGAGAAAAAGAAAAAGAGTAAAAACAGAGGATGTTGAGACTATCTTAAGAATATAATCAACATCGCTCCAAAAATGTTCCTTCCTTTAACTGATGTAGACTGGTTAAGAATAATACAGAAAGTTTCTTATTTGACTATTGAATATATGTAGTTAGAGCTTAGAGTTTCAGGACCTGAATTAGACAAAACAGGTTTTGTAATAAAATATTTCTTGGGAATTGTCTTCAACTTAATTTTACAGTGCTACAGAACTTTCAAAATGAGAGGAACCCTTGAGACCATGACTCTCAGGCTATCTTACCTTTTGTTAGAAACTCAGAAGCAAAAATAATAAAAAGCAAAGGATCTATAGCCATGTGGGAGAAATTTTCCTTCAAATGAAACTGCTCCATGGACTCTACCTCCTTGCAGAATTGCACATCTTCACAAAAAGATCAGATGAATATAATGTGTTGTCCTATCTTTTTCTCCCTTTGTATTTTAGAGAAATTCACAGTATTTAATGTAGAGAAGTGCAAACGTTAATGGTTTTATTTTGTCTTTGTGCATTAAAATCACAAAGCATGCAAGTTGTGCAATGTTAGGCAAGTGAGAATAAGCAACAAGAAACTGCAAAAATCAAAGAAGCAGGACAAGATGTTTATGAGTTCTCAAAGTGACCAGCAGATGGGGGCCCAGCTTGCTGCTGAAGGTTGGGATCAGAAAGAAAAAGCAAAGAAGAGGAAAACCAATGTAAAAATTCTCATATCACATTCAGTTGTGTCAAATATTAGTGAGGGAAGTTCTTCCATTACTAAGTTCTCAAAACTTCAATGAAGAATTGGATGTTATAATCTCTCTAATGTATCCACATTTTAGAGAAATACAAAAGTACACATTTCAATTCTTGTAGACTTTAGTTATTAAAATAGACTTGAGTACTCCTCACCAAAACAGAGCTTATAGCACATCACCTTTATAGAAATTTTTATGAGTATTTCATGATGCATCCTGAATAGATTCCCACATGTCTAATTATATTTCAAATGAATTGAAATACTTTTTATATACCTTCGCTTACATTCTTATTTATTCATTTAGCCAGGAATTATAAATAGATCTCTGTGAAATTAATATGGAAAACTACAGGCATTGGGATTAGTATTAATACAAAAAGGAAAATATTTTAAACACTAGCATAAACCAATAATTTACAGTTTATGTTCTTTAATAATAGGTGACTCAAATTATTATTAAATTATTATGCTAATGTAAATTGTATAATTTTTCCCATTGTGCTTTAGAATGTTTAGATCAGGAAACAGGAGAAAATAATATGTTGTTTGTGGTATTAACTCTACTTAATTTGAAACTTTAGAATAATTTTATTTTCTCCCACTAAATACTTAATGCATTTTCTGCACAATATTTAAATCTTTATATGTAAAGTATTGATTTTGTGCTGATACCTTTAGCACATCTAAGTCACAGTGGTATTTTTAGGAAGCCAAAAAAAAGCAGTTAATCTGTATTTTATTACATACTCAATACTCCAATTATAGATTAATGAATTGAGTAAAGAAGAATTATGTATTTCCAGCCTACTATATAATAATACATAGATGTCTAATGATAATCAAAATCCATGCACTTCTGCAGGAATGATACAATTACCTTTTCTCTTCCATTTCTGGCTTTTGCCTTGCTACATTCTCAAAAGAAAGGCCTCATAGGGAAAAGAGTTTACACAAGAGAAGCTCTACTTGGTTAAATGTTGGGAAATGTTTGTGCAGCATCAACTTTCTTTCTTGTTGGTATTGTTTTGGGAGAAAACATGAATCAGACCAAGGGAACCTTAGATTTCCAGAATGTTTCTGGCTAAAGTGCCCTTGAGAGAACATTCCATTTCCCTTATATGGTACTTCTGAATGCTGAGTCACACTGAGTGATAGCAGGGGAACCAAGACTATAGCAGGAAGGGAAAGGGTTGGTCTTCACTGAGGAATTCAGGGATTTCCCAGGTTTCAAACCCCATGGTGCTGTCCCCTTTTCTCTTTCTTCATCCGTTCTGTTTTGCTGAATGGTCCAACTGAGATCTGAGATGATGAGGAGAAAAGCAACTAGGAAGAAGGAAAAAAGTATAGATGAGCAGAGATACTAGCAGAGTTGTCTTAGAAGAACTAGGTCTCCTCTCTTGAGATCTCAGTTTTATTGTATCTATTTCAGTCTCAGGCAGTAATTTGTTGACAGTATTTTGCCAAATCAAATAATTTAATTTTATAACCAGTTTTTCCTGCTCTTAAAAAATATTGTTAGTATTTATGAATTGCAATGAGAATTTCATGAAGAAAATGCCTTGAATATTTCATGAAGGTCTTAAAATATTTTGATCTATGTACATGTTATTAAGTATAGCTAACTCGAAATACCACTTAATGGGTGCTGTATGGGCAGCTAATTCTTCACAGTTATTCCCTTGATATATAGTGTTTCCTTTTGTAATTTGGTCAATGTGTGGTTAAGTAAAGCAAATTAATTTAATCTTAAAGTGAGTAGTAAATCTCTCTTGAATGTTGAGATACAGAGATGAGTGAGTTCTATGGGTAAAGCACTCTATATAACCCTGGTTGGTCTAGAACTTGCTATGTAGACCAGCCTGGTTTTAAATTCACAGAGATCAGCCTATCTTCACCTCTCCAGTTGCCTTCAGGATACAAAGCTTGTATCATCACACCTGGAAAGACTGGACTTTCATCAGATCATGCATGCAGAATCCTGTGCCACATGCAGCTCCATGCATTTGTCTCTCTTGATTATCAAAACAAGTCTTCAACCTAGACAAAAGCTCATTTCTCAGACTAAAATAAAAGTTAAAAGTGGTTAACTAATATGCCCAAGGGTAGCAACTCATGGTTGGTATATAAACTGCAAATCCAGCAAATTCAACTCCAAAAACACCAATCAATCAATCAAGCAAGCAAGCAAGCAAGCAAGCAAGCAAGCCAGCAAGCAAACAAATGAACCAAAAAAAAAAAAAAAAAAAAAACCCACTCAAGCCCAGGTTGTGTCCTTCAGGATGGCTAGTTATAGGGAATGTGTATGAGTACAGTGTGGTGAGAGCTATTATCCAGATATGCATTCTAGGGGCTCAGGAGTCACATTGAAAATCAGAGATAGCGTTGGTCTGAGACGGAAGAGGATGACAAGGCCAGATTTTAAATAAAGTTGTGTACTAAGCCAAGGATACTAACTTTAACATAGAAAAATATCTGTGATTGTGGGGCAATGGGCTATTCACAGACAGGCTGGTCTCCAGTCGAGCTGAGGTCTGAACCCTGGAGAAACCCAGTGGTGATAATTCACCTACATGGGACAGTTGGCGTTCCCTCCTGTCTCCTGGAACCCTGGCTCCTGTCAAAGTTACGGCCACACAGCTTCCACAAGAGAAGCATGTGACTAGTACTCATGTAGACAATGTCCCAAACTTCCGACCTTCAGGCTAGACTCCTCCCACTTACTTAGCAACAATAAAATAACAGTCCACCATAAGAGGGGCTATTTGACCCCACCTCACTCTCTCCTCATGCTCTCCTCATTTTGTCTTTCTCTCCTCTATCCTCTCACTCTCTTTCTCTCTCTCTCCCTCTTACGCTCTAGCCTTTCCTCTTTCTCTCTCTTTCTCCTTTCTCTGCTCTTGGCCATGGCCAGCCTCTCTTTCTTTCCTCCTGCCTTTCTACAATAAAGCTCTAAAACAGATTGTCTCTGTTCATCAAAGCCCACTGTGCTTGGACAATGCCATAGGCTTCCTCCTAATGAGCCATTTCTAATCGCCAGATGGAAGGCCTTCCTCTGCTCCAGTCAAGGCCTGGACTAAGGACTCTCGCCTGCGTAGGAGCCCCTCTCCATCTTCCCTCTCTCCCATATCGCCCGGGCCGAGGGTGTCACCCTGGGGCCTCTGATATCAGAAGCTGCCCCTTGTCCACCAAGTGGGGTCAGTGGCTTAGATGCCCACCCCGGGACCAAATGGAAAGCGTCCAGCAGCCCTCCTGCATCCGCCCGCCCAGAGCACAGGAGCTCTGGCTGGACGTGGGCATTCTCCCCCTCCCCCTCTTTCCCTACTCCCAGCACCACACATGAGATCATATATAAGCTTTTCTCCCAAAAATCCTACCAAGGGTTTTCAACCTATGAGTCTTCTCTCAGGACCTGAGAAAAAGATGTCTTGTATCTTCAGCTTTTGATACTTTCAGTTTTTAGGGTCCTACTTACCTTATGAAAATTACAAAATTGGGTTTGGGTTTAATATATTTTTATCTACTTTCATTTGCCATACTTGCTAAATTCCTGTGTTAGTTTGAGACTTGTTTTGTTCTCGTGGAGCTTCTTTGTCTTCTGCTTTCCTCAAGTATTATGGGAAGGAACATACTCACTAAGTTGTTTCAGGGAAGTGATTGCAGTCCTATAGTGGAGGTGTATAAGGGAGAACTCAGTGTGTGGAAGAATCTGCCTTTTTAAATCTGAATTCACACTTCACACTCTACCTCACTTTAAAAAACTTTACTAAGATTCAAATATCACATGGAATGATTAATATGGAATTCTTCAGCACATAAATCTGAATGATTTATGTTGACACCAGATCATATTTATAATCTGAACTCTTCTACAGTTTAAAGTAATCTTTGACCCAGAAGAATCTATCTTCATACCATGCACGATCTAGTCTCATTGTAGCACCTGATATGATCTAGTCTCATCATAGTATCTGATGTGTAGTATGCATGCATTCAAAACAAAAAAGACTAA
Source organism: Mus caroli (assembly GCF_978045245.1). Classification (NCBI taxonomy): domain Eukaryota; kingdom Metazoa; phylum Chordata; class Mammalia; order Rodentia; family Muridae; genus Mus; species Mus caroli. The sequence continues at coordinate 32,848,474 of NW_028227264.1, forward strand.
AACCTCCCATACAAATACTGCACCTTCTGTTATATGGGCTGTTGGCATCATCTCTTAGGGTACATTGGTTAAGATCCAGTCACCTGGTGTCTGGTAGCCAGGTAGTTTAAGTTTCTGTTTCTTGTAAGAACTTCCATGCAATTGATGACATGTGTGGTGACATGCATTAAGGTGAAGAATATAAGCCTGAAGATAGTTAGTTGTCATTCTGTACTTCTTTCTTGTAAATATATTATATCTGTTTTTCCTTTCCCAGTCTTGCTCTCAGAATGTTGACTCTGAGACTAATTAGTTATTAATAAATGCCTAGGCCATAACTTTGATCGATTCCCTGACTAGCTCTTAACTTATTTAACCATTTAAACTATTCAATGTTTACCACTTGGGTAGTTACCTCTCCTTCATTCCTGGCCCACTTCTTCCTTCTCATCTCCTCAGGGTCTCCCTCAGCATCTCCAAGTTCATCTACCTGCTGGTCCGTCTCCTTAGTTAATCTCTGTTGTGTCTCTGGTCTTGTACCCTGAGGATCTCTTTGCTTCTCTCTTTTATCTTACTATTTTCCAGAATCCTCTCTTCCTGCCAGTGTCCCACCTTCTAGTTCTTGCCTTAGCTCATTGGCCATCTGTTTTTTTATTGACATGTGATGTTTCTAAGAGATTCTACGGTTTCTGCTACAGCCCCAACTCCACAAATAGGCTAGTGGCTCAAAATCTTTCCTATAGAGAAATACAGGGCAGACACAGGTTCATTTATTAGATTGTCAGCTTGCAGTGTAGGGTAGCTTACGCACAAATGGATAGGATCTACTTTTCTTTCAAGGATGAGTTTTACAAGGATTTCTTTCACTATAAAGACAGCATTCCATTTTCTTAATGTAAAAATCAAAGAAGAAATTACCTGGGGTTGGGATCATTAGAGACTGAATTTAGGATAAGATGAATCATTTCACCTACCTGAGCTAGATAAAAGAATTTGTGTTGCTTCAATGTTCATCTATGCAATGAGCAGGAACAAAATTTACAAATAGTCCTAAGATCCACATGGAGTGTCAGTTGGCTGGGCTTGTGATTTAGTGGTTTGCAGAGACTTGAATGTCAAATAGACTGATTCTTGGGACATTATGTGAGCTTCTGTGAGAAGAGATTATTAAACCATAAAGAGAATTTTCAGGTTAAATAAATTTATTATTATAATCAAATTCCATTACCTTAAGGCTAAAACTTCACTCACGGTCCCAGAATGTTCTACTGGGTAGGACTTATTCTGTAGATAGACATTTTAGGTTAAGTTAAAGTGATGATTCATTTATGTATTCATTTTCATTCACCAACTGTTTACTGTTTATTGAGCATCCACTATGCACCAGATATATTCTAGGCACCAGGGACAAGAAAACAAGTCTTTACCCCATGTTTTAAGAGTTGTTTGTTTCACTTTAAATACATTTGTCCACGTGTTCTGCTTCAATCATGCAGTTTACTTAATAACTCAAAGGTCAATGATGTGGGGATGTAAAGGCAAAACAGATCCAAGCTGCTTCTAACAGTGTAACTGAACTTTGGAGTTCTGAAGGTCTAATTCTACTCACATTGTTGTACATTGAATTGTTCCTTGGAGAACATTACAGCTCCAGGAGCTTGATGAGCACTTGAAGCCACTCTCAACTTTGCCATGCCTGGAAAATTGAAAACCAACCGTCTCTCTATGAAGTAGGACATTATCAATCATTTTCTTTCAGCCCAGAAAATTTCTAGAATGGAATTTATGCAGAATGACTTCAGAATTCTGTTTGAATTTTTTTGTATATTTAAGTAGTGTTTAAGTTTTAAGATGTTGTGTTTTGCATGAGAAGACCAACATTGGGGTACTGGCAGTGACTGGGATCTTTCTACATAGGAACTTTAAAAATAACAACCCCACTTGAGTCTATATAAGCCTCTCCCTCAGTTCTCCTGTGAAGGTTCTTCTTTGCCTTGTCTTATGACTGTGTTTCTGCAGAGGAGACATTACCATTACCAATAATAAATCTGTCCTGTTTGATGCAAATGGTTGATTTTTGTAGACTAGAGCTTAGTAGGAAAGGCTTCTGAAGCACCTTCTTGCCAAAAACTTAGACCCTATTCCAGACTGTAGATTTTCCAAAAATTTTGAACACTTCAATTAATGTTGTGTAGATATTGTATGCTCTATGGGAATTACATTTCATAGTTACAACAGGTTCAGTGCATGCTATGCATGTTCCATTTCAAATCAGAGATGTGTCTCTCATGATCTGAAACTAACTTTATTTTTTCTGTATGTCATTATTTTCATTTTCCCAATCTTTTTAAATATCTACTTTAAACATATACTTACTTCCTCATTTCTAAGCTTTTCACTGAAGTTTGTGAGAATAATTTACTTAGAAATAGCATGACCTCAATTAATTGACATTTTCCTTCTTTACTGTAGTCATTTATGTGTCAGTGGACTTTCAAAGGCAGTGCTGTACATAAGTTAAATGATCACAAGAATTCTCAAAGTGGATGGAAAATTTGTCTTGATCTGTACTTGAGATAGGAGAATTGGTCATCCAAAATATTCAATAGTAAACTGGGTGTGGTGGTTCATACTTGTCTTTTCTTTTGGTAGGCTGAGGCAATTGTATTACCTCTAGCTTTATATTAGTCTGGGCTACATTGTGAGTATGAGGCTAGGTAAGCTACATAAATAGAGACCCCATCTCCAGTAAAACAGATAAATAGATAAACAAAATAAAAAATATGTTGCCAGTAAAGCTATAGAATCAGCCTATTAAAACAAATCAAAACAGTAATGGAAAATAACATGTAGTGACTTCATCAAACGACAGTCTAGTTTCCTGTAAACATTTCTGGCACTTCTTATTTCTGAATGAGGGTGTGCTTTAAGATTTGACACTAGGGTTTGGGGGAGACAGCTCAATAAGTAAAGTGCTGGCTATATATGTATAAGGACAAGAATTTGGATCACAAGGCCCTATGTAAATGCTCAGGGGTAGTGGCAGCCCAGCTGTAGTTGTGGCTTAGAAGGTGGAGACAGAAGATTCCTTGGAGCAACCTGGCTAGTTTGATGGCCAAAATAATAAATTTAGAGACCCTGAGTCAATGATCAAAGTGGCAAATAAGCCAGGGTGATTTACAGTGTTGGTCTTAGACCTCCAACGCAAATGTACAAGCAAACTAGCTTATTGTTCCTACATCTGGAATACTAAGTGGTAGGATTAGAGATATGTGCAATAATGTCCAACTATTCATGTATGTGTATATGGTGTGTGTGTGTATGTGTGTGTGTGCATCATTTGATTGCAATTTCTTTCTGACTTTAATTTGCATGACTTTCTGGTTTATTTGAGTCTTTCCCTCCCTCACACACTGATGATCCTAACAGAAGCAACCTGAAATTGAATACTAGGGATTCTACCCCGTGTAGTGCTGCAGATTCAGTGGTAGTTAGAAGGGATAACAATTCATATTTGTGCTGCTTACATCCCTATGTGACATAGTATGTGTAAACAGCTAGCAGACTAGGCTAGTGTAACCACAAACATTGACTTTTGTGGTAAGATTTATGCTTATTAGAAAGGTAGTGTAAAAGACAAACAGATGAGAAGATTTCAAGTCCCAGCTAACTGAGACATGGAAATGTACATCTGCAAGGATAAAAAGTGAGGTAAGCCCTGGGTAATCTATAAGATAGATATGTAATTGACAGGAGGAGAATAATCAGCAAATATAGTGGACTTATAGTATCAAAAATATTGTTGAGTTGTATGTTTATGTGAATTGGAGACCTCATGAACTAATTTCGTTGTGAGACTAAAAACTATCTATGGACATGTACAGTTAGTCCCCTGTATCTCTGGCTTCTGTTCTTGGATCAAAAATACTTGAGACACTAAGATGCATGTACACTGAGGGCATATAACTATTTTACTTTCCATTCAGTGATTTACATAGCATTTACATTGTTTTAGGTATTATAAGTAATCTAATTACAATTTAAAGCATATGGTAGAATATGTATCTCTTACAGCTGAAGAAAACTAGAAATTCCTTGTGAGATGATGAATTTAAGACCTCATGAATCGATAGTGCTTATAATGCACACTGTTTATCACACATTTTATTTTATTAATTAATTCTCTTTAAAATATTAAAAATATCATTGTCTCAGATTTATGGAGGGAGGAGGATATAGCTCAAAGATAGATACTAGTGTATCTCAGAGTTGGCAGACTCAGAATCAACTTATTTATTTCTCAACTCACCAATTCTACTTCTAGCAATGGAATCCTCCTTGTCTTGTATTGTGTATAAACTTTAATATTGTGTTTGATATGTTTTGTCATATTCCTGTTGTCAGAAATGAATTTTGTCTGTTGTTCATTTCAAGCACTTCTTACATACATTTCTATCATTCTCATCAGTGATGCTCTAATATATACTTATTTCTTCCTCTCAGGGTCAACCGATTCTATATCATTCTCACATTTGTCCCCAGTCCTCTGTCTCTTAGAAGGAAGAGTGTCAAGAAGCTGGAGTATTAGTTCTTCATAGAAAACCAGTACATGGTTCCTTCTAGTCAGAGCCGGTGCCCTGAGTAGACCTTGGGCACTAGCTCTGCACTCAATCCCACAACAACCAGAGGAAACTGGACTCCTAGGAGCTCCAACATGCCCAGGATTATAGGTGAGGAGGTCATAGCATCTGCTCCAAACCAGGAGTAATTGGGACCCCCAGTGATTCAGGAATACAGGAACCTCTGCCTTACCAGTCCCACAGGATCCTCCCAGTCTGGGTTATTGCCCTGGGCAGACCTTGAGCTCTAGCTCCACACCAAGTTCCATAACATCTAGAGGAAGCTTGACTCCCAGGAGCTCTTACACCCAGGATCTCAGGATCACAGGATCATAGAGTAAGCTGGACTCTGAGGACTTTAAATACAACCAAGATAACAGGAGGGACTGGCTCCAGTCAGAGACAGTGAGTGCAGGTAGCACTAGAGATAACCAGATAGCAAGAGGGAAATGCAAGAACATAAGCAACAGAAACCAAAGTTACTTGGCATCATCAGAAGCCAGTTCTTCCACCACAGCAAGTTCTGGATACCCCATCATATCAGAAAAACAAGATTCAGATTTAGAATCACTTCTCAAGATGATGCTAAAGGATTTTAAGAAGGACATAAATAACTCCCTCAAAGAAATATAAGAGAACACAGGTAAACAGGTAGAAGCCCTTAAAGAGGAAACACAAAAATCCATTAAAGATTTACAAGAAAACACAACCAAACAGGTGAAGGAATTGAACAAAACCATCCAGGATCTAAAATTGGAAGTAGAAACAATGAAGAAATCATGAAGGGTTATTACCCTGGAGACAGAAAACCTAGGGAAGAGATCAGGAGTCATAGACCCAAGTATCACCAACAGAATACAAGAGATAGAAGAGAGACTCTCAGGTGCAGAAGAAACCATAGAAAACATTGACACAACAGTCAAAGAAAACACAAAAAGCAAAAAGCTCCAAACCCAAAACATCCAGGAAATCCAGGACACAATGAGAAGACAAAACCCAAGGATGACAGGTATAGAAGAGAGTGAAGATTCCCAACTTAATGGGCCAGTAAATATCTTCAACAAAATTATAGAAGAAAACTCCCCTAACCTAAAGAAAGAGATGCCCATGAACATACAAGAAGCCTACAGAACTCCAAGTAAATTGAACCAGAAAAGAAATTCCTCCCATCACATAGTAATCAAAATATAAAATGCACTAAAAAAGAAAAAAATATTAAACACAGTAAGGGAAAAGGGTCAAGTAACATATAAAGGCAGATCTATCAGAATTACACCAAATTTCTCACCAAAGACTATGAAAGCTAGAAGATTCTGGGCAGATGCCATACAGGCCCTTAGAGAACACAAATGTCAGCCCAGGGTACTATACCCAGCATAGACTGAGAAACCAAGATATTCCATGACAAAACCAACTTTACACAATATCTTTCCACAAATCCAGCCCTTCAAAGGGTAATAGATGGAAAACACCAATATACGGAGAGAACCTACTCTCTAGAAAAGGCAAGAAAGTAATATTCTTCCAACAACCTCAAAATAAGGTAGCCACACAAACAGAATTCCACTTCTAATAACAAAAATAACAGGAAGCAACAATCACTTTTCCTTAATATCTCTTAACAAAAATGGACTCAATTCCCCAATAAAAAGACATAGTTTAACAGACTGGATATGAAATACAGGACCCAGCATTTTTCTGCATATAGGAAACATACCCCAGTTACAAAGATAGACACTACCTCAGAGTAAAGATCAGGAAAGCAATTGTTTAAGCACATGATCCCAAGAAACAAGCTAGAGTAGCCATTCTAATATCGAATAAAATCGACTTTCAACCAAAAGCCATCAAAAAAGACAAAGAAGGATATTTCATACCCCTTAAAGAAAAAAAATCTACTGAGATGAACTTTTAATTCTTAACATCTATGTTTCAAATGCAAGGACACCCATATTCATAAAAGAAATGTTAATAAAACTCAAAACACACATTGTACCTCATGCAATAATAGTAGGAGATTTCAATACCCCACTTTTATCAATGGACAGATCCTGGAAACAGAAACTAAACAAAAACACAGTGAAACTAGCAGAAGTTATGAACCAAATGGATTTAACAGATATCTATAGAATATTCAATCCTAAAAGAAAAGAATATACCTTCTTTTCAGCAGCTCATAGTACCTTTTCCAACATTGGTCATGTAATCGGTTACAAAACAGGTCTCAATAGATACAAGAAGATTGAAATAATCTCATGCATCCTATCAGATCACCACAGCCTAAGGCTGGTCTTCAAATACAACAAAAACAATGGAAAACTCACGTACACGTGGAAACTGAACAACACTTTATTCAACGATAACTTGGTCAAAGAGGAAATGAAGAAAGAAATTAAAGACGTTTTAAAATTTACTGAAAATGAAGGCACATCATACCAAAACTTATGGGACACAAAGAAAGCACTACTATTAGGAAAACTCATAGTTCTAAGTGCCTACAAAAAGAAACTGGAGAAAGCATACACTAGCAGCTTAACATCACACCTGATAGATCTAGGACAAATAGAAGCAAATATACTCAAGAGGATTAGACCACAGGAGATAATCACACTCAGGGCTGAAATCAACCAAGTAGAAACAAAAAGAACAATACAAAGAATCAACAAAACCAGGAGTTGGTTCTTTGAGAAAATCAACAAGATAGATAAACCCTTAGCCAGACTAACCAGAGGGCACAGAGACAGTATACAAATTAATAAAATCAGAAATGAAAAGGGAGACATAACAACAGAAACAGAGGAAATTTTAAAAAGCCTATACTCAACAAAACTGAAAAATCTGTATGAAATGGACAATTTTTCTAGACAGGTATCAGGTGCTAAAGTTAAATCAGGATCAGATAAACCATTTAATCAGTCATTAAAAGCCCCCCCCCCCAAAAAAAGCCCAGGATCAGAACCAGATGGTTTTAGTGCAGAATTCTATCAGAACTTCAAAGAAAACCTAATACTAATTTTCTTCAAACTATTCTACAAAATAGAAACAGAAGGAACACTACCCAATTTGTTCTATGAAGCAACAATTACGCTTATACCTAAACCACACAAAGACCCAATAAAGAAAGAGACCATAATATAGATGCAAAAATAATTAATATAATTTTTGCCAACTGAATTGAAGAACACATCAAAATGACCATTCACCTTGATCAATTAGCCTTCATCCCAGGGTTGCAGGGATGTTTCAATATACGGAAATCCATCAATATAATCCACTACATAAATAAACTCAAAGAAAAAAAACCACATGATCATTTAATCAGATACTGAAAAAGCATTTGACAAAATTTCCATACCTTCATGTTAAAAGTCTTGGAATATCAGGAATTCAAGGCCCATACCAAAATATAGTAAAAACAACATGTTGTAGACCAGTAGCCAGCATCAAACTAAATGGAGAGAAACTTAAAGCAATCCCACTAAAATCAGGGACTATACAGGTTGTCCACTCTCTTCTTTTCTATTCAATATAGTACTTGCAGTTCTAGCCAGAGCAATTAAACAACAAAATGAGGTCAAAGGGGTAAAAATTGGAAAGGAAGAATTTAAACTATCACTGTTTGCAGATGATGTGATAGTGTACTTAAGTGACCCCAAAAATTCCACCAGAAAACTACTAAAGCTGATAAGCAACTTCAGCAAAGTGGTCAGATATAAGATTAACTCAAACAAATCAGTAGCCTTCCTATACTAAAAGGATAAACAGGCTGAGAAAGAAATTAGTGAAATGACACCCTTCATAATAGTTACTACTACTAATATATATCTTGGTGTGACTCTAACCAAGCAAGTGAAAGATCTGTATGACAAGAACTTCAAGTCTCTGAAGAAAGAAATTGAAGAAGACCTCAGAAGATGGAAAGATCTCCCATGCTCATGGATTGGTATGATTAATATAGTAAAAATGGCCATCTTGCTAAAAGCAATCTACTAATTCAATGCAATTCCCATCAAAGTTCCAACTCAATTCTTCATAGAATTAGAAAGAGAAATTCTCAAATTCATTTGGAATAACAAAAAACTCAGGATCATGAAAATTATTCCTAACAATAAAAGATCTGGTGGAATCACAATCCCTGACCTTAAGCTGTACTACAGAGTAATAGTAATAAAACTGTGTGGTATTGGTTCAGAGACAGGCACGGAGATCAATGTAATAAAATTGAATAGCAATAAATGAACCCCCACACCTATGTTCACTTGATCTTTGACAAAAGAGCTAAAACCATTTAGTGGAAAAAAGACAGCATTTTTAACAAATGGTGCTGGTTCAAGTAGTGGTCAACATTGAGAAGAATGTAAATTGATCCATTTTAATCTCCCTGTACTAAGCTCACGTCCAAGTGGATTAAAGACCTCCAGCATAAACCAGATTCACTGAAACTAATAGAAGAGAAAGTGGGCAAAGAGCCTCTAATAAATGTGCACAGGGGAAAAGTTCCTGAACAGAGCACCAGTGGCTTATGCTCTAAGATCAAGAATTGACAAATAGAACCTCATAAATTTGCAAAGCTTCTGTAAGGCTAAGGACACTGTCAATAGGACAAAATGGCAACTAACAGATTTGGAAAAGATCTTTACCTATCCTTCATCTGATAGAGGGCTAATATCCAAAGAACTCAAGGAATTAACTTCAGACAATCAAATAACCCTATTAAAAATGGGATACAGAACTAAACAAAAAATTCTCAACTGAGGAAACCTGAATAGTTCAGAAGCATCTAAAGAAATGGTCAACATCTTTTGTTGTCAGGGAGATGCAAATTAAAAAAACCCTGAGATTCCACCTCACACCAGTCATAATTGCTAAGACCAAAAATTTAGGTGACAGCATATGCTGGCAAAGATGTCAAGAAAGGGGAACACTACTCCATTATTGGTGGTATTGCAAGGTGGTACAACCACTCTGGAAATCAGTCTGGCAGTTCCACAGAAAATTGGACATTATATTACTTGAGGACCCAGCTATACCACTCCCGGGCATATATCCAGAAGATGCTCCAACATATAACAAGGACACATATTCTACTATGCTCATGTCAGTCTTATTTATAGTAGCCAAAAGCTGGAAAGAACCCAGATGTTCTGAATGAGGTAACCCAATCACAAAAGAACACACATGGTATGAACTCACTGATAAGTGGCTATTAGCCCAGAATCTTGGTATTCCCAAGACACAATTCATAGACCACATGAAACTGAAGAAGAAGGAAGACCAAAGTGTGAGTCCTTCGGTCTTTCTTAGAAGGGGTAACAAAATACTCATACATATACAGAGACAATTTGTGGAGCAGAGACTGAAGGAAAGGCCAGCCAGAGACTGTGCCACCTTGACATCCATCCCATAGACTGTCACTAAACGCAGACACTATTGTCGTAGATGCCAAGAAGTGCATGCTGACAGGAGCCTGATATTGCTGTCTCCCGAGAAGCTCTGCCAGAACCTGACATATACAGAGGTGGATGCTCACAGCAACCCATTGAACTGATCACAGGTTCCCCAGTGGAGGAATTAGAGAAAGGCATGTAGGAGCTGAAGGGGTTGTTTTCAACCCCACAGGAAGAAAAACAATATCAACCAACCAGAGCTCCCAGGGTCTAAACCACCAACTAAAGAGTACACATGGAGGGACCCATGGCTCCAGCTGTATATGTATCAGAGGGTGACCTTGTCTGGCATCAATGGGAGAAGACGCCCTTGGTTCTGTGAAGGCTCAATGCCCCAGTGTAGGGGAATGCAAGGGTAGTGTATTAGTTAGGGTTTTACTGCTGTGAACAGACACTATGACCAAGGCAAGTCTTATAAAAAAACAACATTTAATTGGGGCTGGCTTACAGGTTCAGAGGTTCAGTCCATTATCATCAAGGTGGGAGCATGGCAGTATCCAGGCAGGCATGGCGCAGGAGGAGCTGAGAGTTCTATGTCTTCATCCAAAGGCTGCTAGTGGAAGACTGACTTCCAGGCAACTAGGGTGGCACACCCTACACCCACACCCACAGTGACACACCCATTCCAACCAGGTCACACCTATTCCAACAAGGCCACACCTTCAGATGGTGCCACTCCCTGGTCCAAGGATATACAAACCATCACAGGTAGGGAGGTTAGAGTGGGTGGGTGGGTAGGGGTACACCGTCATAGAAACAGTAGGAAGGGGGATGGGATAGGAGGTTTCTGGGGGAAGGAAGAAATTGGAAAAGGGGATAACATTTGAAATGTAAATAAATAATATATTCAATTAAAAAAGAAAACCATTTCATCTTGCTATTTTACTTCTCAAAGATCATTAAATCCTACAGTTCTAACAATAATGAAATTCTATGAGAGTATTTTGTCTTCTAGATATGTTTGCAACCCCACAGGAAGAAAAACAATATCAACCAACCAGAGCTCCCAGGGTCTAAACTAGTTGGGTGTACCAACTAATGAGTACACATGGAGGGACCCATGGCTCCAGCTGTATATGTATCAGAGGGTGGCCTTGTCTGGCATCAATGGGAGAAGATGCCCCTATCTTTTGTTGTTCCCCAACATGAATCTTCTGTTCTTGATTTTTGATTTTTCTGTTTTCTACACAATGGAGAATTAGAAGGTCCTTGTGTACCATTTATTTCAAGTATAAATTATGTGATGTCTTTGTTCTAACTTAGGAATCAATTAATCGTTAGAAGACTCGAAAAGGTATTGTGTCTGTGGTTAAGAACAGACTTACAGTTTTGTGTTCAATCCTCCACCCCCATAATGATGAGGAAACAACAAAAAGGGTGAGTGCTTTAACTATCTGTGGGGTTTATCACAATGCCAATTTTTCAGTTGTCTCCTAGCTAACTTGAATGTTACATTTTGTATAAAAACAAACTAAAAAAACCCAACTACACCAATTTAGTATGTATTTACCAAGTTACCATTATGTGAAACTATTTTTAAAGAGCTGTATTTTTCTTCAAATGGAGTTTATAGTCCACCAGTCTTAATGTTAAATTCATATAAGTTCACATAATGAGTAGTATATTTTAGAGGATCCATAAAAGCTGGGTAGATAGAAACTACTACAGATTTACTCAGTCCTTCGATTTCATGTTTGTAATAGAGTTTGAATTTCTTTCTTTTAGCCTAATGTAGTTGTTAGGCTCAGAGCTTCCTTTTACTTTTGTTTGTTTTGTTTTGTTTTGTTTTGTTTTGTTTTGTTTTGTTTTGTTTTGTTTTGTTTTGTTTTTTTGAGATAGGGTTTCTCTGTTTAGCCTTGGCAGTCCAGGAACTCACTTTGTAGACCAGGCTGGCCTCCAACTCAGAAATCTGCCTGCCTCTGCCTCCCAAGTGCTGGGATTAAAGGTGTGCACCACCACACCCGGCTTAGGCTCAGTGCTTAATCTTCATGTGTGGCTCTCAGCATTAAGAATAAGAATCTGCCAATATTTGTCTGAAATGAAGGATTGAGAAATCATATTTTAAAGAAGTGCATATCTCCAAGGGTATTTATTCCTGTTCAGAATCATTTCCCTCTCAATCAATGCAAAAGCTTAAGGGTTACTTTTTCAAGATCTAGGCCCTTCTCTCACGTTATATAAAAGCTTCTTCCTGGTTGACACATTCCATCTAGGAGGAAAGCTTGTTAAGATTCAGGAAATTCTAAACAGACATTTCTTAAGATTTAGTAAGAAAACTCATAAGTCATAGAAATTCCTGAAATAGACCAGATGCTCCAGGCCTCTCAATACTAAGGGTATATAAGCAGGAAAGAGGAGACTAAGGCAATCCCAGTCTATTGAAGAATTCTCCTATCTGTCAAACTACAAGATAGTCATCCAGAAAGCTCCAGGGTTCCAGCTTTTATGAACAGTCACCTATTCTCAGGAAGGTTTTAAATGATGAAGCTGACTTTGAATCAATCATCCATGCTTTTGTAAACTACTACAGCAAACTCATTGATTTGGTGGTATTATTTTGCTCTGTTTCTGGTTACCTGTATGTGTTAAGGAGATGTTTACTTATGCTTCCCCAGGAACAGTATCATACAGTACTCCTATATTATATGCTCTTGTGCTCATACAATGTGGTCTATAGTAATGCTCCAGGAAACTAGCTGTGTAACCTATGCTGGCTTTTTACTACTGCCACTTGCAGGTAGTCTATAGATTGAGAGATGGGATTGGAGTTTTTCAACCTGTAGCACTCACTGAGGTGACTCTGTGTAGCTCAATTTTAACCACCCTTGGGGGGACTCTTCTTTATATACATATATTGTACAACCTTCTTACTTTTCTTGTGTAATGTCCATGATAGTATGAAAGTACATTCAAGTTTACTCCTTCCAAAGTCCAACAAGAACACTTCTTCACAATATGACTTAACTGAGGGACCCCAAACTCACACTCCGGATACAGAGATCAGTGACGAAAACCAAGTGAGTTAAGGGCCCAGAGTCACAGAGAAGAATGAATTTTACAATTTGATCTACATTAACATAAAATATATTTGCAGTATTCTAATAGTTAATTGTATATATGTATATGTATGTATGTATGTATGTATGTATGTATGTATATCAATTTGAGTGGACTATGGGCTTCTACATATTTGTGGTCAAACTTTACTCTCTGAGTATCACACACTCAGGTAATTTACTGGTGCATCTGATGAAGACAATCAGAAACATGGTGAATTTAGCACAGAGGCTAGAGAGCAGAAAGCTCATATCTAGAAACAATTGGTTGCTTTCAGGGAGACACTTGCATCATATGTTGCCAAATCACTGAAGTATCAACATCTGTATGATCTGTGGGGATATTTGTGAGTTAGAGGTACCTGGTGATCATGTGGTAGCCAGAAGAGTAGGAAAGAAAGTAGACATCCTGACTATAGGCAAAGCATTTGAGAAATTTATCTGTAAAAGGAAGAAAATAAAACAGATATTCACGTAATTCAGTGGACTCTATTTAATGTAATATAACAGGGAGAGGAAAGACTGAAGGTACATTTACACAATGGAGTACTACTCAGCTATTAAAAAGAATGAATTTATGAAATTCCTAGCCAAATGGATGGACCTGGAGGGCATCATCCTGAGTGAGGTAACACAATCACAAAGGAACTCATACAATATGTACTCACTGATAAGTAGATATTAGCCCAAAACTTAGGATACCCAAGATATACAATTTGCTAAATGCATGAAACTCAAGAATAATGAAGACCAAAGTGTGGACACTGTGCCCCTTCTTAGAATTGGGAACAAAACACCCATGGAAGGAGTTACAAAGTTTGGAGCTGTGAGGAAAGAATGGACCATCTAGAGACTGCCATATCCAGGGATCCACCCCATAATCAGCTTCCTAACGCTGACACCATTGCATACACTAGCAAGATTTTGCTGAAAGGACGCTGATATAGCTGTCTCTTGTGAGACTATGCCGGGGCCTAGCAAACACAGAAGTGGATGCTCACAGTCAGCTATTGGATGGATCACAGGGCTCCCAATGGAGGAGCTAGAGAAAGTACCCAAGGAGCTAAAGGGATCTGCAACCCTATAGGTGGAACAACATTCTGAACTAACCAGTACCCCGGAGCCCTTGACTCTAGCTGCATATGTATCAAAAGATGGCCTAGTTGGCCATCACTGGAAAGAGAGGCCCATTGGACTTGCAAACTTTATATGCCCCAGTACAGGGTAACGCCAGGGCCAAAAAAAAAAAAAAAAAAAAAAAAAAATGGGAATGGGTGGGTAGGGAAATGCGGGAGAGGGGGGAGGGTATGGGGGACTTTTGGGATAGCATTGGAAATGTAATTGAGGAAAATACGTAATAAAAAAAATTAAAAAAAAGACTGAAGGAGAAATCATATAGAAGGGGAGTGCAGGTGTTGTGGAAAGTAGTAGTAATATGGAGTCAGGGAATATTGAGGGGATGAGGTCAAGATTGCACAAAGAAAAATAAATTTCAAGAAAGAGGAAATTTTTCATTCTTCAAGAAAGATATTTACTTACATAGACCAAAAAGATCAATTATTTGGATAAAAATAGAAAGCACACTTATCAAATTTGTGAATGCCCTAAACTGTGAAGAGTAGCTAATATGATTAATAATAGAGTCAAGATTCAAGAAGTCATGTGAGAACATGGGAATGATGAATTGGAACAAACAAAATGTACTTTCACAATGATAAATGTGAAGTTTCCCCTTTCTATGAAAATAAATCACATAAACATACTATAGATGGGAAATGAAAAAGACTAGCATTTTAACTTATACAACACGGATGTATTCATGATGCCAACAGGGTGAGGTGATGGTTTTAGAGTTAGTGCAGCCCTAGACTTGATAACTGAGAGACTGTAGGCTCTGACTCACCAAAGTCTGTAATGTAGCATATATACCATCTAAAACTGGAATGGAGCAACAGTATGTAATTAGAATCTTGATTCAATAAACTATAGTATGCTCTGATAATGGAGTACTCTTCAGATATAAAACATAATGAAGCTCCCTATGTACTAAGTTAGAAAAATAATTGTTATATTTAAGAAAAATGAAGATGCCTAGCTGCATATATATGTTTTTTATTTATGGAAAATAAGCCCTTCTGGTAGGTGTCAGCTCCGGACTACCTTGGAGCTGTGTCCTTAAGTATAACCTAGGTAGAAGGAAAACATGGCAAGAACCATCACTTTTGCTTTTTTTGAGACAGGGTTTCTCTGTGTATCCCTGGCTGTCCTGGAACTCAACTCTGTAGACCGGGGTGGCCTCAAACTCAGAAGTCCACCTGCCTCTGCCTCCCAAGTGCTGGGATTAAAGGCGTGCGCCACCACTGTCCGGCTCACCTCTGCATTTTTAACACAGTGAAATCACGAGTTTACTTATTTACAACACTACTTAGGAACATTTACAATTCACTAGTGTCAAGCATGACATTTAGCAAAGGCAAAAGAGACCTCATGTTCTAGCAGTGGGGAGAAGGTGGGATATTATAAGTGTGTAAATATAAATGAAAGAAGTATATTTACAAAGGGGACTGATCTCTGGCCTCTGGGAGGAGTCTCATGACCAGTATAGCACAAAGTATTTGCTATATTGTTGAAGCTTTATGCTTCTCTAAGGGCTGTCATACAAAATCATCTCATCATGGAGGAGGAGGGCTATGTTGTCCAGGTAAGAAAGATAAAGAGGTTTCCAGTCTGGCCCTTCCTCTGAGACTCATCATCATTGTGTCTGTCCCTCTGAAGATCACACAGTCCAAAGGCCTCCCAAAAGATCTTCTCCACCCAGGGCAACAGGCAAGGGACCTGCCCAAATAACCTCGGCAGGTAAACTGTATAAACAGTCCCACATCACTAAATAAAAGAAGCCATTAGTAACCTTCCAACAACAACAACAACAACAACAACAACAGCAACAGCAACAGCAACAGCAACAACAACAACAACAACAACAACAACAACAAAAAGCCCAGAGCCAGATGGCTTTAGTGCAGAATGTTACCACACCTTTAAAGAAAAGCTTCTACCAGTGTTCTTCAAACTATTCCATAAAATAGAAACAGAAGGAACACTATCTAACTTATTCTATGAAGTCACAGTTACTATGATACCTAAACCATACAAAGACCAACAAAGAAAGATATTTTCAGGCCAATTTTGCTTATGAAGATCTTTATAAAAATACTCAATAAAATTCTTGCAAACTGAATCCAAGAACACATCAAACCATCACTCACCATGATCAAGTAGGCTTCATTTCAGAGGTGCAATGTTGGTTCAATATATGAAAATCCATTAACATAATCTACTATATAAACAAAGAAAAAAATCACATGATCATCTCATTAA
This sequence comes from Mus caroli, assembly GCF_978045245.1. NCBI lineage: Eukaryota > Metazoa > Chordata > Mammalia > Rodentia > Muridae > Mus > Mus caroli. Next base: position 32,864,953 of record NW_028227264.1, read on the forward strand.
ATGATGAAAAAGCATTTGACAAAATGGAACAGTTCTTCATATTAAAAGTATTGGAGAGATCAGGAATTCAAGCCCTATATCTAAACATAATATAAGCAATATACAGCAAACAAACAGCCAATATCAAATTAAATGGAGATAGTTGAAGCAACCCCACTAAAATCAGGGAAAGGACAAGGCTGTCCACTCTACCTGAGTCTATTTAATATACTACTCAAGGTTCTAGCTAGAGCAATAAGACAACAGAAAGAGATCAAGGGGGTACAGATTGGCAAAGAAGAAGTCAAGGTACACTATTTGCAGATCATATGAGAGTATACATAAGCCACCCTGAAAAGTCTACCAGAGAACTTCTACAACTGATAAACAACTTCAGCAAAATGTCTGGATATAAAGTTAATACAAAGAAATCAGCAGCCTTCCTTTATACAAATGATAAATGGACTGAGAAAGAAAAAGGGAAACAACAACCTTCACAATAGTCACAAAATAATATAAAACATTTGGTTCATTTACACAATGGAATACTAAATAGTATTAAGCTATTAATTATTAAGTATTATTATTTAGCTATTAAGAATGATGACATCATGAGTTTTGCAGGCAAATGGATGGAATTAGAAAATATCACATTCAGTGAGGTAACTCAGGCTCAAAATGACATACATGGTATGTGCTTACTAATAAGTGAATATTGGTCAAAATGTACTGAATACCTAGGATACAATCCACAGAACTCAAGAAGGCTAACAAGCAGAAAGGCCTAAGTGAGGGTGATTCAATCTTACATGGAGCGGGGAAGAAAATAATCAAGGGAGGCAGAGTGAGTGATGGATCTCGGTAGGAGTGGGGAGGTGGAAGGGAAAAGGGGAACATGATCAGGTATGTGTGTGTGCCAGGGAGAGGGAAACAGGAGAGAACCCCAGTTGGTTGGCAGAATGAATGGACCCTCTAGAAAGTACCACAGACCTGGGAGGTGAGAGACTCTCAGGACTCACAGGGAGTGGCGTTAGAGGAAATGTCCAATCGTGGGAAGAGGGAACGTGTAGCATTCACCTCCAGTAGAAACACAGGGCATGAAGTGAAGGGATGAGGTTGACATTCCACAGTCAAAAATTCTGACCCAGAATTGTTCCTGTCTGCAGGGATAAAAATGGAGAAGAGACGGAGGGAACGGTGGTCCAGTGATGGACTTAACATCTCAAGGGGAGGTTCCAAGGCTTGATACTATTACTGATACCATGGTGTGCTTATAGATAGGAGCCTAGAATGGCTGTCCTCCTAGAGGCCCAACAAGCAGCTGACTGAGACATTCAACCACTGGACTGAAGTTGAGGACCCCTGTGGTTGAATTAGGGAAAGGCTGGAAGAAGGGGAGGAGGGTGACCCCATAGGGAGACCAGCAGTCTCAACTAACCTGGGATCCCTGAGATCTCTCAGATACTGAGTCACCAAGCAGGTAGCATACACAAGCTTGTCTTAGGCCCCTGACACAGATATAGCAGAGGACTACCTGGTCTGGTCTCAGTAGGAGAAGATGCACCTAAACCTTGAGAGACCTGAGGCCCACGGAGTAGGGAGGCATGGCGGGGTGGGGGGAACATCATTTTGTAGATTGTGGGGGAGGAGGAACTGTGGGAGGGGGTAAAGACATGGCTGTAGCAAAAATAGAAGTTTTTTTTTCTTTTTTCTTTCTTTTTTCTTTTTTTCTAGGATAGGGAGAAGTAATACAAGCCTATTGCACATGGTTGGGCCAGTGGGTTAGGGTACTTTAAAATCCTAAATTTAGTAACTATGAAATGTGGCTATTAAAATCTGCTTTAAAGCTTCCTCATTTCATCCCAAAGGAAAAAAAAATCATTTCTTTTTTGAGTAGAAGAAAATGATGTTTTCTTTCTGTTGTCCCTAGGAAGTAATACAGGGTCATGCCACCTGGTAGCTACATCAAATAAGTTCTTTTTACAAATAAATTTAGGAGAGGAGTACTGATAATTAATAGTTTTCTGGCGTTTTATAACAATACATAGCCACTTGCAACTTTGGGAGTCTACACCATTGCACCCTCCACACACACACACACACACACACACACACACATACACACAGGTATACACCTCTTTCTAGATGTACCTCAGATGAACAGCAAGGTCACATGACTTCCCTTGACAGAATTTCAGTGCTTGACCACAAAGTCTTTCTAGGCCTCCTCCCCCAGTTTTAATGACTAATTGAACTGGGTCTTTTCTATTGTTTTCTTTCTATATATTTTGGGGAAAGGGAACTTGTAGAACTCACCTCCAGCAGGAAGACAGGGCATCAAGTGAGGGGAGGGGATTGCCATCCCACAGTCAAAACTCTGATCCATAATTGTTCCTGTCTGAAAGAACTGCAGGGTTGGAAATCGAGAGGAGGTTGAGGAAAAGGAGGTCCAGCGACAGGTCCAAAGTGGGATCCAGCTTAATGGGATGCCCTAAGACCCGACACTATTACTGAGGTTATGGAGCACTCACCAAAAGGGACCTAGCATGACTACCCTCCAAAGGACCCAACAAGCAGCTGAAAGAGTCAGAGAGAATGCATCTAATCCTCAAGAGACTGGAGGCTCCAGGGAATTTAGAGGTCTGGTGGGGTGGGGATGGGGATGGGGACATTCTTATGGAGACATCGGAGGGGAGGAGGTATGGGATGTGGAACAGTCAGAGGGTGGATTGACAGGGAAATAAAATCTGGAGTTTTAAATAAATAAATTAATTAATAAATTAATTAATTAAAAATATTTATCTTTTAAGATTATAATTTTTTCTATATATTTCAGATTTTAAGTCATTTCCAAAAAGTGATGGTAATAAAACAAGGTGAGATTGATTTCCTCTCAAATTTGGCCATAAACTCTTAGTTATGAAAGTCTCAGAGAGCAGCTTGCAACTCCCATGGGAAGCTTTGTCTGCTTTAGAGATTTGTCCTGTAATTTAGAAATCTGATGGCAGCTGACAGTAGCTTGAGAAGAGAACAATCAGCTTCATAGCAGGGCAGGAATACCTGTGAAAAATTCAAGTCCCCAAGAAACCCCACGATCCAACTGTAGCACAGAGCTAACAACTTCCACTGGGAATGGGCTGGATAAGTTTGCCATTCCAGATGGCTCATGGCAGGATGGGAGGACCACCATGGGGAGCTGCAGAAGGAGCTGTCCTGGAGGCAGAAACAAAACAAGAACAATGAGGGTTCTTTCTGGTACCAACTGGGGATCTTGTCCTGAAGAAGAAGGGTCCAAACTACTGTCAGCACCCTACTGGATGCTGTCTCTCACGGTGCTCAGCTGGACTCACCACAAGCTCCTTTGATGAGAATAATTATAAATGCACTAGATACAATCTTACACATGTTCCACATTTTTTGGGCAGAAGTCATACTAATTATGAACAGCTTCATGAACAGTTGTCTTTAAAGTCAGGACTAGAGGTGTGTGTGAATACGTGTTTGTGCGTGTGTATGTGTGTGTGTGTGTGTGTATGTGTGAACCTATAAGAAAAATTGCAATGCCCTGCAATATGATATGGTATTAACGAGTAACCAAGAATGAATTTTGATAATGTTGGCTCTCTTTCTCCCACATATACTGTTTCTTCCCTCTCTTCCTGGATTCTTGTGCTTGGAAATGCCAGGATCAATACACCAATAGCAGAGATTTCCTGCTATCTATATTTCTTCTGCAAATACAGTCTAAGAGATAACTGTTTCTTTTCAGCAACTTTTATTTTCACCTTTTCAATATGGTAAATACATGCCACATTTAGTTTTGTCTTTTCCCATTAATCTTAAAGACTTAAGAAAATAGCTAGAGCATAAACGAGAACTCCATCCAGAAACCACTATTTAATCCACCACTATTTAAACCACTATTTATTGACAATTTGCTAAATAACTATAATGTATATTGTAAAAGGGAACTTTAGGTCATAAATTATTTGTTCATTAAAACAATTAGTACCATTTTATAGCCAAAATCTTTAAAAATTTGTTTCTGTGTAGGTTGTGTGTGTTGGCTTGCTGGTTTGTAGCCTTTGCATACAGTACCTAATTGAAGCCAGAAGAGGGCATCAGATCCCATGGAACAGGAACTAAGAGTGGCTGGAAGCTGCTTGATATGGGTAATAAGAACCTAATCCATGTCTTTTGCAGAAGCAGAGCAGTAAGAGGTAAGTATTTTAACCTCTAAAACATCTATCCAGTGTTGGCTAAAATCTTTTTTAAAAAGTGTTTTTTTATTGATTCTGTGGGAGTTTCACATCATGCATCCCATTACAATCCCTTCCCAGTCCTTCCATATCTCCCCCTCTTTGTGACCTCCTCCCCCAAAAGAAGTAAAATACAAAAACAAAATAAAAGGATGGAAAATAATTTTACAAAGGATAAAGTTTTTTTTTTGTGTGTGTGTGTGTGTTATCTATATACTCATATACTCACCAGAGTGTAGTCAATTTCTTAATGGCCTGCCCCTTGAAATAGAAATGAGTCCTTCCCCTCTTACACTTCCACCAGAAGCCATCGATTGTGGAGATCTATTCTTTGGCATCTCCATCACAACTTCTAACCCTCCCCTCAAAAAAAAAATTAACAGTCTTGTTATGAAGCCACTGAAGAGAACTGTTAGAACTTGTGACTGAGTCAGCTAAAATCTTAACACAGGGAGGTTACAGGTGTCAAGTACTGGTAGGTAGGAGATGGCCAGCTGGACTTTGATTTTAAGTCTTGGATGTCAGTTACTGGGCCATCTTGCTTATGTGAGGGGAAGAATCTATCTCGGTCAACAGGAATCCTGTTTGGGGTTGTGTTCTTTTTTTGTAGCTGCTTCATGGGTAAAATGGGTATTAGATGGTCCAGTGGCATTGGGTATAGGGGTGAATAAGGACCTGTAATTGTCACAACTCCCATGAGTACTTCTCTGGTCACTGATGTTCCCTCAGAATCATCACCAATTCATCCCAACTTGAACATTCAGTTATTCTAAACGAAATGCTAAGGACAAGTGGAATTGGAATGTCTAAGAATTCAGCCCCTGGAAGAAGTGATAATGTTTGATTGCTTGTGGTGAAAGGAATTGAGCCCAGAGTCTTATGTCCTCCAAACGAAAGTTGAGTTGTATACTCAACACTGTATATTTGATTTCTATGGAGCAACTCCACCTGCCATGAATGTATTTTGGCAATGTCGGATTGGTTGGTATGGTAACTTTCCCTCATAAAGGTATCAGAGACACTAAACAAAAGGTGTTTTTAAAAGACAAAAGCACAGCACATTTATTTTTTTTTAAACTGGAAAAATTTTATGTGACTGGGGATTCTTCAGGGATGAAGAACAAAAGGTTTAGGAAAAGCGGTCTGCTTTTATGCTTAAGTTTGATGAAGGATGGTCATTGAAAACTTGAGTCTGACCTCCTGGTGGTAACCACTGAGGGGGCTTGTCAGCTGTGAGTTCTCTGGGCACCTCTGTATAGCATCCCTTCCTCCTGAGTGAGGCAGAACTACTGTTACTATAGGTGCTAAAAGAAGAAGGTCTGGTTTTGTGCTTTGGCTTTAGCAGTTGGAGTTCTGCTTTCTTTCTTCTTCTTTTTCCCCCCAAATTTATTTATTATTATATGTAAGTACACTGTAGCTGTCTTAAGACACACCAGAGGAGGGCATTAGATCTCACTACAGATGATTGTGAGCCACCATGTGGTTGCTAGAATTTGAACTCAGGACCTTTGGAAGAGCAGTCAGTGTTTTTAACCGCTGAGTCATTTCTCCAGCCCCCGGAGTTCTGCTTTCTATGACTGATCTTTGAGTAGAGAAACTTTGGCTTCTTCTGTCTCATTTAAGATGAAAGAGGAGGCTTGGAGACAGGAAGTAAATATCAGAACGATGTCTTTTGAGGTGTTCCAGTACCCAGAGTTTTCACACTACACTGCACTACACTACACTACACTACACTACACTACACACTACATACTACATACTACACACTATACACTACACTACACACTAAATGTGAAAAAAAGCACAAATTCAATGTAGCTTACCAAATCTATGTTTGTGATTACACTGTGCTAAAAAAGAAAAGATAAACATAGTCAAAAAAGAAAAAGAAATCCCCCATAGAATGATGGCACTCAGTGCACTAATCTCATTGTAAACTCCACGTAGAATTTGTCTTTTTCTGTTGGTTTACTTGTTACATTTTTAGTTAAGAGAACTTGAAGAATTACATTGCCCTATGACAAATGTTTATGCCACTGTGGTAAATGTTTATCTGAATGATTATTTTATCATATATCTTGAAACATATTTCTATAAATGATCTGGTGTGCCAAGTTTTTATAGGAAATATCCTGGGGGATGACTCTTTCTTTTACAAAGTACAGCATGCTTGTGTTTATCCTATACATATAGATTATTGATACAGAAATGGTCCCCAAACCAGTAAGTTGATACTCAGAGCATTGTGGTATGTTTACAACAGTGTTTATGTTCTCACTAAGAGTGGCAACAACTTTGAGCCCTAGTTCCTGTAGTCAAAGCAGTAGTTGTGGTTTGTGGGGTTATTACTATGTGGAAGACATATCAGGAAATCTTTTTGCAGTTTGTCTTATTTTATTCTTTTCCCTTACATTTAAAATAGACTTTTTTTCCCCACATAATATATTAGGATTACAATTTTCCCTCTCCCTACTTCTCCCAGTTCTTCCCCACATCCTTTCCCAGACAGATACACTCTCTTTTTGTCTCTCATTAGAAAACAAACAGGCTTTTAGGGGGATACTAATAAAATAAAATAAAATAAAATAAAATAAAATAAAATAAAATATAAAAACAAAAACTAAGAGGTCAAAATTTGACAAAACAAACAGAAGGAAAAGAGCCCAAAAGAAGGCAAAAGAATCAGAAGCCCACTCATTCAAACACTCAGGAGTCTCATCAAAACACTAAATTGGAAGTCATAATATATAAGTAGAGGGCCTGGTGCAGATCCAGGCAGGCCCTGGGCATACCACCTGTCTCTGTGAGTTCATATGAGCTTTAATCATGTTGATTTACAGGGTCTTATTTTCTTGGTGTCTTCCATCCCCTCTGGCTCCAATATTCTGCCTTCTATTTCATGGAGTTCCCTAAGGCCTGAGGGGAAGGATTTGATAGAGACATCCTTTTTCTGGCTAAGTATTTCATGGTTTCTCACTCTCTGTATAATGTCTGTGTGTGGGTCTCTGTGTTGGTTCCCATCTGCTGCAGGAGGAAACTTCTTTAATGATGGATGAGGAAGACACTGATCTATTGGTATAGTACAATGTCATCAGGGATCAACGTATTGTTATTTTACTTATTTTTTCAAACAGTAGTATTTTATTTTACCCTAAGAGTCTGGCTGTCTAGACTCAGTTTCTTGGTTACCCAAGCAATGTCAAGTATGGGTTCAATCTCCTGAGGTGGGCCTTAAGTTAAATAAAGTATTAGCTGCTTATTTCTACAAACATTGTACCATCATTGCCCTAGTATATCTTGCAGGCAGGACACCACTGAAAATCAAAGGTGCTGTGGGTGGCTTGTTTACATTTCCCTTTTGGTAGCATGTAGAATAACTTCCTTAACTAAAGACACTAGAAAATAGGGATGAAGGCTCTATGTAGGCTCCAGCTTAACTTCTCCATGTTCAAAGAATTATATAGGTGTTGCCTTTAGCAATGAAGCCTTGCTGACCAGGAAGAAATTTATAGTCTTAGCAACAGCCTGGTTTGTTTGGGGGAGTCCATGAGATACCTTTGGCCTACAACTCAATTAGATGTAACCCAGTCCCAGTACTGGAAGGTTCATTTGGTGACATGGAATGTCCATTTGGGATTCTGTCTCCCCCAATATTTGGCAATTTCATTTAGATCACATTTATATGTAACAATGTTTTAGGAAGCTTCTACTGTATTAAATTCCTATTGGCCCTCAAATGGTCCTTACTTTTAGTTGTCTCTCCCTGTATTCTCTTCCTCCTTCCCCTCTCCCCTCAGCCTCCCTTCTTGGTCTCCCGTATCAGCTCTCATCATCCATCCATAATTATATATTCTATTTTCCTTTTCCTAATGAGATGTCTCCATCCTCTAGTCCCTTATTTAATTTCAATGTTTTATGGATTGTGGTCTTGTTATCACTGACTTAACAGGAAATACCAAACATACATGAATACATTTTATATTTGTTTTTGTAGGTCTGAGATACCATACTCAGGATAATTTTTTTAATAGTTCCATCCATTTACCTACAAATTTCATGATTTCCCTCTTTTATGACTATGTAATATTCCATTAGGCAGTATAATTTAATAATGCATAAATGCCTCATATTTTCTTATTCATTCTTCTGTTGAGTGACAGCTAGGCTGTTTCTAATTTCTGACTATTGTTAATAGACTATTAATGAGCATATTTGAGTGAGTGTCTCTGTGGTAGAATAAAGTATCATTTGATGATATGACCAAGAGTAGTATAGCTGGATCTTGAGGTAGATTGATTCTCATCTTCCTGAGGAACTACTACAATTACTTCTGTAGTGGCTGTACACTCCCACCAGCAGTGTATGAGTGCTCCCCTTTCTCTACATCCTCACCAGCATGAGCTGTCATTTGTTTCATTGATCTTAGCCATTCTAACAGGTATAAAACGGAATCTGATTTGCAGTTCCCTGATAACTAAGGATGTTAAACATTTAAGTGTTTCTTAGCCACTTGAGCTTTCTTTTTTAAGCATTCTCTGTTTATATCCATTCCCCCTTTTTAATTGGGTTAATGATGTTCCATTTATTATTTATTTCATGACCTTCCATTGTTGATCTTAATGCCTGTGTTGTGTTTTGAAAGACTTTACTGTGCCACTGAATTCAAGGTTTCAATTCCTCACTTTCTCTCCAATACGATTTTGTGTATCTGACTTTATGTGGAGGTCTCTGATCCATTGAAGTTAAGCTTTGAGCAGGGTAATAAATATGAATCTATCTGGATTCTTCTACATGCAGCCATGCAGTTTGACCAGCACCATGTGTTAAAGATGATCTTTTTTCTCTAGTGTGCATTTTTGGCTTTTACAAATAAAATATCACCTGTTTATAATAGGTATGTGGATTTATGTCTGGGTCTTCAATTTGATCAATGTGTCTGTGTACCAATACTGTGTTGTTCGTTTTACTGTATCTCTGCAGTACAACTTGAAATTAGGGAAGGGGATACATTCAGCAGGTTTATTACTACTAATGTTATTCAGGATTGTTTTAGCTATTTTATATGCATGCATGTGTGTGTGCTTCTAGAGAATTGTTCTTTGAAGATATTAAAAGATTTGTGTTGGAATTTTGATGGAAATTGCATTCAATTTGTAGATTGCTTTTTGGGAGAATGGCAATGTTTATTATATTAATCCAACAAATCCCTAAGTATGGAAGATCTTTCCATCTCCTGATATCATCTTAAGCTTTTTTGTTCAATGTCTTAAGTTTTTTGGTTTTGTTTTATATATACAAGCCTTTCACTTGTTTGGCTAGAGTTACCTCAAGATATTTTATATTTTTTTTGAGGTTATTGTGAAAGGTGTTGTTTTCCTGATTTCTTTCCTAGTTTGTCATCTGTATATAGAAGGGAAACTGATTATTTTGAGTTAATTGGTATTCAGCTACTTTCCTGAAAGTCTTTATCACCTGTAAGAGTTTTCTGATGGAATTCTTTTCAGTCATCTGTAAATAAAGATACTTTGACGCCTTCCTTTCTAACTTGTATCTTTCTGATCCTCTTCAGTTGTCTTGTTGCTCCAGCTAAGACTTCAAGTATTATACTGAGTAGGTATGAAAAGAGTGGAGCATTTTGTCTTCTTCCTGTTTTTAGTAGAATTGATTTGAGTTTCTCTGACTTTGAGTCTCTGCTGGCTATGGAACTGCTGTAAACTGCACTTATGATGTTGAGACATCTCCCTTGTTCTCCAGGACTTTTGCCATGAAGAGTTGTTGGCTTTTGTCAAAGGGTTTTCTTCATCTAATATGATGAGCAGTGATTTTTTTCTTCATTTTGATTACATCTATCAATTTACATATTTTGAATCATCCCTGCATCTCTTGTATAAAGCCTACTTGATCATGGTAGATGATCATTTTGATATGTTGCTGGATATGGTTTGCAAGTATTTTACTGAGAATTCTGCATCCATGTTCATCAAGAAATTTAGTCTGTAATATTCTTTCTTTGTTTTGGTCTTATGTGGTTTAAGTATCAGGGTAACCTGTGGTATCATAAGGCAAATAGGGCAATGTTCTTTCTATTTCCATTTTGTGGAATAATTTGAGACATATTGACATTAACTGTTCTTTGAAAGTCTGGGAGAATTATGTGCTAAAACTGTGTAGGAGATTTTGTTAAATCTCTTTTCTTTATGATTTTACACAAAGTACCTTGAGATATATCAATTATACAACTTCAAAAAGAAAACATGTTTAAAATTTACAAACAGGTACTTTATTCAAGAGTTCTCTATAAAATCCATCAATGTAAATGACACTGGATTGAATGTAAGGCATGTTCAGTTGTCATTAGAATTAGTTTTGTTTTGTTTGAGACTTTTCTCTCCTTTGGTCCTGACTTTCTCTTTGAATCTCTAGAATGTTCAGGGAATCTGCTAGGTTTTCCCAGTGTCGTTGGCACCATTCTGACACCTGCTGTCATCTCCTTTATGACCAGAATGCTCTGTACTCCTCTCCCTTGACTTGGAGCTATCTTTTCTTGTAACATTATCACTGTCTTGATTTCAGGTTCTGTGTTTCTCATTTTCAGAAAAAGAATGTCTTCTCTCTCACCACTTTTTCTTTGGTTCGCCATGCTTGCCTTCTGACTCTCTTGTGGGAGCCTTTTCTTGGCCATTGCCAACTCTGATGTAACTATCCTCATGGCTTTTCTAGGCTTGCCAGTCTGCATCTTGTGAGTTCTCATCTCTGTGTCTTTCAGACCTTGCTCCATCAGTACTTTCTTTGGTCCTCCCTGCCTCCTTCTCATCTCCTGTCATGTGCCTGGTGGCCCCTGGCTAACTTATCTACTTCTTCGACTCTGGCCTTACCCTTGTCTCTTCTTTCTTGTACCTTTAGCTGAGGCAGAGCTCTCACTACTGGAGGAGGAGGAGACTCTTGCTTCACTGGAGGACTCTAAACTGCTCTCACTGCTGTCAGAATCCCAGTCAGAGGAATCAGACGTCAAGGAAGACTCTGAAGATGATGTCAGGGCTGGGTTCTTTTGCTCGGCTTCTGGTTCTGTGCTATTTTTCAGATGTTTTCAAAGTTCATCCGTCAAATCCCTGAGACCTATGGAAGTGAAATAAATGATGGCAAACCAGGTATTGCATGGGTTGTCCCGGGTAACCGTCCTTCAAAGAATGGCTGAAGCTAACAAGCCAAAAAGTTTTCATAGGTCCTTTGTTGGGCACAGTAATCAAGTATCATGTTGCAGAGTTCTTTTGGCCCTCAGCAAACTCTATTTTCAACAACTTGAGTAAATATTCTTCAAAATCTAAACTTGACTGAATGGCAAGCTATATTGTATGGTTGATTTCTATTTTGTCACGAATAATTACTTTTTGTCCTTCCTCTTCCTCTTCACTATTTCCAGCTTCTTGGTCTGTGTTTGAATCACTGTCTCCTTCATTAGGGATTTCTTTTTTTTAATAGCCTTGTACTTCTCTTCATTCTTCATAAAATTCTTGAAAACATTAAGAACATCTTCTGATTGTAGTCATCCTCTAAGGGGAGCATATGAGTAAACTGATCATTCTCTTCCACTAAATCAAGTCCTTCCAGAATAACATGGTTGTCCTTGAATCCACCCTTTTGTTTCTTATTTTATTAATTTGGATTTTCTCTCTTTACCTTGTAGTAAGTTCAATAAGGGTTTGCCTATCTTGTTGTTGTTGTTGTTGTTGTTTTCAAAGAATCAATTTCTTTTTTCAGTGATTCTTCATATTTGTTTTGTTTCTATTTTCTTGATTTCATCTCTGAGTTTGATCATTTCTTGCCCTCTACTTCTGATGCTGATGGTTGGTACTTCCTTTTATTCTAAAGCTTTCAGGTAAGCTGTTAAGTTGCTAGTATGAGATCTCTCCTTTTTTTTATTTTTAATGTAGGCATTTAGTACTATGGACTTTTTCTTAGCACCACTCTCATTCTCATCCAGAAGGTCAGGTATTTTATGCATTCATTTTAATTCAGTTTTGAAAAGTATTTAATTTCTTAATTTCTGTCTTGACCCATTCTTTTTTTTTTTTCATTCAGTAGTGCTCTGCTTATTTTCCATGAGTTCCTAAGTTTTCTGTTATTGTTTGTATTCAGCTTTCATCAGTGAGGATCAGATAGAATGGATGGTATTATTTCAATTTTTTATTAGATACTTTCTTTATTTACATTTCAGATATTATCCCCTTTCCTGGTTTCTGCTCTGAAAACCCCATCCCCTTCGCCCACCCCGTGCTCACCAACCAATCCACTCCCTCTTCCTGGCCCTGGCATTCCCCTATACTGGGGCATATAACCTTTACAGGACTAAGGGCCTCTCCTCCCATTGATGATTGACTAGGCCATCCCCTGCTACATATGCAGCTAGAGCCATGAGTCCCACTATGTGTTTTCTTTGGTTGGTGGTTTAGTCCCAGGGAGTTCTGGGGGTACTGCTTAGTTCATATTGTTGTTCCTCCTATGGGGCTGCAAACCCCTTCAGGTCCTTGGGTACTTTTTCTAGCTGCTTTATTAGGGACCCTGTGCTTAGTCCAATGGATGGCTGTGAGCATTCACCTCTGTATTTCCAGGCACTGACAGAGCCTCTCAGGAGATCTGTTGAGACTTGCTTTGTGCCTAAATGGTTAGTTTTGGAATCAGTTCCATGGGGTTCTGAGAAGAAGGTCTATTCTTTTGTGTTTGGGTAAAATGTTTTGTAGGTGTCTGTTAGGTCCATTATGTTTATAACATCTGCCAGGTGCAGCATTTATGCATTTAGTTTCCATCTGAATGACCTGTTTATTGGCAAGCGTGGTACACTGAAGTCAATTATCAGTGTGTGAGAGTCAACATTTGATTTAATCTGTTGAAGTGTTTCTTTTATAAGCATAGGTGTCCTTGTATTTGGTGCATAGATGTTAATAATTAAAATGTCATGTTTGTGAAATTTTCTCTGGTTGAATATTTAGTGTTATTAGTATTCTGATTAGTTTTGATTTGAAGTCTATTTTGTCAGATATTAAAATAACTACTCCAGGTTGCCTCTTAGGTCAATTTGCTTGGAATAACTTTTTTCATTCCTTTACCATGAAATACCTCTCCATGATATTAAGGTAGAATTCTTGCATGAGTAGAAGGATGTCTTGTTTTCACTTTATTCTGCTAGACTTACCTTTTTATTGAGGAAATGAGACTATTGATACTGAGAGATATCAGTAAGAAGTGTTGATTTATGTTATTTTTTGTTGTGGTCGTTATTGTTGTGGTGGTGGTGTGTGTGTGTGCTTGCATGTGGTTAACCTCTCTAAGGTGGAGTTTTCATTCTAGTGCTTTCTGTAGGGATGAATTTATAGATAAATATTTCTTACACATGGTTTTATCACAGAATATCTTATTTTCTTCATCTACTGTGGTTGATGGTTTTGTTGCAAATAGTAGTCTGGGATTGCCTCTGTGTTTTATTAGAGTCAGAAGGACATCTGTTCAGGCCATTCTGGCTTTTTCAGTCTCCATTAATAAGGCAGGTGTAATTCTAATAGGTCTGCCTTTATGTGTACTTGGTCATTTTTTCCTGTAACTTTTCATATTATGTATCTGTTCTGAATGCTTAGTGTTTATTAGCGTTAGTGTACGTTATCATGTGCTTAGGGTATCTTATTTTTCTGGTTCCGTCTATTTGATGTTCTATATGCTTCCTGTATCTCATTAGTCATCTCCTTCTTTAGGGTAGGGAAATTTTCTTCTACAACTTTGTAAAAAGTATCTTTTGTGCCTTTGAACCTGTATTTCTTTCCTTTTCTCTATTCCTATTATTCGTAGAATCCGTCTTTTTCATATTTCATAGTGCCTGAGATTTCCTGCATGTTTTGTGCCTGATTTTTTTTTTAATATTTAGTGTTATCTTTGGCTGACATATCCATTTTTTGGTAGTGTCTTCAATGTAGTGCCTGAGATTCTGCCTTCCATTTCTATTCTGTTGGTGAGGCTTGCCTCTGAGGTTCCTGTCTGAGTTTCTACATTTTTCCTTTCCAGATTTTCTTCAGTTTGAGTTTTCTTATTTGATTCTCTTTCTATGTTTATGTCTTAAACTATTTTATTCATTTCCTTCCACGGTTCATGTTTTCGTAGATTTCTTTAAAGGGTTCATTCATTTTGCTTTCAGGACCTGTATAGTATTTATAAAAGGTAGTTTAAGGACTTTTCTTGTGCTACAGCTATGCTGGAATACACAGGGCCTGGTGTGGTAGGGTTGCTGGACTCTAGTGGAGACATACTGTGTTTTTATTGATTTTGTTTTTATACTGGTTTCTAGGTATCTGCTGTTGGGAAGATTGTAATTCTAGGTGCTGATACTTCATCTTGTTTTCTTAGATGGGTGTTTTGTTCCTTCATTTCTGTTATCCTCTGTGGTTCTTAGGAGAATTTTGAGACTGCATTCCCTCTTAGGAAATTCTTCTGGGATCCAGATAGGTGTGTCTACTGGGGGTTTCATGTCAAATGAGTTTCTAGGTATTGGGAGATGACACTTAAGAACTGAGATGGTCTGGGGGATGTGTAGGGGTTTCATAGGAGGGAGGAAAACAAGTTTTCCCATTAGGGTCATTTTAGACCCATGGGAATGGGGGCAGGGATTGAGGAGATGCCACAACAAAGGTCTGCTATGAAGATGAGTGAGAGATTGGGGATTGGATATGGAGTAATGGAGCGGGAGGTGAAGATCTGCAATTATCATTCCACCTTCACTAGTGTAAGTGGCCTGTGGGTTCCCAGGAATGCTTGACAGATGTGGGGGCTGGGGATAAAGTAATGAATGAGAGAAGATAGTTTGAAGGGGAATATCTGTGTGATCCACTGGAAAAGGGAGGCAGGGGAAAAGGGGAAGTTGCAGTAGGAGATCTGCTACAGAGCTGGAGATAAGTAGAGGGGATTGGTTTTGAAGGAACAGAGGGACAGGTGAGTTCCAGTTAACCTGCCTGCTTCGCTGCCTGGAATGAGCAGGTGGTCTTTTACCAGTACCCCAATGATGGTTTATATTAAAGCTAGGTTGGCACTGACTATAATATAGTATGACAACTACATAGTGCGAAAAATTATTTCTGGGAAAAGGAATGCTCCCTTTTGCCAAGGAAAGAAACATACACACACACACACACACACACACACACATGCACACGCACAGGCACATGCACACACACATGCATACACACACGCATACACACACACACTTTTTCTAGTCAAGATGGATAGATAGGTTTATTCACTGTATACAGAAGACATGTAGCTCAATTACTTAGGAGAAGCATAAGTTAAAGGCACAGCGTAGTTCTGTATATCTTCCTCCAAAGAGTAGAGGAAGAGACCTAAAGCCTTACATGCTTCTCTTCCTACCTGCTCACACTACAGTGAACAGTCAACTTTAATCCATTTTGGTGTTAGCTTTAAACACTCATATTTCCTTTCTGATTTTGTTCAGAAGCTGGCATGTGGACCTGCTTGAACTTGTTTGTTTTATCTGAACAAATATCTCCATCTTCACCAAGGGCTTTTGTATTCTTCCCTCTTTTCTTTTCTAGGTGACCTGCCAAGCTGCAGAAATGTCATCTTAATGTTTCATGGGCTGGCTATCCCAGACACTTAAGAAGTGGCCAAACCACATCAATAATTTACCTTGGGCTTCTGCATAGAGAAACCAAGCAGCAACAGGCCTTTGGCAGCCTCTTTCTCTACAGCTCTCCTATTACTAACCCCTTAATTGAAAACCCAAATAAATTACCATATTTCAACCTATTCTTTCCTTGGAGAGTGCTGAAGTTCATATGTCATTTGATTTCAAGGAGAGTATCTATTGATGTTTTTATGCTTATAAATTCATTTTGTATTTTGTTAATGAATTTTATTTTGGCTTCTTACCTCAATTAAAATACCCTGGCGGAGAAGAGAACACCCACTACTTTTTCACTAATTTGATGTAATCAGATGCAGTCTGGCACATTATAGAATCTTAAGTTTCTTCTTTTTCCCCAAATTAAAAAAATATTATTAACACAATTTGTGTTTTGTTGCATATGTACTATGATGGTAAGTGAAGGCTTGATAGTCATCAGGTCCACAACTGAGCCCAGTTTCTTCTGCCTAATTCCGAGCCACTGGGGAGGAGTTTTCTTATTTCATGTGCCATACAGAGATTCTGATTTCTTGCTGACACTTCACTGGATTGGCGTGAGAATGAAACATGCTTCCAGATGTAATGCTTCATAAATAGATATCTTTTATCTCAATTTTCACAGTCTGTAAGTGACTCTGGACTCACATTTTATTCCATACCTACTTTCCACTGCCTTTATGTTGTGAGCCAGCAGAAGCTAAAGCACCTGAGTAAGGAGCCACACAACCTCCTGCTTCTTGCAATGTAAGGAAACCCTCCTAACCAGACAAGTCTAGTAGACAGCTGCAGCTTGTATAATCTGGCAGAGTGCAAGAGGGAGAGACAAGACAAAACCCTGGGGAAATTGTGTACCACCTAATGCCCTACTTGACCAAATGCTTGTTTTGCTGCAGCAGGAGATACAGTGTTCTGAAGCATCTTGTGTGTATAGACCCTTTTGTAAAGATGAAAGTGGTCAATATCTTCTTACAGCACCCATAGCTTCTATCACTTAGAAGTCCAGTGCCATCCTGTAGGTGCCTTCTCATTGTGAGGAATAATACTGGACATTTCTTGATAAATATTTCAACGTGACATGAACTAGAGTGGAAACTGTTGATTGCCTTAAATATGCCATCTGGTGACAGATTTAATTGACTTGACTCTTAGTATATCTAAGTACCTCATGTGTGTGATACCCTGGAAGGTTGGAAGATAAAATTGGATCCCCTGGAACTAAAATTAAAGGTGTTTGTGAGCTGCTATGTAGGTGTTGGAAATCAAACTCAGGTGTTCTGGAAGACCAACATTGCTCTTAACTTCTAAGCCATCTCTGAAGCTCAAAAGAGCCCATATTGTATGGTTTCTCTTAGTAAACAGGATAGTGCCTTTATGCAAGCACAGTAAGTACTAAGGTTCAACCTATGTATATCTTATGTGTTTAAGGTCTTCAGCATATCATGGTCATATCTTTGCATTGATAAAATGAACTTGATGCTTTAATACGTCACAAAATCACTTGAATGTGTCAGGCACTCCACAGATGTTTTTAGAAAACCAGAACAATTGCACTATGATCAGGACAGTGTGATGTTTTCCCAAATAACTTCACAATGTATTCTTACTAGCTGTTGAGCATTGTATAACTAAAAATCACATGAACTCTTTAGCTCCTTTAAGGTAATTCTATTTAGCAATTTAGTTTGTATATCAGGATATCTGTTTCCTTAGACATATGATAAAAAATTCTTTCATAACAGTCCCAAGTTCCCACCTAGATAATTATAAATTGACTCCTTTGGCTTTCTTATCACTCATCTCAAATCCACACCTAGGCTCTAACTATCCTCTGTCTGTCTGTCCATCTATCCATCCATCCATTCATCTGTCCATCAATCCATCCACCCATCTATCTATCCATACATCTATCTATTTCACAGCATATGAAGCATAAGTGTGGATGTGCCAAGAGGACATCTTAAGAGTTGGGTCTCAGCCATTTCAGCTTGTTTTTGAAGCAACGTCTCTCCTGTTTTTGTTTTTCCCCCTATTTTGCTGCAGCATAGGCTAGTAAGTCCTTAAGATAAAGTTACCAAACAAATGGATTACACACTGTATATGAATCCCCCTTTGCAAGCCTTGTGGAGCCTTCAGAAATACTCAGACCTGTTGCTCTGGTTCTCCAAGGCGACAGGGGATGGAATTTAAGAAACAAGACAAAGAAGGGATACCATGAAAACCAAGGGTAGAGTGGGTGTGAGTATGATAATGTAGCAATGGAAACCAATGTTAGAGTGTGTGCATGTGTGTGTGTTGAAGCCCAGTGAAGTAATGTGTGAATGCCTTAATTATGATTGGCTAAAAATAGTTTAAAAACCCCAGTCTGGCCCCACCACACAGTCATTCCTAGAGTCATACAGAGATGTCAAGCAGGACACGTCATGGACGTTAACTGACTCACCACCATCAGGCCAGGCTACAATAATGGGCCAAACTGGAGGCTAGTGAAATGTGTATGTGTGTGAACGAATGTGATCCCATTTTGCCATTTATTTGCTTATTGATACTTATGAATAAATAAGCTGTTATAACCTAAAAAATTCAGGGGTGGAAAGTCAGGTCATCAGGTTTGTATGAGAAGTGCTTTCACATACTAAACGACCCCAGCTCCACACCTGGTTTTATACGGGACAACTCTGTCCTTGTCATGGAGTTACTGGCATTTCCATCATATCTGGGCATAAGGTGTCCTGGAACTTCATTACAGTTTTAAAGCTGAAATTAGGTGAAAACAGGCCCATGAATACATGAGGAGGTGTGTGTGTGTGTGTGTGTGTGTGTGTATGTGTGTGTGTGTGCATGTACATGCCCATCCCCACATATGCAGAAATAGGAAAACAATGTTGCTAAAAATAAAAATTCTTTACCTTTAGATGGAGTGCTTGTGCTTATCTAACCAAACAATAGGAATTCAATATATTGAATCAGGGCAGAATGGCGTGCGAAGCTCTGAAGAAATCTATTGTCTGCAGTTTAGGACACTGAGGGAGGGAAACCACCACACGTGAAAAGAATTGCATAGAACAAGAAGGAATAGACATGCAGTCTTTTAGCAAAAAAAAAAAAAAAAAAAAAAAAAAAAAAAAAAAAAGAACAAGGATTCTGTAAGTAAGTTGTGGAAGGTTATTGTCCTTTAATATTTTATTCTTTATTCTTGAGCCAATGACTTTTATTAGCTTCATCTGAATAACATTGTTAGGTAGATAAAAATGCCGTAGCTTGCATTAAAAATTTCCATAGTAGGAGTTATAATTATAAGCTGGGCTTATTATTTTTCGCAGCAGTTTTCACATCCCGCAGTGACCCATGCAAAGGTCACAACATTGTGATTCTTTAAGCATTACAGGAAAATGGATGTGTCCTTGTGGCCATCATGAGAAGAAGGGTCTCTCGGCTACAGTATGTAGGAGTATGTGCAGTGTTTCAAATGGTCTCAGTTTTGATCTGGGCTTAGGGAAGAAACTACCCTTGTCCCTCCAATACACATACACACTTATTATTTGCAGAAGAGAAACAAACCACTTGATCCTGATGTATGTCAAACACTTCCCAAGGCTATCTCCTTTAACTGAGTTACAGGATCCAACCTCAAATATAATTTGGGGTACCTGTCAACACTGTAAAAAACATGCTTTTGAAAATTACATTTTATGGAAGAAACAAGAAAGCAAGAGGATTTTCTTCCCCAGCGAAATGTGAATGATACCAAATTGAATTATCTGTTAGAGTTTGAGCATAAATATAAATATTAATGGCTGTGGTCACATAAATTAGTGTGTAAATACTAGGTACTGAGGGTTTCTGCATGCTGACATAAGAGGGGTGTGGCTCTTTTGGAAGAAGCTGCACACTAGGAAATTTGCTATTTTTGGTGGAAAGTCACTGAATGACTCTTCAGTTCCAGCTTCAGGGTGATGGCATCACACTGGAGAACACTCCTGGGGAGCTGTTTACCCCCTTCCTCCATCTGGAACAGCTAGGATATAGTGCACTGTGATTATAGCTACTGAATGATCTGCACTGACAGCACCTGCGTGACAAGAAAGAATGGTGGCTGGGGAGCTGGTCTAGAATCAAAGGATGTAAAGGAAATAAATGCAGCAGAGCATAAAGCCACCAACTTTTCTCAAACACGATGGGGTGACAATTCAGAAAGAAAGATGCTGTAAGGGTTTCAAAACCCACAAACCCCAGAAATATTATGCCCCTTTGTTATTTCACTTAGAAAGTTTACTTCATGGACATACATCATAGAACATGCTACCCACAACTGAAATTTGATGCTTCTATTGACACTCAGCCTCATTACATTATAGCTTCTTTGGGAGTTTTTCGATATCCATTTAACTATGTCTGCACAAGTTTATGAAATTAACATTGGTGCACAGGTCCCGTGGAAACCTGCAATTCTTCAATACTGGAGAAATTACAGATAAAAAAAGCCATGGATGTGTGTATATACACTTACATATGCATGCTCTAATATGGTGGTGCCAATGTAGTCCACAAAAGTCCTCAAGAATAGTTCAGCATAGAGGCATAAAAGACACCTGTAAGGGATGGACCTATATAGGCATTTGTCATACACCTTCAGACTAAGCCAAAGTGGTGTACACTGTAGTGATAGGAGGCTGCAGCAAAGGGAGGGAGTGCATGTCTGGGAATGAAGCCAGAAGCTGAATGTCTAGAAATCCTCTGTGGAAGAAAGTTGTAAGCAAAGCTTGCAAGGAAGGAGAGGTATGACTTGCTTTGCTTTATTTATTTAACTTGGGGGTGGCAATGCTGGATTTTATTCCTCTGTTTATTACAGTTTATGGTCATTTTGGACAACTAGTAAAGCACAGTCTCACTGAAATGATTTTATCTTTAACAATAAAATTTATTTCCTATATTATGCCAATAGTCATGAAGTGTGCCATGTAAAATATCCCATAATCAAGAAATAGAAAACACTGTAGAAGAATGACTCCTTAGTCTAGCTCCTGAATTGGGTTTGAATGGGAACAGTTTTGCCTGGCAGGATACAACTTGTGATTAGGCATTGTAATTTTATCAATTGCCGTGATGGGCTCAAAGGAGCACAGAGGGATATAGCATTAGCAGCGTCTAGCTCCTGAAGAAAGTTCTAAGAAAGGAGATATAAAAGTGGTAATGGAAGAGTACTGAGGACCCTGGAGAGGTATCTCCATACCGAGTTTCTAGTGGAAGCATGGAAAAAGCCAACCAGAGAGTCAGTAACTGTGCATCATCATGGTTTATGTACTTATTTATGTTTCTGAAAATCTTCAGTTGGTCGTATGGAATCTATGGCTCTTTTGACTATGGTTGGGTATTGGTACTCTCTTATCCCATTTTTTTTTCAAAATTAGTGCAATGCTTTTATTTGTTCATACAAAAAAAAATGCCTCAGTTGGCTATGCCGATTAGATAGGAGAAAGTAATATTAGAGTCTAGGTCTCAATGTGTGTTCTTTTGCAATGTAGGCAGTTGTAAAGAGAGCAACATAGATGCCAAGGGTTTCCTCAACAGAGGTGAGGACAAAGGGGCTTGAGAGGATTAACTCTTGGAGATCAGTGACAGGTGCTTTCTAGACACCTAATTTGCAGTTTTCTTTGTAGCTTGCTTGTTCTCCAGTATTGCCAGCCAAAGCTATCCATTAAACAGGGATTAAATTACATTATGTACTTTGCTCAAGCTGACATAGTTAATGAAAGGATGAGCAGAGATTTGAACTCAGCTCTTACTCAATGGAAGGGCATTTTTCCTTGCTTGGAATTCTTGCTGATCAGAGAAAATGGGGAAAAAGCAAGACTAGGATGTACTCAATGTTGTTATTTAGTACAGCTCTTATAATACTTTTTACTCATTTCTGTCTTTGGTGTAGAGAAATGTTGCTGATTTTTGCATATAGATTTTATACTATGACATTTTGCTGAAAGTGTTTTTCAGCTCCAGGAATTTCCTAGAGGAATCATCTTTAAAAGCTGATGGGGATTTTGTTGTGGTTGTTTGTTTGTTTGTTTTTGTTTATTTGTTTTTTTCCTACTTGTGCCATGTGTTGGGTGCTTCTCCTTGAGTTCGTCCTCAGGAGTGTCCCACAGTCCCTACTTCAAACATTCCCAGCTACTCTCATTGCTCTTGGTTTCCCACACCACTTGATGATGAAATGTCATTGCTGAAGACAGCATGCATGTTGGTCATATGACATGAAGAAATCAAATTAGTATTGACAAGGAAGCTTCCTTTCTGCTGGTCAGCTCTTACAGTACTAGCAGGTGCGATGCAGGCTGCTGGAGAATTTCTTCTTCTTCTTCTTCTTCTTCTTCTTCTTCTTCTTCTTCTTCTTCTTCTTCTTCTTCTTCTTCTTCTTCTTCTTCTTCTTTCTCTTCCTCTTCTTTCTTCTTCCTCCTCCTCCCCTACTCTCCTCGTCCTCCTCCTCCTCTTCCTAATCCTCATCCTCGTCCTCCTCCTTATCTGTGAACCCTTTGACCTGCAATAATAATGTGTGTGGCAAGACAAACATTATTAAGGTCACTAACCCCTCTCTGATTGGATTTAAGGCCTATCCCACAAGCAGAAATACATGCCTGGTACTGTAAATCTGCCCAAGAACCCATGGCTGGGAGCTTACAAGATCCATGGGAGAACTTACTGCCATAATCTTGTTAAATGCACATAGACTCAAACTGGCCTCTAAATTCATATCTCTATACCTGTTGATCAGTGCATCTAGGACATTGGTTAATGCAAAACCTTATGATGGTCCAAGTGAAGAGAAAAAGTGTCTGTGGATGGCTCAGGTAGAAATGAGGCATCTATTACCCCATGTTTTAGAGACCACTGCAGAAAAAGGGGACTGAGAGACCATGAAAGCCAGACGAGGGGGTTTGAGTTAAAAAAGTATCTTCTGGACATGACAGAGCGCTCATATGAACTCACAGCAGATGTAATTGCTGACACAAGACCTGCAAAAAATCAAGCTGGTTAACATCTCAGTATGAGCTGTGGAGTTACTCAGAATGTCCCACCTAGCTGAAGAACTATCTACAGGTTTTGGCTTCAGAGTGAGGGACAGTCAGTTTTCCTTGAGGGTATGTCCACTTGTAGATTGACCATTCTCCAGGGAATGAAGTCAAAAGCATACATGTATAGGTAGCATAAGTTGAACTTGCCAGGTTATGAAGAAAAGGGGTACATGCACAAAATTGGGAGGGATGCATTTTAGAGGAGTTAGGAGGACAAGTGGAGATTAATATGATCAAAATATATTGTACCCAGGTATGATATTCTCAATGAATTAGTAAAAATGTAGGTTTTTTTTTACTCAGTTGAAAATTGGAATAAAATTTCTAAACTAATTTTAGTTAATATGTGTAATTTTAATCTCTAAAAATTTTCTTTCTTAAATAGGCAATTGTGTGATCACTTTATAAAACTTTTGCATCTATGATCAATACAGCAAGGCTCCCAGTATACAACAACTAGTCTTTCTTTCTGTATACACACTCACACACACACATATATATGCATATATGAATATATACGTATATATGTATAATATATGCATGTGTACATATACATGTGTATATATGTATATATACACATACATATACATATTATGTGTGTGTATTTATGTCTATAACATTTCAAAAGCGAACTGTTTGCAAGTACAAAAGTATGTTCCATTTAATAATTCTGAATCCATTTGGAATATATTATTCTTTGGGAAACAAAGATTCCTTGGCTCTAGATTAAAGTATTTGAAAAATTTATATAATTTCAGGAAACAACATCCATGTGATAATATACGACAGATGTCTACTGTTAGGAACCAGTAGAGGGTTCTATTTATCCTAACGTAGACTGGAACTCTCTAATGCTAGCATAGTCACACACATTTTGTATAGTTTCTGAGAATCTGTACTAAGTCATTCTTATTCATATTGAACCACTCACCATAGGGGAAAAACATTTACTGTAATATTTGTTTCCTAAATAAAAAAAACAACTAAAAATTGAATGCAAGAAACTATTAAGAAGAAACTCAGAATAACCATTTAGAAAAGAATACTCATTGCACCAAACACTTCCTGTCTCTCTGTGTAGTCTTTAAAATCCTTTAGTAAATATTTTTAATATATAAAAATCATTTCCTGTTTCTGTCTTTCATTTTTGTTTTTGTAATGAAAACAGCAACAGAAATGTCTTGTGCCTGTCAACTTGACTAGATCGTCATCTTCTGAATATGGTTCCAAAGCTCTAATCTAATAACTTGTTGTTACCCATGTTTAACAGCATCTGGACAACCTCTGTCTGCTAAAATAATGAATGCAGGACAACGGAAAGCAAATTTAAGCTAAAATATAATTCAAGAAATAACTCAAAAAAACAACCCTGTTTGTTTCCTGTGGACCAGAAGGTATATTCCAAACAGCCATAAGAGTTTATGTGTTAGAAAAAGCCCTTTATTTTATCTTGGCTATTTTATTAAGGAATTTTAGACATAGTTGTATCTTCTCAAGAAGGGCAGAAATAGTCAAGCAATTTGAGAAATGAAACCACTGACTAGTCTCTGCTCTCCCTTTGCAGCTTTCATTGTGCTCTCTGTGGCTGGGAGATGTGTCTGTAGTTGTCTTTTTTGAGTGGGATTCCACAGCAGGCCCTTTGCAGTCCTACTTCTAGGGTGTGGTCTGAGCAGCTATGGTATGATATGCTAAAATTCAGCACTGACTTTTACAGTGGATGCAACTACAGACAAATACATACTGTTTTAACCAGTTGACTCTCATGGTGAAGTGCTAATGTTATACTTTTATAGCATGTCCTTAATTTTGTAGCTTCATGTTCAGAAATACCTTGAATTCAAGAGAAACAATACATAAGCTTTTTGACTCTTAGCTCCTCCCATATTTCATATTCTCTTAGCCAAAGAAAGCTTACCTAGTATTTTCGCTCTTGCTAAAACGTGTTGACATAAAAATGCAATTTTGGTTTTTCCTTCTGTTTTTCTTGTGTTGCTGTAAAACAATTAATTGGGATAAATAGTAGTTTTCTTGCTTTTACCATACCAAGTCTCTGCAAGAAGGATACCTGTGGTTCCTGTGGTCCAGGGATTTTGGGGCTCTGAGCAGCTTATAGCTGAGGCTGTGTCTCAGGTTGTCATTATGAGGTCACGTAGCTGTTACACATTTTATCTAATGTTAAGTTCATATTAGATACTCAGTTTCTGCTTCTGAATTCAGTCTTCCATTTATTATACTTATGGACTAAATGGGAGCTAAAGTGTGTGGGTGTGTGTGTGTGTGTGTGTCCCGAACTGTAGCATGAAGACTATCCACCACAGGGGGCCTGTTGAGCTGCAGCACGATATCTCTGTCTTAGATTTCTTCAAAGGATGATGAGAAATGTCTGGAAGGCAAGGAAAGAAACAGTGACACTTCATAAAATCCTTATTTTTATGTATCCAGGTGGAAAAACAGTAGTGGATATATATATATATATAAACTTAAGGAAAACACACACACACACACACACACACACACACACACACACAACCCATTCCTTATCAACAGACAATTTTACTCTCTCTCTCTCTCTCCCTTTCCCTCCCCCTCCTCTCTCTCTTTCTCTCTCGCTCTCCTCTCAAGTGCGTGTGTGCACCACACCACACCACACCACACCACACACATACAGCAAAACAAAAGTCTACAGCATTCTAAAAATAACTAGCTTTGGTAGAAGCAGCATTTTTTCCAGTGTTCACTGAACTGAAGACTTGTATGGGTTTGCTTACACAGATTATTATTACTACCATTGTTTCTGAACAGAAGGTTCGAGGAGCAGCTGTCTCTCTAAGCTCCACAATTCTACTTCCTGTTACTTTTGATCACTAGGTTTGACCATAAAATTTCCAATCTAGACAAGCCATGTATAAGAAGTAGACAGGACACAGGACACCAAACAGCTCAGAGTCCCCACATTTGCTTCCTCACAGCTACATGAAATCATTCCTTCCTTTGTCAAGAGCTGTTCAGCTTGGTGCCTGAATGCCAATGGCAGTTTGTAGTTGTGCATAGAACCCTTTAGAGCATTTTAGCATGGTGCCTCTTACTTGTTTTTACCCATATGGCAATCTGCTCAGTGGTCTGGTAGGCTTGGTCTATGTTTTACTTGCTGAAGAATCTTAACTGGATACCACATCATCTATTCTCTACATCTGAGCTTCCTCTCTGTGGTATTCCATTTCAGATACCTTTCAAGTCAGAAAATTAGGAGTCACTCCTGATTGTCATTTGCTGTTAGCATCTCTTGGTTAATAAGTAACTATATCCAGTTTCTTAGACACATTCTTTTGTGGCCAGCCTTACCAAGTTCCAGTTCAAATGCTCGCATCGCAAGCTCATCTTCTCACCCCAAATCCTCCTGTTTGCCTTCCATGTGGATATGAGAGTTAGCTTTTAAAAACAAAATTGACATGATGCAATGTTCATATTAGAGTCTTTATATTATATCTCCATTTTTATTCACTTCTGTAGCTTTATCATCTGAGTGGATATATTGCAAATTGTTCTTGATAGAATATTTTCATGGTACAGCGTCTGATACATTACAGATTCCTAATACACGTTGTTCTCTTTTTTAATATTCTCCTCCTAAGCCCTTACTATTTTATTGGAACAATTATCCATTATATTAGAGCTTTAGCATATTATAAATATTATTTCTAGAGGAGAGCAAATTCTTTGAAACATAGTCGATGCCTATTATTATTATTATGCCTATTATTAGTTAAAGAAAGACAAGATAAACTGAATAGACTACAGATTTTAACTTTCCAATTTTATTACTTCTTATATATTATTCAGCCATGTGTCTTAATTCTTACAGACCATGCTAGTTATCAAATAAGATATCCTATAGTAATTTAATACGTGTAAACCGCATATGTGAGTTAGTCTTAATCCATTTCAATCAAGTTTCAAAGTTATCGAGTTCATTTGAAACTCAAAGTTTCTCCTAAAGATCTAAAGGGCAATAACCTTAATTTGCCTGTGAGTGGCACTGGTGGGGGTTGGGAAACAGACACACACTTTGCAGTGAGAGGGACGGGTTGATCAGTTACTTTCACTGGCTTGTTAAAAGATCTGTGGCCCATGCTGTAATAAGCACCAGCAGTGAAGATGTAGGGAGCAAAGAAACCAGACATCAGTTTCTGCGGGAGAATGAGTGGGAAGGGCTTTCAAGCAGGGGGAAAAAATTAGATCACAAGGTATAACTGGTCTGTACTTAGGACTAAACTTTGAAAATAAATTATCTGAAGTCTGTAAGTTTGAACCCAAGTACCTGACCCCTGAATAAGAGCCAATAAGTAAAGCCATTAGCTCACCAGCCTGTTATCCCGGGCTTCGTCAGAGCATACTGTGAGCGCTTTGGCAGCCGCCCTGGGGGTTGCAGTGCATGTGATGATCTCAGCCTCAGGGCTGATTCTTTAGTGTGAGTCTCCTGAATTTTTCTTTCATTCTTTACATGAACTCAGTGTGGTGCCTTTAATATTTTATTTTTAGAAAAGACATCAGAATAGATCTAAAAATGGAATCTCCCGGTTTTACCTTTCTGCAAAAGTCTGAACAGAGGAAAAAAAGAGCTGTTCTTTGACCTTCTGACTCCTTTGGGAAACATGTTTATTATTGGAAAAATTTTTTATCATGTTCATTTTGAACTTTTAAATTGACTATGTGGCTAGTTTAACTAAAGCTCAGTAAGATATTAGAAGAATCACTTTATGGGATACGGTGTCTAAGGTAAGATCATAGGAATGGATCATAGGAATGGGCAAACAGTAGATGAAAAGTGAGGACACCCCACGAGTAGATTAAAATGCTAACAGTATCTTTACATGAAATTCCACATGTGCTGCTTCTGGATACCAGACTAGAGAAGATCTGAGTTCAGAGATCTCTTTCCATGGGACAATAGCATGTCCCCATTGGCTAGTTTATTGAGATTCAGTTTCCTTTTGGAAAAAAAAAAAAAAGCATTGGATTATTTCTCAGTCTCATGTGACTTTGTGACTTCAAGACCACCCAGTACCTTCCCCCTTCCAAAAGGACTTCCCAAATTGTGCTAGCAGGCCAAGTGCAGAGCCAGATAAGGAAAATGGCTGACTAAACAAATGTAAAAACACAGTTTTAGCGGTCAAAATGACTGAGTCTACAAGCTTTTATTGAGATTCAGTTTCCTTTTGGAAAAAAGCATTGGATTATTTCTCAGTCTCATGAATGTCTCTGATTACACAACATCAAGTGCTTTCGGCCACTAAAAGTGTTACTTGTTAGTATACTATAGTGCCAGCAGGATCAGTCAAAATTAGAGCATTCATTAAAACTAAGGAAACCAAGTCATATAGAGATGAGCTGGGCATTTTGTGCTTTTAAAAAATTACTATTTTATTCTCTATATATGGGTGTTTTCTTAGATATGTCTCTGCTATCTCTGCACCATCTGCATTCCTGATGCTTGAAGAGGTTAGAGGTCAGAAGAGGGCATCAGAGCTTCTGGAGTTATTGATGGTTGTGAGCCACTGTCTGGGTTTTATAATTGTCTCCTAGTCCTCTGGAAGAGCAGTCAGTGCTCTTTACCACTGAACCAGTTCCTCTCTTATAATTTTTGTTTTTGAGACAGAATCTCGTGTAACCCAGGCTAACCTCAAGCTTACTATGTAGCTGAGGAGATCTTATGTTTCTAGCCCTCCTGTCTCCATCTTCCCATTCAGGGATTGTGGGGAGTATTGAACCTTGTTTTCCTTATGCTATTTGGAGAAAAGAACTGACCGAATTAAATAGAATGTGTTGCTGCTTAAAGCTTCCTTGTTGCGCTGGGGACTTAATCTGCACAGACTAACTCAATCCACCATCCAGCATGTTTCAGGTGGGCAGCCCTGGGGGGAGCACCTCATTTGGTACAGTGGTCAGTGTGTTTCCCTGGTGACGCTTCTCTATCATTGACCATCTAGGTGCAAGTTTCCCGAATTAAGAACATCTGAGCTGATGGCTTGAGATTAAGTTAACACCTGCTACTCCAGACTGCCTTTTTGAGTAAGAAAAGTGTTTTAAGCTGATTCCCTGATTTCCTGTTTCCATGTGCAGCTTTCATGAATAACAGGTGGAATTATAAAAATATAAAATTCAGGCACTGAAAAAAAATAGAAATTATTAAGGTATATAAAATGAAGACATGACAAACTTTAAAAATCAAGTCCACCATGAAGCAGTTATAAAGAAGAGCAGATTGTGGTTCGTGCCCCATCTCCTTTACTTCAAGATGATTGATTTTCTCTTGCTTCTGTTCATGGGGACCTTGAATGGGTTTCTCTCTACTACTCATGGATTAAACTCTTCAGGTATATGAGTGGACTTGGCTTTGCCCTCTCAAATTTCTCCTGCCCCTCAAGGACTCAGATTTGGGGAGGGCAAGACATGATTCCTCCCTTGTTCAAAACTCTTTGACTCTTTTTTCCTATAAAACAAGGAACATTACATTCCATCTCAGCACAAGTCTACCTACTTTTTCCCTTTTGGACAGAATATGTATATTTTCTCTATCTGTTGCTGAGGTTCCCATTCTTTGTCATATATCTTAGGATAAGTCTTTTTGGAAACAAACTGTTTCCTGACAGGGAGTTTCTGATGATAGGAAGCAGTTTCTAAAAGCAAACAGATGCAAAAATTGCTTGACTAAAATGTGGGACTTTGGCCAGACTTAACATGGTCTCATGCAGGATGGTTTGTTTTCTTGAGCTACTCACTGAAATTTCAAGTTCTATAAATAGCCAGGAGTCTGTCTCCTCCAGTTTGTTGCCTTGTCCAGTTCTGCACTGACTAGGAACCTCCCCGCCCCCCCCCCCGTACCCCTCATACTAGAAGCATTTCAGATATATGGAGAGTAAAAGACAGGGATAACACAGGTGGAAACAGGAGCAATGCTAACTCACAGGTGCTGCCTTTGTGCTCAGCTGAGTCATACAGAGAAACTTAGAAGTGTTTGTTTGTGTTTCCACACTGTGTTCTCTGGGACATTTGATCACCGGCAATTTATCTGTGAGGAAAAACCTTTAGTTATTAATATTTCATGGGAACAGTGACCCCTGGAAGTGACTCAGGGGAATACCTGCTTGTCCTATTGAATGGAGACAAGTACAACTATCTTTCCATGTTTCAATATGAAGTGAATGGTGCCAGGCATGGTGGATGCACCTATAATCCCAGCATTTAGGAAGTGGAGGCAGAAAGATCAGTGTTAACTTTAGCTTCCTAGAAAATTTAAGGTGGCCAGCCTAAGTTACATGAAATACTTTTTTCAACATACAAAATTGCAATGCAATTTGGAACATTCCTGTCAAGAATAAATGTCTTGCTGTGGGAGGAACTGTTCTGTCAGTGTTCTGTTTCTCTCTGTGTATTAATGCCTGCATGGGGTATGTCAGTCTGTGGGTGAGTGTACGGGTGGGTGGAGATGAATATGCTTTGTGTCAGTCATTCCGGTGGAAGATGAGGTGAGAATTGATTTTCAGTGTGATTGTTTTCAGGCCAGCATAAGATGGTGACTGGCTTGAGGCCAAGATTACTGTATTTCATATATAGAAGTGCTGGCAGAATGGACTTACATTTAAAAATTGCAAGAAAGTTAACTGTGAGCAGAGAGCAGGAATTGGAACTGTGCAGAGGAGAACATATGTAATTGGGGTGCCAGGGGCTCTCGTACTGTGGGTAATTGTAGGTTCATTGGTTAATGTATGGGAAATTCATATAGACTGGGACAGAATTATTCCTACTTATGTATTCTCTATTGCTTATATTGAGCAATGACACACCAATTATCACCATTCAAATCACTTAGTGGTCCAATTACCATTCACTCCAAAGTATATGCTTTGTTTCAGTGCTTGACATCAGAGGTAACTTGGAAAATTGCTTGGCTAATGGCTGAGTGCTTCTCATCCTCCATTGGTAACTTCTCAGCTCATCAGAGGCTTTTGTAGGTAAAGGAAAACAGAGAATTGCTTCTTAGGGGAAGCAAGTAAGTCATTTGACACAAGGGCTTCTAAGCAGTGTCCCTGGTGGGATCTCCGTGTCCACTTGTATTTATAACTCCTTGGGGTCTTGACAGATTATATAATCACAGCTGAGCCCCAGGAGGGAGGCTTTCCAGATCATCACCATTTGAAAGGCAGATTCATGTCACAGAGGAGGCAGAGTTAAACTGACCTGAGTGGAGGCTGGCAGGTCGTGAAGGTGAATTAGCTGTTCTGGTGTCAGAGGGTGCAAATCACTGCAGGGGGCAGTGATGTTGGCAGGAAAGGTCTCTTCTAGGTTAGCTACTATGCAGTGAGGTGCAGATGGCATCAAAGAACTCTGTGTTGCCCTTCCTCCATCACCACAGTGGCATGAGATGCCCACTGAGAAAAGTGTCAGTATTATGGTACCCATGGCCATGTTGCTATAAGGAGCACACAGAGGACATTTAATACTTTTTCTCTAAAATGTTACAAAAACTACACGAGCAAGCTGTCAACAAGAGTGATAAGCTCCACCAAAGACTGCCGTCTTCATTCAGACTTAGAAAGACACATATCCCAATGTCATATGCACAGTTTATGGTAAAACTATAGATGGAAGGGAATGAGATGTGTTGATATATGCTTTTAATTCTAGCTCTGTGGAGGCAGAGGCAGAGGGAGGCAGAGGCAGAGAGGGAGGAGAAGGGGAAGGGGAAGAGGCAGAGGCAGAGGCAGAGGCAGAGGCAGAGGCAGAGGCAGAGGCAGAGGCAGAGGCAGAGGCAGAGGCAGAGGCAGAGGCAGAGGCAGAGGCAGAGGCAGAGGCAGAGGCAGAGGCAGAGGAGGCAGAGGCAGAGGCAGAGGAGGCAGAGGCAGAGGCAGAAAGATCTTTCTGAGTTTGAAGATATCTTTGTATACAAATCAAGTTCCAATCCATCTAGGGCTACCCAGTGAGTCAATGTCATGTCTCAGAATGTTATTAATGCTTCTAATTTTCAACTACTACTTATATATTCATGGCATAAAGCAGAAAGTCTACTATTGGGGAAAGGAAAGAAAAAGTAGGGAGGGAGTAATACAGGCTGATATGGATCAACATAATCAAACCATGTGTACCAATGAATGAAGTTCATGGCACACTTACAGGAACAAAATTATGATATACACATGTGACAGAAGTACATAGTGCATAAATGTGAATGAGGTGTGTGCTACACATGCAGATTATATGAACAGTACACATTAAAATAATGTGTACAGTACACATGTAGATGAAGTATATGGTACAAATGTGAACAAAATGCCTGGCACACAAGTGAATGATGTGATAGGCACATGTGCAAATGATGTGGGTGGTATACATATGAATAAAGTGTATGATATATACATGTGAATGAAATGCACAGTTCACACACATGAACAAAGTACATGAAACTCATGTGAATAAAGTTCATAGTACTCGTGAACAAATTGTATGGTGTCCACATATGCAGGAAGTGCACATGCACATACATGAACAAAATGCATGGTGCATACATATGAATGAACTACAAGTATGAAAATACATCAATGTGTACAGTGGAATTGTTGATAACAAAAACACACTCTACCTTTTTACTGTTGCCTCTTCATGTTGAATTTTCTTTTTCATCCTTAATGCATTTTGTGACATCAAATATGTTTTTGAGGGTCAATAAGATGGCTCAGTGGATAAAGCCACTTGATGCCAGTCCCGGTGACCTTAGTCCTATCCCTGGGACCCACATGGTGGAAGAAGAGACCCAACTCCTCCACGTTGTCCTCTGATGCCGATTTTCCTGTTGTTTCTGTATGTGTGCATTCCCTATACAACAAACAAACATAAATAATTGTCAAATAAAAATTAAAAAAGAGAAAGTGTATTGATATCTTAAATATTACTGTATAGCCCTGAAGTCTGGCTGTAGGGGAAGATTGTTGAGGGGAAAAATTAAAAAGGGAACTGTCATATTCCATGCTTGTGCCAGCAACTTTCTGC
Source organism: Mus caroli (assembly GCF_978045245.1). NCBI lineage: Eukaryota > Metazoa > Chordata > Mammalia > Rodentia > Muridae > Mus > Mus caroli. Next base: position 32,897,982 of record NW_028227264.1, read on the forward strand.
CCCAGTGGCCTGGCCAGCCATGCACTGGTGGACAATGGTTGACCTGTTATCATCTCATGGAAACTCAGAGCTCAAAAATCTCTTCACCCAGCATGCTAAGTTCCCATTGGTGGGTAGCTACCATACCAGGCCCATGCTTCAAAACCCCCACAGCCTTTGTGGTGCACTTCTGGCAAACCCATGTGTAGTAGCTATTCCTGGTTATCAACATGACTACATCTGGAATTAATGACAACCCAGAATTGGAAGTCTCACCAGTGATCCTAAACTGGAGGTTGGCAAATAGAAGTTTCTGACCTGGATCTTGGTATGGAGATCTTGAGGCATAGTGGCTATGAATTCCAGAAGATTAAGAAATGGAGATTTCCAAGTTCAAGGTCAACTTGTATATATATATACACACACACATATATATATACATATATATATATATATATATATATACATATATATATATATTTGATATAATACTATATATGCTATATATAGTATTAGTACTTAGTATTTAGTATAAGTACTTAGTACTTAGTGTAAATGCTATCTACATAGGACTTATTCTGTATCATTAAGAGCACAATGGCTAAGAAAAATGTATGTCTCCAGTATATGGATGAAGAGCTCAAATATCATGAGGCCCAAGAGTAAGCGTATTTTCTTCTGACTCAGTTTTATTTCTTAGGCAGTGTTCCCTAGAAGAAGAAAACTGAGAGAATGTATAACACACACACACACACACACACACACACACACACACACAGAGTGAGGATTTATTATATTGACATCTGTGTGTTGGAGTGGCTCAGTACCTGGCAGCTACTTGGTCCCTGCAGCTGGATACCTCATCAATCCCCATCTGGTGCTGCAGGCTTGGAGATCCCTGGAGAGTCAATAGTCTTCAAATCATGCTGGAAGGCCAAAGAAACTGAAGTCTGATGTCAGCAGAGGACAGCAGACACAGTGATCGACACACTCTCTCTGGGAGACAAGAAGGCAGACATGAATACCTACATTTTCCTCAGATCCTTTTGCATTTGGGCCAGTTGCTGGAAGGTGCCTCTCACTTTGAGGGCACACATTTCCTCCTTAGTTAATACTCTCTGGAAATGCCCTTGAAAACACACACACACACACACACACACACACACACACTCACATAAAAATACACACAAATATACAAACACTCAATATATACACATACATATATAGACACACATAGACACACACATACAAGCACATGCATATACATACATACACATACATACATGCCTACACACTTGTGTTTTGTATGTGATTTCAAATTCCACATAGATTTTAACCAAGGCTAGCCATCTCTAGTATCTTGTATTTTTGTGGTACTTTGTTATTAAATGTTTCCTTAAATAGGATCTGAGAAGAACAATAATGTGATAAGGAGTAATGAGTGTATGACAGATGACCTTAAAAACCATGATAGAAAGCAAATGTGTAAGTTAGAGGAAAGAATCAAATTATGTAACATGTTATTGGAAATATTTAAACCAAGCCTGGGGTTTCTAACCTGCCTTTATTATTTAGTTCCCAGATGAAAGAATACACACAACCTTTGTTTTTACAACAAGCCTTAAACAGCATAATAGCTAGACAGGTATCTCCCTCTGTGCTATTATCTACTTTCCTATCAATAACCCCACAAGCCCTCAAAGCCTAAACCCCACCTACGTCTTGTCTGCCCAGCTATTGTGGGTTGGCTGGCATCTTTGTCCGAAGCCAGAATCAGAATCAACTTGAGGTCAAGGTCACAGAGATTTTGTGCAGACTCCAGGTCTTGGGGCCGTCATTTAGCATTACAATAGACAGCAAAAGACAAAACTCCAACAATAACCTACTGCCACACACTACACTAAAGGAAGGAAAGGGGCAGTGTGGCCCTTTCTGCTACCTGTTATGAATCCTAATTCATGCCCCCATTCAGTGGACATTTTTGTGGGATGTTAAAAATAATACCTCTTTGTCTTTCAACAGTAGGACATATTGGATAAATACATGCAACCCTTTAAGTAACATGAGGATGTATTATTTACAATGATTTCCCAGGTATTTGACAATAACAATACATTAAAACAGTCCTCTCTAATATAGCGGCACTCAAGTATGCCTATGAAAAAATCTAAGTTTATAAAAACTTCATTGGGAAAACAATTTTTAAAAATTTTTTTTGGGAAAACAATTATTTTAACAAGAAAAAGAAAGATAATTTCTTGAATAGTACAAGAATTTCTTTTCCTTTTGAAATATCAATGATAAGTTACCCCAAACAGACATGAAGGAACAATCTCAGCAGATGATTTCTGCATGAGGTGAGACTGCAGGACCTTTGTTACCTGTTGTAGGAACAGTGATGTTCTGTCAAGTCCAGCAGTTCCAGGACTGTACAGCCATGTTTGTCTGCTCCTATCTTCTACTGGCTGCTTACCATGCTTAGCATAATGAGAAAACCCCGTAAATGCCTTCTGCTGCATTCAGTTCTTGTTAGAGATACTACATTGCTAATGGAGAAGATTCAGGGTAGAGGTATGTAGTATATGTTGTTTCAGAAGCTGTAGTCAGGACTTGGCAAAAGCTATTCTCAGGATTCTCATTTCATATTTTGGGAAATGAGCCCTCTGTGCCTGGTATGGGAGATCTATAGAACTCAATTGATCTTTAAAATTGGGAAGCAACTTAGGGAATGGGTTGCCTCCTTTATGACTTACAGATTGATCTCTCCTTCTTTGTGTTCCTTGTGACTTCAACTTCTCTCAGTGTTGAGAATACCATATAGTTAGGGCTTCTCCAAAGCTTAGGAAGGAGAAGTCCTGTGGGTGTCTGCATCTGTCTGAGGCAGCTGCTGTGTAGAGCTTCTCAGACGTAGAGCCGTGCTAGACTCCTGACTGCAATCATAACAGTATCATTAATAGTGTCAGGGATTTTTGCTTGGCCATGGGTTGGATCTCAACTTGGGCCAGTTATTGGTTGGCCATTCCCTCAGTCTCTGATCCATCCCCCATCTCTGCATTTCTTGTAGACAGCAAAATTGTGCTTTGAAAATTTTGTGGGTGGGTTGGTGGCCCTACTGCTCCACTGTAGCTCTGCCTTGCTACAGAAGGTGGCCTCTTCAGGTTCCATATCACCAATGCTGTGAGTCACAGCTAAGGTAATCCCCATTGAATCATGAGTACCTCCACTATCCCAGGTCTCTGTCTAGTCCTGGAGATGACCCACCATCTCCTCATCCCTGTCAGCAGCAGATTTCCATTTATTCTAATGACTGTTTTGCCATCTCTCCTGTTGTTTTCCACACCTGAGCACCCCCCTCCATTTCCTCTCCCCATTCCTCTCTCCTATCCAGTTCCCTCCCTCCATCTGCTCATGCCTTTCTTTGTGTTAGCTTTTTTTTTTTTTAACAGCTAATATCCACTTAAAAGTGAGTACATACCATGCATGTCCTTTGGGTCTTGGTTACCTCACTCAGGATGATATTCTCAAGATCTATAGATTTGTCTGCAGAATTCAGAATGTCTTTGTTTTTAATAGCTAAATAGTATTTCATGTATAGATGTATAGATGTATGACATTTCTTTATCCATTCTTCAGTTGAGGGACATCTAGGTTGTTACCAGTTTCTGGCTATTACCAATAAAGCTGCTATAAACATAGTTTTTGAATATATGCCTAGGAATTGTATAGCAGAGTCTTGAGGTAAAACTATTTCTAGTTTTCTGAGAAACCACCAAATTGATATTCAAAGTGGTTGTACAAGTTTGTACTCCCAGGAGCAGTAGATGTTCCCTTGCTTTATCCCTTGCTAGTATGTGCAGTCCTTTTGATCTTTGCCATTCTGCTTGGTGTAAGGTGGAACCTCAGAGTTGTTTTGACTTGCATTTCCCTGATTACTAAGGACTTTGAACATTTCTTTAAGTGCTTCTTGGCCATTTGAGATTCCTCTATTGAGAATTCTCTGTTTAGCTTTGTACCCCATATTTTAAATCAGATTATTTGGGTTGTTGGTGTCAAACTTCTTGAATTTTTTTTATATATTTTGGATATTAGCTCTCTGTCAGATGTAGTGTTGGTGGAGATCCTTTCCTACAGGCTGCTATTTTGTCCAATTAACAGTTTCCTTTGCCTTATTGAAGCTTTTTAATTTCATGAGGTCTCATTTGTGTTGAATAATTTCAACACAAATAATTGTGTTGAAAGTTCGACGGAGATTGCATTAAATCTGTAAGCTGCTTTTTGATAAGATGGCCATTTTTACTATGATAATCCTCCTGATTCATAAGCATGATAGGTCTTTCCATTTTCTGATATCTTTCTTATTTTCTTTCTTCATCCACTTGAAGTTCTTGTCATACAGATTTTCACTTGCTTGTTAAGAGTTACACTAAGATATTTTATATCTTAATTTGTGGCTATCATAAAGGATTTTGTTTTCCTAATTTTGTTTTTGGCCTGTTTATTATTTGTATAAAGGAGGGCTACTGAATTCTTTGAGTCAATTTTATATCCAGCCACTTTGGTAAAGGTGTCTGTCAGCTGTAGGAGTTTTCTGGTAGAATTTTGGGGTCACTTATGTATACTGTCGTATCATCCACAAATAGCAATACTTTGACTTCTTCCTTTCCAATTCCCACCCCCCCATCTTCTTTATTTGTCATATTGCTCTATCTAGAACTCCAAGTACTATATTGGATAGATAGAGAAAGAGTGTACAGCCTTGTCCTGTTCCTGATTTTAGCAAAATTGATTTAGGTTTTTTTCTATTTAATTTGATGTTGGCTACTAGCTTGCTGTATCTTGCTTTGATTATGTTTATGTATGCGCCTTGTATTTCTGATCTCTCTAACACTTTTAACATTAAAGGATATTGGATTTTGTCACAGGGTTTCTCAGCATTTAATGAGATGATAATGTGATTTTTTTCTTTCAGTTTGTTTATATGGCCAATTACATTGATGGACTTTCATATATAGAACCACTCCTGAATCCCTCAGATGAAGTCTACTTGATTACAGTAAATGATGTTTTTGGAGTTTTCCTGGATTTGGTATTTTTATTGTGTATTTTTTATCACTATTCATAAGAAAAATAAGTGTGAAATTGTCTTTTTTTGTTGAGTCTTTGTGTGGTTTAGGTATCAGGGTGACTTGGCTTCATAGAATGAGTTTGGCAGTGAATGAGTTTGGTTTCAATATTGTGGAATAGTTTGAGGAGTATTGGTATTAGCTTTGAAAGTCTGGTAGAATTCTGCATTAAAACCATCTGGCCCTAGACTTTCTTTGGTTGGGAGAGTTTTGATGACTATTTCTATTTCCTTAGGACTATTTAAATAGATTCTCTAACCTTGATTTGACTTTGGTAAATGGTATCTGTCTAGAGAATCATCCATTTCATCAAGATTTTCAATTTTGTGAAGTATAGGCTTTAAAGTAACACCTAATGATTTTTAAAATTTCCTTAGTGTCTGTCATTATTTTTCCCTTTTCATTTCTTATTGTATTTGTTTACTGTCTCTCTGTCTTTTGGTCACTTTGGCTAAAGGTTTGCCTATCTTTTTTTTTTTATATATTTTTATTACATATTTTCCTCAATTACATTTCCAATACTATCCCAAAAGTCCCCCATAGCGCCCCCCACTTCCCTACCCACCCATTCCCATTCTTTTGGCCCTGGCATTCCCCTATATTGGGGCATATACAGTTTGCAAGTCCAATGGGCCTCTCTTTCCATTGATGGCCGACTAGGCCACCTTTCGATACATATGCAGCTAGAGACAAGAGCTCCAGGGTTCTGGTTAGTACATCATGTTGTTCCAACAATAGGGTTGCAGATCCCTTTAGCTCCTTGGGTACTTTCTCTAGCTTCTCAATTGGGAGCCCTGTGATACATCCAATAGCTGACTGTGAACATCCACTCCTGTGTTTGCTAGGCCCTGGCATCGTCTCACAAGAGACAGCTATATTTGGGTCCTTTCAGCAAAATCTTGCTAGTGTATGCAATGGTGTCAGCGTTTAGAAGCTGATTATGGGACGGATCCCTGGATACAGCAGTCTCTAAATGGTCCATCCTTTCATCACAGCTACGAACTTTGTCTCTGTAACTTCTTCCCTGGGTGTTTTGTTCCCAATTCTAAGAAGGTGCACAGTGTCCACACTTTGGTCTTCATTCTTCTTGAGTTTCATGCGTTTATCAAATTGTATCTTATATCTTGGGTATCCTAAGTTTTGGGCTAATATCCACTTATCAATGAATACATATTGTGTGAGTTCTTTTGTGATTGTGTTACTTCACTCAAGATGATGCCCTCCAGGTCCATCCATTTGGCTAGGAATTTCATAAATTCATTCTTTTTAATAGCTGAGTAGTACTCCATTGTGTAAATGTACCATAATTTCTGTATCCATTCCTCTGTTGAGGGACATCTGGGTTCTTTCCAGCTTCTGGCTATTATAAATAGGGCTGCTATGAACATAGTGGAGCATGTGTCCTTTTTACCGGTTGGGACATCTTCTGGATATATGCCCAGGGGAGGTATTGCTGGATCCTCCGGTAGTACTATGTCCAATTTTCTGAGGAACCGCCAGACTGATTTCCAGAGTGGTTGTACAAGCTTGCAAACCCACCAACAATGGAGGAGTGTTCCTCTTTCTCCACATCCTCGCCAGCATCTGCTGTCACCTGAATTTTTGATCTTAGCCATTCTGACTGGTGTGAGGTGGAATCTCAGGGTTGTTTTGATTTGCATTTCCCTGATGATTAAGGATGTTGAACATTTTTTCAGGTGCTTCTCTGCCATTCGGTATTCCTCAGGTGAGAATTCTTTGTTCAGTTCTGAGCCCCATTTTTTAATGGGGTTATTTGACTTTCTGGAGTCCACCTTCTTGAGTTCTTTATATATATTGGATATTAGTCCCTTATCTGATTTAGGATAGGTGAAGATCCTTTCCCAATCTGTTGGTGGTTTTTTTGTCTTATTGATGGTGTCTTTAGCCTTGCAGAAGCTTTGTAGTTTCATGAGGTCCCACTTGTCAATTCTCGATCTTACAGCACAAGCCATTACTGTTCTATTCAGGAATTTTTCCCCTGTGCCCATATCTTCAAGGTTTTTCCCCACTTTCTCCTCTATAAGTTTCAGTGTCTCTGGTTTTATGTGAAGTTCCTTGATCCACTTAGACTTGACCTTAGTACAAGGAGATAGGAATGGATCGATTCGCATTCTTCTACATGTTAACAACCAGTTGTGCCAGCACCATTTGTTGAAAATGCTGTCTTTCTTCCACTGGATGTTTTTAGCTCCCTTGTCGAAGATCAAGTGACCATAGGTGTGTGGGTTCATTTCTGGGTCTTCAATTCTATTCCATTGGTCTATTTGTCTGTCACTATACCAGTACCATGCAGTTTTTATCACAATTGCTCTGTAGTAGAGCTTTAGGTCCGGCATGGTGATTCCACCAGAGGTTCTTTTATCCTTGAGAAGAGTTTTTGCTATCCTAGGTTTTTTGTTATTCCAGATGAATTTGCAGATTGCACTTTCTAATTCGTTGAAGAATTGATTTGGAATTTTGATGGGGATTGCATTGAATCTGTAGATTGCTTTTGGCAAGATAGCCATTTTTACAATGTTGATCCTGCCAATCCATGAGCATGGGAGATCTTTCCATCTTCTGAGATCTTCTATAATTTCTTTCTTCAGAGACTTGAAGTTTTTATTATACAGATCTTTCACTTCCTTAGTTAGAGTCACGCCAAGATATTTTATATTATTTGTGACTATTGAGAAGGGTGTTGTTTCCCTAATTTCTTTCTCAGCCTGTTTATTCTTTGTGTAGAGAAAGGCCATTGATTTGTTTGAGTTAATTTTATATCCAGCTACTTCACCGAAGCTGTTTATCAGGCTTAGGAGTTCTCTGGTGGAATTTTTAGGGTCACTTATATATACTATCATATCATCTGCAAAAAGTGATATTTTGACTTCATCTTTTCCAATTTGTATCCCTTTGATCTCCTTTTGTTGTCGAATTGCTCTGGCTAGGACTTCAAGTACAATGTTGAATAGGTATGGAGAAAGTGGACAGCCTTGTCTAGTCCCTGATTTTAGAGGGATTGCTTCAAGCTTCTCACCATTTACTTTGATGTTGGCTACTGGTTTGCTGTAGATTGCTTTTATCATGTTTAGGTATGGGCCTTGAATTCCTGATCTTTCCAAGACTTTTATCATGAATGGGTGTTGGATCTTGTCAAATGCTTTTTCCGCATCTAAGGAGATGACCATGTGGTTTTTGTCTTTGAGTTTGTTTATATACTGGATTACGTTGATGGATTTCCGTATATTGAACCATCCCTGCATCCCTGGGATGAAACCTACTTGGTCAGGATGGATGATTGTTTTGAAGTGTTCTTGGATTCGGTTAGCAAGAACTTTATTGAGGATTTTTGCATCAATATTCATAAGGGATATTGGTCTGAAGTTTTCTATCTTTGTTGGGTCTTTTTGTGGTTTAGGTATCAGAGTAATTGTGGCTTCATAGAATGAGTTGGGTAGAGTACCTTCTGTTTCTATTTTGTGGAATAGTTTGTGAAGAACTGGAATTAGATCTTCTTTGAAGGTCTGATAGAACTCTGCACTAAACCCATCTGGTCCTGGGCTTTTTTTAGTTGGGAGACTATTAATGACTGCTTCTATTTCTTTGGGGGATATAGGGCTGTTTAGATCATTAACCTGATCTTGATTCAACTTTGGTACCTGGTATCTGTCTAGGAACTTCTCCATTTCATCCAGGTTCTCCAGTTTTGTTGAGTATAGCCTTTGGTAGAAGGATCTGATGGTGTTTTGGATGTCTTCAGGATCTGTTGTTATGTCTCCTTTTTCATTTCTGATTTTGTTAATTAGGATGCTTTCCCTGTGCCCTCTAGTGAGTCTGGCTAAGGGTTTATCTATCTTGTTGATTTTCTCAAAGAACCAGCTCCTTGATTGGTTGATTCTTTGAATAGTTTTTCTTGTTTCCACTTGGTTGATTTCACCCCTGAGTTTGATTATTTCCTGCCGTCTACTCCTCTTGGGTGAATTTGCTTCCTTTTGTTCTAGTGCTTTTAGGTGTGTTGTCAAGCTGCTAATGTGTGCTCTCTCTAGTTTCCTTTTGGAGGCACTCAGAGCTATGAGTTTTCCTCTTAGAAATGCTTTCATTGCGTCCCATAAGTTTGGGTATGTTGTGGCTTCATTTTCATTGAACTCTAAAAAGTCCTTAATTTCTTTCTTTATTCCTTCCTTGACCAAGGTATCATTGAGAAGAGTGTTGTTCAGTTTCCACGTGAAGGTTGGCTTTCTATTATTTATTTTGTTATTGAAGATCAGCCTTAGGCCATGGTGATCTGATAGGATGCATGGGACAATTTCAATATTTTTATATCTGTTGAGGCCTGCTTTGTGACCAATTATGTGGTCAATTTTGGAGAAGGTACCATGAGGTGCTGAGAAGAAGGTATATCCTTTTGTTTTAGGATAGAATGTTCTGTAGATATCTGCCAGATCCATTTGATTCATAATTTCTCTTAGTTTCACTGTGTCCCTGTTTAGTTTCTGTTTCCATGATCTGTCCATTGGTGAAAGTGGTGTGTTGAAGTCTCCCACTATTATTGTATGAGGTGCAATGTGTGCTTTGAGCTTTACTAAAGTTTCTTTAATGAATGTGGCTGCCTTTGTATTTGGAGCATAGATATTCAGGATTGATAGTTCCTCTTGGAGGATTTTACCTTTGATGAGTATGAAGTGTCCCTCCCTGTCTTTTTTAATGACTTTGGGTTGGAAGTCAATCTTATCAGATATTAGAATGGCTACTCCAGCTTGTTTCTTCATGCCATTTGCTTGGAAAATTGTTTTCCAGCCTTTCATTCTGAGGTAGTGTCTATCCTTTTCTCTGAGATGAGTTTCCTGTAAGCAGCAAAATGTTGGGTCTTGTTTGTGTAGCCAGTTTGTTAGTCTATGTCTTTTTATCGGGGAGTTGAGTCCATTGATATTAAGAGATATTAAGGAAAAGTAATTGTTGTTTCCTGTTATTTTTGTTGTTAAAGTTGGCATTTTGTTCTTGTGGCTGTCTTCTTTTAGGTTTGTTGAGGGATTACCTTCTTGTTGTTTCTAGGGCGTGGTTCCTGTCCTTGTATTGGTTTTTTTCTGTTATTATCCTTTGAAGGGCTGGATTCGTGGAGAGATAATGTGTGAATTTGGTTTTGTCGTGGAATACTTTGGTATCTCCATCTATGTTAATTGAGAGTTTGGCTGGGTATAGTAGCCTGGGCTGGAATTTGTGTTCTTTTAGTGTCTGTATAACATCCGTCCAGGATCTTCTGGCTTTCATAGTCTCTGGTGAAAAATCTGGTGTAATTCTGATAGGCTTGCCTTTATATGTTACTTGGCCTTTTTCTCTTACTGCTTTTAGTATTCTATCTTTATTTAGAGCATTTGTTGCTCTGATTATTATGTGTCGGGAGGTATTTCTTTTCTGGTCCAGTCTATTTGGAGTTCTGTAGGCTTCTTGTATGTTCATGGGCATCTCTTTCTTTAGATTTGGGAAGTTTTCTTCTATAATTTTGTTGAAGATGTTTGCTGGTCCTTTGAGTTGAAAATCTTCATTCTCATCCACTCCTATTATCCGTAGGTTTGGTCTTCTCATTGCGTCCTGTATTTCTTGGATGTTTTGAGTTAGGATCTTTTTGCATTTTACATTTTCCTTGATTGTTGTGCCGATGTTCTCTATGGAATCTTCTGCACCTGAGATTCTCTCTTCCATCTCTTGTATTCTGTTGCTGATGCTCGTATCTATGGTTCCAGATTTCTTTCCTAGGGTTTCTATCTCCAGTGTTGCCTCATTTTGGGTTTTCTTTATTGTGTCTACTTCCCTTTTTAGGTCTAGTATGGTTTTGTTCATTTCCATCATCTGTTTGGATGTGTTTTCCTGTTTTTCTGTAAGGACTTCTACCTGTTTGATTATGTTATCGTGTTTTTCTTTAAGGATTTGTAACTCTTTAGCAGTGTTTCCTGCAATTCTTTAAGGGATTTTTGTGCTTTCTCTTTATTGTCTTCTGCCTGTTTAGCAGTGTTCTCCTGCATTTCTTTAAGTGTGTTATTAAAGTCCTTCTTGAAGTTCTCTATCATCATCAGGAGATATGCTTTTAAATCCGTGTCTAGCTTTTCCGGTGTGTTGGGGTGCCCTGGACTGGGCGAAGTGGGGGTGCTGGGTTCTGATGATGGTGAGTGGTCTTGGTTTCTGTTAGTAAGATTATTACGTTTACCTTTCGCCATCTGGTAATCTCTGGGGTTAGTTGTTATCGTTGTCACTGTTTAAAGATTGGAGCAGAAGCTGTGTTCCACTCACCAGCAGTCTCTAAATCCTGCGGAGGGGGTCGTGGGTAGCTGACGGTACCCTGGTGCTGGTCCAGCCGGAAGAGGCCTGTGGTCCTACACAGGCCGTTTTTCTGCTTCCCTAACTAATGCAGTCTCTGGTCCCGCGTGCAATTGGATTGGAGCAGAAGCTGTGTTCCACTCTCCAGAAGTCTTAAGATCCTGTGGTGGGTGTTGTGGGTAGCTGGTGATTGTCAGCCGACCCTGCGCCCCAGCTGCCCCGGTGCTTTTCTGACCGGAAGAGGGTTGTGGCCCTATGTAGGCCGGATTTCTCTCTCCCCAACCATAGCAGTCTCAGGTCCCGCGCAATTGGATTGGAGCAGAAGCTGTGTTCCACTCACCAGCAGTCCCAAAATCCTGCGGCGGGGGTCGTGGGTAGCTGGCGGGTGTCAGGCAACCCTGCGCTCCCGCTACCCCGGCGCTGATCCGGCTGGATGAGGCCTGTGGCCCTACTCAGGCTGGTTTCTGCTTCCCTAACTAATGCAGTCTCAGGTCCCGCGCAATTGGATTGGAGCAGAAGCTGTGTTCCACTCACCAGCAGTCCCAAAATCCTGCGGCGGGGGGTCGTGGGTAGCTGGCGGGTGTCAGGCAACCCTGCGCTCCCGCTACCCCGGCGCTGATCCAGCCGGATGAGGCCTGTGGTCCTAGGTTTGCCTATCTTGTTGAATTTCTCAAAGAACCTGCTCTTGGTTTCATTGATTATTTGTAGTGTTTTCTTTCTTTCTTTCTTTCTTTCTTTCTTTCTTTCTTTCTTTCTTTCTTTCTTTTTTTATTCTGATTGATTTCAGCCCTGATTTTCATTATTTCCTCTCTTTTACTCCACTTCAGGTGTACTTTTAAATTGTGAGTATGTGAACTTTCTAATTTCTTTATGGTGCTATGAACTTTGCACTTAGCACTGCTTTTATTATGCCCCATAATTTTGAATATGTTTTGCCTTCATTTTCATTGAATTCTAGAAAGTATTTATTTATTTCTTCTTTGACCCAGAGATCTTTGAGTAGAGAATTGTTCAATTTTCTTGAGTGTGTTGGTTTTCTGCTATTTCTGTAGTTGAAGTACTGCTTTAATTCATGGTGGTCTGATAAGAAAGAGGGTGTTATTTCAATTTTCTTTTGGCTGTTTAGGATTGTTTTGTGATCAAGTGTTGCGGCCCGCCCGCGGTCCACAACACGAACGGTTCAACTGAGAATGGCAGTTCCCTGCAAAGAGAGGTAACTAGATAGGGCGGAAGAAACAATGGAGTCAAGACAACATTCGGATCAAGACTCAATTTAATATTTCCAGACACTCAGTTTATAAAGGAAGGGGGAGGGAACCCAATTTCCCGCCAAGTAACTCAGGGTCCAGTAGCAGGACGAACACGTGTGTGCCTCCAGGCAGCAAGGTCAGGTTCCAGCAGTGGGCGTGGCAGGACGAATGAGCCGGTAGCTCCACCCTAGAGCAGGCAGGTTCCAGGCTGGGGGAAGGGAGGCCACATTTCCCCCCATTAGATAACAAAAATAAAAATAAAAAAGGGGTGGCCTGTGGCAGAAAGATTATCTATGTTCAATAGTTCTGCCTAAGTTCCTAGGGCTAAAGAAAAAACCTATTTCCGTGGGATTTCTTAACTATTCTAATGGTAAACTGTATCTGGCTAAGGCTGTAGGCTCTGACTTTATAATGCTAATTAGTGCTGAATAGGTAGCTACCTGTTTGCCTTTTAAGTAGGGCGTTGGAACCCTGGCTGAGTTTAGCTAAACAATTTTAGAATAACACTGAACTGATAATTATCCACAATTTTGGGTGACAGGCAGGGGAAACAGTGAGAAGCGATTAAGACTGGCTGGCTCCTAGTACAAGGCCAATTGGCTTTTTTATTTTTTGGGTGGGAGGCAGTGAAGGGCCTGCTCTTACAACAGCAAGCCTATATCTATCAAAATAAGAACTAATCTTTGTAAATATATATGAAATTTCTACTTCCCTCGCTTTCCTGGTAAATCTAAATCTTATCTTAGACTGAAAAGCCACATGTTGGGATGTCCCTGGAAGGGAGATTAGCAGAACCACCTGTTTGCTCTTAGGGGCGGAGAACCGGAGAATGTAGATTGACCTGCTTGAGAGAAGGAAGAATACTAAACAATTAGAGTGTAGTAATGCAAATTTTCTGTTTGGAGAAGTCAAGGTACTTTATTTAGACGTAAATTGTAAAGCTAAAGTTTATTTCCGGCCTTTTGTAGGGGAATTGGCTCAGAGGAAACAGTGTTTTTTGAGAGCTTTTACTCCCAGCTCAAGAGGAATTTTAGTCCTCAAGGTGATACTTACGAGGAGAGACAGAATCTGTGTTTACCTGACGAATTAATCTCTCTGGTAGCCACCGTGCTTTATCTTCATCTTGTGAAAAAACACAAACCGAGCCTCTTCCCCAAATTAGGACTGGATTTGGACCCTTCTATTTATTAGTCAGGGGGTCCTTTCATTTTACCAATGCATAAGAATTAGAAGTAACTGGGTGCCAGTGGCGTTCCGCTGCAGACTGATCTTTAATGTCAGTTTGCAAAAAGTTTAGGACAAATAAGGTAAAGGCAAGGTGAGCCTTTGGTGACCTTGGGGAAAATGCTCTGAATTAACTTTGCTAGGTAATTTAGAATATAGGAATCTCTAATAATTGAACTGAATATTAGACCAGTTTAAGATTGAGTTAGAATGGCTGGTCACACTTAAGAAGAGTGAAAAATCATTATGACTCTATTAAATGACTAATTTTACTAAGTCTGAATATACAGTCTCTGATGTACTATTGCCATAAAGTTAAAAGGCTAGAAGCTAGTCCAAACTGGAAAAATGACAAGCAAGGATGGATCTAAAACATGAATTTAATCTTTTAGTCCTTTTAATCAGGACACTGAGTTAACTTACCTGTCAGCTCAGCACACGAATTACCAATATGCTTCTGTAGAGTTCTGTGGAGAGAACCTGTTTTTTCCTTTCCTAATAAGGTAGCTGTTTTAGGATCAATCTATAAGCCAATAAGTAGATCTTTTTAAGATACTAAAAAGCATTTATTAAATTTGACATTTTAATCTCAAATTTTGAAAATAAAGGTATGTTTTAAATAGTGTGCATGGAAATGCACTAAATAGTATATATGGGGATACAATTTCTCTTTTGTCTTTTAAGAGGTTAAAGTTTAAAATTTTACAATATCTAACCTTTTGAATTAATAACTTTTTGGACAAAACATTTTAAATATTTGGCTGTAAAGGGGCAGTGACTAATTGCACTTTTAATTATTTTTCTTAAGGAACGGTTGTAACTAGAAGGCTAGAAAAGTTATTAAGAGTCACACGTGCATAATTTATTTATTTATTAACTAAAAATATGTATCAGCAATTGTAAATTTGAGAATTAATAGTATCTGAGGGACGAACAATTTTAAGTAATTATGAGCTCAGAGATATAGCATTGACTATCAATATATAAATTAAGGTTTGATTGTTTAGCATTTTAAAACACCATTTACAGCACACAACTAGATTATTTGTGCTGGAATAGGGGCAACTGTGTCTTAAGACTCCGCTCCACAGCAGCTAGTTGGGCCCACGTGGGCCAAACGATCGGCTGGGAGGATGAGAAAAATGACTTTACAATAATGTTTTTTTTGGCCAAAGAATTGTCTTCGGCACAACTAATTTTTAATTACCAATTAACAACAATTATAAAAGCTTTCTTTATTTTTTGTAAAACCTTTTGCAGCAAATCAAAACACCAAATAACAAAAGGATACTGTCTCTGAATCTTTTGGGTGAGAGCAAGGATTTAAGATAAACTTCCCTTGAGAAGCATTAGTTAATAAAATACTTTCCACTTAGGAAACAATATATACTGAAAGATTAAAACTTTTGGCTTCTTGTAAAGAAGCAGAAACAATAAACATTTTTCTTACATAATGTAAAGCTATATTAGCCATACATAGAGGCAAAATTTTCTAGTGATTACCAGTTTACTAGAAGCAAAAATCTTTGAATTTAAGCATTATTTTAAACATTTGAATAGATCTGTAACACTGTTAAAAAGAAATTTTTTTGAACACAGGGAAAAACTTTTTTAGGCATTGTTTGCAAAACAAAAGAAAAGGCCACAAGCCGCTCTGGGACTGCCCAGAGCCCTGTATTGACTCAAAGGTAAAATACTTTTTAATTTGAGCATTAATCTTAAATTTGCAATCAAACTGCAAGCTGCAGTCAATGGAACAATGGCAGTTTTAACCATAATTTTTAAGTTTTTATGCAAGGTTAGGATAATATCTACAACTTTGGGAAAGCAAAACCTATGTTTAAAACAATTTATCACTGTTAAAATCAATATTAGAAGCATTACTATTATATTACGAAGTTTGGATATCAATTAATACCTATGAATACCTATTAAAGCAAGCTTTAACGCTTTAATAAAGAGGCATTGCTTTATATCTTATCTTAAATTTTACTATTTAGGATAGGAACCACATTAATCATTATCTAAACTAGAAATATCTTAAGAGACTCAGCCTCTGAAGCTTAATCTCAAACTTTAACTCGCTTCAGGGCCTCACTAACTTTCTCTCAGGTTCCACAATCTATCGTTTCTTCTTCTTTGAACCATGGACAACAGCTATCTATCTTATCTAAAAAATTTCTGACTTTGAACCCTTCCTTCTTCCACCTAAGCAGTTTTCTAAAAAACTGCGGCACACCGCCTGTCTCCGTATCTAGTTCCGATTTACGAACTGCTGACCCCAAGTAGAACCAGTGTTGGGTCAGCACTGCTTCAAACTTGCTTCGTATCCTACTGCATCCCCGCAACACTTTCAAAACTGAAATTTTTTAGGCTAGCGCTAGCATGTGTACCTGTCCGTTGCTCCGATGCTCCTCCTCCGATACGAAGATTCTTTCCTTTCTTGTGGAGCTCCACACAGCAATCGTTTCTCTTAGCATCTCTCTGCCATTCTTCAGGTCCCTGTTCGGGCGCCAACTGTTGCGGCCCGCCCGCGGTCCACAACACGAACGGTTCAACTGAGAATGGCAGTTCCCTGCAAAGAGAGGTAACTAGATAGGGCAGAAGAAACAATGGAGTCAAGACAACATTCGGATCAAGACTCAATTTAATATTTCCAGACACTCAGTTTATAAAGGAAGGGGGAGGGAACCCAATTTCCCGCCAAGTAACTCAGGGTCCAGTAGCAGGACGAACACGTGTGTGCCTCCAGGCAGCAAGGTCAGGTTCCAGCAGTGGGCGTGGCAGGACGAATGAGCCGGTAGCTCCACCCTAGAGCAGGCAGGTTCCAGGCTGGGGGAAGAGAGGCCACAATCAAGTACATGGTCAATTTGGGAGAAGGATTTATGAAGGGCTGAGAAGAAAGTACATTCTTTTGTATTTGGGTGCAATAGTCTGTAGATGTCTGTTAGGTCCATTTGATTCATAATGACTGTTAATTTCGTATTTCACTATTTAGTTTTTGTCTTGATGAGGACAGTTTCCCACTATTATTGTATATGGGTAGATGTGTGATTTAAGCTTTAGCAATGTTTCTTTTACAAATGTGGGTGCCCTGCTCCAATCCAATCCCGTGGGACCTGAGACTGCGTTAATTAAGGAAGCAGATAACCCGGCCTGATCAGGGGCACAAGTCCCTTCCGGTCCACTGCAGCACCGGGGTTCCTGGCCCGGGGAGTCTCCGGACACCCGCAAGGACCCACACAGGATCCCCCACAGGATCCTAAGACCTCTGGTGAGTGGAACACAGTGTCTGCTCCAATTCAATCTCGAGTGACCTGAGACTGCAATAATTAAGGAAGCAGATAACCCGGCCTGATCAGGGGCACAAGTTCTTTCTGGTCCACTCCAGCACCGGGGTTCCTTGTGCGCGGAGTTTCTGAACACCCCCAAGGTCCTCACAGGACCCTCCATGGGATCATAAGACCTCTGGTGAGTGGAACACAACTTCTGCCAGGAGGCAGGTTCTAACACCAGATATCTGGGCACCTTCCCTACAAGAGGAGAGCTTGCCTGCAGAGAGTACTCTGACCACTGAAACTAAGGATAGAGCTAGTCTCCCAGGTCTGCTGATAGAGGCTAACAAAATCACCTGAGGAACAATCTCTAACCAGAGACAACTATAACAACTAGCTCCAGAGATTAACAGATGGCAAAAGGCAAACGTAAGAATCCTACTAACAGAAATCAAGACCACTCATCATCATCAGAACGCAGCACTCCCAACTCACCTAGTCCTGGGCACCCCAACACAACCAAAAGGTTGGACCTGGATTTAAAAGCATATCTCATGATGATGGTAGAGGACATCAAGAAGGACTTTAAAAACTCACTTAAAGAAATACAGGAGAACACTGCTAAAGAGTTACAAGTCCTTAAAGAAAAACAGGAAAACACAACCAAACAGGTAGAAGACTTAAAGAAAAACAGGAAAACACATCCAAACAGATGATGGAAATGAACAAAACCATACTAGACGTAAAAAGGGAAGTAGACACAATAAAGAAAACCCAAAGTGAGGCAACGCTGGGGATAGAAACCCTAGGAAAGAAATCTGGAACCATAGATGCGAGCATCAGCAACAGAATACGAGAGAAGGAAGAGAGAATCTCAGGTGCAGAAGATTCCATAGAGAACATCAGCACAACAATCAAAGAAAATACAAAACGCAAAAGGATCCTAACACAAAACATGCAGGAAATCCAGGACACAATGAGAAGACCAAACCTATGGATAATAGGAGTTGATGAGAATGAAGATTTTCAACTTAAAGCCAGCAAATATCTTCAACAAAATTATAGAAGAAAACTTCCCAAACCTAAAGAAAGACATGCCCATGATCATACAAAAAGCCTACAGAACTCCAAATAGACTGGACCAGAAAAGAAATTCTTCCCGACACATAATAATCAGAACAACAAATGCACTAAATAAAGATAGAATATTAAAAGCAGTAAGGGAGAAAGGTCAAGTAACATATGAAGGCAGGCCTATCAGAATTACACCAGACTTTTCACCAGAGACTATGAAAGCCAGAAGAGCCTGGACAGATGTTATACAGACACTAAGAGAACACAAATGCCAGCCCAGTCTACTATACCCAGCCAAACTCTCTGTTACCATAGATGGAGAAACCAAAGTATTCCACTACAAAACCAATTCCACACATTATCTTTCCATGAATACAGCCCTTCAAAGGATAATAACAGAAAAAAAACCAATGCAAGGACAGAAATCACACCCTAGAAAAAGCCAGAAAGTAATCCCTCAACAAACCAAAAAGAAGACAACCACAAGAACAGAATGCCAACTCTAATAACAAAAATAAAAGGAAGCAACAATTACTTTTCCTTAATATCTCTTAATATCAATGGACTCAATTCCCCAATAAAAAGACATAGACTAACAGACTGGCTACACAAGCAGGACCCAACACTCTGCTGCTTACAGGAAACCCATCTCAGGTAAAAAGACAGACACTACCTCAGAGTGAAAGGCTGGAAAAAAATTTTCCAAGCAAATGGTCTGAAGAAACAAGCTGGAGTAGCCATTCTAATATTGAATAAAATCGACTTCCAACCCAAAGTTATCAAAAAAGACAAGGAGGGACACTTCATACTCATTAAAGGTAAAATCCTCCAGGAGGAACTCTGAATTCTGAATATCTATGCTCCAAATGCAAGAGCAGCCACATTCATTAATGACACTTTAGTAAAGCTCAAAGCACACATTGCACCTCACCCAATAATAGTGGGAGACTTCAACACAGCACTTTCATCAATGAACAGATCATGGAAACAGAAACTAAACAGGGACACAGTGAAACTAACAGAAGTTATGAAACAAATGGACTTAACAGATATCTACAGAACATTTTATCCTAAAACAAAAGCATATACCTTCTTCTCAGAACCTCATGGGACCTTCTCCAAAATTGATGATATAATTGGTCACAAAACAGGCCTCAACAGATACAAAAATATTGAAATTGTCCCATGCATTCTATCAGACCCCCATGGACTAAGGCTGATCTTGATCTTCAATATCAACATAAATAATGGAAAGCCAACATTCACGTGGAAACTGAATAACACTCTTCTCAATGATAACTTGGTCAAGGATGGAATAAAGAAAGAAATGAAGACTTTTTAGAGTTTAATGAAGATGAAGTCACAACGTACCCAAACCTATGGGACACAATGAAAGCATTTCTAAAAGGGAAACTCATAGCTCCGAGTGCCTCCAAAAAGAAACTGGAGAGACACACACTAGCAGCTTGACAACACATCTAAAAGTTCTAGAAAAAAAGGAATAAAATTCATCCAAGAGGAGTAGATGGCAGGAAATAATCAAACTCAGAGGTGAAATCAACCAAATGGAAAGGAGAAGAACTATTCAAAGAATTAGCCAAACGAGGAGTTGGTTCATTGATAAAATCAACAAGATAGATAAACCCTTAGCTAGACTCAATAGAGGGCACAGAGACAACATCCTAATTAACAAAATCAGAAATGAAAAGGGAGACATAAAAACAGATACTGAAGAAATCCAAAACACCATCAGATCCTTCTACAAAAGGCTATACTCAACAAAACTGTAAAACCTGGTCGAAATGGACCAATTTCTAGAAAGATACCAGGTACCAAAGTTAAATCAGGATCAAGTTATAGATCTAAACAGTCCCATATCCCCTAAAGAAAGAGAAGCAGTCATTAATAGTCTCCCAGCCAAAAAAAGCCCAGGATCAGATGGGTTTAGTGCAGAGTTCTACCAGACCTTGAAAGAAGATCCAATTCCAGTTCTGCACAAACTATTCCACAAAAAAGAAGTAGAAGGAACTCTACCCAACTCATTCTATGAAGCCACAATTACTCTTACACCTAAACCACAGAAAGATCCAACAAAGATAGCGAACTTCAGACCAATTTCCCTTATGAATATCGATGCAAAAATACTCAATAAAATTCTTGCTAACTGAATCCAAGAACACATTAAAGCAATCATCCATCTTGACCAAGTAGATTTTATTCCAGGGATGCAGGGATGGTTCAATATACGGAAATCCATCAACGTAATCCATTACATAAACAAACTCAAAGACAAAAACTACATGACCACCTCCTTAGATGCGGAAAAAGCATTCGACAAGATCCAACACCTATTCATGATAAAAGTCTTAGAAAGATCAGGAATCAAGGCCCATACCTAAACATGATAAAAGCAATCTACTGCAAACCAGTAGCCAACATCAAAGTAAATGGTGAGAAGCATGAAGCAATCCCACTAAAATCAGGGACGAGACAAGGCTGCCTACTTTCTCCCTACCTATTCAACATTGTACTTGAAGTCCTAGCCAGAGCAATTCGACAACAAAAGGAGATCAAGGTGATACAAATTGGAAAAGATTAAGTCAAAATATCACTTTTTGCAGATGATAAGATAGTATATATAAGTGACGGTAAAAATTCTACCAGAGAACTCCTAAACCTGATAAATAGCTTTGGAGAAGTAGCTAGATATAAAATTAACTCAAACAAGTCAATGGCCTTTCTCTACACAAAGAATAAACAGGCTGAGAAAGAAATTAGGGAAACCACACCATTCTCAATAGTCACAAAAAATATAAAATATCTAGGCGTGACTCTAACTAAGGAATTGAAAGATCTCTAAGATAAGAACTTCAAGTCTCTGAAGAAAGAAATTAGGGAAGATCTCAGAAGATGGAAAGATCTCCCATGCTCATGGATTGGCAGGATCAACATTGTAAAAATGGCTATCTTGCCAACAGCATTCTACAGATTCAATGGAATCCCCATCAAATTTTCAACTCAATTCTTCAACGAATTAGAAAGAGCAATCTGCAAATTCATCTGGAATAACAAAAAACCTAGGATCACAAAAGCTCTCAAGGATAAAAGTATCTCTGGTGGAATCACCATGCCTGACCTAAAGCTTTACTACAGAGCAATTGTGATAAAAACTGCGTGGTACTGGTATAGTGACAGACAAGTAGAACAATGGAATAAAATTGAAGACCCAGAAATGAACCCACACACCTATGGTCACTTGATCTTCGACAAGGGAGCTAAAACCATCCAGTGGAAGAAAGACAGCCTTTTCAACAAATGGTGCTGGCACAACTGGTTGTTATCATGTAGAAGAATGCGAATCGATCCATTCCTATCTCCTTGTACCAAGGCCAAATCTAAGTGGATCAAGGAACTTCACATAAAACCAGAGACACTGAAACTTATGAGGAGAAAGTGGAGAAAAACCTGAAGATATGGGCACAGGCGAAAAATTCCTGAATAGAACAGCAATGGCTTGTGCTGTAAGATCGAGGATTGACAAATGGGACCTCATGAAACTGCAAAGCTTCTGCAAGGCAAAAGACACCGTCAATAAGACAAAAAGGCGACCAATAGATTGGTAAAGGATATTTACCTATTTTAAATCAGATAGGGGACTAATATCCAATATATAGAGAGAACTCAAGAGGGTGGACTCCAGAAAATCAAATGACCCCATTAGAAAATGGGGCTCAGAGCTAAACAAAATTCTCACCTGAGGAATACCAAATGGCTGAGAAGCACCTGAAAAAATGTTCAACATCCTTAATCATCAGAGAAATGCAAATCAAAAGAACCCTGAGATTCCATCTCACACCAGTCAGAATGGCTAAGATCAAAAATTCAGGTGACTGCAGATGCTGGCAAGGATGTGGAGAAAGAGGAACACTCCTCTATTGTTGGTGGGATTGCAAGCTTGTACAACCACTCTGGAAATCAGTCTGGGGATTCCTCAGAAAATTGGACATAGTACTACCGGAGGATCCCGCAATACCTCCCCTGGGCATATATCCAGAAGATGTCCCAACCGCTAAGAAGGATACATGCTCCACTATGTTCATAGCAGCCTTATTTATAATAGCCAGAAGCTGGAAAAATACCCAGATGCCCCTCAACAGAGGAATGGATACAAAAAATGTGGTACATTTACACAATGGAGTACTATTCAGCTATTAAAAAGAATGAATTTATAAAATTCCTAGGCAAATGGTTGGACCTGGAGGGCATCATCCTGAGTGACATAACACAATCCCAAAAGAACTCAAATGATAGGCACTCACTAATAAGTGGATATTAGCACATAAACTTAGTATAGCGAGATAGAAGATACAATTTGCAAAACATATGAAACTGAAGAAGAACGAAGAACAAAGTGTGGACACTTTGCCCCTTCTTAGAATTGGAAACAATCACCCATGGAAGCAGTTATAGAGACAAAGTTTGGAGCTGAGACAAAAGGATGGACCATCTAGAGACTGCCATATCCAGGGATCCATCCCATAATTAGCCTCCAAATGTTGACACCATTGCATACACTAGCAAGCATTTGCTGAAGGGATCCTGATATAGCTCTCTTTTGTGAGACTAGGCTGGAGTCTAGCAAACACAAAAGTGGATGCTCACAGTCAGCTATTGGATGGATCACAGGGCCCCTAATGGAGGAGCTAGAGAAAGTATCCAAGGAGCTAAAGAGATCAGCAACCCTGTAGGTACAACAACATTATGAACTAACCAGTACCCCAGAGTTCTTGACTCTAGCTGCATATGTATCAAAAGATGGCCTAGTTGACCATCACTGGAAAGAGAGGCCCATTGGATACACAAAATTTATGCCCCAGTACAGGGGAATTCCAGGGTCAAAAAATGGGAATGGGTGGGTAGGTAAGTGGGGGGGAGGGTATGGGGGACTTTTGGGATAGCATTGGAAATGTAATTGAGGAAAATACGTATTAAAAAACAAACAAACAAACAAACAAACAAACAAAAAAACCAAATGTGGGTGCCTTTGTTTTGGGACATAAATGTTCAGAATAGACATATAATATTGGTTGATTTATTTTTTTAATGAGTAATAAGTGTCCTTCTCTGTCTCTTTTACTTATTTTTGACGTTTATTTTATTGGATATTATGATGGCTACTCCTGCTTGTTTTTTTTTGATTTTTAATATTTCTTTATTACGTATTTTCCTCAATTACATTTCCAATGCTATCCCAAAATTCCCCCATACCCCCCCCCACTTCCCTACCCACCCATTCCCATTCTTTTGGCCCTGGCATTCCCCTGTATTGGGGCATATAAAGTTTGCAAGTCCAATGGGCCTCTCTTTCCAGTGAAGGCCGACTAGGCCATCTTTTGATACATATGCAGCTAGAGACAAGAACTCCGGGGTACTGGTTAAGTTCATCATGTTGTTCCCCCTATAGGGTTGCAGATCCCTTTAACTCCTTGGGTACTTTCTCTAGCTTCTCCATTGGGAGCCCTGTGATCCATCCAATAGCTGACTGTGAGCATCCACTTTTGTGTTTGCTAGGCCCCGGCATAGTCTCACAAGAGACATCTATATCTGGGTCCTTTCAGCAAAATCTTGCTAGTGTATGCAATGGTGTCAGCGTTTGGAAGCTGATTATGGGATGGATCCCTGGATATGGCAGTCTCTAGATGGTCCATCCTTTAATCACAGCTCCAAACTTTGTCTATGTAACTCCTTCCATGGGTGTTTTGTTTCCAATTCTAAGAAGGGGCATAGTGTCCACACTTTGGTCTTCATTCTTCTTGAGTTTCATGCGTTTAGCAAATTGTATCTTATAGCTTGGGTATCTTAAGCTTTGGGCTAATGTCCACTTATCAGTGAATACATATTGTGTGAGTTCCTTTGTGATTGTGTTACCTCACTCAAGATGATGCCCTTTAGGTCCATCCATTTGGCTAGGAATTTCATAAATTCATTCTTTTTAATAGCTGAGTAGTACTCCATTGTGTAAATGTACCATAATTTCTGTATCCATTCCTCTGTTGAGGAGCATCTGGGTTCTTCCCAGCTTCTGGCTATTATAAATAAGGCTGCTATGAACATAGTGGAGCATGTATCCTTCTTAGCGGTTGGGACATCTTCTGGATATATGCCCAGGAGAGGTATTGCAGGATCCTCCGGTAGTACTATGTCCAATTTTCTGAGGAATCCCGAGACTGATTTCCAGAGTGGTTGTACAAGCTTGCAATCCCACCAACAATAGAGGAGTGTTCCTCTTTCTCCACATCCTTGCCAGCATCTGCAGTCACCTGAATTTTTGATCTTAGCCATTCTGACTGGTGTGAGATGGAATCTCAGGGTTCTTTTGATTTGCATTTCTCTGATGATTAAGGATGTTGAACATTTTTTCAGGTGCTTCTCAGCCATTTGGTATTCCTCAGGTGAGAATTCTTTGTTTAGCTCTGAGCCCCATTTTCTAATGGGGTCATTTGATTTTCTGGAGTCCACCCTCTTGAGTTCTCTCTATATATTGGATATTAGTCCCCTATCTGATTTAAAGTAGGTAAATATCCTTTACCAATCTATTGGTCGCCTTTTTGTCTTATTGACGGTGTCTTTTGCCTTGCAGAAGCTTTGCAGTTTCATGAGGTCCCATTTGTCAATCCTCGATCTTACAGCACAAGCCATTGCTGTTCTATTCAAGAATTTTTCCCCTGTGCCCATATTTTCAAGGCTTTTCCCCACTTTCTCCTCTATAAATTTCAGTGTCTCTGGTTTTATGTGAAGTTCCTTGATCCACTTAGATTTGGCCTTGGTACAAGGAGATAGGAATGGATCGATTCGCATTCTTCTACATGATAACAACCAGTTGTGCCAGCACCATTTGTTGAAAAGGCTGTCTTTCTTCCACTGGATGGTTTTAGCTCCCTTGTCGAAGATCAAGTGACCATAGGTGTGTGGGTTCATTTCTGGGTCTTCAATTCTATTCCATTGTTCTACTTGTCTGTCATTATACCAGTACCACGCAGTTTTTATCACAATTGCTCTGTAGTAAAGCTTTAGGTCAGGCATGGTGATTCCACCAGAGGTTCTTTTATCCTTGAGAAGAGATTTTGCTATCCTAGGTTTTTTGTTATTCCAGATGAATTTGCAGATTGCACTTTCTAATTCGTTGAAGAATTGAGTTGGAATTTTGATGGGAATTGCATTGAATCTGTAGATTGCTTTTGGCAAGATAGCCATTTTTACAATGTTGATCCTGCCAATCCATGAGCATGGGAGATCTTTCCATCTTCTGAGATCTTCTATAATTTCTTTCTTCAGAGACTTGAAGTTTTTATTATACAGATCTTTCACTTCCTTAGTTAGAGTCACGCCAAGATATTTTATAATATTGTGACTATTGAGAATGGTGTTGTTTCCCTAATTTCTTTCTCAGCCTGTTTATTCTTTGTGTAGAGAAAGGCCATTGATTTGTTTGAGTTAATTTTATATCCAGCTACTTCACTGAAGCTGTTTATCAGGTTTAGGAGTTCTCTGGTGGAATTTTTAGGGTCACTTATGAATAATATCATATCATCTGCAAAAAGTGATATTTTGACTTCATCTTTTCCAATTTGTTTCCCTTTGATCTCCTTTTGTTGTGGAATTGCTCTGGCTAGGACTTCAAGTACAATGTTGAATAGGTATGGAGAAAGTGGACAGCCTTGTCTAGTCCCTGATTATAGTGGGATTGCTTCAAGCTTCTCACCATTTACATTGATGTTGGATATTGGTTTGCTGTAGATTGCTTTTATCATGTTTATGTATGGGCCTTGAATTCCTGATCTTTCCAAGACTTTTATCATGAATGGGTGTTGGATCTTGTCAAATGCTTTTTCCGCATCTAACGAGATGATCATGTGGTTTTTGTCTTTGAGTTTGTTTATATAATGCATTACGTTGATGGATTTCCGTATATTGAACCATCCTTGCACCCCTGGGATGAAACCTACTTGGTCAGGATGGATGATTGTTTTGATGTGTTCTTGGATTCGGTTAGTAAGAACTTTATTGAGGTTTTTGCATCAATATTCATAAGGGATATTGGTCTGAAGTTTTCTATCTTTGTTGGGTCTTTTTGTGGTTTAGGTATCAGAGTAATTGTGGCTTCATAGAATGAGTTGGGTAGAGTACCTTCTGTTTCTATTTTGTGGAATAGTTTGTGAAGAACTGGGATTAGATCTTCTTTGAAGGTCTGATAGAACTCTGCACTAAACCCATCTGGTCCTGGGATTTTTTAGGTTGGGAAACTATTAATGACTGCTTCTATTTCTTTGGGGGATATAAGGCTGTTTAGATCATTAACCTGATCTTGATTCAACTTTGGTACCTGGTATCTGTCTAGAAACTTCTCCATTTCATCCAGGTTCTCCAGTTTTGTTGAGTATAGCCTTTTGTAGAAGAATCTGATGGTGTTTTGGATGTCTTCAGGATCTGTTGTTATGTCTCCTTTTTCATTTCTGATTTTGTTAATTAGAATGCTTTCCCTGTGCCCTCTAGTGAGTCTGGCTAAGGGTTTATCTATCTTGTTGATTTTCTCAAAGAACCAGCTCCTCGATTGGTTGATTCTTTGAATAGTTCTTCTTTTTTCCACTTGGTTGATTTCACCCCTGAGTTTGATTATTTCCTGCTGTCTACTCCTCTTGGGTGAATTTGCTTCCTTTTGTTCTAGTGCTTTTAGGTGTGTTGTCAAGCTGCTAATGTGTGCTCTCTCTAGTTTCTTTTTGGAGGCACTCAGATCTATGAGTTTTCCTCTTAGAAATGCTTTCATTGTGTCCCATAAGTTTGGGTATGTTGTGGCTTCATTTTCATTGAACTCTAAAAAGTCCTTAATTTCTTTCTTTATTCCTTCCTTGACCAAGGTATCATTGAGAAGAGTGTTGTTCAGTTTCCACATGAATGTTGGCTTTCTATTATTTATTTTACTATTGAAGATCAGCCTTAGTCCATGGTGATATGATAGGATGCATGGGGCAATTTCAATGTTTTTGTATCTGTTGAGGCCTGTTTTGTGACCAATTATGTTGTCAATTTTGGAGAAGGTACTATGAGGTGCTGAGAAGAAGGTATATCCTTTTGTTTTAGGATAGAATGTTTTGTAGATATCTGCCAGATCCATTTGATTCATAACTTCTGTTAGTTTCACTGTGTCCCTGTTTAGTTTCTGTTTCCATGATCTGTCCATTGGTGAAAGTGGTGTGTTGAAGTCTCCCACTATTATTGTGTGAGGTGCAATGTGTGCTTTGAGCTTTACTAAAGTTTCTTTAATGAATGTGGCTGCCTTTGTATTTGGAGCATAGATATTCAGAATTGATAGTTCCTCTTGGAGGATTTTACCTTTGATGAGTATGAAGTGCCCCTCCCTGTCTTTTTTGATGACTTTGGATTGGAAGTCAATCTTATCAGATATTAGAATGGCTACTCCAGCTTGTTTCTTCATACCATTTGCTTGGAAAATTGTTTTCCAGCCTTTCATTCTGAGATAGTGTCTATCTTTTTCTCTGAGATAAGTTTCTTGTAAGCAGCAAAATGTTGGGTCTTTTTTGTGTAGCCAGTTTGTTAGTCTATGTCTTTTAATTGGGGAGTTGAGTCCATTGATATTAAGAGATATTAAGGAAAAGTAATTGTTCCTTCCTGTTATTTTTGTTGTTAAAGTTGGCATTCTGTTCTTGTGGCTGTCTTCTTTTACGTTTGTTGAGGGATTACCTTCTTGTTGTTTCTAGGGCGTGGTTCCTGTCCTTGTATTGGTTTTTTTCTGTTATTATCCTTTGAAGGGCTGGATTCGTGGAAAGATAATGTTTGAATTTGGTTTTGTAGTGGAATACTTTGGTTTCTCCTTCTACGTTAATTGAGAGTTTGGCTGGGTATAGTAGCCTGGGCTGGCATTTGTGTTCTTTAAGTGTCTTTATAACATCTGTCCAGGCTCTTCTGGCTTTCATAGTCTCTGGTGAAAAGTCTGGTGTAATTCTGATAGGCTTGCCTTTATATGTTACTTGGCCTTTTTCTCTTACTGCTTTTAGTATTCTATCTTTATTTAGTGCATTTGTTGTTCTGATTATTATGTGTTGGGAGGTATTTCTTTTCTGGTCCAGTCTATTTGGAGTTCTGTAGGCTTCTTGTATGATCATGGGCATCTCTTTCTTTAGATTTGGGAAATTTTCTTCTATAATTTTGTTGAAGATGTTTGCTGGTCCTTTGAGTTGAAAATCTTCATTCTCATCCACTCCTATTATCCGTAGGTTTGGTCTTCTCATTTTGTCCTGGATTTCCTGGATGTTTTGAGTTAGGATCTTTTTGCATTTTCCATTTTCTTTGATTGTTGTGCAGATGTTCTCTGTGGAATCTTCTGCACCTGAGATTCTCTCTTCCATCTCTTGTATTCTTTTGCTGATGCTCACATCTATGGTTCCAGATTTCTTTCCTAGGGTTTCTATCTCCAGTGTTGCCTCATTTTGTGTTTTCTTTATTGTGTCTACTTCCCTTTTTAGGTCTAGTATGGTTTTGTTCATTTCCATCACCTGTTTGGATGTGTTTTCCTCTTTTTCTTTAAGGACTTTTATCTGTTTGGTTGTCTTTTTCTGTTTTTCTTTAAGGACTTCTACCTGTTTGATTGTGTTATCTTGTTTTTCTTTAAGGACTTGTAACTCTTTAGCAATGTTCTCCTGTAATTCCTTAAGTGAGTTATTAAAGTCCTTCTTGATGTCCTCTACCATCATCATGAGATATGCTTTTAAATCCAGGTCTAGCTTTTCGGGTGTGTTGGGGTGCCCTGGACTGGGCGAAGTGGGAGTGCTGGGTTCTGATGATGGTGAGTGGTCTTGGTTTCTGTTAGTAAGATTCTTACGTTTACCTTTCGCCATCTGGCAATCTCTGGTTTTAGTTGTTATAGTTGTCTCTGTTTAGAGATTGTTCTTATGGTGATTCTGATTAATGTCTATCAGCAGACCTGGGAGACAGGCTCTCTCCTCTGAGTTTCAGTGGTTAGAGCACTCTCTGCTGGCAAGCTCTCCTCTTACAGGGAAGGTGCACAGATATCTGGTGTTTGGACCTTTTCCTGGCCGAAGAAGAAGGCCCAAAACAGGACCTTTCCCAGATGCTGTGTTGCTTTGGCAAGTCACAGAAGCTGTCAGCTTCTGTGGTGCACACTCTCACCTGTGTAGACTAAGTTCCTAAGTTCGGTGGGGTCCCAGAAACAAGATAGTGCTCCCTGCTCCTGAGGCAGAGGGCTCCCGTGCAGGGCGTACCACTGTCCCAAGTCTGGGAGGGTGGCCGGATGTCTGCGCCCCCAAAAGGGTGCTGCCTCAGCGGCTCTGTTGCTCCCGCCTGTCCCAGAAGCTGTCTGCCTCTGTGGTGCACACTCTCACCTGTGCAGACTAAGTTCCTAAGTTCGGAGGAGTCCCGGAACCAAGATGGCGCTCCCTCCTCCTCTCCTGCTTGTTTTGTTCTTTGGTTGGAAAACTTTTTTCCAACCTTTTAGTCTGAGGTAATGTCTATCTTTATTGCTGAAATGTGTTTCTTTTATGTAGGAGTTTGATGGATCTTGTTTTCACATTTATTCTTCTAGCCTGTGTCTTTTTATTGGGGAATATAGTCCATTGATGTTGAGAGATATTAATGACCAATGATTGCTAGTTCCTGTTATTTTCACGTTGGTGGTGTTTGTGTGTGCTTCCCTTGTTTTCACTGTTTTGGAATTACTTTTTTTTCCCTCTCATAAAATTGTTGTCCTTGGATTGGAGTTTTCCTTCTAGTATTTTCTGTAGGGGTGGTTTGTGGCTAGATATTGTTTAAATTTGTATTTGTCTTGAAATATCTTGTTCTCTCCATCTTTGGAGATGAGCGTTTTGCTAGGTATAGTAGTCTATTTTGTCATCTGTAGTGCTATAGAGATTACTGGATATTTGTTCAGTCCCTTCTAGCTTTTATAGCCTCTGTTGAGAATTTAGGTGTAATGTATGCATTTGTATGTTATCTGATCTTTTTCCATTGCCAATTTTAATATTCTTTCTTCTGTAGAATTTGTGTTTTGATTAATATGTGGCCAAAGGATTCTCTTTTATGGTCCAGTCTGATTTGTGTTCCATAAGCATTTTGTGTGTTTATATTCATCTCTTTCTTTTGGTTAGTAAGTTTTCTTCTATGATTTTGTTGAAAATATTTTCTAGGCCTTGGAGCTGGGACTCTTCACCTTCTATTCCTATTATTCTTAGTTTTCATCTCTTCATGTTATCCCAGATTTCCTGGATGTTTTGTGTCAGAAAATTTTTTAGATTTAACCTTTTCTTTGATTGATATATCAATTTCTTCTCCTGTATCTTCTACTTCTGAGATTGTCTTTTTTACCTCTTCTATTCTGTTGGTGATGCTTGTCTCTGTTTCTGTTCTCTTCCCTAGGTTCACATATCCAGGATTTCCATAGTTTGTATTTTCTTTATCACTTCTATTTTCACTTTCAGATCTTGCAATTTTATTTATTTCCATCACCTGTTTGATTGTGACAGACCAAATCTACTCCATCTTGGAACTGGCCTGCTTCATAAAAGGAAAAGGAAAAAAAGAAAAGAACAAGCAAAGCCTGAGAACTTTACCCTAAGCTGAACCCAAACTGCACTTAATTACCAGGAAGGACCCCACAGCTTGTCCTTGGCCAGAGTTAGTCCCTAGCTACTTCCCAGCAACATTTAATCAAAGATTAGTCTGATTTTTTCAGATGTACTTACAGATTGTTTGTGATTATATGTGGTCTTGCTTCAGAGCACCCAACCTGTCAGCTTACAATAGTCATTCAACCAGATGCTTGTCAGGATGTACACCCCTTCACTTGCTCTAATTTCCTAGAAAACCTTGTCTCAATGAGAGTTTTGGGCTGCTTCTCCAAATTTTCCTGTGGGTCATCTTTGAGTAAGCCCAAACTTGAGTTTGTAATAAAGAGATCCTAATGTGATTGTATCAGTGTTGGCTCCTGGTTGGTCTTTTGTGCTCATGAACAACACACAACAATTGTGTTTTTCTGTATTTCTTTAAGGAGTTTATTAATTTCCTCTTTAAAGGCCTCTATCATATTTATAAGATTGAATTTAAGGTTATTTTCTTGGGCTTCAGTTGTATTAGGATATCCAGGGCTTGCTGTAGTAAAGTAGCTGCTCACTAAAGGTGTTATATTGCCTTGATTTATGTTGATTGTATTTTTTGAGGCCCTTTAGTCATCTGTATAGTCCTCAGATATTCCAGTTGTAGTAGGTAGTGAGAGCAGAGTTAATTCTGATGGTCCTGGTTTGGCAGGCCTCTCATGAAGATGGGCAGACGGATAGTAGAGAATAGTGGGCATCTATGGATGGCCCAGAGGGCTCAGTGAGCAGGAAAGATGCATAGGGAAAGGGAAGCTAACCTGTATGGTTCAAGATTTGCAGGTTTGATGAATGTGGTCAGAGAGGTGGTAGAAGAATGGAAGTCCATTGGGGATAGCAGACTGCTCAAGGCAGAGACAATTGTTATTATTAAACTTTTAGTATACTTCCTTTCAATATATTTTCTGCATGTGACACAAAAGTTAATGACAACATATTATTATATAAGTTGTTTTTCCCTATTTATCATAATAGGAAGAACATCATTAACTTTCATATCTATGTAATACTTCACTATAATTCTTCAAATTTTACAACAGGAACTCATACCTTATGGAAAGAGCAGACTTTGGGATTAACCTAGTTCAATGTGGTATTTGTATTTGTTGACTGTATAGTCTTGAACATGTTACCAACTCATCTGTCCTTTGGAATATAAAAAAATAAGAGAAAAATTATAATGAAAAGGAATAGAAGGGAGTCAGAATACCAAAAAATAGGCAAAAAGAAGGCATGCTAACCCAATGTAGGGCACCTCCAAAGTCATGAACAATCCACGACCATGCAGCTGTCCCTTCCTCTGTACTCAGCTGTTAGAGGCCCGGCCTTTCCCAGTTTTCAGATCTTCTACCCTCAGCTGTTGTGTCCAATAATAAACACATCAAAACTCGATATTTATTTAACACCTTTTGATATTTCTTTCTGGTATTTTAAAATTATTTGGGTGTATGTCTTTCTGTGTGTGGGTATGCACAGGTGGGTGCAGAATGCTCTTGGTGGCCCCAGGAGTCAGATCCCCTGTAACTGATTTGGGCTACATTTCACTAGGTAGATACCACATGTTTTAGTGCAAGTGTTATTATAAAATCATATGCATGCTCAAATATGCATCTATACATATACACACACATATATATATATACACACAGAGAGGAGAGGAAGAATGCAAAAGATGGGGAGGAGGGAGGGAGGGAAGAAAGAGGCGGAGGGAGAAAGTAAGGGAGGGAGGAAGGGAGGGAGGGAGGGAGGGAGAGAAGAGAGAAGAGAGAAGAGAGAAGAGAGAAGAGAGAAGAGAGAAGAGAGAAGAGAGAAGAGAGAAGAGAGAAGAGAGAAAAAGGGTTGCTTTCTAGTAAAAGAGTGAGTGGGTTCAGAACTCAAGCTCATTTTCTGGTGGAGGCACAGAGCACCAATTTAGGAGATGACTAAAGGGACGGGATATTCATGGCAACAGCCCTTGAAGATTGCTCCTTTGTTCCCAGATTAGCCAAAGGATGCTGGGTTGTCCTGACATCCCTGCTCAACTAAATTAAGAGAAAACACCACATATCAGATGCAGACAGACTTCCTCTAAAGCAAAAGAAAGTCCAAAATCCCAAGCTTTGTGAGTAACTTTCTGACAAACTGCTCAGACTTCATTGCTTGTGCTTGGGATTCAGGAACAGTAACTATGATTGATTCCAGGGCTGGATTTGTACCAAATTCAAACCAATAGTTAATTATTGGAATTTTGGGAAAGACTCATATTGGTAAATTTAAACATTTACTTTGTAGTGTAATTAAAGCAATGAGGTTAATGTCACAACAATTAAAGCAAAAAAAAAAAAAAAAACAATAAAGGCCATGAATTTGAGAGAGAGCAAGAGAGGGGTTGGAGGGAAGAAAGAGGAGAGTGGAAATGATGTAACTATATTTTAATTAAAACAAAACAAAACAATGATGCTAAAGAGTAAGATAAAGAAGTGACTCCCTGCCGTGTGTTAGTGTTTTCAGAACTCTGATTTCCAGGTGATTAAGATGAAAGCCAAATGTCTACTATGTTTGCTCATGTTAATATACAGCCAACCTCATTCCAGAGCCTCATTATTCAAGAAAACCATCTTGGCATAGGAAAAAAAAAAGCACTGTAATGGGAGACTGTGTTGTCCCTCATTTCAGTGTAATAGAGTGACTTAAGTATAAGGCTTAAGTCAAGACAACCAGCTCTTCTGCTCAGGAAATACCAGACTACTCCACATTCATAAAATAGTCTCCTTTCTGATTTCTTCTCTCCAGGTTATTCAGGTACCATCAAACACACAGCATAATGTTTGTACTGAGTCAGACATCACAGTGTGCCAACACATAGAGTACAGTGTTCAAATGCCTCCCCCAAATGCTCTAGGAGAATGTAGCCAAGTCCTTCATCTTTTGCATGGTCTCTTGTCTTTCACACTCAGGAATTCTGAACTCTTGTATGTGGCATGCAACTTCCATTACCTCTGGAATAAACTCCACAGTGGGCTGATGTCATGAATAATGGTCATCAAGCTTTTGAATTACAAAGCTAGCAGGTCTGACCCAGTGTTTCCCATGCTGAAGTTCACTTTCATACACTGTGAAGTTCAAGCAGAACATATTAAGATATGTCTGTGTGGGTCTATGAAACATGGAATAATGGCATTTACATAGCCTACAGGGCATGTGAGATCTTTCTGTATGTTCCTTTAAACTTGCTCCTTAGAATAATTAAGAAACAGCCTAGTCAACGTGGAAAGTCCCCGTAGAGATATAAAAGAACTTAAAGAAGTTATCAGCAGATCAAGATGCTAATTTTAACAATCTTCCCTGGGTTCTGCCAAAACTCTCTACAATAATAATTAACCCAGCTAGAAACTAACCAGCAAATTTACCAAACAAAAACATGTTTAGAAACCTTAAAAAAAAAATCTAAGGTTTAAGATTAGAGGACTGATACTTAAATTACTCTGGGCATCTATTTTAGAAAGTGCCATGAGAAAGATGAGTTTGAGATAAACTATGGATCAGAGAAGTTAGTTAAAATTTTTCTTTTCCTGGTCTATGAGGGAAGTAATAACTAACTTAGTAAGACATCGCAGTGGAGATGGGAGATGGGAGAAGAAATAAGGAAGTGTGTACAAGTCAGACTGATAAATTTCACCAAAGTGTAGTGCTATAGTGGATGATGAGACAGGCTAGATTCCAACAAATTAAGTACATAGAGGACTGTAGGCCCACATCCAACCTGCCATTGGGCATGGCCTCTTGGGGAGGCACAACACTGGGAGTCTGACTGCATGGATTGCAACCACTCTAGAAAGAAAATTGAAAAGAGTCTGGTTTGGGGGAAAAGTACTTCATTTTAGTTTTATGTTCACAGGCTTCATTTCTTTAGATTTCATTTCAGATAATGAAGCTTTGTAGACACTTACCTGTACATACCTGGAGGTGGCTTTTCAGGAGCAAATAGAGATCTGGGGATAGTCAGCATTCCCATGTCAGCACCACTGGAATCCACAGGTGATTAAGTAATTATAAAAAAAGTTCTGCTACATAATCAGCTAGAGACACGAGCTCTGGGGGTACTGCTTAGTTCATATTGTTGTTCCTCTTGCGAAGATTATATGCCCCCGTAGAGGGGAATGCCAGGGCCAGGAAGCAGGAGTGGGTGGGTTGGGGAGCAGGGTAGGGGGAGGGTATAGGGGACTTTCAGGATAACATTTGAAATGTAAATGAAGAAAATATCTAATAAAAAAAATGTTCACTTAAAGACCTGTAATCCTAGCATTCAAGAGGCTGAGAGTTCAAGGCCAGCAGAAGATACACAGTTAATTATGGGTTAGCATGGTCCACATAGTGAGAACTTATTCATGGATAGAGAGGGGGAGAGGAGGAGGGGCAGAGGGAGGGAGGGGTAAAGGGAGAGGAACAAGAAGAGAAGAGAATTAAGGGATTAGAAGAAAGGAGAATGGACAAGAAAATTTAAAGGAGGAAAAAGTGAAAAGAAAGACCCAGGCAAATCAGCAATTAAATTAGGGTAGAAAGCTGATGAAGAGACCAAGGTAGGATGGGTAGACACTGGAGCCTTGCTTGTGTTAAATTGGATATAGCTGATAACTGTTAGTGCACTCAGATCATACTTCTCAGGGAGGGAATAAAAAAAATGTGTGGCTCTGTAAGCAGGAGTAGCCAATGGAAAGAAAGGTTCCATTTTAGAGAAAGTTTTGCAGGTCAGCTGAAATATCTAGGTAATTATTAATTTCTGTTTTCTGTGTTTTAGTTCTTTCCTTACCTTTCTGGTATACAAAAGGACAAAAGTTCCAGCACGGTGTTTTGAGAGCAGCAGTGGAAGCAATCACAACTCTTTAGATATAGTTAAACCGTGGCTTTTACAAAGGTAATACTTTCTGTTTATTGCCAATGTTCAAGGCTATGTTGGCCTCATTTACTGAAAAAGCATTTTGTTCTGATTCTATAAACATCCAGCCTTCTGCAATGATGCATGGCTTATTTATTTTGTGTATGAAAAAGCTCACAATTCTTTTGTACGCCCTATCCAGCCACAGATTGAAAACCAAAATCAAAACCAAACCAACCAACCACCCACCCACCCACCCAACCAACCAACCAACCACAACAACATCTTTTCTTAAGTTGTCTGAAGTTCCTGGCCTTGTTTTCCCTTGTTCAGCTTCCCCCTGTTTAGGATTTTACACTTTTGAACTACTTGGGAACTCAGAACAATACCCAGTTTACACCATGTCCATTTTATGTGACATGTGGATCTCTCAGGGACATAAAGATTTTGAATATTTAACTGAAAACACAAAAGTGGTTGGCTCTGTTTTCAGTGGTGAAAATGGCATATGCTGCATCGTATGTGGGGTGGAACACATTCCTGTTAGTGTATCCTTTCTTCTTTTTATTATTTAAACATTTTTATTAGATATTTCTTCATCTACAATTCAAATGGTATCCCGAAAGTTCCTTATACCCTCCCCAACCCTGTTCCCCAACCCATCCACTCCTGCTTCCTGGCCCTGGCATTACCCTGTTTTGGGGCATATAATCTTTGCAAGACCAAGGGCCTCTCCTCTCAATGATGGCTGATTAGGCCATCTTCTGCTACATAAGCAGCTAGAGACATGAGCTCAGGGGGTACTTGTTAGTTCATATTGCTGTTCCTCTTATAGGGTTACAGATCCCTTCAGCTCCTTGGGTACTTTCTCTAGTTCCTCCATTGGGGGCCCCGTGTTCCATCCAATAGATGACAGTGAGCATCTACTTCTGTATTTGCCAGGCACTGGCATAGCTTCACAAGAGACAG
Source organism: Mus caroli (assembly GCF_978045245.1). NCBI lineage: Eukaryota > Metazoa > Chordata > Mammalia > Rodentia > Muridae > Mus > Mus caroli. Next base: position 32,934,723 of record NW_028227264.1, read on the forward strand.
CTATATCAGGATCATGTCAGCAAAATCTTTCTGGCATATGCAATAGTGGCTGTGTTTGGTGGTTGATTATGGTATGGATCCCTGGATGGGGCAGTCTCTGCATGGTACTTCCTTATGTCTCAGGTACAAACGTTGTCTCTGTAACTCCTTACATGGATATTTTGTTCCCCAAAAAACATTGTCAATAAGATAAAAAGGCCACCAACAGACTGGGAAAGGATTTTTACCAATCCTAAATCTGATAGGGGACTAATATACAATATGTACAAAGAACTCAAGAAGCTGGACTCCAGAAAAATCAAATAACCCCATTAAAAATGGGGTACAGAGCTAAACAAAGAATTCTCAACTGAGGAATACAGAATGGCTGAGAATCACCTGAAAAAATGTTCAACATCCTTAATCATCAGGGAAATGCAAATAAAAACAACCCTGAGATTCCACCTCATACCAGTCAGAATGGCTAAGATCAAAAATTCAGGTGACAGCAGATGCTGGCGAGGATGTGGAGAAAGAGAAACATTCTTCCATTGTTGGTGGGATTGCAAGCTTGTATAACCACTCTGGAAATCAATTTGAGATTCCTCAGAAAATTGGACATAGTACTACTGGAAGATACAGCAATTCCTCTCCTGGGCATATACTCAGAAGATTTTCCAACTGGTAATAAGAACACATGCTCCACTATGTTCATAGCAGCCTTATTTATAATAACCAGAAGCTGAAAAGAACCCAGATGTCCCTCAACAGAGGAATGGATATAGAGAATGTGGTACATTTACACAATGGAGTACTACTCAGCTATTAAAAAGAATGAATTTATGAAATACTTAGGCAAATGGATGGATCTGGAGAGTATCATCCTGAATGAGGTAACCCAATCACAAAAGAACTCACATGATAGTGTACCCCTTCTTGATAGGGTTGTGAGTCTTCTGATTTCTACTGCAGAATGCTTCATTTGCTTTTCATATTAATTTGAATCCCATGGAAATTACCTGCAATTACAGTTAAGACATGATTTTAACAGGTGCTAAAAACCACCCTGAGCTAAACATGTTCTTTAGGTTTCATTTTTTGGAGGGTGAGCATAAGCCATACAGGAGAATTCATGGGGAAAACGGACTGTAGAAAGGATCCTTTTGCAGTGTGTGAGAATTTTTCCCTTTGTGATTCCTTTTGAATCAGGTTTCTTCTGATTGTGTATGTTTTTCCTGTGGGATATAAACAAAGAAACATGAAATTGTTAAAAGTACCTTCTGTGAGCAACTAACACAGGTTCCATTTGTCACCTCTGAGAGACGAATGCTACAATTTACATTGTAATTAGTAAAGGTTTGGCTCCTGTGCTACTACTACAATAATTATCTGGTTTTGTACAGTGTGGAGAATGAGCCTATAACAAAAGAAACATGATAAATGCAGCTCTGGCCTCTAAAATACTGAAGTTTTATGTAGCTGAGGATTTCTGAGTGTTAGGAAAAAAAATCTGGAGTCACAGATACCTATTATTTTTCATTTACTTTCTTTTAAAGTTATAAACATTTAAAAGACTATATTTTTAAATACCCTTTTAAATTTCAGAGTATATTTTAAATTTTACTTTATTAACTTTTGTTTTATAGAAAAATTTGTTATTTGGTTGTTGTTGACATAGTTAGGGTTGTGCAAATGCTTGTTGATTTGTTGTTGATGTGGTTGGGGTTGTTCAAATGTTCATTCATGGGTTGTGCACATACTCATGTGTTTGGAGGCCAGAGGTTAACATTGGGTGTTTTTCTTCAATTGTATCTCTAGATTTACTTTTTGAGACAGCTTTCTCACTTCTTGGTAGAGTTTTTCTTTTTGAGTGCGGACCAACCACAAGACAAGATAATTCCTGAGGTCAGATGGCTTTAGAAAAAGGATTCCTTATACAAGATAAGAGATCCCCCTTTTGTTCAAGTGAACCTGATACTCATCTGCAGACTGCCTGGCCAGATGTAACTTTCTCCATCCAAGCTAAGGGAGCTTGAACACTTGAGCTTTAACAGAGGTTCTGGGAACTTGAACTCAGGACTTCTTGTATGCACGTCAGACATTTTACCAACTGAACCATCTCTCTAGACACCAAAGTGCTTATTTAATGTTTAATTTAATTTAATGTTCAGTAATATTATAGTAAAATCAAGTAAAAGAACCACTCATACGTTCACAAATGATAGGAGAAAATTGTTAAGAATTAAGTCTTTACTTCTAGTTCACTGTTAGTAAAGACAAAAGGAACAAAATATGATTTTCTTCAAAAGAAGTAATACACTTGTTATATTCTTCTTGTACACACAGACAGAATTATCTTATTAGCCAAACTGCAACTTAATGCCTTAAAATGATTTAAAAACATTTTTAAGCACATCATGTAACTAAATGGTTACCTGTAGGCAGAGGAAACAGAAAATTGCTAAAACTTTCTCCTCAACGGGTAACTTGACCAAGTTCTTTTTCCTGGGAATTGTGTCCACTACTAATCTATCAATTCTAGAACCTAGTCATCTTATCAGCCATTATTGGATATCTCTTTTTACAGCCCAATTCTTTAAATGAAGATCTTTCCAGGAGCTGTCAGTTATACCTCAGGTGAACTGAAATCTTTCTCCTTGAATTCACATGAGTAGTACAGGGGACATATAGAGGAGAAAAGGCATGCAGTACAGAAGTTGACAATGCCCTTGGCTCAGAAGAGGCTTGTCACAACATCAGGTGTCAAGAGTGTAGCCTGAAATGAGACTGAAAAAAATTAAGCATTTATTCTGTTTCATGTTAAGCTTGAAAAGTCTCCTTGTTGGTCACACTAAGGAAACCTTTGCAGATACATTAGGGAAACACATTTCAGTTTACTCAGTTCTAAAGCAAAACTCCAGGCAAGAGTGTCTACCTAATGTTCCCAACTGATAAGCCTCTTAGGTGAATGTTCATCCATCTTTGACTGCTCCAGTGTCTCCACTCTTACAGGATGATCTCCTACAATGGGAAAGCATGGGACAAAGAGACACAGTACAGAACACTAGTGTTAGTTCCAGTGGTCATGCAGTGGTTTTGGAACAGATCCCTGGGTTCATGCAGACATCTTCACTGCCCTCCTCTGTAGTCTTTTGGGATCAGCACATCTAAGCAGAGGACCAGTTAAGATCTGTGGTCCTTTATATTCATGACAAACTGGGTGAGAAATCAGCATTGTGAATGGAAACTTAGACTGGCTATAAATAACGAAAGCCAGCTTCTTTGTTCATTTCAATGTCTGAGCAACATGTTAACAGAGCTTTGAGCTCTCAGCTTCAGCTTGGACACTACTTCAGCCTAGATATATTTTCTGTGAGCATCAATAAGAGCAAGATGTCAGCACAAGAGCCCTCTTCTCCTTGCATCCAGGTGGAAGAATTTCTCTTACCTTTCCTCTTTCTTAGTAGTCTTTGTGGTCAAGCCTCTTTCCTTCTTCCCTTCTTTCCTTTTCTTTTCCTTGTTTTTTTTTTTTTTTTTTTTTTTGTTAGTTTTTGGGCAGGTTCTTGCTATGTAACCTTCTTGGCCTCAAAACTGTGACCCTTCTGTTCCATACTCTGGAACACTGGGGTTATAGGCCTTATCCACCACATAGCTGTAGCTCTCAGGACATGTTTTATAAAACTATTTGGCTTTCTGCTCATCATGTGCCCTCATATGAATCAGCATGCACACCTGTGGGTATGAACTCTAATCTGCAGCAAGAAAGAAAGCCATTTATGACAAAGGATGCTTTGTGGCTTATGTATATGGGAACTTTGTTGATCCTTGATACAAAGGGACAAGCAGAATACTGTTCATCATTTTCGTCATTAAATATATTGATTATTTCTCAACAACAGTACTTGAGGTGAAACAATGCAATGTCCTTTCTATATTAATGACAAACTAGGTAATATATACATACATATGTATGTATATATGCACAAGAGCCCATATATACATATGTACATCACATGTGTGTAATATGTATGTTTGTATGTAAATGCACTTGCATATTTGTATGTGTCATAGGGCACTGGCTAGGAATATATCAATATACTCAGTCTGTGAATATAGGTAAACATATGAATCTTCATTACCAGTAGTCAAAACTCACACTGATTGAGTTTAATCATTCATGTAAAGCTTATTAACAATGGCCATGATCTGCTATGTCCTGCTAGCTCTATTCCCAAGTACAATACTAGTTGCTATTGAGTGTATCATGTTAATGGTACCACTGTCTATTCTAATCATATGGCAAAGCTTTTTTTTATTTCAACATTTCAATCAATAGGATGATTCAGTAGTAAGATTTACACTCTTAAGCCCATTTTAAGCATAAAAATAATATGCAATACTTATTATTTACTTAAATAATTATTTGCAATATTTCTGTTGATTGAGGCCACTTTACCCATAGATGAACACATTGTAGCCTGAAATGATCTGTGTTATAATAACTTTTAAGGTTATAAAGGAGGTCTGATGCAATGTTCTTTCCATACTAGTTCTAGAGTTAGGTATTTTAAAGAGCTGTTCTAAAAGAAAGAAAAAAATGCATCAACAGGAAATATTTACCAGACCCCTTCACTAGGATAACTTGGCTTTAGGAAGACTTTTCATGTCTCACTCACTGGTTATTGCACAATAAGGATCATTGATGAATTAGGTGGTAATTTTACCCCAGGGTACAGTCTCATCAACTGTCACTGGTTTAACAAAATGGAACTGGCTGCAGTCAATAAGGCCAGCACACACCCTCAAGGTCCTAACTAAACCGCTGTTATTGATTTTGGAGGTGGCTCATCTTTCTACAGTTCAATATCCTTAACTAGTATTCTGATCTCATATCGTTAGGTAACAAATCCTTTCTTGGATATTTTCCTTGGGGTGTGAAGAGAGTCTGTTTACATTATAGTTTAATAGGTTGTGTTGGCTCAATCCTTAAACAATTACATTTAAAGAGCAATATCCTATCTGCTTGTTGGGGTGTGCTTTGGAATGCTATTTGATTTCTTCTTTTTATTTCTCTTTCAGCATGGCCAAGTGATATTATGCTTTTTTTCTGTAGAGTGGATGGCACTCCCTCTATTTGAACATGGGCAGGATTTTTGACCAGTGGTATGAGTGGGACTTCACAGGATGGAATATTGTGGTTCACTCATCCTCTGTTAACCTTTTCCCTGGGGCAGAAGCTCCCTTGTAACCTGTGCAGTGACTTTCTTTTGTTTCTTCAGAGGGCTACTAATATTTTAGTGTGATTTTTTTTCTTGGTATAGACACAAGCTCCTCTGTCTATTGCTCATGGCACTGCTTCAATTTAGTACTGCCCTACATATTTACAGTGTTTAGCTCCCATGGGCCTGTTGCAGCAGATGTGTGAGATGAACTCCACTCAGAAATATAAGTGATTCGTCCATCCTTCTTCCTACCTTCAGATTTTCAGTATTTCATACTCCATGCTTCTTTCCAAATACTCCCAAGTACTCTCATCTACCTATTAACCTTTTCTATGAGTAGTTTAAAAACACTTTCCCACCCCCTAACACTTCCAAGGGCAGTGTCTTTGTCTTTTGTAAAGCTCATCTAGAGGTCCAGCATAGCCTGTGCCTTTTACACTGAAATAAGTTAAAATAAATAGATTTTTTTAAAAAAAGAAAACAAGTAATAAAAATAAATTCCTAGAATAAAATTGCTAACTTCTGGAGTCAATGAGCTGTCTCTGTTTGTGTGTCTCTTCTAATGTTCCTGCAGGGGACCCAGGCTTCTCTAGGAGCTTGTTTTCATGAAGTGTGATTGAAACCAGAGGGTTTCCAGACATCTTTCTTCATCTCTATGTCATTAAGATATAACTTTAGATAAGTATCTTTTGCATTATATTAAAATTATTATTATTATGATTATGATTCTTATTTCCTTACTAGACTTCTTTTATATTTGAAATCAGCTTTTTTATATTACCACACTTACTGCAGTTTTATTTTGCTTTTATTACACATGTGTGTGTGTGTGCATGTTGTGTAAAGGTATGCATGCAGTTGTGTGCCTGCATATAAGTATATATTTATATGTGTGTGTGGGATGCATGTGCATACTACAGGACAACTTCAGCGGTCAAGCTCAAAAGTCATCTGTCTCCCTTGACATAGGTTATGTCACAGGCTCTGAACTCAGCAACTTGGCTTGACTGCTCAGTCTGTATTTATAGCACTATATGAGTTTACCTTTACTATATGCTTCTATTCTCTTATACATTGTATTGAAGGAATAAATAAACTTGTTTGTATGTGTAATTATGTCATTGCTATTTATGTACCATCCTTATGTCTCTACCTCCCAGAGCTGTAACTTTATCTGCTTGGAACCATACCTTGCCTTTTATGTAAATGTTGGGTCTTGAACTCAGGTCCTCATGCCTAAGACACAACCACTTCACGGATTAAGTTTTCTCTCACTCCTCCTCCTTGTCTTCCTTCCTTACAGAAGTTGTGGAACATCCATGGTGAGGGTAAGTACACAAGGTCAAAATGTCACCCAAGAGGCAAATATGGATGATGACACAAGCTTCATTATATACTTACTACACAAGTCTATCTTTCAACATCTGTTTCTACTTTCATGTACATTGTGTGAAGAAGCACATATACTTGTTTTCATGTGCATTATTCCATTGATTCATATCTACCAAGGCCAAAAGACCACAGTTTTATGAAGTGTATGGTAAAAGAAAATGTAATAAAAGAAAAAAAAAGCATTCCTCTCATCTCTTCAATCCACAGTTTGTAACTCCCAGTGAAAAAGATTGTTAGTATTTTGCTCACTGTATCTGAATTTACCTTAAATTTCATAAAAATATACATTTCAAATGATATCTGTGTTCTTTTAGCTTGGAGTATTGTGGGAAATATTAACTACATGGTACTGTGAAAGTATTAGCTTCCTCAGTTCCACCCCTCTCCAAGCATGCCTTCTCTTTGGCCATCCTCCTGGCAGAAACATGCCAGTCAACCCCTTTGTTAGACAGCATTTAGGGTTCCCTTTGTTACAATGATGTAAAACCTTAAAAAAAAATTTGAGCCACATTCTACTTTCGGTTGTACCCTCTACACTGTACAGTTTCCCCTCAGTGGTTAAGCTGTCATTGCTTGTACCCATCACTGCAAATTTTCAAAGAAACCTTCATTTGTTTTGAGTCTTTCGGCTTTTTGGTCCAGTTTTGAGTGGTTTCTGTCAGGACAGGAATGTCCCATGTAGGAGTAGCTGATATTGTGATGAATTTTCTCAAAAGTCCAGGCTATTGCTTCTGCACCCACACACAGTGTAATGTTTATTAATTCATTTCTGCTTTTGGTAGGAATTCCTTCAAGAGAGTCCATGGAAGAGATGCTGGGAAGCAGATTTTTCAAATTAATTAGTTAAAAAAATTTCCCTTTCTTGTACTTTCTGTTAACTACAGTTTATATTATATTTTAAATTGAAAATAATTTTAGGGATCAGAATTTTGTGTACACACACACACACACACACACACACACACACACACACACACACATTCAGTTTCCAGAGGATCATTGAGAAATGGTGTTGTTTTATTATTTCAAACATTATTTCTTGTTTTAAAAAAATCCATACATGTACACCTTATAGTGATGAATTCCTGTCCATTTTTCTCACTCCTCTTACTCCTGCTGACCCCCTGTTTCTTCCTAACTTGCTCCCCTTCCACATTTATATCCTTTTCTTTTTGATTCAGGTTTGCACATGTACCTACAGCCACAGATGTTCATTGCAAAGGCCACGTCACATTCAGAAGACAGCATCTCTGCACTGCACCATATCCTCCGGTTCTCAAACTCCTCCCACTGTCACCTTTATCTTGGTCTCTGGGCCTTGGAGCAGTGGTAAACTGATTTCCCTGTTTTGAGATTTTTTAGAAGATCCTCATTATCCTCATCGCTCTGGAATTTCAGAGACCCTTTGTGTTGTTAGGGTCCAAACTGTTGTCCCGGGAGTTTGCAATATTCTTTGCATATATAGCTCTCAATTCAAGTTAGTTTTAAAATTAATTTCCCTATCATGTTACCCCTTACCCATCCTTCTGGCTCTCTATTGCATGCTGGACTTATTAGTGACTTCGTTATGTTTGTGTTTTCTTTCTTTTTTTCTGTGAATTTTCCTTAACTTTGTCATCACATTATATTGGTGGTGTTAAAATGATTTCATTTTTTGATTTTGTAAAATTCTTTTTTAAAAATGTGTAGGTATGCCTGTGTTCTTATTTTATGAATGAAATACTTTATCTCTGTGAGAACATGCTTACATAGTGTAATAAATTCATTATCTGTTCTTTCCTGCAACATCTCTTATTTTTTAGTGGTATTAAATTCGTTCCATTTCAACCAGTTTTCTTAAATTGCTGATCATCTTGACTGTTGTCAGTGCTGGAGTATATAGCTCAGTGGTTGAATGTTTGCCTAGCATGAAATAGGGGGAGCAGGGCTGGACTTCAACTCTAATACTCACCTCAAAATAAAATAATAAAAAGTGTTTATAATAATGAAAAGCTGTTTTTACAATTATAGAAGTCAAACCAGTCAGCTAACAGACACACCTATAGGGGACATGATCAGTGAGACATGTTGCTATGGTTTTCTTGATGGCTAATGTCTGGAAGACTTTTCCTAGTGCCATTACTTTTCCTTAGTGGGAAAGCTTTCATTTAAGAGGGCTTCCTAGGCTGCCTAATGTCTGATGTGTCACTTTCACAAATCTGTTTGTTTTCTGTATTTTTTCTTCCCTGTGCAAACCTTGATACCTTCAAGAATCCATTTTTTTCCTGGAGAGAAAACTCAGCTCATCAATTATTTAGGGTACAAAGAAAGACCATGAGCACAACCTTCAAGGTTGAGAATTCTATGGTCTTAGAACCATTAATGAAAAATTCTAATCTGGCTTCAAGCTCATTCTGGCACCACTGTCACAGGAAACTTCTGCTACTTACTTGATGCTTGTGGTTTCTGTGACCTGAGAATATGTAGGGACAAGAGTATGCCTGGCAAAGGTAAAATGGAAGACATATGATCAAAATATGTTCCAAGCCAAGACTTGTATCGTGAATCATCAAATATTTTTTCTTTTGGATGTACAGTGATTGGCCTCAAAAACTTCTTTACCTACAGCTTAGAGTACTTCTCAATGTTTCTCACAAGGATTGATAAATTCATCCTAATTGGATGGCCTAGGTCAGTGTTTATGCAACACTTATGGGACTAAAGAGAGTTGATTGAAGAGAGATTTTGTCCTTCTGAATGCTTCATCACTATGTATTGTGGTCACTGGTCTGAGAGAGCAAAAGATAAAGTGATGAGAAGTGGAAACAGTTCAACTAATAGATACCTGGAGATTTATTGTGTCAAGAACATTCTTGCTGCTTCCTTCTTTGTCTTCTAGAGAAATTTTGTGTCCTGGTCTGAGAGTGAAGAGTCAGTTCTACCATGACATTCTGATTCCTTCCTTTCTAATATAGATGGCTTTTTTTTTTTTTAGAAAGTTGCCTGTGCACTTGATATGTAGCAGAGCATGACCTTGAGAAGTGGATCTTGCGTCCACTTCCTACCTGTGTATATGCTTACCGACACATACACCACTCTCAGCTTGGAGGGTCTTTATTTTTAATTATGGATTTCTTTAAGCAGAATTCTTTGAGGAAATCTAGATGAATCATCTCAGAAGTTTGGTTTTTTTTTCTTTAAATGTTTGCTAATTTCAAATAGAAGTAGATGATGACATTCATGCTATTCTTGGTGTTCTCAGACAAACTGAATTATTTTGAATAAAGCATCACGAGCAAGTTTAAAAACCACAAAAACACATGAAGAATTTTCTCTGATTTCCAAGAGCATTTTGAGTAAAACACTTAGCCACAACGATGCTTGCTCTGGTGGTCTTGGGCAGTTAACAATGTCTATTACTGAAGTTTTGATATTCTGGTTTTTTTTTTTTTTTCATAGCTTCTGTTATAATTCAGAAACCACTGATTTATTTTTTAAATTTTTTTCATGTGTATGTATGTGGTGTATGTGACTATATGTGCATATAGTAACGTGTGCATGTATGAGTATGGGCCTGCAGGGATATGTGTGAAAATTTGTGTGAGACCAGATGTTGCCTTGGGTGTGTCTTCCTTAATTGCTTTCACCTTATATATTCAGTCAGGGTCTCTTACTTAAAGCCAGAGATTATTTATTCAATTAGTCTAGCTAGCTGACTGAAAATCCTGTTTCTCTGATTCTCAACTGCTAGGATTACATGCCAGCTGCTGCACCTACCCAGCATTTGCTTTGGTGCCAGATATCTGAAATCTGATCTTCCCAGTTCCTCTGTGTGTGTGTGTGTGTGTGTGTGTGTGTGTCTGTGTGTGTGTGATATGTTTGCTGGACGTAAACATCACATATTTTCCTCAGTTTCTTTCCATGTTATTTTGAGAAGGGTCTCCAACTGAATATAGAGCTCATGAGTTGGGCTAGTGACTAACTGGCCAGTGAGTCTCAGAGCTCCACTTGCTTCTCATCTCTGGAGTAAGAACTTGGCCCCATGGCCAGGCCCAGTTGTCCTATAGAAACTTGGAATCAAACTCATGTCCTAATGTTTGCATTGAAAACACTTTATTGCCTGAGTCAATTCCTCAGTCCATGGAATTACTTATTTCCAAGAGTCTGCATTTAAAAACCTCTACTAAGTGATAGGATTCTTAAAGAAAGAAGAAGAAAAGGTGAGGCAAGGCTGAGGTGTTGATTGTTCAAGAAAATACTATAACTGATCACTGTGATGAGGTTGAATTCTTGGACATCCCTGGAAATTCACATCTGTGCAATAAAAAATTTCAATTAAATAAAACAATAACAGTGTGCTGAAAGCAATCCCATAGCTTGTGGGAAATGGTTGCACTGTCTTGGGCTGAACTTGTTTAGTAGTGAGCACAGGGTACACACCGCCTCTGCCTTTGTAAGTGCTCTACAGCATCATCACATTCCTGTCTTGCAGTTATCTTCAGATGGATGTTGCTGTTACAGACTTGGCCTGCATTTCCCTGTGCTGCTCTCTCAACTGTTTTGACAGCCCGGCTCTCTGGGACAATTCTGGGCAGCCATTAAGTGAAAGCAGACATCTCTTTCAATGATAACCAAATCTAAACAGAGACAAAAACAAACCCTTCAATATCCTGATGGATTAATGCTTCTTGGAGATAGTTTCTTTTAATAATTGATTATTTGCTGCAGTTTGACCATATGTGCTGGGGACAGCATGTCTGTTGCCATAACAAGCTAATTGAGCAATTCAGTTGGCACTGCTTCTGGTTCTTGCAGCGTGGTGAACTTCAGGCATGACTGGCAAGCTCAAGTGTCCACTCAGCACAATACATCTGGGAGTTTTGAGACTTTTCCAATTCCTTTCACCTGTGACCCACTTTATGGATTTTAGACATGTGTTAGTTTGATCCCAGAAGGGACAACTTGCTTCATACCTTGTCCCTCAGGCTAAGGGAGTAGGCCATCCATTATCCTCTCCATCTTATTCTTAGGTTAATGACTACATTAAATATTAAGCGGGCTTCCGTCTCTAGAGTGCCCATGTAAGTGATTTTACATTAGCTCATCCACTTTTGGCACTGTCTTTTCTTTGATTTCTGATAAAGCATGTTGCTTCTGTGTAACATAACTCAGAGGAAATCATGATTGATTTGACAACCATTAATGTGATGCTTAATATTAACCTTCATCTTTAGATATGGAGAAGGAGGGTAAAGGATGAGGGAAGGAAAAGGAAGAGGCAGAGAGAAATGTGCCTTTGCTTTTTTATGGTGAAGGCACCAAATGATCCCATTAGCATACCACAAACTTAAAGCCTTCCCTCTCTCCCCACCTCTCCCACCTTTCTCCTTTGAGCCTTTCCAAGCTCTCTGATTGTTCAGGCATTGCTTTTAACTCTTTCATACTGTCATTTCACAAAGATTCACAGAGAGGAAAACATTTGAGAACAAAAAAGTGAATAACAATAAATTCTACGAGAGTTTGCTCTGATATTTCAAAAGGTGTGTGTTTCGTTGTCAGTCAGTGTTATAGAGTTACAGAACATATAAGGAGATGGCGTGATGTAGTGGAGGCTTGGAGGAGAACAGAATTAAGCTGTGATTGCGACACATTGAGGTATTACTGGAGCAGACAGGTGAACTTCTGCTAAAGGTAAAAGCAGGACAAGGATGGCAGAGGCTTGAAGTGACCTGGGGCAGGGAGGTTAGGGATATCTAACAGCTGTAATCTACATAGCTTCAGTCAGTAAAAGGACAGTGTTTCCAAGGATTTTCCTTCCAAAGTTTATCCTCTGCACTCCAGTCCCAGTTCTGGGGACCAAATCTATGACCTTGAAAATGCCAGGTCAGTTCCCCAGCACCAATCTGAATCCCCACAGTCCAAAATGTATCTTAAAAGAAAATCAGCCCACCACTAGCAGAGGAGCTATCTTTCAATTTATGCTGACTATCTTGTCCTTGCTTCATAGTATACAGAGTCCTTACCAGTACTCCAGGTCTGGACATAACCACCAGCAGGGCCATGACTAGTACAACTATGTACTAATCCAGTTAAAAGATAAAATGGTGAGGCTTATTTTCTTAAGGGTTCCTTGAAATTGAAATCATTGTGCTTAATATAGGACACAGGCCACATTTTCTCCTTCAGTGACTTTTCTTCTTTCTGTCCTCAGCTAATGAGGCAAAAATAAAAGTACCATAATGATGAGGATACACATTGAGGCAACACTCAAAGGCATGTGTATTGACAGTGATTTAAGATGGGAAAACAGGCACACTAGGGAAAAGTTTGCTATGATGAAACCTTCTAGCATACACATAATTTAACTGAACTTCATAAAAAGTTTAATGATGTGGGCACTTTTATTATCCCTATTTTAGAGACAAGCTAAATTAGAGAGAAGCTGAGTAAATTGCCTAAGATCAGTGACCAGTAAGTGGAAGAGCTTTGAATTCAAATATATGGTTCTGTAAAATTTCACATCTTGGCCACTGTACTCCACTGCCACTCTGGGGAAGATGATAATGACCTTAATCTTGGTGGTGGTAGTGATGTTGTTCTTGTTTACTAGTTATTTAGAATCTAGAGAGTGCCTATGCTCTGGGTACCAATCATTTAATTGCAGTTAACTCTTCGAGGCCACTCAATAAGCTGTCTTACAAATGAGGATACATAGACACACAGAGGAAAGGTAGTCCAAAATTACAGAACCAGTCAGTAAAAGAGCTAGATTTGAACCTAAATGCCATGTGGGATTATGTGTGTATGATTTATCTATTCATTGTTTCATCTTAGCTGGCTCCATTCAACATCAGACACTTTCCTAGGCTTTAGAGTCATAAAGATGGCAAATGAGTTTACAATAAAGATAACAAGTTATTTATCACTTAATATAGAACTTACAGATATGTGAATAGGTGATTACCTGTGACAGCATTGCAGGAGACTGGGAATGTTTTCTGTTTGGGATGGAGACTGCCTCATAAACGAGAATTCTGTAAAAGACCTAAGTCATATGTGGTATTTGCACTGCAGAGGTGTGTGCACGTTCCACAAGAAGAAGTGAGGATACATAGACACACAGAAACGAGAGACGAGAGGAATCATTGTATGGAGCACAGAAGTCTGGCAGTGCTGGGTATGGAGGTCATGAAAGAAGACAAGCTCTGTGGGGCTTGGCAGATGGCTAATTAGGCAAGAGAGCTTGCTGTTCAGGTACAGAGATCTGAGGTCAAATCCCCCAGTCCACATGAATAAAACTGAAAACAAAAACCCCAGGCCAACCCAAATGAAAACAATATCTGAAAACCACAACAAAAAACAAAACTCCAGGTGAGGCTTCCTGACTAGTAACTCTGGTGTTGTGTGAAACAGAGAAAGATGGATTGCTGGGGTTTGTTGACCACTAGCATAGTTCTAGATCCAGTGAGAGGCTCTATATTTAAAGAATAAAATGGAAAATGACACAGCAAGATACTCATAGTCTCTTTCTGGCCTCTACATGCATGCACACATACCACACATATATATACTATACATATAATCAAAGACACTAAATAAAAACAGATAGTATCTAGGCTAAGAAAGTTCTCATATGATTGAATAAGGGACCTCTAATGTTTCTGTAAGGGGCTGGAGAGATTCTTTGGAGAGTAAAAATGCTGCTGCTCTTCCAGATGACCTGAGTTTATTTCCTAGTAACCATATTGAGCAGTTTAAAACTGTCTGTACTTCAACTCCAGGGCATCTGATACCCTCTTTTAGCCTTTGTAGCAACATGTACAAAAATCATAAAAAAGTAAATAAAAATAAATCTTTATTATCCTGCAAGGCCCAGTGGTTTGTAACTGTAGTCACAGCATTCCAGAGACTTGATGCCCAGGAGTTCAAGCCCAGCTTGGGCTAAAGTGGCTGATACCTCTCTGAAAATGAAGAAATTACAGCCATTAACATTTTTCATGGTTTCTGCTCCTTAGATTCTATGTTTACATCTTCTGTCAGTTATTCATTGGCATTTTCTGATGTCTTTGCATGCATTGCACATTATCAGAGACAATGAAAAGGATCTTTCTCTGGGGATACTTCCTTGTAGCTGCTTTATGAGTTACGAATGCAAAAATACAGAGCCCAGTCCAACTGGCACTTAAGAGGCTCTGCTGACCTGGAGTTTGAGCAGGTCTTGACCTGAGCCAGTAAAAGCCCTTATTGAGGAGATTGCTGCGTGTGATCTACTGCAAAGACGTTCCGGTGTCAATTTCTGCCTCAGTACAGCCCAGCTATTCCCCAAATGGCTTTCTGTAGTTGCGGGTTTCTGATTGAATATTCAGTTTCTACAGACAAAGCAGAAAACGGCTTTGTGATTGAAATGCATGGTTAGAGCTTTAGCCTGAAGATGTCATGGCATTTACTGTTAGAATGTGCATAGCAGAAAAGGAAATTAAATTTCCCGGTCATGGATGCTGTATTTGGCTCACTACTGGTAGAGGAGCTGCCTGAGCAATGTGGCTCTCTCCTTCATTCACCTGATATTTGGGAGACTTCTGTAGTTTTCAACATCCTGTGAGAACTCGGAGGGACAGGATAGTGTGTGTGTGTGTGCGTGTGCGTGTGCGTGCGCGTGTGTGTGTGTGTGTGACCTTTTTGTTAATGTTTCATCTTGATGCTAGTCACTCACTTCCATGAGTAGAGTTCTCTAATGAGTGCTCAATTTTTATTTTTCAGGCTGTAATCCTTTTGTTCCTTGGTGACTGAGAACAAACAATAAAATGGATTAGATGGAAGCATCAAGGCAACCAGAGTGGAAAGCACCAACAGAAGCCTGTCTAATGATTATTTGGCTGTCAGCTCTTCTGTGCTTCTGTTGTATTATTATTGATAAGTACTCTATTTGATAGATTTTAGTTCTATAATCTATAAATCCATAAGTAGTGCAGTGTTCTGCAGATGAAGTGGAATATAAATGAATTTATACATGTGGATGAGAGCAGTGATTGACCAAATTTGTATTCTTTTAGTGTATTGGGAGGATCAATATAATATTAGTAGTATTGCCATCCCATATTAGGGTAATAATTGGATAGTAGTTAATGCCTTTTCAAAGGAACAGCTTTTATAAAACTAATCATTATTATTCTGTTTGAAACCATCATCTTGAGCTGCCAAAAGAGACAGAAACTTAATGAACCATAGTTGTGTCATGGAGAACTCAATACAACAACATGCAGTGTACTCCAACACTGTCATATTATAAGGGGGAAAGATGTAAACTGAGACAATGTAGCACATACCATGTGGGATTGTTTAATAGTTGCTTTGAGAGGCAGTGATGTGGAATACATTTTGAGTATCTTTATTAATTTGCTTCTCTGTTCCTGTGATCAACACCATGACCAAAAACAACTTGGGGATGAAAGGGTTTTTTATCTTACAAGTCCCTCAAAGGGTTGGGGGTCATCCAGGAGATCAGGGAAGGAAACTGGAAAAAGGAGCTGATGTAGAGGCCATGGAGAAGTGTTGCTTACTGACTTGTTCTCTAAGACTTACTCAGTTTGCTTTCTTGTATACCCAGGATCACTTGCCCTGTGGTTGTATCACTTATAGTGGCTAAGCCCTTCTACAAGTATCATTAATCAAGAATAATCACACTGGTCAGTGATGACATACGCCTTTCATCCCAGCACTTGGGAGTCAGAAGCAGGCGGATTTCTGAGTTTGAGGTCAGACTGGTCTACAGAGTGAGTTCCAGGACAGCTAGGGCTACACAGAAAAGCCATGTCCTGAAAAAAGAAAGAAAGAAAGAAAGAAAGAAAGAAAGAAAGAAAGAAAGAAAGAAAGAAAGAAAGGAAGAAATAAATAAATAAATGAAGGAAGGAAGGAAGGAAGAAAGAAAGAAAGAAAGAAAGAAAGAAAGAAAGAAAGAACGAAAGAAAGAAAAAAGAATAACGTCCACATACTTTCATAGAGGCTAATGTGACAGAGGCATTGATCAAAGTTCTCTGTTTCCAGATGGCTGTAGCTTGTATCAAGTTGACAAAAATGTAAGGAACAGACCTCTGTGTCTGACACAAAGGCAATAGTGCCCAGCTACAGACTTTATCAGGAGTAAATTAGTTAATTCTTCAAAGTACTTGCTTACTATCCTAATGTAAAAGAGTATTCAATGAATATTCGCACCTGTTAAAACTGTACTTCAGTTCAGAATTCCCTCTATAATCACATTTTAGGACTTAATTCAGACAAGAGCACCAGAAATCTTTTGTGTATTGCCTTTGTAAAGTAGAATAACCAACTTTCCTATTTTATCTTCTTTTCACCATAAGCAATACATCACAAGTCATCACTTCTCTACCTAATGCTTTCTAGCTAAATTACCCTGAAAATGTCCAAAGGGAGCAACACTCAAAGAATGACTTGAAAGAGGCAAGTATATCTGAGTCAAATGTGTTTTATAAAACGATTCAGAGAACATGTCGTTTGTAAATTCTTGAATGTCATTTTGAGTATGTTTTGTCTCCTCACTCTTCACTAGTCTTGTCCCTGTACTGTTAGAAGTGTCTGGTAATTACTATTGACACGCATGCTCTTATGGCTTACCATTTTCTCTCTGATATACTAGATATAGAAAGCAAATGGGCCAGAATGATCAAATGTAATGCTTGAAGAAATACATTTTAGAAAGTGGAGATCCATTACATGGTCAAGGGTAGTCACAGGCGGTACTGTATTTACTGGAATCTATGGCTATGGACTGGCTCTCTAAGCTCCTCTCTAGTAACATGATGATGGCATTCTCTTTTCTTAAACTGTAAAGACTCATTGAGAGTAAACCAAATTTAAATTAATATATAGGTATACTAGCCATAACAGCATCAGCCTAAGACAGCTATACTTACAGTTTGACTCTACAGTGAAATTTAGCTGGATACAATACAACTAACTCCTCCGCAAGTTCCCATTTATTTTCTGTAGCATTTTTTCAAATAAATTTACTCTCCATAAGCAGTAGTATAGGACTCTTTTTTTTCCCCTTTATATCCCTTGCAAATGGCTATAGGATTAGAGAGGTGGTAAATATTTACAACCTGTCATTCCAGTTTAACACGCATCAAAGGATGATAGAGAATGACATAGGAAAACTTGCCTCCTTTAAGTGGGCAGAGGTGCTGGCCATTGGCTTGTTCCTCTCATCATATCTGAGTATAATTGCACCAGACAAGTTTAGCAAGCAAAGATGGTATTTGTGACTGTTACAATGGGAGGTCAAGACTGTTCCACAGTGGGGAGATATTGAGCTCAACTCTACTGAAAACACATTTTAAAGTACTGTAGAGAGCTAATAAAGGCAATTAAAGGGGATAGGGATGTGTACTGGGTAGGGCTTACTGTTGTTAGCTTTCAACACTGCAGAGACTGGGAGATGGGGGGAACTAATGATTACTTCTCAAAGCAAGTGACTCAAAGGTCCTGGAGAAACATTCTTACATTGTGAAACTGGTATGTTTTGGTAAAATACTTTACCTTGAAGAAAACAAAGTTACCATTGTAAATTTTATCTAAAAGGGAGGTAAGGAGACTGGATTAGAAGGAAGCCTGTTGAAATTTAAGTCAGCTGAGGCAAATATTAGTGCCACTTTGGACAGTTAATGGAGACAGATATTTAGGAAGGTTGCTGTGACTTAAGGAAATATTCTTTTCTCTTTCCAGAGCTTATTTGATCCCATAAATGAGATAATTCATGTGGAATTATTTATGTCTTGGATTTGTATACAATACATACATGTATGAATATATGTTATACACAATTATATGTTGTTCACCTAAAAAAAAATATATATGTAGAACAATTATATGTTATTCACCTATAAATGTATATATATATACATTTATATACATATTTACATTTATATATATATACATATATATACATTTTTAGGTGAACAACATATAATTGATATATATATATATACATATATATATATATATATATATATAATGTTCTATAGATATGATACACATAGAAACATGTAACACTCTGTAGTTCTGCCTTCATTTGTTCATGAGGGAGTGTGCCTGGAGTAAGCAATTTCCCTTAGAAGTAAGCTTTCTGTCCTGTTAAGACAGAATCTTTGTATGTTAATAGAATGCTAATTTTATCAACAAATTAGTTTGAACAAAAGGAGTTTAATTTTTCCTGTTTCATTACAACACTTTAATAAAAGACTATAATCATTAGCATCTTATTCACAGTAACATATTTAACCCTCATTTTTGACTGATCAGAATACTTATTTGTAAAGAAAGAGGTTATGGCATTAGACATTTTAAATTTCATTACTCAGATAGCAAAACCTAGGCTTAGCAAGTATATTTAAGAAGAAAAAGGGACAAGTTATCATGAGCAGAAGTAGAAGGAACATTTAATCTTATTTGTTTGAAGACAAAGGTACTATGGGACACATAATGTTAAGCAGGTCTAAAAAAAAAAAAAAAAAAAAAAAAAAAAAAAAACCAAAAAAACAACAACAAAAAAAAACAAAACAAAAAAAAACAAACAAGGTTGCCTATGCATTGTGACCATACAGAAAAGTCAAGGTGTGAACTGGAGTGGAAGTGTGAATTGATGTGTAAGGGTTACTCATAGTGAAAGTGTGACCTTGGTAGAATCTGGGATCACCTAAAAGACAAGCTTCAAGCACATCTCTAGGATGTTATAGATACAAGGTTAGACTCTGGGCATGCCTGTGAGAGATTATGCTTCAGTGAGGCAGAGACCAACCTTGAAGTGGGCATCACCATCCCCTTGGCCACTGAGCCTCACTCTCTGCTTTCTGACCACAGACTCCATGTGACCAGCTGCCTCAGGTTTCTGCTATCACCATGATGGATGGAATCCCCCACTACAAAACAAAACGTCCTTTCTCCCTTAGGTTGGTTTTGTCAGGGTATTTTTTTTTTTTATCACAGTGAATAACCATGGCAAGAGATCACATTGCTCAGAGAGTTCAGCAGAAAGAGGGTGACTTGTACTCAGGTTTATGGGCAGGAGTAAGCAGGAGGCAGGTGGGAACAGAGTTTTATTTCCGTGCAAAAGGTTTCTGAGTGGTTGAAGCTATTGCCATTATTTACTCTCTGCTGAGTTGAATAAAGTTCATTAATTTACAAAATATCCTTCACAAAATGGCATAGAGAACAGGAGAAATTTCCCTAAGAGGCTGTGTCATACATAAGCAACACAGTTACCGATGTTACTATCCTATAACTCTAGCTGAAATTAAAATGATTGCCTTTTCTGTTTTTAAAGGCACCACTGTGCGTTGTTTTCATTGCAAAATTACATGGTTTTCTCTCTCTTATATATCTGAAGATGCTGTCTCATTTGCTAAAAGCACACTGACACTTTCAACACCTCAGTTTGTTTCCTCTATCTCATTCCTACACACAGATATCATAACCAAAAGTATTTTTTTTTCAATTTTTCTATTAGATATTTTCTTCATTTACAACTCAAATGCTATCCCAAAAGTCCCTTATACCCTCCCCCCGACCCTGTTCCCCAACTCACACACTCCTGTTTCCTGGCCCTGGCATTCCCCTGTTTTGGGGCATATAATCTTTGCAAGACCAAGGGCCTTTCCTCACAATGATGGCAGATTAGGCCATCTTCTGCTACATATGCAGCTAGAGACATGAGCTCAGGGGGTACTGGTTAGTTCATATTGCTGTTCCTCTGATAGGGTTACAGGCCCCTTCAGCTCCTTGGGTACTTTTTCTAGCTTGGGTACTTTTTCCATTGTGGGCCTTGTGTTCCATCCAATAGATGACTCTGAGCATCCACTTCTGTATTTGACAGACACTGGCATAGCCTCACAAGGGTCAGCTATATCAGAGTCCTGTCGGCAAAATTTTTCTGGCATATGCAATAGTGGCTGTATTTGGTGGTCGATTATGGTATGGATCCCCGGATGGGGCAGTCTCTGCATGGTCCTTCCTTCCGTCTCATCTCCAAACTTTGTCTCTGTAACTCATTATATGGGTATTTTGTTCCCCATTCAAAGGAGGGATGAAGTATCCACACTTTGGTATTCCTTCTTCTTGAGTTTCATGTGTTTTGCAAATTGTATCTTGGGTGTTCTAAGTTTCTGGGCTAATATCCACTTAACAGTTAGTGTGTATCATGTGAGTTCTTTTGTGATTGGGTTACCTCACTCAGGATGATATCCTCCAGATCCATCCATTTGCCTAAGTATTTCATAAATTCATTGTTTTTAATAGCTGAGTAGTACTCCATTGTGTAACTGTATCACATTTTCTGTATCCATTCCTCTGTTGAGGGATATCTGGGTTCTTTCCAGCTTCTGGCTATTATAAACAAAGCTGCTATGAACATAGTGGAGCATGTTTCCTTATTACAAGTTGGAACATCTTCTGGATATATGCCCAGGAGAGGAATTGCTGTATCTTCCAGTAGTACTATGTCCAGTTTTCTGAGGAACTGCCAGACTGATTTACAGAGTGGTTGTACCAGCTTGCAATCCCACCAACAATGGAGGAGTGTCCCTGTAAAAGTAGTGTTTACAAAATCACCATTATGGTAACGCTTGTCATGCTTCTAGTATTAGCAACTAGAACACTTATGCTACAGAGAAGCTCTTGGCATTGGTCAAATATCCTACACAATTGTTTTAGGAGAAAACAAGGGAATTTTACTCAATTTAAGTTTTTTTTCTTTTTTTAAGTATGTGCTTGAAAAGGTTTTTTTTTTTTTTTTTATTGTTGCTGTTGCTTTGGCTAAAAGTTCTTCAGGTGCGGACAGAATATTATTGGATTCATCAGCATGCTGTTAAAATTATTTCCTATTAGTCTGTTTGGAATAAAGCTAACCAATCTGATTTATATTCCAACCATTCATAACTTATAGCATATCCTTTCTACTTTTTGAGAAAAATATAGAAAATATATAAATCTCAAATTACCTTCAGTGTGTGTGTGTGTGTGTGTGTGTGTGTATGTGTGTGTGTGTGTGGTGTGTGTGTGTGTGTATTTATAATGCATATAACAGGTGAAAGGATGGAGCATAGGTGAGTTAGCTCATGGTCAATAAGACTGCATCTCATACAGATGGACCTGAATTATCTAGTACCAGACTCTTGAGTTTATAGACCCTGAAGAGAGAGGTATGTAAAAGTTGCATGCACACCATTCTAAGGAAAATCAAGAGGCTTTCCCTAAGCTGGATTGCATTCAGAAAATAATTTTATTGCAAATTTTCTTTCAATTTGAAAGTGTCTCTGCAAACCAATATTATCAAATCTGTTCTTAAACCTTACATTCTACCCAGACTTACATATGAAAAAATTCTGCAGCATTTCTGCCAGCAGCTCAGTGGCTTGGTAATTTCAAGCACTGTCTAGCTTGTCAAAGGTTGCAATTTCCATTGTATCTTCTGCTATGTTGTCTCTGACCTTGAGATGATTTCAGGGATCCTTGCTCTCCACTCATCTTACCTTGAAGCCAGTATTTTTTTTCTATGATTATATGTCACATGTTGATTCCTTTTTAAAACTTGTGCTTTCTTCAAAGGGCCAGGTATAGACATCCCATGGATTTTGTAGCAAGAGTTAGTGTGCATTAATTAGCTCCTTTCAACATGGGTAGACTTAGAAAGTCAGGAATTGTAGAATCTTTTAACATCGTCTTCAAAGGAAAATGATTGTAATGACTTAAGATCAATGGATTTAAAAATTTGTAAGATCATATACATATGATATATGCAAGTATATTTATGTTCATGTGGCATGTGCATGTGGAGATTGTAGGACAAGCTTGATTATTGGTCCTTGTTTCCCAGGTTGCTTAAGACAAATTAGCTTTGTTGTTTCACCTCTGCTTATGCCAGGGTAGTTTTTTCTGTCTATGCCATCCATCCGTGATTATTGACATACACTACTACCACAGCTTCACAAGGGTTTTGTGAGTTTTAACCCAGGCTTTCATATTTATACTTCAAACACTTTACCCAATGAGCCATCTCAACCTAAACATTTGTCTTCAACTGAATGGTAAGAGTACCCTAGAATAAGCCTGTTAGTAAGTACCACATTTCCCTGAAAGGGATGATTGAAAATCATTAGTTTGACCTTACAAATTACCATACTGGAATATCTAAAAGAAATGGATAATTTTCTTACTATATACCACCTATCAAAGTCAAACCAATTACCACAGTTTTGACTTTTTAAATAATAAATTATGTTATACCAAAGTATTTGAGGTTTAAATTAACCCTTATGAACATATGATTTCACATGAATAAAAAAAACAGGCACTTTGTTGGATATAGGTGACATGGAAGGGGTAGATTGTAATATATCACCTATAATAAATGTCTTTTTTGGATATTAATTTTGCTGAATAATAAATTATATACACATAGAAATAGAAGCGTAGTTAGAAAACTATCTATTATAAGACATACAGACACATAAATGGTGTGATTTACTTTTATTCCTTCAATCTATAAGTGAGAAATGCTCTATGATGCAGTTGGACCTTACACAATACCAAATTGGAAAATTTAAAAGAAAAAGATAATTTTCACATATACAACCTATGAATGTTAAACCAATATCAGAAAAGCAATTCAAACAGACCTATTATTGCTAGTGAAATAGAAAGTCTTCTCACAACATAAAGGCCCAGAACCAGATGATTTTATCACAGAATTAATGCCAACTCTACTCAAATTACAACACAAAGTAGAAACAGAAGGAATATTGCCCAATTCATTTTATGAATACATACTTAACCTGAAAATAAAACCACATAAAGACCCCACAAAGAAAGAAAATTGCAGACCAATTTAACCCTATGAACAAACACGTAAAAATTCCCAATACAATACTTTCCAAGTGAATATAAAACCATATCAAAATGATCATCCACCATGATCAAGTAAGCTTCACTCCAAAGATGTTTCAACATAAGTGCATCAAGAAATGCAATCCACAATATAAAAAGAATGAAAGATAAAGCCACATGATCATCTTATGAGATGCAGAAAAGGCCTTTGACAAAATCTAATACCATTTTTATATTACTACTAGGAAAATCAGGGATACAAAGGGCATACCCTACAGCAAGCCAAGAGTCAACATCAACCTAAACCAGAACCAAGAAAAAGTATTCCACTCTTGGAAGTCTTAGCTAGAGCAACAAGGCAACTGAAAGAGTTCAATTAAGTTAAAAATAAAAAGGAAGACATTAAAGTATCTTTATTAGCAGATGACATGATAGTATACCTAAGAGACCCTAAAAATACTTTAAACAAAACGATACATAAAAATCATTAGCTTTCCTATATACAAGTAACAAATGGACTGAGAAAGAAGTAAAAATAAAACAATATATTTTACAATAGCTTCAAAAACCATAAAACAACTTATATAATATAAATCTTCAGATATGGAAGAAATTGAACAAGGTATAAAAATGTGTGAAGACTTCCCTTGCTCATGGATTAATAGTGAATGTGACCATCCTTTGAAATGCAATATACCAATTTAATATAATCCTCATCAAAATTCCAACAACATTCTTCACAGATCTTTGAGGTCAATTTTCATCTAAATATGGAAACACAAAAATCCAGGATAACAAAACAATTCTCAACGAAAACAACAACAATAACACTGCTGGAGGTATCACCATCTCAGACTTCAAATATACTATGGAGCTATAATTAAAAAGAACATTGACAATAAAACAAACACATTGATCAACTAACTTTAATTGAAGTCCCAGCAAAAATAAATCCACATTCCTATGGAAGAAATATATATATATATATATATATATATATATATATATATATATATATATATAGGTGGCTACATGAGAAGAATGCACATAGATTCATAATTATCATACTGAGCAGACCTCAACTCCAAATGGATCAAGCACTTCAACATAAGAACAGATACACTAAATCTGATAGAAAAGAAAGTGGGGGCATAGTTTTGAACTAATTTATACAGGACAAGTCTTTCTGAACAGAATACTATTAGCATAAACACTAAGAACAGCAATTAACAAATAAAACCTCATAAAACTAAAAAGTTTCTGAAGGCAAAGGACACCATTGTTTAGACAATCAACAGCTTAGAGAATGAGAAAAAAATTATTTCCAACTAAATGCTTCATAGAGGGCTAATATTTAAAATATATAAAGAGTTAAAGAAAACTGGACTGATATCCATAAACAACCCAATTAAATAATGGGGCAGAGAATTAAAGAAACTTCACCAAAGAGAAAATAAAAATGTTTGAGAAACACTTAAATAAATGTTAGGTATCCTTAAGGATTAGGAAAACACAAATCAAAACTACTTTGAAATTTCAAAGCAGACAGAATGGCCACGATCAATAAAACAATTGACAGTTCATGGAAGCCATGATGTGGTGTAAAGGGAACTCTCATTCATTGCTGATCAGAGTGCATACTTGAATGGGAACTACAGAAATCAGGTTTTGGTTCCTTAAGAAGCTGGGAATAGATTTACTTCAAGTACCAGCTGTACTCCTTCTGGTCATAAACCCAAAGGACTCTACATCCTAGTATAGAAACACTTGTTCAACGAGTTTCAATTCTGTTCTATTCATAAAAGACAGAAATCCAGGACAACCTAGATGTCTATGAATGGAGGAGTAGATAAAGATAATATGATATACTTACACAATAGACTAATAATCAACTGTTGAAAAATGAAAATCTTAAAATTTACTGGTAAATGGGTAGAGGTAGAAAAAATTCATCCCAAGTGAAGTAATCCAGACACCAAAAGACAAATATGGTAGTCTCTTATTTGGGCAGTAGCTATTCAGTCATTGATGAGCAGGACACAAATCATATAGCCACAGAAGCTAGGTAGGGAGGAAGAGACTGTGGGGGAGTAGTATTGAATCACCATTAGAAGGTAAAACAGAATAGATAGTTAAGGATGAATGGGGCAGGGACTGGAGCCACAAGATCAAACGGTGAGGGAGAGAAATGAGGAAGATGAAAGAAGGAATATGGGAAGAAACAGGTAAAATTAAGGGCCATCTGAGAGGTCATATGGAAACCAGGAGCTTCTTGAAATAAATACATATGTGAAAGTGCAATAAATAAAGTTATCAAAGAATGGAGGAGATGGAGTCCCTACTGGATATTTCTAATCAACAGAAGCCTCCACTTCTAGGAATTGGTTGAGTTCTTGGACAAAGAAGCCCCAGAGGAGCCCTCAAAAACCCCAAGCTATTTCAAAGCCATTGATTCCTTTCTACAAACTGATGGTAGGGCCCTATGATGAAAATAACACCTACACAGCCTTTGAATATGGAGAAGTTGAGCTGGTTGCCTATGCTGAGCTTTTTCCCCTACTGACTAGAGTTCATCTTACTAGAAGCTATTCTGCATTCTACCAAAGGAGAAAGCCAAACACAAAACCCACCTGCAAAATCTTTCTTCTACAGTGATGACATGCCTTCAAGATGCACAAGAACAATAATAGCATGAAATTGTGGGAGTAACCAACCAATATCTGATTTGATTTTAGTCCCACTCCTTGGTGTGGGTCTTATCCCTGACATTTCTCAGGTGGCCAAGAATCCAAGATTAGATGTGCCACAGACCTAGGGTAAAACAAAATACTAATGTTCTGCTAAAGCAATGTTGCAACAAAATAACTACTAATGACATTCTGGTATGCTTTTAGATCAGTATCTTGCTCATAATCTTTTGAACAGTAATAAAGTATTTCTTTTTTAATTAGATATTTTCTTTATATACATTTCAAATGCTATCCCAAAAGTTCTCTATACTCTCCCCCTGTCCTGCTTCCCTACCCACCCACTCCCACTTCTTGGCCCTGGCATGCCCCTGTACTGGGGCATATAAAGTTTGCAATACCAAGGGGCCTCTATTCCCAGTGATGGTCGACTAGGTCAACTTCTGCTACATATGCAGGTAGAGACACGAGCTCTGAGGTACTGATTAGTTCATATTGTTGTTCTGAACACCTATAGGGTTGCAGACCTTTTCAGCTCCTTGAGTGCTTTCTCTAGCTTCTCCATTGGGTGCCCTGTGTTCCATCTTATAGATGATTGTGAGCATCCACTTCTGTATTTGCCAGGCACTGGCATAGCCTCATGTGAGACAGCTATACCAGGGTCCCTTCAGCAAAATCTTGCTGGCAGAACCAAGGATAAATTCACATTTGAAATTATGGAAGCAGAGTTTATCATGAATCACTTCTTTAGACATGAGTGATGTTGGTTTTCTTATCACATTGGATAAAATGTTTTTCTACTGTAGGGTATCTTGCCTTCCAGTTTCATTGTTTTCTGCTGCTATCAGGTTGAATTACAGATGATTTAATATGTTTCTCTCTACTTTGAGGAAATCTTGCATCTCATATATTTTTTCCTATTTTACCACTTCTTGAAGTGTAGTCTGTAAACCTGGTTTATTATTAAAGGCCACGCAAAGAAGAAAATGTGCCAGGGTAAGTCCAGGGCCTGGAGTTATATAGTACTTTTGTACTGTATGTTGCTTCAGAAAGTTTAGTTTGCTTGAATTATTGTGTCTCTAAGACTGAATGCTAAGCATTTCCAATTCTCTTTCTGAGATCACAAGTTATTGTTTGGAGGATAGTGGTTAATACACTGATGTTCTCTGGAACACTCAGTTTTAAAGTTCTAGTTTGCATGCTTTAATCATGATTTATGTCCCTTAGTAGTTTATATGGCTTACTTTAAAGACTGAGATTAGTCCTGCTCATTTTTATTTGCCTCAAATGAGTACATGCAACTAATTATATAAGAGCTTAATATTTATTTATTAGATTGACTAAACATTAATTAATGTGAAAGTAAAAGAGGTTGAATCTGATAGAACCTTTGGAGGTCAGAAATTCTGGCATCCTTATATGAAATACAGACAGATAGACAGACACCCCCTCACATGAATTTTTTTGAACTAAATTTATCTTCTATATGGATTTGGTGATCTTTAGGCCTCTTGTATGTTTCAGGTACATTGCTAAACTCTAAACTTTAGGAACACTGAAAAACAAAGTGTCTGTCCTTGAATGTTGGTTGGATGTTTTCAAATATGTTATCTCTGCCAGCATTTATTAGTGCAGGAATGCGTTATGCATGCTAAATTGTTCCCAGTATACAAGAGAGGATGTCTTAGTCTCTCTCTCTCTCTCTCTCTCTCTCTCTCTCTCTCTCTCTCTCTCTCTCTCTCTTAATATTTTTGAGAAGTAAGATACAACATTGTTAAATATTTCTGAGAAGTCAATTTAAGGACATTTTTGTATCCTGATGTGATAAATACTGCTGATTCCACAGAAATAAGTATCTATGCTACAAACCCTGTAAAGTTGTTACAGAATGAATTATAAATTCATTTCAACTCTCACTCTCCATTATTGACAGAATTTGTGTGGGTGGGAACAATCTTTACTTTTAAGCAGAATAAAAGATGACTTTGTTTCAGCTTGTTATGATTTAGACACATGTCTAAATAGCTTCCTTATATTTTAGATGAATTGAGTCCATGTATCCTTTTGCCAAAGAGAATTGGATAAAAATAAATTTGTTTTGTAATAATGATATTATTCATCTGTTTGTTCAATAAATATTTGTAAAGTGGTTAGTATTACTAGGCACCACAGAAAAATTCAAGTTCTAATAATATAACCTTCTTTATTAGGAGATATAAACTCCTAAAATAAAGTGATTACACTGGAAAACAATGAGAAAGAGAATAATGGGGTGTGATAAAAATGAAAAGACTTTGTAAGACTCGCAGATCATTTTTACAAAGTACTTAAAAGTTGGTGGTTTGAATGAGAATGGCCCCCATGGCTCCTATGATTGAACAGTTAGTTGTTCTCTAGTTGTCTGAACTGTTTGGGAAGGATTTGGAGATTCTTATGTGTCAATACTTTTCCTGGGGGGTGGGGGAGAGACACAGAATACGTGTCTACTTACCTCAGATAGCAGGAAGCACACAAACTCTTGTATGGGGCTTACAGGAATACGGGAGAGGGTTTATTTACACAAACAGAAATGACTCAAAGATAGCTGCATCACCAAACCCAGAACTGGTGACAACTAGCAAAATCTGAGAACCTGGATCACACTGCACAGCCTGCAGGCAGCTCAACAGGTTGGGCTAAGTGTCTATGTGACTCTGGGGTAAACCTCTTCCAGGCACTTAACTTCAGCTGGTTTCTGCTTCTTCCAGGCAGTGGCCCTGTCCTCTTAGAGTTTTATTTTCAGTTTAGCTTGTCTGAGAGTGTCTCTCAGAACTTCAGCTTGTTTACTCTGCCAGGGAGGGGCCCATAGAATCTGATCAGTTTCAGGAACTTCCTGGAGCTATTTTCAGTTGTTCAGGAGATTTCCCTGTAGGAAGAAATGTTTCCATCTCAGAAAAAAAGTGTTACACAACTGAGGTGTGGCCTTGTTGGAGGAGGTGGGGGTTTCAGAAGATTATACTATCCCCAGTGTGCTTAGTGATTAAGACATAAGCTCCAAGTTGTTCCTACCACCAAGCCTTTGCCCACCACCATGAACTCAAACCCTTTGAAAGCTCACACACAATTAAATAATTGTTCTTGTAATTATTTTGGTCATGATGTTTTATCACTGCAATAGAGAAGTAAGTAAAATAAGTTCTTAAAAATATGACTTTCCTGAGAGGTGGTGAGGAGGGCAGAGAGCAGGGAGATAGACCGGAACATATTCTGAATTACATGACACTGAAAGCGAAGGTGGAATAGACATGTTGGAAGGCTGTTTGCTAGCCTCTTAAGTAGGTGGAATAATTACACACTTTGGAGTAACAAAAAGCAAAAGGAAATTGATATGCAGGGAACTAAGAAAGTTATATTAGAGATCTTCAGGTGGTTGGACAGTGTGGATGTTACTCATTATCATAAACGTTTTAGGGCAACAGAAACAAAGAGGAAGAACAGGAAATCTTGAAAGAGGACTCAATAGCAGATTATGATGATCTTGAAAGAGATAAGGAACAATCTGCTTAGGGCAACAGAAACAGCATTTATCTGTAATAATGTTGACATGAGAAGGAAGAACTGAAGGAAGAACAGCTGGAGCATGGGGAGCATGACTGTCAGACCTTGTCCTTCTCCCCAATTCCCTCTGCCTTTCTAAAACTGTTCTCATTCCTAAATCTAGCCATCAAGATCTATTCTCTTATTTGATTACATCTTCCTGCTGGGGCTGACTACCAAGGTCCATCTATCAAAGTATTAAAGTACAACAATCAAAATCCCACTTTGGCTTCCCCAATAAACATAATTAAAATTAAACTCCTCATCCTAAGTTGGGGTTTCCTCTTTACCTGTATAAACCTCTGTTTTTTTTATGTGCTATATATGTGTTCTCTCTATCCAGAAGCAGTCCTTTGTCCTCTAGGACAAATGCCCCTTCTCTCTCTCCTTTGTTCCTTTCCCCATTCCCATCATCCTTTGTCTCATGTCTTTGTCTCTTGTTCCTGACCTCTGTTCCCCTGGGGCAAATTATTCTTATTTGTAAAGAGATCTTGCTCTTGGGTATCCTGATCTAGAACAGACAGGTATGCTTTGTGGCTTTTAAAATTGGCTTTGGAATTGTTAGAATGGATGAGTTGATGTTGGTTAAGTAGACCCAAGATAGTTCCAAATACTCACATACATGAAAATGAGAGTGACTGGGGTGCAGAACACAGACGATTTCATGTATGCACAGAAGAGATGGGATATAGACATGTGCAGGTTGTCTAGGATGAATGAGGACCAGAAACCAACATTTTGAAAATTAGAAAAGAATCAAATAGTTAACTGAAAATCATAAGTAAAATGATTTGAAGTGATGGAAAGACAGTAGAAGAGTTAAGTAGAAGGACATGATCCATTGTGGTTTTTAGTTTAGGAGACATTGGGAATGTTTGTGATACATTTTCATTGAATCAAAAAGAATGAGAGAGAGAGAGATAAAATGAGTTGGAGACTAGGTGGAATGGGGAAAATGGACATATTGCCTAAATCATCTAGAAGATTTTCAGTGGAAGTTGGCAAGTGGAGGAAAAGCAATAACTCAAAGGAAAAGTTGGAGTAAGGGGAATGCTTTATTTTCATAATACAGTAGAAAATTGAACTTATTTCCTAGTAGAGGAAAAAATTCAGCAGAGACTTCAGAAGCAGATCAATCTGTTGCTGATCAGAGAAGAATGGGCTCAACGTCTTTTAAAAACCATTTTTGACAGTTATCTTCCAGTTTTCAAACAATGTTCCTTTTCAATAGTTTAAAATTTTCAGTAATATTTTCAGTAGCATGAAGAAATATTCTACTATGCTGATGTTTAGAATCCTAAGCAAATATAATCTGGGTGATGGGAGGGAGCTCCTTCATTGCTCTGGACTATGAAGTAAAGAATAAAGGCACCCATAAAGTAGCTACATAGAGAGATGATGGGCAATGTGGGCTGAGGAACGTTGCAGAGAATGGAACTCAAGATGGCACTGATAAGAATAAACACACACACACACACACACACACACACACACACACACACACACACACACACCAGAGAGAGAGAGAGAGAGACACACACGTGCAGTATCTATCTATCTATCTATCTATCTATCTATCTATCTATCTATCTATCTATCTATCTATCTATCATCGATCTATCGATCAATCGATGTATGTATGTATGTATGTATGTATGTATGTATGTATGTATGTATCTACCTACCTACCTACCTACCTATTTTTCTAGAATATATTCTGATAGAATAACATGTCTTTCATCCACTTGGTGTGCAATATCCATATTGTTGCATCAAATTAACAATAGGTGAGATAACTTTAAAAAGATAGCTGAATCTTCTTTTATGTGCTGCATAGTTCTTGGTGAAAAGTTTTTATACAATGGATATTGAAAGTGAGGGAATTAAGCAATACTACTCATGTGATGTTGACTGTGATCCATTTAAAGATAATTTGAAAGTCTCTAGAGACAGTTTCCTTTGCCACAGTTGGGTTGGTGATACTACCAGTGGGTATTTAGTACAGATGAGGGGCACTGCCCAGTGTTTGTGGTCAGGTATGGAATCACTTCCCTAAAATGTCAAGCAATGCTGAGCTTGGTCTCAAGATCTTCCATAAACTTTATCATTATATGAGTTAGATCATAGCAAAGTATTTATTTTTACTAAGCTTTGGTATAAAAAGTGTCTTATATTTGAAAGTTGATAGACCTGAATTCTGTTAACAATTTCATTACACAAAACTATTTGAGTGGGAGTTATAGAGACTGCTAGCTCACCTGATTTCTTCAATGTCTGTCCCTTCCACTTTCTTCATTATTAACATCTTGCCTTGGTGTAATTGGTAAATTATTGATAAATTCTAAGCCTATCAATTTTTAGTTTTTATTTCCTCTCAAGAAACTAAATTTCTTTGCCAATGTCAGCAATTACTTTTATTTCCATGGTATAACCCTATTTTCTTTTTCTGTGTAGACTTCTCCTTTTTGTCTGCTTTGATGCACTCATCCTTCAAGGAATAGCTAAAGTTATTTCAAGTATTTTGGAAAAAATGAAAGATATATATATATATATATATATATATATATATATATATATATGCAGAAATGTACTATTATGATGGATGGACCTGGTCATACACATCCCTCTCTATGAAGTGAATTTTAGATACCTTTAGGGGACTCATTAATAACAAAAAGTTTCATCTGTTGCACATTCTATAAATAGAAAGTTTTCTCCAAGATATTCAAAATTGCATTTGAATAAATATTTTAATTCTTTCACTTGTTCTGATTACTCTAAATGGTGAATACATGGTTAGAAAAGTAAGTTGTGAATTTTTTAAAAAGTAAAATAATACTGGTTTATTTTTTCTGCTGGAGGAAACTAAAGATTTATAAAATACTGTTTAATCTGTTATTTAGGAAAATATGAAATTATATTAATAGGATTTTTTTCAGAATTTTATACATTACTGCTATATTAACATCATTTCTACCCCTTTGTACTGGCCTCTACATCAGAACTTGCCTCCAGATTCTACTCCTACTTGAGTTCCACTTCTTCTAGTGATGGACTGTGAATATGGAAGTGTAGGTTGAGTAAACCCTTTCCTCCCCGATTCTGTTTTTTGGTTATGGTGTTTCATTGTAGCAATAGAAACCCTAACGAAGACACCCTCTTTCCTCTAACTCACTCTATGTCTTTTCCAATCCCTTTTGAAAATCATGACTTCTTCTTTGATTGTTGATACACATATATGTATATTATATATAATGTATCTGTATATAAGGCTGACTCCATTTAATATTGCTCAGATATGTATGTATTTATGGTTAACAGCTTAGGGTTGGATAGTACCCTTTATCAAAGAAGCGTCAATTTGCAGCAGACAGAAATCATTATTGAGATCTAAATGTGGTCAGAACACATAGAACAACTGATGGTGGGGTGGTAAGGTACTCAACCGCAATTGTTATATGTATAACACAACCCCTCCACCTAAGGTTTAGAGGCCATCATGAACGAGACACTTGGAACATTGTAAAAGCCAAAATATCAGGCCTTCTGTGTGAGGGAGGGTCTTCTTTATATGCAGAGAAGCTCCACCTTCAAAATTTAAAAAATTGTGGCCATTTAATTAAGACCTGCTGGTGTCTTTTGTTCATATAATATTGTGGTGGTTTGAATATGCTTTGGGAAGTGGCACTATTAGGTGGTGTGGCCTTAGTGGAGAAAGTGTAGCTTTGGTAGATGAAGTGTGTTACAGTGGAAGCAGGGTTTTCAGGTATCATGTATATGTTTATATCTAGTCACTGTGGAATGAGACCTACCTCCTGCCTGTATGTAAAAGATAGTCTTCTTCTGGGTGCCTTTGTATTGAGATGGAGAACTCTGGGCTCCTCTAGTACCAAGCCTGCCTCCAGATTGCAGTGCTTCCCACCATGATGATAATGGACTGAACTGAAACTGTAAAGCCATCCTAAATTAAATGTTCTATGTATATGGTGGTTTGAATATGCTTGGTCCATGGAGTAGCACTATTAGGAGTTGTGGCCTTGTTGGAGGAGGTGTATCACTTTAGGGGTAGACTTTAGACCCTCCTTTTAGCTGTCTGGAAGACAGTCATCTCCTATTTGCCTTTGGAATAATATGTAGAACTCTCAGCTCTTCCAGCACCATTCCTGCCTGGATGTTTTCCACCAGGATGATTGATAATGAACAGAAACAGTAGGTTAGCCCTACTTAAATGTTGTCCTTTATAAAAGCTGCTTTGGTCATGGTGTCTTTTTATGGCAATAGGAATCCTAAGTAAGTCAGTAGTTGGTACCAGGAGTGGGTTATTGCTGTGATATGCCTGACTATACTTTTGTTTGGAGGAATGTGGATCTTGGAACTTTGGAAACGAGTGGAATGCTTTAAATGTGACGTAATGGGTCATTCTAGTAGCAATATGGAAGACAATGGTGTTGAAGGTGATTTGAGATGTACAGGCCTAATGGCTCAAGAGGTTTGAGAGGAGGAGAATCTTAGTATGTGGCCTATAGTCTGTTCATTTTTTAATTTTTAAAATTATTTTCTATTAGGTATTTTCCTCAATTACATTACCAATGCTATCCAAAAAGTCCCCCATACCTTCCCCACACTCCCCTAACCACCCACTCCCACTTTTTGTCCCTGGCGTTGCCTTGTACTGGGGCATATAAAGTTTGCATGTCCAATTGGCCTCTCTTTCCAGTGATGGCCAATTAGGCCATCTTTTGATACATATGCAGCTAGAGTTAAGAGCTCTGGGGTACTGGTTAGTCCATAATGTTGTTCCACCTATAGGGTTGCAGATCTCTTTAGCTCCTTGGATACTTTCTCTAGCTCCTCCATTGGGGGCCCTGTGATCCATCCAAAAGCTGACTGTGAGCATCCACTTCTGTGTTTGCAAGGCCCCGGCATTGTCTCACAAGAGACAGCTATATCAGGGTCCTTTCAGCAAACTCTTGCTAGTGAATGCAATGGTGTCATGGTTTGGAGGCTTATTATGGGATGGATACCTGGATATGGCAGTCTCTAGATGGTCCATCCTTTCGTCTAAGCTCCAAACTTTGTCTCTGTAACTCCTTCCATGGGTGTTTTGTTCCCAATTGTAAGAAGGGGCAAAGTGTCCACACTTTGGTTTTCATTCTTCTTCAGTTTCATATGTTTTGCAAATTGTATCTTATATCTCGGGTATACTAAGTTTCAGAGCTAATAACCACTTATCAGTGAGTACATATTGTTTGAGTTCTTTTGTGATTGTGTTACCTCACTCAGGATGATGCCCTCCAGGTCCAACCATTTGCCTAGAAATTTCATAAATTCATACTTTTTAATACCTGAGTAGTACTCCATTGTGTAAATGTACCACATTTTTTGTATCCATTCTTCTGTAGAGGGGCATCTGGGTTATTTCCAGCTTCTGGCTATTATAAATAAGGCTGCTATGATCATAGTGGAGCATGTGTCCTTCTTACCAGTTAGAACATTTGGATATATGCCCAGAGGAGGTATTGCAGGACACTCCAGTAGTACTATGTCCAATTTTCTGAGGAACTGTCAGACTGATTTCCAGAGTGGTTGTACAAGCTTGCCATCCCACCAACAATGGAGGAGTGTTCCTCTTTCTTCACATCCTCAAAAGCATCTGCTGTCACTTGAATTTTTGATCTTAGTCATTCTGACTGGTGTGAGATGGAATCTCAGGGTTCTTTTGATTTGCATTTCTTTGATGATTAAGGATGCTGAACATTTTTTCAGATGCTTTTCAGCCATTCTGTATTCCTCAGGTGAGAATTCTTTGTTTAGCCCTGATCCCCATTTTTTAATGGGGTTATTTGATTTTCTGGAGTCCACCTTCTTGAGTTCTTTATATATATTGGATATTAGTCACCTATCTGATTTAGGATAGGTAAAGATCCTTTCCCAATCTGTTGGTGGCCTTTTTGTCTTATTGACGTGTCTTTTGCCTTGCAGAAGATTTGCAGTTTCATGAGGTCCCATTTGTCAATTCTCGATCTTACAGGATAAGCCATTGCTGTTCTGTTCAGGAATATTTCTCCTGTGCCTATATCCTTGAGGCTTTTCCCCACTTTCTCCTCTATAAGTTCCAGTGTCTCTGGTTTTATGTGGAGTTCCTTGATCCATTTAGACTTGAACTGAATACAAAGAGATAAGAATGAATCAATTCGCATTCTTCTACATGATAACCACAAGTTGTGCCAGCACCATTTGTTGAAAATGCTGTCTTTTTTCCACTAGATGGTTTTAGCTCATGATCAAGTGACTGTAGCTGTGTGGGTTCATTTCTGGGTCTTCAATTCTATTCCATTGGTCTACTTGTCTGTCACTATACCAGTACCATGCAGTTTTTATCACAATTGCTCTGTAGTAAAGCTTTAGGTCAGGCATGGTGATTCCAACAGAGGTTCTTTTATCCTTGAGAAGAGTTTTTGCTATCCTAGGTCTTTTGTTATTCCAGATGAATTTGCAGATTGCTCTTTCTAATTCGTTGAAGAATTGAGTTGGAATTTTGATGAGGATTGCATTGACTCTGTAGATTGCTTTTGGCAAGATAGCCATTTTTACAATGTTGATCCTGCCAATCCATGAGCATGGGAGATCTTTCCTTCTTCTGAGATCTTCTTCAGTTTCTCGCTTCAGAGACTTGAAGTTCTTATCATACAGACCTTTCACTTCCTTAGTTAGAGTCACACCAAGGTATTTTATATTATTTGTGACTATTGAGAATGGTGTTGTTTCCCTAATTTCTTTCTCAGCCTGTTTATCCTTTGTGTACAGAAAGGCCATTGACTTCCTTGAGTTAATTTTATTTCCAGCTACTTCACTAAAGCTGTTTATCAAGTTTAGGAGTTCTCAGGTGGAATTTTTAGGGTCACTTATATATACTATCATATCATCTGCAAAAAGTGATACTTTGACTTCTTCTTTTCCCATTTGTATCCCCTTGATCTTCTTTTGTTGTCTAATTGCTCTGGCTAGGACTCCAAGTACAATGTTGAATAGGTAGGGAGAAAGTGGGGAGCCTTGTCTAGTCCCTGATTTTAGTGGGATTGCTTCCAACTTCTCACCATTTACTTTGATGTTGGCTACTGGTTTGCTGTAGATTGCTTTTATCATGTTTAGGTATGGGCCTCGAATTCCTGATCTTTCCAAGACTTTTATCATGAATGGGTGTTGGATCTTTTCAAATGCTTTTTCAGCATCTAAGGAGATGATCATGTGGTATTTGTCTTTGAGTTTGTTTATATAAGGGATTATGTTGATGGATTTCAGTATATTAAACAATCCCTGCATCCCAGGAATAAAACCTACTTGGTCAGGTTGGATGACATTTTTTAATGTGTTCTTGGATTTGGTTAGTGAGAATTTTATCGAGTATTTTTGCATCGATATTCATAAGTGAAATTGGTCTGAAGTTCTCTATTTTTGTTGGATCTTTCTGTGGTTTAGGTATCAGAGTAATTGTGGCTTCATAGAATGAGTTGGGTAGAGTACCTTCTACTTCTATTTTGTGGAATAGTTTGTGCAGAACTGGAATTAAATCTTCTTTGAATGTCTGATAGAAGTCTGCACTAAACCCATCTGGTCCTGGGCTTTTTTTGGTTGGGAGACTATTAATGACTGCTTCTATTTCTTTAGGAGATATGGGACTGTTTAGATCGTTAACTCGATCCTGATTTAACTTTGGTACCTGGTATCTGTCTAGAAATTTGTCCATTTCGTCCAGGTTTTCCATTTTTGTTGAGTATGGCCTTTGTAGAAGGATCTGATGGTGTTTTGGATTTCTTCAGGATCTGTTGTTATGTCTCCCTTTTCATTTCTGATTTTGTTAATTAAGATGCTGTTCCTTTGCCCTCTAGTGAGTCTAGCTAAGGGTTTGTCTATCTTGTTGATGTTCTCAAAGAACTAGCTCCTCCTTTGGTTGATTCTTTTAATAGTTCTTCTTTTTTCCACTTGTTGATTTCGCCCATGAGTTTGATTATTTCCTGCCATCTACTCCTCTTGGGTGTATTTGCTTCCTTTTGTTCTAGAGCTTTTAGGTGTGTCGTCAAGCTGCTAGTGTGTGCTCTCTCTAGTTTCTTTTTGGAGGCACTCAGAGGTATGAGTTTCCCTCTTAGAAATGCTTTCATTGTGTCCCATAAGTTTGGGTATGTTATGGCTTCATTTTCATTAAACTCTAAAAAGTCTTTAATTTCTTTCTTTATTCCTTCCTTGACCAAGGTATCATTGAGAAGTGTGTTGTTCATTTTCCACATGAATGTTGGCTTTCCATTATTTATGTTGTTATTGAAGATCAGCCTTTGTCCATGGTGGACTGATAGGATGCATGGGACAATTTCAATATTTTTGTATCTGTTGAGGCTTGTTTTGTGACCAATTACATGATCAGTTTTGGAGAAGGTCCTGTAAGGTGCTGAGAAAAAATTATATACTTTTGTTTTAGGATAAAATGTTCTGTAGATATCTGTTAAGGCAATTTGTTTCATAACTTCTGTTAGTTTCACTGTGTCCCTGTTTAGTTTCTGTTTCCACAATCTGTCCATTGATGAAAGTGTTGTGCTTTAGTCTCCCACTATTATTGTGTGAGGTGCAATGTGTGCTTTGAGCTTTACTAAAGTTTCGTTAATGGATGTGGCTGCCTTTGCATTTGGAGCATAGATATTCAGAATTGATAGTTCCTCTTGGAGGATTTTACATTTAATGAGTATGAAGTTTCTCTCCTTGTCTCTTTTGATAACTTTGGGTTGGAAGTCGATTTTATTCGATATTAGAATGGCTACTCCAGCTCGTTTCTTCCTACCATTTGCTTGGAAAATTGTTTTCCAGCCTTTCATTCTGAGGTAGTATCTTTCTTTTTCTCTGAGATGAGTGTCCTGTAAGCAGCAAAATGTTGGGTCCTGTTAGTGTAGCCAGTCTGTTTGTTTATGTC
The DNA here is from genome assembly GCF_978045245.1 of Mus caroli. Lineage (NCBI taxonomy): Eukaryota > Metazoa > Chordata > Mammalia > Rodentia > Muridae > Mus > Mus caroli. The sequence goes on from NW_028227264.1 coordinate 32,973,413, forward strand.
TTTTTATTGGGGATTTGAATCCATTGATATTAAGAGATATTAAGGAAAAGTAATTGTTGCTTCCTATTATTTTTGTTGTTAAAGTGGCATTCTGTTCTTGTGGCTGTCTTCTTTTAGGTTCGTTAAGGGATTGCCTTCTTAATTTTTCTAGGACATTGTTTCTGTCCTTGTATTGTTTTGTTTTCTGTTATTATCCTTTGAAGGGCTGGATTCGTGGAAAGATAATGTGTAAATTTGGTTTTGTTGTGGAATACTTTGGTTTCTCCATCTATGGTAATTGAGAGTTTGGGTGTGTATAGTAGCCTGGGCTGGCATTTGTGTTCTCTTAGTGTCTGTATAACATTTGTCCCGAATCTTTTGGCTTTCATAGTCTGGTGAAAAGTCTGTTGTAATTCTGATAGGCCTGCCTTTATATGTTACTTGACCTTTCTCCCTTACTGCTTTTAATATTCTATCTTTATTTAGTGCATTTGTTGTTCTGATTATTATGTGTCCGGAGGAATTTCTTTTCTGGTCCAGTCTATTTGGAGTTCTGTAGGCTTCTTGTAGGTTCATGGGCATCTCTTTCTTTAGGTTTGGGAAGTTTTCTTCTCTAATTTTGTTGAAGATATTTGCTGGCACTTTAAGTTGAAAATCTTCATTCTCATCTACTCCTATTATCCATAGGTTTTGTCTTCTCATTGTGTTCTTGATTTCCTGGATGTTTTGAGTTAGGATATATTTGCCTTTTGTATTTTCTTTGATTGTTGTGCTGATGTTCTCTATGGAATCTTCTGCACCTGAGATTCTCACTTCCACTTCTTGTATTGTGTTTCTGATGCTCGCATCTATGGTTCCATATTTCTTTCCTAGGTTTTCTATCTCCAGAGTTGCCTTACTTTGGGTTTTCTTTATTGTGTCTACTTCCCTTTTTAGGTCTTGGATGGTTTTATTCAATTCCATCACCTGTTTGGTCGTTTTTTTCCTGTAATTATTTAAGGGATTTTTGTGTTTCCTCTTTAAGGTCTTCTACTTGTTTAGCTGTGTTATCCTGTATTTCTTTAAGTGAGTTATTAAAGTCCTTCTTGATGTCCTCTACCATCATCATGAGATATGCTTTTAAATCCGGGTCTAGCTTTTCGGTGTGTTGGGGTGCTCAGGACTGGGTAGGGTGGGAGTGCCGTGTTCTTATGTTGGTGAATGGTCTTGGGTTCTGTTAGTAAGATTCTTATGTTTGCGTTTTGCCATCTGGTAATCTCTGGAGTTAGTTGTTATAGTTGTCTCTGGTTAGAGCTTTTTTCTCAGGTGATTATGTTAGCCTCTATCAGCAGACCTGGGAGACTAGCTCTCTCTTTAGTTTCAGTGGTCAGAGTACTCTCTGCAGGCAAGCTCTCCTCTTGCAGGTAAGGTGCGGAGATATCTGGTGTTTGAACCTGCCTCCTGGCAGAAGTTGTGTTCCACTCAGCAGAGGTCTTAAGATCCCGTGGAGGGTCCTGTGGGGACCTTGCATGTGTCCAGAGGTCATCCAGAGGTCATCCAGAGACTCAGTGCCCAAGGAACCCTGGTGCTGGTGTGGACTGGAAGGGACTTGTACCCCTGATCAGGCTGGGTTTTTTGCTTTCCTAATTAATGCAGTCTTGGTTCCCAAGCGATTGGATTGGAGCAGACTCTGTGTTCCACTCACCAGAGGTCTTAAGATCCCATGGAGGGTCCTGTGGGGACCTTGCGGGTGTTTGGAGACTCTGCGCTCAAGGAACCCCGGTGCTGGCGTGGACTGGAAGGGACCTAGTCTCTTCTTATAATGTTTTGGTAAAGAATGTTGTTGCTATTTGCCTTTATCTGAAGAGTCTGCCAGAGGCTAAGGTGAAGAAACTCAGATTAATTACATTGACAAAAGAAGTCTCAGAAAAGCCTAGTTTAGGCTTTGTCCTCTGATTTATTCACATGAAGATCTTTTTGATAAAGCATATCAAGATTAGGAAGGAAAAATAAAAAAAGTATGGTTCATAGGGTAAAGGGGTACCAGTAGTATAATACTACAGAGCTGGAGAAATGACTCAAGACCTTTGGAACAAGAAGCGTTGAAGTTGAAGTCACCTTGGATACCCAAAGATGCTAGAAATGTCATAACCTCAGGATAACTGCTGAGGAAAGCTGCTAACAATTGTCTCCTGTTTCTTCTGGAACAAATTATAGAACTCTTTAGTTCCTCCAGAGCCACACCTGCCTGAACACTGGCATGCTTCCTGCCATGATGATAATGGACTGAATCTCAGAACTAGTAAACCAGCACCAATTAAATGCTTTTCTTTATAAGACTTGCCATGGTCATGGTGTCTCTTTACAATAATGATACCGAAAGATAATCCAATTTTGTGTGTTTATAAGATTTCTCTGTGTATGAAAGACTGTATGAAAACTTTTTCATTGGCTCTTTTTTTCCTGTTTGCTTTGTACAATTTTGTTTTGCTTTGTTTTGTTCTTAGTTACTTGTTTTCTAATGAGAGAGAAGAGAAGGATGTAGATTAGGGTAGGTGGGAAGTAGGGGAGATTCTCGAGGACTCAGAGGATCAGAAACCATGATTAAATTATATTGTACTAAAATTCTATTTTCAACAAAAACAAATTGTAAACAAAGAAACAATAAATAAGACTGCTGGACAGCAACTTGAGAGTCAGGCTGAATAAGGGATTTTAATCTGCACCCTAAATCCTATAGCTGGGATGTGCATCAAGGAGTGATATCACACAGACAAGGAAGGAGTGTTGATTTCAACACTGTTAGAGGCTTCAGGCTTATCTATGAAAATATTTAATGCTTGTCTTAGAAAGTTTTAATGCTGTGAACAGAGGCCATGACCAAGGCAAGTCTTTTTTTTTCCTTCTTTTATTAAACTGATAAAATATATTTTAAAATATACAATCGGTATTGACATTTTTAAGTTATGAAAATAATTTATAATAGTTAAATGCCTCTTAAATATACATGTTATCTTCTGTAGCTAAAAGTAATGTGCATTCAACCACTTTTAAAAATCTATTTGGAATATTAAACATGATAGAAGCAGAAAAAAAATCTCTTATTAAGTTCTCTATGAAAGGAAATTGTGACAGACTCCTGATTAGACAGAAACCATTCCATCTCCAAGGGAGAATATGCAGTGTGACTGTGGCTTCATAGAATTAATTGGGTAGTGTTCCTTCTGTTTCTCTTTTGTGGAGTAGTTTGAAGAGTATTAGTATTAGGTCTTCTTTGAAGGTCTGTTAGAATTCTGCGCTAAACCCACCTGGTCCTGGGCTTTTTTTGGTTGGGAGACTTTTAAAGACTGCTTATATTTCTTTAGGGGTTGTGGGATTATTTAGATGGTTTATCTGATCCTGATTTAACTTTGGTATTTGGAATCTGTTTAGAAAATTATCCATTTCATCCAGATTTTCCATGTTTATTGAATATGGGCTTTTGTAGTAGGATCTGGTGATTTTTAAAATTTCCTCAGTTTCTGTTGATATAGCTCCCTTTTCATTTCTGATTTTGTTAATTTGCATATTGTCTCTGTGCTCTCTGGTTAGTCTGGCTAAGGATTCATCTATCTTGTTGATTTTCTCAAAAAAAAAAAAAAGCAGCTCCTGGTTTTGTTGATTCTTTGTATAGTTCTTTTTGTTTCTACAGAGTTGATTTCAGCCCTGAGTTTGATTGTTTCCTGCCATCTACTCCTCTTGGGTGTATTTGCCTCTTTTTGTTCTAGAGTGTTCAGGTGTGCTGTCAAATTGCTAGTGTGTGCTCTCTTCATTTTCTTTTTGGAGGCACTCAGAGCTATGATTTTTCCTCTTAGCACTGCTTTCATTGTGTCCTATAAGTTTGGTATGTTGTGCCTTCATTTTCATTAAATTCTAAAAGCCTAATTTCTTTTATTTTTTTCTGTGCCCAAATTATTGAGAAGGAGGTTGTTCAGCTTCCATGTGTATGTAGATGTATATTCTGTTATTTTTTGTTGGTATTGAAGACCAGTCTTAGTCTTTGGTGATCTGATAGGATGCATGGGGTTATTTCAGTCTTCTTGTATATGTTGAGGCCTGTTTTGTGACTGATTTTGGAGGTTTTGGTCAATATTGGAGAAGGTACCTTGAGATGCTGAGAAGAAGATATATTCTTTTGATTTAGGATGCAATATTCTATAGATACCTGTTAAATCCATTTGGTTCATAACTTCTGCTAGTTTCACTGTGTCTCTGGTTAGTTTGTGTTTTCATGATCTATCTATTGATGAGAGTGGGGTGTTGAAATCTCCAACTATTATTGTGTAAAATGCAATGTGTAAATTGAGCTTTAGTAAAGTTTCATTTATGAATGTTGATGCCCTTGCATTTGGATCATAAATGTTCAGAGTTGAGAGCTCTTCTTGGTAGATTTTTCCTTTGATGAGTATTAAGTGCCCTCCTTATACTTTTTGATAACTTTTAGTTGAAAGTTGACTTTCCAATATTAGAATTGCTACTCTCACTTGTTTCTTAGAACCATTTACTTTGAAAATTGTTTTCTAGCCCTTTACTCTGAGGTAGTATCTGTCTTTGACACTGAGGTGTGTTTCCTGTATGGAGCAAAATGCTGGGTCCTGTTTACATATCCATTCAGCTTGTCTTTGTCTTTTTATTGTAGAATTGAGTCCATTCATTACTTTCTTGCTTTTTTTAGGATGCAGTTTCCCTCCTTGTGTTGGTGTTTATCATCTGTTATTCTTTGTAGGGCTGGATTTGTAGAAAGATTATGTAAATTTGGTTTTTATCATAGAATGTCTTGTTTTTCCATCTATGATAATTGAGAGTTTTGCTGGGTATAGTAGCCTGGGCTGGCATTAGTGTTCTCTTAGGGTCTGTATGACATCTGCCCAGGATCTTATAGCTTTTATAGTCTCTGATGAGAAGTCTAGTATAATTCTGATAGGTCTGACTTTATATGTTACTTGACCTTTTTTCCTTTTGCTTTTAATATTCATTCTTTTTTTAGTGCACTTGGTATTTTGATTATTATGTTAAAGGTGGAATTTCTTTTCTGGTTCAATCCATTTGGAGTTTGTAGGCTTCTTGTTTGTTTATGGGTATCTCTTACTTTAGGTTAGAAAAGTTTTCTTCTATAATTTTGTTGAAGATATTTACTGGCCCTTTAAGTTGGGAATCTTCACTCTCATCTAAACTTATTATCCTTAGGTTTGGTCTTCTCATTGTGTTCTGGATTTCCTGGATGTTTTGGGTTAGAATTTTTTTGCACTTTGCATTTTCTTTGATTGTTGTGTCTATCTTTTCTATCTCTTGTATTCTGTTGATGATGCTTATATCTATGAATCCTGATCTCTTACCTAGATTTTTCTACCTCCAGGATTGTCTCTCTTTGTGATTTCTTCATTGCTTCTATGCCCATTTTTAGATCTTGGAGGGTTTTGTTCTATTCTTTTGCCCATTTGATTATGTTTTCCTGTAATTATTTAAGGTATTTTTGTCCTTTCTCTTTAAGGACTTCTACCTGTTTAGCAGTGTTTTCCTCTATTTCTTTAAGGGAGTTATTTATGTCCTTCTTAATGTGCCATATCATCATCATGAGATATTTTAAATCATAGTCTTGCTTTTCTTGTGTACTGGAGTGTCCAGGGCTCACTGTGGTGGGAGAACTGTTTTCTGATGGTGCCAAGTAACATTTGTTTCTGTTGTTATGTTCTTGCCCTTGCCTCTCATTATTTGGTTATCTTTGGTGATTATCTGGTCTCATTGTCTCTGACTGTGTCTTGTCTTTCCTGCAAGCCTGTGTGTTAGTACTCCTGGGAGACCAGTTCTTTCTGGGGGGAATTTGGAGGTGGGAGCTCTGGCACATGTTCAGCTTTGAGGTGCAGACAGAAATCGGAAGGACCCTGTCCCAAGCTGTTCCTTGGTTCCTTTGTCCCGATGACTCTGTGAGGGTCCCTCTTGGTGCAGGAATTTGAACAGAAGTGATGGTCTTATCTGTGCTCACAGGTGTGTTGGCACTCCTGGAAGAATAGCTCTTTCCTCGAGGGGTATTTGGGTATGGAGAGCTGTGGCACAGGGTCAGTTTTTAGGTTCAGATGGAAACCAGAAGGATCCTGTCCTGGGCTCCTCCTCAGTTCCTGTGTCCTGAGGCCTCTGGGCAAATCCCACAGAGCAGAAGTGTTAGTCTTACCTGTGCTTTTAGGATTGTCAGCATTCCTGGGAGACCAGCTGTCTCCTGGTGGTATTTGGATATGGAGTGCTGTGGCACAGGATCAGTCCCAAGACAAATCTTATAAAGGTCAACATTTAATTGGGTCTGGCTTACAGGTTCAGCTGTTCAGTCCATTATCATCATGGTGAGAACAGGGCACTACCTAGGCAGGCATGGCGCAGGAAGAGCTAAGTTCTACATCTTTATCTGAAGGCTGCTAGCAGAATACTGACTTCCAGGAAGTTAGATAGAGGGTCTTAAAGCCCATACCCACAGTGACACACCTACTCCAACTGGGAAACACCTTATAATAGTACTACTTTCTAGGTTGAGCATATACAAACCATCACAAGCTTGTTATAGTAAGGCCAGTAGGGAATCAGGAGACTGGGTTAGGAAGGAAACTCTACTAAAAACTGGCAGACAAACATAGAGTAAATCTTGAAAAGACTAAGATGGAGATAAGATAGACACAGGAGAACATCCTGCCCACCATTGAGTAGGGAATCAGAGTACAATTTCCTATAAGCCTATACTACAACATGGTTTCACCAGACTTTCTCTTTCTCTGCCATCTTCTAGATTGAAGAATGACATGAAAACTGGAGAGGAACTGCAGGCTGCACTATGGACCTGGATACTTTGCAGTAATTCCACAAGACCATTGGATCTCTAAATGGAGAGGAGCCATAAGCTTACTGTAGAGAGTACCTAGGTACTCTGCAATAATTCCACAGGACCTATGGATCTCTAGGGGAAATCCTTTACTAGACTGCCAAATTTTACTACCTTACCATGGAATATTATAGAAAGTTATTTGACTGAGTAATTCATATAAAACATACATTGTGGTAAAAAGGAGAATATTTAATCACTTTAAATGATTAACAGTCTATGGAGGAGGTGAATAATTTTATTGAAACGTGAAAATGACTGCTTTGTAAAATAATGAAAGAAGAAATGATTAAAACCATTAAGTAGGTTACACATCATTTCATAACAGTGTGTAGAAAGGGCATCACTGTGGGACTGAGGTTAAGGGAGGAAAATACTTCCTGGCAGTGAGACCTATTAACACTTCTGGGAGTGGAAGGAATGTGCTAGTCTGAAAAGTCATCCAGGGCAGAAGAACTTCACATGTCTAAGAGAGTAAGTGTGGACTTGCCTGTGGGCTAAAGATAGACTTTATGACCTCTTAAGAGTCTCATGGGTTATTCTCTGATTCTATTAGTGAATTTAGAAGTAGAACATTCATCTTGTGGGTTAGAAATTGCATTAAAAATGTTAAATCTGTCACAGGGTAGTAATCAGTGAAATATTTCATGCTCTGTGAGTCACAAGCAACCTTGCAGCTTTTGTGAGCCTAGCACTGTGGAAAGATAGCTTACTCAGGAGTCTGATGTGCAGGCTGGGGTCATTCACACTCGTTTGAGAGCTGATAGAGTCTGCTTTGGAAGCTCCAGATTTGACAATCAAATGGTAATTTGCTATTTGTGTGGTGACAGGTCATGAATCAACATCCTTGGCACTGATATTTCTGAATAATATGATAGTATGATATTGTGGTACTCTGTATTCTAACACACACACACACACACATATATATGTATGTATATGCATATATATATATGTATATATTTATATACATATATATATTTCAATATGCATCATGGTGTATGAGACCCACACTTAAGTTTGGACAAGGTTGGCTGAGCAGAGAGCCCAGAGATCCTCCTTTCTGAACCTATCCAATAGGAGATTGCTTTTTTTTTTTTAATGTGAGTTTCATTGACTGAATTTAGGTTCTCACAGCTGCACAGCAAACTAGTGACTGAGTTATTTGTCCAGATTCTTAAAACTGTTTTCTATGCTGTCAAAAATTGTGAGTATCATTTGTTTGGTAAATAAGTTTGAGTTTTAGCAGTTCTAAATTCACAATCTTGAGTCATCCTCCATCAAGTAAAGTGGCTGCTTATTTCAGTGATTGTTCTTGGTGCCTGTCCATCTACTTGTGTACACTGTGGCCTTTCCGGCTCCAAGACACAACTTTCTGAATTTTGAGGCTCTTCCCTACCTTGCTTCTGTTTGTGGATGCTTATTTATAGACCAGTCTTTCCTGTGTTTTAAATTGGTGCACCTTTTAAAATTCTGTCAACCTTTTTATGGCCCACTAATTATACTAATTAATAGCCTTTAACCTGTCTTTTTATTTGAATTGTCTCTAACATCTTCTAAAATAACCAAAATGATGATAAATTTTTCTTATTTATTGCTAAGGATTTTACTTCTCTGAAATTTTAATTTTTTTGTTGTTTAGAATATTTCTATGAAATATCCAGGATTAAGTGATATTACCAATACCCATTGCTTGCCAGACAGCTCACATAATTGTTAGGTGATAAAATTTTCATAATCTCTGACCATGGAAATACTATGCTAAGTAAATAATTGTAGAGTTAACACATACTGCAACTACTAAAACAGTTTTATAATGGGGTGTCTTTAAAGTCATTTTCTTGCAGATGAGTAAGGTGAGGTTCAGGGAAAGTAAAATAAACTCATGAAGGTCTTCCAAACTGTCCATGTGAACTTGGATTCCCAAGAATCCAAATCTTCACTAGATCCCAGCTCCCATGCTCAATACTCCATGCAGGTGTTCACTCTTGTCAAATCCCATTTCTCTTATATAGTATCTTTGCTTTGCTTGTGCATCTTGCTCATGTATGTTACATGTTCCTTTCCCCTTCTCTGCCATAAGGACAAGTCTAAACTGTGCAGTAGCCTGTCTCATATATTGTTTGCACAGAAAATATTCAGTTCTGCTCTTGAGTGACCATGTGTTCCATATTCCACTTTTGGTGATTAAAATCACAGTTTCTAGTAAGATTTCCATGCACTATAAAATCAACATTTTCATGCCCCTGAGTATATCATAGAGGTGTTTCAACAAACATTAAAACTTCAAAGATGAGTTTATTTTAGCCCACACTTTCCTTTATGTTCTGCCTTTACATCCAAACCCCGCAGAGGAAAAGATATCTTGTTGAACTGTTTCTTAGCTGCTGAATGAGCAGTGTATAAAGACAATGTCAAATGTTGAGCACTCAGTAAATGCGAGTGTTGATGATTATTACAATTTATTAATATTAGTAAAGTATTGAGAGAATTATTTAAACAAATAAAATTGAGTATAGAAAGGTAGCCTTTAGGTGTAGAGAAAATATGTGTGTCTGTATGGATGTGGCACCTGTCAATAATAAATTTGATGGCCCATGGCTTAGGCCTATGGCTTAGGCAGGAAATAGGAGGTGGGACATCAGGAAGAGGAAAAATTCTAGGATAGAGACAGGTGCTGGATATTTGCCTGGAAAGATGTGAAGAGAGAAGCATGGGACCTAAGCACAACTAACCAGCCACATGACAGAATGCAGATTAGAATAAATAGGTTAATTTAAGTTATGATATAGTCAGAGTTGAGTCTAGCTATATGGTAAAGGTATTTTAAGTATATCTTGATTCTGTGTCTTATTTCTGGGAGTATGGGGCTGGCAGGAATAAACAGACCTAACTTATACATTTAAGAATAAAGATTTTTGGAACACTTGCTTTCACTTCCTGTGTGTTTTTAGGACAGGCATTTGTGATACCTTAATATTTATAAAATAGATATTCTTTTCTTGTTCATCTAGGAGGAGGTAAAATAAGTGAAACTACCTGAAACTATATGTGTATATCCATGCATGCCTCTTGTATTCCATGCATTTCTTTGTAGAAATGTTATAAACTTCAGAGTGATACTCTTGTTTTTAGAGTGATACAGAGACATGATACGATATCAGGAAAATGTAACATTTGATCTTATTTCTGGTAAGCTACTAGCAAGTCTTCCTTGGATACACAGAAGGTAGTTTAAGGAAGTTGATGGATAAGATATAAAAAGATTGAACTTGACCATGAGCCACAGATCTCCATTTACTCGGTAAGGGTGTCTGCATCAGAGATAGAACTGTCAGCACCAGGGCCCTTCCATTAAATCTTTACAGTGAATTTATAGCTAGTCCAGAAAGTCCCTGGCCTATTCACAGACATTGGCTGAATATGGAAGCTGATAAGTGGTGCTCTTGTCAGAGGCTGGCAAAGAACCTAAACTGGACAAAACAGTTGTTTCTTACAGTGACTAGCAAAAGCTTGTGGGCTGCTTATATCTGCCAGTTTTCTGCCAAATTGCAAATGGTGACATTCTGTCTCTTATGTGGATGTGTGATGGATATTTCAGAGTGTAAGTGCAGTTTGACTTTAAAAGCTATGTGGTTCTATATCAGATTTTATAGTTCATTTTGCAGTTCTGAATTTAGCATTAGAGGGAGCTGATTACAGATGTGTGCTGTCTGGACTCTCTGACTTGAAATTTTGCTCCTTTTACATGCACACCAATTTAATTGTTTTTATGAAAACTACCACCACCACCACCACCACCACCACAACAACAACAACAACAACAACAACAAAAATAAGTGTTTTGGGGGTTGTTTTGGCAAGACATATTAAAAACATTCTTTAGGCTCTGGTGACAAAGGAGGTTTTACTTTACTCCTGAGCTTTGGGTTCTTATTTCGATTTTTTTCCTTAGAATAAACAAACTGTGAAAGGGTTCAGAAAATGGGTAGCTGATAGACATTTAAGACTTTCTTCTCCTCTCTTCAGTACTCATCGTGTTTGATTGTATACAAATGTTCCAGTGTAGAGTAGAGATAAGAGACTACTCCACTGAACATAAACATGTGAGAGTTACACACATGGAGGGACAATATAAGGCTATTACAACAGCCAGGTCTGAGAGGATAGAGAGTATAGAAAGACAGAGAATGTAACCGAGAGTGAGCAATCAGTCTACAATAGTAGAGAATGATAAGAAGGGTACTGCAGAAAAAGGGAAAGAGCCAGAAGATTGAATTATAACAAAAGTAATCAGAGTGTGATGCTGTGAAAGCAAAAAATAATTAATCAATTGGAAAAGAATAGCAACTAAGCTTTCTAACATTTTGGGCTGAAGAAACATGATATTCCTAGAAACGGGATCACTAACAGGCTTTTATTTACATGGGTGTCAATGTTTACCACATTAGGGATTAAAAAGAGAAATATTTAAAATATATGATTAATAGCTTAAAAGTAGCAGACTATAAATGAATGTAAACATGCTTCTTTGAAACATTAATTTTCAAAAGTAAAATATGGAGGACAGTGACATCATTTTATATTTTGTAACACCTTTAAGTGTGTGTGTGATTTAATAGAAGACAGCTATAATATCATGTCTGTTTCTTCATTCAATCTGTGTTCTACGTTGTTTGGGTTGACACACAGAAAGAAAACTGGGCCTTGCAGAAAGTGTACTTGGAAACAAGGTTTCTATCTTTTTCATTTTCTTTCTTAAATGAGAATGTGCATTTCTGCATGCGTGCCTTTGTATGTTTATGTGTGTGTGCACGCACACATGGATGTGTGTAAATGTGAACATACCATACGGAGATTAGAAGGCATCCTCAGGCATCAGTCTTCACCTCCCAACATGTTTGAAGCACAGTGTCATTGCACATGTCAGGCTAGCTGGCCTGCAAGCTTCTGGTGATCTCCTGTTGCTGGCCTCTTTCCCATCTATGAGGGAATACTGGTATACAGACATCACATTTGCACAGTGAATACTTTTACCTAGGATCCATCCCACAGCCCCAAATGAGTATTTTCTTAAAATACCTGTGGAAAGTCTTTCATGTTACATCAAAGTTTGATAAGTGGCAATTTTTCAAAAACTTATCGCAATGTGAACTCTGCAATTGTGTCAGGGATTTTGCAATATTCTGGCTAAACTTGATTGGGTCCTTTTATCCTCTGGATGGCTATTTCACTCAGGTATGATTTTCTACTTTATGCATTAGTCACTTGCAAATATCATTTACTGAATAATATCTGCGGATCAAATAGTTCTATATTTCATTATTAAATATTTAAAATTTGTTAATATCACTTCATTGATTCTTTAATCCCACAGACCCCACTGAAGAGTTCCAGGGATCCCAAGGATATACAGATTTCAATCTGATAGTATGGTGAAGCAGTGAAGCACAGCTTATGAAGACCATCATAATGAACTGGTTGGAGCTTGCTTCATTGCAACAGTGGGATAAAGAACTTCTGAACAAGAAATTCCATCTCATACCAGTCAGAAATGCTACTAAGATCAAAAAAGATAGGTGACAGAAGATGCTAGTGTGAATGTGGAGAAAGAGGAAAAGTCCTCCATTGTTGGTGGGATTACAAACTGGTATAATGACTCTGGAAATCATTCTGGTAGTTCCTCAGAAAATTGGGCACATTACTACCTGAGGACATAGTACTACCAGAGGGTCCAGCAATACCTCTCCTAGGCATATACCCAAATAATGTTCCAACTTATAATAAGGACACATGCTCCACTATGTTCATAGTAGCCTTATTTATAATAGCCAGAAGCTGGAAAGAACCCAGATGTCCCTCAACAAAGGAATGGATACAGAAAATGTGATACATTTACACAATGGAGTACTACTCAGCTATTAAAAACAGTGAATTTATGAAATTCTTATGCAAATGGATATATCTGGAGGATATCATCCTGAGTGAGGTAACCCAATCACAAAAGAACATGCATGATATGCACTTACTGATAAATGGATATTGGCCCAGAAACTTAGACTATCCAAGACCCAATTTGCAAAACACATGAAAGTCAAGAAGAAGGAAGACCAAATTGTGGACACTTTGATCCTTCTAAGAAGGGGGAACAAAACACCCATGGAAGAGTTACAGAGACAAAGTTTGGAGCTGAGACAGAAGGAAGGAAGGACCATCCAGAGACTGTTCCACCTGGGGATCCATCCCATACACAACCACCAAACCCAGACACTATTGCTAATGTCAACAAAATTTTGCTGATAGGATTCTGATTCAGGTGTCTCCTGTGAGGCTATGTCAGTGCCTGGCAAATACAGTAGTGGATGCTCACAGTCATCTATTGGATGGAACACATGGTCCTCAATGAAGGAGCTAGAGAAAGTACCCAAGGAACTGAAGTGGCTTCGAACCCTAAAGGAGGAATAACAATATGGACTAACCAGTACCCCCAGAGCTCATGTGTCTAGCTGCATATGTAGCAGAGGATGGCCTAGTCAGCCATCAGTGGGAGGAGAGGCCTTGGTCTTGTGAAGATTATATGCCTCAGTATAGTGGAATTCCAGGGCAAGGAAGCAGAAGTGGGTGAGTTGGGAAGCAGAAGGAGGGGGGAAGTTATAGGGGATTTTTTGGAGAAGAAACTAGGTAAAGGGATAGCATTTGAAATGTAAATGAAGAAAATATCTAAGAAAAAAAGATAATATCCAATAAAAGAAAAAAAGTGTTTGCAAAACAAACAAATAAACAAACAAAAACCTTCTGAACAAGAAGCATCCGTATTGGCAGTCACCTGAACTTAGCCGCTTCACTGGAATTTATGAACTGGAATTTTGCATTATACCACTGATAAAACTTAAAATAATAGCAAAAACAAAATATGAGTTGCATACCATTTCTTTTTTTTCTGTTTTCTAATGTCCAGATATTTAAATAAAGTGGTCAGAGTGGTTAACTTTAGAAGTTTCATGGCGCTCTTCCGGTCAGAAAAGCACCTGAGCAGCTGGGGCGCAGGGTCTGCTGACACTCGCCAGCTGCCCACAACACCCGCCACAGGATCTTAAGACTTCTGGTGAGGGGAGCACAGCTTCTGCTCCAATCCAATTGCGCGGGACCTGAGACTGCATTAGTTAGGGAAGCAGAAACCGGCCTGAGTAGGACCACAGGCCTCATCCGGCTGGATCAGCGCCGGGGTAGCGGGAGCGCAGGGTTGCCTGACACCCGCCAGCTACCCACGACCCCCGCCGCAGGATTTTGGGACTGCTGGTGAGTGGAACACAGCTTCTGCCCCAATCCAATTGCGCGGGACCTGAGACTGCATTAGTTAGGGAAGCAGAAACCGGCCTGAGTAGGGCCACAGGCCTCACCCGGCCGGATCAGCGCCAGGGTAGCGGGAGCGCAGGGTTGCCTGACACCCGCCAGCTACCCACGACCCCCGCCGCAGGATTTTGGGACTGCTGGTGAGTGGAACACAGCTTCTGCTCCAGTCCAATCACGCGGGACCTGAGACTGCTCTGGTTGGGGAGAGAGAAATCCGGCCCACACAGGGCCACAAGCCTCTTCCGGTCAGAAAAGCACCTGAGCAGCTGGGGCGCAGGATCTGCTGACACTCGCCAACTGCCCACAACACCCGCCACAGGATCTTAAGACTTCTGGTGAGGGGAGCACAGCTTCTGCTCCAATCCAATTGCGCGGGACCTGAGACTGCATTAGTTAGGGAAGCAGAAACCAGCCTGAGTAGGGCCACAGGCCTCACCTGGCCGGATCAGCGCCAGGGTAGCGGGAGCGCAGGGTTGCCTGGCACCCGCCATCTACCCACGACCCCCGCCGCAGGATTTTGGGACTGCTGGTGAGTGGAACACAGCTTCTGCTCCAATCTTTAAATAGTGACAACGATAACAACTAACCCCAGAGATTACCAGATGGCGAAAGGTAAACGTAATAATCTTACTAACAGAAACCAAGACCACTCACCATCATCAGAACCCAGCACCCCCACTTCACCCAGTCCAGGGCACCCCAACACACCGGAAAAGCTAGACACGGATTTAAAAGCATATCTCCTGATGATGATAGAGGACTTCAAGAAGGACGTTAATAACACACTTAAAGAAATGCAGGAGAACACTGCTAAAAAGGAAGAAGACAATAAAGAGGAAGCACAAAAATCCCTTAAAGAATTGCAGGAGAACACTGCTAAAGAGTTACAAATCCTTAAAGAAAAACATGATAACATAATCAAACAGGTAGAAGTCCTTACAGAAAAACAGGAAAACACATCCAAACAGATGATGGAAATGAACAAAACCATACTAGACCTAAAAAGGGAAGTAGACACAATAAAGAAAACCCAAAATGAGGCAACACTGGAGATAGAAACCCTAGGAAAGAAATCTGGAACCATAGATGCAAGCATCAGCAACAGAATACAAGAGATGGAAGAGAGAATCTCAGGTGCAGAAGATTCCATAGAGAACATCGGCACAACAATCAAGGAAAATGGAAAATGCAAAAAGATCCTAACTCAAAACATCCAAGAAATACAGGACATAATGAGAAGACCAAACCTACGGATAATAGGAGTGGATGAGAATGAAGATTTTCAACTCAAAGGACCAGCAAACATCTTCAACAAAATTATAGAAGAAAACTTCCCAAATCTAAAGAAAGAGATGCCCATGAACATACAAGAAGCCTACAGAACTCCAAATAGACTGGATCAGAAAAGAAATACCTCCCGACACATAATAATCAGAGCAACAAATGCTCTAAATAAAGATAGAATACTAAAAGCAGTAAGAGAAAAAGGCCAAGTAACATATAAAGGCAAGCCTATCAGAATTACACCAGATTTTTCACCAGAGACTATGAAAGCCAGAAGATCCTGGACAGATGTTATACAGACACTAAAAGAACACAAATTCCAGCCCAGGCTACTATACCCAGCCAAACTCTCAATTAACATAGATGGAGAAACCAAAGTATTCCACGACAAAACCAAATTCACACATTATCTCTCCACGAATCCAGCCCTTCAAAGGATAATAACAGAAAAAAACCAATACAAGGACAGGAACCACGCCCTAGAAACAACAAGAAGGTAATCCCTCAACAAACCTAAAAGAAGACAGCCACAAGAACAAAATGCCAACTTTAACATCAAAAATAACAGGAAACACCAATTTCTTTTCCTTAATATCTCTTAATATCAATGGACTCAACTCCCCGATAAAAAGACATAGACTAACAAACTGGCTACACAAACAAGACCCAACATTTTGCTGCTTACAGGAAACTCATCTCAGAGAAAAGGATAGACACTACCTCAGAATGAAAGGCTGGAAAACAATTCTCCAAGCAAATGGCATGAAGAAACAAGCTGGAGTAGCCATTCTAATATCTGATAAGATTGACTTCCAACCCAAAGTCATTAAAAAAGACAGGGAGGGACACTTCATACTCATCAAAGGTAAAATCCTCCAAGAGGAACTATCAATCCTGAATATCTATGCTCCAAATACAAAGGCAGCCACATTCATTAAAGAAACTTTAGTAAATCTCAAAGCACACATTGCACCTCATACAATAATAGTGGGAGACTTCAACACACCACTTTCACCAATGGACAGATCATGGAAACAGAAACTAAACAGGGACACAGTGAAACTAAGAGAAATTATGAATCAAATGGATCTGGCAGATATCTACAGAACATTCTATCCTAAAACAAAAGGATATACCTTCTTCTCAGCACCTCATGGTACCTTCTCCAAAATTGACCACATAATTGGTCACAAAACAGGCCTCAACAGATATAAAAATATTGAAATTGTCCCATGCATCCTATCAGATCACCATGGACTAAGGCTGATCTTCAATAACAAAATAAATAATAGAAAGCCAACCTTCACGTGGAAACTGAACAACACTCTTCTCAATGATACCTTGGTCAAGGAAGGAATAAAGAAAGAAATTAAGGACTTTTTAGAGTTCAATGAAAATGAAGCCACAACATACCCAAACTTATGGGACGCAATGAAAGCATTTCTAAGAGGAAAACTCATAGCTCTGAGTGCCTCCAAAAGGAAACTAGAGAGAGCACACATTAGCAGCTTGACAACACACCTAAAAGCACTAGAACAAAAGGAAGCAAATTCACCCAAGAGGAGTAGACGGCAGGAAATAATCAAACTCAGGGGTGAAATCAACCAAGTAGAAACAAGAAAAACTATTCAAAGAATCAACCAATCAAGGAGCTGGTTCTTTGAGAAAATCAACAAGATAGATAAACCCTTAGCCAGACTCACTAGAGGGCACAGGGAAAGCATCCTAATTAACAAAATCAGAAATGAAAAAGGAGACATAACAACAGATCCTGAAGACATCCAAAACACCATCAGATCCTTCTACCAAAGGCTATACTCAACAAAACTGGAGAACCTGGATGAAATGGACAAGTTCCTAGACAGATACCAGGTACCAAAGTTGAATCAAGATCAGGTTAATGATCTAAACAGCCGTATATCCCCCAAAGAAATAGAAGCAGTCATTAATAGTTTCCCAACCTAAAAAAGCCCAGGACCAGATGGGTTTAGTGCAGAGTTCTATCAGACCTTCAAAGAAGATCTAATCCCAGTTCTTCACAAACTATTCCACAAAATAGAAACAGAAGGTACTCTACCCAACTCATTCTATGAAGCCACAATTACTCTGATACCTAAACCACAAAAAGACCCAACAAAGATAGAAAACTTCAGACCAATATCCCTTATGAATATTGATGCAAAAATCCTCAATAAAGTTCTTGCTAACCGAATCCAAGAACACATCAAAACAATCATCCATCCTGACCAAGTAGGTTTCATCCCAGGGATGCAGGGATGGTTCAATATACGGAAATCCATCAACGTAATCCAGTATATAAACAAACTCAAAGATAAAAACCACATGGTCATCTCCTTAGATGCGGAAAAAGCATTTGACAAGATCCAACACCCATTCATGATAAAAGTCTTGGAAAGATCAGGAATTCAAGGCCCATACCTAAACATGATAAAAGCAATCTACAGCAAACCAGTAGCCAACATCAAAGTAAATGGTGAGAAGCTTGAAGCAATCCCTCTAAAATCAGGGACTAGACAAGGCTGTCCACTTTCTCCATACCTATTCAACATTGTACTTGAAGTCCTAGCCAGAGCAATTCGACAACAAAAGGAGATCAAAGGGATACGAATTGGAAAAGAGGAAGTCAAAATATCACTTTTTGCAGATGATATGATAGTATATATAAGTGACCCTAAAAATTCCACCAGAGAACTCCTAAGCCTGATAAACAGCTTCGGTGAAGTAGCT
The DNA here is from genome assembly GCF_978045245.1 of Mus caroli. Lineage (NCBI taxonomy): Eukaryota > Metazoa > Chordata > Mammalia > Rodentia > Muridae > Mus > Mus caroli. The sequence continues at coordinate 32,991,660 of NW_028227264.1, forward strand.
GGATATAAAATTAACTCAAACAAATCAATGGCCTTTCTCTACACAAAGAATAAACAGGCTGAGAAAGAAATTAGGGAAACAACACCCTTCTCAATAGTCACAAATAATATAAAATATCTTGGCGTGACTCTAACTAAGGAAGTGAAAGATCTGTATAATAAAAACTTCAAGTCTCTGAAGAAAGAAATTATAGAAGATCTCAGAAGATGGAAAGATCTCCCATGCTCATGGATTGGCAGGATCAACATTGTAAAAATGGCTATCTTGCCAAAAGCAATCTACAGATTCAATGCAATCCCCATCAAAATTCCAAATCAATTCTTCAACGAATTAGAAAGTGCAATCTGCAAATTCATCTGGAATAACAAAAAACCTAGGATAGCAAAAACTCTTCTCAAGGATAAAAGAACCTCTGGTGGAATCACCATGCCGGACCTAAAGCTCTACTACAGAGCAATTGTGATAAAAACTGCATGGTACTGGTATAGTGACAGACAAATAGACCAATGGAATAGAATTGAAGACCCAGAAATGAACCCACACACCTATGGTCACTTGATCTTCGACAAGGGAGCTAAAAACATCCAGTGGAAGAAAGACAGCATTTTCAACAAATGGTGCTGGCACAACTGGTTGTTAACATGTAGAAGAATGCGAATCGATCCATTCCTATCTCCTTGTACTAAGGTCAAGTCTAAGTGGATCAAGGAACTTCACATAAAACCAGAGACACTGAAACTTATAGAGGAGAAAGTGGGGAAAAGCCTTGAAGATATGGGCACAGGGGAAAAATTCCTGAATAGAACAGTAATGGCTTGTGCTGTAAGATCGAGAATTGACAAGTGGGACCTCATGAAACTACAAAGCTTCTGCAAGGCTAAAGACACCATCAATAAGACAAAAAAACCACCAACAGATTGGGAAAGGATCTTCACCTATCCTAAATCAGATAAGGGACTAATATCCAATATATATAAAGAACTCAAGAAGGTGGACTCCAGAAAGTCAAATAACCCCATTAAAAAATGGGGCTCAGAACTGAACAAAGAATTCTCACCTGAGGAATACCGAATGGCAGAGAAGCACCTGAAAAAATGTTCAACATCCTTAATCATCAGGGAAATGCAAATCAAAACAACCCTGAGATTCCACCTCACACCAGTCAGAATGGCTAAGATCAAAAATTCAGGTGACAGCAGATGCTGGCGAGGATGTGGAGAAAGAGGAACACTCCTCCATTGTTGGTGGGATTGCAAGCTTGTACAACCACTCTGGAAATCAGTCTGGCGGTTCCTCAGAAAATTGGACATAGTACTACCGGAGGATCCAGCAATACCTCTCCTGGGCATATATCCAGAAGATGTCCCAACCGGTAAGAAGGACACATGCTCCACTATGTTCATAGCAGCCCTATTTATAATAGCCAGAAGCTGGAAAGAACCCAGATGTCCCTCAACAGAGGAATGGATACAGAAATTATGGTACATTTACACAATGGAGTACTACTCAGCTATTAAAAAGAATGAATTTATGAAATTCCTAGCCAAATGGATGGACCTGGAGGGCATCATCTTGAGTGAAGTAACACAATCACAAAAGAACTCACACAATATGTATTCATTGATAAGTGGATATTAGCCCAAAACTTAGGATACCCAAGATATAAGATACAATTTGATAAACGCATGAAACTCAAGAAGAATGAAGACCAAAGTGTGGACACTGTGCACCTTCTTAGAATTGGGAACAAAACACCCAGGGAAGGAGCTACAGAGACAAAGTTCGTAGCTGTGATGAAAGGATGGTCCATTTAGAGACTGCTGTATCCAGGGATCCGTCCCATAATCATCTTCTAAACGCTGACACCATTGCATACACTAGCAAGATCTTGCTGAAAGGACCCAAATATAGCTGTCTCTTGTGAGACGATGCCGGGGCCTAGCAAACACAGGAGTGGATGTTCACAGTCAGCTATTGGATGTATCACAGGGCTCCCAATGGAGAAGCTAGAGAAAGTACCCAAGGAGCTAAAGGGATCTGCAACCCTATTGTTGGAACAACATGATGTACTAACCGGAACCCTGGAGCTCTTGTCTCTAGCTGCATATGTATCGAAAGATGGCCTAGTCGGCCATCAATGGAAAGAGAGGCCCATTGGACTTGCAAACTTTATATGCCCCAATATAGGGGAATGCCAGGGCCAAAAGAATGGGAATGGGTGGGTAGGGAAGTGGGGGGCGCTATGGGGGACTTTTGGGATAGTATTGGAAATGTAATTGAGGAAATTATGTAATAAAAATATTAAAAAAAAAAAAAAAAAAAAAAAAAAGAAGTTTCATGGCAACAAAGGCCCTTTCCTCTCCAGAAGGTTTTCCAGCTATGCCTAAAGGCCACATGTGATATGCACAATGTGATATGCATAGTTTTTCATAGTCTTTTAAGTAATTATTGTCTGTTTCTCCAAAAACATTCCTTGAATTTAAAGAGAACCAGTGCAAAAAAATGGGGAGTATCAGAAGGTCCTAATTTGACAACAATAGTTCAGTAATTCACCAGTTTACACACTCTGTTGTGAGATGCTTAGAAAATGATAATGTCCAGGTCCAGCAAATCTACACGTGCAATAGAGAATGCTTCAAAATTCATGGAAATCTATTAGTAATTATTAAAAGCCTCAAATTCATACTCTTGGCCCTGCAAATTTATAGTAAAAAGGGAGATTTCAAATCAAAACGGTGTCCTCTAGAACTGTGTAATTTTCTGTGTTTGGGAAATGGCACAGAATACAACATGCAAGCACTCCTAAAAGTTCATATTGCTCAAGTGATATTATAGGCAAGATGAAACATCATGCTTTGTTATTATGAAACCATGAGTATCCAAAAGATGTACATAGTTGACAAAAGAAATATATTGGCACAATAACAGTGGTTCCACTGCACAGGGGGAATGGCAACTTGCTCCTTAATTTCTGCATTTCTCCTCCAAAATTCACCATGTGATGGTTATTGGATAGGAAAACATTAAACACTGTTTATAACAAAAGAAAAAACAAAGGCATCCAAAGAAAAGATGATGAGAAACTGCATACCATGTGTGGCCTCTAGACATAGCTGGAAGACCTCCTTAAGAGGAAAAGGCCTTTGTTGCTTTGCAAAGCTTTAGAGGGATTCACCTGAGTTGACAGGTTGTAATTGAGTATTTTAGAGTTTGCATAAATATTCCTCCCTCCACCAAAACCTATTCCTCACAAACGCAACAACAGCTGTGTAATTGAGCAAATATAATTAGTGGAAAGCAGAGGGGTCTTGGACAATTACAATCCCTGTTCCATCCAAAGGCTTTCAACTAGATGCCCCTAACCCAGTCCTAAACACTTTGTCATTCACATGACTGTATTAGAAGGACAAGTAGCTTTTGACTTGTCACTTTGCAGTAAAAAATCCAGGATTCTTTATTTATATCACTTGTTACAGAAAATTATTGCACAATCCTACATGAGACAAAAATTCTGATGTGCCTACTTGAAGATGTAGGAAGGGACCAGATGTTTGCAGTCTTTTTGTGAACTGAATTTAGAAAAATTAAAACCATATTTTATTAGGGTGCACATTGTATTTCTCAATAGAATCCAACTATAAGGCAGTGGATTAAATTGTTCTAAAATTTCGTTTTTTCCCCTCAAAAGACATTCAGCCTTTTATGCTTGGAAGCTAAATTTGCTTTGTTATTTCAGATTAAACTTGCACTGTGCCCTGGGACTGCAGAATTATTCTTTTATAGACAATTAGTCTTCTGATGACACATTAAGAGGTTCTTTTAGGAAACTGTACATTTTGAAGATTTGATTAAGTCCCAGTATATTTGAAATTAGTGTAAGTAATGGTTTGAATGACCCCAATAGTGACTTAAATGACATCACATGGCAGGCTCAATGGAAACAGACTTAAGGGGCATGGTGTTCAGGAGCCTGTAGGAGCAGAATATCATGCTTAAAGATTCCATGACCAGTGTCTCTAACAGGCTACTTCTGGAGATTTGTTGTGACAGTTCCAGGGTGATTTTCTCAAAACCAACACAGGTGTTTTAAACCATGATTCGAAATTTGATTCCAATTGAACAAGAGTATAGATTTTGCTCCTTATGTCTTTCTTGTTCTCTCTTTCTTTCCTTCTCCTTGTCTCAGTCTGTTTCTGTTTTAGTGTCTCTGTATCTCCATGTCTGTCTGTTTGTCTCTTCCTCTCTCTGTGTCTCTCTTGTCTTTTTTCTCTCCCAGTCTCTGTGCCTGTCTGTATGTCTTCTTTCTGTCAGTGTCTCTTTTCCCTTCCTCCTTTCTCTTCCCCTTCTTCCTCTTTCCCAGCTCCCTGAGGGGAGATGCTGTCCTGCTCAGCAAGCATTATCACTAACTTGGTGAACACAACTTCAATATTAATAGAGCCCCAGATGGTTTGTGAGGATGCCCGTGAAGGGTGTAGATGAGAAAGTCACAAACTGCTGTTATGTTGAAGAGGTGTTTTACAAACATTGGAAACTGTTGTACAGTTATATAGAAAAGAAATATTTTAAAAGCTTTTTTTTAATTGAGTACAATATACTTGTGAAATTGCCTAAACATATTCTCCAAAAATCTGAGCATTGGCCTTAAAGGAAGCAAATAACAATATGCCAAATAACCAGATTGTTTTTTTTTTTGACTCTTGTGCTTCAAACAGCCCCTGATCTGTTCTGCTGAGAGCTCCCTTTCTTCCTGTTATTGTATAAGGAGGTGAGAATGACATACACAGTGCCAGACCCACTTCTGTCTCTATTCTCAGTCAGCCCTGGTGGCATTCCAGTATAAGTGGGTAAATACTCACATATTTATAGAGACCTGGTGACCTGGATGAAGGACAAAGTTGAGGGGCATCAGAGATCCAGTCATTGTCCTTGACATGCTTAACTACTCTGAACTCTTATTCTAATTTGAACAGATATAAAAAACAGGCCTACAGGTTAGTTGACACTGCCAGTCTTCCAGTGGAGTCCCTATCCCCTTTGGGGTCTCTCAATCCTTCTCTTTACTCTTCCACAAGATTAGCCAAGCTCCTTCTAATGTTTGGTTGTAGAGTCTTTCAGAGTTCAGTTATGCTAGGCTCCTGTTTGCAAGCATAACAGAGTATCATTAATTGAGTCAGGGATTGGTGCTTGTCCATTGGAATAGGTCTCAAGTTGGGCTAGTCATTGTTTGGCCATTCCCTCAGTCTCTGCTCCATATTTGTCTCTGATAGGCAGGACACATTTTGAGTCTAAGCCTTTGTGGGTGGGTTGTTGTCATTATCCTTCCACTGGTAGTCCACAGGAGGTGGACACTTCAGGTTCCATATCCCCACTGCTAGGAGTCTCAGCTAGAGTCAGCCCCATAGACTTCCTGAGCCTTCCCAACCACAGGTCTCTATCATGTCCCAAAGATACAACCCCCTGTTCTACTTGATTTCTGTTCTCTCTCTCCTGCTCCTCCTAGAACTGATCCTCCTCATTCCCCCTCCCTCTCACACATTCACCTGCTCATTCTCATTTCTACAGAAAAGACCAATGATGGACTCTTCAAGGCTCTCAGAGTCTGAACCACCAACAAAAGAGGGTGGACCTAGGCCTCCCACACTTATGTAGCAGATGTGAAACTCAGTCTTAATGTGAGTCCCTCAACAACTGCAGTGTGGGCTGTTCCTGATGCCTGCCTATGAAACCTATTACCCTTACTTGACCAAACCTTGTAGTCTGTAGAAGAAGGTGCACCTTGTCCTGAAGTGACTTGATGTACCAGTGTATTGATCCAGGGTGGGGTAGGGTGGACGGTGGGGCTGTGAGAAGGGAGAGGGTTTTTCTGAGAGAGGGAATCAGGAGGGAATGTCTGCATTCAGGATGTAAAGTGAATAAATAAATTAAGGAAAAACAAAACAAACAAAACAAAACAAAAACAAAACCTATCATACAAATACACTCCAATCGCTGTAAATTGGCCCCAAGATAATCATTTGAGTTTAGAGAAGGAACTGGAGGATTTTTGGTTCTGGGTTTTAGCTGAACCTTTTAAGTCTTGGTAAACTTGAAAAAGGCTTTCTATTTCTATTTTGTTCTATTTCTCCTTTGACAGAAGATCAGTAAATATCTCCATTTTGGCAAGAATGTAGGTGATGATAGGACAAGGCTTATGTTTAGTGTTTCTTCTTTTCAGTGTTATATTGAGCATGGGGTGGGGTTAATGAAATGAGTGGAAAATGAAGAAATCAATGTTGCCTGAATGAATATTCTACCAGGGACTGTCTGAAAATAGTAATGAGGAACCATGACAATGGCAGCTGAAGCTTTGTTTGGAGTGATTCATAGTTAAAAACCTCTAAGCACAAAGTTACATCTGAGAATACAGAATCCTCAAAATGGAGGATTGACAGATTTCTTTCTGTGTTGGTCCTCTGACCACTTGTTCCCTTGGTAGAAACCACAAAAGTGTGTGCTCATGCATGATCACAGATACCCAAGCACTTTGACTTATGAGGTCGTTCATATTCAGCTATCCATTTATTTACCCAGTCTAATTTTATAGTCTTACTCTTGTGCAACTAATTCAATTTGCTGTAATGTGAGTGAACTAAAAGGTTCAGGAGAGAAGTGAATTCTCAGGAAGGGCTTCCTTTTAGGTGGAAGTCATACTGATTAGAAGTCTTTGGCATGTAGTCACTGCTCCTGAGACTGTGTGACTTTAGAATGCCTTCTATTTCGGGAAATGTTCATGACTATATCTGGCATATAAGCACACTTATGTTTTTAGTACAAACAGTTACTTTTGCATACCCATGATCACAGAAATATCAAGGAACTTACTGAACTTTATTCAAGATAATTAATACATTTTCACTGCAGGATTTTTGTGATTGAGTTGCTTAAATTTTTTGGAAGGTGGTGGTGTTAATTCAGGATAAGATTTGGCATTGGGTAAGAAAAAATTCAAAAATAAAATTAAAGTTGGAAGGGATTTGGGAAGATGGCTCAGTCATTACAATACTTGTCATATAAGCACTCATACTTGCAGTGGCATGGGCCTGTGGGCCTGGCACTGGACAGGCAGAAAGAGGAGAATCTTTGGAGGCTGTTGGCCAGCTGGTCTTATCAAGTTAGGAGTTCTAGGCTCACTGAAATAATAAGGTGGAGAAGGATGAAGGAAGATATCCTACATTCCTTTGATCTCTGTACAATGCACATATCTGTTCACATGCATGTGAATCTGTTCAGGCCTGGAGCATACAGAAACATGTATGCCATACACCACACACTACACATATACAAATAAAGTAAAAGGTTAAAGGTTTAAAATAACAAAATGGAATGAGCCTGAGTGTTAACTTGAACAAATTTGAGACATCCTGGAAAAGAGCACAGAGGGGACTAAGGTGTTAAAATTTGTCTATAAAGGTAAAATAGGCTTGAGTTCAACGTTAATTTTCACTTGAAGTGTACTGATAGCTTTTCTACTCTGAGAGTAACTGAACTTTTCCAAACAATATTTATTTATACAAATACTTATTACAATAAATGGAATAAATAGCTGCTTTGTTTTACGCTTCTTATCAGTTATAGTGAGACCAATAATTATAGTAACATTAAATATTATTGAGCTTTTATTTTGTGCCAGGTCCCATCCAAAAGGTGTTATAACTATCTATACAGTTGCAGCTCACCACAAATCTGTGATACACTATCATTCTAACCACAGGGAAGAGTCTGGAACTCAGTGAGATTAGTTAATTTGCCCAAATATACGGAGATTTTAACTCAGACAGTGTGGCCAAAGAGTATGTACCCTTAGCCATGGCACTAATCCTCCTTCCCAATCCCCCATGCAGCCAAGGTTTTATCTTCCATTATAAACATTAATGTTCTTTCCTTTCTCTAGAATAACTTTCAGAGTCAAAGCATTCAGAATAAAGGTGAATTCAAAGGAACTCTAATCCTGCTATTTGCAGAGACAACTGCAGCTTTGGGGATAAAAGGCTTTTTGGACATTATACCATGTTGATGGGAGTGTGCAGTCTCTGGCCTTCAGCTTTGCCATTTTCATTATAGCCAAGCCCCATATATTGAGAGTTGTTATTTTGAGACTGAATAAAAGACAAAAATCCCATAAAGTTTTAATTTTAATTTTATGCATTATGAGCATTTCTATACATTCTTGTACATATGAAAATACATATGCATGTTTATGCAATATAAGTGTATGCATACACACACATATATATGCATATATATATATATATATATATATATATATATATATATATATATATGTACCTATCTATTATATTATAGGGTTTCTTAAAATAGAAGAACCCTGTAATGTTTCTGTGTCCTTTCACCCTGCTCTCTCTCCTACACAAATACTTCTGTTGTGGTCAGGATTATGAGTATTCTTGTTGAGTTCACTGAAAGTCCATGGCTTCAGTGGTCTCAGGACTGTCCATCCATCCATTCACCCACCCACTTACCCAGCCACACTTTCATCCATCTATCTATTCATCCATCCATCCATCCATCCATCCATCCATCCATCCATCCATCCATCCATCTATCCATCCATCTTTGTTTCTGAATGACTTGAAACTCTTTCCTTTCATATGTCAGTGCTTTGTATCATGGTTTGCACTTAACACACTTCTATTTGGGTGCAAAATGATCAGTAATTACAGCTTTCTCTCCCATGTTAGAGCACAAAATAAAATTTTACTTGTTTTCTTAAAGAGGTAAATCTATATCGAATATTTGTCATATTGGGCACATTTATTTAATTCTTCTTCCTACTGTAAATGTCTATACTTTTTGTGATATCTGTTTATGATGTTAGGTTTTTATACTGTACACTGTACTCAGACAACAGTCTATATAGTTTTACTATTTTTATTGCATATCCCCATTGTGGTTTCACTCCCTTTCTTTTCACTTCTTCTCCCTCCCATCTGGATCTACCACCTTTCTATCTCATTAGAAAATAAACAGGTTTCAAAGGAATAATAATAAAATAAAATAAAATAAAATATAGTAAGATAAAACAAAAATTAACATATTGGATTTGGATGAAACAAACAGAAGGAAAGAGCCAAAGAGAAGACACAAGAATTAGAAATCATCACATTTGGCTCATGCAGAAATCCCATAGAAACAATAAATTATATGCATATAATATATATGCAGAAGACCTGGTACATACCTGTAAAGGCCCATTTGCAGTCCTTAAGCAAACTTTGGTAGTTCTAGATAAAAAGTGTTTTTATATAAAAGGAACAAATTGAGACCGTGCAGTGATCTTTGCTTATAACTCATATGTGAGTGATTTCTCTAAAACTCACTCCTGCCATGGTTGTCAGTCACACCATGAGGTGACAGAGCCAAGAGGCACCTTTAAGCACAGAGCCCACATTATGTTGTTTAGACTTTGAACTTGCAGAGCTGTGAACTAAATAAACCTCTTTTTCTTCAAGTAGTTGTTTCAAGCATTTGGTATGATGAAGAAAAACTTCCAAATCATTGTGGAGGTGGTAAAGAGTTTCTCAAGAAAAAAAATTACAAGAAATCTCTATTTTTATTGCCTTTCACTCCCCTCATTTAGATTTTTAGCAATTAAAGTAGAGTCTATCTGTCAGTAATTTTCCCCTTGTACTTCCACCACTTTGCCTCATCATTACACCTTGCAACATTCTCTGCCTATGTTTCTGTCTTGCTGTAGCATTTCTACTACAGCATCAGCAGAAGGACCTTTTGAAACAGATGTCAGATCATGTAAATTAACCACCTATACTTAGAAGAAACACCAAATCCATCTATGCCTTACATGGACCTATCGAATCAGCCCACATCTCAGTTGTGTCTCAACCATCCTCCCATTTCCAGTCTCTCTAGATATGTCAATTGCTCTCTGTCTAAGCTCTTCATTAGGTTTTCTTCATCCTGATTTTTTTCCTTTTCTATTATTTTCTTCTTCTCTCTTCTTCCTCCTCTCCCCACTTTTCACCTTTTGGACACAGCAGGCCACAGTGTCTTTCTCTTCAGAGATAACTTTGCTGACACCAACAGGTAGACAATGATGCTCTATTAATTACGTCACTAATTTACATGGAAAATAAATTATTTCTCTTTTGTGTTTTGTTTTCTCAAAACATGTCACAGTCTTGAAATCAGATCCCTTACTTCCCCCACATCTATATTTGAAATAAGAGCCAGCTTATCATATTTAGTGTATGGCAGTGCTTTAAATGGATTTTACCATGCCCAAATGACTGGAAAGACATCAGTTTTGGGTGTGTCTATTAGGGTGTTTGCAGAAGATAGTGGCATTGTAATCATTAGATTAAGGTTTGGTTTATGGACACCAGTACAGATAAGTGTCACCAATCCACTGATGACTCAAATAGCGCAAGAAGGTGGGTGCAGGGAAAAGTTCTTTTATTCCTGAAGATGGGACATCTACTTTTTGATCTTGGGTATCTGTGTTTCTGATTGTGGACATTTGGTTAGGGAATTAAATTTATGTTCTTGGCACAGGTGGTTCTCTAGTCTTCATATGCAATCATATTACTGAGCGACTTCCAGGGGTTCTATTTTGTATACAGACTGTGAGACTCATAAAAATCATGTGAGATAATAATAATTATACAATAATAATTCTTTGTTTAACGTTACATCCATTCCTGTCCTTTACTCTCTCTGTTGGCTTCTTTCAGTAAATTATGATTTGCAGTTGAGATCTACATATGATATTGGTTTTGTTTCCCAGGAGAATATTAAGACAATATATTTAGATTGCATCCGAGAAAAATATTTAATAATTAACCAGAAAAAAGAATGACCATAAAGTTATATTCGTACTTCATAAAGCAAGAAGTTTCTATCTATAATGTTTTATGGTGAGAGACTTTATCTTAAAAAACACAAACACACACATACACAGACATACACACACATATACATGCTAGGTCTTGTGGGCTACATGGTACCATACAAATGGATTATAGTATTTCAAAATCTAATTACTAAACAAGTAAGCAAAAATTAACTTAATGGTACATGTCAATTTTGTGTCTCAAAAATGGTACCTGTGGTTTGGCCTCATATTTCAGACTTAAGAGATTTTTTTTTCAACTTGAAAGGTGAAACATACTATTCTAAGAAAACCATACAATGATGCTTAAGATTTCCATTCTCTCGGTTATCAACCATTGGATTGAGCCTGGGGACCCAGTGGAAGACTTAGGGGAAGGGTTGAAGGATCTGAAGGAGATTGTGACCACATAGGAAGAACAACAGTATCAATTAACCTTACCACCAGAGCTCCCAGGGATGAAACCACCAATCAGTGAGTATACATGAGCTGGTCTATGACTCCTGTTACATATGTAGCAGAGTACTGCTTTATCTGGCATCAGTGGGAGGGGATGTGCTTGGTTCTGTGGAGGTTTGATGCACCAGAGAAGGGGGATGGTAGAGTAGTGAGGCAGGAATGGGTGGGTGGGTGGGTGGAGGTGCTTCTTAGAAGCAAAGGGGAGGGGAATGGGATGAAGGATTTGTGGAGGGGACTGGGAAGGGGGATGACATTTGAAATGTAAACAAATAAAATGACTAGTAAAAAAAATAGTGTTATCCTTATCTAAGCAGGAACCCCTTTCTTCTTTTGTCTAAATCATAAGTAATAACAGGTTGGATTTGGGCAGCTTTTCATTACTGTGTGAAGGTTTGGAATTAAATATATGCCCATTTATATTTCATATGACTTGCATTTTTATTGCTAATAATGGAAACAGCCATGAAATTAATGAGTTTTCCCATTATACTCATTATGACTTACGAAAAATTCTAAGTGGATTTATATATATATTTCTCTTTGTTGATGAATAATCAGACTCAGAGAAGTCCTGTTACACGGTGAGTTAGTAAGTAGTTGAGAGTAGAACTCACTGACTAATATATGCTTTAGCCACAGATTAGTTTTAACCTTGAATCTTACCTGCCCTGTCTCACTGAGTGAGAAGAGTTTACAGACCATATGTTTTCTAAAATGCTATCATGGGTGCCGTCTACTCTATTAAACATGGTTTCCGTTTTTTCTAATTCATTTTCCCTTTTCACCCAAGTGCTTCAGGTTTTCACTTGACTCCATATACCTATGAGGTGTCTTAGCACAGTCCAAGACCTTTCTAGGTTTACTACGCAAATACTGAGGTGTTAATAATAAAAATAAAGGTAATAACATTTTTACCATTTTTTATAGTAACAAACTTTAGTAGTATAAACTAAACTGGTGACTTTTTTTCCATGCTGCTTTTTCCTCATTCTCTCTCTGTCTCTCTGTCTCTGTCTCTGTCTCTCTCTCTTTCTTTTTGTCCTGAGATAAAGTGTCTCCCATTTCCCAGGCTGGACTTGAAATTTTTATTGTGTATTCAGGGATGACTTTGGCCTTCCTGACTGTCTTGTTTTCTTAGTGTTGGGATTACGGGCATGTACTAATTTAGGTTTGTGTGGGGCTGAGTAAGAGAGCTAAGGGTCCATTCATTCTAGGCATATACTACTGACTGACAAAACACACAAATGCTTAACTTCCCATGCTTAAGGAAAAAATTAAGAATAGTGGATATTATAATCAACAGTGCACATTTGCTATCCAAAGTACATCGAATGATGAGCTGATAATTTCTCTTTGCAAAGCTGTGGCACTACGGACATTAAATTTTGCAAAAGATCATGGAATACATGCAGTATTATTATCTCAGATAATATTCTTTTTTGCGTATTTCAAATGATATCTGAAATGGTAGTTTAGGCAGTAAAGGCATTTCCATATTTACAAAATAGCCTTTACTGTGTCCCGTTATTTATAATCCGAGACTATGGCAAAATATATTAATAGTAAACAGAAATAATAAACTAAAATATATATTATAAGTTGCATCCATCAGATATCAGTGATTTTCCTGGTGTCTCTGCATAACTCTTCCTTCTCACCTAGATTCTTTCCTGTTCTCCCCTGCATTCAGCAGTGGTGCTATTGGGTTGCTTATTATGTTTATATACTAAGTTCAGTCATTCTTCTTGCATGTCAGGAGGTAAATGAGATCTGAGGCTCAAGAGAGGAAGACATCACTTAAACTTCCTCACATTGCAGGTAATCTGGTATTAGCAATTCTGTGCTCCTTGCACATGGACAGCCAGGCTAGAATAACTCCTTTTGTTGGATCTTTTCTGGTTGTTGAACTGTAGCACAATTTTTTTTGAACACTTTGGAAAATGAAGTATTTAAGGATAGTTCTGTGATTCTTATTGTTTCTAAAGGTCATCTTCTCTGGCCAGAAAGGTTTCTAGGCAATGAGAAATTGATTTACCCTCAAAACAGCCAGGCTCATCTTTAACTTTTTTCTAACGGTCTTCCCTGGGGAATTAGAACCTCCTCCTTAACAAGGCTGACATGGGCAGGCGGAGATGGGGGTTGAGATGCATTATAAACATGTTAGTGTCTGGACTGGGAATCCCTCACCACCTAGATGAAAGCTAGTTACCCTACCTGGCAGACACTTGTCACAGCACAGAGCAGACCTGCTTATCATTCATGCGGTCACTTCCATTACCTTTGCTCAGACTGGGTTGACCTGCTATTAGTGACTCTAATTTAATTTCCCTCACCAGTGTCATGGGTTATTTCTTCCATTATTTGAAGGATTTAATTTACAGGGTAAACTCTATCACATGAGAAGAGGAATTTCTCATGACAGTAGGAACAGTTTCCTTTTAAAGACTAAGATGATGCTGGCGATTTATCTTGGTCATCCCTGTGGCTGGCAGTCGAAACTTCATTGAATGGTAATATATTCACATATTGATGGTGTCTCTGACAGGCATTAAGCATTGTATGTTTTACTGATTTTGTTGGAAGTGCTCTTTGGTGCTATTCATTGATAGAATCTTAACTAAGAGGCATCTTATGATTTCTGAAAAGTGTGTGTGTGTGGGGGGGGAAGCAATTTCTACCACTGTTCTTTACAGATTTGATGAATTTAACTTTTCCCAGATTTTAATCAATAAAAATATTTAAAAAGGAACAATAGTTGGGGGAACTGCTCACCTGTTCAATATCAGATAAAGCTTGAAATTTGTCATTTCCCCTCTCTATTCTACATGTGCATATATGAGTATATATGTCCATTTGATAAGAGTGGGGTGTTGAAGTCTTCCACTATTATTTTGTGAGTGCAATGTGTTATTTGAGATTTAGCAAAGTTTCTTTTATGAATGTGGGTGCCCTTGCATTTGGAGCATAGATGTTCAGAATTGTGAGTTCTTCTTGGTAGATTTTTCCTTGGACCAGTATGAAGTATCCTTATCCTTTTTGATAACTTTTGGTTAAAAGTCGATTTTATTCGATATTAGAATGACTACTCCAGCTTGTTTCTTGGGACCATTTGCTTGGAAGATTGTTTTACAAAGTTGTTCTCTAAGGTAGTGTCTATCTATGTCACTGAGGTACATTTATGTATGCCGCAAAATACTAGGTCCTGTTTACATATCCAGTCTGTTAGTCTATGTCTTTTTTTAATTATTATTATTTTTATTAGGTATTTTCTTCATTTACATTTCCAATGCTATCCTTAAGTCCCCCATATCCTCCCCCACCACGACCCTACCCACCCACTCCCACTTCTTGGCCCTGCCGTTCCCCTGTACTGAGGCATATAAAGTTTGCAAGACCAATGGGCCTCTCGTTCCACTAATGGCCTACTAGGCCATCTTCTGATACATATGCAGCTAGAGACATGAGCTCTGGGGGTACTGGTTAGTTCATATTGTTGTTCTACCTATAGGGTTGCAGATCCCTTTAGCTCCTTGGGTACTTTCTCTAGCTCCTCCATTGGAGGCCCTGTGATCCATCCAATAGCTGACTGTGAGCCTCCATTTCTGTGTTTGCTAGGCCCCGGCATAGCCTCACAAGAGACAGCTATATCGGTTCTTTCATCAAAATCTTGCTAGTTTATGCAATGGCGTCAGCGTTTCGAGGCTGATTATGGAATGAATCCCCGTGTATGGCAGTCTCTAGATGGTCCATCTTATGTCTTTTTATTTGGGAATTGAGTCCATTGATGTTAAGAGATATTAAGGAAAGGTGATTGTTACTTCCTGTTATTTTTGTTGTTAGAGGTAGAATTGTGTTTGTGTGGGTTTGTTGAAAGATTACTTTCTTGCTTTTTCTAGGGTGTAGTTTAGCTCCTTGTGTTGGTGTTTTCTTATCTATTATCCTTTGTAGGGCTGGATTTGTGGAAAGATAGTGTGTAAATTTGGTTTTATCATGGAATGTCTTAGTTTCCTCATCTATGGTAATTGAGAGTTTTTCTGGGTACAGTAGCCTGGGCTGGCATTAGTGTTCTCTTAGGGACATCTGCCAAGAATCTTCTAGCTTTCATATTCTCTTGTGAGACATCTGGTGTAATTCTGATAGGTCTGCCTTTATATGTTACTTGACCTTTTCCCCTTATGGCTTTAAAAATTCTTTCTTTGTTCAGTGTACTTGGTGTTTTGATTATTATCTAACAGGAGGAATTTCTTTTCTGTTTTAGTCTATTTGGAAACCTGTAGGTTCTTGTATGTTCATGGCCATCTCTTTATTTAGGTTAGGGAAATTTTCTTCTATAATTTTGTTGAAGATATTTACTGACCCTTTGAGTTGGGAATCTTCACTCTCTTCTATACCTCTCATCCTTAGGTTTGGTCTTTTCATTGTGTCCTAGATTTCCTGGATGTTTTGAGTTAGACACTTTTTGCATTTTAATATTAAATACTTCTGTATTTACCAGGTACTGGCAGAGCCTTGCAGGAGACAGCTATATCAGGCTCCTGTCAGCAGGCTCTTGTTGGCATCTGCCTAGTGACTGAGTTTGGTGGTTGTTTATGGGGTGGATCCCAGGTGAGGCACTCTCTGGATGGTTCGTCCTTCCGTCTCAGCTCCAATCTTTGTCACTGTACCTCCTTCCATGAGTATTTTGTTCCCCATTCTAAGGAGGAACGAAGTGTCCACACTTAGGTCTTCGTTCTTCTTGAGTTTCATGTATTTTGCAAATTGTATCTTGGCGTATTCTAAGTTTCTGGGCTAATATCCACTTATCAGTGAGTGAATATCATTTGTGTTCTTTTGTGATTGGGTTACCTCACTCAGGATGATATCCTTCAGATACATTCATTTGTCCAAGAATTTCACAAATTCATTGTTTTTAATAGCTGATTAGTACTCCATTGTGTAAATGTACCACATTTCCTGTATCCATTCCTCTGTTGAGGGACTTCTGGGTTCTTTCCAGCTTCTGGCTATTATAAATAAGTCTGCTATGAACTTAGTGGAGTATGTGTCCTTATTATAAGTTGGAACATCATTTTGGTATATGTGTAGGAGAGGTATTGCTGGGTCCTCAGGTAGTACTATGTCCAATTTTCTGAGGAACCACCAGACTGATTTCCAGAGTGTTTGTACCAGCTTGCAATCCCACCAGCAATGGAGGAGTGTTCTTTTTCTCCACATCCTCACCTGCATCTCCTGTCCCTTGAATTTTTGATCTTAGCCGTTCTAGCTGGTGTGAGGTGGAATCTCATGGTTGTTTTGGTTTGCATTTCCCTGATAATTAAGGATGTTGAACATTTTTTTCTGGTGCTTCTCAGCCATTCTGTATTCCTCAGGTGAGAATTCTTTGTTTAGCTCTATAGATCATCTATAAATCATACCCCATTTTTAATAGGGTTATTTGATTTTCTGGAGTCCAGCTTTTTGTGTACATTGTATATATAGGATATTAGTCCCCTATCTGGTTTAGAATTGGTAAAGATCCGTTCCCAATGTGTTGGTGGTATTTTTGTCTTATTGACTGTGTATTTTGCCATACTGAAGCTTTGAAATTTTATGAGGTCACATTTGTAGATTCTCGATCTTACAGCACAAGCCATTGGTGTTCTGTTCAGGAATTTTTCCTCTGTGCACATATCTTCGAGGCTTTCCCCCACTTTATCCTCTATAAGTTTTAGTGTCTCTGTTTTTATGTGGAATTCCTTGATCCAGTTATCATACAGATCTTTCACTTTCTTAGTTGGAGTCACGCCAAGGTATTTTATATTATTCGTGACTATTGTGAAGGGTGTTGTTTCCCCAATTTCTTTCTCAGCCTGTTTATCCTTTGTGTAGAGAAAGGCCACTGATTTGTTTGAGTTAATTTTATATCCAGCTACTGCACTAAAGCTGTTTATCAGGTTTAGGAGCTCTCTGGTGGAATTTTTAGGGTCACTTATATATACTATCATATTTTCTGCCAATAGTGATATTTTGACTTCTTCCTTTCCAATTTGAATCCCGTTGATCTCAGTTGTCTAATGCTTTGGCTAGGACTTCAAGAACTATATTCAATAGGTAAGTAGAAAATGGGCAGCCTGTCTAGTCCCTGATTTTATTGGGATTGTTTCAAGCTTCTCTCCATTTAGTTTGATGTTGGCTACTGGTTTGCTGTTTATTGCTTTTATTATGTTTAGATATGGGCCTTGAATTCCTGATCTTTATGAGACTTTTATCATGAATGGGTGTTGGATTTTGTCAAATGTTTCCTCAGCATCTACCGAGATGATCATGTGGTTTTTGACTTTGAGTTTGTTTATATAGTAGATTACATTGATGAATTTGATTTCCATATTTTAAAGCATCTGTGCATCCTTGTGATAAAGCCCACTTGGTCATGATGAATGATCATCTTGATGTGTTCTTGGATTCAGTTACTGAGAATTTTATTGAGTATTTTTCCATCGATATTTTGAGGGTAAATTGGTCTGAAGTTTTCTTTGTTTGTTGGGTCTTTGTATTGTTTAGGTATCAGAGTAATTTTAGCTTCAGAGAATGAATTGGGTAGAATACCTTCTGTTTCTATTTGTGAAATAGTTTAAGAAGAATTGGAATTAGGTCATCCTTGAAGGTCTCACAGAACTCTTCACTAAACCTATCTGGTCCAGGGCTTTTATTTTTGGATGAGGAGACTATTAATGACTGTTTTTATTTCTTTAAGGGGATATGGGGCTGTTTATATCATTAATCTGATCCTGATTTAATTTTCATACCTGGTATTTGTCTAGGAATTGGTCCATTTTATCCACGTTTTCCAGTTTTGTTGAGTATATAGCCTTTAGTAGTAGGATCTGATTATGTTTTGGATTTCCTCATGTTTTGTTATGTATCCCTTCTCATTTCTGATTTTGTTCATTAGGATAATGTCCCTGTGCCCTCTAGTTAGTCTGCCTAACTGTTTAACTAACTTGTTGTTTTTCTTAAAGAATCAGCTCTTGGTTTGGTTGATTCTTTGTAGAGTTCTTTTTGTTTCCACTTAGTCTACTTGTCTGTCACTATACCAGTACCATGCAGTTTTTATCACAATTGCTCTGTAGTACAGCTTTAGGTCAGGCATGGTGATTCCACCAGAGTTTCTTTTATCCTTGAGAAGAGTTTTTGCTATCCTAGGATTTTTGTTATTCCAGATGAATTTGCAGATTGCCCTTTCTAATTCATTGAAGAGTTGAGTTGGAATTTTGATGGGGATTGCATTGAATCTGTAGATTGCTTTTGGCAAGATAGCCATTTTTACTATATCGATCCTGCCAATCCATGAGCATGGGAGATCTTTCCATCTTCTGAGATCTTCTTTAATTTCTTTCTTCAGAGACTTGAAGTTTTCATTATACAGATCTTTCACTTCCTTAGTTAGAGTCACGCCAAGGTATTTTATATTATTTGTGACTATTGAGAAGGGTGTTGTTTCTCTAATTTCTTTCTCAGCCTGTTTGTCCTTTCTGTAGAGAAAGGCCATTGACTTGTTTGAGTTAATTTTATATCCAGTTACTTCATCGAAGCTGTTTATCAGGTTTAGGAGTTCGCTGGTGGAATTTTTAGGGTCACTTATATTTACTATCATATCATCTGCAAAAAGTGATATTTTGATTTCAGCCCTGAGTTTGAATATATCCTTCAGTCTACTCCTCTTGTTAGAATTTGCTTCCTTTTGTTCTAGAGCTTTTAGGTGTGCTGTCAAGCTGTTAGGGTGTTTTCTCTCTCTCTCTCTCTCTCTCTCTCTCTCTCTCTCTCTCTCTCTCTCTCTCTCTCAGTTTTTTTAAAGGCATCACTCAGAGCTATGAGGTTTCCTCTTAGGACTGCTTTCATTGTGTCCCATAAGTTTGGGTATGTTGTGTCTTAATTTTCATTAAACTATAAAGAGGCTTTAATTTATTTCTTTATTTCTTCCTTGACCAAGTTATCATTGAATAGAGCTGTTCACCTTCCATGTCAATGTTGGCTTTCTATTATTTATGTTGTTTTTGAAGATCAGCCTTAGTCTGTGGTGATCTGATAGGATGCATGGGGTGATCTCAATACTTTGTATCTGTTGAGTCCTGTTTTGTGAGTGATTATATTTTCAGTTTTGGAGTAGGTACCATGAAGTGCTGAGAAGAAGTTATATCTTTTTGTTTTAGGATAAAATGTTCTGTATATATTTGTTAAATCCATTTCTTTCATAACTTCTGTTAGTTTTAATGTGTCTCTGTTTAGTTTCTGTTTCCAGGATCTGTCCCTCCTGGGTGGGATGTTGAAATCTCCCACTATTATTGTGTGAGGTGCAGTGTGTTCTTTGAACTTTACTAAAGTTTCTTTAAGGAATGTGGCTGCCCTTGCATTTGGAACATAGATATTTAGAATTGAGAGTTCATCTTGTAAGATTTTACCTTTGATGAGTATGAATTGCTCTCCTTGTCTTTTTTGATAACTTTGGGTTTGAAGTCAATTTTATTCGATATTAGAATGGCTACTCCAACTTGTTTCTTAGTACCGTTTTCTTGGAAAATTGTTTTCCAGCCTTTTACTCTGAGGTAGTGTCTGTCTTTGTCCCTGAGGGTGGTTTCCTATATTCATCAAAATGTTGGGTCCTGTATTTAGCTAGTATGTTAGTCTATGTCTTTTTATTGGGGAATTGAGTCCATTGATATTAAGAGATATTAAGGAAATGTAATTGTTGCTTCCTGTTATTTTTGTTACTAGAGTTGGGATTTTGTTCTTGCTTCTTTTAGGTATGTTGAAGGATTTCCTTCTTGCTTTTTCTAGGGCATAACTTCCCTCCTTGTGTTGGAATTTTCCCTTTAGTATCCTTTGAAGGGTTGAATTCGTGGAAAGATATTGTGTGAATTTGGTTTTGTCATAGAATACTTCGGTTTCTCCATCCATGGTAATTGAGAGTTTTCCTGGGTATAGTAGCCTGAGCTGGTATTTGTGCTCTCTTAAGGTATGTATAGCATTTGCCCAGGATATTCTGGCTTTCACAGTCTCTGGTGAGAAATCTGGTGTAATTCTAATAGGTCTGCCTTTATACGTTACTTGACCTTTTTCCCTTACTGCTTTTAATATTCTATCTTTATTTAGTGCATCTGTTGTTCTGATTATTATGTGTTGGGAGGAATTTATTTTTTTTGGTCTAGTCTGTAGGTTTCTTGTATGTTCATGGGCATCTCTTTCTTCAGGCTAGGGAAGTTTTCTTCTATAATTTTGTTGAGGATATTTACTGCTCCTTTAAGTTGAAAATCTTCTTTCTCATCTATATCTATTATCCTTAGGTTTGGTCTTCTCATTGTGTCCTGTATTTCCTGCATGTTTTGAGTTAGGATCTTTTTGGATTTTCCATTTTCTTTGATTGTTTTGTTCATGTTTTCTATGGAATCTTCTGTACCTGAGATTCTTTCTTCCATCTCTTGTATTCTGTTGCTGATGCTCGCATCTATGGTTCCTGATTTCTTTCCTAGGGTTTCTATCTCCAGAGTTGTCTCCCTTTGGGTTTCTTTATTGTTTCTACTTCCATTTACAGTTCTTGGATGTTTTTGTTCAATTCTATCACTTGCTTGGCTGTGTTTTTCTGTTATTCTTTAAGGGATTTTTGTGTTTCCTCTTTAAGGTCTTCTACCTGTTTTGCGGTGTTTTTCTGTAATTCTTTAAGTGAGTTACTAATGTCCTACTTAAAATCCTCTACCACCATCATGAGATATAATTTGAAATCTGAATCTTGCTTTTCGCATGTGTTGGGGTATCCAGGACCTGGAGTGTGATGGGCGTACTGGGTTCTGATGATGCTGAGTGGTCTTGCTTTCTGTTAGTAAGTTTCTTATGTTTCCCTTTCGCCATCTGGAAATCTCTGGTGTTTGATGTTTTAGGTGTCTCTGGCTGGAGCTTGTTCCTCCTGTGATTCTGTTAGCCTCTGTCAGCACTCCTGGGAGTCAAACTCTCTCCTAAGACCCAGTGGTCAGAGGTCTCTCTGCAGGAAAGCTCTCCCGTTGCAAGGAAGGTAGGTGCCCAGAGGTCTGGGTCTCAGCACTGCCTCCTGGCTGATGATGAAGGCCCAAAGGGACCCTGACCAAGAAGCTCTGTTGCTATGGTGACTCTTGCTCTCCTGCTCAGACTGGTCTCTGAGAGACTTGGGATACAAGATGGTACTCTCATTTGGGACCCGGGGTTAGAGCCCTCTCTGGAGCCCGACTCTCCTCAGTGATTCTAAGATCCTGGGTGTGCTAGGCTGCCTGCAGTGTGCAGAGTCCTCTTGGGTCTGAGGGACCATCTGCTGAGTTTGGGCCCAAGGTGACACCGGGCTCTTGCCGACTGGTATCTGTCCTGGGTTTTATAAGAATGCAGTCTATACAAGCCATGAGAAGCAAGCCAGTAAGCAGCACCCTTCATGGCCTCTGACATCAGCTTGTGCCTCCTCTTCTCATAAAGGATCCTGCCCTGTTTGAGTTTCTTTCAGAGAGATGGTTATGTGTAGATGAGTAGGTGCCTGAAAAGGCGAGTGGAGGGCCTAGGTCCCCTGGAGGTGGATTTGTATGCAGTTGGTAAATAACTAATAAAGCTGCTGGGATCTACACTGAACTACTATACCCTCTCTTCAGTCTCCCACTGAGACTTTTAAAGGTGAATTCATCTTGTAAGGAAAGCATCAAGAAGTTCAAGCATCAAGAAGTAAACTCTAAGCAATCATAAAATCCTAATCAGATGATACTGATTAAAGTTTTGCGTTGTGGCAAAGCAGCTTGAAAATCCTCAGTCTTTTCAAGAGAATTAAGTTGTTCTGAGAAAAATGGAAACCAGAGAATCAAAAAAGACTCAGTTCACCAGGATATTAACAGCCTATAGTCAGTTTTCTATTCCCTGGATGTCTTCAAGGTGTTCAGGATTGACTCAAGAACACACCTGAACCTATGTTTCCTAGGCAGGCCATGTTCTCTCTCATTTCAGTGCAAGTTATTTATGTTAATACATCCCTTTGTGTTGTAGTCAATTATTTTATCTTTGAAGACTTGTCTGAACATGCTGTGATTTATCCAGCATTAATTTTCTAATTAGAGTCACAGAAACCTATAACGGCTTGCTTATTTCTATCATCTGAGAAGAGGCTCACTGTAAAATGAATTTAAAATTCTGGCTAGTCCATATAAAAGGCATAGAATCCAGGTATTTTATTTACAAACCACAGGTATAGATTGAACAGGTTTTATAGCTTCTATATCTTACACCCCAACCATATATCCCTTGTTATTTGCTGTTTCTCTTAGCCATGTGCTCATGGCCAATCTCCTCTTGTGGTGGCTTCCTCCTCTTTCTATGTCCTTTCTTCCTTTATTCTGCAACTCCCAGTCAGATAATTGAAAAAGAGCCTACCTCTATCTATTGCCCAAGCACAAGGTTTGGCCTTTTATTGACTGGTTAAGTCAGGTTACATAAGTCAGGGAGCAGGTTACATAACATCATTTGTTGGCCTGTTCAGGAGGCAACCAGATCTTCAGGGTCAGTATTTAGCGTTTGAATACAGAGCAGTACCAGATCAACCCCCTACAGCTCACTGAAATCTCCTTGTTGCTTACACCATTAAAATAAGTGCTACTTAGAGTTCTAGGTCTGCGAAGGCAAATCATGTACATACTGGATAAAGAGGATGATAAAAAAGAGAAATACTAAAATATATTTTGGATGCCAACAAGAGCTTGCTGACAGCAGCCTGATATAGCTGTCTCCTGAGAGGCTCTGTCAGTGCCTGACTAATACAGAAGTGGATGCTAACAGTCATCCATTGGATGGAGCACAGGGTCCCCAGTGAAGTAGCTAGAGAAAGGACCTAAGGAGTTAAAGGTGTTTGCAGCCCCCTAAGAGGAACAACAATATGAACTAACCAGTACCCCCAGAGCTCCCTGGGACTAAGCCACCAACCAAAGAAAACACATGGAGGGACTCATGATGCTAGCTGCATATGTAGCAGAGGATGTCCTAGTTGGTCATCAATAGGAGGAGAGGGCCTTGGTCCTGTGAAGGTTCAATGCCTTAGTACAGTGGAATGCCAGGACAAGGAAGCAGAAGTGGGTGGGTTGGAGAGCAAGGGGAGAGGAGAGAGGATAGAGGGTTTTTGGAGGGGAAACTAGGAAAGGGGATAACATTTGAAATGTAAATAAAGAAAATATCTATTAAAAAGATATAAAAATAAAAACACTTAAATTCATGCTTCTCTTAAACAGTACGACAAGGAGATTATAACTACATTTATTGCAAATGCTATCAAATTGAATGGGTTTTTTTCAGATCTTTGTAACTACAGACTCAATTCTAAAAATGTAAAAATAGAAAGGAGATAAAAATAAAACAACAATTAATGGAATGAGAAGAAAAAGGAAAAAAGATCAAAACAATAATTTAAAACATGAAATACTTGAACTTAAAAATAAACTGTAGGGGATATGCTTCAAAATATTAGGGTGGCCAAGAACTTTCTGAACAGAACACCAATAGCACAGGAACTATCCCCAAATATCAAAGGATGGGACTACATAAAAATAAAAAAATTCAGCTTAGGAAGAGGAACTCTCAGTATGGCAAATAGACACCCCACATAATGGGACAAAATCTTTATCAGCTGTACTTCAGACAAGGAGAAAGCGTCCAGGATTTAAGAAAAGTTACTGCAATTAAATACCAAAGAAATATAATGTAAATCAACAAATGGGCTAAGGGTTAGAACAGATAAGGGGTGTTTTAATATATATAAGCACAAATTCCCAGTAAATGTTCTTAAGTATTCAGTTTTCTTAGCTGTCAGAAAAATGCAAATTAAAAGTACTTTGAGATAGCATCTCACTTGGGTCAGAATGAATAACATCAAGAAATCTGATTACAAATGTTGGAAAGGATATGGAGAAAGAGAAATGAATACTGCCAACTGATGGATATATAAAATAATATAGTCATCATAAAAGTAAATTTGGAGGTACCTCGAAAAATTAAAAATAGAGCTATGACATTACTCAGCAGTTTCACTCCTGGGTACATACTCAGAGAAGCACATATACTACAACACTGATATTTTCGGCCCTTAAACAAACAAACCCCTTATTGCTGCCTTAAACACAGAACCAAGGAAATGGATCCATCTTAGCTGTCCAATAATGGACATTGAGATATTGAATGGATATTGAGAATTTGAAATGTATATAAAATGTACTGATATTTGATATTTGTTCTGATAAAGAAAGTACAAAATTTACAGGCAAATGAATGGGCTTAGAATATATAGGATATATATTTACATAACAAGAACTTCAAGTCTCTGAAGAAAGAAATAGAAGATCTCAGAAGATGGAAAGATCTCCCATGCTCATGCAATGACAGGATTAATATAGTAATAATGGCCATCTTGCCTAAAGCAATCTACAGCAATTAGATAGAGAATTGGTAAAGATCTTTTTTCTATCGGTTGGTTGCCATTTTGTTCAATTGACAGTGTCCTTTGCAATTTATGAGGTCCCATTTGATGATTCCTCATCTTAGAGCATAAGTCATTGGTGTTCTGTTCAGGAAAATTTCTCTTGTGCCCAGGTGCCCATGGTCACTTGATCTTTGACAGAGGAGCTAAAACCATCCAGTGGGAAAAAGACAGCATTTTAAACAAATGGTGCTGGTGCAACTGTTGGTCAACATGTAGAAGAATGCAAATTGACCCATTCTTATCTCCTTGTACAAAGCTCAATTCAATGCAGTCCCCATCAAAATTTTAACTAAATTCTTCATGGAGTTAGAAAGAGCAATTTTCAAATTCATTTTGGGGGAAAAAACAAGATAGCAAAAACTATTCTCAACAACAAAAGAAATTCTGGGTGAATCACCATCCCTAACCTCAAGCTGTATGGTAAAAACTGTATGGTATTGGTATAGAGGCAGGCAGGAAGATCAATGGAATAGAACTGAAGACCCAGAAATGAACTCATATACCTATGGTCACTTGATCTTTGACAGAGGAGCTAAAACCATCCAGTGGGAAAAAGACAGCATTTTAAACAAATGGTGCTGGTGCAACTGTTGGTCAACATGTAGAAGAATGCAAATTGACCCATTCTTATCTCCTTGTACAAAGCTCAATTCCAAGTGGATCAAGGACCTTCACATAACACCAGGTACACTGAAACTTACAGAGGAGAAAGTGGAGAAGAGTCTCAAACACCTGGGCACAAGAGAAATTTTCCTGAACAGAACACCAATGACTTATGCTCTAAGATGAGGAATCATCAAATGGGACCTCATAAATTGCAAAGGACACTGTCAATTGAACAAAATGGCAACCAACAGATAGAAAAAAGATCTTTACCAATTCTCTATCTAATAGAGGGCTCATATCCAATATATACCAAAAACTCAAGAAGTTAGACTCCAGAGAATCAAATAACTGTATTAAAAATGGGGTAAAGAGCTAAACAAAGAATTTTCAACTGAGGAGTATCTAATGGCCAAGAAGCACCTAAAGAAATGTTAAGCATCCTTAGTCATCAGTGAAATGCAAATCATAACAACTCTGAGATTCCACCTCCAACCAGTCAGAATGGCTAAGATCAAAAACGCAGGTGACAGCAGATGCTGGCAATGATTTGGAGAAAGAGGGACATTCTTCCATTGCTCGTGGGATTGGAAGCTGGTACAACCACTCTGGAAATCAGTCTGGCAGTTCCTCAGGAAATTGGACATATTATTACCTTAGAACACAGATATGCCACTCTTTGGTATATACCCAAATGATTCTCCAACATATCACAAGGACACATGCTCTATTATGTTCATAGCAGCATTATTTATAATAGGCAGAAACTGGAAAGAACCCAGATGTCCCTCAAAAGAGGAATGGATACAGAAAATGTGGTACATTTACACAATGGAGTACTACTTAGCAATTAAAAACAATGAATTCATGAAATTCTCAGGCAAATGGATGGAACTAGAAAATATCATCCTGAGTGAAGTAACTCAATCACAAAAGAGCACACATGGTATGCACTCACTGATAAGTGGATATTATCCCAAAAGCTCTGAATGCCAAAAATGCAATTCACAGACCACACGAAGCTCAAGAAGAAGGAAGAACAACATGTGAGTGTTTCGGTCTTTCTTAGAAAGGGGAACAAAATACCCATGGGAGAAAATATAGAGA
Source organism: Mus caroli (assembly GCF_978045245.1). Lineage (NCBI taxonomy): Eukaryota > Metazoa > Chordata > Mammalia > Rodentia > Muridae > Mus > Mus caroli. Next base: position 33,018,236 of record NW_028227264.1, read on the forward strand.
CAAAGTGTGGAGCAGAGACTGAAGGAAAGGACATCCAGAGACTGCCCCTCCTGGGGATCCATCCCATAACAATCATGAAACAAAGATTTTTGGATTGTGGATGCTTAGAAGCGCTTGATGACAGGAGCCAGATATAGCTATCTCCTGAGAGGCTCTGCTAGAGCCTTACAGATACAGATACAGATGTTTGCAGTCAAACATTGCTTTAGCAGGGTGTTCCCAATGGAGGAGTTAAAGGAAGGACTGAAAGAGCTGAAGGGGTTTACAACCCATAAGAAGAACAACAATATCAACTAACCAGATCTCTCCAGAGCTCCCTGGATCTAAGCCACTAACCAAGGAGTACACATGGAGGACCCATGGCTCCATCTGCATATGTAGCAGAGGATGACCTTGTCAGGAAGGAGAGGTCCTTGGTCCTATGAAGGCTAGATAAATGCTCCAGTGTAGGAGAATTCGAGGGCAGAGAGGCAGGAATGGTTGGGTGGATGAAGGAACACTGTCATAGAAGCAGGGGTAGTGGGGATGGTATAGTGGTTTTCCGGGAAGTGGGGGTGGAAAGGGTATAACGTTTGAAATTTAAATAAAGAAAATATAAAAAAAGGACCGTAATAAAAAGTAAAACAAACAAACAAACAAAAACCTGCCTTCCAAGGTTAGTTTCTCCACATGGTTCTAGAAGTGACTCAATTGCACTTGTGCAAATGGCAAATGTAAGGAAGCATAGCAAACATGCCAGCAACCTACAAGTATATCATGATCCCTGGGAGAAATTTATGCTTGCCCAACATATGGTGTTTCAGAATGATGATATATGAGAAGGATCAAAACTTTAACTGTGAACAATGATGTTTTGTGTCTTAAAAATACATTCTCCAAAATACAAATTAATCAATGACGTCTACTTATTAATTAAATTCTATCTTGACAGATTTTTATTAGCTTAAATTTTTTACTCTTGCAAAACTGTCATTAATGATTATAATCAGTTGAGGAAGCATTAAATCTTATAAAATGAGTTGTGTGCCTTTGAATGGACGAATAAAAAGAAACTCTCCCAATTCCTAATGCCCTTACTGGGGTATTGGCAGTTCTAATACTAATTACTAGTTCTAATATTAATTAATTACTGATTCTGAGAGAGCATATTCCATTCAAGTCTGGGCTATCTTAATCCTGAACTTTGGTATTCAGTAATTAACAATAATTTGGTCTTCAATAATCAAGAGACTGTCTTCCAAGGTTAACTTGGAACTGCTTGCTTCTTTTTTTAAAATATTTTTTATTAGGTATTTTCCTCATTTACATTTCCAATAATTAGGAAAGCTCTTAAGTATTTGGAGAAATATGAAATTGAAGATAGGATATATATAAAGTACAATTTAAAGAATTATAGAATAATAAATTGTTTTATTGTACTTCTGTAAGTATAGTATTTATACTTTAAAATAAGTATAAATATAAGTATAAGTATATATACTCATTAGTATAAATATAAGTATAGAGACATCTCTGTGACTGTCTCAAGGAATTAAAAAGTAATAGATAAAACAAACAAACAAACAAAGAAACAAACAAACGAATTATGTACAAAGGGATGTCTCAGCTAGTAGAATTTACCTTGCAAGCATGGGGACCATGGAGATCTTAAGAATCCCCAGAAAAAGTTTAGTGTGGTGCCACAGGCTTTGGTGCCAAGCACTGGGGAGGCAAGGACATGCAAACTCCTAAGTCTCATTAGCCAGCCAGCTTAATATAAGTGGCAAATCCCAGATCAATGAAAGATTTTTTTTTTTGAGAAATACAATATATAACACAGACAAAGCCCAAGGAACAACATCCAAGGCTTGCCTATACCTTCTGTATGCACTCATATGCATATGCAAGTTCACATGTACACAACATGTGACCACCTTCCAGGAATGAACACATGCGGACATACACAAGCAATAATATAAACAGGCAGGCAGAATTAAGTCAAGGAGGTAAGAAGAAATATTAAATATAAATAATTGGCTCCTGCCATAGCTGGGAGGTGGAGACGGGATGTAACAGCTCACTGAGTATATAATTTAGTCAAAGCTCCAGATTCAGTAGGAGGCTGTCTCAAAAATTACAATAGAGTAATCATTGAGGAAAAAGACCACATAAGTAATTGCTTTATACATACACACCTAAAATAAATGCAGCATACATATACTCGAAAAAATTTAAATTATTTTAAATGTTAAAAATACAGCTCATATGTCTACCATTTCTTAAAAATCTTTTTTAAAGGGAAGAAAATGCAGTAAACAATTTTGCTGACGTAGCCAGTCTGTCTCTGGTCATTTTTTTTCTGGTGGTTAGTAAATTGCTGAGTCTGGAACTCAGAGGCAAGCCTGCTCACATGAACTCGAGTAATGTGTCCCAGTTCAGAGGTATTTTTTTTCTAAATATCTCTTAGCTAATCAGCAGATAGATCTGGTTATTAATTATGGCATTCCCTGTGTTTAATAGTTTTTTTTCCCTAAACTGTCCAATTCTGGTATATCACAATGTATAAGCGCCTCTCTAATTTCTCTGGTCAGTTGTCTCTGCAGTTCCTGATATCACACTCTGCCTTCTCTGTATCTAAATTCTGCTAAAATCTCTACCATCAGCACGCATGTCAGGCTTGATGTGGCTTTCTAGATGGCTGTGCATAAGAAAAATGAAGATGGAATCAATGCATTAATAACACTGATGCTAATGCTTCACCCTCAGCATCTATCAAATTTACTTGGACTCTTTGTAGGATTTAGTTTAATTTTATTATATTCTTAATGATGACTTTAGACTGTCTTAGAGACCTCACATGGGATCTGCTTTCTTGGAGTAGCAGTTTTCCCTAGAGTTTCTCCATATAAGAGAATGATCCTAATGCCTGAAACATGAGAAACCACTACAATTATTATTTCTATGTCTGTGGTGGTTACTGCTGACATAAAATAAATGCATTTTTTAAACAAGAATAAAATTAGTTCCAAAGGCTCAGAACAGTGTAGAGTTATTACTTTTTAATAAACTTTTCATTTTCAAATGGCTTTGGAGTTACTGAAAAACAGAAAGATAGTAAGACCCCATAAATCTCAGTCACTTCTGTTGTTAATATCTTGGGTCTCTATAGTACATTTGACATAATTATTGAACCAAGTGTTGAGGCATTATTGTTAGAGTTTGTACTTTATTTGAATTTTAAAAAGTTTTCCTTCTCCCTTTTTTTTCTGTCAAAGAGCCTGTCTTGGCATACTCCATTTAATTTGGTGGCCATATATCTTTAGGCTCATCTTGGGTTTGACATCATATACATGGCTTAATGTTCTCTTAGCTTACCTATACTTTAGACAATTTTTTGATTTCTATATTCATAGACACATTTTCTTTTAAAATTCTTCCCCTGCCTTTTAAAACATTCTTATTAGGGATTTTCTTTATTTACATTTCAAATATTATCCCCTTTCCTAGTTTCCCCTCCAAAAATTCCCGATCCTCTCCCCCCTCTCCCTGCTCCCCAACCCACCCACTCCTGCTTCCTGGCCCATATATTCCCTTATACTGGGGCATAGAACCTTCACAGGACCAAGGTCCTCTCCTCCTATTGATGACTAGGACAACCTCAGCTACATATGCAGCCAGAGCCATGAGTTTCTCCATGTGTTTTCTTTGGTGGTTTAGTCCCAGGGAACTATGGGGTTACTGGTTAGTTCATATTGTTGTTCCTCCTTGGGGCTTCAAACTCCTTCAGCTCCTTGAGTACTTTCTCTAGCTCCTTCATTGGGGACTCTGTGCTCTGTCTAATGGATGACTGTGAGCATCCACTTCTGTACTAGTCAGACACTGGCAGAGCCTCTCAGGAAACAGCCATATCAGAATCCTGTCAGCAGACTCTTCTTGGCAACTGCAATAGTGTCTGGATTTGGTGGTTGTTTATTGGAAGGATTCACAGGTGGGGCAGTCTCTGGATGGTCCTTCCTTCAGTCTCTGCTCTGAACTTTGTCTCTGTAACTCCTTCCATGGGAGTTTGTTCCCACTTCTAAGAAAAATTGTAGTGTCCACACTTTGTTCTTCCTTATTCTTGAGTTTCATGTGTTTTGCAAATTGTATCTTGGGTATTCAAAATTTCTGGGCTAATTTCTACTTATCAGTGAGTGCATATCATGTGTATTCTTTTGTGATTGGGTTAACTCACTTAGGATGATATCCTCAAAATACATCCATTTGTCTAAGAAATTCATGAATTCGTTGTTTTTAATAACTGAGTAGTATTCCATTGTGTAAATATACCACATTATCTGTATCCAATCTTCTGTTAAAGGACATCTTGATTCTTTTCAGCTTCTGGCTATTATAAATAAGGCTGCTATGAACATAGTGGAGCATGTGTTCTTATTACAGGTTGGGGCTTTGTCTGGGTATATGCCCAGGAGTCGTATTGCTAGATCTTCCGGTAAAGTATTTACAGTTTTCTGGGGAACTGCCCAACTGATTCTGAGAGGGTTGTACCAGCTTGAAATCCCACGAACAATGGAGGAGTGTTCCTCTTTCTCCACATCCTCAACAGCATCTGCTGTCACCAGAGTTTTTGATCTTAGACATTCTGACTGGTAGGAGATGGAATCTCAGGGTTGTTTTGATTTGCATTTCCCTGATGATTAAGGATGTTGAACATATTTTTAGGTGCTTCTCAGCCATCTGGTATTCCATAGTTGTGAATTATTTGTTTAGTGTAACCCATTTTTTAATAGGGTTGTTTAGTATTCTGGAGTCCAACTTCTTGAGTTCTTTACATATATTGGATATTAGCCCCCTATCAGATTTAGGGTTTGTAAAGATCTTTTCCCAATCTGTTGGCTGCCTTTTTGTCTTATTGACAGTGTCTTTTGCCTTACAGAAGCTTTGTAATTTTATGAGGTCCCATTTTTCGATTCTCGATCTTACAGAACAGGCCAATAGTGTTCTATTCAGGATGTTTTCCACATATCTTTGAGGATCTTCACCACTTTCTCCTCTATAAGTTTCAGTGCCTCTTGTTTCATGTGGAGTTCCTTGATCCACTTAGACTTGAACTTTGTACAAGGAGATAAGAATGGATAAATTTGCATTCTTCTATATACTAACTGCCAGTTGGGCCAGCACCATTTGTTGAAGATGCGGTCTTCTTTTGACTGGATGGTTTTAGGTACTTTGTCAAAGATGACAATAGGTGTATAGGTTCATTTCTGGGTCTTCAATTCTATTCCATTCATCAACCTGTCTGTTAATGTACCAGTACTATGCAGTTTTCATCACAATTGCTTCGTAGTACAGCTTGAGGTCCAGGATGGTGATTCCACCCAAGGTTCTTTTATTGTTGAGAATGGTTTTTGCTATCTTAGGTTTTTTGTTATTCCAGATGAATTTTCAGATTGCCCTTTCTAATTCGTTGAATAATTGAGTTGGAATTTTGATGGGGATTGCATTGAATCTGTAGATTGCTTTTGGCAAGATAGCCATTTTTACTATATCAATCATGCCAGTCCATGAGCATAGGAGATCTTTCCATCTTCTGAGATCTTCAATTTCTTTCTTCAGAGACTTGAAGTTCTTATCATACAGATCTTTCACTTCCTTAGAGTCACACCAAGGTATTTTATGTTATTTGTGACTATTGTGAAGAGTGTTGTTTCCCTAATTTTTTTCTCAGTCTGTTTATCCTTTGTGTAGAGAAAGTCAACTGATTTGTTTAAGTTAATTGTATATCCAGCTACTTCACTGAAGTTGTTTACTATGTTTAGAAGTTCTCTGGTGGAATTTTTGGGGTCACATAAAAATATTATATCATATCACCTGCAAATAGTGATATTTTGACTTTTTCCTTTCCAAATTGTATTCCTTTCATTGCCTTTTGTTGTCTAATTGCTCTGGTTAGGACTTTAAGCATTATGTTGAATAGGTAGGAAGAGAGTGAACAGCCTTCTAGTCCCTGATTTTAGTGGGATTGCTTTAAGTTTCTCTCCATTTAGTTGGCTACTGGTTTGTTTGCTGTATATTGCTTTGATTATGTTTAGATATGGGCCCTGAAGTCCTGATCTTTCTAAGACTTTTATCATAAACAGGTATTGGATTTTGTCAAATGTGTTTCAGCATCTAATGAGATGATCATGTGGTTTTTGTCTTTGAGTTTGTTTATATAGTGGATTACGTTGATGGATTTCTGTATATTAAACCATCCCTGCATCCCTGGGATGAAGCCGACTTCATCATGATGGATGATAGTTTTGATGTGTTCTTGGATTCGGTTTGCAAGAATTTTATTGAGTATTTTTACATCTATATTATTAAGGTAAATTGGTCTGAAGTTCTCTTTCTTTGTTGATACTTTATGTGGCTTAGGTATCAGAATAATTGTGGTTTCATAGAATGAATTGCATAGAGTACCTTCTGTTTCTATTTTGTGGAATAGTTTGAGGAGAATTGGAATTAGGCCCTATTTGAAGGTCTGATAGAACTCTGCATTAAACCCATCAGGTCCTGGGCTTTCTTTTTTTTTTTTTTTTTTTTTTTTTTTTTGGTTGGGAGATTATTAATGACTGTTTTCCTTTGTTTAGAGGATATGGGATGGTTTAGATCACTAATCTTATCCTTATTTAACTTTGGTACCTGGTATCTGTCTAGAAAATTGTCCATTTCATCCAGGTTTTCCAGTTGTGTTTAGTATAGGCTTTTGTAGTAGGATCTGATGGTGCTTTGGATTTCCTCAGATTCTGTTGTTATGTCTCCATTTTTATTTCTGATTTTGTTAATTAGGATACTGTCCCTGTGCCCTCTAGTTAGTCTGGCTAAGGGTTTATCTATCTTGTTGATTTTCTCAAAGAACCAGCTCCTGGTTTGGTTGATTCTTTGAATAGTTCTTTTTATTTCCACTTGGTTGATTTCAGCCCTGAGCTTGATTATTTCTAATCCTCTTTGCTGAATTTGCTTCCTTTTGTTCTAGAACTTTTAGGTGTGCTGTCAAGCTGCTAGTGTATGTTCATTCCAGCTTCTTTTTGGAGGCACTCAGAACTATGAATTTTTCTCTCTGGACCGCTTCTATTGTGTCCAATAAGTTTGGGTACGTTGTTGCTTCATTTTTTTTATTTAATAGATATTTTCTTCATATACATTTCAAATGCTATCCTTAAAGTTCCCTATACCCTCCTCCAACCCTGTTCCCCTACCCACCGACTCCTGCTTCTTGGCCCTGGCATTCCCTTGTACTGGGGCATATAAAGTTTGCAATACCAAGGGGCCTCTCTTCCCAGTGATGTAGCTTCATTTTTATTAAACTCTAAAAAGTTTTTAATTCCTTTCTTTATTTCTTCCTTGACCAAGTTATCATTGAGTAGACTGTTGTTCAGCTTCCATGTGTATGTGGGCTTTTTGTTATTTATGTTCTTATTGAAGATCAGCCTTAGTTCTTGGAGATCTGATAGGATATATGGGATTATTTCAGTATTTGTGTATCTGTTGAGACCTGTTTTGTGAACAATTATACGGTCAATTTCGGAGAAGGTACCATTAGGTGCTGAGAAAAAGTTATATCCTTTTGTTTTAGGAAAAATGTTCTATAGATATCAGTTCAATCCATCTGTTTCATAGCTTCTCTGAGTTTCACTGTGTCTCTGTTTAGTTTCTGTTTCCAGGATCTGTCCATTGATGAGAGTGGGGTGTTGAAGTCTCCCTCAATTATTATTTGAAGTGCAATGTGTGTTTTAAGCTTACTAAAGGTTCTTTATTGAATCTGGATGCCATTGCATTTGGAGCATGTATGTTCAGTATTGAGAGTTCATCTTGGAAGATTTTACCTTTGATGAGATGAAGTGCCCTCCTTGTCTTTTTTGATAACTTTAGGTTGAAAGTCGAGTTTATTCGATATTAGAATTTCTAGTCTAGCTTGTTTCTTGGGACCATTTGCTTGGAAAATTGTTTTCCAGTCTTTTACTATGAGGTAGTGTCTGTCTTTTTCACTGAGGTGCATTTCCTGTTTGCAACAAAATGTTGGGTCCTTATGTATCCAGTCTGTTAGTCTATGTCTTTTTATTGGGGAATTGAGTCCACTGATATTAAGAGATTTAAGGAAAGGTAACTGTTGCTTACTGTTATTTTTGTTTTTAGAGTTGGGACTCTGTTCATGTGGCTTTCTTCTTTTATGTTTGTTGAAAGAGTGCTTTCTTACTTTTTCTAGAGCATAGTTTCCCTCCTTTTGTTGGAGTCTTCCCTTTATTTTCCTTTGAAGGGCTGGATTTTTAGAAAAATATTGTGTAAAATTGGTTTTGTCATGGAATACCTTGGTTTCTCCATCTATGGTAATTGAGAGTTTTACTGGGTATAGTAGTCTGGGTTGGCATTTGTCCTCTGTTAGGGTCTGTATGACATCTGCCCATGATCTTTTGGCTTTCATAGTCTCTGGGACGAAGTCAGGTGTAATTTTGATAGTCTTGCCTTTATATATTACTTGACAATTTTCCCTTAGTGCTTTTAATATTCTTTCTTTGTTTTGTGCATGAGGTATTTTGATTATTATGTGACAGGAGGAATTTATTTTCTGGTCCAAACTTTTTGGAGTTCTGCAGACTTCTTGTATGTTTATTGGCATCTCTTTCTTTAGGTTAGAGAAGTTTTCTTCTGTAATTTTGTTGAAGATATTTTCTGGCCCTTTAAGTTGGACATCTTCCTTGTCATTTACACCTATTTTCTTTAGGTTTGATCTTCTCATTGTGTCCTGAATTTCCTGTATATTTGGATTAGTATCTTTTTGCATTTCACATTTTCTTTGATTGTTGTGTCCATATTTTCTATGGTATCTTCTGCATCTGAGATTCTCCCTTCTGTCTCTTCCATTCTGTTGGTGGTTCTTGCATCTATGGCTCCTTTCTTCTTTCCTAGCTTTTCTATTTCCAGAGTTGTGTCCCCTTGTGTTTTCCTTAGTGTTTCTACATACACTTTTTGATCCTGGTTGGTTTTGTTCAATTCTTTGACCAACTTTGATGTGTTCTCCTGTATTTCTTTAAGAGAGTTATTTATGTGCTTTTTATAGTCCTCCTCCATTATCATGAGATGTGACTTTAGATTCATATCTTGTTTTTCTGGTGTGATGATGTATCTAGGACTTGCTATGGTGGGAGAGTTGGGCTCTGATGATGCCACATAACCTTGATTTCTATTGCTTCTGTTTTAAGTTTGCCTCCTGCCATCTGATTATCTCAAGTGCTCCCTGCCTTCGATATAGCTGATAGGAGCCTGTCTTTCCTGTCATCCCACTTAAGTCAGAACTTCTCAGTGTCCAGCTTTCTTTGTGATCCTGGGATTCTGGGATTCTGTGATGCTGAGATTCTGAGTGTGTCAGAGTTCTTGGCTTTCTACCTTCCTCTGAGAACCTGAGATCCTGGTATGACCAAGATTTGGGATCCCAGGACTCCAGGATCCTGGGATCCTAAGATCTTTGGTGTGGAAGTGGGAGCTCCTCAGTGGAGAGTGGGGCTGTCCTATCATTAATAAACCAAGGTAGAACAGAGCAGACCTTAAGGAATCTGAGCCACAGATTAGGAAAGTTTCCTGTGTCTGTGCTCCAGCCATCCCCAGACATCAGTTGGAACAGATGTTATGTTTCACTCACCAGTAATCTTAAGATCTAGTATTACTGGCAAGTAATAGGGTGCCTGTTGGGAGGAGAGTCCTCTGGAGAAGGTGGGACTGTTCACTGAGTTTGGGCCCAAGGTGGTCCAGTGCTGGCCCTGATCAGAAGGAACCTGAGCCATTCCCTTTAAAATGTTTTAAATGTTCTTCTAGTCTGTATACAGTTTTTTTTATTAGATATCTTCTTCATTTACATTTCAAATGCTATCCCAAAAGTCCCCTATACCCTGCTTACTCCCACTTTCTAGCCCTGGGCTTCCCCTGTACGAGGGCATATAAAGTTTGCTAAACCAAGGGGCCTCTCTTCCTAATGATGGCCGAATAGGCCATCTTCTGCTACATATCTACATATGCAGCTAGAGATATGAGCTCTGGGGATACCGATCCCATAATCAGCCACCAAACGCAGACACTTTTGCATATGCCAGCAATATTTTGCTGAAAGGACCCTGATATATCTGTATACAGTTTTGAAATTGAGGAATGACTTTTTGAGAATTGAGATATCATCTAAACCCAGAAGGATTTAACAGCTCTATCCTCCAGTCTTTTAGGAAGCTAGGGGAAGGACATAACTTGGAGTCTCTGAAGTAGCAAACACAGATGTCCTAAGAAAAGATACAAATATCCATCAACCTGCTCCACTGTGCTGGATGTCTCCCACTTGCCACCTTCTAGAATTCCCACTAACTCAGAGTCAGTGTTCAAACACTCCTTCATTCTTTGCTTAAGTTGTACCTGTTTAATTTTCCTTCTTTTATTGAAATACTTTTGAGTATTCTTCTTGGCATATTTTTTTTCAGTGCAGTTTTTGTTTTGGCAACAACATATTTTCTGTTTTTTGTATAGTCTTGAACTTTTGAGATGGTTTACTTATTCATTTTATAGATGTTTTTATCTAGACTAATGTTATAAATTTTGGGGCATATAGCATAGAGATAAAATTTCATTTTTATTGCATTGTATCCTGGGCATATCAACAGGATTCATATCTATTGACCTCTACCTTACATTTTAGTGACTTTTCTCATTGTTGTGCTTGTATATCCAGCATGAGAGAATTAAGTGAGAAAACACTGATTTTGGCTCTGATTGAAGGATACAGTTCATCATCACATTTCTAGTTCATAGCATATTACTGCTAGTTTATTTTCTGTCTTATATTTCCACTCTGGGTCCTGGACTTTGAAATGGTGCTTGCCACAGCTAAAATGAGTGTTTCTGATCTTTCAAAGACATGCCCAGAGATTTGTTTCCTATGGTGTGCTAGACCCTAATTTGACAATCAGAATTAACTGTAATGAATCTTACATAAAGATGATGCCATTTTCATTATTTGTTCTCCCATGCTTACTCAATGTTATATCTTTCATTTTTGAAGTCTGAGCATCTACAGTATGTGGAAGTCCCTAATACTTGAAAATAATATTTGAAAAATTCATTTATGGTCCACTCCATTAATTAATTTGGTTGATCATTTATTACTGTCTGAATATATGGATGTCTGTGGTATACTCTAGCTGTAAGCAATGATGCCTTTTCTATTTCATTGCTTGGCCACTGAAATCCACAGTTGGCTCCTGGGTCACATTAGCATACATTGACACACATACATTGCTATGAATTTATTTTTAAGTATTACCTACGTTCACATAGTTTTATATGGTATTGCCTACATTTATTTATTTATTAACTAAATATTTTCTTCATTTATATTTCAAATATTATATTCTTTCTTGGTTTCCCCTCTGAAAATCCCCTTTTCCCTTCCCCCTCCCACTGCTAACCAACCCACCCACTCCTGCTTCCTGGCCCTGGAATTCCCCTATACTAGGACATAGACCAAGGGCATCTCCTCCAACTGGTGACCAAGTAGGCCATCCTCTGCTACATATGCAGTTGAGTCCCTCCATGTGTTTTCTTTGATTAGTGGTTAAGGGAGCTCTGGGAGTACTGGTTAGTTCATATTGTTCCTCTTATGGGGCTGTAAACCCCTTCAACTCCTTGGGTCCTTTTTTTAGCTCCTTCTTTGGGGACCATGTGTTCAGTCCAATGGATGGCTGTGAGCATCCACTTCTGTATTTGTCAGGCACTAGCAGAGCCTCTCAGGAGACAGTTATATCAGGCTCTTCTTAGCAAGCATTTGTTGACATCCACAATAGTGTCTGGGTTTGGTGATTGTATATGGGATGAATCCCCAGTGGGGCAGTCTCTGGATGGTCATTCCTTCAGTCTCTGCTCCACATTTTGTCTCCGTAACTCAAAGTGTTGATAGTTCGATCCTTCTTAGAAGGGGGAACAAGATACCCAGATCTGACTTTTCTACACTAGTGCAGTGTTCTATGAATGTCCATTAGGTCCCACCTTATCAAATTGCAATATAGCAATACTCCCAACTCCCTTTCCATGAGTATCCTTATGATTTGCTATGATTTATTTCATGCTATCATTATTGAATACATTCTTATATTTTAAAAATGGAAAATTCTTTTTATATCAATTAATTACAGATAAAAATGGATGAATTTTTACTTTTTTCTTCTCATAATACCCATTTGTGTTCTGTAATACTTTCTGAAACTATATCTTACAGTATTATTTGCAGATCTGTTGAAAACATATTTCTTCAGTTTGTGTTTATCTAATTCTTCCTCTTTCTGTGTGTGTGTGTGTGTTATGCTTGAGTGACATCTTTGCTGGTATAACTCTAGTTTGTTTGTTTCTCTTTTTTTTTCACTTGAATTGTATCACCCTCTTTCTCCTTCCTGCTGAGATTCTGCAGAAATCTCCCCCATCTTCTCTATCATTGGCCCTCTATCTGTTCTTCTATGTGTTCTTCTGTCGGTAAATTGCTTCCTTTTCTAGCTTCTTCCAAGACCCTGATTTTGTCTTGGGCACCCTTTCTCCGAAGATGATGTCCCTAGCAGTTGCTTTCTGTGTGCTTGTCTTCAGGGTTTCTGGATATGTGGTTCTGTATTTGTATTCATTTTAGAAGTCTTATCATTACCATTTTCTTTTTAATTTCTCATTTTCTTTCCGTTACCTGGAATCCCAAATACATATATTATGCCTTTTAAAATTGTAACTGTTTTGCTAGATTTTTTTTCTTCCTACTTCTTTTTTGAGCATTGCTAAAGACTGATGTCTCCTCAAGTTGGCTAATCCTTACCTCTACTGGTTGTACTCTGAGCTCACTAATGGTGTTTCTTTTTCATTTCTGTTCCAATGTTGTTAATTCCATCTATCTATCTATCTATCTATCTATCTATCTATCTATCTATCTATCTATCTGTCTGTCTGTCTGTCTGTCTGTCTGTCTGTCTGTCTGTCTATCTATTTATTTATCATGTTCAGAGTTTACATTTTTCAATTCAGATTATACATTTGTTCTTACATTTTTCTGCTTTTCACCAAAATAGTAAAAATTAATCACAGTTACTTTAAAGTCCTGGTCCCATAATTACAACTTGAGCATCATGTCTTGCTTCTGGTTATTGCTTGCTCTCTTCAGACTGTAATTATATTGCTTTTGTAATATTTTGTAGTTTCTCTCAGAAAACTGGCTATGTTATAATATGAATAAGGAAGTTATGTTTGACTTACATTGTCTATGTTGTAAGATGCATAGGAAGTCTTAATAGCTTATAAGTGCTGGTGTTCATATTGATGTGGTATTAGACCTGGGCAGTTCTTAATGTCTGCTATAGTGGCACAAAGCTCCAGATCCCTCTGGTTGTTTCTATTTTTTATCCTTTTTCCTGACTTTGGCCTTAGAAAAATAATCCCATCTCAAAGTATCTGTCTCTTGCAATTTTTCCATCTAAACACTTCATGTGATACCAGGTATGGCCAGTATGAGAGGAGAGAACTAGGCAATGTCTGGATGATGCTCCAGTTTCAGTAGACCTAATGGTTCTAGGATTGCAACTGCAGCAATGCAGTGTCATTATCTATTCCTGTTCTGGTAAAATGTATGTTTTACTTCTTGAGTGAGCCAGGAAAACCAGAGAAACCCAGAGTAGAAAGAGGGCCTTTTCCATGGCTAGCATAATTATTGCCAAATTCTTCTCGCATATTGAGTATGCCTTTGTCATGCAGAACATCTTTTCCCTATTATGTCTCCCTGCCCTTGCTATAGTTTCTTGGATCTTTAAAAAGAATAAGAACATCTTTGGAACTTTGGATTCAAAGCCTGTAAAAAGGTAGGAGCCTTCCCTAGGACTGATGACCAGGGTTTCTTCCAGCAGATTAGCAACATAAATATTAAATGCCTACATGTTTGTGGTGGCAGCTACTTTGCTGCTATGTAACACGAATGCAAATGTAACATTCTAGATGCACCCATTTCTTCAGGACTTAATGTGCCAATATGCCATCTAATCTTAAGTTCCTGATGGTTCTAAGAAGAGTCATTTATTTTCAGCTTATTTAGTCTCTCTTGCTGTTAGGAGTGGTATCTTCTAAGCTATTTACATGTGAGAATTGGAGTTGGAAGTCCAAGCCTTACTTGTTTTAGGTAAAGGTCTTGACCAGAGAATTTCCTAGTGAGGTACATAATTCACTTTCCCTGTTATTTCTTGTATTTATACCACTAATAGTTCATTAAATTTCTTACTTCTACCCCTAGTTCAAGGAGTTTTTTTTTTAAACCCAAGCATGCAACAAAGAATATTCTGAAGCAAAGAAGACTTAACTTGTCAACATGTTATTAACTGTCATTGTGAATACAGATACAGAGATTAAAAAAAATACTAGATATTCTAATTTCTTAATATAGCTTATGCTTTTTTCTCATTCTTCCAACTTCTAACCATGCCCTCTTAACTTTTAATAAAAATAATAATACTATATTGCACTGAGGATGTGAGTTGTAGTGGTCTCCTAACTAATTGATCCACCAGCATCTCTGGTAACTTTGATGCATAATAACATATAGATCACATTTTATTCCTGAATGAGGAGTGTTTTTCAATGATTCCAGGGAAGTGGAGCAGTAAAGACTTCTAGAGCAAGGTCTTCCTACAACAGGGGATTAATGGCTGTATGAGAATAGAGCTTGGGGCATTAAGATATGCACATGTGACAACATTTGAAATGTAAATAAAGAAAATATCCAAGAAAAAAGAAAAAAGATATGCATATGTGTTGTCATCAGTGATCTGGCAAGTTCCATAATGCACTGATTTAGAAAATTAAGTGTGAAAAGTGGAGGACAAGAACCAGGCAGCTTGGGCTGGTGAGATGGCTCAGTGGGTAAGAGCACCCGACTGCTCTTCCGAAGGTCTGAAGTTCAAATCCCAGCAACCACATGGTGGCTCACAACCATCTGTAATGAGATCTGTGTGTGTGTCTCTTCTGGTGTGTCTGAAGACAGCTACAGTGTACTTACATATAATAAAAATAAAAAAAAAAATAAAAAAAAAGAACCAGGCAGCTTGCCTGACAGTCAGTGTCACCATCTTGTTAGATATGCCAGCTTTTTGTAGCCCATAGTCACACCTGAGCTCTCCAGTAAGTAGGTTCAGCATGCTGATCCTAAGACATAAGGAAGAGGAGCTTCAGCTGGGCTGCTGACACAGCACTGTGAGAGAGTGCTGACAGGACATGTCCCTAGAGCCTGAGGCACAAAAGCATCTTCCCTGACAGGGTTCACAAATCCAAAGTGATAGGCAGGGCATCTCCTGTCTGAGCAGCAGCAGCAGCTACAGTGTAGATGTCAGCAGAAAGAATGCCAAAGCAATCTCTTTATCTTCTATTCCTCCCTTGGAGGGTTCTAATAACCGAAACAGCTATTCTTTAAATATTATCGTATAAAATGGTAAGTAAAGAATAGCATTAGCCATATTAAAATTTCATTTCCAAGTGTCAACAACAGAGAAGCTTGGAGCAAGAATATGACAGGTGATGTTTAAGGACAAGAATTATTATCTAGAAAGAAAAATAAATCCTTGAGTCATACATTGTATAAGTTTTGCAAAAAATTATTTTAAAAAGGCTAAATAATGTGAATCAGGTATAAATACACAGAAATTGTATATTGATTTAAAGAAGTAGAATCTACATCACAGAGTGCTTTTTTTTATACTGTAATTGAGAAAAATCACAATGTGATGAGTGATATAAAAATACAAGAGATGCGATGATTGAATAAAGAGCAAGAAGAGCAATCCTCTCTGCCTTCAGAGGAAACACACTAAGCACATTAATTTATTTTTGAGCCAACAATAGCACCAACCCTTCTACATACCCTAACATTTTCCTATGTGTACATATCCATGATACCTATAAGATATTAACTAAGAAAAATAGAACTCTCAAAACAAATCTTTTAAGCAAATCTTTCTTCTTTTTCTTTTTGTTTCTTTCAGAACTTTTCTTTGTCTTTTCAACTCTTCGGTGTGAGGAAGTACTTTTTGTCTTTCTATTGTCATAAATGAACTAGTCTTGTTCTTTGAAGTCTTTTCTAGGTAAAATAACAGATATTTGAGGACTGTGAGATGGTGTCATTTGATCTGATACTAGAGAGGACTGATGAATAAATAACACAGACAGCATAAATATGCTGAACAGAGATGCTTCAAATACAGGAGGGACACTGTGAATGGAAAGAATTTCATATCCTGCCTGAAATTGGGGACAATTTAAAATGTATGAGGTTTATATTTGAAATCTTACATTGAATATTTTCAGATCACAGCTGACATTAAGTCACAGCTGATATTAAGTCACTAGAACTATGGTGTGAAACATGTGGGTATAAGGTTGTGCTATACATAGAATAATATACCTTTAAAACTCAGATTTATAATCATCATCATTCTTGCATCTACACAAAACACCCAGAGACCTCTGAATAGCATGAGTGGGGAGATTTCAAATTCTTACTATGGAAAGGGCACCAATAAAAATGTTTTGAGTTACTAAAAATTATACTCTCAGAAACAGCATGATACTATGCACTTGGAACATCAAATTTATGAAAATCTGTACCCCAGAACATAGTTTAGCATTCACATCCACTGATAAATTAGCAGAGTCAAGTTGTAGAACAGGAAAAATTTAGTGACAATTTGGTAAAAGTATCAGCAACTAGCTCATGAAAACATCGACTCATAAGGCTTATTCTCCTACTATGGCTTATTTCAAGCTACTGTAGTGTAAACTGATTTCTTTTTTTTATTAGATATTTTCTTTATATACATTTCAAATTTCAAATGCTATCCCAAAAGTTCCCTATACCCTACCCATGCCCTGCTCCCCTATCCACCCACTCCCGCTTCTTGATTTCTAAGGTTTGAAAATTCCCAGTTAACTACATTTATGCTCTAGGGTGGCTCTAGCATGTCTGATGAGTCATATACAGCTTGCAGTAATTGTGGCCAAGAAAATGCATTGTAAAGAAATTGTTAGTTTGGGTGTTACAGGATACAAGACTAGAGTTAATTGTGGGGACATAGATCTGCTCATTGCTGGAAAGAACTGATCATGACTTCAGAAATGGAAGTGAACTTGATCAGACAGAGTAAGTGATCTGGCAAAGGAACTCTGACTTAAGATGCTGCCATACTCCAAATCCTGTCTGAAGTGGCAAAAGAAGGTCCACAATTCAAAGGGCTTCAGTGGCACTCCATGACATAGCAGGATGGATATCATACTTTACAGGGCTGTGCCCTTCCTACAGTGCATTTACCACACTGTGTATACTTTCACCTGGCAGTCACTAGGAGTCCCAGAGAAACCATCTTTGTTGTTAGGGTGTTACTGTACTCAACGAGAGGCAACTAGTAATTTTTATCAGGTCTGAAGCAAGACTGCAAAGATGAAGCCAGCAAATGTAGACTGAGATCTGAAGCATGGAAACTAGTTTTATGTCACCTAGCACAGCCTCCCCAGAGAGCCTACTTGGAGAGTGATTCACATGCAGGCTATTTATTCTTCAAGGATGCTCTCAAAATTTTATTGTCAGAGGAATGAAGAAACAAACCCAGGCAGGGTTCACAGTTGAACTTACGTGCAATTGCAACAGAGACTTCAATCAGTTCCATGGGAACTCCAGAGGCATGACCTGAGAGATGACTTGCGTGATTGTTTTTATTCTGACACTAGGAGAATGATATTAGATATAATCTGCTCAGAGAAGGGAATATGTGCTTGGCAGTAATTTTCTTCAGTCCTGGATAACCAGATAAGAGTTAGTTGACAGTGTAAACTTCAGTACTCCATGCAGCTGGTGTGCAAATGCTGGAGTCTAATAACAGGAATCTGAGTTGCACAACATAGCACAGCATGGTTACATCTCTTTTTTGTTTTGTTTTGTTTTGTTTTGTTTTGTTAAAATTTTCTCAGATTGCCAATAAAGATTAATTGTGGCTTTTCAGCCACATATATCATTATACTTTGATTTTTCATTTTACTTTCTTTTTCTTTTCTTTTCTTCTCTTCTCTTCTCTTCTCTTCTCTTCTCTTCTCTTCTCTTCTCTTCTCTTCTCTTCTCTTCTCTTCTCTTCTCTTCTCTTCTCTTCTCTTCTCTTCTCCTCTCCTCTCTTCCCTTTTCTTTTCTTTTCTTTTCTTTTCTTTTCTTTTCTTTTCTTTTCTTTTCTTTTCTTTTCTATTCTTTTAGGTAATGAGTAAGGTCTTCATATAGACTAGACTGGTGTTAAACTAAGAGATTCTCTTGCCTCCCTGTCACACTCCCAGAGTGCTGAAATTAAAGATGTACACCACCATACTTAGCTTATATTTTGTTCTTACTTGTGCCTTTCCTCTCATTTGCAGAATGTAGACTCAGGTTTATAAATATGCATGCATATGTGTGTGTTTGTATAGATTATGAAAGCAGGAAGGGGTCAGTGAGAGGTACAGAAGAAGGTAGGACACAGCAGGAACAAGCAAGCATAATGTAATATATGTGGCAATAATATAGCTTGCTTTCTTAAAATACAGATAAATTATAGACTGGGGTGAAGAACAGTGGTATTGTGCTTGCCTAGACATACGAGAACCTGAATTGAATCCTCAGTGTCTGTGTGTGTGTGTGTGTGTGTGTGTGTGTGTGTGTGTGTGTGTGTGTAAGGAAGGACTGGGAGGAGGAAAGAAAGTTATCATAAGATACTTTTCAAGCAAGACATTTCACTGTATAGACTCTTTTTTATTGCATATCACTTTCCCTGTTCTTCATTGGTCCCTAAAAGGGAATCATATTATGAATCCTTTTTTATGATTCACCTTTTCATCTGAAACATGACATTTAGAATATTTAGTGTTGTATCTGTTACTTGTTGGTTTCAAGGAGTCCTGCCGGTGGTAATTGTTTTCACAGCATATTCTCTAATGGTAATGAGACCATGTTTATATGACTATAACCAGTGGGAAATGCTGAGTCCATCATAGAGATTTCTTTCTGCACTAAACATTTAGAGTGGCATTCAGTCAAAGCAGCCAGGTGACCCAAGAACTAATATTATTCCTGGAACCTAAACTCACTACTGGGCACTCAGTTTAGCCTCCTCTCTGAACTTGGCCCTTCAGTCTCTGCTATAGTGTTGATTTATTCAATGTTCACTGCTCTTCAATCTTGTTCTCTCTTGTCTGCACTCAGTTTATGGTAGTTTGTGTTTGCTTCTCTGAAATTGATAAGAATGAGGGTTTCCCTCACCTTCAGAGAATCTATGGATGCATTTCAGAGCAGAGTGATTTGTTCTGTATGAGGAAAGTACATGGAAAGAGCTAGATGGCTTCTTACACTGTGGTAGGACAGAGTGGAAACGTGAGGAAAAAGGGATTAAATAGCAATTTCAAGTTTGGGATTATAATACTGATTGTTGGAGTGCCAAACAGTAAAGATGGAGAGAAAAGACATATATTATGAATATATATTATGATGGGATTAAGGTGATGTGTTCTGAAATATCCCACTGTATTCTGTATGTGAAATATAAAAGTTTAAACATGCAAAAACACCAATATTTTGTTCATGTGAAAAATACTTTAAAGAAGGAAGACCAACCGGTAAGAAGGACACATGCTCCACTATGTTCATAGCAGCCCTATTTATAATAGCCAGAAGCTGGAAAGAACCCAGATGTCCCTCAACAGAGGAATGGATACAGAAATTATGGTACATTTACACAATGGAGTACTACTCAGCTATTAAAAAGAATGAATTTATGAAATTCCTAGCCAAATGGATGGACCTGGAGGGCATCATCTTGAGTGAGGTAACACAATCACAAAGGAACTCACACAATATGTATGCACTGATAAGTGGATATTAGCCCAAAACTTAGGATACCCAAGATATAAGATACAATTTGCTAAACGCATGAAACTCAAGAAGAATGAAGACCAAAATGTGGACACTGTGCCCCTTCTCAGAATTGGGAACAAAACACCCATGGAAGGAGTTACAGAGACAAAGTTTGGAGCTGTGATGAAAGGATGGACCATCTAGAGACTGCCGTATCCAGGGATCCATCCCATAATCAGCTTCTAAACGCTGACACCATTGCATACACTAGCAAGATTTTGCTGAAAGGACCCAAAGATAGCTGTCTCTTGTGAGACTATGCAGGGGCCTAGCAAACACAGGAGTGGATGCTCACAGTCAGCTATTGGATGTATCACAGGGCTCCCAATGGAGAAGCTAGAGAAAGTACCCAAGGAGCTAAAGGGATCTGCAACCCTATAGTTGGAACAATATGATGAACTAACCAGTACCCCGGAGCTCTTGTCTCTAGCTGCATATGTATCGAAAGATGGCCTAGTCGGCCATCACTGGAAAGAGAGGCCCATTGGACTTGCAAACTTTATATGCCCTGTAGTGGCTATTCCTGGTTGTCAACTTGACTTATTTGGAATGAACTACAATCCAGAATTGGAAGGCTCACCAGTGACCCTTATCTGGAGGCTTGGAGATCCTTATCTGGATCTTGGTATGGAGATCTTGAGCCATAGTGGCTATGGATTCCAGAAGATTAAATCTCCGAGTTTAAGGAGATTTAATCTGGGCTACACCTTTTATCTGGGATTAAAGGTGTGGTGGAACACACCTTTAATCTGGGCTACACCTTCTGCTGGAGACAATATAAGGACATTGGAAGAAGGGAGTCTAGCTCTTGCTCCCGCGCCTGCTTGCTGTGTGAGACTGAGTAACTGCTAGATCCTTGGACTTCCATTCACAGCTGTGACTGAACCATTATTGGGAATTGGGCTGCCGACTGTAAGTCATCAATAAATTCTTTACTATATAGAGACTACCCATAAGTTCTGTGACTCTAGAGAACCCTGACTAATACATGCCCCAATATAGGGGAATGCCAGGGCCAAAAGAATGGGAATGGGAGGGTAGGGAAGTGGGGGGTGGTATGGGGGACTTTTGGGATAGCATTGGAAATGTAATTGAGGAAAATATGTAATTAAAAAAAAAAAAAGAAGGAAGACCAAAGTGTGGATACTTCATTCCTTCTTAGAGTGGGGAACAAAATACCCATGGAAGAAGTTACAGAGACAAAGTTCAGAGCTGAGATTGAAGGAAGAACGATCCAGAGACTGCCCCTCCTGGTGATCCACCCCATATACAACCACCAAACCCAGACACTATTGCATATGTCAGAAAGATTTTGCTGATAGCACCCTGATATAGCTCTCTCTTGTGAGGCTATGCTAGTGTCTGGAAAATACAGAAGTGGATGCTCACAGTCATCTATTGGATGGAACACTGGGCAACCAATGAAGGACCTAGAGAAAGTACCCAAGGAGCTAAATGGGTCTGCAACCCTATAGGAGGAACAAAAATATGAACTAACCAGTACCCCACAGAGCTTGTGTCTAGTTGTATATGTAGAAAAGGATTGCCTAGTTGGCCCTCAATGGCATGAGAGGCCCTTGGTCTTGCGAAGATTATATGCCCCAGTACAGGGGATGCCAGGTCCAGGAGTAAAGAATGGGTGGGTTGTGGAAAAGGGTGGGGGGAGGGTATAGGGTACTTTTAGGATAGCATTTGAAATGTAAATGAAGAAAATAATCTAATAAAAATATACTTCAAATAGTGTCTAACACAGCTGTCAGGAGAAATCCATAGCCTAGAAATAGTAGAAGAACATGTAATTTTAGATTGTTTTTCTTAGTATTTTGGGTAAGAGAACATTTTGTATAATAGGGAATAAGAAACAAATTTGTTATACTTTTTTGATATTAAAATTCTTATTATATGTTTTCTTCATTTATGTTTCGAATGATATCCCCAAAGTCCCCTATACCCTCCCCCTGCCCTGCTCCCCAACCCAGCCCCTCTTGTTTCCTGACCCTGGAATTCCCCTGTTCTGGGGCATATGATCTTTGCAAGATCGAGAGCCTCTCCTCCCATTGATGGCTGACTAGGCCATGCTCTGCTGCATATGCAACTAGAGACACAGCTCTGTGGGGTACTGGTTATTTCATGTTGTTCCTCCCATAGGGTTGCAGATCCCTTTAGCTCCTTGGGTACTTTCTCTAGCTCCTCCATTAGGGGCCCTGTGATCCAACTAATAGATGACTGTGAGCATCCACTTCTGTGTTTGCCAGACACTGGCATAGCCTCACAAGAGAGAGCTATATCAGGGTGCTGTCAGCAAAATCTTTCTGACATATGCAATAGTGTCTGCGTTTGGTGGTTGTATATGGGATGGATCCCAAGGAGGGGCAGTCTCTGGATCATCCTTCCATCAGTCTCAGCTCTGAACTTTGTCTCTCTAACTCCTTCCATGATTATTTTGTTCCCCATTCAAAGAAGGAACGAAGTATCCACTCTTTGGTCTTCCTTCTTCTTGAGTTTCATGTGTTTTGCAAATTGTATTTTGGGTATTCTAAGTTTCTGGGCTAATATCCACTTATCAGTGAGTGCATATTATGTGTGTTCTTTTTTGATAGGATTACCTCACTCAGGATGATATACTCAAGATCCATTCATTTGCCTAAGAATTTCATGAATTCATTGTTTTTAATTGCTGAGTAGTACTCCTTTGTGTAGAGGTAGCACATTTTCTATATCCATTCCTCTGTTGAGGGACATCTGGGTTCTTTCCAGCTTCTGGCTATTATAAATAAGGCTTCTATGAACACAGTGGTGCATGTATCCTTATTACCAGTTGGAACATCTTCTGGGTATATGCTCAGTAGAGATATTCCTGGATCTTCCGGTAGTACTATGTCCAATTTTCTGAGGAACTGCCAGACTGATTTTCAGAGTGTTTGTACCAGCTTGAAATCCCACCAGCAATGGAGGAGTGTTCATCTTTCTCCACATTCTAACCAGCATTTGATGTCAATTAAATTTTTGATCTTAGCCGTTCTGACTGGTGTGAGGTGGAAACTCAGTGTTATTTTGATTTGCATTTCCCTGATGATTAAGGATGTTGAACATTTTTTCAGGTGTTTCTCAGCCATTCAGTATTCCTCAGTTGAGAATTCTTTGTTTAGCTCTGTATCCCATTTTTTAATAGGGTTATCTGATTTTCTGGAGTCCATTTTCTTGAGTTCTTTATATATATTGGATATTAGTCCACTATCTGATTTAGGATTGGTAAAGATCATTTCCCAATCTGTTGGTGGCCTTTTTGTCTTATTGACAGTGTCTTTTGCCTTACAGAAGCTTTGCAATTTTATGAGGTCCCATTTGTCAATTATCAATCTTATAGCACAAGCCATTGCTGTTCTGTTCAGGAATTTCCCCCCTGTGCCCATATCTTCAAGGCCTTTCCCCACTTTCCCCTCTATAAGTTTCAGTGTCTCTGGTTTTATGTGGAGTTCCTTGATCCACTTAGACTTGAGCTTTGTACAAGGAGATAAGAATTGATCAATTCACCTTCTTCTGCATGCTAACCTCCAGTTGAGCCAGCACCATTTGTTGAAATTGCTGTCTTTTTCCACTGTATGGTTTTAGCTCCCTTGTCAAAGTATTTGTTATAATTTAATGTGTTGAATGTTGAAAATATGATCATCTATGAATGGGTGTGACTTAAATTAGTTAGCATTAGCTAGTTACATGAAGAAACTATAATAAATATATTCAGTTTGATGTCAGATGCCTGTTGGATGATACTTGAGTGCATCCTTTTAACTTCTGGGATATTTTAGTGGGTAAAGATGTAATGTGGTATCCAAATCTCTTATAAATTTCATGACAAGTCAGTATAATGTCTATAAATTTTTTTAGATTCATCTGAAGTTTTAACAACTTTTTAAAAGCAGCATAATATGAATTTTGTAATAAATGTTACAAGCTTGATTTCTAAGACTTGCTTCATCACCAGAGATAAAAGAATACACTAGCTGTACTTGGAATATTGTAGGCCAAGTCTTTCATGTTTGTATCAAATCAACTTTGTGAGAAAATATTTTAACTATATGTTTATATACTGTTAATGGCCTTCCTTAATACAAACTTTCCTTGAAAAATTAATTTTCTATAAAATGAAAATTTTATAGAAATCTTTTTTCTCAATATCTTTTTCTCAATAAGTTACAGACAAAATCAATACTACGCTATGAGATGACATTTGCTTATGCTTTTTTTTTATGGTAAAGTTAGGGTGACTTGATTTTATCTATGTTTTCTTAGGTGATAACTTCTGTTGGATAGCTGTATGTCAACTTGACAGAAGCTGAATAGTCTAAGAGGGGAGAACATCAGAAAAGAAACTGCCTCCATAAGACTGGGCTATAGCCAAGCATGTAGGGTATGTACTTAATTAATGATTGATGGGAGAGGGCCCAGTCCATTGTGAGTAGTACCATTCCTGGGCTGGTGGACTTAGGTTCTATAAAAAAGGAGTTAAGCAAATCCATGGGGAGCAAATCAATAAGCATAACCCCTCCATGGCCTCTGAATCAGCTCTTGACTTCAGGTTCCTTACTTTCTTGAGTTCCTGCCCTGACTTCCTTTGATGATGAACAGTACTGTGCAAGTGTAAACCAAATAATGTCTTTTATTCCCAAGTTGCTGTAGTCATGGTGCTATGTCATAGCAATAGTAACCACAACTAGGTCACAACTAAATTTTTAGGAGGAGATAAGAATTGTTGTGTATATACTCTTAGATAAAATAAAAAGGAGCTCTGTAATAATATGTATTTCACTTTTTGTTGTTGTTGTTGTTTTTTGTTTTGTTTTTGGTTTTTTGATATGTTGAACTTGGCAAATATCCTAATTTCTCTGAGTTTCTTTTATGTCTCATACTTAGAATAAAAAGGGAGTTTCTAACTTAAAAAATTACTTTATTTCATGTGTGTGGCTGTTTTACCTGCTTGTATGTCTGTGAACTTCCTGTGTGGGAGGTGCCACGGAAAGCAAGAGAAGAGTGTTAGATCCTAGGGAATCAGAGTTATGCAATGTTATAATCTCCCATGTAGGTGCCAGGAATCCTCCGGAAGAGCAGCAGCAACCACTGAGCCACCTTAGCAGCCCATGGAAAGCTAAAGTTTGATAATATGTAATTCTTGGATATTGAAAAGTTAAATTTTTAAATTAGAATTTAAATGGATGATTTTACAAAAACATTATAAGTTTACAAAGAATAGAATCAAAACCTGTTCCCATATCTTTTCTCATTTCCCTCTCTTCCATTGTTCATTTGCTGGAAGGGTCAATCCATCAGGAACATTTTTTAACTAGGGTTATAGAATTCTTTTCCATACATTGAGATCTTCGTCCTACCACATGACTTAACACAATCATTTTCCTAGTACACATAGTTGTTCATAATGGAGCCTTCCTTTCAGAACCTTACTTGGTGTTTGATATCCCTTAATCACATGGCTTAATTTATATTCAGTTTCTCTGTTTACATGTCATTTCCCACTTTTGGGCTTCCAGTTCCCACAGAATTAGGACTGTGTTGATGATTGGAAGCTTCCTTTGAATATCTATCTATCTATCTATCTATCTATCTATCTATCTATCTATCTATCTATCTATCTATCTATCTACCTACCTACCTACCTATCTCTTTCAACTGATTCTCCAAAACAATGCTAATATTTGTGACTTTTTTCAGAATATCAAACTTTAACTTTTTACTTAAAAATTTAGGATGAATAAAATCAACATTAGAAATAGTCTATCTTGGATTTATCATTATTGTGAAATTTTCAGTTGATTTGATTGCATCCATATTCTTTTATAATTTGTTACAATTTTCGTGTCACCATTAGTGTAGTATTATCATTGTAAAGTGATAAAATATACTCTCTGGTCTTGGGCTACACAGTATTAATAATTCTCTCTCGTGACAATCTAAATTAATTAGAAATTTTGACATTCCTAGTACATTTTGCTCATTTTCTGTTACTGATTTCTTCAGGGATGTTTTCATCAAAGTAGTTAGTTAAATTCTTTTTTTGTTTCTAAAAGGTTCTTTTTGGAAAAGATATATTTTTAAATGCTTTTGACATCAAATTAAGCCATGAAGTTAGAAGTTAATGAGAGCATTATTTTAGAAGTCTCTCATTCTACCTAAACACTATGTTCTGTTACACTCTTATTCTATTTATCCGAATCCTTAGCCAAATTCTTTTTGAAACCAGACACCCTACCCAGTATCAGTTTCAACCTTTAGTTAATGACATTGTGTACAGAATAAGATAGTCAGACAGAGGATACTGTGAGCAGGAGCCCACCTGAAGTCCTCAGAGCCAGACAGACTCCAAATAGAAAGCTCAAGTATACCATTTTTCTTTTTGGATAACTCTTCTTGAATTATTATTTCATTAATTAACAATAAGATCTTCACATTGTATGTTTAATGAACAAATGCATAGTCAGGAAGCCACTGTGTTTTATAGATCACATGTTATAATGATATTTAGCAAATTCTGACAGTGAATAAAAAATAGCTTCTAATACTGTCTTAGTTAGGTTTTTACTGCTGTGAACAGACACCATGACCAAGGCAAGTCTTATAAAAACAACATTTAATTGGGGCTGGCTTACAGGTCCAGAGGTTCAGTCCATTATCATCATGGTGAGAGAATGGCAGTATCCAGGCAGGCATGGCACAGGCAGAGCTGAGAGTTCTACATCTTCATCCAAAGGCTGCTAGTAGAAGACAGACTTCCAGGCAACTAGGGTGAGGGTCTTAAGCCCACACCCACAGTGACACACCTCGTTCAACCACGTCACACCTATTCCAACAAGGCCACACCTCCAAATGGTGCCACTCCCTGGTCCAAGAATGTAACAAACCATCACCACAACTACTTTGTGGTATAAAGCAGTAAATGGAGTTTTTTTTTTTTTTTTTAATTTTCATTGGACAACAATACATATCAGACAAGTTATAACATATATGAATTTACTTTATAAAATATTAGGTTTTCATTCTTTGACTATGATTATAGCTATTTACTTCTTGGATCAAGAGTAGCTTTGTTAAGTGACTACAGGCAGTACTATTAATATAGTGTGTACTTATTTTACTTTAGAATAATAAATAGATTTCATTCTTCTTTAAAACATAAAATTAAGCTATTTTGAGAAATGTAAGGCTCACAGGACCCAATGAAATTAACTTTAGCTGAAATGTGCAGAGAAGGAGGAGATAGAACCTTTGGAGACTACCTCCAGTAGATAGGCACAGCTCCTGGTGGAGGGATGGGGCCATCCACCCATCTCAAAGTTTTTTAACCCAGAAATTTTCCTGTCCAAAGGAGGAATGGAGACAAAAATTGGAAGAGACCAAAGGAAGTGCCAACTTGGGATGGCCTCACTGGGGATACATCATGTCTGCAGATGGCAAAGCCAAAACTGTTGTCTTGGTCAAGAGGCTCTTGCTGACAGAAACCTAGTGTGGTGGTTCCTTGGGAGGTCCTGCCAGCAACTGACCAATGAAAATGCAGATGCTTAGAGCCAACCATCAGCCTGAACTCTGGGAAACTGGTGAAGGAGCTGACAGAAGGATTGGAGGAGTGAGGGGGAATTGCTACCCCACTGGAATAACAACATAGGCTGGCTTTACTACCCAGTTCTCTCAAAGTCTAGACCACCAACCAAGGAGTGTACCTGGAGGGATCCATGGCTCCAGATCTACATGTAGCAGAGGATGGCCTTGCCTGACAGTAATGGGAAGGCAAGCCCTTGGTCCTGGGGAAGTTTGATGCCCCAGAGTAGAGGGGTGCTGGAGCAGTGGGAAGGAGAGTGAGGGTGGATGGGGGACCACTCTCATATAGGCAAAGGGGAGGGGGGAGTTCAAATGTGGGATGGGCAGTTGGTGCAGGGGTAACCGGGAAGTGGAATATTATTTGAGATGTACACAAATGGCATGATTAATTAAAAAAATTAAGCTGCTTTGCTGTTGGACAATATCAATAACTCTCCTGGTCTATGATGCCTAAAAAGCTCATACCTCATCCTTTTAAATGTATCTAAGTTATAGAATCCCCCTTGTTCAGAGTAGAAGTGATTATGTGCTCCTGATCTTGTGTTTCCTGTCAACTCTACTCATTGAGGAAACGCTGACCAGGATAACACAGTCATGTCTTTTTTTTTTTTTTTTTCCCAAATACCTCTTGGCTTCAGGTACTGTCTATTTTCCTAATCATCACCTGGTTCATACTCCCTCTGATTTTGCTTTTTAAGGTGTTATTTTGGATCCACTTTTTGAGACTGCCAACACTGGTTACTGTCTATAATCACTTCTGAGACTGGTATATTCATGATTTAATGAGTCATGCACAAGACATTCTTGTGGTTACATGATAACTTCTGCCAGGTCTGCCAAAGTTACAAGTGAAGAATACTGAGCAAGTCCACCATGATCATGTCAGCTTCACAGCACACTTTGATGGCTTTATTGGCACTCCAATAGCTCCTTTCTAAAATCCCATTGCAGATTATGCTTTGTGGCTCTGTACATATCTCTCTGGTATTGTGTAGGCTAAGACAAACATATGAGGCCATTCTTTACTATGTCCAATTCTGTTCTTGAACTCAGCTGTGTATACAGGAAGAAGAGTTCCACTTTGTTTTCCATTTGTTTTCCTAAGTATTCAACAGACATGTGGAGATGCTAGGACCATTGATATTTAAAGGTCATGTCTACAGACTTTATGGTTTATATTCTAACATTACAGAGTAAGACATTGCCACTTCATCATTATTTGACTCCACGTCTGTAGTCATCATTGTCCACTCCAGAAACATTGTATCAATTTTTAAAATTGTCAGTCTATTCACACTTTATATGGATATATTGGAATCCTTTGAATTAGGTTAAATGTTTCTTACTAAACAGGTCCTAGACCACGTTCAAGATGATTCTTTAAGACTCCTGTTTTGCAAAGGCCAAGAACTGACTCACCATTCAGTATGAAGTCTACCAGTTCCTTTGGATGGATCCATCTGAATCCCCTTTGCTACCCTGTAATTCAGCAACATGAGCCTGTTCATTGACTGTAAAACAGTCTTGTGAGGAGAGGTAAACTGTTCACTAGCAGCAAGGGAGGTCCTAGGTTGGACCAAGCGTGGGAGAGAAAGACTGGTGTGGATTGATTGTTTAGATTAAAGCTTCCTTCTTGAAATTAACTAGCTTCCCTGTCCTCCTTCTGTCCCTCTTTCTTTGTCTGTGACAAAAAGAGCAGCACATCTCTTGTTACCAGCATCTGACAAAACATTCTTCAGGGTCAGGCGAGGTCATTTGGAATTGATATTCCTTATCCAATGCACATATTTTGAGTTCTGTTCACATTTCAAATGCTTGTAGATTGAGAAGGCTGAAGAAT
Source organism: Mus caroli (assembly GCF_978045245.1). NCBI lineage: Eukaryota > Metazoa > Chordata > Mammalia > Rodentia > Muridae > Mus > Mus caroli. The sequence continues at coordinate 33,047,662 of NW_028227264.1, forward strand.
CATTGAACAAAGAGATGTAGATCTCACTGTCCAGGAGCTGATAATACAGTTTAATGTTTGATTAATTATGAAAGTAGTCATTTTTGTGCTGTAAGATGAAACACACTTCTATCTCTAACACGGATAGGTATTTCACAGGGCAATAGTCTTTGTTTTCTATTGATTGACTTACTTTAAATGTCCAGAACGGTGCTCAGAATACATTTGATTCTTGATGACTATTTTTTGAAGGAGAATAATTTATAAAAATACCTTTGGTTAAATGTCTTTTGTAATAAGCATTCTATGGGCCCACATGAATGTTACCAGATGGATATGGGAAAAGTTACACTTTTTGAATTTTTCTGCTTTAACTTACATTTGCCAAAACTTCCAATACTTTCCCAACTCATGAATTTTGACATTCTTAAGAATTTTGTCTGTTTTTCAACTATCTTTCTACAATTACTACATACTTTGGACAGTTTTTTGTTGCTTAGCTCTATTCAGTGGGATCCTCTATCAATGAGGCTGCTGAAATATGTTCATCATTGTCACAAATGTGGAGATGTGAGCAGTTTCTGCCAGATATGTTGTTCCCTAGAATTTCTGAAATCAGTGACTGTTTATGTCACACTTCACCACAAGGACATCAAAGTGACCAAATGATGCTGGTCTTGCTTCCTATTTTAGATCTTCTTCAAGGGGAGCAGCTGCAGATTTCATCTGCATTGCTTATTTTTTTTTTCAGCGAGTTCCAGAATAAGCTCAGAAGGCACAGGTCAGTCTTGTTGCCCACTTACATGGTTTTCTCTTCCTTCTGTATATAAAATTAAGTCCAGATATGTTGGATGAAAGATGGCCTCAGTTGGAGTCCCCACTCTATAATCAACTTGATGGCACCATGAGAGCACAGAACTTGCTCAACATTACAAAACTAGAATATTATAAACGATATTATTGTTTCTACCATAAGGTAAGCAATTTCTATTCTAAATTATCATAAGAATATTGTCATCTCAAAATCATTTTTCCTAATGTCAAGAGCCAGGCATTCATGGCTTTAAATAAGAAAAGCACCACCTGTAAGTATAGAGAATGGAGACATTTATGTGTAGCTTCTTGCTGATTCTTACTCTATTACAATTCAGATTGAATAAGATAGATACAAAATTATTAGATACCTACTATATAGACAACATTCTGACAATGAAAGTAGAACATAATTTATTTAGTTAATTAGGAATACATTTTTGAAAGAGAATGTCCTAATTTTACTTCTGTTGCTGAGACAAGTATCTTTACCAAAATAAACTAAAGGGGGAAAGGGTTTTTTTTTTTTTTCAGTTTTCAAATCTAGGCAACAGCCCATCTGAGTGGGAAAGTCATACTGGCGGAACATGGAGCATCTACTCAGGTCATATAACAGTCAAGTGTAGAGATAAATCAATGCATGCATGCATGCCACTTGCTTGCTTCTTCTCAGTCAGGTCCTTCCAGTTATGTAATGCTCAGAACTCTCTGACCAGAGAATGCTACTCCCTACAGTAAACTCCTCAATTACCAATCATGGCAATCCCCCTAGTCATGCCCATAGGCCCTTAACTGAGACTACTTTCTCAGTGATTCATGATTGTTTGACATTGAAACTAACCACCACAGAAGAGACCTACTAAATGTCCAATATCAGGTAGTAGCTGAGCATCCTTTTATAAATGTTTATATGAAAATCATCTGACCCTAAAAGCTCATATAATTTTTCTTTAAAAAAAACTGCATTTAAGTCAGATTAATGCAGTTTGCCACAAGCTTCTGTTTCTTATTTTACTTAATTTATTCTTTTGTTTGTGCATAGTCTTTTTCTAATCTAAAATAAATATCATATAGTATATTATAATTATGGCTTTCCCTACCCAAACTCCTTCCAGCTCGTCTCTTCTTCCCTACCCACCCAAATTAAACATTTTGTTAAATGAAGTTTTCGTGGGATTGGATATTTATTATCAGGGAACTACTAATAACACTTTCTGAGGAGGTGAGGAGAAAAGGATGAAGTGAGGTTGACTGAAGGCCAGCTGTGATTGTAGTAATAACCCCATAAATGTCATTCCAATGAGGAACAGATCTGGACCACATAGATACTAAATCCAAATCAAGTATCATGAAACAGAAAGTTCCTCAACTGTGAGTCAAAATATCCTGGAGTCATCAGCAGAGTTCAGTGGTGAGTTTCATCATTATTGACACCACATTGAAACACAGTGCACTTTCTCATTCTGATGTACAGATGTTATAGACAGGAGTGTCTTGGACTTGGTATGTATCCCTCTGATTCAAATTGCTACGTGTGTGGATAGGCTTAGAGAAGAGCAGTGTAGGCTGAAGTAGTGGATAAACATTGTGGGAGGATCAGTCTAGGCTGGGACCAAGAAACAGAGACATTAGATTAGTGGAAAGACGATGGGAGGAAATCCAAGTCCACATGTTACTGAGGTTGGTATAGAATATAAACAGAGCATCTCAGGGGAAATGAACTGACTGACAGTTCTACACTGGTTACAAAGAACCCTGTACACTACATGAATCATCTAGAATGATCTATGTAACTCTAAATCATAATTACTCTTCTGTAACTAGGTTAGAAATGCTAAATACCTGTACCCTTTTCTATTGTCATTCTCTTGCGGGTTTCTAATTCTTTTCAAATGCTTACTCTACTTGCAGACTTGCTTTAATCACAATTATATTGGTCACTGCTGCTGTAGTTTTAGGGAACAAAGTGTCTTTCCCCTTGTACAAATGTAAGGACTGTCTTGGTTTTGACAGGAGAGAATTTTGTTGCAAACAAACTTCTGACTGAGCCTTGTATTCTGTGTATCTGTATTTTGCTACTTCTTTCCTTAAGGCTTCAGAAGGATTTTTCTTGTCTCTGTCCTCTGCATTAACCTCTGTCCTCTGAGATTAAAATGTCATTTTCTGCATAAGTGTCTTTATTTTACCTATTTTTTGAGTTTTTCAAAACATATTTCTGTTTTTGTTTATTGTATTTACACCTGTCATGGAAGGTGGGTTGTTCAAGGTTGGGGGCACCACTTACAAATACTTGGAGGAGAAAGTAATATTAATGTCCATCAGTCCTGTGCCTTGTGCTTTATAACAGAAAATGCAACATGGTGATGGGAACTGAAACAACCTTTGAACTCAAAAATGTTTTAATACAGTTCCATATTCTATTTCTTCTTAACTCCTTATACTCCAGCAAAATCTCTTCTTGGCAAAAGGAATCTATATTGAGGTCAGGGAAGTGAAGCTCTATTAGTAAAGAGAAAATACTAGATGTAAAAAAAACCTCAAATAGAAGATCAATAGGCTGTGAAGGCAATTATCTAATCCATCTGGGTCACCCTCACTTTTATTACTGAAAGAACTGGCTTTATTTCAATTCAGTCATAAAACCTATGGGTTATTAGCAAGAAAACAGGCAAGCAGTTCCTTCACTCTAGCTACTGATAGGAGCAATTATAGTATTAAGTTCATGGATACTGGAGAGATTAATAGACTTTTCAGGGAGTTTTATGGACAATTATATGTGAATGATAGCTGCAAATGTGTTAAGGGAAAAGCCCGTATATCTGCATTTCCTTAAATGTGAACAAATTCTGGAAGGAAAATGAGAGTTTCTTGAATAAATCTATTCTTCCTCCTTAAAACTGCCAAAGCCCTAAAAGGGATGAAGCAAGGTCAGTATGCAGTCAGACCCATTACCGCTTAGCATGCAAGCTTTCATTAATCATTTGTAGATTGTATGATAATAAGACTGTTTTATCTCAGAGGCTCCTGGAATGGAGTTTGCTTGACATGTTTTATTAAATGCTCTTTTATGCCATCTTAATACCTCAGTCAGGTATTTATTAATTTTTATCTGTTAAACCACATATTTCTGAGCAGTTCTTTGAAGTTTTACAAGTATTCTATGGTGACTTTTTGTTGATGCTGGTCTTGTTCTTTTGGTAGTGTGACTTGTGGAAGATCTCTGTCTTTCTCTCTTATTCTAGCATTTCTTTCTATTGAATATCATCTCAGTTGCTCTGTCCCATGACAGTGTTTAGCAGAGGCAGGCTGAAGAGCATTCTCTGTAGGGACCTGCTTTCCATCTGTTCTTCACTTAAAGTTATGTTAAAGGAGTTTTAGTCCACGGAGATTTCTGAAAATGAATGAACTTAGAAGTGGTTTTGTACAGTGAGAAAATGTTTCTTATTACCTTGATAAGTTTTATGTTACATAACTCTAATTGTGTTTTTGTTTTGTTTTGTTTTGTTTTAAAAAAATTCACTCTATGAGAAGTGAATACAGTCAAGCAGTCAGTCAGGATATTGGTTATAGTAGTTGAACAGTGAGTGGCTTTTCTAACAGTTGACCTCCCGACAGGCATTTTAGGGTGTGGCTAAGTCATTTCACATCCAAAATATTCATTTTAATATTGACATTATAATTTTTATTTTTTAGTATACAGTATCAACTTTTACTGAATATATTTAGAGCTAAAAATAAGAATGCTCTCTAAAAATTACATAAAATAATTTTGAAACATGAATTGCATTTGAAGTAATAGGATACCTAAAGAAGTACATGTCTAAGAATCAGATATTATATTTGAAATAAGTAGATATTTTGTACATTTTCTTTACATTAATTAATCACATGTGCATGTCTGTGTTTCGGTTTCTTTGCTTGCATGTGTGGCGGTCAGAGGAGAACTGGTTGGACTTAGTATTTTCCTTTCAGCATGTAGCTTTCTAGCTTGAAGCTCAGGCTGCCAAGATTGGTGTAAATTAGGACCCTTACCCACTGTGCTGTCTTGCCAGGCAAAAGGAGAGTAATTCTTTTGAGGAGTCCATGCAGGCTGCCACTCTATTTCAGACTACTACAATATGGTACACGAGTCCTAAAACAAAGGTTATTTTAAAACTTGGTCGATATAGGACCTTTAAGATTGCAATGTTTTGTCACATACATTGACATTACTTTTAGTAAGAATAGTAACTAACTCTTTGAATCTCTCTTTTGAATACTGCCATATAAATCTTAATAAAATGCTTTGCCTCCAGGGCTCAGTGGCACACCATATAAGAAAATACTTCTCAAGACTTCCTTTTCTTGTTTTAGTTTCTTTTTTTTTAATTTTCCAGATGCTGGATATTTTATTCATACCATGAAGCTATTTATGATTTCAAACAACATTCTGTCTCGGGAATTTTCCCCCTGATGGCTAAATGTTTCTGCATCTTAAGCTTTTACTCACTTCAGACTTACAAAGAAGGGACATTTAGTTGTGTGTCCTTTCCTTTTCCCATCTCTCTCCTTCGAGTGGACAACAAAAGCTGACTGCTGCCTCAGAACACTGAGCTCTCTACAGCAAGTATTTATCTACTACCTATTCATCCTTCCCAAATTCAGCAGCAGCAGCAGCAGCAGCAGCAGCAACAACAACAACAAAAACAGAACATTCACTCTGTATGAGCAAAACTATGTCTAATCCCCAAAGCAGAGAGGAACAAGCTATGGAGCACTGCATTGAGAGCATCAGTTTCTTTAGCAAAGGCAGCTTCTAGGGCAGGACTTGTGTCAGCACTGCTCAAAAGATAGGGACCTCTCTAGTCTCTTGCTCACCTGACAACAATCTGCAGAGGTTCCATACTGTATTTGAAATTGTCCCTCTGTACAATTCCTACTCCTCCATTTATTTATCTGGACCTTCCCCACCCCAAATGCCCCCATACAATGCCTTTGCTCACATCATCTCCCTAACTTAGAAGACAGGATCAAGATCACCAAACAACCATTACTGAAAACCAACACTTCCCAGTGTGAACTACTGTTCCCTTTTACAGTAAAGCAGTGTGCATTTCCTAATCCTTCCTGACCTGGCCCATGGGGAGCTTCAGATGATGCGTTGCTAAAGCTCCTTAGTGGCTCTTTGTACTGTAGGCAATGCTTCTTCCTCTCTGATGACCTACAACAACAGCCATGGCTAACCAGGAGCCTTCCCTTTCATTGAGCCCTTCCACTCTTCACTCTCATACAAAATCTGTGCAATTATCTACTTGGAAGATGCCCTATTTTCTCCAACATTACGTCTCCAGCTCTGCTATTTCCCCACAGTTTTATCTAAGAAATAAGGTTGACATACTTACAATCCATTCTAGGGCTGAATTTATTAGGATATAAAGCAAACCTTTAGAATAAGATTTTTTTTCTTTTCATTGCTTTCTAAACAATATGATAACAGCATCAGAGTAACTGAGCCATATAAAATTATCTTTTTCTTAACAATACAAATAAAGCCTTTTTAGGTTTTTAGATCCTTTCTAATCAACTCCATTTGTATCTAGTTGAGTTAGGGACATTCTTTTAACTATATCTAAGTTTCAAATTTTAGGAATATATTAATTTCTCATTTTATCTCAAAGCTTCTCAGAGAAATAAAACCCTTGGATAGAAAATGTTAACTTTACCATTCTAAGGGGTGAAAAAAATAAGTGACCTGTAATAGCTACTTCAGATACTTAACTAAATTTCAAAGCTTTCACAGATTCACAGTCAGCAGCTTACAAAGAGCACCGGGAGTCTACTATTCAAAAGTCCCTGGGAAAGCTGATGTAGGAAGTTGCAGGACACACCTGGGCAAACTGCCCAAGGGGCTGTGATTATCAGGGGTAATCAAAGCAAGGCAATTTGTGGTCTGGGGTAGGAGGCAGGTTTGAAAGGGAGGGAAATATTTTGAGAGCTTAATTCTGTGGCTAGATTCTGTGTTTTAATTAGATTCCTAGGGAAAGCAGAAAAGAAAGATATAATAGAAACAGAAGCATACGTGTATTGGATATCACATCAATTCCCAGCAATATATAAAATATAATTTTTGATTCAGCTAAAATAAAATAAGGTGTGGTAGAAAAAGAAACACTAGCACAGACACCTTGTGGAGCTCAATAGTTGGGGAAAATATGACACAGTAAATGTAAAGACACAGAGTGGGGGCAAAGTGAAAGCTCACATCAGAAAGTCCACTTCTGTGCTGGGGCACTGAACGCATGAAACAGTGCAGCTATAGTCTTCACAGAGGAGGGACATTGTAAATAGGTCTTGCTAAGGATGTTTTCTTCTTCTGAAACTCTGAGAGTTTCCTATAAAAGAAAACAAATTCAATATCATGTTGAGGGTATAAAGCAATGTCTTCTGGAACTTTGGTAAGAATTTTCTTTGATTGCAGTCAGGGAAAGGAAATGTATGGGTTTGAATTCCTACATTTAGATGAGCTAAGAGTTGAGAAGATTTGGGGGATATGGATCCTGAAACCTATATATAACTCTTGGTACCATGCAAGACTTCCAGTAGAGGGATTAGTACACCAACCCAACCAAAAAATCTCCTACAATTTGTCTTCCATAAAAGTGTGCTGGAGTGAAGGGCATAGAGCAATTGTAGGAGTGGACAAGCGATGTTTGACTGGAGACACATGCCAGAAGAGGAAGCCTGAGACCTAGGATAAAACCTAGGCCCAGAGACCTAGGATAAAACCAAACATGAATGACAAAAGAAGGTCAACAAAGTTATTCCTAATGAAATTCTGCTGTACCTCTCTATATCAGAGTCTAACGTAATTATCATTAAGTCAGCTAATAAGTAAATATTAGGAAAAGAGTTGAAAAATGTAATGTACATGTTAAACTATTGAACATAGAATTTTCATGCAAAACAAAAGTGGTGTTTCATTTTTTTGAAGCTTTGTTTATTTTTATTATATATTCTCCTTATTTACATTTCGAATGCTATCCCAAAAGTCCCCTATACCTCACTGCACACTGCTCCCCAACCCACTGACTTCTGCTTCCTGGACCTGGCATTCCCCTATACTGGGACATCTATATATAAAATCTCCAAGGGACTCTCCTCCCAATAATGGCCGACTAGGCCATCTTCTGCTACATATGCAGCTAGGAACATGAGCTCTGGGGGTACCGGTTAGTTCATATTGTTGTTCCTCCTATAGGGTTGCAGACCCCTTCAGCTCTTTGGGTACTTTCTCTAGCTCCTCCACTGGGAGGCCCTGTGTTCCATCCAATAGATGACTGTGAGCATCCACTTCTGTATTTGACAGGCACTGGCATAGCCTCACAGGAGACAGCTATATCAGGGTCCTGTCAGCAAAATTTTGTTGGTATATGCAATATTGTCTGGGTTTGTTTATGTGATGGATCCCCAAGTGGGGCAGTCGTTCCTTCAGTCTCAGCTCCGAGCTTTGTCTCTGTAACTCCTTCCATGGGTATTTTGTTCCTCATTCTAAGGAGGAAAAAAGTATCCACACATTGGTCTTCCTTATTCTTGAGTTTCATGTGTTTTGCAAATTGTATCTTGGATGTTCTAAGTTTCTGGGCTAATATCTACATATCAGTGAGTACATATCATGTGAGATCTTTGGGGTTTGGGTTACCTAACTCAGGATGATATCCTCCAGATCCATCCATTTGCCTAGGAATTTCATAAATTCATTCTTTTTAATAGCTGATACATTGTGTAAATGTACCACATTTTCTGTATCCATTCCTCTGTTGAGGGACATCTAGGTTCTTTCCAGCTTCTGGCTATTATAAATAAGGCTGCTATGAACATAGTGGGGCATGTGTCCTTATTATAAGTTGGAACATCTTCTGGGTATATGCCCAGGAGAGGTATTGCTATGTCCTCCAGTAGTACTATGTCCAAGTTTCTGAGGAAGTACCAGACTGATTTCCAGAGTGGTTGTACCAGTTTGAAATTTCACCAGCAATAGAGGAATGTTCCATCTGCTGTCACCTGAATTTTTGATCTTAGCCATTCTGACTGGGGTGAGGTGGAATCTCAAGGTAGTTTCGATTTGCATTTCCCTGATGATTAAGGATGTTGAACATTTTTTTCAGGTGCTTCTCAGCCATTCGGTATTCCTCAGTTGAGAATTTTTTGTTTAGCGTTGTACCCCATTTTTAATAGGGTTATTTTTATTCTGGACTTCAGCTTCTTGAGTTCTTTGTATATATTAGATATTAGTCCCCTCTCTGATTTAGGATTGGTAAAGATCCTATCCCAATGTGTGGGTGGCCTTTTTGTCTTATTGACAGTTTCTTTTGCCTTACAGAAGCTTTGCAGTTTTATGAGGTCCCATTTATCGATTCTTGATCTTACAGCACAAACCATTGCTGTTCTGTTCAGGAATTTTTCTCCTGTGTACATATGTTGGAGGCTTTTCCCTAATTTCTCCTCTATAAGTTTTAGTGTCTCTGGTTTTATGTGGAGTTTCTAGATCCACTTAGACTTGAGCTTTATATGAGATAAGAATGGATCAATTCACATTCTTCTACATGACAGCCCTCAGTTGAGCCAGCACCATTTGTTGAAAATGTCCTTTTTCCACTGGATGGCTTTACCTTCTTTGTCAAAGATTAAGGGACCATAGGTGTGTGGGTTCATTTCTGGATCTTCAATTCTATTCCATTGATCTATCTGTCTGTTGCTGTACCAGTACCATGCAGTTTTTATTCACGATTGAGGTCAAGCATGGTGATTCCAGCAGAGGTTCTTTTATTATTGAGGACAGTTTTTGCTACTCCATTTGTTATTCCAGATGAATTTGCAAATTGCCCTTTCTAATTCATTGAAGAATTGAGTTGGAATTTTGATGGGGATTGTATTGAATCTGTGGATTGCTTTTGGCAAGATGGCCATATTGATCCTGCCAATCCATGAGTATGGGAGATCTTTCCATCTTCTGAGATCTTCTTCAATTTCTTTCTTCAGAGACTTGAAGTTCTTATTATACAGATCTTTCACTTCCTTAGTTAGAGTTACACCAAGGTATTTTGTATTATTTGTGACTATTGTGAAGGGTGCTGTTTCCCTAATTTCTATCTCATCCTGTTTATTCTTTGTGTAGAGAAAATCCACTGATTTGTTTGAGTTAATTTTATATCCTGCTACTGCACTGATATCAGGTTTAGGAGTTCTCTGGTGGAAATTTTAGGGTCATTTATATATACTATCATATCAACTGCAAATAGTGATGTTTTTACTTCTTACTTTCCAATTTTTATCCCCTTGATCTCATTTTGTTTTCTAATTGCCCTGGTTAGGACTTCAAGTACTATATTGAATTAGTAGGGAGAGAGTGGGCAGCCTTGTCTAGTCCCTGATATTATTGGGATTCTTCAAGTTTCTGTTCATTTAGTTTGATATTGGCTAGTGGTTTGCTGAATATTGTACTTATTATGTTTAGGTATGGTCCTCGAATTCCTGATTATTCCAAGACTTTTATCATTAATGGATGTTGGATTTTGTCAAATGCTTTCTTAGCATCTAACAAGATGGTCATGTGATTTTTCTCCTTGAGTTTGTTTATATAGTGGATTATGTTGATGATTTCTGTATATTAAATAATCCTTGCATCAGTGGGATGAAACCTACTTGATCATGATAGATTATCATTTTGATGTGTTTTTGGATTCGGTTTCTTAGAATTTTATTGGGTATTTTTGCATTGACATTCATAAGGAAAATTGGTCTGAAGTTCTCTTTCTTTGGTCTTTATGTGGCTTAGGTGTCAGAGTAATTATGGCTTCATAGAATGAATTGGGTATTTTCTGTTTCTATTTTATGGAATAGTTTTTAGGAGAATTGGAATTAGGTTTTCTTTGAAGGTCTGGTAGAACTCCATACTAAACCCATGTGGTCCTGGGCTTTTTTTGGTTGGGAAATGATTAATGACCATTTCTATCTCTTTAGGGGAAATGGGACTGTTTATATCATTAATCTGATCTTGATTTAACTGTGCTACCTGGTATCTAAGAATTTTCATCCAGGTTTTCTAGTTTTGTTGAGTATAGCATATTGTAGTAGGATATGATGATGTTTTGCATTTCCTCAGGTTCTGTTGTAGAACTGTTTGCTTGGAAAATTGTTTCCCAGCCTTTTACTCTGAGGTAGTGTCTGCCTTTGTCCCTGAGGTAGGTTTTCTGTTTGCAGCAAAATGTTGGGTTCTGCTTGTGTAGCCAGTCTTTTAATCCATGTCTTTTTATTGGGAAAATTGAGTCCATTGATATTAATAGATATTAAGGAAATGTAATTATTGCTTCCTGTTATTTTTGTTGTTAGAGTTTGGATTCTGAGTTCGCACCAGCTTCAGGTCAGGGATGGAATAAACCACCAACCAAAGAGTATACAAGGAGGGACTCAAGGCTTCAGCCACATATGTAGCAGAGGATGGCCTTGTGGAACATCAATGAGAGGAGAGGCCCTTGGCTTTGAAAAGGCTCAATGCCCCAATGTAGCGGAATGCCAGGACAGGAAAGCAGGAGAGGTTGGATTAGTGAGCAGGGTGAGGGGAGATGGAATATGGGGGTTTTTGGAGGGAAAATGAGGAAATGGATAAAATTTGAGATGTTAATAAGGAAAATATCTAATTAAAAATAGGGAAGAAAGAAGATAATCTGTCATATTCTGCAAACACTGACAAAAACAAGACTCAACATTGTCTTCAAAGAGTCTAGACTTTAGATACTGGGGTGGAGAAATGATAAGATCATATACGCCAAATAAAGTATGTGCTACTTGAGATAAGTTTATGGAAGTACAGTTTGTTTCTTGTCAATTATTCTTTTTACTGCCCCACTACATGAAGATGCTGAAACTCTCCTACCAAGTCATTTATTTCTTAGGTATCTGTGAGGGTCCTCTTTTCCAAGACATGCAGGAAGTGTGTATGGTTTCTCAAATATGGTCAGCTATAGATGAAACTTTCCTTGCTGTCTACCCACAAGCAACTTATTGTTGACTGAGCTTGCTGGGTGATAATGGTACAATCGTAACTTCTTAGGAAAGGTAACAAATAGACACTATGTAAATGCCTAATAGATATTCTTCAGATTCTCTGTCAGCTGTCATATTGCTCTCTGCTGCTAGTTACAGCCACTGTTCACTGTGCAGAGTTCTCTGGGTCTTCCCATGCTGTTTCTGTGTCCTGTGATTTCTCTTATTAGCTCCTGTAATGGGCAGAATCAGCATTTTCCCTAGAGACAGAAAGTCTAGGTCATCTTTTTTTTTGAGAAGCTATTGACCCAGGTCAGAACACAGAATCAAAGTCATGATGACATTGGCAGATGAGCATGAATGCTTTCCTTATATACTCTTAAAGTTTCAAATAACCCAGTGGGTATAAAATTTATAACTTAGTGTATTTAGTCAGATAAGGAAAGTAAAATTTGTATTGCTTAAGAGGACTGAAGGAGTTGAAGGGGTTTGCAACCTTATAGGATGAACAACAATATCAACCAACCAGAGCTCCCCCTTCCCCAAAATTCCAGGGACTAAGCCATCAACAAAGGAGTACATGTGGCTACAGCTGCATATGTAGCAGAGGATGACCTTGTCATGTATCAGTGGGAGGAGAGGGCCTTGGTCCTATGAAGGCTTGATAGATGCCGCAGTGTATGAGAGTGGAGGGCAGGGAGGTGGGAGTGGGTGGGTGGGTGGAGGAACACTCTCATAGAAGCAGGAGGAGTGAAAGAGGAAAATTACTGGACACCTGAACTCTTCAACTCATAGTCCTCCTACCCCTCCCATCTGGAGATTGTTCCCGGAACACACCTGAACTTTTTACCCCAGAGTACATTCCTGAACTCTTCACCCCAGAGTCCGACCCCCTCCCAAATGAAAACTGTTCCAGGAACATTTTTTAGATAAGGGTCTCCTGGAACAAACCTAGTCCTACCCCTCCTAACTGAGGACTGTTCCAAGAACATATTTGAGATAAGGGCCTCCTGGTACTACCCCAGAATGTTCCAATAGATCGGGTACATTGCCAAAATATAGGACACGACCCCTTGGTGATGTAAAACTTGTACTTTTCCCCTGGCTTTTTCCTATAAAAGCCTGTGAAAAATTTGGCTGGGCATCGATTCTCCTCTACACCATGCTGGGTGTATGAGTTTCGACCCTAGAGCTCTGGTATATGTGCTTTTTATGTGCTTTCTTGTTGTCGATTTATTAAATCTTATCCTCTACATCTTAAGTTCGGTCTCAGTGTCTTCTTGGGTGCACGGCTGTCCCGAGGCTTGAGTGAGTGTCTGCCCTCCGGGGGTCTTTCAGGAGGGAGGATGTGATAAGGTATTTAAGGGAGGGGGGGAAACTGGGAAAGGGGATAACATTTGAAATATAAAGGAAATGTCCAATAAAAAAGAATATTATAATTAATTAATTAATTTAGTGTGTGTGTGTGTGTGTGTGTTTATGTGTGTGAAGGTCAGAGGTTTGTAAGGGCAGACACCCATCCTTGAGTTGGTATAGGACACACCTGGACACCAAAATCTCAGATCAAAGAGTTTTATTAATTCAGAGGAGTAAGCAATGTGGGCAGCTGCAAAGGCAGTCAGAAAGCAGCAATCGTGAGTAGCAAGCAGGTGTTTTTTTTTTTTTTTTTTTATTTGTTGTTGTTTTGTTTTTTGTGTTTTTTTTTTTGCTTTAGTAGAAAAAGGGGGGTAAGTTTAGTAGGTCTTTAGTAGAAAAAGGGGGAGTAAGTTAGTAAATCCTGATTCGACATATAAACGAAATAAAGAATTTTGATTGTTGGACCTCAGTGTTTAGTCTCAGGCATGAGTCAGTTACAAAATAAGGGAATGGACCTTGGGGACTAGCTTTAGGAATGCCATCTAATAGTTTTTAGTAAAGAAGAGGGAAGACATATTGGTGCAGTCTTTGCCATGCTCTGGTTCACTGGAGACCTTCAAGTACAACCTACAGCAATCAGATATCTTTTCCCTTCCTGTGAGTTTGAGGGTTTAAACACAGGTTATTAGTCTGGTGGCAAGTATCTTTACCTTCTGAGCGATTTTGCCACAATCTGTACTCTGTACTGTCTATTTAGCAACACACACATATATACCCCACACACCCACATATACCTAAAATATATATCAACAAGGCCTCTAAGCATTTTTGTTGACAGTGATCATGTCAAGAACAGATAATTCTTTTCTCTTTTTTTGTTTCTTCCTTATATTTCTGTTTTTCGGATAATAGAATTATTGCATTAAATGATAATTGTGATGAATCTAATTCCAAAGAAGTTAAAACATAGCCATTGTGTGTGACAGTATTAATTTCATACTGTGTTTAGATCAGTAACAGAATTTAGAGAGAACAGTGTTAGACTACTATATGTTATGTGCCAAGTCAATCTAACTAATGAAAACATGGACTTTCCAGAACTGAAATGTCTTTTGTATGTAAAACTTATTTGAATTGAGAATGAGAATTATTTGAAAGGTAAAGCGTTGATTAAAAGCTGTCAATCAAACATACTTAATGTCACATGAAATTATTAGTTATATCTGGCTATTACTCAGCTTTTTGTCACTATAATGAAATATGAGAGTCTACTCATAAATGAGATCAAACACATCTAACTGTTGATTTGGGGGTTCAATGGCATTTTCTCTGTAAGCTCTGTGAGGGCAATGGATGATGGTGGATAGCAGTGATGGGTGTGTCAGGGCACAAGTGTCTACAGCTTGACTCAGAAATGTGAGGAGTGTCAGAATTCACTTTGTTTCCTTATTTTAATAGCTATCAGAACTCATTACTAGGTCTCACCCATTAAAAGCTCCACAGTGCTTCTAATATCACTGCCCCTCAGACTAAGTATTCAGTGATACTCACTGCTTGGGAACACCCAGCTATGTAAGAATCACATAAGTAGGCTCCTTTAATGTGGCCTTTATATTTAGAGGACTAACAGAGCACAAATCATTTCCTAATATGAGAAGAAGGCTCACTTGCAAGTCTAATCTGTAAAATGTGAACCTGAAGCACTTGTTTTTTATAATAAACTCAGTGGACACACTCATGGTCTGACTAATAAAAGCCAAATCAACTAGTAACTAACAGGTGATTTCAACTATTATTTCTTGAAATACTACACATATTGCTAATATAATGACTATTTTATTATATAGTGAAACTAAAATTATGGTAATATGAAGATATTTTATTTTCATTGCTGTACTACTGATAAGTACAATTAGCTTTGAAATGTAGAAGTGTAATTGCCCTTCTCTATCAATAAGCATATTTTGAAGTTCAAGTTTTGTAGGGTACTATATTCTTATGGAAAATTTAAAGCATTTCTATTCAGAAATAGAAGATTCTGAGGAGCAGGGAGCGCCATCTTGGTTCTGGGACTCGGCCGAACTTAGGAACTTAGTCTGCACAGGTGAGAGCATGCACCACAGAAGCTGACAGCTTCTGGGATCTGCCAAAGCAACACAGCATCTGGGAAAGGTCCTATTTTGGGCCTTCTTCTTCGGCCAGGAGGAGGTCCAAACACCAGATATCTGTTCACCTTCCCTGTAAGAGGAGAGCTTGCCAGCAGAGAGTGCTCTAGCCACTGAAACTCAGAGGAGAGAGCCTGTCTCCCAGGTCTGCTGATAGACGTTAATCAGAATCACCAGAAGAACAATCTCTAAACAGAGACAACTATAACAACTAACTCCAGAGATTACCAGATGGCGAAAGGTAAACGTAAGAATCTTACTAACAGAAACCAAGACCACTCACCATCATCAGAACCCAGCACTCCAACTTCGCCCAGTCCAGGACACCACAACACACCCGAAAAGCTAGACCTGGATTTAAAAGCATATCTCATGATGATGGTAGAGGACATCAAGAAGGACTTTAATAACTCACTTAAAGAATTACAGGAGAACATTGCTAAAGAGTTACAAGTCCTTAAAGAAAAACAGGATAACACAATCAAACAGGTAGAAGTCCTTAAAGGAAAACAGGAAAAGACAACCAAACAGGTAGAAGTCCTTAAAGAAAAACAAGAAAACACATCCAAACAGGTGATGGAAATGAACAAAACCATACTAGACCTAAAAAGGGAAGTAGACACAATAAAGAAAACCCAAAATGAGGCAGCACTGGAGATAGAAACCCTAGGAAAGAAATCTGGAACCATAGATGCCAGCATCAGCAACAGAATACAAGAGATGGAAGAGAGAATCTCAGGTGCAGAAGATTCCATAGAGAACATCAGCACAACAATCAAAGGAAATGGAAAATGCAAAAATATCCTAACTCAAAACATCCAAGAAATCCAGGACACAATGAAAAGACCAAACCTACGGATAATAGGAGTGGATGAGAATGAAGATTTTCAACTCAAAGGACCAGCAAACATCTGCAACAAAATTATAGAAGAAAACTTCCCAAATCTAAAGAAAGAGATGCCCATGAACATACAAGAAGCCTACAGAACTCCAAATAGACTGGAACAGAAAAGAAATACCTCCCGACACATAATAATCAGAACAACATATGCACTAAATAAAGATAGAATACTAAAAGCAGTAAGAGAAAAAGGCCAAGTAACATATAAAGGCAAGCCTATCAGAATTACACCAGATTTTTCACCACAGACTATGAAAGTCAGAAGATCCTGGACAGATGTTATACAGACACTAAAAGAACACAAATTCCAGCGTAGGCTACTATACCCAGCCAAACTCTCAATTAACATAGATGTAGAAACCAAAGTATTCCACAACAAAACCAAATTCACACATTATCTTTCCACGAATCCAGCCCTTCAAAGGATAATAACAGAAAAAAACCAATACAAGCACGGGAACCACGCCCTAGAAAAAAACAAGATGGTAATCCCTCAACAAACCTAAAAGAAGACGGCCAAAAAACAGAATGCCAACTTTAACAACAAAAATAACAGGAAGGAACAATTACTTTTCCTTAATATCTCTTAATATCAATGGACTCAACTCCCCAATAAAAAGACATAGACTAACAAACTGGCTACAAAAACAAGACCCAACATTTTGCTGCTTAAGGAAACTCATCTCAGAGAAAAAGATAGACACTACCTCAGAATGAAAGACTGGAAAACAAATTTTCAAGCAAATGGTATGAAGAAACAAGCTGGAGTAGCCATTCTAATATCTGATAAGATTGACTTCCAACCCAAAGTCATCAAAAAAGACAGGGAGGGACACTTCATACTCATCAAAGGTAAAATCCTCCAAGAGGAACTATCAATCCTGAATATCTATGCTCCAAATACAAAGGCAGCCACATTCATTAAAGAAACTTTAGTAAAGCTCAAAGCACACATTGCACCTCACACATTAATAGTGGGAGACTTCAACACACCACTTTCACCAATGGACAGATCATGGAAACATAAACTAAACAGGGACACAGTGAAACTAACAGAAGTTATGAATCAAATGGATCTGGCAGATATCTACAGAACATTCTATCCTAAAACAAAAGGATATACCTTCTTCTCACCACCTCATGGTATCTTCTCCAAAATTGATCACATAATTGGTCACAAAACAGGACTCAAAGATACAAAAATATTGAAATTGTCCCATGCATCCTATCAGATCACCATGGACTAAGGCTGATCTTCAATAATAAAATAAATAATAGAAAGCCAACATTCACGTGGAAACTGAACAACACTCTTCTCAATGATACCTTGGTCAAGGAAGGAATAAAGAAAGAAATTAAGGACTTTTTTGAGTTCAATGAAAATGAAGCCACAACATACCCAAACTTACGGGACACAATGAAAGCATTTCTAAGAGGAAAACGCATAGCTCTGAGTGCCTCCAAAAAGAAACTAGAGAGAGCACACATTAGCAGCTTGACAACACACCTAAAAGCTCTAGAACAAAAGGAAGCAAATTCACCCAAGAGGAGTAGATGGCAGGAAATAATCAAATTCAAGGGTGAAATCAACCAAGTGGAAACAAGAAGAACTATTCAAAGAATCAACCAATCAAGGAGCTGGTTCTTTGAGAAAATCAACAAAATAGATAAACCCTTAGCCAGACTCACTAGAGGGCACAGGGAAAGCATTCTAATTAACAAAATTAGAAATGAAAAAGGAGACAAAACAACAGATCCTGAAGAAATCCAAAACACCATCAGATCCTTCTACAAAAGGCTATACTCAACAAAACTGGAAAACCTGGATGAAATGGAGAAGTTTCTAGACAGATACCAGGTACCAAAGTTGAATCAAGATCAGGTTAATGATCTAAACAGCACTATATCCCCCAAAGAAATAGAAGCAGTCATTAATAGTTTCCCAACCAAAAAAAGCCCAGGACCAGATGGGTTTAGTGCAGAGTTCTATCAGACCTTCAAAAAAGATCTAATCCCAGTTCTTCACAAACTATTCCACAAAATAGAAACAGAAGGTACTCTATCCAACTCATTCTATGAAGCCACGATTACTCTGATACCTAAACCACAAAAAGACCTAACAAAGATAGAAAACTTCAAACCAATATCCCTTATGAATATTGATGCAACAATCCTCAATAAAGTTCTTGCTAACCGAATCCAAGAACACATCAAAACAATCATCCATCCTGACCAAGTAGGTTTCATCCCAGGGATGCAGGGATGGTTCAATATACAGAATTCCATCAAGGTAATCCAGTATATAAATAAACTCAAAGACAAAAACCACATGATCATCTCGTTAATGCAGAAAAAGCATTTGACAAGATCCAACACCCATTTATGATAAAAGTCTTGGAAAGATCAGGAATTCAAGGCCCATACCTAAACATGATAAAAGCAATCTACAGCAAACCAGTAGCCAACATCAAAGTAAATGGTGAGAAGCTTGAAGCAATCCCAATCAGGGACTAGACAAGGCTGTCCACTCTCTCCATACCTATTCAACATTGTACTTGAAGTCCTAGCCAGAGCAATTCGACAACAAAAGGAGATCAAAGGGATACAAATTTGAAAAGATGAAGTCAAAATATCACTTTTTGCAGATGATATGATAGTATATATGAGTGACCCTAAAAATTCCACCAGAGAACTCCTAAACCTGATAAATTGCTTCGGAGAAATAGCTGGATATAAAATTAACTCAAACAAGTCAATGGCCTTTCTCTACACAAAGAATAAACAGGCTGAGAAAGAAATTAGGAAAACAACACCCTTCTCAATAGTCACAAATAATATAAAATATCTTGGCGTGACTCTAACTAAGGAAGTGAATGATCTGTATAATAAATAATTCAAGTCTCTGAAGAAAGAAATTATAGAAGATCTCAGAAGATGGAAAGATCTCCCATGCTCATGGATTGGCAGGATCAATATTGTGAAAATGGCCATCTTGCCACAAGCAATCTACAGATTCAATGCAATCCCCATCAAAATTCCAACTCAATTCTTCAACGAATTAGAAAGTGCAATCTGCAAATTCATCTGGAATAACAAAAAACCTAGGATAGCAAAAACTCTTCTCAAGGATAAAAGAACCTCTGGTGGAATCACCATGCCTGACCTAAAGCTTTACTACAGAGCAATTGTGATAAAAACGTCATGGTATTGGTATAGCAACAGACAAGTAGACCAGTGGAATAGAATTGAAGACCCAGAAATGAAGCCACACACCTGTGGTCACTTGATCTTCGACAAGGGAGCTAAAATCATCCAGTGGAAGAAAGACAGCATTTTCAACAAATGGTGCTGGCACAACTGGTTGTTATCATGTAGAAGAATGCGAATTGATCCATTCCTATCTCCTTGTATTAAGGTCAAATCTAAGTGGATCAAGGAACTTCACATAAAACCAGAGACACTGAAACATATAGAGGAGAAAGTGGGGAAAAGCCTTGAAGATATGGGCACAGGGGAAAAATTCTTAAATAGAACAGCAATGGCTTGTGCTGTAAGATCGAGAATTGACAAGTGGGACCTCATGAAACTGCAAAGCTTCTGCAAGGCAAAAGACACCATCTATAAGACAAAAAGACCACCAACAGATTGGGAAAGGATCTTTACCTATCCTAAATCAGATAAGGGACTAATATCCAATATATATAAAGAACTCAAGAAGGTGGACTCCAGAAAATCAAATAACCCCATTAAAAATGGGGCTCATAACTGAACAAAGAATTCTCACCTGAGGAATACCGAATGGCAGAGAATCACCTTAAAAAATGTTCAACATCGTTAATCATCAGGGAAATGCAAATCAAAACAACCCTGAGATTCCACCTCACACCAGTCAGAATGGCTAAGATCAAAAATTCAGGTGACAGCATATGCTGTTGAGGATGTGGAGAAAGAGGAACACTCCTCCATTGTTGGTGGGATTGCAAGCTTGTACAACCACTCTGGAAATCAGTCTGGCGGTTCCTCAGAAAATTGGACATAGTACTACTGGAGGATCCAGTAATACCTCTCCTGGGCATATATCCAGAACATGTCCCAACTGGTAAGAAGGACACATGCTCCACTATGTTCATAGCAGCCTTATTTATAATAGCCAGAAGCTGGAAAGAACCCAGATGCCCCTCAACAGAGGAATGGATACAGAAAATATGGTGAATTTACACAATGGAGTACTACTCAGCTATTAAAAAGAATGAATTAATGAAATTCCTAGCCAAATGGATGGACCTGGATGGCATCATCTTGAGTGAGGTAACACAATCACAAAGGAACTCACACAATATGTTTTCACTGATAAGTGGATATTAGCCCAAAACTTAGGATACCCAAGATATAAGATACAATTTGCTAAACGCATGAAACTCAAGAAGAATGAAGACCAAAGTGTGGACACTATGCCCCTTCTTAGAATTGGGAACAAAGCACCCATGAAAGGAGTGACAGAGACAAAGTTTGGAGCTGTGATGAAAGGATGGACCATCTAGAGACTGCCATATCCAGGGATCCATCCCATAATCAGCTTCCAAACGCTGACACCATTGCATACACTAGCAAGATTTTGCTGAAAGGACCCAGATATAGCTCTCTCTTGTGAAATTTTGCCGGGGCCAAACAAACACAGAAGTGGATGCTCACTGTCACCTATTGGATGGATCACAGGTCTCCCAATGTAGAAGCTAGAGAAAGTACCCAAGGAGCTAAAGGGATCTGCAACCCTATAGTTGGAACAACATGATGAACTAACCAGTACCCCGGAGCTCTTGTCTCTAGCTGCATATGTATCGAAAGATGGCCTAGTCGGCCATCACTGGAAAGAGAGGCCCATTGGACTTGCAAACTTTATATGCCCCAATACAGGGGAATGCCAGAGCCAAAAGAATGGGAATGGGTGTGTAGGGAAGTGGGGGGGGGGGGCGTATGGGGGACTTTTGGGATAGCATTGGAAATGTAATTGAGGAAAATACGTAATAAAAAAAAAGAAAAAAGAAATAGAAAATTCTAATAAGAAAAGGATTGCTTAAGCAGCCACCTATTCTAAAGAATTTTCCTAGAAATAACTCATGCAAAGGATGAGGTAAATAGTGTTTATTGATCTGACAAAATGTACTAAATGAGATATTCTGTCCAGTAGGTTATAATTTGAATGTTGGTGATACCTGAGTATCACTGTGTGATGTACACCAACAAGAAAATTTTTCCAAGATTTAAAACTCTGAAATAAGCTTTAATGATGCAGCAAATTTACAAAACTGTAGCTCCTGCTTTAGGAAGGTTGCTATTCAGATCTGGATTGGCTTGTAAATCCAGGTTGGTGTTTTAAATGATCTTCATATGTCATTACTGGACGAAGATGAAATGCTTCTTCATTCACATATGAGACTAAGGATAAAATAATGTTTGCAACTTAAATGGAAGAACGCAGTTTCCACAGGCTATTGTGATATTCTACGGTGAAGAGGAACTTCTACTGATATGATGCATGATCTAATGTTACAGACATAGTGATAGTTAAGCTTCGCAAATCAAAGCCTGAGTTTCATTTTCATCAAGTAACTACATATAATATTATGAGTCTGAATCCAGCTGTTTTGCTAAAACGGAACAAAGAAAACACCTTGAAACCTAGGGAGGGAAAAGTCAGTAAGCCTCTACACAAAGAGCGAAAGATCGTGAGTAAAACTGAACAGGAGAAGTGATCCAGTGACAAAGAGTAACTTGTGAAAACATACACAGAAGTAACATTGTATGGGCCCAGGAGGTTATACTTAGGGACATAGAAATATATAGAAATATATATGTATGCATATAGAAAGACAAATAATCATGTGCTAATAACTGATGAAAAAAGAGGCTATAAATTTGAAGGAGAGCTGTGAAGGGTATAGGGGATAGTTTGGATGGACGAAATGGAAGGGAGAAATGTTGTTGTTATATTACAATCCCCAGAAAAATACATAAGTAAATAAACAAATTAAAAAATATAACTCAGACCATTAACTCAAAGAATAAGTCTTTGGAGTAGGTTACAAGTGAAGGTATTGGTGTCAAATGTAAATATAAGACTTATTTAGATTGAGTTTTAAAAAGACTAAAAATGAATAACTTGACTTTCAAATATGGCATTGTAATTTCTCTTTAATATTTTATTAACATGCTTGTATTTACCTTGTTTCTCTAGCAGGAGAGCAACTAAAATAAAAAAATTGGACAGTGAGTCAGGAGTCCATCCCAAGAAGAGGCATATCCTCATCCCATCATTGTTAGTTGCCTGTAGTTCTTTGTGTAGGGGTAAAGCCATGCAAAATAGTCCCCTATCCATCAATGTCCATTGATATTGTCATTGTTATGTTCAGCTAAACCATATAAATGCAAACAACAGAAAATGGACTAAGGTTGCATTTATATATATATATATATCATGATAATGATCTGGCAAATAATATAACAGCTGGTGAACATCTAGCCGCACAGAGGGCTGTTACACATAAAGGTACTTAGACATGGAAAACACCTGGACAGCAGTGTGAGCACAATAGCAAATCTTTACCCTTCTAGCCCTAATTTCTGGATGAACCTAGTGTTACCTTAGCTTTTACTCTTCCCATGAAATCATTTATGTTCTATCCCCAGTATGGTCCTGTTATTGTTCATATATTTTCCCTTTTGTGGCTTAAAACACACAAAAGAGTAGTAGTAGAATGTTGAGGTAGCTTTCTGCTCTGATACTGTGTGATCCCGAGATTGTTACACTTCAGTGGGAAAACACTGGAATAAAGGGGCTACAAGAGGAAACCACACAGAACGACACATAAAGAAAACATATTCACACTGCAATGCCTCTTCTCCAGGTTATCAGGCTGTAGCACAGCATTCCAATGAAACAGACTGAGAAAGAAATGAAAATGGCATTTTTCAGTTGGAACAATATTACTGTGTTTTCTTTTAGGTGTAGCTAACCATAATTAGCCCAGGACCGCACACGTGACAAACCATCACATGTTGGCATATCAAAGGCTTTTCCTTTAGGACATCTTTTTAAATTTTATTTGTTGCACTTTGATTTTTTTAATTGGGGGGAGGGGAGTCAATTAAACGGCATTGCTCATGTCTAATGAGAAGCTCTCCAATACATGGTAGCCTACTTCCCAGCAAAACCAATTTTACTCAAGTAAATGGAGGTAAATCCCTTCCTCCCATAAGCCACTTCTCTACTGTTCTTCTCTTTTATTTTATTTTACCTTTTATTTTTCTTTTCAAAGAGAATCTATCCTGTGAATAAACTCTGATAACACATCAACATGAAGAAAAGCATGCACCCTGGTGATGGAAGGTCTGTTCTTATCCCAGCCTATTGGGAAATACCCATGACATGTCACTCTTCTCTGGAAAACTGAGACTAATTTAAAGATAAATTGTCCAAGGCTACTATGAAGCAGAAGGTAAGATAAAGTTAATAGGAATGAGATTCAATTTATAAAAATCTGATTTACCCACAACTTTTCAGTGGTACCTTAATAACGTTAAACAAGAAACATTTGTACTGAAAGGAACAACACATTTCTTAAGCATTCATTATTAAAAGAAATAATTTTGTGAAGACAGACAAGCTATTACTCCACACCAACATGGCTGACATGACCAAACGTAGCTGGTTAAAAGAAAATGTAATTAAATTCCTCAAGACCTAAGTTCACTTTCTCTTCTTATCTCAAGCCTGGCTGAGGAGATAGATTGGCAACTGGTATATTGTGAAGTAAAATGGCTCTGAGGACTTAAGAATATGTGCCTTTTGGAAGAGTTGTGATGGTGGGTGTTATGCTTGAGTCCCTATCAACATCTTTTTAGCAGTGTCCCTTCCTGTTCACTATGAACCCTTCTTTTCCCATTTACAGGCAATCATGTGGCTTTGTCAAGCACTGAGTTTGGATGGAAGAACCCTTTAATACACTGAGCCATTCTCAGTCTTAAGCTGAGTCCCTTAGAAAATCTATCACTATTTGTCAGCATGGTTAAGAATGCCATGGGTGACATTATATCATGGAACTTACAAGTTATGCCTTGCTTGTCAATACAAGTAAGAAAACAGAAAAATAGAAAGTTTTGTGTCTGGAACAAATCACAAAACAAACAAATATGATACTTGGAATTGACTCCAGACCACACTCAAGGACAAATCACTTTAATTTTTACAATGTGAAGGAAAAAAAGACATTCATTTTTAAAGGTACACACATGATCCAGTGCAACAACATCCTATGTATGGATGTGGCAATGTCTTCTATAATTAACAATGACGTCTTTATTTGAACTTCTTAATAGTTTTCAAAATTTAGAAAAAATATCAACAGGACTTTGACTTAATTTTAATTTTAGATAAACAATGCTTTTCTTTTTAAAAATAAATATTTTAAAGAATTTGTCCAAAGAAGTATTGGAGCAGGACATACTGGTACACACCTTTCATTACAGCACTCAAGAATCAGAGAGAGGTGGATCTCTGTGAGTTCAATGGCCATCTGGTCTACCTAGTGAATTCTTGGAGGGCCAAGTCTATGTAAGGAGACCTCTTCTCAAAAACTAAAACAAAGGCATGCTTCTCCAAAAAAACAAAAACAATGAAGTTCTGGAAAAAAAAAAAAACACTAAAAATATATAGTGTGATCTGAAATGCACAAAAACTGAACTCCCTCAATGTATTAGGCAATCATGTTTCTTTGATATATCTTTCTTTTATATATCTTTATTTGTATTCTAATTCATGAGAATTTATCATTTTTTGAAGTGCAGCTTGCATATTTGGAATGAAGTTAGGATAAAGATTGACACTGAATTATTCTTTTCTTTTTCCAGAACCAATAGAGAGTGTATAAGTCAATTTATTCCTTGGTTTCAATCCACCATTGTACCTAGTGGTATGGATTAACAATGAAGTCTTCTAACAATGAATGAACAATAAACTTTAGGATGCATAAGAATTATTTTTGCCCTGTTTTCTACTTCAGTGAAATCAACTCTTTTTTCTTCTTAAAACCTTGTAAACTATAAGCTTATACTTACAGTAACCCATATATTTGTTAATGTTTCCTTGGATGATAACAGAAGCCTCCTTGAAGCCAATAACAGCAGTAAATATTTTTAGGTTAAGCTTTTGTTAATCTGATTTTTCTATTGGAAGCATTTCTTGGAATTGGGTTTATAATTCCATATCTAAGAACATCTCTTAGTTTTAATTTTTACCACCATTCACTCCTGTACCCCTGTAAAGTAAATGTGTATAAGTAAGACAACAGAAAGTTTGATTTGAAATGTTAAATTCCTCTACCATATCACAAGGACACATGCTCCATTATGTTCATAGCAGCTTTATTCATAATATCCAGAAACTGGAAACAACCCAGATGCCCCTCAACGGAAGAAGAATGTGGTTTATTTACACAGTGGAATACTATGCAGCTATTAAAAACAAGGATATCATGAATTTTGCAGGCAAATGGATGGATCAATAAAATATCATCTGGAGTGAGATAACCCAGACTCAAAAGGACGTGCATGGTATGTACTCACCGATTAGTGAATACTAGCCATAAAGCACAGAATACTCATGATACACCCCACAGACCCAAAGAAATTAAAAAAGAGGTGTGGGAAGAGTTAGGAAAGAGACCCAGAGGATCAGGAGAATGAATAGATAGCTGCAGCTTCTGGGGCTGGGGTCGAGGGAATCTTCAGGAAGTCCCAGACATGAGATAGGGAAGGTTTCCAGGAGTCAATGCTAGAGGCCCAAGCTGAGATGCCTAACAGTGGGCACATGAACCTGAAGAGGCCACCTTCTGTAGTTATGCAGGACCCTCAATGGGGAGATAAGGACATCAACCCACCCACAAAACTTTTGACTCAAAATTTTCCTATCTAAAAGAAATGCAGGGACAAAGCAGAGACTGAAGGAATGACCAACCAATTCCTGGCTCAATTTGAAATCCATCCCATGGACAAGGACCAATCCTTGGTATTATTAATGATATTCCATGATTATTGCAGACTAAAGCCTAGTGTAATTGGCCTCTGACAGACTCTGTCCAGCAGCTGACTGAAACAGATGCAGATATCCACAGCCAAACCTTAGACGGAGATCAGAGACATTTTTTCCCCCAGAATCATTTATTTATTGGATATTTTATTTATTTTTTAATTGGGTATTTTATTTATTTACATTTCAAATGTTATCCCCTTTCCCGGTTTCACCTCTGCAAACCCCCTATCCCATACCCTGCTTCTATTAGGGTGCTCTCTCCCATCTACCCACTCCCACATCACCACCCTAGCATTCCTCTACATCAAGCCTTCACAGGACCAAGGGCCTCTCCTCCCCTTGATGCCAGATAAGGCCCCTTCAGCTCCTTCAATCTTTCTCGTAACCCCTCCATTGGGGTCCCTGTGCTCTGTCCGATGGTTGGCTGCAAACATTCACATCTGTATTGGTCAGAATCTAGAAGAGACTCTCAGGAGACAACTGTATCAGGCTCCTGTCATCAAGCACTTTTTAGCATCAGAAATAGTGTCTGAGGTTGGTGTCTGCATGTGAGATGGATCAGGTGGGTCATTCTCTGGATGGCCTTTTCTTCAGTCTCTGTTCCATTCTTTTCCCCCTTTATTTCCTGTAGACGGGAGCAATTCTGGGTTAAAATTTTGGAGATGGGTGGGTGGCCCAATCCCTCAGCCAGGGGGCTATGCCTAACCTATGGATATGGTTTCAACAGGTTCTCCCTCTCTTTTGTGAGGTATTTCAGCTATTGTCATTCCCGTGGGGTCCTGGGAGACTCTTGCTTTCCTGGCATTTGGGACTTTCTGGTTGCTATCCCCAGTTCCACATCCCCCATAGCTGCACACTTCTGTTCAATTTCCCGACCCTCTGTACATCTCCTCTATCTACTCCCATAGCTGTTGTTCCCCTTCTTTTTCCCATCCCCCTCTTCTTTTACTCCCAAGTCCCTCCCACCCTTTATTTCCCTTGATCATTTTGTTCCCCTTTCTGAGTGGGACTGAAGCATCCACTATTTGGTCTCCCTTCCTCTTGAGCTTCATATGGTCTCTGAGTTGTATCGTAGGCATTCCATGCTCTTTGCCTAATACCCACTTATCAGCGAGTACATACCATCTGTGGTCTGTTGTGACTGAGTTACTTCACTCAGGATGATATCTTCTAGATCCATCCATTTGTCTGTGATTTTCATGAAATCATTATTTTTAATTGGTGAGTAATTCCATTGTATAAATATACCACATTTTCTGTACCCATTCCTCTGTTGAAGGACATCTGGGTTGTTTCAAGCTTCTGACTATTATAAACATAGTAGAGCATGTGTCCTTATTACATGTTGGATCATCTTCTGAGTATATGCCCAGTAATGGTATAGATTCGTCCTCAGGTAGTACTATATACAATTTTCTGAGGAGCCACCAGACTGACTTCCAGAGTGGTGAAGAGTTGAGGGAAGAAGTGAAGGCCCTGAAGAGGATAGGGACTTCACAGGCTGTTGAATAGGTTAGTCAACTAACCTGGACCTCTGGGAGCTCTCAGAAACTGAGCCACTAACCAAAGAACACACACCAGCTGGAATGAGGCCCTGGCACATATGTAGCAGATGTGCATTGCAGCTCAGTCTCCATGTGGGTCCCCCAACAACTGGAGTGGAAGTTCTCTCTGAAGCTGTAGCCTGACTGAAGAATGGAATCAGTTCCTCAACAAGGCTGCCTTGTCTGGTCTTAGTGGGAGAGGTTGTGCTATATCTAGAGGGGTATACCCAAGTGGGCCCCCACCTTCTCAGAGGAGAAGGGAAGGGGGATGGGGTAAGGATTCAGTGATGGGGACCAGAGAGGGGGATTGCTTCAATTAAAATTAATTAATTATAAAATATTATATTATCATTGTTTTGGAAATTCCTTTATAAAGTTACTCATCTCTTCTCAATTTGCAATCCCTCCCTGTTCAGAATAGGTGCAGTGTTGCAGAGTATACCAGTTTCAGTTTCTGTGTCTCAAGCAACAGAAGGTTAGTGTGCCTGCAGGGGAAAAAAAAAAAAACAAGTAATTTTGGAGACTTGTAATTACTTTAAAAAATGGTTTCCAGGATGTACTTCACCTCTGTCTGTTAATTATTAAAATCAGCTGACTTGCCCCGAGACAAGAATAGCTCATTTCCAATTTCCATTTGCTCTGGTTCAGCCTCCTTTCTGAGGTTCCTTGTTAATGTGTGAAAATAACTTGTCACATTTTCATCTTTTGCGGAGTGCAATTAAACCCCTTACTTGTACTGATACAAAATTGCCAAACAGAAATATTCTGTAGTGTTCCTTGTTTTTCTCATTGTTGGAACAAAATACTTTTCAAAAGCAACATAGGAGAGAAACTCTGATTTAAGGGCATGATAGAAAAATAAGAGGTGGTAGGAGTGTGGGACAGGTTGTCACATCATTTCCACATGGAACAAACAGAGAGGCAAATGCAGGTGTTCAGCTGGATTTTATTTTACCCCTTTATTTTGTCTGGGACTCCAATATATGTCATGGTGCTGCTCAGGCTTAATATGGCTCTTCAGTTCTCAATTAAATCTCTCTGGAAATGGTCTCAAACAAACAGAAGTGTGTCTCCCAGGCCATTTCAAATCCAACCAGGTTTATAATGAAGATTAATCATCACTATGTAAATGTGCAGCCAGAAATTCATAAATTTTGTATCCAGTGATTATCTTCTTTGCCCGTTATTCTTGATAGACTGTGAAATGGACTCAGTAGAAATTGCAACCAAATGAAGTGGTTACTTGAGGAAGACATTTGAAAAATAAGACTTTAAAATAAAGTAAATAAAATAGATGTACATAATTATGTTTTTCTTTAACTTGAATGTTAAAAACATGATACTTCACCTGTATAGTATATGTATTTTCATAGAGCACTAACAGAACTTAATATTAAAATATAATGTTGCTATCTGACTTTCTCACTTTGATGAGAGAACCCAGAAAAGTGTTTGAAAAACCTTCCTACAAAAAGACAAAACCCTGCCCCATCACATTATATAAAATACTTGTTATGTCGAGTAGGTTATCAGCATTCATTTCTAGTTCTAATGAAGTTATCTTGGCAGAAGGTTAATGGTATGTCTCTAGATCTTAACGCCTTTATTATCCAGGTCTGGATTCTGCCATATGTATTCTATGTAGGTTCATGAGAATCATTTAAACTTTGCAAGTATTGTCAAGTGAGGATGATAATTCATCCTTGTTATTACCAACTCAGGTGATTCCTTTTCTACCTGTGTGACCTGATTTAGTGGGCTTCATGTAGCACTCCAGAGAAGGACAGGATTCAGGAAATTTAATTCCAGATGCATAGACTCAACATAAGCTTCTCAAACCAGAGTACATTGGTACCTGGGGAAACATCACATGCAATCATGTTCACTGGATAGCTTTTATGGAGCTCATTATCAAATGGGAACATTAGGCAGGAATCTGGCAGAGAAAATGTAATCAGGATTTATAATTAAGTGAGAAGAGAATTTATAAACTTGATTATAATTGTAGGGTTTCTAGGCCTTTCTCCAAATATCAGCCGCATGTACTACAAATATAAAACAATACTAAGAATTCTTTCTTTAGGATTTCTGTAGCAGTTTCAGGATCTCTGACAGGTTTAATCTCAGACTGGAAAAATGCAATCATTCAGAAGAAAGTTTAGTTAAATCATATTTCTGGTACAAATAATCTAAGAAAGTAATTGATAGGACTCAAAATACCTCTACAGCAAAAATTTCTTACTTTCTCTCAGCCTGCTATCTTTAAATGTAAAATCTGTGAGACCTGGTGTTAGAGTAAAAGCTTGCATATTTTAAATGTCAGTATTATCCTGGCAGGACTGAAAGAAGTCGTCTGTCTGTCTGTCTCTCTGTCTATCTCTATCTGCCTCTGTCTTTGTCTATTTTCTCTTTGTTTCTCTGTCACTGTATTTCTGTCTGTCTCTACCTCTCTCCTGTCTTTTTCTGTCTTTCAATTTCTATTTTACAAATAGTTCCATTAAGAATTAACAAGACACTTTTCTATAACTGAAACAACAGATTAGGGTTTTAGGTTGGAAACATGTTGGCTGTTGAGCTTGACAGGCTAGAAGAACAGTCACTAGCTACTGAAGAGGGAGCTCAGCATTCAGGGGACTTGTTGCTCGATGTTGCACTATTCTATTTAATACCTAGCAAGAAAAGGGGAGTAAAATGCATAGTGGGTCAGACTGGCTTTTATGTTTAGATTGACCTGAATGTAAAACATGGCTGGGCTGTTTAGTAACTCTTGACAATACTTAATACACGAGTATTACTAAACATACGACATAATTTTATCTAATAATAGAACTAATAAAGAAATTTTATAATACTTATGGCTTAAAATTGACATGTAACTAACTCAGTACATATGGCTGCCTGAACAGCACCCATACATTATTAATCCAGTCAATATCCTAACATGGAGCAGGAGGGCAACAGGAAACACTACCCTTAGATGAGGTTCCCTTGACAACCAATATCTGTGAAGGGTAGGAAAGTCAGGTTATTTAGGGTTCTCCCTAGGAAATTGGATGTTCTTCAGTGGATGAACCTCACCTATGAATATATAAGTAGCCCTAATTAGATTCAATGTGTATAAATTAGTAAAAGGACATTATGTTGGGATGGGGACCTGTGGACATCTTAGACAAGTTATAGAAATGGAGTGAGTATAACCAGACTGCATGGTTTACATGTATGGAACTCTCAATGAATAAAATATATTAAAAGACAACACATAAAGCATGTAATGAACAGTCAATAAATGATATTTTATTTTTGCCAGGTTTTTGCTAATCTGTGCTCTTTTAAAGGATATTTAATTGTATTCCTGACTATGTGCCTTCTGTGTTTACATTGCAAGAATTGCTTATGCTCCATTTTTTTTCCAGACCTGAGGACTGAACCCAGGGCCTTGTGCTTGCTAGGGCAAGCGCTCTACCACTGAGCTAAGTCCCCAACCTCTTATGCTCCACTTTTTATGTGAACATAGGAAATATCTTTCAAACTTTACACCCTTCTATTTTGATTATACATTAGATCAATGTTTATTTATCACCTCTAAGCATGCTTGCTGCACTGGGCTTAACACTGATTTGTGAGGCATGAGGCATGAAATGATACATTAAAGAGGACAGTAGATGTACCATGCTCACGGACTAGGGAGTGACCTGGGATGTTAGAGCTTCATTGTTTAAGGAAGAGAAGGCTTGGCTGAGGACTAAGTCCTTCAGCAATAGCTACCTGGCATTCAGTAGGTTAGATTTTGGCTGAAAATGTAAGTGAGGATTCAGATATGACAGAACGTCCAGAGAGCTTTACCCCAAGTAGGGCATTCACTGAAGGAACCAATAATGTAACTGATCATGACAATCTAAACCAGTATATTTGGACCTTAACACAAAATATGTCAGAACCCTCCAAAAACCCCAGCTAAGTAAATAATTCTTCATTTTAAATATTTGTTAAATTCTATTTCAAACATGTGATAATAAAACAGAGTTCTGGCCGACCCCTTCCCCAGGGCCACAACTGTCAGTGAAAGGATTCTTTCTTGCATGGCTGACAGAGCTGTGACCTCAAGGGAGCAAAGCTAGCAAAGACTATGCTGATGACTGCTGTGTGTTAGTTACTCTTTTCAGATAGCATCTGTACCTGACAGGGGAAATATCATGATGTGTTACTTCTTATTTCCTTTTGTTTGGTTGGCAAAATGTAATGCTGAGAGCTCACCACTGCTGTTCTCAGCACTCTTCCTTTATTTCAAGGATGATGTCACAGTATTGATCCTATTCATCTGTGAGCATGGGGGGTCCTTCCATCTTCAAATATGTACCTCAATTACTTTCTTCAGAGACTCACAGTTTTCATTGGAGAAATATTTCACATTCTCAGTTTTGTTTATTCCTAGACATATTTTATTTTTCTTTTGGTTTTGATATTATAATAGAATCACATCATTTCTCTATTATCTCTATTCCTTCTAAAAACCTCCCATATACCCTTTTCTTTTTTTGTTTGTTTCCGATTATAATTTTTTCCTTTTTTTATCATTTTCTTTATTTTATTTTTATTAGGTATTTATTTCACTTACATTTCCAATGGTATCGCAAAAGTCCCCCACCTGCTCCCCCACCCACTCTCCCACCCACCCACTCCCACTTCTTGGCCCTGGCGTTCCCCTGTACTGAGGCAGATAAAGTTTGCATGACCAATGGGCCTCTCTTTCCACTGTTGGCTGACTAGACCATCTTCTGCTACATATGCAGCTAGAGACACTAGCTCCGGTGGGTACTGGGTAGTTCATATTGTTGTTCCACCTATAGGGTTGCAGATCCTTTTAGCTCCTTGGTTACTTTCTCTAGTTCCTCCATTGGGGGCCCTGTGATCCATTCAATAGCTGACTGTGTTTGCTAAGCCCCAGCATAGTCTCACAAGGGACAGCTATATCTGGGTCCTTTCAGCAAAATGTTGCTAGTGTATGCAATGGTGTCAGCATTTGGAGGCTGATTATGGAATGGATCCCCGGATATGGCAGTCTCTAGATGGTCCATCCTTTCGTCTCAGCTCCAAATTTTGTCTCTGTAACTCCTTCCATGGGTGTTTTGTTCCCAATTCTAAGAAGGGGCAAAGTGTCCACACTTTGGTCTTCATTCTTCTTGAGTTTCATGTGTTTAGCAAATTGTATCTTATATCTTGGGTATTCTAAGTTTCTGGGCTAATATCCACTTATCAGTGAGTACATATTGTGTGAGTTCTTTTGTGATTGGGTTACCTCACTCAGGATGATGCCCTCCAGGTCCATCCATTTGCCTAGGAATTTCATAAATTCATTCTTTTTAATAGCTGAGTAGTACTCCATTGTGTAAATTTACCACATTTTCTGTATCCATTCCTTTGTTGAGGGGCATCTAAGCATATACCCTTTTCTTACTCTATTCCAAATTCATGGCCTATTATTTTCATTAATTGTTCTTACATGTATATATGTATGTACATATATTTCTAAATATATAATATATATGTATATGTATATGTATGTATATGTGTATATATATATGTGTATGTATGTGTATATATATATATATATATATATATATATATATATAATCTGTATAATGTTACTTGTATATATGTTTTCAGTGCAGACCATTTGGTTTTAGAGAATCAATTGCTGTATTCTTCCCTGGAAAATATTAATTTTAAAACATGTATCTCAAATTACTCTTAATTGGCTCAACCTCTGAGCCAATTAAATGGCTCAAACCTCTGGTTTGTAAGGGAATATATGAACTTGGAGATACTTCTTGTACTTGTGAGCCTAATGATTGAATAAGTATTATTCTGGGGGATAATTGGCACCTTTACATTTTACCAGTTTGAAAGGCTATATTCAGTACTCACCAGGCTATCTGTAGTTCCTGGGATCTGACCCTGGCATTTAGAGTACATGCCAAAAGGTAATAATGGTAGTAAAACTGTTACTCACTGATGATTATACACTAATGTTACCATCTAGTATACACCAATGAAGCATCCCAGAGAAATTAGACCAATAAACACACCTAAAAGTTCCCCTTCATCTACCCATCTAGGCATATACCAGGAAGGAAAGTAACAAACATACGTTTATACATCAAATTATTAACACTGAATGTTCTTGGTCAAAGTTTTCTTGTTGCAAGAGTTGTTTAAACAAACCTTAATTTAAAATGGATCCTAGATTGTATACAGATACATAAAATCATTTTTTCACAGAACATGAAAGCAGAGAGATGGCTGGGGATGGAAGGCAATGAACAGGCAGTGAGAAGGGAAAGGATGATTGACAGTGTGAATACAGTAGAAGTACATGATATAATTGAAAGAAATTGTTTTTATAAGACCCATTACTGTGTACAATGTATGTGTGCCAAAACGCCTTTTCAGAAGATTTGATTGAGATGCATTTCTGGATGTGGGATGCTAGACCACCTGCCCAGTACATATGGAATCCTAGATCCAATCTTTCACATTGAAAAAAAATCAAAAAAGGCTGGCAGGAGAGACCTGTGGTGATTCTCACCTTTCTTGCTATTAACCTGTTTCTATGCTATCTGACAGAACAGAAGAGACTAGGCAGATTCATGCCCAGTGGTATTGAAGACAGAAGCACTGTCAGGGTAGGGTCTAATCTGATCATGTGAATTCTTTAGTAGCTGTTAGTGGTGGTGGTGATGGCAGGTATAAGTCAGATTCAAAATGTAGGTAGTTCTTGGGTTCATGTAGCTGCATTTGCGGGCATATAATAAAAAATATACACAACTTCTATAAAGACAGAACAGAACTCAGTTTGCTCCCAGTGATGAAATAACATTTCCATCCTCCAGATTTGTGGACAGAATTCTCTATCCCTGCCTTGGTGAATGGCCTGTTGCCTTTCAGCAGCTACAGACAAGCTCTGATCAAACAAAGCACTTCTCTGTTAACTGGTGAGCTGTAATGTGCCAATTTGTTTGCCTTTCTCCTGGTACTTTCAATCTTAGGACTCCATAACTGCGTTATGGCACAGAGTTAATGCTGAGAGTCACATCTAATCATTGCCTTAATTATATTTCCTCTATCTTATAGTGTGATTTTTACCTTCAGAACAGTCCTGCAATGGCCCACTACTAAATTGCTACTTTTCAATGAAATTATAGCTAACTATATAACACTGGAATACATGATTTAATGAAGCATAATGACATTCTGTGTTTATTCTAGGGGAATATGGATTTTAGCACAGGGAAAGAATCTTGTTTTGTATTTGTTCTTATGATATTTTATTCCATTTAATAAATACTGTCTTTGGCTTCATGTTTATAGTAAAAATTTGCTTGCATCCTTATATTAAAAGTAAGGCACATATAATTCATAAGTCATTGTCAGTGTTTAAAACCAGCTCACCTTTAAGGAGATGCTTGCTTCTTCCAGTGTCTCTTTTGGAATTTCCAAAGTGTCAACTGTTGATTTTCTTAAGTAAAATCCCTTTGTTACTACTTGCATTCTTTACACTTAAAATGCATTTATTCTGATTTTCAATGTAAAGTTTTGGTTGGCTTGCTTTACCTCTAAAGATCAAGAATCCCAGGATGTAACTCACATACAGAGCATTTGCCTGGCTTTGACTTCCTTGGTTCTATTTTGTTGTTAGTGCTGATAAGTCTTCATGTCTATTGAAATGTATGTGTATATTCTTTACACCTGAAGAGATCTACCATAGGAGGAATTTGGTTGTATGCAATAGGGAGAGTGGATTAAAACCCATTCTGTCTCCAATGATATGTGTATTCCAAGTTTAAAATGACTGATGCAAATAAATATATCTCAAGTCTTCAATATGTCCTTAAATTACTTTTAACATTGAGTCTTGTTTTTAAATTTAATGTTTTAATTTCCATTTTTATTGAAAAATATTTCCTTTTCTTATACAATATACCTTGATTATAGTTTCCCTTCCCTCTAATCTCAGTTCCTCCCCCACCTCTTCTCTTCTTTTCTCCAAATATATCCACTCCCTTTCTATTCTCATTTTAAAAGAGCAGGCATTTTTAATAGTCAAAATAAAATATAGTTAAAGGAAGCAAACATTCCATGTGGAAGTGGGATGTGGTTGGTGCCCAATAAGAGAAAAAGAGTCCCAGGAGTAGGCAATAGAGTCAGAGACCCACTCATTCGCATAGCCTGGCAGAAGTCCCATAAAAATACTAAGCTAATAGTTATCCATGCAGAGGACCTGCATAGGCCCTTTGTTTGCTGGTTTAGTCTCTGTGGACTCATGTGCACCTTGCTAAGTTGAGTAGGCCATGTTCTCCAGACGTCCCACATCTCCTCTGACTCCTACAATCTTTCTTCCTCCTCTTTTGCAGAATTCCCTGAGCTCTGAGGGGAGGAATTTGATGGAGAACTCCAATTTAAAATGTGTTTTGCTTTCTACTGAAAAATTATACGCATACTTAGGGTATAAAACATGATGTTTAAGAATCTGTACACACGGTAGAATTGCTCAGTTCAATTAATCAGCATCTTAATTACTTCTCATGATTACCTGTTCTGTGATGTCTGATAGTATGTCATCAATGATTTTCAAAGTACAATTGTAGCTGTTGTCATCAAATGATAGATGAGATGAATTAAACATATTTATGCCATTTAAATGAATATTTGTGTTCCTTGATCAACAGTTTTTCAATTCTCTCCTCTGGCCAGCCTTTCTACCTCATGCAAATAAAATACTTATAACCTGGAGGAATAAGTGAGACTATGGATGGTCATTTTGGGGGGCTTTTCTTCTTTCACTTAACATGATCACCTCCTGTGGCCTTTATGCCATCCCAAATGACAAGGCATCTATGCTTTGATGAGAAATACTTTTCCTTGTATGTCTGGTAACATATTCTTTTTTTGTACTGGTAATTGTTTAAACCAATTCTTTATCTTGGCTATAATGCACAATGCTTCAGTGAACAGGGGAATGCAGGGATCTCTTACTATTATCAATTTCATTTTTGTTTTTGAGATATCAAGTACATAGAAGTATGGCTAGTAGGGAGTAGAATTGCTACTTTTAGGTTTTGTCCATAATGGCTGAACAGATTTCTATTTTATTTTATTTTTGTAGTTCTTGTGAATGAAATAGTTTCTTTAATTTTATACTTAGTTATAAAGTCATGCTATCTGTAAACAGGGAACTTGAAATTTGTATGCCTTTTCTTTCTCTTTGTTAATTGTTCTGGCTATCACTTCTAGTACAGTCTTGAATACTGTTATAAGAGAGAGCATCCTGATGCTTTGTTTCTAAACATGGAAGAAAAACTTCCCATGTTTACTTTTGAAAATGACATCAAGTGGATTTGATATGTATGTCTTTTTGTGTTGAGAAATATACCTTTTATTTACTACTTTTAATCATAGAAGGATGATGAATTTTATCAAATACTTTCAACAGACCTATTGAGGTGATGATATACATTTTGTCTTCCAGTCTTCTGATGTAGTATATTCAAGACTTGAGTATGTTGAAACATCTTTGCATCTTTGGGATAATTTTTTATTGAATATTATAAATATCTCCAAGCAATGCTTCTTAAAACTCTACGATGACTAATCTTAGTTGTCAACTGCATGCATCTGGGATCAACTAAAACTAATGAGCTCTATACTCATTCTGGTTAACTTCTCATATTAAGACTGTTTCCTCTTTCTTGCTATTATCAATAAAGTTCCTATGGACATGAAAAAAAAACAAAACTAATGAGCTCTTTTGGGAGGGATGTTTCTTGATCAGATGATTTGAAGAAGGAAGATCTATCCAAAGTCTATGTGCCATCACCTGGTGGCAACCCAGATGAGAGAACTTTGGCATAGGAAGCTTTGCTTTTTGTATGCCTGTTCTCACTCTCGCAGGTAAGGACATCTATCTGATGCTTTGGCGTTTCTTTACTGATATTAGGATCAACTTGTCAGGGTTCCAACATACTCCAAAGACCAGAAACTCCAGGAATCCTTCAGGCCTTTAGCATCAGACTATAACTGTTTGGACATCCAGAAATCTCTCCTTGTGAGATAGCCATTGGTGTTTCAAAAGAGATCAGTGAACTTTGTCTCAGGAATTTGTATTGGGTTTCGAAAAATAAAGAGAAAGATTTAGGGAGAAGTTGGGTTTCAGCTGGTCCCTATAATTGTATTAGATGACCCTATTGGAAGCTATGGTGTTGGCTAGGATAGATCATTTTCTTTAGGAGAGATGAGAAGTGGATTTTGTGTTATCACAGTGATGTTGAATATTAAAGTGAATGTATCCAGTAAGGCTCCTGTCTTTTGTTAAAGAAATCCTTGAAGAAAGTGAATAATTTACGAGGAACTTTCAAAATTCTGGCATCTGGGAGAACATGACTTTCCTTCCTGAGAGGGACCTAGTCAGTCACCCAGCACACTTACCCTATACGATGTCATTTGTCTACCAGAAAAGTTTTCAAATATCTTACTAATGGCCACTTGTGGAGAATTTCAATAGCACAAAATTATGGGCCCCTCAAATAAAATGTTACTTTATTAGTACATTTTAAGGAATGGTTGCAAGGTAAAAGATAATGCTTAGAGGTTAGGAGAAAATAGCAAGAAAGAGAGGCAGATGAATTTGGATTAGATCTGAAGCTCATGGTCTCAGAGGTCATTAAGAAATACTATTTGTGCTCAAATGTCTCTTAGGTTGTTGGAAGGCTAGGAGAGGTAGTTGGCAATAATTGTATTGTTGAAGTTTCTTTCAGGGATTCTCAGATTATTCCTGTGTTTTTGCAGCAAAACTCCATTACAGTTTTGCCAGGATTAGCATCAGATAAAGCCATCTCCAAACCATCATCATTAGCTGATTTGGCTACCCTGGCAAGTTCAAATGGAGAACATGTCCCCTTATCTTCTTCCTCCATCTCTGAAACTTTTTCCCTTAAAATAATTTGAGTGAATTTCCTGTTATAAAATATGCTGTGCTCAGAATTCTCTTTCTCGAGGACCACAACATACATCATAATCAATAGTTTTGCTGACAGACATTTTAGCTCAATTATGAATTACACATGGGATGAGGGTCTAGTTCTGTTGTAAGCCATCCTTACTGACTAGGATTCTAGACAGAATAGATGCTCAACCATGTTTTTTGAATGGATGTTTGAGTCAATGAGCGAGACCTATTTATACAGAGTTACTCTGTTTTTGTTTTTCCAGGAGAGTTTAAAATTATTTTGCTAACAGGATTTTAGCCTCTTCATGGGAGATATGCCCATGATGGAGCTTAATTCCAAAGCAGAACAAGCATACCTATTGTGTTTAGCTGGGAGCAGAGTTTCTTTTCATAAAGACCATCTGTATATTTTAAAAGCAGAAGGAGCCTGTGAAGTTGAATCATTCCTCCAGATTCTAATTCAATTAGGTATCAGACTGAAAGGAGCTGTATTTATAAGCTAATCAGGCCACCAATACTGCTTAGAATTGTAATCAGGCAGAGCAGTTATGTTGGCCAGAAGAACAGAAAGTGCTAGTGTCTGACTTTGTCTTAACAGGAACACAATCACATTGCAGCAAACATGAGAGGACACAAGATGGAGAGAAGCAAGGAACCCAGCAGGCATCACAGATGTGAATGTGGAGGTTCTGAGACCCAATTGTAGGCAAGACTAGAGAAAATATAAATGATATTAAAATTAACAACCAAATATAAATGGCACAGAAACACTTGAACCTTAAGTGTTCAGAAAATACTCTGTAGCCTCTTATGCTCATGGCTGGTAGCTCCACCAATGAGATGAGCACATATGGCCATAGCTTAGAATGAAAGGCCCTTCTTAGTTTACAAAGAAAGAAATATGATAAGTGCTTTTTAATGTTTTCCTTTCTATATTATATGACACCAATAAAACCTTGTGGCATTTAGATTCATCTCTCTCTCTCCATATGCAAATGCATGCTTATACCAATGACTCCTTATCATTATAAAAGATGGAGTTCCTGTTTCTTGACTTTTAGTTATATCAAGTGTTAGTACTCACTTCAGAACAGATGATCACAGATAGAGTTCTTTTAACTAGTATGTCAGAGCTTTAAAATAGACACTTTTGAACACATTAGTAAACCCTGTGATGGGTTTAATATTTCAAAAAAGACTACTTAATCATAGACACATCAAGCAATATGGTTTCTGCCCTAAAAGTCCATGCAGCTTTATAAGTAAATGATCATACCATAATATGAGAATTGCTTCCGGGTAGTATAATATGAATAGTAACATTTACAAAAGTGCTTAGACTAATCCTAAGTCTCCTGTGAATGGAGAAGTAACATTTGTTTCAAGAGTTAAAGGATAAGGTATTACTAGGGTAAGGTGCAATGTCCTGAAGGGAGTTTCCAAGTACTTGGTATAGGTGTTGCTATGGTTTGAGTTAGTGTCCTCTAGAGTCCTTATGAAGGGGTTTGGTTCCAAAAGTAACACTACTGAAAGCTACTGTGTGCCCCTATTGGAGGAGGGCCTAGTAAGAATTCCTTATGTCATTGGAAGTGGGTTAGCAAAGTCTGTTAAAGTATCCTGAACAGGCATTTTTACCTCTTTGCTCCTGCTGAGCTTGCAGACATTTTGCTGTGATATGCACTCTCTTCTATAGTCCATACCCGTATTATGCCTCTTGGATCATGAATGTCTCAAACTGTGAACGAAATAGACCAGTTGTTTTTATGGAGCTAGTTACCTTAGGCATTTCACCGTAGGAACAGGAAGTTGACAAACACAAGGAACC
This sequence comes from Mus caroli, assembly GCF_978045245.1. Classification (NCBI taxonomy): domain Eukaryota; kingdom Metazoa; phylum Chordata; class Mammalia; order Rodentia; family Muridae; genus Mus; species Mus caroli. The sequence goes on from NW_028227264.1 coordinate 33,088,356, forward strand.
AGTGGAGTCATATGCTAATGTAAGTTCTAGGCAGAAAATGGCACATGTTCATAATACAGTTCTCATCCTGGTACAGATTAAAACCATAGGAGGAAGTATAATACAACTTTATTGTACTGAACCATCTTTTTCTTGTTCAGTTGGTCATTTTCCTCATTTGTGAAACATGAACTGTGATGGAATAAACCGTGTGTTGTTAAGATGATTAAAGGAATTGTAGTGCAAAACCACTTAGAACAATACACAGGTCTTATTACAACTCAGAAAATTAAACTAAGAATACCATTGTTGTATTCTTATAATATAGAACTATATTATTGACTGGTTTTAAAGCACATGGCAGACATAGTAGAGCCTTTGTCTCAGAGAGTGGGAATCCCAGAGTTGAGTCTTGCATGCACCAGACTGGAACCAGAGAGCTACAATCTGTATGAGATTTCCCCAGCTTTCAAGCTCAGATGACTCACAACCTTCTTTTCCTTAACTTAGGCTCAGAATAGCTAGTGGAGGCTCAGAGACTCTCCATAAGGGGAAAAAAAACACAAACAAAAATATACTAAGAATGTCTTACTTAATAATAATGCAAGAAAATATCATAGAAAACAGCTTACATATTTCTCAGTTTTATACATTTAGGAACTTTGTGATCAAGGTGCCAAAAGATTTTATTCCTACTAGGGGCACTGTTCTTGACTTTAAGTCAGGCCTCCTCTTGCTGTATCTTACATGGCATCCCTTTTATGGAACTACTAATGTATTCTTGGGGGTATAGACTCATGACCTCACTTAAACTTAATTATCTTTTCAATGTACTACTTCTTTATGTCATTACATTAAGATTTGAGGCTTCAACATGTGAATTTGTGCATGTGGAGGGTGGAGACATTCATTATGTAGTGGTGACACTCTGGGTTAGATAATATTTGCTGTTGCTGTGATACTCTGAAGAGAGGGTGCATGGGAAGTACTTATTTTATGTGATTAGAGATGAGGTAGAGGATGATAAAAATCTCAGTGGCAAATAAAAATAGAGTAATGCAGGTATTGACACAGTACGATTGGTGAAAAAGTCTGCTTAGAGCTGGAGAAGTCCAAGTCAAGTCACAGAAAAGTGTGTTTAAATACTTATTGAAGAATTGGCAAATAACCACAACATAACCAAGCACTACGTATATAGTATTATATATATGCGTATATATGTAATATGTGTATATAAATTATATATACATTATATATAGAATATGTAATATATAGCACACATATCATATATAATGCATAGATAATGCATATATATGTATGTATATGTGCATATATATATATATATATATATATATATATATATATAAGCCAGGTCTGTTTAAAAAGTACATAAATAGGCATGACATATATTAATTACAGTGATGTCACAGGAATTTCTTGGTAAACTTTGATATTTCCACATCCATTTATTCCAATCTAAACTTGGAACAGTGTTCTTTCTATAGTAAGTCCTGCTTTGAATTGAGCTTGCATTTTTTATCTAGATAGCTACTCATAGACTCTTTTTATACAGAAATTCTGGAACTGGCACTGAGTGTGCATGGCATAAAACTTACAGAAGAATTTGTTTCAGCAGAAAACTCTGCAGTGTTTCATGACGGACAAGATTAAAAAACAGCAAGACTTACTAGACGAAGCAGATTTTAGTGGAAAATCTAATTTTGTTTGGAAACAGAAGTCTTCTAAAATGCTTCCTATTTTAAAATTCTTTTCATTGCTATTTTATTGCATTTTTGAACCCCATATTTTATGTAAGACCCTTAAATTGCCATGCAATTTCTGCCAAGCCTAGTACTTTATAGGAATATACTTTACACAATACATAGGCGACTCTTGAATTCTTGACCTTGTCAGAGGAATTTAGGAATTAGTGGGAGTTGGATTTGCAAGCATGTAGAAGGGATTTAGAACATACTTTTGAAAATGATATGGCAACAGACTACCAGCTCTGTTCATGAGTCTCCTTAAATAGTTCTATTCATTATGATTTATAACATTAGAAAAATTACAGTTGTGAAGTAGCAATGAAAATAATCTTATGGTTGGGAGCTATTCAGAAGTTGGACTATGTAGAAATTTCCATTGTGTAGGGCCTTTTATCACTGGACAAGTAGTGTAGTGTGAATGAAGCCCTTGCTTTGATATCTTGAAAGAGCACCTAGAGCAATAGAATACTAAGTTTTCAAGAAAATGTATTCCCCCAGTTTTCATGTGATCTTTAACATATGTGCTTCTGCTTTGCATTTCAATAAACATTTGAGCTAGAATGCATTTGTAAACACACACACACAAACCAAAAAAGAAAAAAAAAAAAACAAAAATGTGGGACCAGGATATTTGCACTTCATTCACAATAGTCAAGAGTAAACCAAGTGTAAACAATGGAAAAACTGAGGAAAAAGATCAAAGATGCACAATATGGGAGGAATGTGCTCTTTATCATTTATCTGTGTTTGACGTAACTTTACAGAACCAGTAAGAGTTAAATCAACTTTGAGGAATTAATGAGAGCATTGAGTTTATTTGCTTAAAAAAAAACTGCTTTTCCTGTTGACCTACTCCATTTATTATTTGTTGAATCATCCTTAGAAATTTTCCTTTATCCATTTGGTACCTTTGTGTGCATTACATAAGTAACTGAATTACAACATATTGTGTTGAAATACAATGGCAATTTATGTGTACCCATTTAATAAACATAAATCCATAGGGTCATGGAATATCTCAAAAGTAAGTGGTGGTAAAGGTCAGCCACGAATCCTTACTGTGACATGGGTCATGTTGTTATCAAGCAGGACTTCTTAATGCTAACATCACTTTGAAAATGAAGCAATACAAGAGAATCTAGCACCCATATGCCTTTGTGACATTAGATTATATAAGATAGAGTTCATTTACTTACAGAACAGCAGGGAGAGAAATAGTGCTAAATAAGGAGTAACTTTAAGAATTCCGTAATACATTTATTAGTTTTTCTGTTTAAGAAATTTCACCGAATAACCACTTGAAACTCGAAATTACTGGAGAAACTATTCTCAACATTTATTGTTTTATGTCACTATTTGCAAAAGCAGTTCAATTATCTGTTTTCTCTGAAGGTGTCTACAAATTCCAAATCATCTGTGGTACATGCCAGTGCTCAGATTTTATAGCATATCACTATAGACCTTGGACATGGATTTCTTTCTTTTTTTTTTTTTTTTTTAGATTTATTTATTATATGTAAGTACACTGTAGCTGTCTTCAGACACACCAGAAGAGGGAGTCAGATCTCATTACAGATGGTCGTGAGCCACCATGTGGTTGCTGGGATTTGAACTCAGGACCTTTGGAAGAGCAGTTGGTTGCTCTTACCTGCTGAGCCATCTCACCAGGCCCGGACATGGATTTCTTAGCTCCCCTTTTCTTTAATTACTACGTTACACACATGCAAGCATGCACACATGCACACATGCACGTACACTTACACATATGTGATTCACTGAGTCCATTTAGTGTTGCACACATGTATATGTGTTTAAAGCTGACCACTTAGTATTGGAGAAGCAATTATCAGACTCATCTTTGGGAAGATTCATCTCTATTTCTTAGCAGTCGTTAACTGCCTGGAGCACTTCATCTAGGAGCAGGGACTTGTGAGATTTTCCCCATGCCTAATGGCATGTCAACTGATTCTGTCACTGTTCAAATCTTATTGAGGCAGCAGTATTGTGGAGATTTTCTGGATGCAGTGTCTTGTCTGATATAGTAGACTGCTATGTCTTCATCATTTCTATAGTTTACACATCTTTGCCTAGGGTAGATGTATCTGCTGAAATGTATAATCCGTAGCAAACAAACAAACAAACGAACAAACAAAACAAACCAGCAGCTATTTAAATCTCTTGTAGTGTAAACATTTCCAAAACTTTCACTAAGGGATTGGTGACTGCATACCATAAATGAGGTGCTGCCTAAATTCTCACATAGAGGATGATATATAAGTACATATTTCATTATATTGCTTACTTAACTGTAACAGAATCATTTTTTTTTTAGATGTTCAGAGTATGGCCAGTGAAGAATCATTTTTAAATCAGCAAATACAAATTTTGCTTCTGACAGTTTAACTTTCCCAGCCCATCAGTAACCATATCTCACTTTTAGAACATTAAACAAAGTATGCAAAATCTTGAAGAGTGTTCAGATGCAAAAACAAACAAATAAACAAAATAAAATATAAAACAAAAAAAGGTCCATGTACCTATGTTTTAATCTCTGAAGTATATTGGCATACAAAGTGTACTGTTTCCTGACTGAATCAAGTCATTAAAGTTATATAAAATGCTGTTCTTTGAATATAGAAGGCATTATAAAAGCCATAGATCACACATTGTCTTGAAAATGTTTTGACTATTTATACTAGAAGTCATGTCAATCAGAAGACAAATGTATTTAATAGTAACCAGAGGGTACTTTTGATATTCAGGCTCATGATTTTTTTTTCCTGATAAACTGAATCCTGTAACATTTGCATAGATGTTAGCATGTGCACTGTGACGTATACAAATCTTCAGTGTGTAACTTAAAAGTTTTACATGTCTATGTACAGTAAAACAACAAAGAATTATGTATCTGATATGATTTTTGGATTCTTCCACAATGAATGTTCTCATGTTGCTCAAAAATAAAACCAGTACAGTGATTGTTTTACTATTGATGAGTTATGCCTTTTCTTGATACATAGATAAGTGGAATTTGTGACTTAAGTACCTGGTGTCTTTGCATGTGTGTATGGTTTTTTGTTTTTTGGGTTTTTTTTTTTTTGGTTCATCATTCTGTTAGTAAATTAGTTCAATGGTTGTATTTCTGTTTACCAAACATCATGTCCCACTACCTATACAGCACCAGGATTTATCCAGTTGTGTAAACTTTTTTATTTAGTCCCTAGATAAAATGTATTTTCTCTGCATTTAACGTTTTTTCCTCCTGGTTGTAAATATTAATGTAAACTGGATTGCACTAGTCCTAGTTGAGGGAATAGAAGTAGAGAGAGAAAGAAGGAGGAGGGAAGGAAGGAAGGGAGGGAAGGAGGGGGGGTCTGTAATAGGCAACCTATTTTGGTTGAATGAGGCCTGCTCCTACGACCCAGTAGAAAACTATACAAGGGACAGAAAAGCTAGCCACCTTCCCAGAGTCAGGTGCCTGATACCACAGAGTCCCCAACTCCATGATTCTGTGACTATAAGTCACACAGACAGTGTCCCAAGATTCTGGCATTCTGGCTAGACTCCACCCCCACAGTTACTGGAGGAGCCAGGTATGCTCCTCTTCAGTTACCTGATAACCCAGCCCACTATAAAAGGGACTGCTTGGCCCCTTCTGCTCTCTTTAGCTCTTACCTTTTTTACTCTCTAGTCCTCCTCCTCCTCCTCCTCCTCCTCCTCCTCCTCCTCCTCCTCCTTCTCTCTCTCTCTCTCTCTCTCTCTCTCTCTCTCTCTTTCTCTCTCTCTCTCTCTCTCTCTCTCTCTCTCTCTCTCTCTCTCTCTCTCTCTCTCTCTCTCTCTCTCTCTCTCTCTCTCCCTTCCCCCATCTCTCCAGGTGCCCATGACCAGCCTCTCTGATTATCTTCTCTCTTTCTCCCTTCCTTTCTACAATAAAGCTCTAAAACCATAGACTGTCTCTGCTCATCAAGGCCTGCCATGGTTTCCCCTAAAGAGCCAAGTCTAACTTCCCTCCAGAAGGTCTTCCAGCACTCCAGCCACAGATAGACCATCTTGCATGGGAACCACAAAGCGCCTCCCCCCCCCCCACACTTCCCTCTCCTCCCTTCAGCCCGAGGGCTGACTGAGCTGTCCTGGGGGCCTCCATTCTGTTCTTAGCTCTTCTGTGGTACCCAGCATGGAATGTTGGAGACTGAGAACCTGTTATCTCTGGCCTCCATGAGGCCCAGAAACCTAGGACTGCCCCTTGTCCACCCCCTGCTGAGCTGGGGTCCAGTGGCTTCCCACAGCTAGACACCCACCTGGGCCGAGTGGAAAGCATGCAGCAGTCCTCCCACATCTGGTTGCTGGTTATCTCCAACTCTCCCTTTATCCCCCGCCCCCCCCCCCATACACAAACTGCCAAGAGAGAGAGAGAGAGAGAGAGAGAGAGAGAGAGAGAGAGAGAGAGAGAGAGAGAGAAGAAGAAGAAGAAGAAGAAGAAGAAAAAGAAGAAGAAGAAGAAGAAGAAGAAGAAGAAGAAGAAGAAGAAGAAGAAGAAGAAGAAGAAGAAGAAGAAAGAAGGAGGAGGAGGAGGAGGAGGGGGTGGGGAGGAAGAGGAGGAGGGGGCAGGAGGAAGAGGAGGAGGAGGGGGAGGAGGAGGGGGAGGAAGAAGAAGAGAAAAAGAAAGAGGAAAGAGAAATAAAAGAGGAAAAAGGAAAGAAAACACATGATCACATTGCAAAGCTGACTGACATAAGTCTAGTAGGGAATCCTTAACTTTAGTAGTTGTAAGAGACCTGAGAACATCCCTTATCCTTCACCTCCCCATCCTCCTCCTCCTTTTCCTCCTCTTTGTTTTCTTCTCTTTTGTCCAATTTATTCATATGTAGTGGCAGATTTTTCTCTTTTGAAGTTGATTTCATGAATATGTCCTCAGGGCAGAACCAAGAGTCAGGAGTTCTGCTCCTCAGTTAGAATTGCCAGATGAATCCCGTGTTGGCCATTCCTGCTCAGAGATGCTCTGCTTTAATCATGCAGGAAGCTATTTGCGGTTTTTGCTACCAGCAGTCACTTTAGAAGATCTTCACATATTCCTGGATGGCTTTGCTATCCTCATCTCTCTTAGGCTTTTCATGTCCCATTGACATCAGTTTTATTTGTTAAAAAGTTGACAATTACCTTAAGCTGATTATGCCCTGACAGTCTTCCAGCATTACTGCATGCTTACTTCTGGGCTACATAATTTGAAGAGAATTTCAGGTTGGGGTTCGCTAAAGAGACATAATTGAGCCTATTTGGTTTCAATTATATCTCTTGTGTGTTATTAGTTAATGCTAATATTTTTATTCAGCATAGAACGTCAGAGAGAGTTATTTTTTTAAATAACATCAGCGTTTAAATAGTTGGCATGTGCAAAGCCTAGCCAATTTTAAAATCAAAGTCTTTTTATTATTGTGACCCTATTGTAAAATAGTAGGTAACAAGTAACCAAAGGGTCAAGTCAATGTGCTGTTACATTTAGAAATTTAAATATTGTTTGTATTTTCATTTTAGTCTCTTTGTATTTGGTGCTTGGATTACAATGGAGAAAGAACATAATTGCAGGTGATGGATTTGACTGTATGAGTGGATTAGCATTTTCAACATTGGTTTGAACATTTGAAAGAAAATACTAATTTAAACCTCTGTATACCATTCTTTAGGCCTACTTTTTGCTCTTATATTAATATAAAGTATTCAATTATCACTATATATGAATTTAAAGTATAGGTTTGTCTTTGGATATCAAAACAAATGGAAAGTGGTTGTTTTATCTTTAACATTCTAAGGCTATGATATTGGAAATAGGGTATACTATATTTAATAAATATTGGATATCTGTCTCTAATATTTATAACATGTTCATATGTTAATATGAAATAACATTATTTTCATCAGTATTTTTTCTTTTGAACCTACAGCCATTTGAATGCTGAATGACAATTGTATTTAAGCTTTGAATATTTTGAATTTTGCCTTGGGCAGAATCTTTTAGCTAAAAAATTTATCACATCATGTATTTGTCTTAGTCTAGGCTTTTCAATGATAAAGTTTCCATTTTACTTGTTTGAATATTAAAATGATATAAGATTTTCATCATCTGAAGCATTGAAACTGTAATAACAAATGCAACACTGATGACTTTAACTGAAGCAAAGAAAAGAAAAGCCAGCAGGCTTTATAAGAAGGGAGCTGGAGTCCATCTGCAAAGAGGACACATATTCCAAAGGTCAATGTAACAGCAATGAACAGGAGCTTTGTTCAACCACCATGTTCCCAGTGTCAGTTTCTGGTGATTATCAGCAGTGGTCGTAATTACAGCTTGGGGTGATCTCTGACAAGGAGACATGAAACACTGGCTTTTTTCTTATGTTAGCCTTGGAATCTGAGTTAATTTTTCCTCTCAATTTACCATGATGGCATTATCAAGCAGGACAATTTTTTCCACAATAATTTGCACACTCATTAATAAAACATCGTCTACTGTACAATAATTGAATGCATATAATGAAAGTTGATACAGTGACAATAATAGAAAATGTCAGGATGGCCCCTTGATGAGTCAGAAATGAGAGATGGTAACTATTCTGGACTGAGCCAGAGAGGGAGTCACTCCAAAAGATGACTTTGATGACTCTGCAACAGGAATATTTGGTTTCCTCATAAATCAAAACAAAACAAAACAAAAAACAAACAAACAAAAAAAACCCCACCTCCATAGGAAGTGATAAATTATGTACCCTCTTCTTAATCGAGTGCCATCCACTATGGTATTTTGGTATTGTCCATCATCTGACACAATTTCAGGGAGGTAGCAAATCACTGATTTCTGTGTCTATTGGTCTTGCTAGAAAATTCTGACAATGTTTGTTCTGTGTCCTAAACAAGCAACTACAGACCCCTCATACAGTTACCCTTGGTTTCCCACACTCACTACATATAGAGTGGATTGCTTTTTTTATAGGGCAAAAAAGTGACATCTTTGCATTATTAAATTATATGCTACTAATGATTATTCTATTAACTGGAAATAGTTTTGTTAATTATGACGTGATCACATATATGAAACTGAAATAGTTGTATAGATTTAAATTTCCATTCATTATCTCTCTCATAAAAAATTCCAAATTATTGAGTATGTTTCATTTTCTACATTATTAGTATTTAGAAACTGTTTTGCATAGATATTGAGAAATCAAAATTGACTTACAGTTCAGGAAGGTTTAGTTCTTCAAAGCATACAAAGATGACCCATATAATGTGTTCTTGGAGATTTGATATTAAATGGACATGGCTATTAACTCTGAAGCAAAGAAGATTAACTCAGAAAGAACGAAAAAAAGCTGTGCTGGGAAACGGATTAAAAAGTCAAGCAACTTTATATTTTTAATATGGTAAAATTATTCACATTTAACCTTCTCCCTGTTCTCTCCCACATCTACTACAGAATCACCTACAGAGAACTCTTTAGGATTGCAGTGGATAAAAACAGACCTTACAATGTTATACTGCTATTTTTGTTCAATAATCTCATAGACCATTGATAGTAAAATAGTAAAAAGGTAAAGTTTTCTGAGACAATGACTATGCTGGACTACGTGTCACATGTCACTTCACCAGATGCTCAAAATGAGTGTAGAGAGCTATGGATGCAAAGGGAATACAGTCTGGGTAGCTGAGGAAATTATAAATTCCAACTATGAAGTGTAGACAGTTAAAGAAACAAGTATCTTGTATATATCTTCCTTATTTTGTTAGAAATGTTTGTGTGTGTACAAAGATAGATCAGATAACTTTCTTTCATTCCTTGTGTGACGTATAATATGTTAGCATTGTTTTGCAATATCTAAATGGTGTTAATTTTGTATAGCAGGGCTTCATTTATGAGATATAAAAGAGAAGAATAAAGATTATTCAAAGACTTTACTACATATTTTTGAAAGAGGCCTGTGAGTTCTGGTTCTATATGGAATACTTATATCATATTAGGTGGAATTACAGACTCATTATTATCTTTATTTGCAGAGTAAGTATCCTGGTGTGTGTGTGTGTGTGTGTGTGTGTGTGTGTGCGCGCGCGTAGCAAACTTCCTTCTTTAAAGTAAGTGTATATGTATCCAGTCAGGTGTATAGATTATTTGATATTGGTGTGTGTACATGTTTTCTTGCTTTTGTTCTGTGCTTACCTACTGACACTGAGGGGAAAAATCTAAATCTTGATTGTGGTAACCAGAAAACAGTTAGCTGTTATTTCCTTCATTTTGTGTCTCTTAGGGTCTTGAGAGGTATAGTCTTCATGCAGATTAAACAATACCAACAGTAAAACATGTTTTTACCAACAACCAAAATTGTATGCTTTTACAATTTTGGCTTTTGGTAAAATATGTTTTTATATTTCCATAGCAATATTTAATTGGCTTGTATATTTCTGAAATTTGCATGATGTCAATATCAATTATAAATTTCCTAGGCCCTATCAAAGAAGATAGGGTATAGAATGGTGGCATAGAATGTGAAGGGCAGTGTGGATCCATTAATATGTACAGTATATTTGGGTTATCTTAGTTAATGTGGATAAACACATTAAGGTATGGTACCTTGTTAGTAACCCATTGGATTAATTTCATTCACAGAGCATGGAAAGAGTTATCAAAGTGTGTCTGGCTGAATTTAAGTAGAACTGCATTTGAAGTTCTGGATTTGCTATCTGGCTTTGTTCATTACTAGCTTTTTCTTTTTTTCTTTTTCCTACCAAATTACTTCACATTTGAGGCTCAGATGTCTCATTTCAAAATGTGTTCAATAAGTGTGCAAAATTTATACTATAAATATAAAGTGATTTCTAAAATAATAAGAGGCTATAATCAGCATAATAAAGTTGTTATCACACATCATTTAATAATGAGAATAAATTTTGTGAAATGAGCCATAAAACACACTTGGGCTATATGAAGTAAATATCATATGGGCCCATTGCTACTCTGGTTATGTTTAATGTAGCAAGTACATGAAAGAAAATGATACAATGAAGACACTGTAAAAGGAGATGGATGAACTTGCCATGGGGTAACACTGTCATTTATTATCATTATCAAAAACTGTTCATTGTATTGAATTTTATAAACCATATATTTATATAATTGACAATTCAGTTGTTTTATTTATAGCAAAATCACTACAAACAAATGAATAATGTGATTCCCATTAGGTTTTTTTTTTTTTTTTTTTTGGTCAACTTGATACAAATAGAGTCATCTGATAGGAAGGATCCTCAGTTGAGGAATTTTCTTCAGCAAAGTGGCCTGTAGGAATGACTGGGGAATTTCCTCAGGTGTTGATTGATGGAGGAAAGCCTAACCCACTGTGGGATGTGAGACCCTTAAGCAGGTGAACCTAAGGTGTATGAAAAAAGTATCTGACAAAGCCAGAGGAAAGCAGCCAATAAACAGTGTTCCTCTACATTCTCTGGTTTAGTTCCTGCCTCCAGATTTCTTCTTGAGCCTCTGCTTTGGTGTCCCTAAGTGATGGGCTATAACCTGTACACCAAATAGACAATTTCAGTCCCAAGTGGCTTTTGATCATGGTGTTTATCACAACAGACAGCAAACTAAAATAAATGTGTTGCATCAGAACCTTATGACATATCTTCATTCAGTTTTATTATATTGTCCTTGGACTACAGTTATATATCCAACAGTCCTTTTTGATTAAAAATGTTATTCTTTGTACAACTGTCATGGTATACAATTTATATGCAACTTTAAAAGTGTTTGTCTTATGTAGACACACCCTTCTATTTTGGTTTTCTTCAATTGGGTGCATCAAAATTCTCTGCTTATACCTGAGCATTAATTTCCAGTTCTATCCTTGTCTCCCTATGTCAGTCACTTGCTTTGCAAATGAATAGATCATGCATCTCTGAAAAATCAAGTACACCTACCATAACACCGAGCTCTTTGAGTAGTAAATAACTGCAATTTGTGAAGCATTGGTTAACAGTAATTTGAACATTTCAAATTCATTAGCAGTTGATGTTCAGCATGGTTCTTGATAAAAGGCAGTTACCACTTTTAAATAAAGAAATCTGGAAAATCCCAATGAATCATCTGCCAGTCTGGAAATCCTTGTAAAGTATTTTGTAAGAATTTTTTTAAAATCAAGATTAGTTGTAGTTTTTTTTTCCCCCTTTATGTGCCAATAGGCAATGCCTTGTTGGGAACAGTTGTTCAAAGAACAGAAAGTTCAAGGTGCTGAAATGGCTATTTTGTAGCAATGCAGTAAGATTCCTTTTCTTTTTTATTGCTAGCACCTCTGATGGCTTATGGCCGGTCATTCACCTTAAGGCATAAGTCACTGTAAATGATTCGATCAACCAGAGAGCTGGGTCAGGGAGATTTTGTACTTTAACAACCTCTCATGAAGAGAGTGTAATATATTTGAGAATCTACCACAGTATATGGCCCAAGGCATCACTTTTCAGTATCACCCATCTAGGCTTGTAAGAAAGAATATCACTGAGTTCATTGAACCAGCCAAGGCCTTAGAGCAGAGAGGTGTTGCCATAATTAACTGAAAAAAATTAATGCACTATTTCAGACCTTCATACTTCTATAAATCTTACTTTCCATGGTCAGTTCTTAGGGCAACAATATGCATTCTTCTAAGACCTTATTGGAAACACATAGTCTCTGGCTTTCCCCAGATGTATGGTAAATGTCAAAGTGATTTGTGTAAATATTAAGGTTTGCAAAGTAGAATTCTAAATTTGTAGGAAGTGGTGCCATAAAATATGGGGCCTTAGATTTCCTTGGTTTTGTCCTTTTAATATATTTTTTCCCTTTTCTTTCAACAGTGTAGCCATGGAATCTGCCCCATGCAGGATATCTTGTTTGATGTTAAAACTTGTTTCTTTCATAAGATCCATTCTTTTAAAAGCATTCATAACAATTATTTGTGTTAGGCCAGGCTGTTTACAGTCTTTAATAGAGCCTGCTTTTTAAAAAAATCAAAGCAACTAGTATCTAACATATTGATGTCTTTCTGTCAATTTCTTTACATTTTTGTCCACTCACCTGAAGTGGGCACACTGGTGTGCATCTCAGATAAGTTCACATGTGTGAGAATGTGCATTCATTGAGACAAGATCCACCAATGCCACATGGTCTGCTGTTTATGTTGACAGTGAGCAGTTTTATGGAATTCTGCATTACTACATGCATCTGTCCTGTGCACTAATGTGTACAGTGAAGTACAAGCCAAGAAATCAGGAAAAGCTGACTGATGTATGTCAGAACATAGATTGAGATAGTGGAAGGGAGGACCAGTATTTTTAATATCAAATACCAATATGAATTTACCTTTGCATGTGTGTATGTGTGTGTGTGTGTGTGTGTATGTGTGTATGTGTGTGTGTCTATGTATACTTTGGGGCATGTGCATATGTTTATGGATATGTATGGATATACATAAACTGCACTTGCACATGAGAAGACCAGAGGAAAATATTAGATCGTTATTATATTATTCTGTATTTTATTTTTTGAGACACTGAACTTGAAGTCTTTTGTTTTGTTGGGGATAATCTGGTGTCAGGAAAGATCCAGAGATCCTCCCATCCTCCCACTCAGGGCTATATGCAGCCACATCTGACTTTTTACATGAACTCTGGGTATCCAAACTTAGGTACTCACACTTCCACAGCAAGTGTTCTTACCTACTGAGCCCTGCTCCAAATTATCAAGTTTTAACACTGGAGATTCCCTGAAAGTTGAAGAATGAATTGAAAGATGCAGATAGATTTTTCAGTGGGATAGGACAGCTTGCCAGGTTAGCAGTATCCAGAGGCTCTATTCTTTTCACCTTGTGGCAAGAAACTCTAATAGTCCTTGTTTGGAATCAATCACTTCATGAATCACAAGGACTCGCCCCTAGTCAATGTTGGACTTCATTAATTGCTAAATCTAGTCGGTTCAAGAAATCTTCTGGAATTGGCATGTTTATATATTTTCAAAAGAATGATCAGAGTCTAAACAAAACATAATACTCTAAATTGAAGCTATAGTTGCCAATTGAGCAGAAAGGTACAATGCTTTTGTTTTTATTTAAGTAATTTCTATTGACAAAGAATGCAATGGAAGAAAAAAAATGTTTCAGCTTGGCGGGAGCTTAAGCATATCATTGCCCTATGGATAAGTATAGGCTGTTTGGAAGTGCTTGCTTGGTGAGAAGAAGTAGTTATATGACAATCAGATATGGTATGTTTCTTCAAAATATTTAGAGTATTTATTTAATTGCCTTGAAAGTTAACTGACTCTGGTCAAATATCCCTTTTAAAGCTCTTGATGGATGTAGAATAAAACATCTTTAAGAAATGTATGTAGGCCGGATTTCTCTCTCCCCAACCAGAGCAGTCTCAGGTCCCGCATGATTGGACTGGAGCAGAAGCTGTGTTCCACTCACCAGCAGTCTCAAAATCCTGTGGAGGGGGTCGTGGGTAGCTGGCGGGTGTCAGCCAACCCTGCGCTCTAGCTCCCCTGGTGCTGATCCGGCCGGATGAGGCCTGTGGCCCTACTCAGGCCGGTTTCTGCTTCCCTAACTAATGCATTTGACAAGATCCAACACCCATTCATGATAAAAGTCTTGGAAAGATCAGGAATTCAAGGCCCATACCTAAACATGATAAAAGCAATCTACAGCAAACCAGTAGCCAACATCAAAGTAAATGGTGAGAAGCTTGAGGCAATCCCTCTAAAATCAGGGACTAGACAAGGCTGTCCACTTTCTCCATACCTATTCAACATTGTACTTGAAGTCCTAGCCAGAGCAATTCGACAACAAAAGGATATCAAAGGGATACAAATTGGAAAAGATGAAGTCAAAATATCACTCTTTGCAGATGATATGATAGTATATATAAGTGACCCTAAAAATTCCACCAGAGAACTCCTAAGCCTGATAAACAGCTTCGGTGAAGTAGCTGGATATAAAATTAACTCAAACAAATCAATGGCCTTTCTCTACACAAAGAATAAACAGGCTGAGAAAGAAATTAGAGAAACAACACCCTTCTCAATAGTCACAAATAATATAAAATATCTTGGCGTGACTCTAACTAAGGAAGTGAAAGATCTGTATAATAAAAACTTCAAGTCTCTGAAGAAAGAAATTCTAGAAGATCTCAGAAGATGGAAAGATCTCCCATGCTCATGGATTGGCAGGATCAACATTGTAAAAATGGCTATCTTGCCAAAAGCAATCTACAGATTCAATGCAATCCCCATCAAAATTCCAAATCAATTCTTCAACGAATTAGAAAGTGCAATCTGCAAATTCATCTGGAATAACAAAAAACCTAGGATAGCAAAAACTCTTCTCAAGGATAAAAGAATCTCTGGTGGAATCACCATGCCGGACCTAAAGCTCTACTACAGAGCAATTGTGATAAAAACTGCATGGTACTGGTATAGTGACAGACAAATAGACCAATGGAATAGAATTGAAGACCCAGAAATGAACCCACACACCTACGGTCACTTGATCTTCGACAAGGGAGCTAAAACCATCCAGTGGAAGAAAGACAGCATTTTCAACAAATGGTGCTGGCACAACTGGTTGTTAACATGTAGAAGAATGCGAATCGATCCATTCTATCTCCTTGTACTAAGGTCAAGTCTAAGTGGATCAAGGAACTTCACATAAAACCAGAGACACTGAAACTTATAGAGGAGAAAGTGGGGAAAAGCCTTGAAGATATGGGCACAGGGGAAAAATTCCTGAATAGAACAGTAATGGCTTGTGCTGTAAGATCGAGAATTGACAAGTGGGACCTCATGAAACTACAAAGCTTCTGCAAGGCTAAAGACACCATCAATAAGACAAAAAAACCACCAACAGATTGGGAAAGGATCTTCACCTATCCTAAATCAGATAAGGGACTAATATCCAATATATATAAAGAACTCAAGAAGGTGGACTCCAGAAAGTCAAATAACCCCATTAAAAAATGGGGCTCAGAACTGAACAAAGAATTCTCACCTGAGGAATACCGAATGGCAGAGAAGCACCTGAAAAAATGTTCAACATCCTTAATCATCAGGGAAATGCAAATCAAAACAACCCTGAGATTCCACCTCACACCAGTCAGAATGGCTAAGATCAAAAATTCAGGTGACAGCAGATGCTGTTGAGGATGTGGAGAAAGAGGAACACTCCTCCATTGTTGGTGGGATTGCAAGCTTGTACAACCACTCTGGAAATCAGTCTGGCGGTTCCTCAGAAAATTGGACATAGTACTACTGGAGGATCCAGCAATACCTCTCCTGGGCATATATCCAGAAGATGTCCCAACCGGTAAAAAGGACACATGCTCCACTATGTTCATAGCAGCCCTATTTATAATAGCCAGAAGCTGGAAAGAACCCAGATGTCCCTCAACAGAGGAATGGATACAGAAATTATGGTACATTTACACAATGGAGTACTACTCAGCTATTAAAAAGAATGAATTTATGAAATTCCTAGCCAAATGGATGGACCTGGAGGGCATCATCTTGAGTGAAGTAACACAATCACAAAAGAACTCACACAATATGTATTCACTGATAAGTGGATATTAGCCCAAAACTTAGGATACCCAAGATATAAGATACAATTTGCTAAACGCATGAAACTCAAGAAGAATGAAGACCAAAGTGTGGACACTGTGCACCTTCTTAGAATTGGGAACAAAACACCCAGGGAAGGAGTTACAGAGACAAAGTTCGTAGCTGTGATGAAAGGATGGACCATTTAGAGACGGCTGTATCCAGGGATCCATCCCATAATCAGCTTCTAAACGCTGACACCATTGCATACACTAGCAAGATTTTGCTGAAAGGACCCAAATATAGCTGTCTCTTGTGAGACTATGCCGGGGCCTAGCAAACACAGGAGTGGATGTTCACAGTCAGCTATTGGATGTATCACAGGGCTCCCAATGGAGAAGCTAGAGAAAGTAACCAAGGAGCTAAAGGGATCTGCAACCCTATTGTTGGAACAACATGATGTACTAACCAGCTCTTGTCTCTAGCGGCATATGTATGGAAAGATGGCCTAGTCGGCCATCAATGGAAAGAGAGGCCCATTGGACTTGCAAACTTTATATGCCCCAATATAGGGGAATGCCAGGGCCAAAAGAATGGGAATGGGTGGGTAGGGAAGTGGGGGGCGCTATGGGGGACTTTTGGGATAGCATTGGAAATGTAATTGAGGAAAATATGTAATAAAAATATTAAAAATTAAAAAAAAAGAAATGTATGAATACAAATCTAGGAAATGCTTACTGCCTCCTGTTTTAGTTTTGTCTGGATGTTGTAATAAACTGTAAGAGATATTTTTAGCCCAAAATAGCAGAAGTATATTCTCTCAGTTGGAAAGGATGGGAGACTGACAGACAGACAGATCGAGGATAGAAGGTAGATAGTTATACAGATAAATGTAGAAAGTATAGGTGGGTAAATAGACAGACAGACAGACAGACAGACAGACAGACAGACAGATAGATAGACAGTGTTCCACGTACCTAGAGCCTCTTAAGATGTAACTTTATATCCAAACGTTAAAGAGTAGCTCAGCATGGGCTACAGTGCTGTATTAGATGAACTAATAGATCGTATTAACAGTGTGTTGTTTCTTTTCAGTTTTTTAGAGAGTATTAGTCATTTTTCCAGTGTCTTGGAACTGATCATAATCCCTGTTCATATTTCTGTCTTCATGATCGTGCTCCTTACTGGTGCTCCCTGACCACATCAAAAAATAACTCTCTCTCTCTGTCTCTCTCTCTGTCTCTCTCTCTGTCTCTCTCTGTCTCTCTCTGTCTCTCTCTGCCTCTCTCTCTCTCTCTCTCTCTCTCTCTCTCTCTCTCTCTCTCTCTCTGTCTCTGTCTCTCTGTCTCTGTCTCTGTCTCTCTGTCTCTGTCTCTCTCTCTCTCTCTCTCTCTCTCTCACCTTGCCCATAAGTTCTGCCTGAGTTATGAAGGCTAGACCATTTAGAATTTAGAGCCTCATTGCAGGTGGTCAGGGAAACACCTCAGATATGGATAAGTATCTCAGTTTCATATTTATACATCTATAATCCAGATTTATCTTAAACAAAAGGGAATACTTGGGAAAATTTGCTACAAGCATTATTTAACAAAAATCAACAAACTATTTGAGAAAGACACAGAACTGTGCTGTTTTGGGAAATGGGTCTATTCAAGTTATTGTAGCAAGTGTTTGCTTGTTTTAACAGCCAAGCAGAACAAATGGAGCAATTTTTGTAAATGATTTCATAGGCTACATTTACCAACTGTGTCAAAATAAGAAAATGGGATTAAGTTTGTTTTTATTTGTACTATACTTACCACTATAAAATTAACTTATCCATAATTATTCCCATAGTGTTCCATGTACCTAGAGCCTCTTTAGATGTAACTTTATATCCAAAGGCTAAAGAGCAGCTCAGCATGAGCTACAGTGCTATGGGAATTTTTAGTATCCTAGTATTCTACAATGCTAGAAGAATAATATTAATGTGTTTTCTTGGCTTAAACAATTATGCCATTAAATGAGGACCAATATTCAAGTCAAATTGCATTTTTGGATGCTTAACTCAGGGAGGTCTTCAATACTTGGTACCAGCAAAATCATTTTAACCCCATTTCAGCCAGGAGTTGCAGTCCTATGGCTAAAGCCTTGGAAAAATCTGTATACTTTTAATAGTTATAACCTACTGTACCAAGAGGATTCAGTATTAAAGTAGTTAATATCCCTAAGGTCAATACTAAAGAGTGAATTTCCAGAACTGCGGTGTGTTCAACATTGGAAAACTGTTGCTAGATGTACTGTTGCCTTCTGACACTGACAGTGACATCAGGGTGAGTTGCCACTCATACATAATAGTTATCTGAGAAAAGAGAGGGATATAGATAATATGTAGTACGAAAACCAACAGCTATAATTTGGAATCATTCACAGAAGGACATGACTACCTCTTAAAAAGGAGTGAGATTGATGTCAGGCAATAGTACACATGGAACAGAGTACAAATCTCATCACGGCAGATTTAAAAAAAAAATTCTCACTCAATACTGCGGGTGGCAGATGTCAGAAGATGCTCCCATGTGTTAGATACACCCCAGGGTATGAATGGCAGTAGCCTATTCCAGGCATGCTTCAGTAACAACAGCTCTTTGTAATTATAGAGAACAGACTCTTTCATACACAACTGGGACCAGCATTTGAACAAATGTGACAACTGGAGCTTATCAGAAACAAGTACCAAGAGCCACTCTTGTTTTACTTAAAAAGAAGAAAGAAAAGAAAAGAGAAGAAATTAACCAGCTAGGAAATACTTTGCTCAGTGAAGGTGAGACAAGAGAAAGTCAAAAGAGGGAGAGGTCTGAGGCAGAAACTGATGAGCATACCTTTCAGGGTCAGCTGTTCACAGCTATGTGTCATTGTGTATGTTACAAGTGTTTGCCACACTTCTGATTTGTTTTTGTGTGTCTTATGAGTCTTGTTCTGAAATGGAAGAGCAGTGTGCTTCTAGGTCTGTTAGCATCTTGCAGCAATAGAAGGCTTTTTTTTCCCTCCATAACAGGAAAGAACAGGCACTGACCTTGGCATAGGAGAAGCAATACTGAAGAGTCGTTATGACTGAGAGCCCAGATCTGGTCCTCAGTTAGGTGCTCAGTCCTAAACTCAAGGATGGAGTGAAAAGGATGTAAGAACTGTAGGACTGAGAGAAAGTCTGTGGTATGCTATCTTTTGGGCATGACACAGTTATTATAAACATTATCTCTCAACTATGGCTTCCAGCACAAAAGTAGGCTTGTCCAGCAAAAGTAGGGATCAAGGGGATAAAATGGGGCCCTACTCTTCCCTATTGAACATTGACAACTGAAGGATTCTAGAGGGACATTCATTGTTTCCAGTTGTGAATCCACTGATTAATCCAACAGGCTCCAAGGTGGTTCAAAACCATGACCACACAGACATCTCTGCTTAAACTCCATGGGGAATCAAACCAAATGAAAAGCCATAAATAGGGAAATAAGACAGAAGAAAGAAAAGAGGGGAAGGAAGGTTGACAGGGATGGAAACATACTGGGAGAGAGAAATGAGAGTACCTTATATCAATTATAAAAACTGTCAAAACAAATTTAATAGAACTTTACAAAAGCACATTTGTTTACCTTACTAAAATAAACTAAAGTATTTATGGAACTTCTGTTTGAAGTTATGCAGATGATGAATGTTTCATCCTGGCTTAATCCTTTGTTGTCATGTGAGGCCTCTAAGTCCTTGACAAAATGATCCTCCACCAGTGCAGACAAATTATGTACAATAAAAAAGAGTAAAAGTGGGAGAAACACACACACACACACATACACACACACACGAGAAAGAGACAGAAACAGAGGCAGAGACAGAGTGACAGAGAAGAGACAGAGTGAGACAAAGAGAAAGAGAGAGAGAGACTAATCACAGTTAAGACTACAAGAAAGAAGGAAATGGAAGCCCTTTTCAGCTATGGCTGAATTCAAGTCTGTGACTTTCCTCTTCCATCCCATTGTCAAAGCTCTAATTGACTTTGGCTGGTGACTTTTGGCTTCTTTGAGCCATATGAGACCCAGTTCATACTGAGGATTCTTATTATCCTGCCCTGTAAGACTTACTGTGTCTTTGGCTAATAGTTAGATCAAGGAATGCCAAGAGGCTCCAACTTTCCAAGAATAACTCTCAGTATCAACCCTAAAAAACATCATATTCCCTATTCCCCCTTTTTCCCCTTTCCTGTGTGTATAGTAGTGTGAATCATTTGTCAAATGCCCTTCATAGAGTCAAAGCCTTTGTGTGGCCTTTGGGCAGATCTCAATCAACATGGGAAAAGGATGATACAAAAACTTGAGTCAGACCAGCTTCTCCACCTGTCTTAGTTATGTTTTCATTGCTGCAAAGAGACAGCAAGACCAAGGAACTCTTATCAAGGGCACACTTTGATTTTGGCTGGCTTACAGTTTCAGAGGTTCAGTCCATTATCCTCATGGGAGGAAATATTGCATTGTGGAGGCAGACACAATGCTGGAGAAGCTGTGAGTTCTTCGTCTTGATTCACAGGCAGCACAAGGGAATTGTCTACTGCAGGCAGCCAGGAGGATGCTCTGATTACATACTGGGTGGAGCTTAAAAATTGAAGACTCCAAAGCCCATCCCCAGAGTGACACACTTCCTCAACAGGGCCATGCCTACTTGAATAAGGCTACATCTCCTAAAAGTGCCATTTTCTGCAGACCAAGCATTCAAACCAATGAGTCCATGGGGGCCAAACCTATTCAAACCACCATACCACCTCATCACCATAGAGTCTTTCTGAACTGAGGATCAGAATTTCCACTATTACACCTGAAACAAACATTTAAAAACTCTGCTTCTGCTGTTAGAGATTCACGTGCATCTTCTTTCACATCTCACTACCATATTCTCCATATGTTAAGTGAGGAATTAGGTAGGTTGTAATGGACTTTAGCTCAGGGCCAGAATTTTGCTCAGAACCACCTTAAAACCAGGTCATACACAGAATATCTCCATGAGCCATAAATCCTCTGGAAGAGAGTGACAGAATGTTGAGAGTAGTTATTGAGTGAGAGGACCACCTACTCCTGCTTCCCAGTTCAGAGGTGAAGTCCTCTTCATTCATGGATTTCTCAAGCACATGTCAGCCAGCAACCTCAGCTTAGATCTGTATCCATCAGTCTTTAGGAAGAGGTCAGAGACTGTTTACCAGAAGAATGAGACAGTTAAGAACAGAGGCATCACCTCTGCCTATAAATCTAGAGGGTCATCTGCTGCTCCTTTCTCTGGTTTCATTTGAAGAGTTGGGTGAAATTCTGTTTAAAATAATGGCAAGACAGATACTCAACAAAAAAGATGATTGATGTTGCATTCAAGATTCCTAGTAAGCCCTGATTTCCTCTTCCTTATTCCTTCCCATCCCTTCTACTTTCTTTCTTTCGTTTATACACGAGATTAAAGATGCTATGGTTGGTTTTCCTATTTTTAAGAAGTTCTCCCAAGGCTGACTATGTTTGCCATTTACTGTAATAGGTTCCCATACATTTAATGGCTTAAAATATCACACATTTATCTTTACCAGTGTTTGGATGAGAAGAGTAGCATAGGTCTTAGTAGGCTGAAATACAAGTGGCAGCAGGCTACTTCCTCCATTGGAATCTAGGGGTTATTTAATCATCTTGCCCTTTGCTGCTCAAGTTCCTTAGCTTGTAGTCACTTTCTTCATCTTCTGAGCCAGTAAAATCTCATCCTTCTCACTGTCCATCATAAAATCGTTCTTGCTCTTATCTAGACAAACAGATCACTGCATCTAAGAACCTTATCTGCTTGTATACCCTCGGTATTCTCTCCTCTGAAAGCTCATCTTCTGAGTCATATCCATGCATTCTTTTTTTCCATAAAAAATTAATGCATGCAAATGGTCCAAGGGTTCCAGTACAGGTATCTTTGTGGTTGGAAGAAAATGGTGTTCTCCCAAACATATGTATTAGTTCTAATCATGGTGCTTCGATGAGGTGTCCTCATCGAAGGATTTATGGCTCATGGAGATATTCTGTGTATGACCTGGTTTTAAGGTGGTTCTGAACAAAATTCTGGCCCTGAGCTAAAGTCCATTACAACCTACCTAATGTTAGACACCAGACAGTCTGCTTGCTGCTTATTCTAGAGCCATTATTCAGCCTTCTTTATCTTTGTCACTTACCATCTACCATTCAATCCCTATCTATCTATCTATCTATCTATCTATCTATCTATCTATCTATCTATCTATCTATCTATCTATCTATCTTTACTGGATCAATCAGCTCTTTTAGTTTGCTTGGACATCAAAAAAAGTTATATTATGATCTTGCAGAAAAACAACAGCAGAAGAAAACCCAAAACAAACCACTACAACCACCACCACCAACAACAACAACAATAAAAACAACAACATAACCCAAAGATTTCTACTAAGACAAACTGGGGAAAGTTGTGAAGTAAGATATAACAAGCAGGAACTGTAATTCCCTGAGGGTAGGTGCTGTATAACATGGAGAAGAAAGTAGATTAAGCACTCCTACAAGACACTGCACTAGGGCTTTAAGAGGAGGTACCATAACTAGAGAGTGATTAAAGCTGGGATTCTAACATATTTTGTTTGATCCACATGAAAAACTGAAAATTGAGAGGCATCTCCTGGAACAATAAGTTTTATGGCAGTTACACAAAAAAGGAGGAGGGTGGATGGTTTGATGAAAAATACCATTGCATAAAAAAAAAAAAAGGCATTGGGGTAAGTGGAACATCTAAAGAAGTAAGAGTTAATATAAAGCCAAGTGAGAAGCAGATCTTAGACGGGCTGTCAGGTGCAGATCTAGAAAGTGCTCTCAACTTGGCAGAGGCTAAGAATTTACCCACTGGGTACAAAGGCAGGGAGAATACATGCCCAGAAGTGCTAACATAGTTCTGGAAAAACAGAGCTTCCAATTGAGGCAGATAGATAATGTAGATGTTGTTTCAAAATCTCTTATATCATCAATAAGTGCTTTAAGATTTTCCAATAAACATTGGCTGCATGTCCACAAATCACTGACTACTGATTGGTAATACATCAAGGCTATATTAAAGTAGAGAGGGCACAAGATTGTCCTTCTATGGACCTTAATGTTACCTAGAACTACAGCATCAGCTTTTGATTTCTTACTGTAAGATCAAAGCTCTCAGTGAGAATGACATCTGCATGTACTTTGCTTATTTTAATATGTTTTGCTAGATGGAAATGTAGTTTTCTGGTATGGTGATTCCCTTTCTACTTGGTGGAGATGTTATGCTTGAAATAGTTCCTCTGAATGTGTATCTCTGTGTTTTACATGAGTATATTGAGGTTTTAACTCCTAACCATCTGCTTTACCTCAGTTTTCTTGACTTAGTTTGGGGATTTACACACACACACCCCAAATATATTTTATTTGGTGTATGAAATAATAATTTGGTATAAGAAAGCGTGACTAAATGCTACATGATGACCCCAAAATGTGAAAGCTGTTGAAGATATATGAATATAGAGGATCAGGAAGAATAGAGAACTGGTTTGTTTCCCCAAGTCCATTCATGTTGATGTCACATACAAGTCCTTGGGACTCAGAAGTAAATGGTTCTAAGGGTGTCAGGTGTGGGAAGCTCCTGTCATGAGGATTTGGTGCTCCAGCAGAGGGAAAGCTCCCCCTCTTCAGCAGCAGCCTGACTGCCAGAAGCTGAGCATTTCTGCAGGAGTAGAGATTAAAAACCAGAACTCCAAAGCTGCTTGGCTATTCTTTCCTCTCTGAGGATCTGCATAAGCTCTTGCCTCAGCAAGCAACAAACATCACAGATGCATGAAGGGACATCACCATGGCCTGACCTCTATTGTTTTTTTCAACAAATAACTCTTCATGGAAATCTATGCCATCTTTTATGTAACTAGATAACATATTAACTAAAAAGAATCCTGCCACCACACTTCCTGACATTACTAAGCTCTTTATTACTGTCCTATATTTTGTATTCTGTATCTCACCCTAAAGCTGCTTATAAGTTACATGTTTATTGGCTTACTGCTTACTGCTTACTGCTTACTAATTTTCCTCATAAGGAAAACAAACTTAGTTCTTTTCTTTTTCCTTTCTATTTTCTGGCATATAGTAGGTAGTCAGTTATTGTTTTTCATTTATGAAATACTTGAGAGTTTATTTGTAAAGACCTGCAGTATTTAAAGAATACAAATATGAGAAAGGAAGGGCCAGAGTTAGACAAATATACATAGATATTGTTTATCATGATGGCTCTGAGCATTATAGAAATTGAGAGATTAAATGGAGCAGGTTGTATTTATGTATTTAGGAGTATATGTGTAATTTCTGTGTGTGTTTATAGATAGATAGATAGATAGATAGATAGATAGATAGATAGATAGATAGAGAAGACAAAGCCTTGAAAGCAGAGCAAGTGGGAGATATATGGGTGTGTGTAGAGAGAAGAAAGGGAAGTGGAAATTGTGCAATTCCAATCTCAAAAATGTTTAAAGTCAAGCTATTGGTGAATTACTAAGAATTTTGTATTTTGCTTAAATCCTTGTTTCAATGGGAACAACCCAAATACATTTTAAAACATTAGGCTTGTTACTTAGTTCTGAGTATTCAATCTCAAACTCACAGGTTAACAGCTTCCATGGTGAGGCTGGCTCTGAATTTTTGGAATGTTAGAAAGGGAGGAATGAGGTGTGAATAAGATGTAAATGTTACCCATGTAACTCCAGAGGAACAATTCTCTGCAGTCAGAGTTAGAAAATTCATTCCCCTGTACTTTGATTTATTCATTACAAAACTAGTGTTGTGTTGGGAATGACACCGAAGACCCTATTTTTAATTAACAAATACTATGTTTAATGGGTAGAGATTTATTGATAAGCCAGATTAGTTATTTTCTTGAAATAATGAATGAATGGCCCATGGCCTGGGATATTCTGGGACAGCTTGTGAGCATGTATGCCTAGTTTTGTATAGAAAGAGATTATCCTCATCTTCTCTTTGAAGTAGTTTGTGACACCAGAATGCCAGTAATGAGGACATCATCCAGAACTGAGGGTTTTCCCCACATTTAGACAAGTTTAATCGCAAAGCAGGCTAAATTAGTCACAGAGGAAACTTTATATGCCCTAGTACAGGGGAATGCCAGGGCCAAGAAGCAGGAATTGGTGAGTAGGGGAGCAGGGCGGAGGGAGTGTATAGGGAACTTTCAGGATAGCATTTGACATGTATATAAAGAAAATATCTAATAAAAAATAAATTAAAAAAAGAAGACAAAAAAAGAAAGAAAGAAAAGAAAACTTAAATCTAAAGGAATAGCAAACATGCCCAATGACTCTACCTGAGAAACTAAGGAAGAACTTCCTGATGCCTTCCTTTAATATGAAAATGCCTGTCATACTCCCTCTCCCAACTATCAAATGAAAGGCAGATAGATACACACTTCTATAAGTTATGTCTGTAATGACACATATTCATATGAACCATGTGTTATTTATACAGACAACATTTCCTATATAAGTATAGAACTATTGTGTTTATTAGAAAACCTGTTACAAATGACTAGACAAAGAAATTAGGCTGAGAAGAAACTTTTTATCAAGATGCAGATGGGCCATAGTCTATGGAATTCAGCTCTCTAAATGGTGGTTTACTGCAAGGTTAATTACCTATGAATTAGAAAATGCAGCCTTTATGTTGCTACTAAAAGCAGAGTTAACTGCCTACATTGGGTATCTCTGCAGAAACTAATTTTCACCAAAAATGTGAATTTTAGAGCAAGTTTGAGTACTGTGTAATTTATTGCTGTTGATAGACTGGTCTACAATGGCACCCCCTAAATCATATTTAATGGGATACAATCTATGTTTTCAACACTTGGGTTTTTTTTTATTCATAGAGAGGATGTATCATGATAAATATTATCTCAGAGTAGTAGTTTGGTTGTTAGGACGACACGCATGTGACAGTACTAACGTTTCAATTATCCACTTGCATCAATCAATCTTTTCGTTTTCGACACTGTTGCCTGCAGTAATGTCACAGCTTTTCTGTCAGACAGGAGAACTTTGCGGGAAATGTTATTCATTACAGCTGCAAATCTGTCACTGTGCCTGGCATGGCTTGTTAATGACAACATTTATTTCAAAGAGCCATGTTTCGCTTTGTTTCAGGAGAGTTGACTCTGTGATCGTAAAGTCTAATGAAATGCCAAAAAGATGAAGTGAGCAAGTTTTCCAAAAATACACGAAAGTGATCCAAATCCGTTTCGAAAAAGGAACAAGAGATTGGCATTCCTATTTTTATGGCCTTACCCGCATTCACAAACGAGCTCTCTCGAGAGCCAGAGGCTTTTGCTTGGGTGATTACACCAGGACCACAAACACCATTTTTTGTCACTGCAGTATGGTTTTGGGTTCTTCAGCCAAGCTTGGATGCAACAGGAAACATTTAGTGTTGTGTTTCCTTTTGAAAACCTTTTGTGAAAGATGGATAATGTCTTATGGCTATGCATAATGACACGGTGAAAACAAATTTTCTTAATTTACATTTGGTGTTTTTAGATATCATTGGAGAAAATAATATGAATTTCCAAAGTGAGTAATGTAAAAAATAATAATAAATGAAAAGTTATAGCTCAATTTAAAGAAAAATGTCAATTTCTGGCTTTTTTATATATAGATGTAACACAAATTATTAGAAGTGAATGTAACTCTG
Organism: Mus caroli; assembly: GCF_978045245.1. NCBI lineage: Eukaryota > Metazoa > Chordata > Mammalia > Rodentia > Muridae > Mus > Mus caroli. The sequence goes on from NW_028227264.1 coordinate 33,115,475, forward strand.
CCACTCTGTAAAGCAGGCAAATTGAAAAATTCAAAACCATAGTTCTTGTCTTATCCTACCTGGAAATGACAGGTGGGATCTCTTTTTCTACACTGAAATTCTGGGATTCTGAGCTAGCCTCATCATTTATTTTGACTGGTAGAACAGAATGCTCAGTTAAACTGGTACAAGTTTGTATCTGTGCATAATTCTTCTTGCTTTCTTAGAACCCAGCCTGTTACAAAGATTGTGTGGACTTCGGGTGCAATATGCTGCTAGCTGAATAATCATAGACCTTTCGATCTATTCACCTTGGTGCCTAATCACAGACATATGGGGAAACTCAGTTCAGATAAATATTAAGAGAAGGACTATAGGTTTGTGAGTTAAGTGATTGGAAGTAAATGGAGCATCCTAAGTTTTGGGACAGCTAATTCAGGGGGTGATTTTTTTTTTAATCTTTAAAAATCAAGGCACTGAATTAAATCATTTTTCAGTTTTTCAGTTTTTTGTTTTGTGGGTCATATGAATAAAATGAAAATAAGTGTAAAAATATATTATGATTGCAGTTTCAACACAAAATCCAGAACATAAATTTATTATACTAAGACATTATAAATTAATGTCTCTGTACACATATTCCACAATCTATTCCATTGGTGTTCATCTGACTTCTTTTTTATAATACACTTTTCCACCTGGTTTCTGTCAACATTGCTTAGCTTTTCCACACTTACAGTATAAACTACAAACTGTAGAACAAGACATTCAGGGACACATTTGAACACTTCTTTTCTGAATAGGCTCAGGCTTGTCATTTCTTCTCAAATTTTCTTCTAGGACTTGTCTTTAGCAACTGCCCCCTAGCTCTTAACTACCTGACTAAAATGGAATTCTTCTCCAAAGCTCGCTTGAAATGTCCCTTTTGCTATGAAGTTCTTCCTAGTTGTTCCAGATAGAGACATTTGATACATTGACATTATTATTATTATGGCCTTTGTTGCACTGAGTTGAAAGTTTTCATTTCTGTGGTTGCTTATTCTCTTAGGATATTACAGTTCAAGGAATCTTCAAGCATTAGAGAAATCTAGTAGTAACCATCTCTATTGACCTAGCATCTTAATAATATGGAAGAAACCAGATACACTGAATCTAACAGAAGTGAAAGTAGGGAAAAGCCTCAAACAATGGCACAGGGGAAAAGTTCCCCAATGGCTTATGCTCTAAGATCAAGAATTAACAAATGGGACCTCATAAAATTGCAAAGCTTCTGTAAAGCCAAGGATACTGTCAATCAGACAAAATGGCAACCAACAGCTTGGGAAAAGATTTTTATCAATACTACATACAATAGAGGGCTAATATCCAATATACACAAAGAACTCAAGAAGTTAGACTCCAGAGAACCAAATCTATTAAAAATGGGGAGCAGAGCTAAACAGAGAATTCTCAATTGAGGAAACTCAAGTGACTGAGAACCACCTAAAGAAATGTTCAACAAGCTTAGTCATCAAGGAAATGAAAATCAAAACAGCCCTGAGATTCCACCTCACACCAATCAGAATGGCTAAGACCAAAACCACAGGTGACAGCAGATACTAGTGAGGATGTGGAGAAAGAGGAACACTTTTCTATAGCCTGTAGAATTCCAAGTTGGTACAATCACTCTGGAAATCAGTCTGGCAGTTCCTCAGAAAATTGGGTATAATTCTACCTGAGGACCCACCCATACCACTCCTGGGCATATACTGAGAAGATGCTTCAACATGTAATAAGGACACATGCTCCACTATGTTCATAGCAGCCATATTTATAATAGCCAGAAGCTGGAAACAACCCAGATGTCCTTCAATAGAGGAATGGATACAGAAAATGTGGTACATTTACAAAATGGAATACTATTCAGCTATTAAAAACAATGACTTCATGAAATTCATAGGCAAATGGATGGATCTAGAAAGTATCATTCTGAGTGAGGTAACTCAATCTCAAAAGAGCACACATGGTATGTACTCACTGATAGGTGGGTATTAGACAAAGAGCGTGGAATACCCATGATACAACTCAGGGAGCACATGAAACTCAAGAGGGAGGATGACCAAAAAGTGGATGATTCAGTCCTACTTAGAAGGGGAAACAAAATAATCAAGGGAGGTAGAAGGTGGGAGGAACTTGGGAGAAAGAGAAGAGGGGGAGGGGAAAAAGAGGGGAAACACAGGTATGGGAGTAGATGGAGGTGATGTACAGAGGGCCAGGGAATTTAACAGAGGTGTGTGGCTATGGGGGATGGGGAACTGGGGATAGCAACCAGAAAGTCCCAAATGCCAGGAAAGCAAGAGTCTCCCAGGACCCCACGGAATGACAATAGCTGAAATACCCCACAAAAGGGAGGGAGAACCTGTGGAGACAATATCCAGAGGTTAGGCATCCTTCCCCCGCCCCCCCAGCTGAGGGAAGGGGCTACCGACCCATCTCCAAAATTTTAATCCAGAAGTGTTCCTGTCTACTGGACAGAAAGGGACAAAGAGTGGAACAGAGACTGAAGGAAAGGCCATCCCGAGACTGCCCCATCTGGGATCCATCCCACATGCAGACACCTACCCCAGACACTATTTCTGATGCTAAGTGCTTGCTGACAGGAACCTGATACAGCTGTCTCCTGAGAGTCTCTGCCAGATTCTGACCAATACAGATGTGGATGCTCACTGCAAACCATCAGACTGAGGTGAGCACAGGCACCCCATTGGAGGAGTTAGGGGAAGGATTGAGGTAGCTGAGGAGGTCCTATCAATGGGAGAGGAGGTCCTTGGTCCTGTGAAGGCTTGATGCCCAGTGTAGAGGAATGCTAGGTTGCTGAGGCAGGAGTGGGTAGGTGGATGGGGAAGCACCCTCATAGAGGCAGGGTAAGGGGGGATGCTATAGGGGATTTACAGAGCAGAAACATTTGAAATGTAAATAAATAAAATGTCCAACTAAAAAAACCAACTAAATCTCACTCCAGTAACCTGTTCTTCCCCTATAATTGCTGAGTAGTTGTAAAAATATGTTAGCTCCATAACTATACATTCTCAACCTTGAATATTTTGTAAACTAAAGTCTCATAAAACAAACTAAAACAAACAAACAAACAAACAAACAAAAGATGGCAAGAAAAATAATTAACTTATATACCTTTTAGGTGATAAACAACGTGCACACTAAACTCACAATAGATAAAATTTATTTGTTCCTGAACATATCAATGACACTAATTACTAGGATAAAACAAGAAAAGATTGTTTTTTTTTTAATTTTTTTTTATTTTTTATTTTTTTTTAAAGAAACACCCCTTGAACAATTAACTTTATTCTTCAGGCCCCTAAATACCAAGTATTCTTGTAAGTTTAAGAAAAAAAAAGACAGGAATTACTGAAATTGTAGTCTCATTGTAAGAAATAATTGTTCCTACACATATATGACAACTGGGAAGCCATTTTGACAGGAGATTACTAATTGATTTGTGATGTTGCAGGACTTGGAGCTATTGATGTTCCTGAAGCTTTTTGTGCAAAATTTCAGAGAAGCTGCATAATTGTTGCTTGCTGATTTTTGTGGGAGGAAAACATCAACTCACTTTGTCTAGACATGCTGATTGTAATCCATCAAGCAATGATTAAAGAGTAATATACTCCATTATTCAGAATGTTAGGAAGATCCTTGAATAATAATTAGAATTCTTGAAACAGGGAACATAAAGGGCCCCATGCCACAATATATTTTCTGTGAGACAAAGACTTTATAAGTCACAAAGGGAGACTCAGACACAAAGGGAGAGTGAGGATAAATTTTCAGTATTAAGGAAGAATGTGATGAAGCAACAATTATGCTATAAGTGCCAGGGAATCTAAGAATAGGCATCACATAATCTAATCTCAGGAATGATGCAAACATTTCAAGTAAAACCATAATATAAAATATCTATCTTATGTATTTTCATGTATATTGCTTCTATCTCTTTCATTTGGTTTTGCTCTCTATAGATCATAGATTATTTCTCCTTGATTTTTTTTTTGTTATAAAAGCTGATTTAAGGACTGTCCAGTTTTAATCAATAATTTATGGACTGATGAAGAATTACTCAAGAATGTAACTTGCTAGGTCCTTACTTCTATACTTCTTCATCTGGTGAAGTTAAGTTTTCTCCACTGAACATTTTTCAGAGCTTTTTCTTCTTCATCACAATCTTATCCTATGCTCCCTGACAGAATTTATTTACCCCAGTCTTCTCTAATCATAACAGTGACCTTCCGTGAATCTCTTTTTTTATTAACTTTATTTTATTAACAAGACTGATAATTATGGATAATTATAACTGGTCATGATTTCTTTCTTTTTTATTAATTAATTTATTTTTTACACTCTATGTTTTATTCCTCTCCCCCATCTCTACCCTGACTGTTCTACATCCCATATCTCCTCTCCACCTAACTGTCTCCATGTGGGTGTCCCCACCCCACACCCCACCTGTCCTCTAAACTATCTGGGGACTCTAGTGTCTTGAGGGTTAGGTGAATCATCTCTGAATGAAGACAGACCCGGCAGTCCTCTATTCTATGTGTGTTGGGGGCCTCACATCAGCTGGAGTAAGCTACCTGTTTGGTGTTCCAAGTTTTTAGAGATCTTGGAGGTCCAGGTTAATTGAGACTGCTGGTCCTCCTACAGGATTGCCCTTCTCCTCAGCTTCTTTCAGCTTTCCTTAATTCAACATCAGGGGTCAACTGCTTATGATCATTAGTTGAGTGCAAATATCTGCATCTGATTCTTTCAGCGGCTTGTTGGGTCTTTCAGAGGGCAGTCATGATAGATTCCTTTTTTCTGAGTCTCCATAGCCTCAGTAATAGTGTCAGGACTTGGGACTTTCCCTTGAGCTGGATCCCACTTTGGGCCTGTTGCTTGACCTTCTTTTCCTCAGGCTCCTCTCCATTTCCATCCCTGTAATTTCTTTCAGACAGGAACAATTATGGGTCAGAGTTGTGACTGTGGGTTGGCAACCCCATCCCACACTTGATGTCCTGTCTTCCTGCTGGAGGTGGGATCTATAAGTTCCCTCTTTCTACTGCAGGGCATTTCATCTAAGGTCCCTCCCTTTAAGTTCTGTCATTCTCTCAGCTCCCAGGTCTCAGGTGCATTCTGGAGGGAACCCCCCCCAAACCTACTATCTCTTATGGCTATTAAATTCTGTGTCAATGGACACGTACTGACTAAAAACACTCATTATGTTTTCTTTCATCTTTTATTAACTTGTCAAGTGTGTATTTTCTGTCTTTTTCATAGTTTGAGAACTGTGAGGGTAATATTTATTTATGCATTCTATAAAGTTTCTTCTTTAATTACTTTCACATTAACACTAAAAAATATCTATTGATTCTAAAATCAAGCAGAAGTAGTTGATATATTAATTTCCCACTAACATTTTAGTAATTCTCCACTATGAGTATATATGTCCACTTAATCTCTTTGTCTCTGTAATTTCTACTTTAATAGAAAAGTCTCATAGTCACCAGCAAAGGATAGAAAATGCTTCTATCTACCCTCAAAATAAGAAAATGTTTACTTACAAGGCTAATTTAAAAAGCCACAACAGTGAATAATTCAATAATAGCACTAAATATGAATTTAAAAATATTTAATATATTTTAGTGAGTTGGACACCATATTTAGGTTCCGAAAGACATCAGGAGAAACATTTAGGATAAATTATTTTTGGCCTCGTTTGTGCACACGACAGCCATGATTCTGCTGTTTTCACTGCTCTTTTTTTTTTTTTTTTTTTGGTCTCACTTTAACACAGGATGCACCGAGGATCTAACTGAATGACAGTTATCAACTGTCAGCAGACCATTTGAAAGTGAAGTATTCTTGCTGCCAACTGTCAGTGCCAGATGCAATGGCAAATCGCTTTACAGATTGCTGACAAATTGCCTTGGTATATCTACTGAGGAACTTCAATAATTTACACTAATTGGGCATGGGCCAGTTTGGGAGTGAGACATTGAAGGTACTTAGGGAATCTTTATGGAAAACACAACTTTCAAACTTTCAGTTTGCTGGAGTTTCACAGGCTTGGTTAAAGAAAGATGTCTATATAACTGAGCAGATAGGTGATAAATTAGCATATTCTTTGTGGCATTATAGGAAAATGCATAAATGAAGCTAAAAGAATCTCACAGATGATAGAAATTTAAATGAAATTGAACATATAGAAATATTGGATTAGGAGAATAAGGTAATTATTGAACATGTAGAACTTTGTATAAATCTTAAACAGTAGCACTATTAAAAGATGAATGGAAATAACTACCACAACACATAGTTTTAATCAATGAGAAATTGATGAGACATAAAGTTGCATCATAAATGAAGTATTAAGAGAAAAATGACATTTGTTTACTTTAATTTCAGTCTTCTCAGAATTGATGAGAACTAGAAGCTTCAGTACTGTGTTCAGTTTTGGTTACTGGAAAGTAGAAGATACACTGACTTATGGTCCTTGATGTTGAGGAGGCAAAGGACATGAAAAGCATGGGTACCATGGCCTGGAATGCAGACCAGACTCTAGTGATGTTTACTATAGGGCAGAAGCACATTTCAGACTGCTAATCTGCTCTGTCCCACACATGGATATAACACATGTCTTTGTTTGCATAGGATAGAGGTAGGCACATAAATAAAAGTAAGTGGTGGCCAAATTCTAGCACAGTCTAAATAACTTTCTTGCAATCTGCATCATATGAAATTAGTACTGAATGCCTTGGGATACAGTAAACTATAGTTGATATAGGGATATTAGGATGAGATAGAAGACTTTCAGACATGTGCCAGAGCATTTCCAACCATGTGATATAACTATACTATGTTTTTACTTTAACAAATTTTTATTAAATTTCATTCTGTCTGTGGGAGGAATTGGTGGGGAGGTTTGTGCCACAGTGTGCAGGTAGAGCTCAGAGAACAACTTACAGATGTTGCTTTCTCCTCCCACCATGTGGTTCCTAGGAGTCAAATCCTGATTGTCAGACCCAGTAATAGGTGCTTTTTCCTGAGCTACTTCATTGGCCAATCTTTTGTAAATTTTCATTTAATGATTAAACCCATGCTTATTAACTTTTTCCCCATCATCTTCTCGTTTGAACGAACTTTCCACTTATGACAAACTTGCTTGCTTGTACATTTGAATTTGCATTATCTTTCATCTCTTATTTACTTGCCAAATGTGTATCTTTTCTTTTAGTTTTGGAACTGTGAGGGTAATATTTATTTATGCATTCTCTAGGTTTCCTCTTCAATTAATTTCACATTAACACTAAAGGAACATCTATTGATTCTAAAATCTTGTAGTACATTCTAGCCCAAGTATAGTGAATAGAAGCCTTTTGACACTGACTCTACAGCAGCACCTCTGTCTGTCTGTCTGTGTGAGTTTAGGCTTATTCTCTTGCGGCTTTTTTTTTTCAGTCTAGTTTTACCATTCCCTTTTTGTTTTGTTACTATGCGTTTCCATGAGGGAGAATAGTTGATTGTGGACTGTGCCTGAGCTTGCAGTTCACTTGACCTTGAAGAAGTTAATTAGTCTTTAAATCCATCTTTAAGTAGTTCTGTGGCTTTTGCATTTTTTTTTTTTTAGAAAAGTCTGTAAACTGAGAGTAATAAAAGTGCTCATCTTAATAGTATCAAGCAATTTAAGGCAGTCACAGGAAGACAGACATGTTTTTTTCTCATATGTGATTCCTAGATTTTTGCCTAAGTGACTAAGATTACATATGACATCAGGACTGAAGTCAAAATGGTCTAGAAGAGGAAAAGTGAGTAATGGGAAGGGGCAATCAATGCAGCAAGGAGGAGGCACAAAAAAGAAGATCCTCAGTGTAGACTTGAACAAGGATAGATTTACACAATGGTACCATGCACAGTTAGTGCATTTATATAATACCCCTTTAAAATCTTTTAAATATAACATCCTTTACAATTTGTACTTTTCTATTTTTGTCAATCTCTCCACCCTGAATGAGCATTTTAAAATTTATTATATTTGCTTTATCAATAACAGTAAATAAAGCTCCAGAAACAAGAAATTAAAGCAAACACAAAACATATTTTGTTCCTGATGAGAATAATTAGCATTGCTAAAATGCCTAAGCAGTTCAAAGGAATCAGCAAATTCATTTCAATCCTAACCAAAATGTCATGACATTTTTTTCACAGATTAGAAGAAAAGCTGTAATATTTATGTGGAGTAAAAATAAAATCCAAAATATTCAAAACAGTCAAGCACAAAACTATAGCTAGAGGCATCACATTACATATTTTAAACATTTTGTAGTACTACACTAATCAAAACAGCATGATACATATTATTACATACAGTAGAAAGTTCAGATGCAAAAACAAAACAAAAACAAAACAAAACAAAAAACAAAACAATTTTCAGTGAATGTATAAAGAATACAGACTGGGGAGGGGACAGTCTTAGATACATGATATTAGAGAAATTTCATTTGGACACTGCAGAATAAAATTAGAGCCACATTATAATATATAGAAATTAACCTAAAGTGAAATAAAAATATAGGTATCAATTTTTGTCCCAAAGATGCTCCACTCATTTTTTTTATGTGTGTGAAACTGACTAGAGCAATGATTCTGACATTTGATACAACATTGATAAAATTTCACAGAAAAACTGTGGCTTCCTTGGAGCATGCTCTAAAGAATGGCAACATTTGTGAGACTTCAGATAAACCAAAAGATGCACCTAGAAGAAAACCTGCCAAGAAGAATAAAAACCAATGGAGGAATACCATAACTCCCCAAAAGAGTTGAAAGTTGATAAACACTCTGTCATTTGGTCATAAGACAGCTGTATTTGCCCAGCTGCCACTGCTTCAGTTGCAATTTAGAGAGAAACCATGTCGTGTTTTTTACTGGCTATGGTAACAAGGGATCAAAACCTATCTGCTCTACCTCACCAGCCTATGAAGTAGCTGATAATTCAGAACACAGAGCACAGAACAGAAAAGGAAGTCAGGTTTCAACAGATGACATTGACAACTCCTGATCTCCTGTAGATAAGACGTCGCAAATCCAAAGATGCTCTGTGAAAGTTATTTTCTCCTTTCATCACCCCCGGCACCAGAGTCAGAATGGGGATTGGGAAATCCAGGTAAGTTCAATGGCCTGCCTTCATGACCATCTCCCCTCTTCCCTTCCTGTCATGTTGGATGCTTCCATTCCCTTTGGAGTCAACAATAATTCTTCCAGCCCTTCTCATATCTCCAGATTCCGTGAAGAATAGCAAATCTCTGGGAAGAATGTTAATCTCCAGTTCCAGAGGGTCTATGATATGGGTGAACAAATTTGTTTACATCAACATTATCAACATTGAGAAGTAATTCAGAATAGCATCTTGTAAAAGATATTTACAGAAGTCTCACTGATATCTTCATGGAAATATTTTGAGTGCTGTTATCGTCAGTGTATTCTCATGCTTATTGTGGCATCACTAATGATGATATGGAATTAACTTGCGCATATCCCTGACCAAATACACAGACAATATGGCATATGTATGTAATGAGATATTTTTGCCTTAAAAATGGAGAATTCATATTCCAGAAATTTTGCTGGCAGGACCCTGATATAGCTTTCTCTTGTGAAGTTATGCCAGTGCCTGGCAAATACAGAAGTTGATGCTCACAGTCATCTATTGGATAAAGACAGGGTTCCTAATGAAGGAGCTAGAGAAAGTACTCAAGGAGATAAAGGGGTCTGCAACCCTATAGGAGGAACAACAATATGAACTAACCAGTACCACCCCCTCCCCCCCGAGCTGTGTCTCTAGTTGCATATGTAGCAGATGATGGCCTAGTTGGCCATCAATGGGAGGAGAGGCCCTTGGTCTTGCGAAGATCATATGCCCCAGTACAGCAGAATGCCAGGTCCAGGAGGCAGAAGTGGGTGAGTTGGGGAGCAGGGCAGGGCAAAGGTATAGGGTGCTTTGGGGGTAGCATTTGAGATGTAAATGATGTATCTAATAAAATAATAAACTGAAAAAAATGGAGAATTCTATCACTTGTTTCAACATAGATGATCTGGAAATATGTTAAGAGAAATAAAAAGAAGAACATAGAAAGATAAATGTTTGGCTAATCTCACCTAACTCTGTGATGTGAATGAATTGCATTTAAGGAAACAGAAAATAGAATAGATGTTTAAAGGAGCCAAGCCTATCTGTTTTTAAATCCAAAATCTTAGTCTGTGTTGCCATTGATGAACTAAATTTATTAATATTACCAGCAATTACTGATTGAACACTGTCATGACCATTCTTGGTTGTTAACTTGACCACATGTAGAATTAACTAAAATCTAAGCATTTAGGTACATCTGTGAGGGATGATCTTAAATCATTTGAACTGGGGAGACCTACCTTAATCTCAATCTTTCTCACTGGGAAGATACACCTTTAATCTGGGTCATACCTTCTGGTAGCAGCCTATATAAAGGACATCAAAGAAGGATGCTTTAGCTCTTTGGCTATCACTCTGGGTGGCAAATACATTCCTTCACTGATACTAGAGTCTACTTATTTGGAATTCTGATATATACTGAAGACCAGGTGAGACAGCCTCATGGACTGAACAACTAGCATATTCTTGGCTTTTCCATTGGTAGACAGCCATTGTTGGACCAGCTAGATCACAGCTTGCAAATTATTCTAATAATTTCTTTCACCCTGTCTGTATATACACACAGAATATCTATATATGCATAATTAATATACATTAGTTCTCTCAAATATATATATATATAAATAATACATTATCTATAGACCATATTTATTTGTATATGATATCTATCCTTATTAGTTCTATTCATCTAAAGAATCCCAAATGATGCAATGTTTACAAATTCCATCATTTTGTTATTTTTATCTTGTTTTGACTTCCTTGATTAGTTGTTCTAGAATTAGGATTTTATTTCCTGTGCCTTCTTTGTGTACTTAACTCTCAGACCTATGTATTCTTTCTAGTGTCCTTTGTAGGGCTTGGTTAGTGGTCATAAATTCCTCAGATCTGTTTTCATTGTGGAAAACCTTTCTCAGTCTTTAATTACAACTGATAATATTCTAGGTATAGAAGTCTGAACTGGCATCAGCTATCTTTTGTAACCTGTAGACTAATCAGCTTAATCCCCTCTGACTTTCATGTCTCCATTAGAAACTCAGTTTGGTCTGATGTGTCTTCCCTTTGGGTGTGATCCAGCCTTTCTCCCCTATTACTTTTGCCATCCTTTCTCTGTTCTGTATTTTTATTTGTTTTTTTTTTTTTTTACGATAATATAATGTGTCTTGTTTCTTTTCCAATACTATTTGCTAATTTATTTGCCTCTGTACCTTAATAGGCATCTCTAATTAGATTAGGGAGTTTTATTATATTTTATTTTGTCTTTTTCTGGTATTCCAGAGCTCTTGCAATGCTCAGATTTTGGACATTTTAGACTTAACCTTTTCTTTGCCTCAGTGATCTAATTCTTCTCCCTTGTCTTCAAACCTTGTATTCTCTTTTTAACCAAACCTCTCTGTTGTTGAGGATTACTGTTGATCTTATTTGACTTCTTGAATTCTTTATTTCAACTTTTATTTCAGTTTGATTTTTCTCCCAAAATTCTATCACTTTATAAAATTTATTTTCACATTTTGATTGTTTTAATCAGCCAACTTAACTGCTATTTTGTATTTTTGTAGATGGCATTTCAGCATTTATACACTTGATTCTTGAGGTCTTTAAATGTATTTGTAATTGTCAATTATTTTTATTGGATATTTTATTTATTTACATTTCAAATGTTATTCCCTTTCTTGGTTTCCCCTCCACAAAACCCCTATCTCATCTGCCCTTGCGCTGCTTCTATGAGGGAGCTCCCCCACCCACCTCACCTCCCTACCATTCCCCTATGGGGAATCAAACCTACACAGGACCAAGGGCCTCCCCTCACACTGATGCCACATAAGGCCATCCTCTGCTACATACGTGGCTGGAGCCATGGGTCCCTCCATGCATACTCTTTAGTTGGCAATTGTCAATTTTTATTTCAGTCTTGTGTGCCACCTTAGTTGCTTCTCTCAGTGAACATTCCTAGGGTAGTATTAGTTTTCCTAGAAGACATGCTTGTGGGTTGGTGGGAGAACTCAGGCACACCTAGGTGCTATAATGTCAACTTCTTTGAGTATAAACTAACTGCATGGTGCTTGAAGTTCAGTCTCAAGACAACCCAATGTTAATGTAGAAATGGAACATCTGAAAGTAGCTCTAGTTCAACTAGAGCTGTGAGCAGCTATGAGCCCAGGAACAGACTTCTCGTAGAGTTAGAAGATTCTCACTACCAATTCTCTGAAGGCTTACAAGGTAGTCCTTGAGAGATAGGGCTTGATTGACATCTCAGCTGGAATAGGCAGTAGTGCCTGGGAGAGGTGTGCAAGACAAAAAGTGTGTGTGTGTGTGTGTGTGTGTGTGTGTGTGTTCTTCACAGTAAGAATAAGGATATTGACACCATTAAGTTCTCCTAATTTTTAGGCCCAAAGAATTTGAAAAATTTCAGAGGACACAGGCATAAACAGTAGCAGAACAAGATGTGAACCAATGAGAAGATGTGGGAAAAAAGTAACCATAAAGTTCCTAAATGTTAACCCCCCCCAAAAAAAAAAAATTGCAAAAGAACTCCAGAAACAGCTGTGGTGGTGAAATGCTTTCAGACTGCTAAGGTTTGGTCTCCCAGGAACTTTTTGCTTTGTAGGACTGAAGTTTGAAACTTTTGAAGTTAGAGATAACTAGAGCTCTGACCTCATGCCTGTGAGGATATTGTTTCCTCCTTTGTGTCTTTTTTCTCAGGATTTGAAGACCAATTCTTGTGTTCCAAGAAGTTTCTGAAAGGGGAGAAATAAGAATTCAGCAAATTAAGATCGCAGGCATTGAATATCTGGAAGAAACCTCCCCTGAGACAGTGTGGTGGGATTTGGGTACAGATATGAAGAGGTGATGCCTGGGCAGTCTTACTTCATATCATTCATAACCCTGAGCCTGGTTGGCAGTTGGAGAATGTTGGTTGAACTGATTGAAGCTAAAGTTTGTCTTTATAACATGTGATATGTCCTTTCGAAGTATCCTACTCGATATCTCTCATCTTCCCAAGGGAATCTTAGCCACATCACCTTTTAATATTTTAAATCTGGGTTTAAATTCTTTTTATTTGATACAATTTTTTTTCCTGAAGAATTTCTGACCACTGATACACAAAATGAGTGGTTTTATTCACAACATGATGTTTAGCAATGTCTAGATACTGCATCTGCGTCTATGAGGGACTCTGAATGGATAAAGGGTAGGTATTTATATTAGGGTACACACAAGAAAACTCTTCCCATTTCTCCTTGAAAAGTTAGAATGGAATTTAAAGCATAAGAATAACATTTTCAGGGTAACAAGTGATGACTTTTTAGAGACATCTTAAGATATATATATATATATATATATATATATATATATATATATATATATATATATATATATAGTGTTATTTTGTGTGGTGGGGCATATGTGCGGCATGGATAAGCTGCTGCTTCTTTACTTCCACTATGTATGCTTCAAGGACTGAAGTCAGGTCTTCTGGCTGGGCAGTGAGTGCCCTTACTGTCAACCCATGACCATAAGTGACTTTTGAAAGCTCACCATCATTATTAGCCTTTTCTTACTTGTCAGATCAGGTTCCTGGAAAGAAAAGGAACAGGAAGCTCTCTAAGAAGCATCTGAAAAAAAAAACTGGGCGTGGTGGTGCACGCCTTTAATCCCAGCACTCGGGAGGCAGAGGCAGGTGGATTTCTGAGTTTGAGGCCAGCCTGGTCTACAAAATGAGTTCCAGGACAGCCAGGGCTATACAGAGAAACCCTGTCTCGAAAAACCAGAAGAGGAAGAAGAAGAAGAAGAAGAAGAAGAAGAAGAAGAAGAAGAAGAAGAAGAAGAAGAAGAAGAAGAAGAAGAAGAAGAAGAAGCATCTGTTGACCTACCTATGTGTCAATGGTGAATGAAGAGAAAACTGAATTCCTACTTACAGTGAGAGATGAGGTAAAATGGTGTGAGCAACTGGGATTGAGTACATTTCAGGCAACCTAACTTGAATATGAATTCTTGTTCAACATCTTCCATCTCCCCAAGACACATTGTTTTGGTAAATCTAAACTTTAGCTTTCATGGTTTCAGTCATCCCCAAAATATAGAAAAACCCATCTGTCTGTGAGGATGTGGAAAACTCGGGCCAACAAGGGTGGAAGAATAGTTCAGCACCTGCTCTGCTTAGTATGCTGTTAAATGTATTAAATGGCAGCTACTGTACCAAATGACAGACATTTATAAAAATATCAGTAAGGACTTTTGTTATGAATGGAAATACACATAAAACAAGAAAATTCTCACTTAAAAATTTTCATCTTTTCAAACTGTCTTTTTGAGCATTTGGGATCATTCTATAGAGGCATATGAAAACAACTAATAATGATGACAGTAATATTGTGAATGCATATAATATACACATGATAGTATATGTATGCCTCAGATACTGGTCTAGGGCTCTTTGTAAGTTTTAATAGATTGTGCCTCCATTGCAATTGCATTGTGTGGGAAGTGGCATCATTTAACAAACTAGAAAGGTTGTAGGAAACCTTAAATCCCACCAAATGCAGATTGCTATCCTACTTATACAAGTTTTCTTGCAGCTTGAGAACTCATCTCATTAGTTCTGGCTGACATCTGATATTTTTAGGTGAGAATTGACAGTTCTACTTCAATGGTATTTCGATCAGTCCTGTTGTTCAAGGGAACATGCAGATAGTAACTTTGTCCTGGGAGTAAGACATTGCTGGACATTCTCCATCTGTTCCTATTTCCCCAAGTCAGAACCAGAGCCTACACCTTGTGTTCCTCTTAGAGCAGGTCTGACCCCATTTGGCTCTTCATCATTAGTGGATTGTTCATGACTGGAAGCACACAGAGGCTTCATCTTGTCTTTGAAGTATCAGAGATTGTAGATGCAAAAAGTGTGAACAATGGGGTTTTGTAATGCTTTTGTTATGCTACTCAGAGCAGTTAACTGGTAGCAGAGCCCCACCTGCAACTCTATTTCTGTCATTAAAATTTGGGAGGAAGGGAAGGGGAAAGTAAACCTATGCTTTGCTTATATCTTTTTTCCAAGGTTGCTCTGTGATGCTGCAGGTGGCTAACAGACATGGAAATGTTGTGACCAGGACCCATGTTTCTCTGGCTCTGTGCTGGTGATGTGTTCCAGCTACATATCTGGTACATGTTATCTTCTGATATAAGACATTGATGCATTGCTTTTCCAATGTTACTTTGTGGGTGAATTCTTTGTCTTGGAATGTAATTTTCTGCCTAATGTGGTTAACCTTGGCCTAGATGGTAGTGTGGGTGGAAAAATATTTCTCACCTTTTATACACAGAGTGTTGGTTTTTTTTTTTTTTTTGCTTACAGCCTCTTTCAAACCCAAAAGGAAAGTCACATTTGTGCTATTTAAAAAGGACTATCATTTGAATGATGCTTGCCCCAAGGAAAGGAAAATAATTACTGGGCTAATTCTTTAAATTCTCTGACTATCCTAATTTCATAATATTTTCTTAATTGCTTAATGTTACAATCATGCATTTCTTTCGTTTTTTTCTTCAAGTAACAGTCATAGATTACAAAATATTTCTGTGAATCTATTCTCTTACTATATCTTGTCCCAAACGGAAGTTGATTTTTTTTCTTAGAATTTCTACTAGGAAAGTGATTATATTGAGATGAACACACCTAGCATAATATTCCAAATTTATAATGGCATATATTTTATTTCTCTGGTAATATCTTCTGCCTACATAGATATTATTATTCCTTTTTCTGGTGTATGTATATAAATGCCAATTCTTCAGAGTAAGCTACAATACTGATCCTGTTTGTAGGCAAGGACTGAAATTTTGCTGGAAGGCATATAAATAGTTTTTAAGTAAATAACTATAAAAAGGTATGAATGTTTTTAATCTTGTTAGCACTTCTTAAAAAACAAAGCCATACAGATTTTCTCCAAATGCAGTTTACAATTTTGTGTCAATGTTTAAATGGAAAAATTTTTGTGTTTTTTTCCTTTTGAATTATTAGTTTAGTGACTATTGTAATTTTATGGACTTCTAGTTTAATGAATGATTTTCTAAACCTTTCCTGTGTAGTATGATTATTGTATAAAAGATAATTTTTCCTGTAATTTGTTCCAGATAATAATCCCTGATATTCCACCAGGAAATTTCTGTGTAATGTAAATTTCAATGTTAAATTATTTATTGCATATAAATTTTCTATCTGAAGAGAACCAACACACTGAACCCACTAATGCTGGTCTAATAGAAAGTTAATGGCTTATTCTAACTGATTTTGCAAGAACAAAGGGCATGCTAACCTCGATGACAGTATGTAATTAGCCAAATGCTTAGGGAATAGATTTTTCTATAGCCCACATTAATTCTGTAGAACTACAAAGCCACTCACTTCTTTCTAAGGCATATTCTTCATTCGATTATCACCATTAAACCTGCAGAGATGTGGCATTGACACCCAGTCACACAGCTTTTGAGACACGCTTTCTACTTAGAACAAAATGCCTAATACAGGATATTGTTCAGGTCAAGGAAGTGTACACAATAACACTTCAGACATGTTAGTTTTGTTTCTCTACTCTGGAAAGTAGTTGTGAGAAGGAAATGGGATACCTAATGATGCAGGCTCCATGTGTCAGGTTACAGTCCAAATGTAGGTCTACTTGGATCATATGTGAAATTACCTTTCAAGCTTTCTATAGAAGGCATATGCCTTCTATGAAACATGAATAAAACTTGTGATTAAATTCAAGCCCTATCGCTAATATATTTCATTATGTGTATCAAAACATTCTAAAGGAATTCTGAATTTTAATCATTCTTGTTAAAGGATATTTCAATTTGTAATAGGTACAATAGGTAACAGTAAGGTTTGATAGGCACATGATGTAATACTATACTGAACTAAGACAATGAATTAATATAGGTAACAACAAAGATGAATTTTAATTTTTTCTATTAGGTGAAGAATCCAGATGCACCCACCAAAGAATATATAACATAAGATTCTCTTCCAATTTTCTGAGGACTGCCAGACTGATTTCCAGAGTGGTTGTACCAGCTCGCAATCCCACCAACAATGGAGGAGTGCTCCTCTTTCTCCACATTCTTGCCAGCATCTGCTATCACATGAATTTTTAATCTTAGCCATTCTGACTGGTGTGAGGTAGAATCTCAGGGTTGTTTTGATTTGCATTTCCCTGATGATTAAGGATGTTGAACATTTTTTTCAGGTGCTCTTAGCCATTTGGTATTCCTTAGTTGAGAATTCTTTGTTTAGCTCTGTACTCCATTATTTAAATAGGGTTATTTGATTTTCTGGAGTCCCTCTTCTTGAGTTCTTTATATATAATGGATATTAGTCTCCTATCTGATTTAGGATTGGTAAAGATCCTTTCCCAATCTGTTGGTGGCCTTTTTGTCTTATTGGCAGTGTCATTTGCCTTACAGAAGCTTTAAAATTTTATGAGGTCCCATTTATCAATTCTCGATCTTACAGCACAAGCCACTGGTGTCCTGTTCAGGAATTTTTCCCCTGTGCTCATAGTACTACTAGAAGATCCAGCAATTCCTCTCCTGGGCATATACCCAGATGTTCCAATTTGTCATAAGGACACATGCTCCTCTATGTTCATAGTAGCCTTTTTTATAATAGCCAGAAGCTGGAAAGAACCCAGATGTCCCTCAACAGAAGAATGGATACAGAAAATGTGCTACATTTACATAATGGAGTACTACTCAGCTATTAAAAACAATGTATTTATGAAATTCTTAGGTAAATGGATGGATCTGGAGGATCTCATCCTCAGTAAGCTAACCCAATCACAAAAGATGATATGCACTCACTGATAAGTGAATATTTGCCCAGAAACTTAGAATATCCAAGGTACAACTTGTAAAACACATGAAACTCAAGAAGAAGGAAGACCAAAATGTGGATACTTCACTCCTTCTTAGAATGGGGAACAAAATACCCATGGAAGGAGTTACAGAGACAAAGTTCAGAGCTGAGACAGAAGGAAGGACCATCCAGAGACTGCCCCACTTGGGGATCCATCCCATTTGCAACCACCAAACCCAGATACTATTGCATATGCCAGAAATATTTTGCTGACAGGACCCTGATATAGCTCTCTCTTGTGAGGCTATGACAGTGCCTGTCAAATACAGAAGTGGATGCTCACAGTCATGAACGTAGATGGAACACATGGCCCCTAATGAAGGAGCTAGAGAAAGTACCTGTACTGGCTATTTTTGTGTCAACTTGACACAGCTGGAGTTATCACAGAGAAAGGAGCTTCAGTTGAGGAAATGCCTCCATGAGATCCAACTGTAAGGCATTTTCTCAATTACTGATCAAGGGGGAAAGGCCCCTTGTGGGTGGGACCATCCCTGGGCTGGTAGTCTTGGGTTCTATAAGAGAGTAGGCTGAGCAAGCCAGGGGAGGCAAGCCAGTAAAGAACATCCCTCCATGGCCTCTGCATCAGCTACTGCTCCCTGACCTGTCTGAGTTCCAGTCCTGACTTCCTTTGGTGATGAACAGCAACATGGAAGTGTAAGCCGAATAAACCCTCTCCTCCCCAACTTGCTTCTTGGTCATGATGTTTGTGTAGGAATAGAAACCCTGACTAAGACAGTACCCAAGGAGTTAAAGAGACCTACAACCCTATAGGAGGAACAACAATATGAACTAACCAGTACCCCCCAGAGCTGTGTCTCTAGTTGCATGTGTACAGAGGATGGCCTAGTTGGCCATCAATGGGAGGAGAGGCCGTTGGTCTTGCAAAGAACATATGCCCCAGTACAGGGGAATGCCAGGGCTAGGAAGCAGGAGTGGGTGGGTTGGGGAGCAGGGCAGGGGGAGGGTATAGGAGGCTTTGGGGGTAGCATTTGAAATGTAAATGAATTAAGTATCTAAAAAAAAATCTCTTCCTCTAACAATGTAGAAAAGGGAAATAATGCAGAGAATCAGAGCAGAACTGGGAGGTTATCTGGAGGCTGGTACTCAGAGTGGGACAGGAAGAGTTTGACTTGGATGATGGATATGCTAATTACTATCCTAGTTTCTCTGCTATACACGAAAGGTCAAATTTATATAGCTATGTACTTTAGCACAGACCGCTTACTGTGTATTGGCCATATATAAACTGTTGCAGACAATAAAGAAAAGCCCCCTAGGAGTCAGTGAGGGTTATAGAGAGGGAGATGAGAATGTGAGCCACACTGGTGTACAGTTTCAGGTATGGAGGATTATCAAGGGCTTTAGAGCTGCTTATAAACAGTGTTAACAACAATGCTGTTGTGCACTTGACACATTGCTTTATTTCAGGCATATGGGTGTTTTGTCTCCTTGTGTGTCTGGGTATCATATGTGTACAGCATCTAAAGAAGCCAAAAGAAGGTGATGGGCTCTCTGGAACTGAAGTTACAGATCGTTATGAGTCACTAGGTGGGTTCTGGGAATTGAACACTGGGACTCTGAAAGTGGTCTTAACCAGTGAACCATCTCTTTGATCTCCACTTGATATGTTTTTTAAGAGAATAGATTTCAAGTTTTCTATTCTGGATGCACACAAACATGCACCTACATAAACATACACACAGAGAGACACACTCAAAATTACATACACAAAGAGACACCAGAAAATTTTGGAGGTTATTGGTATTCTTAGTAGTGCACATGAGGCAATGATTGGATGACTGCTTTATGTTTGAATGCAGTGAGTTATATACATTAAACATACTGAGGCTATATGTGTATATATTATTCCTTAGTAAAACTGTCAAAATTCCTCTACTTGAAGAAAAATGAAATATGTAAACTAAAAGGGGAGGGGTCTTATCACTTCTTGAATCTTCTACTCACCAATTACATACAGCACCATCTTCTTGTCTCTCATCTTACTCTCTTACATTATTATCACTTCCCTATATTCTTAGAGTTTAATTATTGGCATCCACTTATCTCTTCATTGTGCAAACATGAAGTACAGTCTTAAGAATGGGCACCCTTTCTGGCTTCTGGCTACTTTTTAATGACTAAATCACAGATTATCTGGTGGAGCTAACATTTTGAAATACAGGTTACTTAGAGATATTTATATGAACTTATATAAAATAAGTTCATGATGCATTGGAAATCCTCATGGGAATGACAGGGTATAACCCTCCAGAGAGATCTGGGTTCTGACCTAAACTTAAGGCATATAGCCTATCATAGATGTATGGTTCTCACTACTTTAGAGTTAAATGGAGTATTTTCTTGAACTGAGAGAAGTACCTCAGAAGCAATTTGTTTTCCCTCTTTCAAGGCCAGCTTTAAATTCTTGAAGCATTAATAAATAACTGAACTCAATTTAATAAGATTAAGCTCATTACCTTCTAGCCTGCATTGAAACTTTTACAACAAACTCATGCTAAAACTACTTTAACTGAATAAAGTCAATTGAGAAGAAGATAATTATGAATTCATTTTTATTAGTGACAGGTTTAAACTGTGAACATTCTGTGATTGTACTGATTGAATTATATTTTTCTTGTAAGGTTATTTTCTCTTTGACATAGTGTGTTTTATTTTGTTTATTCAACAATGTAGAACTTGAAGATCAAATGTCATAGTATCTTGCTTACAGTGATTCATAGAGACTTACAATTTTATGACCTGGTAATATGTTCCCTTGTTATTTAATTTTCATGAGGAGACTCCCTAGAGTACACACACAGACACACACAGACACACAGACACACACACACACAGAAACACACACACACACACACACTGACCAATACATACTATAAGTTACACATACATGCAAACCCACAAACATATAAATGCATATATAAAACTCCTGAACTATGCATATATACATACACTACACACATACATATTCATATACCACAAACATATATGCAAATTATCACATACATATATACACCATATACATACACACATAAATACATATAAACACTTAGTTTAAATATTTTATTATTATAAAGTTATTGGAATGTGGGGTCTGTGTGTGTTTGTGTGTGTGTTTATGTGCTTGTGTGTGTTTGTTTACATGCACACATGTGCATGTGCATGCACAGCCCATTTAACATGACATTTATGCATGGAGATCAGAGGGCAATTTTGTGGAGTCATTTTCTTCTCTTCCATCATATGAGTTCCACAGATAGAATTCAGGTCTCTGGGCTTGCATCAAAAATTGACATTTGTCTTTATCTGCTGAGTTATGTCATCAGTTCTCAAAGAAACTTTCTTTGAAATGGGTATTTAAAATCAGAACTAAAGCTATTTTTAAACATGACTAATATATGCATTTATTTGTTTATTTATTTATTTATTTATTTATTTATTTATTTATTTATTTATTTTGAGACAGGATTTCTCTGTGTAGCACTGGCTGTCCTGGAACTCACTCTGTAAATCAAGCTTGTCTCAAATGTAGAGATCTCCTTGCCTTTGCCTCTTGAGTACTGAAATTAAAGTGATGTGCCACTATTGTCTGACTACATTTTTTTAAATTGGCTATATAAAATGTTACCATTCTTCTTTTAAATATTTAAGTGTGCATACCCCAGTTGAAACACACTGCAAGATGAAGATTTCAACAGAATTTGTTCGGTAATCTCCTACAACCTTTGAAGAAAAGCAACAAAGCCAGAGTTGATGAAAAGATGAATGGCCAGGAAAACAGCACCTCATCTTGTTTAGTCACTGCAGTATGGACAAAGACAGATGAAATTAGAATCTGCTTTGACATTATTGGAAAAGGAGAGGGATTCTTGAAAAAGGTCTGTGGACATTAAGCTGGGAATGATAAACACAAGGCTCTTGAGCCATCCCTGTTCTCTTTTCTTTTCCTTCTCCAATGAGATTGTTACACTTACCTAGAGGATGTCACATTGTGTCCATATCAACCACTCCACTGCACTTATACATGCGTCAGTGAGATTCTGTTATTGAAAGAGATAGCTTCTAGACCCCAGGCATGTGGGTTGGTAAAAAGAATGAGAACATCTGGTCTTGAGGACTGGTTACTCAAGGCTGGATAGATGCATAGTAGTTTTCAAAAGACATCAAGGCTCTTACCCAGTTCCTAGAAATCACAATTTAAATATGCTTAGAAATTCCTTTTTGATTTCTAATTAGCAGGCAATATATGCTTCAACATTATAAACTCATTTTCTCTGTTATTCACGTTTTAAACTGAGACTTTCCTAGTCTTCACAACTAGAGTTGTTCCAAATAAAATCCTCTTCTCTTGTGTATGTCTTACTCTCCCATTTAGCTTTATTTGTAAAATTCTATGCTTCACGAAAAGAAAGAAAGAATTATGCAAAGCACTTGCAATTGCTGTGACCAGTGGTGTAACAACTGCTCTGTTAGTAATTGCCGATGGCTGAACAAGTTGTAAGCCCACATGTCACATCTCCCATCATCCCATTGACAAGCTTGTCCTGAAAGGCTTAGTAATGCCAAGCAAAGTGGCCCAGGTGGCCCAGCTCCTCCCTCTTCTCAGGATGTCTTGGTTTTGTTTATTGAAGAAAGATTAAGATTTTTGCTATTGCCTTAAAGTACCTACCTGGGAACTCAGAGGTCAAGCTATACATGATTTGTGCCTTATAAAGTAGCCCTAAATGTTGAGAAGATGCTTGCAGAAAATCATCATATCTTTAATGTGCATCACTAAACTAGCAATCCAAAGAAACTGGGTAGTGTGGTCTAATGAGATCATACTTGAAGCCAGCACAGAGGGGTTGCAGCATGGCAGCAAGGAAATCATTAGGTTGGAAATGATGAGATCTAGGCTGTATCTTGGCTTTGCCACAACTGAGACTTGTATCATCTAGTATTTCACATTAGGTGGTTTTCTTTCATCATCAGAAGATGTTTGGATTAAGATCAGATGAAATGTTGGCTTTTATAACTCTATAACCCTTCACAGTTTATTGATAAAGATAAGAGAAACAATGAAACTTACTTTCCCCAACCATTTCATTTAATTTTCTATAGAACCTAAGTTTAATCAGTTTTATGTGCAGTGAGCATCTGTTGTGAGCAAAAAGGTTGTACAAGAGTTGGAAATTGACCACCAAATGAGGCCAGTTATGTTTTCTCCCCCTTCAAGGCTGTCATGTTGTAAAGTAGAAGAGAAAAGTGATATAATATTCAAGAAAGGACAGACAGTTCAGATTAATATAATGAAAATAAAAGAGATGCATAGGTCAATGAGGTAATCCCCAAGAGAATTACATCATGGTGACCAGAACTGAATTTACGCAATCTGGTTTACATCAAGAGAGATAATGGGAAGAATGTTTGGTTGTGGTGATGGACTTCCCTGGAAAGGTACCATAGTTTCTTTAGTTATATGTTTTGCAGTGTTATCCAGACACCTTCACTGGCAAAACACTTGCTACATGTGGTTCTTGATGGATAGTAGCATAGAAGCTATTGTTTTCCCATGTACTCTGTCCAAGAGTAGCATTAGTGCTGCCCTGCTGCTTGCCAAATAGATTTGTCATCATGTTACAAGAAGCAGAGCCATTTGGCTGTGCCTTACTCTAGGTCTTTTTGCTGTTCTGAACTGGATTCTCAAAGCAGAAGTGCACTCATATGCCAATGTGCTCAGATGGCACTTTCACAAGTCATTCAGGCTGTAATCAGATTCGGTGATCATCGGACTGGAGACAGATGAGCAGCCTGCTGTACTTCACACTGCACACAGCTCAGCTCCCATGGTGGTAGCCACTAAACACTGTACCAATGAGCTCTTCACTGCCAGTGCCAGCAAGGATTTTGAACAGAATGTACACAAAGAAGCTGGTGGCAGCATGAGTGCCAAAAGGAACAGATTGCAGTGCTGAGGGTCTTTATGAAGGCCATTAGGACAACTTACGTTATCAGAAGATTGACAGGAGATATGTGACATACAGCAGAAATACGCTTATACAGTGGAAAGACGAAGAAATGATACTGGATACAAAGTTAGAGTGCCAGTTACAAAAGAGACAGCCATAAAATCAAGACTGTAAGGAATTGATACATACTGTTTAAAGGCCTATTCTTATGTTGAGGGCAAGAAGGGATGTAGGCACAATATGAATGCCCTTCCACTGGCAAGCGCTGCTTGGTGTTATTTGAGGTCAGGTGTGACTTTCCTGAGTCACCACCATTGGCATGCAATAGACTGTAAAAAAAAACAAGCTGTGTAAGCTTCTCTAATTCTTGATATACTGCCAGTTGAGAGCTAATATATTGTTGCGGCCCGCCCGCAGTCCGCAACCTGAACGGTTCAACTGAGAATGGCAGTTCGAGCTGAAAAGAGAGGAAGCTAGACGGGGCGGGAGAAAGAATGGGGCCAAGACGATTCCATGTTCAAGGCCCACCTTTACTAATTCCAACATTCAGTTATAAAGGAAGGGGGAGGGAACCCAATTTCCCGCCAAGTAACTCAGGGTCCAGTAGCAGGACGAACACGTGTGTGCCTCCAAGCAGCAAAACCGACAGGGTCCAGCAGTGGGCGTGGCAGAACGAATGAGCAGGAAACTCCACCCTTGAGCAAGCAGGTTCAAGCAGGTGGGGGAAGAGAGACCACAATATATGTTCACACCAATGCCTGAAGCCTGAAGTCAACAATCTATGTCCTGTGGAGAATGTAAACCAGAAGCACACATGCATATTTTGTAGGTGTGAGAATCAGGCTTATTATCTTCTAGGACTCAGTTCATCTTTCAGCTTTGTATTGAGAGGGCTCCAGGTACAGTGGGAGATTACACTGCTGATTCAATGGCTCAACAGCAAAAGGACAGATCCAGATCTAGTGAGAAGCTCTTATGAGTAAAAGAAGCTCTTATGTGTGAGGTGTAGTAGTTGAACACAAAAATGAGCCTAAATCATTCCCATCTCTTTTCTAATCATCTCCTCAATGTTAGAGCCCCAAACAGCTACCAGAGGCCACCATAGGTAAATTATTTAGTAGAGGTGAAAAGGTCTGTGGGTAAAACACAAAAATCTTAGACTCATATTCTTTGACTAGGTGATCTGTAAGAGCTTCAAGTGGTCACACAGGGAGCTGATGGCAAACCAGAGTCTGCACCTGTCTCCTCCAGTAACATATGTTAATATATCCATCACCATGGCCTCTGATTGGCAGGCCAGTTAGATGCTATAACCATTTATGATGATACATCTTAGCTTCTATGAAAAGGTACTTATTCTAACAGAAAAATCTTCATAATTGAGTAAAAACTTTTATTTTTACCCATTCACCATAGTGGCAGTTAAACAGATCTAAAGCCACAAAATGAAGATATATTATGTTTTGGTGATCTGCTTCAGAGTCTCATTTCTTCAAATGTGAGAATTCCTGAATTACTTTTGCTATTCAAAATAATTGGTTTTGAGTCAACACCACTGCTCCCCTCTGAAAATCAGGGAGAAATGAATTACTAGTTTTACCAGAGACTTACTGAATCAGAACGTTCATTTAACAAGAACCTATAATGACCTCAGTACTCACTGAAGTTCCAAATGCTCTGTCTTAGACTTTTCAAGGCTGTGCATTCAGAGTTCTGTTGGTACCTTAGAATACTTATGCCAAAAAAGAAAATTATCATTATTAATCCAAATGGCTTTTCTTATGTCTTAAACTCAGTTGATGGTGAAATGTGTGTCCAGTTCTTAACCTTCACATGGCAGGGCCATTTTCAACTCTATACACTTTTCTTTTTTTTTTTTGTACAATTGCAATTAGATCCTAGCAGAATTTGTATCACCTCAAAATTGCCACCAACCAACAGGCTCATCCCAAAATTGTCTCAAAATTGTATCATAGCATCAATTTATCTCCAACTCTCTTCTTTTGATTAATGAAGTATCCCTAGAAAAAAGAATTCATTTTCAACATCTCCACTGTTCTTTTCCATTGACAACTCAATGGATTTCTTTTGCATATTTTTCCAAACTGTGAGTCATCAAGCAAAACTATTTAAGGTAAGTTGGGAATCTGTGGTCAACACTGGCTTCTTTCTAACAGGATGCACACACACACTTTTCTACTTTATCTCCCTCCCCCCTATGTGCACACAACTCTGCAGAAACTTAAAATCCCAGTTAGTCAACAGCCAGCTTGATTACAATCAGAAATTATGCCATAGTCTGTTTGCTGTTTTAAATAATCATAATGTTTCAGCTATGATTTTTCTGTATCAGTGAAAGTGAGCTGTGTTTACACCTGAGCTTATAAGCTTTGATAAAATTCTACACTTGACCATTGGAAAGCCCCTTAAAGTGTCACATTTATGTGTTCTACTTTTAAGAGAAAAGTTATTTAAAATTATTCATGCTTAACAGCATTTAAAAACACAATACTTACTTAATATATTTTAGTGATACCACATGACAACTCGGGCTTATTTCAAAGGAAAAGCATGGCCAATTCTTCTTCTGATGAAATTGTGCTGGATCTGCTAAATTTATCCTTCCAATGAGTACTTGAATGTACATTTCAAATTATTTGAGGGATGTGATCAACAATGTAGTATCCCTTGTGGTACTGTGTGGGTCACTTGTATAGATTATGCTCCATCCTTGGCAGTGATTCACCTACAGTTGAAATTACTTTTTTGTATAAAATATATATTGGAGGAATTGTTTTGATTGTCTTGTAGGTTCCAGAAGGAACGGAGAAGCAAAACTCATTTTTATCCTGTGCATGTCATGTCAGAGGCATATTAACTCCTCCACTACTATCTAGCCTTTCTGTGTTTTGCCTGTCTTACAATCCTCAGGTGTAGCATAATATTATTGGTTTATTTCCTTTGCTATACGATGTTTGATATAAAATAGTGCATTTCCCACCCAATTTCAGTCTTCATTTATTTATTTAATGAAAATATGTACCAGGTATGGAAACATTCACACATCAATGTTTAATGCAGCGCACATGAAAATGATATCAAAGGTATTTCTTGCAATAAAACCTGAATCTGGTCTGGTCTACTCAGAGTGGGTGATAATGACCCCACACTGCTCTGCAAGGCTAGATTGCTTGTTCCACAAGGTTTTAGCCCTGAGCTGAAAGCCATGGTCAAATGAGTTCAGCATACCCCTC
This sequence comes from Mus caroli, assembly GCF_978045245.1. NCBI lineage: Eukaryota > Metazoa > Chordata > Mammalia > Rodentia > Muridae > Mus > Mus caroli. The sequence goes on from NW_028227264.1 coordinate 33,142,805, forward strand.
AGGATTTATTACATTAGCCTGCCTGACAACTAGGTACATGGGGGAGGGTCTGGAAGATATGCTGAGGAAATCTGATCAAACCAAAAGGGTACAGGGTTCAAATGCAGTTCAAAGAGGCCACAGCCTTCCCACTTTATAACCCCATCCATGTCCATTTGCTAGAGCTGTTTCTGCTTTATACCTGAGTAGCAATCTTTAGTGACATTATACACTTATCATTTTCTAACTGAAAGAATACCTTTACATTCCTTTCCTCTTATAATGACTTTTATTTATGTAGCAATTTGTGATTTGCCCAGTTTCTACTTCCTTACTCCTTTTGACCCTTACAATGACCTTGGTAGTTATTGTCTTATTGTTCTGACTTTTTATAGATAACAAAGTGGCTCTGAGTGTAAGTGGTTGCCCAAGGTCACCCAGGTGATAATTGAAGTCAGGACTCAAAACCCGATCTTTTGACTCCAAGCACAGCTAAGGGCTCTTTTGACTGTAGAATATTTTTTAATATTGTGGGATGTCATAACCTCAGGAATTGTGAAAGGTTTTCAGAATTTCTGCTGAATGTAGATGGAAACCCCATTTGTAAGGAGCATTTGTAAGAATTTTCTTTTAGCCAGAACCAACAGTCACTTCACTGTTTTCCCCCAGATCATTTTCATTCATCATTCTCTGCACAAAACGTGGTGTTTCTTATATTTGACAAGACTCTTGGAAAACTTACTTTTAATATTAAATATTTCACTGGTGAATATTCAAGGAGCTTATGTCTGGCCTTTTTAATAGCTTGCTGTGTAACCTTGATAAGGTGACTTAACCTTTTTATGTCTCTGAAAATTTAGGGTAAAATCTTTCTCTTAGTATGGCAACTCTAATGCATAATTAATTAATTCTACCCAAGTGAAATCAAAGGGAAGCCGCTAAAAGCAAGGGGAATGTGTTGCACCATATTACCTGAGATAATCATGGGGTCTGACCAACATGAGCCTATGGCTGCAAATTTGGAGCTCAGAAGCATTAGCTGTCACTGAGGATAGGAAGAATTCATAGCAGGATTTAGACTCTCTTACTATCATCTACCCTTCTCTTATTCCTCAGTACTGAAAAACAGGATGAGAGGGAATATGAAATTTCCATTTATTCTTAACTTAATCACCCATTCCCTAATGTGTGGTGATTTTATAAACAGCATAGCCTGTGACAAACTCTGTCCTCTTAGAGGGATGTACCACAGTGTTTGATGTGTGACTATTTCCTTTTTATTATATATTTTTTAAATTTATTTTTTATTAGGTATTTTCTTTATTTACATTTCTAATGTTATCCCCTTTCCTGGTTTCCCCTCTGAAAACTCCTTAACCCCACCCTCTCCCCCTGCTCACCAACCCACCCACTCCCATTTCCTTGCCCTGGCATTGCCCTACACCAGGGCTGGAAAGAACCCAGATGTCCCTCAACAGAGGAATGGATACAGAAAATGTGGTAAATTTACACAATGGAATACTACTCAGCTATTAAAAACAACAAATTCATGAAATTCGTAGGCAAATGGATGGAACTAGAAAATATCAGCCTGAGTGAGGTAACCCAATCACAAAAGAACACACATGGTATGCACTCAATGATAAGTTGATATTAGCCCAGAAGCACAGAATATCCACGTTTATTTCTCTATACTTCTTATTTTGGTAGGTTATATTTTTGTATTGGTGGTATTGATATAATGATGGCTATAGAAGGAAGTGGTTTAATTAAAAGCCTGTCTGCTTTAGGGTCTGTCCTGGTGTAGAAAACATCTGGAGGGATCTTTTTCTTCCATTTCACATAATTCTGCTGTCAGATAGCAATACTTACTAGAAATGGTGTCAATGAATAAAGAGTCTAAAACTGTGTGCTACTGTCCTGATGTTATTAATGAGGAGTCTTATTAACTAAAGGATTAAAAAATATATGGAAGTAATTTTGAGACTGAAACTAAATTAAGTTTTATCTAATCTTTAAAATGACCCAAAATAAGAAACAAGCACAAAACCTAGAGTCACTTTCATGTTCTGTAGGACATTGTGAAATAAGCTGATTTACCTGTGTGAATGCTTGAGAGGTGATTTAAGACTCATGGAGGAATCACAACCATAACTTGTGGGAGGGACAAAAACTGGAGCTGGGTTTTGGTAGAACAGAAGTAGCAGTAGGCCATGAGCAGGGGTAGCACTGTTGTCAGTAGCCTTGGGACGATCATACATGAGGACACAGAGGTTTGGCAGCAACTAGAAGACTGACTTAATTGAAGAGTAGACTGTGGGGACCTTTGGGTCTGGGTCAAGTTGACTTTGTCTTTGCAGGACATTGTGACATTGATCCTGACAATAGGAGAAACTACAGCAGGTGATATCAGGTGTCAGGGTCAAGGTATCATTCTGTGGCTTAAGTGAAGAGTAGAATCGCGGATAAAACAGAAATACTTAGGGCTATGGTTTGAATCTGAAATATTTTCACGGGTTCATTTTCAGATACTAGATTCCTAACTTGTAGTGCTATTCTGAGAGGCTCTGGAGCCTTTATGGGGTATGACTTGTGTGTGGAAGTAGGTATTTCATTGTCACCTTTGAACATTGTAGCCTGGTCCTTGTTTCCAGCTCATTGTATTCTGGTCTGCCTTAGTGTGAACAGTTTTCTACTTCATGCTCCTGCCACCTGGATGAACCCACTCCGCCTTCCTTGCCATGATGAATTGAAATTACTAAAGCTATGAGCCCAAGGAGATGACTTCTCCTTTGTTTTTGCTGTCATGTAGTTTGGTGATAGGAATATGAATGTAACCAACACAAATACTATTCGTAGAGGAGGAATCCAGGTTAGGGAGAAGTAAGATTAGAAGGTGGATCACTAAACCAGGATTCATGCAACGTGGATCGGGAAACTATTGTACCTAATGAGAGGTGTGGGAGGCTAGGGTTATGGAGGAAGTGTGAGGAGTTGTGACACACAGAGCCAAACCTTCTAGGCTTCAGTAAGATCGCCATAGATAATTGTTTCATGTCATTTATTAGCTCTTTAATAGCATCTGCTGTAGAACTGCTGCTCACAGGGAAAGCATGTGTTAGGTTTAATGGACAGTGCTTAGCAGTTCTCTGTGGAGTGTACATTGACCCACACTCCACTAGGAACATATACAGCAGGTTCTGTTCCTTCCCTTTGGGCTATTATAGCTCAAATGTAGTGATAACATACTGTTTTAATTTGTTTTAATTATATGCCATTTCATAAATTCAATTTGCCTTTGGTTAAATGCTTTTTATTTTCTGCTTCGTGAGTGCCCATTTTTCATCTTTCTTATTTTAAATTGAGCTATATCTCTCCTATTTTTTAAGTTATTTTATATATTAAAAGCATAAATCCTTTATATGAATTTGTATGCCTTTTTATATGTATACACACACACATTAACATATTCTTTAACATATTCATTTCTATTACTTTTTATTTTAAAATTTTATCCCAGTTTGAATTTATGTGTGTAGACATGTGTGCATGATACAATTTGGATGAAGGTCAGAAGATAACCTTCATAAGTCAGTTTTTGCCTTTCATCCTGTTACTTCTGGGGATCAAGTTAGAGTCCACATTACACCTTGTCTCTACCCTTTGGGTATCCGTTATCATCCTGAGTAAATCACCTTTCTATTTATTTCTGTCTTTATTTATATTAATTTCTAGATTTCACATATGAGAGAAGATGTGCTACTCCTGTGTTTGTGTCTGGCTATTTCTCATTAATTAACATAATGCAAACATTTTCATTAGTCATCCAGCTATTGATGGATACCTCTGCTGACACCACTGCTTAGCTGCTTTTAGAGCACTGAGGTTAATGTAGGTCTGCAGGTGTCCCTTGCAAGTTGGTTTGATTCCTTCAGGTGGAGAATAAGGAGCAGTAGAACTGGATGACAGGGCAGTTCTATATTTAGGAAATTCCATCCTGATTTCCTTACTGCCTGCACTGATTTTATGTCCCAGCCAGCAGTATTTAAGCCCTTACTTTCCCCTGAATCCTCAGAAGCATCTGTGTTCTGTTTTCTTGATGATTGCCATTTTGAGTGGGGTGAGATGGAATCTCAAAGTAGATTTGATTTGCATTTCTCTTATGGTTAAGACACTAGGCTTTGAAAAGTCTATTTATTGCAATTTGAAAATCATCTCCTGAAAAAAAGTTTGTATGGTTCATTATGTTATGTTAACTGGATCGTATGTTACTTGGTGTTTAATATTTTTGAATTCTTTATATTTTGTGGCTATTAATTTCATGTGGCATGGGTATGTGGCAGATATCTTCTATTTAGTAGGCTGTCTCTTCACTCTAGTGAATGTTCTCTTTGCTGTGAAATGTCCTTTTTGTTTGTTGTTTTTGTTTTCTCTAATGCCACATCATTTTTTAATGCTCGATAATCATTCCTGGGCTGTTAGTCTTATTCAAACTATCATTGCCTAGGCCTGTGTTCCTGATTGTTTCTCCTTTTGTTTTCTTCAGTGGTTTCAGATTACTGGGTGTTACATGAAGACCTATGGCTCATCATAAATGGATATTTATGCTGAGAGCCAGGGAGTCATCTCAAGATCCTATGTGTGGATATCTAGTTCTGCCAGCACCATTTGGAGAAGAAACTATTATTTCTTCACGCTATATTTTTGGTACCTTGTCTCAAATCAGATGACTGCAGTAGTGCAGATTTATTTCTGGGTCTTTTGTTGCACTCAATGGCCTGTTTCTATTTTTGTGCCAGCGCCAGGCTATTTTTGTTACTATGGCTCTGAAACCTCAAGTCAGCTATTGTGCTACCTCTTGCACAGCTCCTTTTGCTTGTGATCTTATTTCCTTTTGTCATGTTGGGTTTGATTCTATTTTTCTTGGAAAATGGTCTTTTCATTTTGATCAAGCTTGCACTTGTTCCGTTGTACTTCTGGCAACATGGTGACCATGTTGTTTGCTCATTGTTTGTTCTGCTGACGTGTAAGCACCTGGAATCTTTCCAACTCTGACTTTTATATCTTAGTCTGCATTTCTTGGCACTATCTTGATTGTATCTTTTAATGAACAGGAGTTCTTAATGCAGACTGATTTTACTCATAGTGTGGTCTTTACATTTTATGTATAGTAACCTACCCTTTTTGATGTCATGATATTTTTGTTCCACTGGAAAAACAGCATTCAGATGTAGATCTGTGACATATCTAGAAACAAGTTGTTGATGCTGAAACCTAAGAGACCATGGATAGAAAATATGGCTACTACAAATTTTGTTTAATGGAAATATAACTAGAACATGTTTCATTGCACCACCTTTTAAATAAAATCTGCACAAACTCTGCCCGTGAGGTTCTTATTGCATACCCCTATTCCATTTTATCAGCTAGCTTCTCTCTCCTTGTGCTCAGTCATACATGTTACTAGTAAATACAACTTCATTATATGTGCTGTTGATGTTTAGTTTCATTTGTTTTTTAAGTTTGAGTCTTTAAATGAGTTTCTGAATAAGTTTCTTTTAAAACTGTTGTGTATTTTCCCCCAAGCCATAGGAACATACACAAACATTTACATATTCACATACAGGAACTTACTAGCATTCTGCCTAGCCTTCGTTTGAATTTTTAAATTAGATTTAGGGAAGGAGGCTTGCCTCAACAATACATATGTTAGTGTACAAATGATGTCTTTTGAATATTGAATCATAAAATTCATGCTATTTTCTCCATTTAAGAGTGCTTTACTTTTTCTCAATAATATTTCACAGTCCTCATTTTATTGTATATATTTTCTTCAGTGTATAGCTTTCTCACAGATTATGCCTTTGATTAAAGAATTCTTGTGCCAGCTCTTTTGCATTCCCCTCCTCTGCTCTGTTCTGACAACTGTTAAATACACTCCCAGGATTTCTATGTTCACATTGGCTTTCTTTATTTTATTGTTGGAATTATAATATTATCACATGATTTCTCCCTTCCCTTTGATCTTTCCAAACCCTCCCATATATCCCTCTTGCTTTCTGTCAAATTTCTAGCCATCTTTTAAATTAATTGTTACATGCACACACACACACACACACACACACACACTTCTAATATTACCTGTTCAGTTTGTATAAAAGTACTTGTACATATGTTTTCAGGACTGACTAGTTGATATTGGATAACCAATTGGTGTGCTATTTCCTGGAGATGATTTCTTCTAAACTGAACATTTCTCAGTAGTTCTCTGTATAGAATTGAGGACTTGTGATGTTTTTCCAGTTCACTTTGGCATGTCTCATGTTGTTGTCCTAGCCCACCTCCCAGGCAACTGAATTCTCTTTCTTTACCGTTTCCTTAGTTAAACTCTAAACAACATGTCTAAACAACAATATTGCCTTATACATCTCTCATTTCACATAAGGTTTCAATTCTCCTATCCCTCCAAACTAGAGGTCTTTGTAGTACCTGACTGCTGCTCAGTTGCCAAGTCCAGTGGTTGTGTATTGGTACTCACCGGGGACCAGTGAGTGCTCAGCCTACCAGCAGGCACTGGCACAGTCATTCCCCATGTCCTATAAAATGGTACCTGCTGCTTTTTTGAACTAGTGTCTTTTCATTCTTCTCACACTTTGGAGGGTGCTTCATTGATAACTCTTTTCTTGATTTTGATTTATATTTAGTTTTTCCTATGATTTCTCATTCTAGCTAATGGAATGCCATAGTCTTCACTCTTTGAATCCTCTGTTACAAACCAATCAACAATCAGTTCACAGTTCTTATACACTCTTATGATTCCAAATGACACTTCATATCCTACAAATTCTAATGCTTTAGATCAATGAATTCTAGACTCAACTATATGATTATCTGTTTGTTTCCTTAAATCTATAATCAACATATTAAACTAGCATTCAAAATGAGTTACAAAATCTTCCACGGATTCTACTGCAGTTTGCCCTGAATCAGGCAGAGGTCAGTCTGGTTGAGGTAGCAATGCCTCCTTCAGAGCTTTGGAATCATCACTGGCTGCTTTCATTCCCATACTCATATTCACTCCACCATCAATTTATTTGTTCTGTCCTTGAAATATGTCCATGAGCAGTGTGACTGCTTCCTTAACCCCATTCTAAACAACTGCCATCTCTTTCTTTAATTACTGAGGTAGACTGTCACTGACCTGCCTGCTTCACTTCTATCCCCTGCAATACATTACCTTCACAGCAGCCTGATGGATGCTTTAATAGAAAACTCACTCTGGACAATTCCTCATTCCATGATTCTCCAAAGGCTTTCAATCCATTTATTGAAAAGGTCAGGAGCACTCTATAGTCTACATCGTTTGTCCCCTGGTATATCCCCAACTCTTCTTCTATGTCATTTCCCTTGTGTTTTTTTTTTGTTTGTTTGTTTTTTGTTTGTTTGTTTGTTTGTTTGTTTTTACAATGGCTCCTCTCCCTATGAGCCTCTGGTGACCATTTTCTATTTTTTTTTAAAGACTTTATTTATTTATTATATGTAAGTACACTGTAGCTGTCTTCAGACCCTCCAGAAAAGGGCGCCAGATCTCGTTGCGGATGGTTGTGAGCCACCATGTGGTTGCTGGGATTTGAACTCTGGACCTTCGGAAGAGCAGTCGCGTGCTCTTACCCACTGAGCCATCTCACCAGCCCTCCCTTGTGTTTTTAAGTTCAGGTCATGCTGACTGTTCTCTTGTGTTTCAGTCATAGCAGACACACCCAGCTGGGTGTGTTCACTTGATACTCCCATGTTTTCCTATGTAGGTCTCAGATTGCCATTTCTGTCTTTACTACACTACTCTATCTAAGGGCCAAAAAGCAATTTCTCTGTCATTTTGCATGTTACCTAATACATAACTCTTCAGACATGTTTCTATCAAACCTTTTTGCTTTTGTCCATAGAGTGAGTTATCACTATGGGTTTATGTGTGTGCATACCTGAAGGTCCCACTCCCTCACCGTGTACCATTTTGTGTGTGTGTGTGTGTGTGTGTGCGCACACACACACACACACACACACCGACATGCATCTGTAACCAATAGCAATGCTGGAAATATTAAGATACTGGTGACTACTCATTAGATGAATAAAATTGTTTCATTAAATGGATATATTTACATTAAATTTGAAAATGTCATATTAAAAAACATATATGCGAATCTCAGGACATTGGGTTGTGAACTAAATCTATGCTTTTTTAGACTGAGCATATTCTCTGAGCATTGGGAAACTGTATTTGTTTTTGACAAACATCTTTCACCTCCTATCCAGCTTTAGGCTCATGTGAGGCTCTAGGTCTGCATGTGAGGAACCTCATCTCCCCACTTAGATCAGAATAGCTGAATGCATTGAGCTCAGTCTATTGGTACTGACAAGGGTTTCAAGACTGCAGATTCTTCTGAAAGAATAGTATTCACAGTAGAAGACTGTCAGTTTTGCATCTAAGATAACAAGTTTCTCTCTAACTTTGGATGTTTAGATGTTGTAGAAATTCTGCTATTTGGAAATACACTTGCTTTTTCCTTATTTCTTTTAGATAAAAATCTCTTAGTTCATTATTTTTACCTTAGCTTTTTGATGAATAGCTGCTTCTTGCTTTTCTTAACTTCAATTCTCATTTTTCTTTTATTACCCTGCTTCATGGTTGTCCTAAAATAAGAAATGCTTTATGTTTTGTAGTAATGCCAGTAGTACAGCATTCTACTGCTAGTGTGCACCATAGGTGTCCAAATGCTGCAAACGTAAAAACGTGTTATATATCAACACTGGTAGACTTACTATGATTGACAATAAGATCATTGCTATGAACACAAACCTTTCTCAGTAATCTCAGGAATTCAAGAAAAATATAAATAGTGCATTTCTCATTATTTTTGAAAACCGATTTAAATGTATTTGGATTACCTATCTTGCTGAGTAAGAAATTAAATATTGTCATTGTTGCTCACCACTGTTCTCACTCAGAAATGCTACAAAAGTTTTCAGGTCTTTCATGGGAATAGATCTGGACCTTCTGACTAATAGTAGTTTTTAGTCAGATAAATAATGGCGACCAGGGGAAGGTTTGTCTTAGTCCAGATACTCATTTCCACAGATTTGGTAGTTGGCTTTTTAAAAATCTACTTCATCAACATTGTATTATTTATTTATTGAAGTAAAATATTTTCCTATTAAATAGAATATATATATATATATATTCTATGCACACACACACACACATATATATATACACACATACACATATATACACACATATTCATAATCATGGTGTAACATGGTATTTGGACATGTGAATGCATTGTTTGTTTAAGTCAACTTGACAAAATGCATCTCTTCAGCATTTCTTTATGGTAAAAACTTTCATAATCCTTTTTACTAGCTTCTGGAAATGCAGGGTGCATTATTGTAATGGACAGTCACTCTAACGTACAATGACATACCAGCACATCTTTCTCACTTGTCCTCCTCAGTATCTAATATCCAGTATTCATTTTCTCATTTCTTAAATCTATTCATATATAGTAAACCCAGTGATGTCTAGTTCTATCTATGCTATTATAAAAGAGGAGATTTACCACATCTTCTTTATTCATCAAGTGGCAGATATTTAGATTGTTACCATTTGGGGACCAATGGGAAGGGTGATGCTAAGGATCATTGAATGAAGCATCTCTGTTATTTCTTTGGATACATGTCCAGTAATGGTAATACTGAGTCATATGATAATTCTGCTTAATTTTTGAAAAAACACAGTGACCAGAAGTTCACAGCCCTTGGTTATTTTTATTCTTGGTGGGTGATGGCCTCTATTGAGTCTAGAGCCTATAATTAGAAAGAAATATTTCCATCACAAAATATCTCTTCAATTATGTTCTGGTCCATGTATGAATTAGGGTTTAGATTTACTGGAACAGAACTGACTTTCATCAATTTAAGTAACCTACATAGACAATATTAAATACAGAGACTAAGATTATACCTTAGTATTATTGTATTTGTTTAGCATGCTCAAACCCCAGTAAATGTGGAGAGACAAACTTCCAAATACACAAAGACATAGACAGACATATAGATAGACAGCCAGCCAAATATACTCAGATGACAGACACAGACAAACAGACACAGATAGACACATGAATAGGCTCACACTACACACACACACACACACACACACACACACACACAGAGAGAGAGAGAGATGACACACATAACCGACAAACTCTTAGAGATACACAAAGAGAGAGACACACACACATAGACAGATCACACACACACATATATATATACACACAAACATACACACACACACACACACAGGCACACAGAGATTCACAGACAGACACACAGACACATAGAGCTGCTCAGAAAGGCAGAGAGAGAGAACAGAAAACACAGACACTGACACACATAGACACACAAACACACACAGACAGATACAGACACACACACACACAGACACACACAGACACACAGACACACACACATACACACACATACACAGACACCCACAATATTACTCATAGCCACAATAAAAATTTTTTCAGAATCTCTCAAAAGGTCAGTAAAATACATGTGGATGCTTTGCAACCTGATAAGTATACAGTGCAACATGAAAGACAAACATAGCTAGGTTGTAGAGGTTTGCGATTTTAGACTTTTCTGATGTTCCAATACATTTTGGGGCCAGAGAGAAATACACTGGTTTAGTTTAAAAAAAAATTAAGTTGTTAGCTTATTTGGCATCTATGTAAATCAATGAACTTTCAGTTCAGAAGGTTTGAGGCTTTATTTCCAGACTTTATGGGAACCTCAGACATTTTGAGCTACACCATCAAGCATTCCCCCAGAGTTGAAAAGGTAATGGAAAAATCTTCTGAGAAATGTTGTCATGTTAAGAATAGTTGGTAATTTGCCTCAAACCAAGCTGACCAAAACCTTTAGAGTTAGCTGTTGATAAAAACACAATGATTATTTTATGCAGGTGTTCTTCATCACTTCAGTGGACATTTCTGGATTACCCCATTTCATGGTTCAATTCATAGAATCATCTGAGAGGATATATTTGCAGCCAGTGCAATCATGGTTGATCAACCAGCAGAGAGTCTGTTCAAGAATACATTTGCCACAATAGCTGTACTTAGACCTTTTAAAGGTTAAAGGCACGGCTTTGTAGCTAGTACAGCAATTTTTATATCAACATGGTCTTCTACGCAAAGTATGGATTTAACAATGTATATTTCCATATATTTAAGCAGAAGCAAAATTGCTTTCAGAGGGAAGTTTTATCCTCATCCACATACGTACCTGGAGTTTTTGTACTTAAAATGGAAATGGCGTATCATTTTAGCCCTTGAAATTTTCTATGAGAAAATATCAGCTTTGTCTTCTGAGAGTTGGCAAATTAGTATAAATATCCTTTAAAATATTATAGTGATTATGATCATTTTCTGTAATCAGCCCACAATTCTAATTCTATTTTGTTGGCTTGGTTTTTATTCTTTGGCACAGTATTGAAAATATTTTTAAATTATCTGCTAAAACTTAAGCACTGGGGTGTTTTGCAAACAGTGATGAACCTGAGTTTGCTCTTAAAAAGCTGGAGGCCCTGGCAATGGCACTGAGACTGTTTTGTGACCTGGCATGGGAAGCTCTGCCTGGAGAGTTAGAACTTGTCTGAACTTGAGCTTCACACTTTCCCTCTCCCTCTCCCTCTCCCTCTCCCTCTCCCTCTCCCTCTCCCTCTCCCTCTCCCTCTCCCTCTCCCTCTCCCTCTCCCTCTCCCTCTCCCTCTCCCTCTCCCTCTCCCTCTCCCTCTCCCTCTCCCTCTCCCTCTCCCTCTCCCTCTCCCTTCCCATTCTCTTCTCTTCTCGGTCCCTTTACAACTGAATTGGCCATTGCTAGTCTTGGCATAGTCTATTTACTTTCTTCAAGAGGTAATTTTCGTAAGACTTTTGTTTTTTTTAAACAAATATATATTTTTTTACACCTTAATGTCAAAAATTACACACATACTAATGCACTTCTCTAGAAAAGAATTCATCATTATAATAAAAAATTTCCTGAACAGCTTAAGGACAATCATTTATATGTTACAATTCTCTCCAAATGTCAGTGGCATATGTATGTATGTATGTATGTATCTATCTATCTATCTATCTATCGTCTATCTATCTCATATGATATATGTAAGTTTTAACACAGATGTTTCAAGTCACCCTCTGGAAGCAGAATAATAAAAACAATAAAATTAATGTAATGGAAATAATTTTAACTGTAACCATAGAGAATACTGTTTTAAGCTATCTTTAAAAATTAATATTTTACTTATTTACATCCCAAAAGTTGCCCCCCTCTAGGTCCTCCCTCACAGAGTTCTTTCCCTCATTCTCTTCTCCCCTTTGCCTTGGAGGGGGTGTTCTGCCAGTATCCCTCCTACCCCAGAGCATCAACTCTACAGGTTTAGGTGCATCCTCTCCCACCCAGCCCAGAAAAGGCAGCAATTTGCTATATATGTGCTGGGGGCCTCAGACCAACCAGTATAAGCTCTTTTGTTGCTGGCTTAGCCTCTGGGAGAACCCAGAGGTCCAGATTAGTTGATACTATTTGTCTTCCTGTGGGGTTGCCATCCCCCTCAGTTCCTTCAACCCTTCCCCTAACTCTTCCAATGGGATCTATGACCCTTAATCAATGCTTGGCTGTGAGTATCTGCATCTGTGTCAGTCAGCTGCTGGTAGAGCTTCTCAGAGACCAGCTATGCTGGACTCCAGTTTGTAAACACAACACAGAATCAGTAATAGTTTCAGGGATTGGTGCCCCACCCCATGGGATGGGTCCCAAGATGGGCAGGCAGGTCACTGGTCGGCCTTTCCTTCAGTCTCTACTTCATTTTTGTCCCTGCATTTCTTTTAGATGTCCCTGCAATCTAGGGTTGAAAGTTTTGTAGGTGGGTTGATATCTGTGTTTTGGTGTCCCTACTCCTCTGATGTGAAGTGGACTCCTCAGGTTCCATATCTCCACTATTGGGTATTTCTTTTAAGATCACCCATCTTGAATCCTGAGACTGTCCCTCATCCCAGGTTTCTGGGACTTTCTAGATGTTCCCCCCTTCCTATCAGCTACATATTTCCATTCATTCTTTTGTCCTTTCTCCAATTTCCACCCCCCCATAACTCATTCTGTCCTCCTTTTATCCTCTCCCTTCCTTCTTCCACCCAGGTTCCTCCTTCCCTCTGCCTCCCATTATTATTTGTTCCCTGTTCTAAGTGAGATCTAAGCATCCTCACTTGGCCCCTCCTTCTTGTTTAACTTCTTAGGGTCTATGGGGTATATTATGGGCATTCTATTCTTTCTGTACTTGTAAGTGAGTACATATCATGCATGTCATTTGGGTATGGGTTACCTCATTCAGGATAATATTTTCTACTTCCATCCATTGGCCTGCAAAATTCATGATCTATTTGTTTCTAATAGCCGGATAGTATTCCATTGCGTAAATGAACCCCATTTTCTGTAACCATTTTTTGGTTGAGGGACGTCTGGGTTGCTTCCATTTCTATATTTGTCATTCTGCACAAAGCTCAAGTCTAAGTGGATCAAGGACCACATCATAAAACTAGATACAGTGAATCTAATAGGAGAGAAAGTGGGATATAGCCTTGAACACTTTGGCACAGGAGAATATATTCTGAACAGAACACTGATGGCTCAGGCTCTGAGGTCAACAATTGATAAATGGAACCCCTTGAAACTGAAAAGAGTCTGTAAGGCAAAGGACACAGTCAATAGCACAAAATGGCAGCCTACAGATTTCTAAAATATCTTCACTGACCCTACATTTGATTAAAAGACTATTATCCAAAATATATAAAAACTCAAAATGTTAGACTCCAAAAACCATTATAACCAATTATAAAATTGGGTACAGAGATAAACAGAGAATTCTCAACAGAGGTATCTCAAATGGCTAAAAAGCACTTAAAGAAACATTCAACTTCTTTTGTCTTCAGGGAAATGCAATTCAAAATGACCCTGAGATTCTACCTTATACCAATCAGAATGGTTAAGATAAAAAACTCAAGCAATGGCACATGCTGGTGAGGATGAGAAGAAAGTAGAACATTCCACCATGCTGGTGGAATTGCAAACTTGTTTTAAGCTATCCACATTGTCTGACTCTCTAATTCTCACAGGCCTTAAATCAATCATGGGGCAATGTTAGAGAATTGCAGGAACTCTGTACACCAACAGGTACTTTTTCTTCTACTGACTTTGTAAGAGCAAGAACTCCTAAAACTCTAGAACTTTCACCTAATAAACATTTTGATGAGCATCTCTCTCATGGAAAAAAAAATTGCACTTGAATAGCCAGGTATAAATAGAGATTAGAAACAGAGAATTTATCACAATTGCTCTGTTGTACAGCTTGAGGTCAGGCATGGTGATTCCACCAGAGGTTCTTTTAGTATTGAGAATAGTTTTGCTATCCTAGGTTTTTTATTATTCCAGATGAATTGGGAAATTTGCCATTTCTAACTCAGTGAAGAATTGAGTTGTAATTTTGATGGGGATTGCACTGAATCTGTAGATTGCTTTAGGAAAGATAGCCATTTTTACTATATTAATCGTGGCAATCCATGAGCAGGGGAAATCTTTCCATCTTCTGAGATCTTTGATTTCTTTCTTCAGAGATTTGAAGTTCTTATCATATAGATCTTTCACTTCCTTAGTTAGAATCACACCAAGGTGATTTTACATTATTTGTGGCTATTGTGAAGGGCATTGTTTCCCTAATTTCTTTCTCATCCTGTTTATTCTTTGTGTAGAAAAAGGCCACTGATTTGTTTGAGTTAATTATATATCCAGCCATGGCCCTGAAGCTATTTATCAGGTTTAGGAGTTCTCTGGTTAAATTTTTAGGGTCACTTCTATATAGTATCATATCATCTGCAAAAAGTGATATTTTGACTTCTTCCTTTCCAATGTGTATCCCCTTGATCTCCTTTTGTTGTCGAATTGCTCTGCTAGGACTTCAAGTACTATGTTCAATAGGTAGGGAGAAAGTGGGCAGCCTTGTCTAGTCCCTGATTTTACTGGGATTGCTTCAAGTTTCTCTCCATTTACAGCGACAGACAGGTAGACAAATGGCATAGAATTGAAGACCCAGAAATGAACCCACACATCTATGGTCACTTGATCTTTGACAAGGGAGCTAAAACCGTACAGTGGAAAATAGACACCATTTTCAACAAATGGTGCTGGCACAACTGGCAGTTATTATGTAGAAGAATGCGAATTGATCCACACTTATCTCCTTGTACTAACATGAAGCCTACATGGATCAAGGAACTCCACATAAAACCAGAGACACTGAAACTTATAGAGGAGAAAGTAGGGAAAAGCCTTGAAGATATGAGCACAGGGCAAAATTTCCTGAACAGATCAGCAATGGCTTGTGCTGTAAGATCAAGAATTGACAAATGGGACCTCATAAAATTGCAAAGCTTCTGTAAGGCAAAAGACACTGGCAATAAGACATAATGGCCACCAACAGATTAGGAAAGAATCTTTACCAATCCTAAATCAGATAGGTGACTAATATCCACTATATATAAAGAACTCAAGAAGATGTACTCCAGAAAATCAAATAACCCTATTTAAAAATGGGGTACAGAGCTAAACAAAGAATTCTCACCTGAGGAATACCGAATGGCTGAGAAGCACCTGAAAAAATGTTCACCATCCTTAATCATCAGGGAAATGCAAATTAAAACAACCCTGAGATTCCACGTCATACCAGTCAGAATGGCTAAGATCAAAAATTCAATTGACATCAGATGCTGGCAAGGATGTGGAGAAAGAGGAATACTCCTCCATTGCTGATGAGATTGCAAGTTGGTACCACCACTCTGGAAATCAGTTTGGGGTTTCCTCAGAAAATTGGACATAGTTCTACGGAAGATTCAGCAATTCGTCTCCTAGGCATAAACCCAGATGTTCCAACCTGTAATAAGGACACATGCTCCACTATGTTCATAGCATCCTTACTTATAGTAGCCAGAAGCTGGAAAGAACCCAGATGTCCCTCAACATAGGATTGGATACAGAAAATGTGGTACATTTACACAATGGAGTACTGCTCAGCAATTCTAAACAATGAATTTATGAAAGTCTTAGGCAAATGGATGGATCTGGAGGATATCATCCTGAGTGAGGTAACCCAAAATTAAAGAACAGACATGATATGTACTCACTGATAAGTGGATATTAGCCCAGAGACTTAGACTACCCAAGATACAATTTTTAAAACTCATGACTCTCAAGAAGGAAGACCAAAATGTGGATACTTTGATCCTTCGTAGACTGGGGAACAAAATATCAATGGAAGGAGTTACAGAGGCAAAGTTTGTAGCTGAAATGGAAGAAAGGCACATCCAGAGACTGCCCCTCCAGAGGATCCATCCCATAAACAACCACCAAACCCAGACACTATTGCATATGCCAGAAAGATTTTGCTTACAGGACCCTGATATAACTCTCTCTTGTGAGACTATGCCAGTGCCTTGCAAATACAGAAGTGGATGCTCACAGTCATCTATTGGATAGAACACAGGGCGCCTAATGAAGGAGCTAGAGAAAGCTTACTCAAGGAGCCAAAGGGGTCTGCAACTCTGTAGGACGATCAACAATATGAATTAACCAGTACCCCCCGCCCCGTGTCTCTAGTTGCATATGTAACAGAGGATGGCCTAGTCAGCTATCAATGGGAGGAGAGGCTGTTGGTCTTGAGAAGATCATATGTCCCAGTACAGAGTAATGCCAGGGGCAGGAAGGGGGAGTGGGTGGGTCTGGGAGCAGGGTGGGTTGGGGGGAGGGTTTAGGGAGCTTTGGAGATAGCATTTGAAATGTAAATGAAGAAAATATCAAATAAAAAATACGAAAAAGGAGAAAGAAACAGAGAATTTAGGTATTCCCACTGAATTGATGTGTTAAAGAATACTGAGCAGAGAAAAACCATAAGGAATTATTTTTTGATGGGCAATGATGCTGTGTGGGTCTGTGCTGCTTTCAAGTTGAACTTCCTCAGCTCTTTTTTCTCTTTTCTCAGTGCTTATCACATTATTCTTCAGAATACTTCCTAGATAACCAGGACTATTCACCTACAATTTCTAAGAGGTAGATAAATCAGAGTACATTAATAACCTTTTTATTTAGTGATATACAGATTTGTTGGAATGCTTCTAGGAAAAGGTGCAATATATTTTAAGGAAAAAAATGCTATGACTTTCACCCCATTTCATATGTTGGAAGCATAAGAGGGACTCATTTTTCCATGTGATTAAGTATGTGGAGTCTGTGGTAAATGACTTGGAATTATGCCAAAAATCTGATCTGATTGTAGCCCCAGTGTGCCATCACCATGTTCATGAGTTGGATACCTACAGATGCGTTCAAAGACAGAATAAGCTGGTAGGAATCCCTCCAGTATGCTTCCAAGAAAAAAAAAAGCCACATGCAAGCAAAACATTCTAGGTCAGTGTTTCAAAAGCCTGGATTGGGAAAGAGCATAGAATGATACACTGTTTCCACAGGTTCACATAAAACCTAATTATTGTTGTTTCTCAACTTTGCTAAAAGTTGCTTAGTGTTTTGGTGGGAGGCTGAAGGGACTTTATAATGTCCTCGTAACTGTGAAAGCAATAAGTGCTAGAGAAGGTGTTTTTCTGTTAATGGCTTATGCTGAAAAGTCAATCATTCTATCAAAATTTTAGCACTATGTAAGCAACTCTTGTTCTGGGATGGGAAATTATTATTGAAATATAGTATCAGCTGAAGGTTCTTCTCTCTCAAAAGAAGGATGATCAGTGGGCAGGATAACAAGGCCAGCTTCATGGAGAGAGCAGGGGCTGACACAAGACAAGAAGGACAAGACTTAGGAGGTAGCATATGGCCTGACTTAGGCTTGATGGAACGGGATGTGTAATGGCTTCTGCTACTTTTTTCTTGGTCTTGTGCCTGGCACCAAGGAGAAGGGGAAAACTCCTGTCCCTCATACATAAAGATGGCACAATACTTGCTGTTAAAATCCAGATTTATTTCTAGGGCAGGGCTTCTTAAACTGGTCCAGTCCCACATAGTGTCATGAAAGTGAACATGAGATCCTGATAATACTGACAACAGTAAACGGTTTCTGAACCGTTGAGTCACAATCAAATGCTTTGCTTGTCCAATGTGTTTCTGGAGTTTTCATCCATGTTTCCAGGGCCCCTTCACCACAGTCTTGGTTCCGAACACACAAGGTGTGACCACAGTACCAGAGAACATGTTCTGATGAACTCTGAAAAACAGACTGCTATAGGCAGATGCTAAAGTGTTTTTACTATACACATAAGCTTTTAAAAAATTGTATAGAAATATAGTTATCTAACTGCAGGCAATAAACATATAGCTGGTTCCTCTTGTCATTCCTCAGTATGTATGTATCAAATTAGTATGTGAATCATATTGTGTTAGATTGAATATTAATTTTTGTTTATAATATAGGCATGAGTTTAATAAAACTATAGATGTATTGGCCAGTATTCTATTTCTTTGAAGAGGCACTATAACTATATCAACTCTTGTAAAACAAAGTATTTAATTGGGTATTGCTTACAGTTTCAGAGGGTTAATCCATTTCCATGGTTTAGAGCATGGCTGGATACAGGTAGACATGATGTTGGAGAATGAGCTGGGAGTTCTATGTCTAGATCTGCAGAGAGTTGGAAGTTGGGCTTCTAGCCTGGCATGGGTTTATAAAACCTCAAAGCCTACTTCCTCCAACAAGGACTCTACCTGCTCCCACAAGGCCACACTTCCTAATCCCTTTCAAGCATTGCAATTCTCTGATGACCAAGCATTCGAATATATGGAGATCACTTTTATTGAAACCTCAACAATAGTTCTATGAATTTTGATTTATAATTAGGACTTGCTATTATTAATTCCTATTTACCAAAAGTTTCTGAAATGTCCCTAAACATTCTTTTACATCTTCTACTACAAAGCTATGAGGTTTCATTATCAGCATTCACAGAGCTTCTCTACCAAGCCTCAACGCTGTTCTATATTCTGTAGTATCAACCATCCAACTAAGACTGAATTCTTTGTATAAAACAGCCACATACAATTTATCTGTGTATGCAAAAGGATTTTGTCTTTAATAATGGAGAAATTTTATGTATACTAAGAATTGTTTTAAAGTAAATTTCTGTGTAATTTATTACCAGTAACTTTGATTATAAGCACATTACACATATGTGTAGACTTAGGGTTGTGCAAATGTCTTTTGAGTGAAAGGGTTTATCCTGAAAAATGCTTAAAAAATCCTTTTTATGGGATAATAGAAGAAAAATACTTGGGTATGCCCAGTGTGGTTTGCAAGGCTCTGACATGCAGATAATATAAATGTTTTTTTTTGTCATGTTGAACAAGAATCTATATCACATGACCTTTTCTATTTTATTCAACAAGATCTGTACCCAGATATAGTTGTCTCTTGTGAGGCTATGCCGGGGCCTAGCAAACACAGAAGTGGATGCTCACAGTCAGCTATTGGATGGATCACAGGGCCCCCAATGGAGGAGCTAGAGAAAGTACCCAAGGAGCTAAAGGGGTCTGCAATCCTATAGAAGGAACAACAATATTAATTAACCAGTACCCCCCAGAGCTCGTATTTCTAGCTGCATATGTATCAGAAGATGGTCTAGTGGGCCATCATTGGAAAGAGAGGCCCATTGGTCTTGCAAACTTTATATGCCTCAGTACAGGGGAACGTCAGGGCCAAGAAGTGGGAGTGGGTGGGTAGGGGAGTGGGGGAGAGGGTATGGGGGACTTTTGGGATAGCATTGGAAATGTAAATGAAGAAAATACCTAATAAAAAACTTGCAAAAAAAAGATTATACTGATATTTATTCTCTAAAGACGAAGAAAAGAGAACTGAAAGAAGCTAAAAATGAAGATTGGATTTCAGTTCTGTTAAGTGCAGATTCACTACAGTATTGGGCCTTTGCAGACATTGATCTTCACATGAAACTTTTACAATGCCTGTTATGATTGAGAATGTCTGAGTGGAGCTCTAGTAACATGGTCAGCAGACACTGAGGCAAAGTGGAGTATTGTCCTGATGGAGAGTTCTTCTCATCATGATCTAGACATACTTTCTCAACCAATTCTGAACTTTGTTCATGCTTTAATTTTATTTCTTATTGATAGTTAATAACTTTACGTATCTATGGAGTAGAGTAGAGTGATATGATTCGTAATACTCAAGTTAGAATAATTACTTTATACATTATCTTGAATATCTTTCATGTTTTGTGTTAGTGATATTTAAAACAATCTCTTCTAGCCATTTAAGTATACATTGTATTATTCTTTTTATTTGTTATTTTATTTATTTACACTTCAATTGTTATCCCCCACCCCTGTTAAACCCTCCAGAAACTCCATATTCCACCCCACTCCTCCTGCTTCTATGAGGGAGCTCCTTTACCTACCCATCCACTTTTGCCTCATTGCCCTAGCATCTTCCCCTTATGCTGGGGCATCAAGTATCCACAGGACCAAAGACCTCCCCTTCCATTGATGCCAGATAAGGCAATCCTCTACTACATAAGCATCTGGAGCCATGGGTCCCTCCATATGAGCTTTTTAGTTGGTGGTTTCATCCCTGGGAGCTCTGAGTAGTCTGGTTGGTTCATATTGTTGTTCTTCCTATGGGGTTGCAAATCTCTTCAGCTTCTTCAGTCCTCCCTCCTAACACGTAAACTCATGTATACGTAACTAAACTCATCTACCTCTCAAGAGAACTTCAAAAGTGATTTATTCTAACTTTAACACTAGAGTTGTTGAACAAAGACCTTGCCTACCTTTCCTTTTTCTTCCTTTAGTATATTTGAAATCTCTACCAGATAAACCATTGTAGACTTCATATAGAAGTTCATGTTGCAGTTGTCTTTTTCTTCCAGGTTTTATTTTCTTAACATAACATCTTCCAGGCTCAACCATGTTGACTTAAGCAACAGGATAGCATATTTTTGATAGCTGAGCAGCATTCCACAGGCACACAAGACTTTATACTTCTTTAATCCATTCAATTATTGGTGCATATAGGTGGGCTTTATCCTGGGACTTGGAATAGCTTTTCAATAAACAAGGTGTGTAGATGGCCATCTGACACCAATGTCATTCTCTTAAAAAAAAATACTTAGTAAGGTGTCAGAATTTCAATCTAGTTCTATTTTTAAGTTTTAAAGGAACATTCATGTTATTGGAGCCTTTTGAAAGGTAGAGTGATCCTAACTTTGGGCTGAATATAGGCAGAAACAGTATTCACAGTGTCTACATTAAGCTTGTTGCAGAATTTAAAGTAGACTGAAGTTGACCTTTTTTAAGTGTCTGACTCTGGTAGTTTTCAATTTCTATATTTTTAATAGAACCAGAGTCTCATTGTTCCTGGAGAAATGTGCATTCACACTTTTTCCTGTGGTTTAAAAGACAGTTTGTAAGGATTACATGCATAATTAAAACTCCTCCATGAATAATTTTTCCAAATCACTTTGGCTATTATGAAATCACAGAAACACTTATGCCCTGCCAGCTTTTATTTATCTTGTCACAGCAGAGAAGAGTTATCAGGGATACAAATTGAGTTAGCATTCTAAAGATCCTCGGGACACAATCACAATTGCAGCTTGCAGGAGTCGGAGCCATAGCAAAGAGGGTCCCAGAGCCTTGTAATTTGTAATTTGTGAAAATTTTCAACAGGCACATAACAACTGTATAAAAATTCAAGGAATCATTGCTCAATATTAGGTAGCAAGCAATCAGGGAGATGTTGGGCCTGTCTTCTCCTCGTTCACATAGGATATTATAACTGTCATGCACATGATCATGCACACATTTTAGTTATTTGTAAAAATTCATATATAATTTTTCCTGCCTTAAGGGCCAAACACTATGTTTTAAAATTTCATACAATAAATATCCTCCTTCTGTATGTGGCACACAGCAGAAGACAGTACAGAGACACCAGCAGTCACTGAGGGAACTATTAGTCAATCTAGGCATTCTGAAACATTTTAGCCTTAATTACAAACTAAACAAAATGAAAAAAAAAACCCAAGTATTTAATTAAAATGCAAAATCCTATTACAGAAAGACTGTGTTTTGAATTAATCTTTGTTCTTATCTCTTGTCAAGGGTGAAAATTATTTTTATTCTTATGGCATTCAAAGATTTAGAGAAATGAACAATTCGATGATGTCAGCATCAAGTACTGCATCAGTCCTTTTTACTGATCCATTACATGCCTGCTAACATTTGTCCTCTCTTCTGTTCCAATACTTGTCTGTTAATTTTCTTACATGTAAAGAAAGGCAAAATCTTGAAATTTGTGGATGGTTACTCCCACCACAGAAAGTCTTACAGTCTGTGGACAAGTTGTTATCCTTTAACTTCCTGGTACTCCAGGAACCCTGCAGGGGAGTGAAGCCTAGTGATACTGCACACTAACATGGCTGCTGGAAGGACAGCAGTTCATCTTTTCCTTAGACAGAAATTGGTATCAGGTTTGTGGGGTACTATTATGATGGAACTTAACATGTTGTGTCTTAGAAGAATGTGGAAATGTTTTTGGAACTTTGGGACAGAAATGCCATTGAGTGAGTGCTCAGAACTTAATGAGAAGAT
Organism: Mus caroli; assembly: GCF_978045245.1. Taxonomy (NCBI): domain Eukaryota; kingdom Metazoa; phylum Chordata; class Mammalia; order Rodentia; family Muridae; genus Mus; species Mus caroli. The sequence goes on from NW_028227264.1 coordinate 33,165,554, forward strand.
CTGTAGGATCCAGGAAAATGAGAGTGTTGAGAAAACTACAGACAATGGCTTCTGAAATTTCAGAGGGAAGTTTGATAATCACTTAAAGACTCTATCCTGGAAATTTCTGTGATATATTTGAACTTAAAACTTATAATTTCTACTCAACTGGGACTGAAGAATCAGCTATGATTACCAAAAGACCAGTACTCCTGAAATGAAACATTTGTTCTTCTGGGACAATTGATGAAAAATTAGCCATGATTAATAAGAGACCAGAATCACTGCTATAAAATCTCTCCAGTAATATTTCCTAACGTCAGAATAAAGTAGCTGTTGTTCAGTGGGATAAAGGCTGCTACATCTCATGCAGGGAGATGAAATTAATAGTGTGTAAGGGTCTACCATGTGGTACTTGTTTTGGTAGTATGAAAGCTGCAGGACAGAAGTGGCCATGGAAAGAAACAAAGGTTTGTCACCATGCAGCAGGACCAGAGTCTTTGAAGACAGGCCAGTAAAGGTCAGTTTTTTAGGTTCTTGTGGAGAATCCAATATATTGGAGGTGCCAGAATCATAGGAAGATCACCAAAGATGGCAGAAGGCATAGAATGGAGCTGAACTGAACATACTAAACAAGCTATGTAAGTTGTGATGGCAGAGTCCGAGAATTGGTCCTGGCCAAACTCTTTGGAACCCAAAATATTAAAAATCCCAGACACTGGAAACATAGTTGGGAATATTTAATTGATAAGATTCCTTCCCCATCAAATTGGCCAATAGATGAGTCTGTGTGGTATTATTTTTATTAGATATTTTTTATTTACATTTCAAATGTTATCTCCTTTCATGATTTCCCCACCGGAAACCCCTATCCCCTTTTACCTTCACCTTGCTCACCAACCCACCCACTCTCACTTTCTGTCCCTGGCTGGGGAATAGAACCTTCACAGACCAAAGGACTCTCCTTTCCATTGATGACCAATAAGCTATCCTCTGTTACATATGCAGCTAGAGCCATGAGTCCGAACATGTGTTTTCTTTGGTTGGTGGTTTAGTCCCAGGGAGCTCTGTGGGTAATGGTTAGTCCATATTGTTGTTCCTGCTATGGGGCTGCAAACCCCTACAGCTCCTTGGAAACTTTCTAGAGAGCTAGAGGTCCTTCACTGGGGACCCTGTTCTCTCTCTGTACAATGGATGGCTGTGAGCATCCACTTCTGTATTTGTCAGGCACTGGCAGAACCTCTCAGGAGACAGGTATATCAGGCCCCTGTCATCAAGATCTTGTTGGCATCCACAATACTGTCTGGATTTGGTGGTTGTATATGGGATGGATCCCCAAGTGGAGCAGTCTCTGAATGGTCATTCCTTCAGTCTCTGCTCCATACTTTGTCTCTGTAACTCTTTCCATGGGTATTTTGTTCCCCCCTTCTAAGAAGCATCGAAGTATCCACACTTTGGGCTTCTTTCTTTTTGTGATTCATGTAGTCTTTGAACTATATCTTGGGTATTCTGAGCTTCTAGGCTTATATCCACTTATCAGTGAGTTCTTTGGTGATTCGGATACCTCACTTAGGATGATATCCTCCAGATCCATCTATTTACCTAAGAATTTCAAAAATTCATAGTTTTTAATAGCTGCATAGTACTCCATGTGTAAATGTACCATATTTTCTGAATCCATTCATCTTTTGAGGCACATCTGGTTCTTTTCAGCTTCTGGCTAATATAAATAAAGATACTATGAATGTAGTGGAACATGTGTCCTTATTACATATTGGAGCACCTTCTGAGTATATGCCCAGGAGTGATATTGCTGGATCCTCTGGTAGTACTATGTCCAATTTTCTGAGGAACTACCAAACTGATTTCCAGAGTGGTTGTACCAGTTTGCAATCCCACCAGCAATGGAGGAATGGTCTTCTTTCTCCACATCCTTGCCAGCATCTGCTGTCACCTGAGTTTTTGATCTTAGCCATTCTGACTAATGTGAGGAAGAATCTCAGGGTTGTTTTGATTTGCATTTCCCTGATTACTAAGGATGTTGAACATTTTTTTAGGTGTTTCTCAGTCATTCAGTATACCTCAACTGAGAATTCTTTATCTCTGTACCCCATTTTAATAGGGTTATTTGGTTCTCTGGAGTCTAACTTTTTGAGGTCTTTATATATAGTGGATATTAGCCCTCTGTCAAATTTAGGACTGGTAAAGATCTTTTCCCAATCTGTTGATTACCTTTTTGTCTTATTGACAGTGTCCTTTGCCTTACAGAAACTTTGCAATTTTATGGGGTCCCTTTTGTCAATTCTTGATCTTATAGTGCAAGTCATTGGTGTTCTGTTCAGGAATTTTTCCCCTGTGCCCATATTTTCTAGGCTCTTCCCCACTTTCTCCTCTATAAGTTTCAGTGTCTCTGGTTTTGTGTGGAGTTCCTTGATTCACTTGGACTTGAGATTCATACAGGGATGTAAGAATGGATCAATTTGCTTTCTTCTACATGTTGACTGCCACTTGAACAAGTACCATTTCTTGAAAATGCTGTCTTTTTTCCACTGGATTGTTTTAGCTTCTTTGTCAAAGATCAAGTGGCCATAGGTGTATGGGTTCATATCTGGGTTTTCAATTCTATTCCATTGATCTACATGCCTGTCACTGTACCAATACCATACTGTTTTTATCACTAAAAAGGTTTGGTGATTTCCACAGATATTCTTTGTTTTTGTTGTTGACAATAGTTTTCACTATCCTGGGTATTTTTGTTATTCCAGATGAATTTGAGAATTGCTTTTTTTTTTTTTTTTTTACCCAGGGGAACGCCAGGGCCAAGAAGTGGGAGTGGGTGGGTGGGGGAGTGGGTGGGGTTACATTGGGGGACTTTTGGGATAGCATTGGAAATGTAAATGTAATAAATACCTAAAAAAAGGAGAGAGAATTGCTCTTTCTAACTCTGAACAATTGAGTTGGAATTTTGATGGGATTGCATTGAATCTGTAGATTGCTTTTGGCAAGATGGATAATTTTACTATATTAATCTTGTCAATCCATGAGCATGGGAGATCTTCCCATCTTCTGAGGTCTTCTTGGAATTCTTTACTCAGAGATTTAAAGTTCTTATCAAACAGATCTTTCACTTGCTTCATTAGAGTCACACCAAGGTATTTTATATTTGTGACTATTGTGAAGGGTGTTTTCCTAATTTCTTTCTCAGTCTGTGTGATATTTTATTGTTGAATAAGGCCTCAGTCAGCTGTGAGTGGAGCAACTTCTAGGCACGTAGTCTTTGCTTATACAAAAGCAAGCTGAACGAACCACAGTGAGAAATCTGAATGCAGAATTCCTTAACTGGCTCTCTTCCAGTTCTTACCTTTGGGTCTCCATCCCACCAGAGTTCCTGCTATGATTTATCTCAATGATGGTTTGTGGTCAGGTTCTATAAGCCAAATGATTCCTTTATTCTTCTAGTTTCTTTGGTCAGAATGTTTTATCACAGCAATAGAAATCAAACTACAACAGAGGCATACATTTTTGCTTTGCAAAGTGGAACTAAGCATATTAGGAGCATAATGGCAAACAATTACCATATGAGAGCTGTGGGTCAAGAAAATGTTTTACAAACTGTTAAGCAAATTATTTGGGGATATTGAAATGACTAAAATGGTTAATAATAATGAGTGCTGTGGTTTTATTTAGTATGGTATCCATAGGATCATTTATTTGGATACTTGGTCCTCAGTTGTTGGAAACTTTTGGGAAATATCAGGAGGTATATCTCTGGGATGGGCTTTGAAGCTTCAATGTGATTTCTGTTTTTGATCTCAACCTTGAGTGTGGGGATCAAGATGTGAACTTTCAGTCATTCCTTTGTTCTACTACTATGGACTTTAACCATATGACATCATAAGCCAAATCATACACATTCTTTTATAAGTTGCCTTGGTCATGGTGTTTTATCAGAGGAAAAGAAAATTAACTAAGACAACCAGCCACAATGCAGGGATGTCTCACTTAGTTCTTGTTTTCTACTGGAATGATTATAATGTTTCCCTAAATTGTTTTGTTCAAAGTGTGACTATTATATTTTAGCAGCTAGATGCTTTCATATCAGAATAGAGGTGCTCAAAGTTAAATTTCTCAACATGGTGATAAATGTATCTCATAAACCTATTACCATGTTGCGAATCTATAGAAAGCATGGTTGTCATTTGAGGATAAAATATGTGAAAATTCACTTTTATTCAAATAAGAATGCAGCCTATTAGGTCCTTTATATCATGTAATCTAAAGCCCTGTTTAGCTTATTTTTCAGTCATTTTCGAGGCAGGTTTCTAAGTGTGATACCAGAGTGCCATGAAAATCATGTTGATCTTTTTCACTCTGCATGGCCTCTCCTGCTGAATTGACAATGCACAGTGCTCTGCACTGTCACTGTCACAGCATGAGCTGCCCATTTTTGGCAAATTCTTTCATATGGATATCAGATAGTTCAATCAGTTCTACATGTCCAGAATTCTGATCTTGTATTTTAGGCGAAAATCTACTTGGTTCTATAGCTTCTTGAAAATTTGTTATTAAACTACTTTCATCAGGCTTTATAATTGAAAGCCATTGAAGATATCTACTGTAAATAATTGTACTTTATAGTAAATAAAGTAATGGTGTCTTGGTTGGAAAATATTCATTATTTTAGCAAATAGGGATTCAAGGCTTCTTATTAAGGATTCATTTATGTGTGTGCATATGTTTAAATACCTTTATAATGAGTGTCCTTTGTTCTCTTCTTCATATAACAATTACAATTTTATGCTATTATACAGCATAATTTAAGAAATCCATGAAAAAATATATTATCAATTATATACAGCTACACTGAAATGTACTTTATTATTTATCGATATTCAAGTCTTATTTAAATCTATATTTAAGATTTAAGTCTTTTGACAGCAAGAAAGAAGACTCAGAAATATTTGAAAATATTGGCTGGAACTTTGAACCTTGATGGGATTTGATCATGGAATCTCAAGTGTTAGAGGTCAGAAATATCTAGTGCCTTGAATGTTAATTAGCAACACTAGCAACATGTTACCCCTGGAAAATATTTAGAACTTTAGTCTCACTTGCTACATCTATAAACTCTTGAGTCTGTAAAGTTTATGGATAACTTTTGATATCAACTATTATTTAGGTTGAATCAAAGAATATCAAGGAAAAATGAGGTAGAATTTTTTAAACTTTTTATTTACATGCAAAGTAGAACATTTTATTCATGTTAAATTTCCTTGGTGAGGAGGTTGGATTAACATGTTTAGAAGAGAGTCAAGAAAGGGTGTTGGTGAAAGTAATTAGAACGTATTTTATACATATATGAGATAGACAATGTACAAAATTATTAATGAAAAAAACATTTCTATTAAGGAATTTTCTACATAAGAAAGATTTCTGCCTACCATCCAAGATACTATGAGAAGAATTGGATGGCTGCATGAGGACTACCTGCACATCAGGGCTCAGTTAGATGGAGCTATGTATTCTGAAGCCTACATTTCAGTTGCTAGGAGAAGCAGACAAAACAATAGATGGAGAAGCTGCCCATGAGATTAAGAGTGTTGGTGACATCAATGTAACTATATAAGGCAGGTGGAGCAGAATCTAGGGTTTACATCTACCTACATTCTTTAAAAAAAAAAAAACAAAACAAAACAGTTTTATTGGTTATTTTATTTATTTATTTATTTATTTACATTTCAAATGCTATCCCCTTTCCCAATTTTCCCTCCAAAAACCCCGTATTCCACCCCACTGCCCCCTGCTTCTATGAGGGTGCTCCCCCACCCACATACCTACTCCCACCTGTGCATCCTAACATTCCCCTACCTTGTGGCACCAAGCCTTCATAGGACCAAGGTCCTCCCTCCCATTGATGCCAGATAAGACCATCCTCTGCTACATACCCAGCTGGACCCACGGTTCCCTCCATGTGTATTATTTTGTTGGTGGTTTAGTACCTGAGAGCTCTGGGGAGATCTGGTTGGTTGATTTTGTTGTTATTCCTATGGGGTTGCAAATCACTTCAGCTCTTGCAGTCCTTTCTCAAACTCTTCCTTTGGGGTCCTCATGCTCAGTCCAATGTTTGGCTGTAAGTGTCCATATCTGTATTGGTAAGGCTCTGGCAGAACCTCTCAGGAGACATGCATATCAGGGTCCTGTCAGCAAGCACTTCTTGGCATCAGCAATAGTGACTTGGTTTGGTGACTGTATACGGGATGGTTCTCCTGCCCCACCTGTATTCTTAATGTAGGCATTCACATTTGGCCAATGCCAGGAAGGTTTCTCACCAGTATGGTTAGAACATAAGATTTAATAATATGGTAGGTGTGAGACTAGAGAGGACTATGATCTGCACTTGGTGCTGGTCAGCTCTACAGGGCCAAAATGAAGGCTGTATCTGAGGAAATAATAAATAACCTTTATTATGTACCAAGCACTTCCTGTGATGCAGATTTGCCCATAGCATTCATCATCTCTGTGTCTTTGATTCCTAACCCCTGTGCCTAACATGCACCCAATGTACAACAGAAGGTTATTAATGGAAGTAGCCATTTATAGATTTCAAGAAAATGGTACAAATTTATTATTAATCAGAGCAGAACCAAAAACAGTAAAAAAAAAAAAAAAAGGTATTCTTAATATTTTGCTTTGTTGACACACATTGCAAATGAAATATTTTACATGAAAACAAATATGAATTTTACTGATAAATAATAAAGCTTTAAATATTTATTGGATTGCTTATGGGGAGTTTTATATTTATAATAACTAGAGCACTGCAATTAAATGTTACTTTTGATGTTTGCTACAATATTATGATATGATTCATACTAATGAAATAAGTAAAGAAGTCTATTTTATAGTTTGATTTTTCTCAAAATCAACTTAGTCTGATAAGTGTTGATAAGTATTTGAACAAGCTACCTTAATGTATTACTGTAATTAATAATGCCCAAGGAGAATATACTGTTGATTTAGGTATAGGTTAATAAGGGCTAGTAAAATTACCTTGCTCATTCTACTTTTTAGACAAAATTGCTTATTATTTCTTTTTTAGAGAGAGAGGTAGATTTTTAATAGCATAACTTTAATAAGCAGTACTCATACATTTTGGTAAAATGCACCAAAGTTTCTGAAGTAGTATGCATTATTACCATATATATTATGAACTTTATTTTCAACTTTTAACTTTGGCATTTGTAGCTCACAGAGCACCCAGCTATCTGTAAGTCTATTGAGATGACTTTCTTTCCAGAAAGTAGAGTGGAACCTCTAGTACTGTGAGAGATTGCCAGCAGTGAAAGCATTTTCTGTTCACTACAGATCTGATTTCTCTTCTTCCTTTGAACACATTGTTTGGTGTATTCAGCCATATGGTCTTGCCATCAAGCTTGAAGGTGGGGATGAGATATCTAGAACCAATAACAGCCTGTAATGTTGAAATACTCCTGACCATCAACTTAAGGGAAAATATCCATACCTGATACTGGGTATTTTACTTGTCAACTATGACCTCGGGTGGCATAATCCTTGTGTAGGGTGTTATATTTTATCCTTTTGACTATTTTTAAAATTAATTATTCCATTTTTTATATCTCAACTGATATCCCACTTTCCGGTTACCCCTTCAGAACCCCCCATCCCACATATGCCTCGACCCCCTCCCCTTTGCCTTTATGAGAGTGCTCCTCCACCTGCCCACAATCTCCTGCCCCACCTCTCCAGCATCTACTTACACTGGGGCATCACACCTCCACAGGACCAAGGGCCTCCCCTCCCACTGATGTCAGACAAGGCCATCCTTTGCTACATATGTATCTCGAGCCATGGATCCTTCCCTGTACACTTCTGATTGGTGGTCTAGTCCCTGGAAACACAAAGTGGTCAGGCAAGCCAATCTTTTTATGGGGTTGCAATCCCCATCTGCTCCTCCAGACATCCTGCCAGTTCCCCCACCAGGGTCCCCGTGCACAGTCTGATGGTTCAGTCCAAGCACCCACATCTGATTTGGTCAGTTACTGGCAGAATCTTCCAAGGAACAGCCACACCAGGTTCCTGTCAGCAAGCACCTCTTGGCAACAGCAACAGAGTCAGGATTTGGGGTCTGTAGATAAGATGGATCCCCAGGTAGGGAAGTCTCTGGATGGTGCTTCCTTCAGTCTCTGCTCCATTTTTTGCTCTGTCTTTGGTCAGGAACATTTCTGTGTCAAAAACCTTGAGATGGGTGGGTGTCTCCATCCTTCAACGTGGGGCATGCCTATCTATTGGAGGTGATCTCTACAGGGTCTACCTCCCCATCACTGCATATTTCAGCTAAAATCCTCTTGGTTGGGTTCTGGGAGCCTATTGCTCAGTCATCCCGGAATACCTGGAGACATAGAGAGAGTGAAGCATGGGCTAGAGAGAGAATAGGAGGTAGAGAGACTTGGGGTAAAAGAGCAATTCCTTTTATGCCCTGGCTCTCACTTGGCAGGCTGCTGCTAAATAGCTGTTGAGTGGAGCCCAAGAGAATTGTCTATAAGCCAACACAGGGTCACTCGGATCCCCCCCCCCCACCCACACACACAGAACACAGAGAGAGAGAGAGAGACAGAGACAGAGACAGAGAGTCAGAGACAGAGAGACACAGAGAGAGACAGAGACAGAGAGATGGGGGTGGGAGAAACACCCTTGCACACATGCAGGGACATACCCACATGCAGCTTATAAATGCTTTAGGTTTGCATAGACTTTTCCAAGCATTCTTAGAGTTCCAGGGGTACTACAATGGCATGAGTGTTATGGAGATTACTGACAGCTCTGGTTGGATTTAAGGCTTGCTCCACTGTCCTGGTTCTTTCTTTTTTTTTTTTTTTTCAGGTATTTTCTTCATTTACATTTCCAATGCTATCCCAAAAGTCCCCCATACCCTCCACCCACACTCCCCTACCCACCCACTCCCACTTCTTGGCCCTGGCGTTCCCCTGTACAGAGGCATATAAAGTTTGCAAGACCAATGGGCCTCTCTTTCCACTGATGGCCGGCCAGGCCATCTTCTGATACATATGCAGCTAGACACACGAGCTCAGGGGGTTACTGGTCAGTTCATATTGTTGTTCCTCCTATAGGGTTGCAGACCCCTTTAGCTCCTTGATTGCTTTCTCTAGCTCCTCAATTGGGGGCCCTGTGATCCATCCAATAGCTGGCTGTGAGCATCCACTTCTGTGTTTGCTAGGCTCCGGCATAGCCTCACAAGAGACAGATATATCAGGGTCCTTTCAGCAAAATCTTGCTAGTGTGTGCAATGGTGCCAGCATTTGGAGGCTGACTATAGGATGGATCCCCGGGTATGGCAGTCTCTAGATGGTGCATCCTTTCGTCTTAGCTCCAAACTTTGTCTCTGTAACTCATTCCATGGATGTTTTGTTCCCAATTCTAGGAAGGGGATTCCACCTCACACCAGTCAGAAGGGCTAAGATCAAAAATTCAGGTGACAGCAGATGCTGGCGAGGATGTGGAGAAAGAGGAACACTTCTCCATTTTTGGTGGAATTGCAAGCTTGTACAACCACTCTAGAAATCAGTCTGGTGGTTCCTCAGAAAATTGGACATAGTACTACCGGAGGATCCCGCAATACCTCTCCTGGGCATATATCCAGAAGATGTTCCAACCGGTAAGAAGGACACATGCTCCACTATGTTCATAGCAGCCTTATTTCTAATAGCCAGAAGCTGGAAAGAACCCAGATGCCCCTCAACAGAGGAATGGATACAGAAAATGTGGTACATTTACACAATGAAGTACTACTCAGCTATTAAAAAGAATGAATTTATGAAATCCCTAGGAAAATGGATGGACCTGGAGAGCATCATCCTGAGTGAGGTGACCCAATCACATAAGAACTCATATGATATGTACTCACTGATAAGTGGATATTAGCCCAGAAACTTAGAATACCTAAGATATATGTCCTGGTTCTTTAAATCTCACCAAGAACTCATGATGTGGGAGTCCAAGGTTGAACCTATGACTATTATGTTGCTAGACAGACATACTGTCAAACTGCATTCTAAGTACTTAATCCTATACAGTTAGATTAGTGCATTCTCAGATGTCAACAGAGAATCTTCTTCATATAGTGATGGCAGTACTTCGGGAATCCACAATTGAATGAAGATCAGAGAGAGATTTAGTATTTTTGTGATGCTCAACCTTAAATGGAACATGATGAGCATACCTCTTTGCTTCAAGGACCAGTGAAGATATGGCAAAAGCCAGTACTTGTGGATGATAGGGGCAAAACAGTAGCTTCTGAACAGGTCAGGATTGATGTGCTCATAAACTGAAAACAGCAGCAGTTGCCTTCATAAAAACTGTACGAGATCCAGCCAATCAACATTCCATCATGGAGAGGAGAGGAACTTTTTAATTGTCCACCCTAGTTGAGGAGCCAGTGTCAGTTGGTGGGGAAGGGAGAGTCAGTTTTCTTCAGGGTTCTGGGTTTTGGCAGATTGACAATAATCCAATGAATAGCCCGACACTCATGTGCAGCACAAATTGGACCCAATCAGTTTATAAAAGAGAAAAACAGACTGATTTTGAAGGGTTAGGTAAGTGGACTAGGAAGAATATAAGGTGAGGAGTAGGGATAAGTTGATAAAATACAGTGAATGATAAAATACATTGTATGCACATATGAAATTCCAGAAGAACTAGTGAAATGTTAAAGAAATGTTAGCACCCGAATATAATATTTATGCTTATGAGATATAATGCTTAAAATGTCACTATGATAAAAGATTATTTATGATACTACTTATATATATAATTTATGATATGATTTCTTACTTTCTAATATAGTATGTAAAATATTTGTCATAAAGTTTAACTACTCTATTTAAGTTAGAATTCAATATTAAGTCTAGTTTGGGAGACAAATCCTAGGGAGGATATGCAGTTTACATGTTGCTGGATTCAATTCGTCTCTAACTTTTATCAACAGAACTTAATCTTCTTATTCTTTTTTCTAATTGGGTTTGTTTATTTTGTCTGATATCTTGTCATGCTTTATTGATGCTTTGATGTATCCCATTAGGTATTTTTGATTTTTTTGTTACGTGTGCTTTGGGGAAAAGGATAGCAGCTATGTTCTGACACAGGATCCAGGTGTAATTATTATTACCATGGTGTGTTTCTCCTTCCAGTACAGAGTTTCATTGAGTGGCTTTGCTTATTAAAAAGCGCATCTGTACCTCCCAGGGATAAAGAATCATCTAGGAAATTGTGCAGAGTTTTTCTTTAATGTAAAATATGATTTGAGCATCCAAGGCACATGAAAGAGAAACTTCACTTTTGCCCTTGGTTATAGTGCTTGTATTGTTGGCTACTTTTATCTTTTTAGAACATAATTAGGAAGATATCAAAGTCAAATGGCTAATATCTCTGATAACCTCATTCAATATGAACTTATACTACACCAGGTAAAGGAGAGGCATAAAGAAAGCACTCTGTGAATCCATAATACTTATATTTTATAATCTACTTGGCCTTGGTTAAATAATATTTATTTTGTTATATATATATATATTCTTTTCATATCTCCCTCTCTGTCCTCAGTTCTGTTATGTGAAAAAGCTGGTTTTAAATTGATTCTCCATCTAGCTGGGGCATTTCTATTCCATAAATCTGAGATTCATTTTTTCCTCTCTCTCCTGACATTTTAATGTTTTAATTTTGATGAACAGAGAGATTTGACATTTTCCATTACTTTTCAGGTTGTTTTGCCCTCCTGGAAGTGAAGGTTGTGCTGATGTGTACAGTGCAACTATGTCCAAGCTTGCTCAATAAGACCTTCAGTGTGTTCTCACTGGTTGCTGATTTGTGCCCTTGTGTTTCATTCTGTGAATGGTATGAGAAAAAGAGTTCTCACTACCAAGGACTCAAAGTGCTCTTTTGTGGACTTCCATCTTTTAAAGACAAGGGTGTCCTAACTGGGTAAAATGCATTTCCCCCTTATGCTTTTGAAAGACAGTTCCTATCTTTAATTGTTTGTGCCATATCAAATTTTATTGCAATAAAATGCATATATTTGCCATTTTATCTGCTTTAACTCTACTATCCATTGTAATTAATTATATTCTCAACATTTAACAAAACTCAACCATATAAAACTTTTTATTAACTCTAAGAAAGTATGAACTCATTAATCAGCTATTTACCATTTCTTTCCTTCAATACTCAGGAACCTCAGATCTGCTCTCTGTCTTCACACATTTCACATGTCTAGATATCTTACATAAATACAAACACAGCACTTTTCCTTTTACATGGACACTATTTCATTTGGCACAACTTTTTGAAGGCTCATCTGTGTGACTCACATGTCATACCTTAGCTCTATGATTATTTCTTTGCATGCAGTTAGCACATCAGGTATATCTATCAATCTGTTGATATGTACCTAGTTTATTTCCAGTCTTTGATTTATAAGGCTCTGAGCTTTATAGTTGTAGATGTACTTGGTGTCTTGATTTTTGATTCCCACCTAGCATGAGATGTTGTGACCTAGCACTTCATGTTTAATTTCTTCACTCCATTCACAATTAGGATTGTATTGATCTGTATTGTAGTAAAATTGTCATTTTTACAATGTTAAGCTATGAATCTATGACTATGGGATGTCTTTACTGTATCTCTACTAGTGTCTTTTGCTATATCTTTCTTAAGAGGTTTTAAGTTTTTTTTTTAATGAAGAACTTTATATAATATATTTTGATCATCTGATTACTTCTCCCCCAATGCATTAACTCATTTTAAACACCCTTCACTTTGTGGGGGGGGGATAGATTTATGGCTAGACATGTTCTATTCTTTGTGGCTATGTTTCTAAAATACAACTGTAAAGGTTTATGCACCAAATATTGGAGTCTATGATTGCATAAAACAAACACCAAAAGACATTAAAGATACAATGGAAAAGGAATCCAATGGCAGGCAATGGAGTCAGAGACAGCTCCTGCTCCTGATTTAGGAGTCCCAAATGAAGATGCAACTGTGCAAAGGTTTCAAATGTGAAGCGAGCCTAGGTCCATTCCATGCATTTTGTCATGGAATATCTTGTTTTATCTATGGTGATTGAAAGTTTTACAGGTTATAGCAGTCTGGGCTGGCATCTGTTGTCTCTTAGAGACTTCAAGATATCTTTCCAGGCTCTTCTGGCTTTTAGAATCTTTGTTGAGAAGCCAGGTACAATTCTAGTAGGCCAGCCTTTAAATGTTACTTAGCCTTTTTTCATTGCACCCTTTAATATTATTTCTTTGTTCTGTATATTTAATATTTTGGTTATTATCTGGTGGGAGAATTTTCTTTATTTGGTCCAATGTATTTGGTGTTCTGTAAGGTTCTTATATGTTTATAGGCATCACTTTCTTTAGGTTAGGGAGATTTTCATTTTTGATTTTGTTGAAAATATTTTCTGGACCTTTGAGCTGGGAGTCTTCTCCTACTTCTGTTGGGATTATTTTTAGGTTTTCTCTTTTCATAGGATCCCAAAATATCTTGGATATTTTGTTTCAGAAATGTTTTAGACTTAATATTATTTGGATAAACATATCAATTTCTTCTATCATGTTTTCTATGTCTGAGATTGCCTCTTTCATCACTTTATTCTGTTTGTGATATTTGACCAATGTATCAATATTTTCTATCATATTTTCTATGTCTGAGATGCTTTCTTTTATCTCTTGTGTTATGTTCGTGATGTTTGTATCTTTAGTTTCTGTTCTCTTTCCCAGGTTTTGTATTTCTAGAATATCCTTATTTTGTGTTTTCTTTATTGCTTCTTCTATCATTTTCAGATCTTGTACTTTTTTATTTCTTTCTTTCATCTGTTTGATTTTATTTCCTGTATTTCTTTAAAAGATTTATTCATTTCCTCCTTAAAGGTCTCTATCATCTTCCTAAGACTGGATTTAAAGTCATTTTCTTATACTTTGTCTGTGTTAGGATATCCAGGACTCACTGAAGAAGGATAGCAGGATTCACATGGTGCCATATTGCCCTGGCTGTTGCTGATTTTGTTATTCTGTTTGCATTTAACCATCTGGATTTTGTGGTTATTACAGATTTGGATGTTGATTTCTGAACTTATCTTTGTTAGATGGGTAGTATTTTTGTTTGTTTGTTTGTTTATTTTTGTTTTGTTTTGTTTTCTCCCTTGATTTCTGTTTCCTCCGTCTTCTAACCTGGGTGGCCTGGGGTTTTGGTGAGTGGTAAGTCTTCAAGTTCAGTAGGGTGTCTCCCCTGGTGTTTTTATGGCCTGCATGACCTCTGGGGTTTATGGTACTAACTGTATGCCTCTATTGTCTCTAGTAACAGAGTGGCTTGGTGTCCCTGGTGCTTTTGGGCCTCACAGAGAGCAGTCAGAGTTGTGGAGAGGAAAATGGAGTCCAAGGAATAGGGTGTAGGTTGAGATTGTGTGTGTTTAAAATGAACTAGGCAGGCAAGAAATTGGGACAGTGTCTTACCTGGTTATCCTTGGTGCAAGCAGGCCATCAGGAAAGCAGGAAAAGTTGTGGGATAGAAAATGGAGTGAAGGAGATAGGGTGCAGTTTACCTTTGTTGGGTGTCCTTTAAGAGGACTTGTCGATGTAGGAGTCTGGGCCAGGTCTTACCTGATTGTCCCTGGTGCAGGCAGACCTCCAGGAAAGCAGGCAAAGTTGTGGGCTGGACTCAATGGAAGTGTGTCCAGGATTCTTTCTTGGTATGCTTCTTGTCAGTATATAGCAAAGTTATTGTTGTTTGTGAGTTGATTTTGTATCCTGCCTTGTTATTCAATTTGTTTATTATTTTAAAAATATTTTATGGTAAAATTTTTGGGATTACATACATTTAATATGTCCTATGTAAAAGAGGATAGCTTGGCATATTCAACTTTTACTTGTATTTCTTTAATTTCCTTCTGTTGCCTTGCTGCTCCATTTAATGCTTCTAACACAATATTGAAAGGAGTGGATGTAAACATTCCTTCTAGGCAACAGTTAACTGGTAACTGCCAGGTATGTCTTGCTTACTATAAAAAGTACTGTTTGGTCCATGCTTACCCTCTTACTCTCTGCCCCTTCTCTCCCTGCCCCTTCTCTCCCTCTCACTACCTCAGTCTCCATGATCTCTCCCTTTTTTCCTGACTGACTATCCCTCCCCTCCCCTCTCCCTTCCCCCTCCCTCCTCCCCTCCCCTCCCCTTCCCTCTCCTCCCCTCCTCACTCCCCTCCCCTCCTCTCCTCCTGTCCTCTTCCTCTCTCCCTCCCCCCTCTCTCTGTGTCTACTACTTTATCAACTCCCCTTCCTTTGACCTAAATAAACTGTCTTCTACACTATACCCATGTTGTGGCATGACTTCTTAAAGGCATCCCCTCCCACCTCACTATACCTTGCTGATCATGTGTTTTTTGTCTTTAAGTACATTTACGATATTAGCTTTAAAACACTCCCCTAACTTTTTCTGATAATAACATTTCAGGATGGATTATTTTTCCTGAAGGAGAAGTTTCATTTTGTTCAGTGTGTTTACTTACATACACAGTAGACAATTAACTCACAAGGCCTTGCCGAAACCATGAATAATGGTTATTTGAGGTGAGTTTCTTCTAGAATCATTACAGCAAAATTGTGACCTCAAATAATAAAAGGTGTGTTTTCTCCCAACAGATTCATGCTTTATCATTTTAGTCCCAAACTTATAAAGAGAAGTATAAGATATTGTTTGTTTCATTTAATAAAATTAGGACATTAATCCTTAGAGCCACTACCTAATTTCAGTACAAATTCAACTATAGTGTATTTTTTAAGCTTTCAAGTTTCTCCAAATGAAACGTGTTTATGGAAGTCAAATTAGGCAAAAACTACAGAAGCTTTGCACATGTATAAAATTTCCCACAGAAGCTGAAATTCACAGAAATATGTTTTATACAACTAAATTCAAAGACTTCTTTGTTTGATTAGAAAATTAGATTCAGAAAACAGGTAAGCTGTATACTTAATTTTTAGGAGAAAAGTAGATCTGGCACATCAGTATTAAATTCAGTGAGGACATTTGTGGCAATAATGATAGCATGCCAAGGTCTTTAAAATGCTGTGACCTAGAGATTTCTCATTATCTTTAATTTATACAGAACACTTAAAGATCTGTGGGCAAGATGAATCAAGGCAAAGGACATCATTGATGGGCTAAATCTAATGCAAAATTATTTCATGATTTGAATTCTTTCATAATACAATAACTGTTTTTCTTTAAATAACAAAATCCATCTTCTGTATAAAGAATATTTTTTCTTTATTATTCCTATCAAGTAATTCTAGTCCATATCATAGTTATTGAATCATTTTTAAGGCTATGAGCTGTGTTTTAGTATGTGAAGATTTAATGAAAACATCAAAAAATGATTAAAAATATTTAGCTATACTAGGCTAAATTCAGTTTGATATTTCTTATATTGCTTTTTAGTTTGAATAGTGATGTGAAAGAAAACATACATAAATGGCACCTTTCATATTCATTCTTTGGGTGAATAATGTAATAAAAAGAAATATGAGCCGATGATGCTCCAAGCAGATGTTAGACCCTGAGGTCCAAGGCTGAGCGGATGTGCTAAGACAGCCAGCACAAAGAACATTCATCCTTTCACTTGTCTTCACAGTTAATACTGATTTTTGTGGTTTCATTGATCTGGCCACAATCCACACTGGGTCTTTGCTTAGAAAGAGGAGATGCTTCATCTCTGTCTTTTTCTCTAGTGTGTGCAGCCTGCTGTGCACAAAGGAAACGCTCAGTAAAAGCTTGTGATAGAAATAATGAAGAAAAGCCCCATTAGTCATGGTAGTTCCTCAGAGGAAGTATGATCTAAGAATATTTTACCCTGACATGCCATTTGGAATACTTGACCATGCTGACCCTTTTTTAAAAAGTTGAATGAGTTGTGAGATAGTTATACTATGCTTTTTTACACTTTCTTATTCCATACTTTGTGGATATATAGCAAAAAGTAAATTAAATACAGAAACACTGTGTGTTAATAAGTTAAACTCCACTTGCTTGGTTTTGTCCACTTTTACTTTGTAGAGCTGTTAGTTGTGTTTCTAGGCCTGATAACAGCATAGAGCAGAGATATGTGGGACGTGAAGACTCTGAAACAAAGTGTGTGTGTGTGTGAGTGTGTCTGTTTGAGTATGTGTTTAGGTCTGAGTTCAGGGTTGCCAGTTCGTTTAGATATGTATTCAGCAAGTCCCCAAGATCTCCCTGTCTCTATGTTTCTACCACTGGGGTGATAGGCTCACAACATTTTTTTCTTGGATATTTGGGATTGAACCTAGGTTCTTAGGCTTTTGCTGCAAGTTCCTTACCAAAGGAGAGCTATCTATAGGGTCCCGTTCTAAATCTTTTATTTATTTGATCATAGTAACCCTAGAATATATGCATTCACACTCATCTTGTATTAAAAACAAATAAAAACCTAGGTAGATGTTTTCATGTAACTTTTTCAGAGAATCATAATATCTAATTTTCAGCCACATCCATCTAGGAACCTGACACCAGTGTCTGTGCCATAAATCCAATTTTATCTTTGATAAGAAATTGAATTTCAGTAATTTTTATTTTTATTATTATTATTATTAATGATTTACTTTCAGAAGAATTTGTGACTAAAGTATAATGAATATTCTTTGAAGTAGAGAGACATCTTGACTACTGAAATGTGAATTTACTAACCAAGCTGTTTCTGATAGTTTAGGGGTCTTGCTGCTTCTCAGGACAATTTGATGAAACTATCTGTGGTCACTTAATTATTTTTTTTCAAGTGTGCTTATACATGTTTCCATTGTTTAATCCTTTGTTTCAACCACTGAAGATGCTATTCAAACATGGCATATACTCAAAGGCATAAAAGATAAAACTCAAGATTCTGAAAAGAGCAGGTAAAATGAATGATCAAAACCTAGGAGAAAGTTTAAGTTCAAGTACTCATTGCAGGACTAATTTAAATACAGATGTTTAAATTTGACACAGAGTTCTTGGTTCCCAAGAAAAGTATGAAGTACAGTTATCTGTGTAATTCACACAATTTGAAAACATATTGTTTTCTCAGAGAGAATCATATATTTTGCACAAAACAGTAGTGGTATGAAGTCAATGGGTTTTTTTTGGGGGGGCGGGCGATATCTTTTTAATGAATGTAATCACAATACTATGCGAGGGGCAATATCTTATTTTATGAATGTAATCAAAATTCTATGAGGAGGTATTATCTTTTTTATGAATGTAATGGCACTCTATGATTGAATCGCATTGTTTTTTAGACTCGAACTTATATCCTAAGCTTCCAAACAACAGTGTGTGAACATGTGACTGTCTTTAAAAATATTTTTTAAAGAGGTGATTGTAGTAAAATAGAAAAATGTTTGAGATATGATTGAATGTGATTAATGTCTTTGAAAAAAGGAAGATCACCACAATGATATGCTTATGTGCAAGACACAGAGCAACCATAGGCGAAATAACAATGTAGTTAGTTATCCATGGGGCAGGTAGAGAGAATCCTGAAAAAGTTAAATCCGTCTTCAGCCTCTCAAACTGAACAAAATAGACTTTTCTTTTCTTTTGTTTCCATTTATTTATTTATTTGATATTTTCTTCAGTTAAATTTCAAATGCTATCCCCAAGCACCTCATAACCTTCTCCCCCCCCCCCACCCCCACACCGCCCTGCTCCTGAGCCAACGCACACCTGCGTCCTGACCCTGGCATTCACTTGTACTGGGGCATATGATCTTTATAAGACCAAGGGCCTCTCCTCCCATTGATGGCTGACTAGACCATCCTCTGCTACATATGCAACTAGAGACAGAGCTCTGGGGGTACTGGTTAGTTCATATTGTTGTTCTTCCTATAGGGTTGCTATCCCTTTTAACTCCTTGGGTACTTTCTCTAGCTCTTCATTAGGGGCCCTGTGTTTCATCCAATAGATGACTGTGAGCATCTACTTCTGTATTTGCAAGGCACTGGCATAGCCTCATAAGAGAGAGCTATGTCAGTGTTCTGTCAGCAAAATATTTCTGGCATATGCAAGAATGTCTAGGTCTGATGGTTATCTATGGGATGGACCCCTGGGTAGGGCAGTCTCTCAATGGTCTTTCCTTCCATCTCAGCTCAGAACTTTATCTCTGTAACTACTTCCATGGGTATTTTGTTCCCCATTCTAAGAAGGAGTGAAGTATCCACACTTTGGACTTCCTTCTTCTTGAGTTTCATGTGTTTTGCAAGTGGTATCTTGGGTATTCTAAGTTTCTGGGCTAATATCCATTTATCAGTGAGTTCATATCATGTGTGTTCTTTTGTGATTGGGTTACCTCACTCAGGATGATATCCTCCAGATCCATCCATTTGTCTAAGAATTTCATGAATTTTTAATTGCTGTGTAGTACTCCATTGTATAAATGTATCACATTTTCTACATCCATTCCTCTGTTGAGGGGCATCTAGGCTTTTCCAGTTTCTGGCTATTATAAATAAGGCTGCTATGAACATAGTGGGGCATGTGCCCTTCCTTATTACAAGTTGGAACATTTTCTGGTTATGTGCCCAGGAAAGGAATTGCTGGATCTTTCAGTAGTACTATGTCTAAATTTCTGAGGACCCACCAGACTGATTTCCAGAGTGGTGGTACCAGCTTGCAATCCCGCCAACAATGGAGGAGTGTTCCTCTTTCTCCACATCCTCACTAGCATCTGCTGTCACCTGAATTTTTATTTTAGCCATTCTGACTGGTGTGACATGGAATCTCAGGGTTGTTTTGATTTTCATTTCCCTGATGATTAAGGATGTTGAACATTTCTTCATGTGCTTCTCAGAATTCCATATTTCTCAGTTGAGAATACTTTTTTAGCTCTGTACCCCATTTTTTAATAGGGTTATTTGATTTTCTGGAGTCCATCTTCTTGACTTCTTTATATATATTGGATATTAGTCCCCTCTCTGATTTAGGATTGGTAAAGATTCTTTCCCAATCTGTTGGTGGCTATTTTGTCTTATTGACAGTGTCTTTTGCCTTATAGAAGCTTTGCAATTTTATGAGGTCCCATTTGTCAATTCTTAATCTTACAGCACAAGCCATTGCTGTTCTGTTCAGGAATTTTTCCCCTGTGCCCATATCCTCGAGGCTTTTCCCCACTTTCTCCACTATAAGTTCCAGTGTATCTGGTTTTATGTGGAGTTCCTTGATCCACTTAGACTTGAGCTTAATACAAAGAGATAGGAATGGATCAATTCACATTCTTCTACATAATAACAGCCAGTTGTGCCAGCACCATTTATTGAAAATGCTGCCTTTTTTACATTGTATGATTTTAGCTCCCTTGTCAAAGATCAAGTGACTATAGGTGTGTGGGTTCATTTCTGGGTCTTCAATTCTATTCAATTTGTCTACCTTTCTGTTGCTGTACCAGTACCATGCAGTTTTTATCACATTTGCTCTATAGTACAACTTGAGGTCAGGCATGGTGATTCCAGCAGAGGTTCTTTTATCATTGAGAATAGTTTTATCTATCCTAGGCTTTTTGTTATTCGGGATGAATTTGCAAATTGCCCCACCTAATTCAGAGAAGAATTGAGTTGGAATTTTGATGTGGATTGCATTGAATCTGTAGATTGTGTTCAGCAAGATAGACATTTTTCTATATTGATCCTGCCAATTCATGAGCATGGGAGATCTTTCCATCTTCTAAGATCTTCTTTGACTTCTCTCTTCAGAGACTTGAAGTTCTTATCATACAAATCATTCAGTTTCTTATTTAGGGTCACACCAAGGTATTTTATATTATTTATGACGATTGTACAGTGTGTTGTTTCCCTAATTTCTTTCTCAGACTGTTTATCCTTTGTGTAGAGAAAGGCCACTGATTTGTTTGAGTTAATTTTATTTCTAGCTACTGCACTGAAGCTGTTTATCAGGTTTAGGAGTTCTCTGGTGGAACTTTTAGGATCACTTTCATATACTATCTTATCATCTACCACCTCTTGAGTCCTGGGGTCAGAGCCCTCCCTGTACTCTGACTCTTCTCTGGCAGGGAAGGTGCCAGGGATCTGGGTCTCAACTCTGTCTCCTGGCTGAGGATGAAGGCCCGAAGGGACCCTGTCCAAGAAGCTCTGTTGCTTCTGCCACCCACGATCCCTGGACTCAGTGATCCCAAGATTCTGGGTGTGCTAGGTTCTGCCTTTGTTCTTTTTCCCTGTTCCTGCTAGCACAAGTCCCTCTGGGTTTTTGGAACAGATGTCTTGTTCCACTCACCAGTGATCTCAAGATCCTGGGTGTGCTAGGGTGCCTGCAGTCTGGAGAGTCCTCTGGGGACCTGGGGACCTGGGGACCCTCCACCAAGTTTGTGCCTAGATGGCACAGGGCTAGTGTCTGCTGGAATGAACCCCAGCCACTGGTCAGCGGGTTTCCTTTGTCCCTGTTCCTGCTGGCACAAGACCCTCCGCGATTTTTTGGAATAGATGTGTTCCACTTACCAGTGATTCCAAGATCCTGGGTGTGCCAGGGCCTGCTGAATTTGCCCCCAAGATGGCGTGGGGGTGGCACCAACCAGAAGGAACCCAAGCCACTGGTCGGGCGGGTGTCCTTTGTCCCTATTTCTGCTAGAACAAGATCTTCTGGTTTTTTTTTTTTGTTTTTGTTTTTTGGAACAGATGTGTTCCACTCACCAGTGATCTCAAGATCCTGGGTGTGCTAGGGTGCCTGCAGCGTGGAGAGTCATCTGGGAACCTTGGAACCCTTTACCAAGACCTCTTTTGGTGCAGGACTCATGTTTATGGCTTTCTGTCCAAAATAGATTTCTAATGTTTAAGTAACCCCCCTGTGGTATTTTTGTCTTGAAAATAGTATCGAATACCTTATAGGTTATAAAATAATCTATAATGCATACCTTTCTCTTTTTCCTTTCCTTTCCTTTCCTTTCCTTTTCTTTCCTTTCCTTTCCTTTCCTTTGTTAGTATTTTACTGCTGTGAAGAGACAGCATGACCAATGCAAGTCTTATAACTGAAAACATTTAACTGGGGCTGGCTTACAGGTTCAGAGGTTCAGTCCATTATCATCAAGGCAGGAGTTTGGCATGATCCAGGCAGGAATGGTGCAAGCAGAGCTGAGGGTTTTACATCTTTGTTTGAAGGCTGCTAGTATAAGACTGACTTCCAGGAAACTAGGAATATCATCTTAAGCCCACACCTGCAGTGACACACAAACAAGGCCATACCTCCTAATAGTGCCACTCCCTGGGCCAAGCATATATAAACCATCATTTTCCACTCCCTGGCCTCCATAGCTTGTTCAAACACAAGTCTGTGGGGGCCATAACTAGCCATGGCATAATAAAGAGGTACATTTAGTCCAACTTCCAAAGTGTGCATAGTCTATAGCAGTCTCAACAATGTTAAACACCTCTTCTGAAATTCATCCAATTACTTAACTGTAATCCACAAAGCAAGACAGGAAACAAGCTGGACAAACTCCACCCTCTGCGTTTCCATTTCTGTTGTCAAAGCCGTCTTCAGATTTCCAATTCCAATTTCATTTTTGTTGACTGCACAAACTTCTCTTCCTGGGCTGTTTTAACTCTCTGTTAGCAGCATTCCTCAGCAGATATCCTATGGCTCTGTCATCTTGAAAATCTTGAGGTCTCCAAGGCAAATTCAATGTTACAGCTCCTTGTTTCAATGTCTAGCATCCACTTATGATCTTTTGGGATCCTCCAAAGGACGATTGTTATTTCTCCAGCTCTGCCGTCTGTAACACTCCAAGCTCATGTTGACCTACTGCAATGCTGCTGCTGCTTTTGGTGATCATCCCATGATACTGGCATATCCAATACAATGGGGTCTTCTGCTGCAACTAGGATCCACCAATAGCTCTTCATGGTTTTCTTCATGGTACCAAGTTTCAAATTCTTTGCATGACCCCTTCAGTCCTGAGCTGTGGACTACAACTGAGGCTGCAAGTTTACCAATGGCCTTCCATGGCCTCTTGCTAAGACTCAGCTGGTCTTCATGACCCCTTCATGCCTTCAAAACCAGTACCACCTGAGTGACTCTTACTCATTACAAACTACAGCTGTAGCAAGAGGTACAACCTTGGCTCTCTCTGGAACACAGCTTCTTTGTGTTCTCAGAAAACACTTCCCAGAAGATTTCACCTCAGTGATGCTGGTCTCTTCTTAATTACTGCTAATTTCTTAGTTCTAGCTATGCACTAACAATTGTCTCAGAATTCCCTTTCATTCTTGAATCTAAAGCCAGAGCCACATGGCCGAAGCTGCCGAGTTTTGCTACTTGCAGAAGATGGATCATTCCCTCTTATTCTATTACATTATCCATATTTTTGTTTTCCAACTGCTTCACTGCCTAAGCTTGACTGTCCTGGATCTTGCTCAGTAGATTGACCTTGAACTCAGAGATCTGCATGCCTATCTCCTGGGTTTAAAGCTATGTACTACCACTCCTGGATTTAAAATTTTCTTCATTTAGAGCCTGGTCTGTCTCAGGCTGGCCTTGAACTCAGAGATCCACTTGGCTTTATCTCCTGGGATTAAAGGTGTATAGTACCATTTCTGGATATGAATTTAGTTAGGTACACTCTTGCCCCCAAATTCCACTCCCTTATTCTGCTATCTTGTTTGAAATACTCTTCATGAGACATAACAAGAGAACAAAGTTTCTGCTGGGCTTTTCTGAGACCTCCTTTGTCAATGCCATTAATATAAGTCTCTTTATTTTAGCTACAGGTAGACTCTTAAGGATAAAAAACAGCCACATTCGTCACCAAAATACCACAAAAAATAGTTGCTATACCACATACTGATATTCTCCACTGAAACCTCTTGGGCCAGGTCTGCAGAATTCAAATCACTCTTAGTAACAAAGTCTTCCATATTCCAAAGCATTCCACTTCTTTCCAAATTTAAAATCCCAGAGTCCACATTCTTCTAAGCAAAAGCATAGAAAGGCCTAGCACACCAATACCCAAGTCCATGGTACCAACTTCTGTCTTAGTTAGGGTTTTACTATTAAGAGACATCATGACCAATGCAAGTCTTACAAAGGACAACATTTAATTGGGGCTGGCTTACAGGTTCAAAGGTTCAGTCCATTATCATCAAGCAGGAGTATGGCAGCATCCAGGCAGGTATGGTGCAATTACAGCTGAGAGTTCTACATCTTCAGGTGACGGCTGCTAGTGGAAGTCTACTGCATATCTTTCTCCACAATCTTTTCTGTTTTGTTATTTAATGGTTGTGATTATTTTTAATCTGTTGTGGTTCAAAAATATTTATGAAAAATTGGAATAAAGAATTATTAGACATCACATTGCAGACCATCTACAAAGAACTGTGTGGTATCGTTTCCAATTCACTCATGATGTGAGCTCTCCATTCCCCAGCAATCTGTGTACCATATATGCTATCTCCTACCCAGTGACTTAGTATCTGACTCAATTACCAGCTAACCTGTTGTAGTCATAAGGTTATTCTTACTGGAAAAATTAAGTCTACAAATATACTCTTCTAGTGCATATTACTGTGAGTTTTGGTAAACAAAGTTGTGGGAAATTTTTGGTGGACCTGGAGCTCCAGTTATCACGATAAAAAACACTTTTATTATTCTAACCCGAAAGGTTTCATTGCACTAATCTTCTGTATACACACACACAGAGAGAGAGAGAGAGAGAGAGAGAGAGAGAGAAAGACAGAGAGAGAGAGACAGAGAGAGATAGACAGAGAGAGAGAGAGAGAGAGAGATTGAGAGACAGTATGCACTTGTGCACTCTGAGAAAACTACTAATTCATTTTTCCTAGAACTTTGTATTAGAGAATTACAGACTGCAGTTTTTCTGGTTGACGTATCTCACTTAGCTTGCCAAATATTTATGTTGCTACATGTTTCATTGTGCATTTTCCAGTGTTTGTGATTAAGAAAGAAGCTGAAATGAACATTTTCATGAAGGTTTTGTATGAGCATATGGTTTTTGTTAGTTTGTTTGTTTTTCTCTTGCTAAATTCCTACAAGTGGAAATGCTGGATTGCATACTAAGTGTATGTTTAGCCAAAAAGAAACTGTCAAACTTTTTCCAAAATAAATGTACCATATTGCTTTTCAACTGTCAAAGCAGGGGAGTTCTTGCTTCTTGTTTGTGGTAGTATCTGTCCTTGGCTATGTTTCAGTCATAACAGCAGGTTATGACTACATAAGTCAAATTAATTTTTGTTTCCATATGCAGATTGCCAATAGTGACTGGCTCTGAACATGCTTCTGTGTGTTTATATGATGCTTAGTTATGATTCTCATTCTGTTTAAGTTTTTTTACCAATTTAATTTTTGATTGTTTTCTAATCAATGTAAACTTCAATATAAACTCTTAGATCATATGATTTTTATCTAATACGTTATTCTAATCCATGGCTTTCTTTTCTTTAATTGAAATTTTTAATGCAAAGTGGAAGTTACTAATTCTGATAATTCTCAGAATTCAGTAACCATTTAGGAATCATGTTTTTTAATTCTCTAAATCAATCAAATATTTTTCCTGTATTTTTTCTTCTAGGAAGTTTTATGCTTGAATTAGGAGGTAGCAGGATTAAAATTAGATGAATCATGATAATGAGACATTAATCTACCAAGACTAAAACAAAAATGTGTAGGCAGAAAGGAAAGGACATCATGAGGACACAGCTAGTGCTGTCTACCGGACAAGAAGAGACCTCTGTTTTGACCTCACATTTTAATTGCCTAGAGCAGTAACAAGATAATTTTCTGTTGCATGAATTGTCTAGACTCAGAGAGCACAAAAGGATGAGTCCTTGATTTTGTTCAGCATTTTCAATTTCTTGTTTTCTTGTTCCAGAAGTATCAGCTTGAGAATGCTTTGTTAAAACATTAGATATTGTGTCTCCTGTATGAGAAGGTTTCTCGACGGATTTTAGATCTTTTATATCTTTTCCTAAGTGCAGTTTTCAGTACAGGAATTATCATAGTTAGCTTCAGCTCTCAACTTGACACAAACCTAGGGTAAGTGATTCTCAGCTGAAGGTTTGGCTTCATCACAATGGCCTGTAGCCAATTGTGTGAGGCATTTTCTAAATTGCTAGTTGATTTAGGACAGGGCCATCCTAAAGTAGGCAGTCATGGGCTGGAAAACATAGTGGGCTCAATAAATCATGGAGAGGAATCCAGTAAGCAGCAATCCTGTTCTCTGCTCCAATCCCTGTCTTTAGGCTTCTGCCTTGAGCTCCTGCCTTGGATTCCTTAGGTGGTAAACTGTAGTCCATAAGATGAAATATACTCTTCTCTCCCTTTAGTGATGCTTTCAGTCATGGTGTTTACAAATGTAGTAGAAAGATGACTAAGGTGATGATTCTGTGATTCTGTATATTGGCATTTTGAAGATAGCTGATGTCAGACAGAAGACATGTTCTTTTGTACTCTCTTCTGAAGTCTTTTACCATGAGTACATGTTGAATTTCATGACTTCATTTGCATACATATGGTGAGATGATTACATAGTTTATCTTCTTTTGGGGGTAGTTGTGAGTTATATTGATTGGTTTTAAACATATGACTAGCCTTTTATGGTAGATATTTTTGTCTCTCGGTTCATAATGCAATATTACTCTTCTGTATATTCTGCTGAATTTGCTTTGCTGACTTTCTGAGATTTTCCATCAGTGTTTATGATGAAAAACAGCAAAGTCAGCTACTTTCTTATAATTTTTCATGGTTTTTATAGTAGTGTAATGATAGCTTTAGACAATATGCTGGGAAATATTTCTTCTCTACTCTCAAAGTTTTGTTTAGAATTGACATCATTTAGCTTTAGATTACCCTTATCTTTGAATTCATTCATAGTCTATTCAAGACTCTTAGTATTCTTTGAATATATTCGTAATCGTTCTTTGGATTCCTTGTGTGAATTAGTTGTCTAACACTTCTTGCCAGCCATAAGTATGTCACTGGTACCTTTTGGGGTGGTAGTTAATTTGACTCTCATGTTACTTACTAGTTTGTTGGTAAGGTCTTTTGGCAATCAGACATTGATTGATTTCACTTTGGTGTTCCCTTAGGTTACTGAATCTTGTTTCATTTTAGTGTAGCTTCAAGTTCTGTCATGAAGATATTTGGTGATGTTTTGTATTCAGAGGTACAAATGTTGACATGAACAGGAGAATATTCTATAGATAGTACATATGTCTACAAAGAGATCATCTCTTCTGCTATATTCTCAAGGTAGGTGGTTGAGTCTATATCATTATGGACAGGGCTAAGGTTGTGCTTTGGGGTTCTTTGGATAGTCTCAATGTACCATTACCTCTTTGCTCTCCTAGTGTTATCTCTTGATTACTGCCATTTTCTGCATCAGCATCAGACTTTATTCTTTCTGTTGTATTTGGCCTTTAAGTGACTTCAATCCTGTCTTTTCATTTTTCTAAGATTTCATGCTATGTGGTTGTTCTTGATTCTTATTTCTTCAAAGGGTCTTAGAGAAAAAAATTGCAAAGGATGTACCTATACAATAATAAATTGTGTAATAATTTACTTGTCTTTGAAATTCCTATTTTAAGATGAAAATATGATCATTTAATAAGTGATATCTGTGAATATCTACATAAAACTTAATTTCAAAATATAGTTATTTTAATGTTGGTTATATTATAATAAATAACCTTTGTCATCTTGTCATCTTATTCACACAGTACATATTTTCCTTTTACTCAGTTAATATTAGAGCCATGCATGAGCTTGCTAAATATAACCAAATTATCATTAAAGAAAAACTCAACTTTATAATGTTAATTCAACAACATGTACTCTCAGGTTATTAGCATATAAGTATACAAAATTATTTTTTCCACATGAGGCATTAATATGTATAGTTATAAATCAAACTTTTTATGCATTTGGAAACCTAGACGCAGTTTTTTTATTTTCTGTTTTGTGTTTTCTTCCCGATGAAGGACAGAAAGTTAAACTGACTAGGATGGTATGCTTCTTCCTACTAACTTTGACTGATTGCATAATGTTCTTCAGAATTATTAAAACTCAATCAAAATATTATATCTTAAATATTTCATTTCAAGTATAATTTCACGTGTTCAACTAAAATTTTGTTTTGCTTTGTATTTATGGCAATGTTTTAGAATGCCATCTCAGAAATTCACTTGAGATGTAAGAAGTACTTATTTCTTCAATGCATTTGATGTTGCAATAGTGCCTGAATTTCTGTGCTTCCTTTTGTGGTTTATAATCAGTAATTCAAAGTTCTTGTACATTGATGTCTTTAGCCATTCTTCAGCTGTTTTACTGAAGTTTGGACACAGAGATGAAGGCCAGAAAATGAAAAGTACTTCACTATAACAAAAAGAAACATTAAGTAACATGTAGAAGTAAACACTTTGGGTGTGATGAAAGAGAATGCTCACATGTAGCACTTAACTCACCTGAGGCAGGCAGACTGTGCTGTATGATGGTGTCTGACACATTAGTGTCATGTTCATAGATTTCTGTTTTTGTTTATTTGTTGAAGTATCCAGCATGGCTATGGGTTAATGAGACTAGCCAGAGAAGTAAGATAATGTAGAGGAAAGCCTTATGCCTTTCTTAGGCAACAGTCACAGTACTAGGGTAGCAGAGATTATAAAGACACAGTCCACCCTTGAGAAACCAAAACATCAAGTGCAGGAAAAGGGATTGTGAAGATTAAATAACATTTCTGGATAGTTGAGGTATAAGATCTCAGAAGGACCTCACTGGAGAAATTGCCATTCAAATTTTCTTCTTAATCAAAAACATTAGCAATGCATTTCTGGAGTAGAAAACAGAAAACCAGAGTGAGTTTGGAGATATGACCCAGGGAGTGCTAGAAATATCACAGACCAATTTTAGGGGTTTACAGTCTAGATGAATCTTCATTACAAATATGAAAGTTAGAGCAAGTGAATTTGCAGTCACCACCATAAATGCAACCAGAGAACGGACGCCTTAAAAATGCCCTGACTGTCAAATTTCCTGCCAATGTAATTTCCAGGAACGTTCTCAAAATTTCTTATATGGATGGAGTCTCCCAAATTTATCCTCAGTCTCATTTGTGTCTTAGTGTTTAACAGACTTTCATCAGTGTTTTTTTGTTGTTGTTGTTTTGTTTTGTTTTGTTTTTTGGTGCTTTTTTTTGTTTGTTTGTTTTTTGTTTTTGTTTTTGTTTTTTCATTTTCAAGACAGGCTTTTTCTGTGTAGCCCTGGATGTCCTGGAATTCACTTTGAAGAACAGGCTGGTTTCGAACTCAGAAATCCACCTGCCTCTGCCTCCCAAGTACTGGACTAAAGGCATGCACCACCACCGCCCGGTTTCATCAGTGTTTTAATAATATTTTGTTAATATTGTTCATCATAATTCAAGAAGGAGATGACTACAGGGATGGTGATGGGATGTGCTCAGTTTTTACTACTTATTAAATAAATAATTGAGGGGTTTGCAACACTTCATTAGACTTGAGAAACCTGTCAGAAACTTCTGTGTTCTTGATTGATTTTTGTCTTAGTTTTTGAGTGATACACATATTGGGAAGAGGCTCCTTCTAGATCCTAATGTGTAAATTAGGGTATGAACAAAAGGACTAAAGGGACAGATAGAAATAATGAAAATTTTAATTAACAAATGAATTTGAATAGCTGAAACCTGTAAGCCAACTGGCTAGCTTTCTACCCCTCACTGAACTGACTGAATTAACAGCTTGTGTTCATGCTGTGTAGTTATCTCCACATCTATTGACACACAAGACTCTCATTTATAGTTAACAAATGGTCTCTCCTGAGGACTTAAGTATGCCCTATGCCCTTTGTACCTCTGATTAGAGTTTCTGTTTCTCTTTGATATAAATGAAAATTGTTATCAGTTTAAACACATTGAATACACAGTATCTTGTTTCTAAATTTCAACACATAGGTTTTCTTAAATGAATGTGGTAATACTAGATATTAAATTTATAAATAGACATAAATACGTTATGAAGACTTAATTATCTTCACTTCTGACAGCCCTATACACCTTGATAAAATAAATAGGCTGCTAATATTTGTGGAAGCATATGAAGTATTTCACTAAATATTTTATTACTTTCTATACTTTTTTATTTTCACAATTAATACTTGAAAGTTGTTACACACACTACATGACTCTTAATACATAACAAGCTCAATGACAATTGGTTATAACTATTCTGCTTCTCATCAGATAATGCTTTTGCATACTTTTAATACTATTGATTTATGTGCTTGTGAAGTTTTAAAATAGCACAAAATTCCATTTGTCTTGTACCATAAATGAACATGAGGCAGGATACTGTGGACTGATAGTTCTGCAAACTGACATGCTGTGGGTCTAGTAGAAGCTAGTGAGTCAAGTAAAGGCAACAACAGCATGACTAACTAACTAGAAGCATGTTTCTCTAAATGAAGTTACTCAAATTTGCCCATAGCAGCAGGCATGTAAACTGAAAGGATTTGTAAACCCCAGGGTTTATACTGCTTCCATATTTTGTTTTCTGGTTAGGAAAATGGAACTTAACTTTTATAAAATTGTCAATGTTATAACTGAAGAGAACAATGTACAAATCCTGTCCATCTAAACACAGAGAATTAGCCTGTCCTAGAAAACCTATAACCTGTACTTGCATTTTTCTGTCTTACTCAATATTTATGAAGGTATTATGATAACGTCTTAGATACTCTAAGTCAATGTGGGGAAACATGAGTACATGGATATGCTAGAAACATTTAAAAGTTACTAGAATTTTTAAAAGATATATGTAGGTAGCAACTGGATAAAAAGAAAAGTATGTTTTTGGTGGTGATTTCTGTCAACATCTTTTCTCAGAAACAAAATAACCCAGTCAACAATTCATGGCTGTCTATTATCCACCAGCTCTGCATTAACAATTTATTTGTTATATGTCCATGCTTGCCTCTCCCAGGGGCTTTTGTATTCGATTGAGGCTAATCTGATGAATTAAGGTTCTACTGGGGTATAATTGCTTAATGTCCCCTCTCTTCCAGGTAGCTTTTGCATTTGCTCATAGGTCTTCAATGCCTTGACCCAATGAGGTGTGTAATAAGATTAGAATGACCAGACCCAGGCCATTCACCTGGAAGGATACAGCAGTCAATATTTGTGGGCTGATCTGAGAATTCCATTACTGACAGAGCCACAAAAACATTTTGGGAAGAAAGATATTTTACTTCCTTTGGGTCCTATATATGAGTGTTTTTCCTAGTTTAAATGCTTTCTATTCTGATATTAGGAACAAAAGTAAATTTTGCTCTAGGGATATATTTTTAAAGAAATTTTAATAATTATTTAACCAACAATATATCAGTTGTGTCAGAATTATATGGGGCATTATAGGGCTACTTATTTTATCAAGCTCCATTCTGTCTAATTTGTACTTTCTTTTACACTGCTAATGTTGTCTGCCAACAAATGTCATACAAAATTTAACAAACAATATTTTTATTTAGTCCACAATATAGGGTCAGCTTTGCTACAAAGATCCAAATGGTGTTAAGATGTTTCTTAAATGCCACATTTGAATGTACAAATTGTTCTTATATGTCACATTCATTTCTTCTTTCCCATGTTTACCTCTGCTGCCAAAGCCAACAGTCATAGCTATGTCTTACTCAATAGCCTGCTTACCACAGGAACCATTTTTCTACTGTGCACCAAATAACTTTGCTGGATATCATTGACCTCCATACCCCTATCACTAGCTCCTCTGGATACCAATATTCTTGACAGGAACTCTTAATATCTTTACCCATGAGTTGCAGCCTCTGTGGTTCTAAATTGTTATTATGCTCTCAAGAGTCCTTGACCCTTTGCTAGCAAGGGCAGGAGGATTACTTCTCCCTTGCCTGTTCCACTTGAGTTTTAGATGAATGAATTATTTCAAATTACTTTATTTTTAATTATAGACTCTCTTCTCTTTGAGTTCATATAAGCATAATTTGGGCAATAAAATCAAGTGAGGCATTATTTCCTGCTTAAGTAAAGTTTTGTTAATGAGTCCTTCTATTTAAAGGGTCTATATATCTGACTTTGCTTCCCTTTGATAACATTTTTATCACTGGAGACTATCATAATTGACCCCTAAGCAGTCACTCTGGTGAGTAAGGAATACAGCCTCATTCCAGTAGAGATACAACTTATGATTCAACTGGACTGATGTATATCATTGATGGTGGTTTTCTTCGAACCAGCATTGCCGCTTTCTATTTTTCCTTTTTCTAATTTCCACTTGTGTACTTATGAGCTTATGTTTTCACCAAAGGTGACTTTTTCCCTCTTTATCATAACCTATACAGTTTCCACCTCTGTGTTGCAAAATTTCATATAAACAAATGACCAGAAAAAAAATCTGTATGCTTACAGTATAAGTAATATATGACCTGGCATTGTGCTTTAAGGGGAAGTCAAATGGCCCAAACAGTAGCTAAAGTGGACATGTTTAATTCTGTCATTTGTCACTCAAAAGTGAATCCAAAATCCTTTTAAGAACTCATAATATCTTGATCATATACAGACAAGAGAAGCTTACTTTGTTTGCATGACATCGTCTCCTAGTCTACAACTTTGTCTGTGTATGGAAACCTCCACCTTTCCCTGTGGCAACAAGATCAGAATAAACTACTTTCTTTTGTTTGTTTGTTTGTTTGGTTTTTGTTTTTGTTTTTCGAGACAGGGTTTCTCTGTATAACTCTGGCTGTCCCGGAACTCACTCTGTAGACCAGGCTGGCCTCAAACTCAGAAATCTGCCTGCCTCTGCCTCCCGAGTTCTGGGATTAAAGGCGTGCGCCACCATGCCTGGCTTCAGAATAAGCTACTTCCATGTTAAGCTTTCCTCTCACATTTTCTTTTAACAATGATAACCTGAGTATGCAGGTAAATAAATAGATGTATATTGCTGGTTATGAATCATATAAAATTTTATTTTAAAATAACACTTTGTTATGTCTATAATTTATTTTTATTAATGACAAAACAAACTTGTGTACTAGTGAGATAAACATGCTTGTTTGCCTAGAATAATGCTTTTGCATGTTTCTCTAATAAGGTGGGAGGCTAAGAATGGAATCTTCTGGAAACTATTTTTCTTTCATTTTGAAAGGAATATGTATATTTGGAAGATTTGATTCTCAATGCCTTAGTAATATTCAGTCTTTTGTTTTAAAAGATGTTGCATTGTTTTGGATTATTTTTGTATTGAGGCATACATACTCTGTCATATGCATGCTAGGCAGAGTTTCAATCTAGTACAAATTTATAAGATTTCTTTCATTTTGAGCAGTATCCCTAAGTTTCCTAGGCTTTGAATTCACCCTGAAGGTCAGACTGGCTTTAAACTTTGAATTCTTATGCCTCAGCTTCTCAAATAGCAGCCATAACAAACCTGCAACACTAGGCCAACTGGATGAGCTTAGAAATTGATCAGAGATTTGGCATCATTTTGAAATTATGTACAGAAAGCTACAGGCAGTAAAGTCAGGTTGAATGTTTGCTCAGTCTTGGAGCTGCTGAACTAATTCCTGAACTACCCCCCAAAATCCCACTATAGGTAAACACCTTATGCTGTTGTGAGCAAATGAGGGCCTCTTAAACTTTTTAAAACTCCACTTTGCCCTCCAAATTGTTATGTGAACCTGAGTATGCAAGTAAATAAATAGATGTAGCTTGCTAGTTATGAATCACACAAAATTTTATTTTAAAATAATACTTTTTTATACCTATAATTTATTTTTTATTAATGACAAAACAAACTTGTATACTAGAGAGATAAACATGCTTGTTTGCCTAACATAATACAATCCATTTGATGCTTAAATGATAGGGGCATAATGATAGAAAAATAATGAAAGTTTCTACTTTCCAAAATTAAGCCTTCATGTTCCTATAAGAGCAGAGTACTTTGAATATACAGTAAAATCACTGAAATTCCTCGTGTACAGTAGGTTAGCTATATGAAGGTGTTTAAGGCCAGATACCTTGGCATGGCTTGCATGTGGATCAAACACATATTTTTTTTACAAAGCTGATTACAGTGAAACATTACTCAATACAGATGAGTGCTGTCAGAAACAGCTTAGATTCATTACACATTTTATTTTGGGTTAATTTTGGTCATTGAATGCTCAGAGACTGCATACAGTTGCCAAAACTTTCACAACTTTCAGAGTAAAGTCATGATCCACAGTTTGAGAAGTTTGGGGCTAAATCATAGGTCACCAAACAACAACTTCTCTGCCAAGTCCAGCCCAGCACCTGTTTCTGCAAATAGAGCTTTTTAGAGCATAGCCATCACCTGTATTCACGCCATTGTCTAGTTGATGTCTTCTTCATGGTAGTGTACAGACAGCTGTGAG
Organism: Mus caroli; assembly: GCF_978045245.1. Lineage (NCBI taxonomy): Eukaryota > Metazoa > Chordata > Mammalia > Rodentia > Muridae > Mus > Mus caroli. Next base: position 33,200,060 of record NW_028227264.1, read on the forward strand.
TAAAGAATTGAGATGTAACTGAGCAGGAACACAAATAGCAGCACTTTACATATTTATTGTTCAGCCCTAAATATTGTAATCTGTGGACCTTTAAATCAAATGAGTTCTCAGTCAGAATGTTTTGCTGTTGTTACATGTGAAGTGGTAAAATTCTAGATCTAAGCATGTGTATTTGGTGTGATAATAACCACACTTTATACCAAATATATCCATGAATCCTTAAGAAATTATTCTCTGAATGAAAAAAATGTTTAAAAGGCATATTTTTATTTACCTAAAAATATAGAGTATATTGAAGACTAAGAAGAAACCATCTAACCTTTGACAAGTTATTTTAAAATAACTTTACCCCTTTCTTCAAAATGAGATGCTTTGTGAAGTGCTGACTTAGTGAGTGAAGTGCTACTTTAACAGATATTCCAAGGGGTGATATTTGTATAAACTATATACAGTGTTCAGTGTTAGAAAGCATTCTGTGCCCATCTCATTCTATTTTTTTTCAATCATGTAATAAGTGGACAAATCATGTTCCAATCCTCAGTATCAAAACGAGCACTCTCCAGCAGAGACCTGAAGCTTAGGGTCATATCACTCAGCTGGCTTACTTCTAGGAGATGCAACGCTATTTCCACACCTATGAACTGAAATCACAAAGTGGAAGGAGCTGTATCCAATAAAGATAATTAAAGAGACCTTTATGTCTGTACACTTTTTTCACATATCTGACCTAGACATATTCATTTAAATTTTTCATTGTTGATGGTAGATCTCCTGCAGATAGCAACAACCTTTCTTAATATTTGGACAAGTTTGGCATAAAGTCTTGGGCTGGACCATCTTCTTCCATGTGCAGCCTCTGTTAAAGCTGCTTCTACCCTTTATGATTAAGTGATATTTGAAGGATTTCTTCTTCAATTCAAGAAGATTGTTTTTTAAATATTTGTTTTAATATGAAAGAAGGACGTGCTCATTCATCTTAGAAATGTCACAGCAGCACCCCTTATCAACCATTAATGATGAATGGGAATATCTCATCTTAGCATGAGAGAGAATATTACACAAATCTTTTTGCGTCTCCTCACAAATCTTTCTTAATAAAACTCCACACATTAACTTCCAGAAGAAGAATATGGTTTTGGCCATAAATGGTATACCAATAAAAAGAGATGTCTTGCAGAAAGCTCTTTTCATACAGTGCTTTATGTTCGTGATTATGTGCAGGCACAACTGGAAGCATTTTAGTTTTACAGAGAAAAATTTGGACTGATGAATTGTTTCCAAAAAGAAAGATTGTCAACTTCTTGGAGAGACTCTGATATTTATTAACTATCAACTGGAGTCAGGGATAGTACCAAGTATTGTGGGAAACTATTGTATAAAAAACAAACAAGTAACATTTTCAGGAGCTAAATATGTGTTATGCAAAAGATGCTATTTGCACTGCAATAAGTGTATCTCTCCAGGTCCCTAGAAGTTAAGAGAACATGCTATATGTGGGCCACTTTTCCATGTACACTCAGAATGCTGTTGCTGTTGACATGGAATAAATGTTTAACTTGTCCAAGGTGTCTTCTACATGCCATCTGATGGTATAGTCAATGTACTTAATCATATTTTCTAATGTGGAAAATTGTAATTCTTGTCTCTGTAGGTCTCACAATTACTGCTCAAGTAGATATCAATTCAGGGACTCAAGGAACACCTCCATCACTTGAGCATACCAACTACAGTTTTCTTAGAGCTGAGAAAACTTGCACATCACCATGCCCTGCTTTCAAAATCAGATTCTTTTCTGGGCACTCTTACTAGCTGCTGAGTAAAAATAAATAAATAAAGACAAGAGAGTGGAGAAACAGCTAGAACTGGTCTAGTGTAGGTAGACCACAATGGTCTATTCCCTTGCACAATGGTAGGTCTGTTCCCTTGCACAATCAAAAGTAATTAATTAAGTAAACAAATACCTAAAACTTGGTCATGGGCCATAGAAGCACTAGCATGTCCCAAGTCAATTTTTTTTTTTTAATCTTTGGAAATCTCAATGGGTCAAGTTGAAATTCACTGGTGTCATTCATCTCCCTCAATTCTGTTACTACACAACCAAGATGTGTAGCTAGCAGAGCTAGTTAATCCACAATGGCAGGTGGAATGTAAGTAGATAATCATCATAGTATAAAATTACCCATGTTTCAGGGCTGCCAGTCTTGGCCTTTGAGAAACTATGTATCAATTAGTGTTCAGAGTTACACACTAGAAAGCTTAGAGCTTTCCCATGGTAGCTAAGTCAATGTGTTCTGGAGTTATAAAAGACAAAAATATGTGAATGCTAATATACTAGCTAGAGAAAATTAGATGCAAACGTCTCCAATGTAAACTCCAAGTGTACTTTGTACATGGTTCCAGAGTCAGCACAAAGTCTTCACCATGAGCATTCCCTAGGTCTTACATGCAATTCTGCTACTACCAAGAATAGTTGATTGAATATGAATGTTGAATAGAATGTCCACGGATGTATAACTGTGTCCTTAATATTATATTTTAGGATGCAAATAACATAGGGTTAATTCATAAACTGCAATGCATCCTCTAGCAAGAGTCCAGTTGCTATCCTATAAAATTTCTTATCTACAGATGAACAAACTTTATAATGGAAAGTAAAGTCTACCTTAGCAATTGAAAATGAGTCCACATAGTAGAAATATGAAAATGGCTTTGGATTATTAGAATTGACACTGTTTTTAAAAACTGTGGAATATTTATGAGGAATCTCTATTTACATGATTGATAAAATATGTTTTATGCTGAGAATGACTAACAAATTTCTTGTTTACGAGGGTGTTATGAAAATTTGCTAAGACAAACTAATTGGTATATAATATTTATTCATAGTTATAATTTAAATATGCCTGTATGAATGAATTTGTATTTGGACATGTATCAATCTTGTTAACTCAAGATTTTCTAAACATCATATTTTCAGCATTATGGAATACATAGTCCATTTTTTGTAAGGTTGTCCTATGTGTTATGTGGTGTTTTAATAGCATCCGATTTGTAGCCACTTGAATCAGTGGCAGTGTCTCAGAGAAACAAACAAAACATTCAAGAAATAGTATAAAATGTCCTTGATTGAAAGCCACTGTGTCAACACTACCCTTTTTGTTGTATTAACATTCAACATAGCAAGTCTTTATGCATTAGTATGTTAACATAGTGAGCATAAAAGAGAGGAAGAGGTGTAAATGGGTGTAATGATTAATGAACTATTCATGTTTGTAGAAAATTACTACTTCTTGAAGTAATGTTAGCAATTTCATGAATGTGAGAGTGCAACAAATTTCTATTTGGCAGTAAAACCAAGCAAAACATAATATAAAATCTTATTTATATTGTCCAGAAAGGGCTTTTGGCTCTTCAAAAACTTTTTGGATATTATTTGTGATATCATCTTATTCAGGAATACAGTAAATATTTATGTACTCAGAACAAAAATGGTTGTAGTTTTATTCTTCTGTGAACTAAATTTATAGGAACTATTGGCATGCATAGAGGGAAATATTAAATTAAAGTGTGAATATGGGCAAAGTACAGAGATATATGTGCATGATAGTGCCATTATCATTTTTACTAACTGAAAATGAAAAACTCTAGAAAGACATAAGTTTATGGGTTTGGAAAAAACACTATTGAAGGTAGACTACAATACATCATGTTGATTCATTTTATTTGTATGATAAATAAATAAAAATAATTTTTTTTGCTCATAATCTAAGGACAATGTAAAAGTTTGTTTCATTGATCTGGGCTCTTCATTGTTCAGGCTTCAGATTCAATATAGCTTAATTTAATTTAATCCTGAGTGAGGTAACCCAATCACAAAAGAACACACATGATATGCACTCACTGATAAGTGGATATTAGCCCTGAAACTTAGAATACCCAAGATACAATTTGCAAAACACATGAAACTCAAGAAGGAAGACCAAAGTGTGGATACTTCGCCCCTTCTTAGAATTGGGAACAAAATACCCATGGAAGGAGTTACAGAGATAAAGTTTGGAGCTGAGACAAAAGGACTGACCATCCAGAGACTGCCCCACCTGGGGATCCACCCCATAATCAGCCACCAAAACAGACACTATTGCATATGCCAGCAAGATTTTGCTGAAGGGGCCCTGATATAACTGTCTCTCATGAGGTTATGCTAGTGCCTGGCAAACACAGACATTGATGCTCATAGTCAGCTATTGGATGGACACAGGGCCCCCAATGGAGAAAGTACTCAAGGAGCTGAAGGGGTCTGCAACCCTATTGGTGGAACAATATGAACTAACCAGTACCCCCAGAACTCTTGTCTCTAGCTGCATATGTAGCAGAAGATGGCCTAGTTGGCCATCATTGGGAAGAGAGGCCCCTTGGTCTTGCAAACTTTATATGCCCCAGTACAGGGGAACACCAGGACCAAGAAGTGGGAGTGGGTGGGAAGGGGAGAAGGGTGGGGTCAGGTATAGGGGACTTTCAGGATAGCATTTGAAATGTAAATGAAGATAATACCTACTAAAATTTGGAAAAAGTTAAAAAGAAAAAAGAAGCAGGGTGCTAGATACATTTGTAGAGTGCTTGCCTAACATATACTAAGACCTCAAATTGATACTCAAACCTTCTGAAACAAGAATGGTGACATGCATTTCTAATCTATCACTCAAGAGATGGAGATAACATCTTCAACTGTATAATGGTTTTATTGAGCTCTGCTGAGATACATAAGCTTCTGTTTCAAATATTTTTAATTGAAATTGTCATTTTAGTCCTCATGCCAATTACTTCTTCTTTTACTTTGCTTGATAACATCCTATCTATTAATTCGGTGTTTATCACAATGTACATTGAATATTTATATGTGGTGTTTTGAATGAGAATAGCCCTCATAGGCTCCTATATTTAAATACTTAGTTCCCAGTTGGTGAAATTGTTTTGGAAGGATTGTGAGGTGTAGCTTTGTTGGTGGACCATGCTAATGGTGTGCTTTGAGGTTTCAAATGAGCATTTTATTCTTTTTGCTCTCTCTCTCTCTGAGTCCAGATTGTTGCCTCAAGATATGACCTCTCAGCTAGTCCTCTGGCATCATACATACTTCCCTACCATCTGAAACTGTAAACAAGCTTGGAGTAAAGGTTTTCTTTGTAAAATGCCTTGGTCATGGTGTCTTATGATATCAAGAGAAAGCATCTAAGACAATATGAATAAATATTAATCATTGACTGATTCATTTGAATATAAGTCCTAAAAAGAGAAAGCTTGTTTCCTTTGTTCACACTTGCATCATTGGCACTTCATCTAGAATCTGGCTTTTAGTATGCAGTGGTGTCCTGAATACATATTAAGTAATGCATTTCAGACCCAGCATCCAAAATTAAGTCTAAAGGTGCTTCCACAATCATTTTAAATTTTTACCAGCTTTCAGGGGTGGGATCTTTCTGCAGTTTGGGATTGGAACTGCTTACACTAGCTTGTGACAGCCCACACTGTTAATCTGTTTTGTATTGTAAATTCAGTAAAAGCATAAAGTCAGCTAGAAACTATTGGGAACAGGAATGCTTATAGTAGAAAGGTTCACAAATACAAAAGCTTAGATGATTGTTAATTATTTGCCAGCGCATGATTAAGTTTGTGTTTTTGTACTGGTAAAGCAGCTAGAAGAAGGGGAATCTCCATATTGTCCCCTAGTGTGAGGCATGTACTTTACAAAAGATATCCTTTTGCAAAATGTACACCTTGGGAAATAGAGATTTAGAGTGTTTCGGATACCTAGTATATTGATTACAATCAAAAGTACAAGGCACATTATTTCCAGGTATAATTTTGATAGGTAACAAAATACAAACCTATGTAGCAAGAATATTTGGAAAAGGGACTCCACAGTGGTGATCTAATATTTAGTGCCAATGTTATTTTCAACACTCTTTTGAATTCTACAGCTCAGCCCATGGGTCAAAATGCTAAGCAGAAGAATCTCCTCAGGAAGGAAGTTGGGGTTAAAGAGATATCTCTGCTAAATATGAAGGATTAAATCAATAAACCTGAGTACAGATTAAACTGAAACAGAATCCTCTTAACAAAACTAAAACTAATTTGTAATTAGACATTTTTAGCCCAGCTAAAACCAAATGTCACGTCCCTTCACAGCTTCGGACTATCTCTATATTTATGTACAATGTCAGATATGTCAGTGAAATTGCCATTGTAGGCTTTTCTGATGGTATTTGCCTAAGAAAAAAGGAAAGGCTAAAATAAATTGACAATTTGTTATAGTAGTCTATTAGTTCTATTTGTGTATGTTCATCTTGGAAAATTCAGAAATCTAGAAAATACCAATTTCTTATTGAAGTTATAAAGGAAGAATGTCTGGAGTGAGTTACATTAGATCAAGTAGGAGTTGTCAGGACTGAGGTACTTCTGAAAGTTCTATTTTTAAAAAGCATAAGATTAATTATATCTAAGATGTTATTCCTTCTCCATTTTCATAGTCAGAAAACACCAGGGCAAATATTTTCTCCCTATAAACATTTGACTCTCCCTGTTTTGCTTCACTCTTATTAGATGGATTTTGTGATTATATTTTGATATACAAAATAATCCAGAATAATGATTCTATCTTAAATGCGTCTGGTCAGTAACTGTAGCTACATCCTTAACCTTAATCCCTCATTGTTAGACACTTTTCCAGAGTCTGAGATTACAGCAAATTAGATGTGGACATTTTGATGATCTGTTATATGCTCAACTCTCAGGTTGTTAAATAGTCAGGTATTATACTTCCATATATTTGAGCAAGAGAGCATAATTTCTGCAGATTAAATTAAATATAAAAGGATGAAAATAAACAGTACAAAAGAAGATGCTGATAATGAGGCTGAAGAGTAATTATAAAGAACAGGAGACTAAAGTGATGAAAAGGAATACAGTTCAGAAGAAAATAATAACACAATGTAGAAACACAAAAGGATACACAGCAGAAGAAATAATGTATGTATGAAAAACAAGACATGGCAGAAAATGAATAATAAAGTTTATTTAAGGTAAGAATTGAAGAAAGAGACTTTAGGACAAAAGATATTTTTGATGAGTTAATGGTTAAAAATGTGACATAATTCAATGGTATGCTGAAGAAGATCTAAACATCTAAGCATGATAAACATAAGGAAAAGAATACTGATACAGTATAGATAAGCCACTGATAATAAGTAATCAATCAAAGGATATAAAGGTTGAAAAGGAAGAATAAAATTGGTAGTTCTTTTATGACAGACAATTAAAGTCAGAAGAAAATAAAATGGTTTAAAATCCCCAAAAAGAAATTATTTCTAAACTATAATTTCACATTTGATAAAAAATATATTAGAAAAAAATTTCAGAAAGCCACTTCAATCATTGATATTCATGGTTACAGTAGAGGAAACACCCAACAATGATGAGAAATGACCAGAGCTGGAAGCTCATAGATGTAGCAACAAGTAAAGACAAGCAAAATAATAAATGTGTTTATAAGTCTAAAAAGTATACTAAAACAACAGTAATGAATATTGAGTTTCAGATATATTTGAAATTAAAATACACAGTAAATACAGCACATCAATATGGAGGCAAATATAATGTAAATGTGACTCACAGAATATTGAATAAAATTCTCAACATATAATATTGAATATAATTCAATTCATAATTGATGTTAGTTTCCCATCTCATCCTCTGTGTTCTACCAGGGATGACATTATGAGATTTCACTCTATGAGTATGAATTTTTATCGAAGTTAATGAATGAGGGAATCAGGTAATCCATTGATGTGTAAATACTAAGGGACTAATAACACAGCTTGAATGACTCAGTATTAGTGAAACAAATATCAAGTAAAGGAACATGAATAGGCAAAGTAAGAAAGCAAAGCAAAACCAAAACCAAAAATAGCCAGAAATAGCAATAGGAATATGAATTAAGTACCATCAAAAATTTAACAGAACCTGTGTTTTTATTTTTAAAATAGATTTAAATATTATTTTTACTTTTTGAGATTATAATTATACAATTTTCTTCTTTTATTTCTTCCATCAAAGAGATTTGTGCATTCATTTGTATTGTGAATAAATATGAATAATCTATATACTTCAATGAAAAGAAAGTCATACTAAATAAAAGAACCAGATGACATTTACCTAAAAGTAATTACAAAGTCATACTATGGCTATAAAATGCATAGAAAGTTTTAGAGTAAAAGAATATAGGGAAAAGCCAATATAGCTATATTAAGATATAATTAAGATAATTTTAAGTTAAAAGTGATTAGTAAAATGTTTAATTAACAAGGAAAATATCACCATTCTCAATTTATATGCGTGTTAATTGTACGTTGTCTAAATTGTTAAGGCAGGATCAGTGAAATAAAAATTATACAAATTGAAATTAAAGTGGGGCTATGGTACTATACATTAGTCTCAGTAAATGGTCACAAAACATAATGTAAAGTCAATGAACTTTATAAAAGATTTAAACACAAAATAAATAAATATGTTCTAATTAAAACAGTGAAATTATATCCAATAATGCCCAAATGTGATTTATTGACATTCATCTGTAAAAGGAAGATATATGAGAAAACACAAAATATCATTTGAAGGTGAATCAATGTAATAAAGGCCATATAGACATGGGCTCCCACACCATAGGAAGATCTGCAATTGACATTTACTAGAAAAGGGAACTAGTTTTCTCCAATGGAGTAACACTTCAAGGTAGGCCCAGTGTCCAGAAATAGTTGGCTAAACACAAAATTAACTTGATGATATTTTTTGTAGACATTTTCTAATTTGTTGAATGGGTGAGGAATTGGAGATGATCTTGGAGGAGTTGGGTGAGGGTCAGAGCATGATCTGAATATATTATATGTAAAAAACATACTCAATAAGAATGCTTATCTTTTGGTTAGAAAACAAATAGTTAAAAATGTCCATCCATAAAGTATTAATCTCTAACTATAATGGAGTTAACCTAGAATTTAATTGCAAGCACGTAATAAGAAAAATCCCTAATAGTTATGAAAAGTCAGGAAACCCACATCTAAATAGTCTGCAGCTCAAATGAGAAAACACAAAATATCATTTGAAGGTGAATCAATGTAATAAAGGCCATATATGAGTAGAAAATTATGCTCATGCGTAAACTTTATATTAAAATAAAAATAATTAAAGAGTGCATCACAAACCAATGTGGGCAATGTAGAGGTGATGCTGATTCAAGTCCTAGAGATACCAGGAAGACAAACTAAGAAACTACTGAGAATGCCAGGCAGTGGTGGCAAACACTTGGTAGGCAGTGGCAGACAGATTTCTGAATTCAAGGCCAGCATAGTCATCAAAGTGAGTTCCAGGACAGCCAGGGCTATAAAGAGAAACCCTGTCCCAAAAAAACCAAACCAAACCAAACCAAACCAAACCAAACCAAAACAAAACAAAACAAAACAAAACAAAACAAAACTAATAGATGTACAATTTTCCAATGCTAACCAGCAGATTCATAAGTAGGAAAATTAATTCCCAATGTTCATCACACACATGTTTGCCAACTCTCTAAATAAAATATGAACAAGACAGGAAAATTTTAAACCAATACAAATATTGTTGATTTTAATTTTAGGTGCTTGGTATAACCATTGGGAATAGATCCATATAAATGACCAAATCAGTAGAAGGAGAGAGCAAATAGATGTTTAATAGCCTGTCACCACAAGTAACATTGTGTGCAAAGAATATGATAAATAGGTTGTACTATAGTCAGAAAATTTTGTACACAATGATAAAATTAGGAAATTGATAAAACATACACATACTGCATTTAAGCAAATATCAAAATTAGTACAGCTAGCAAAATAAATCAGATTCTTTATTTCCACTATATGTGAAGAGTCTGGAGATACATAACACATCTATGGTACCTGCAATGGTATTGACAATAGGGCTCTCAGAAAAGTTTACAATATCTGTCTTTTTGTTTATTTCTATTTTTAATATGTGATGTGCTTGAAAAATTGTCATTTTGTGATAATTCTCTTATTTACTATAACTAGAGCAGTTCTCACAGTTCAGTAGAATGCTATATTTTTGACAATGAAAATCTCAAATGGATGCATTTGTAGGATGTCATCCTGAGTGAGGTAATCACAAAAGAACACACATGATATGCATTCACTGATAAGCAGATATTAGCCCAGAAACTTAGAATACCCAAGATACAATTTGCAAAACAAATGAAACTCAAGAAGAAGGAAGACCAAAGTATGGCTACTTTGTTCCTTCTTAGAATGGGAAACAAAATACCCATGGAAGGAGTTACAGAGACAAAGTTCAGAGCTGAGACAGAAGGAAGGGCCATCCAGAGATTGCCCCACTTGGGGATTCATCCCATATGCAACCACCAAACCCAGACATTATTGCATATGCCAGAAAGATTTTGCTGACAGGACTCTGATATAGCTGTCTTGTGAGGCATATACCTGGCAAATACAGAGGTAGATGCTCACAGTCTTCTATTGGATGGAACATAGGGCCCTAATGAAGGAGCTAGAGAAAGTACCCAAGGAGTTAAAGGGGTCTGCAACCCTATAGGAAGAAGAACAATGTGAGCTAACCAGTACCCCCAGAGCTGTGTTTCTAATTGCATATGTAGCAGAGGATGGCCTAGTTGGCCATCAATTGGAGGAGAGGCCCTTGGTCTTGCGAAGATCATATGCCCCAGTACAGGGGAATGCCAGGACCAGGAAGCAGGAGTGGGTGGGTTGGGGAGCAAGGCAGGAGAAGTGTATAGGGGGCTTTGGGGATAGCATTTGAAATGTAAATTAAGAAAATATCTAATAAAATGCCTTTAAAACATCTCATAGAATGATATATATCTCCTTTGATTGCTCTACATGTTCCATTTCATGATAAATGAAATATAAATTTTACTCAAACTTTTGTTATTGGAGTGCTTCATGCATATCAAATTTTGTTAAAAATATAAAATGAATGTATTATTTAGGTAAAGGTAGGCCTATCTAATGTTTAAAGGTCTTTTCTGTTTGACTACATTTTATAAACTCAAAATATCAAGGTGATGGAAGATGGAATATGGTTTGATCATTCTTAATCCTAAACCCTAATTCATGAAATAATTGAGCGTTTATGAAACAATGTATGTGGCAAAACTCTCTATCTGTTCTCCTTTGAGGAGTCTCAATCAAAATTTAGGTGCACACCTGCTTTGGTGAATCCCTGTACTTGGAAGACTGGAGGCAGGAGAATAGATTCTGACTTCTAGGTTAGTCTAAGCTAAGCAGCAAAACTGCATCAAACAACAAATGCAGAAACTCTAGAAGGCTGTTCAAGGTTACCCCCAAGCTACATGTATATACTGAACATGAAACACAAGTGAATTTTACGTTTATTGTTTGGATTTTTATTTCCAAGGTAACCTATTACAAACATACTAATACATGCTTAAATATAAAGGTAAACTACAAAGCCCAAGAATTTTGAATATGGAAAATTCACTTTGTATAATATAGTGATAAAAAACATTGAATAATTTGATTTTATAATACACCAAATGTCAATCAGATAAAGAAAATGTATTATTGAAATATACTTAAACACCCCACATCAGTCAGAATGGTTAAGATTAAAAACTCAGGTGACAGCAGATGTTGGCAAGGATGTGGAGAAAGAGGAACACTCCTCCATTGCTGGTGGGATTGCAAGCTGGTACAACCATTCTGGAAATCAGTCTGGCAGTTCCTCAGAAAATTGGGCATAGTATTAACTGAGTATACAGATATACCACTTCTGGGCATATACACAAATATTCTCCAACATATAACAAGGACCCATGCTCCACTTTGTTCATAGTAGCCTTATTTATAATAACCAGAAGCTGGAGAGAACCCAGATGTCCTTCAACAGAAAATGTGATACATTTATACAATAGATTACTACTCAGTTATTAAAAACAATAAATTCATGAAATTCTTAGGCAAATTGATGGAACTAGAGAATGTCATTCTAAGTGAGGTAATCCAATCACAAAAGAACTCACATGGTATGCACTCACTGATAAGTGGATATTAGCCCAAAAGATCCAACTACCCAAGATACAATTCACAGACCACATGAAGCTCAAAAAGAAGGAAGACCAAAGTGTGAGTGCTTTGGTTCTTAGAAAGGGAGCAAATATAGAAACAAAGTACAGAGCAGAGACTGACAGAAAGGCCATCCAGAGACTGTCCCACCTAGGGTTTCATCCCAAATTCAGTCACCAAACTCTGCCACTATTGTGGATGCTAAGAAATGCTTGCTCAAAGGAGCCTGATATAGCTGTCTCCTGAGAGTCCCTACCAGAGCCTTACCAATACAGAGTTGGATGCTCACAAGCAATCATTGCACTGATCCTCAATGGAGGAGTTAGAAAAAGGACTAAAGGAGCTGCAGGGGTTTGAAACCCCATAGGAAGAACAACAATATCAACTAGCCAGACCCCTCCCCCACCCAAAGCTCCCAGGGACTAATCCACCAACTAAGGCGTACACATGACTCCAGCTGCATATGAAGCAGAGGATGGCCTTGTCAGACATCAATGGGAGGTCCTTGGTCGTATGAAGGCTCAATAGACAGCCCGGTGTAGGAGAATCAAGGGCAGGGAGACAGTAGTGGGTGGGTGGGTGGAGGAACATCCTCATAGAAGCAAGGGGAGGGAAGGTAGGATAGGAGGCTTCTGGGAGCAGGGGAACCAGGTAAGAGGATAATACTTGAAGTGTAAATAAATTAAAAAAAAATAAGTAAATGGAAAAACTATTTCCCTCTCTAAAAAACAAAAAGGAAAGAAATATACTTACACATCTAAAAAGAAAGTTTGTACCATTTAGTAAATTTCAAATGATGATAGATAGATAGATAGATAGATAGATAGATAGATAGATAGATAGATAGATAGATGCACACATACATAACTAAATATTTGTGGTTTTAGTGTTGACTATTGAACAAAGTTTATTACATTTTTTAGTATGTTTTATACTTTGTTAGACCTGAGGGGTGATTAGTAAATTGTACCAATTTTGTACATCTGTACCAAATTTGACATCTACCTATAGTAGGTCTCTATTTATCATTTGCACACACATCTAATGCTAGTGGGGTTGCAAACGTGTATAGGCACTACAAAAATTAGTATAGTGTTTCCTCAGGAATCTAGGAATAGGTATACCTTAAAATCCTCAAGAGACTGGAGGCCCCAGGGAGTTTAGAGGTCTGATGGGGTGGGGGTGGGGGTTAGTGACATCCTCGTGGAGACAGGGTCATGGAGAGGAAGTATGGGAAGTGAAACAGGTGGAAGGTGGACCGGGAGGGGAATAAAATCTGGAGTCATAGGTGCAAGCATCACCAACAGAATACAAGAGATAGAAGAGAGAATCTCAGGTACAGAAGACACGGTAGAAAACACTAACACAACAGTCAAAGAAAATACAAAATGCAAAAAGATCCTAACTCAAAACATCCTGGAAATCCAGGACATAATGAGAAGACCAAACCTATGGATAATAGGTATAAAAGAGAGTAACAATTCCTATCTTAAAGAGCCAGTAAATATCTTAAACAAAATTATAGAAGAAAACTTCCCTAACCTAAAGAAAGAGATGCCCATTAACATACAACAAGCCTACAGAACTCCAAATAGACTGGGCCAGGAAAGAAATTCCTCCCATCACATAATAATCAAAACACGAAATTCTCTAAAGAAAGAAAGAATTTTAAAAGCATTTAGGGAAAAAGGTCAAGTAACATATAAAGGCAGGCCTATCAGAATTACACCTGACTTCTCACCAGAGACTACGAAAGCTAGAAGATCCTGGGAAGATATCATACAGACCCTAAGAGAACACAAATGCTAGCCCAGGCTACTATACCCAGCAAAACTCTCAATTACCATAGACGGAGAAAACAAGATATTCCACGAGAAAACCAAATTTACACAATATCTTTCTAAAAATCCAGCCCTATAAAGAATAATAAATGGAAAACACCAGCACAATGAGGGAAACTACAATGTAGAAAAAGAAAAAAAAAAAGGTAATCTTTCAACAAATCCAAAAGAAGATGGCCAAACAAACATAATTCCACCTATAACAACAAAAATAACAGGAAGTAATTGCCATGGACCAGGCCCAGTCAGCCCCCCTCGATCCGTGGGAAATTAGGGGTTCTGGCAGGTGAACATGGAGTTCTAGAGAATTGACAAACAGACTCAGACAGAAGGGAATGCTGAATCTGAATATAATTTTTTCCAAACAAACACCAGACTTTTTTTTTTTCATTTCACAAAGAAAAAGAGATTACCAAATTAATATTAATACACCATTCCACTGTAGCCTCCTAGTCAGTCACAGGTACCCAAGTCAGTAAAATTAACATTTGTCTTTTAATTATTGCTTCACGGTTACATGTGGGCCAAGCTCTACCTCAACACCAGACTTTTAATACAGAAGAAAAACAAGAAAGTCATGTGAACACATCTGCCAAGTTACATTGACACAAAACAAAAAAGAATGCATACATTAAAAAATGGCAGGAGTCAGGTGAGTTTACCATTGAGAATAGGAACAACCCTTAATTAAAAAGATCAGCTAAACACAGGAGCCAGGTGAATGCTCTGATGCAATGCTAGTCTATTGTTAAACCCACCACCAGGGGTTCTTTAGTAAATACCTGATTATGCTATTCCTCTGAACCTAGTGAAAAAATCTGCACCAGGGGAATTCCATTTTACTAACCCTTTCATGAATAATACTGCAATCCATCTATTTCCTAGGCCATTGTGTATTCCTGTGTTTGGGTGTGACTAGGCTATTGTCCTAAGTAATACCTATGCAGACTAGCCCTGAGCTTTTCTAGCTCTGTACAAGTAAATTGTAATGCCTAATTAGTTTCACTGTCTCTACTAGAAGTAGATTTGAATGTTACTGAATAGGTAACATTCTTACTGAATTTCAAGCTCAGGGTCAGCTTCAAGGACTTTCTAGTAACCATTGGAACACTGGTGGAGGCTTAGCTATATGTCAAAATCAGTCCCTAAAAGCACTTATAATAAAACAATACTAAAAGAGAGCACAGGGATCCATACACCAGACTAACACAGGGACAGGTTTTGAGTATATGTGCTCTGGGAATGCCAAGGTTCCAGGAGGCTGTTTCTGTGAAACTCTTTGCCTCTGGACTGCTTCCAGGTTTCTAAACCTGTAATGTGAGTCACTACCGGAGTAGATGTAGCAAGTAACAATCACTTTTCCTTAATATCTCTTAATATGAAAATTAATATTACCAACCTATTCTAATCGATTTAAATTCAAAACTATGAGGAATTAGAAATTTGTTTGCTGTCATCCAGTGGTCTCTATAATTCGGTAACTGGAAAAATAGATCCAATATTGTACAATCCGTATATACTTTCTGCTTCTTTGTACATGACAGTATCTTGCTGTGTACACATAGTTGTCTTGAAATCATGCTTCTCCTATCTCAGCCTGTCTATTAGTAGTATTGTTTATTTGATGTTTTCAAATCAAATAGTTTTCAGAAGAGCTTACATATTTCAAAATTATTTATACAGCCAAAAGAATCATAGACAATATGGGTGGTAGTTTGCAAGAGTACAGCAAAGAGTGAGACTGAATGTTTTGCTTGACATTTATAATTATTGTATCAATTTTGAAGAAGAGAAACTTGTAGGTTACTCTTTTTCTGAGTTGAATGCTTTTCACAATCATAACAGCCAATGAACCAGAATTTTACCCTCACTTGATGTCCGTGCCACCCTCTAAGTAGAACACTGAAACAGTTGATGAATGACATCATGGAAAGACCATCTTAGCATACACATCATTTCTTAAGTGAATATAACCTGTTCCCTGTGAGCTGAGAATGATGACAATTACTCAAGTCAAATAGCATTGACCATAGCAGAAAAGCTGTATCCAAATTATCATGCCTACAATTCATTTCTTGGTGCAACCGATCTGTCAACTCTTAGCTTAGGTACTATGGAGGTAAAATCCTTTGGTGATGTGACAGATATTGAAGTACAGCCTTATTACAATGAACTCTAATGTCTAAAAATTGTTCTTATTTTGGGGTTGTACCAGAGTAAGAGCCAAGATTTTAAGTTCTACTAAAAACAAAACAAAACATAACAAAACATAACAAAACAAACAAACAAACAAAATGACTTTATTTATGTTCACTTAATTTTTATGATTGGTATAAAAAATACATATTGTGTTGAATATACTTAGAAAGAAAGAAAGAAAGAAAGAAAGAAAGAAAGAAAGAAAGAAAGAAAGAAAGAAAGAAAGAGAGAAAGAGAGAGAGAGAGGGAGGGAGGGAGGGAGGGAGGGAGGGAGGGAGGGAGGGAGGAAGAAAGAAAAACCAAGTGATAGTTCCTTCAAGTAATAGTGAAGCTGTCATTTTCTGATAATACCAGTTTCCTTCCTTCCATCCTTCCTCCCTTCCTCCTTCCTTTGTCTTCCTTCTTCCTCCTTTTTTCTTCCTTCTTCCCTTCTGCTTAGGAAATGGATACTACTTTTATTCATTAGGAGTAGAAGAAAGAATATCAGAATTTCAAACTTCATCATCCAATGGGTCAAAGTACAAATATTGAGAGCTATTCAGCAGACCATGCTCAGTACTTCCAGATACAAGATCATAATTAAGATGTCCCTCTAAAGCAATGTCATTGACCCAGCAGCAGCAGCAGACTCTCCCTGCCCACCAAATGGAAGCCTTTCTAGGTCACAAGCAGCAGAGAAGTGTTTATTAGTTCTGCTTTTCAGATAACCTTCTTACTGCCTGAGAATCCCATTAAACCTTGCAGTCATGGTTTTCACTCCTTGACTGAGCCGAAGATACATCTCTCGGCAAAGGAGCATGCTTTCAAGATGTCAGTCCCCTGGCTTTATATGAAATGACTACTGAAGGCAAGACAAACATTCTTTAAGAGGGGAAAAAAAGCACTTTGAACTTCTTAAGCAATGCCTTCCTTCAAACCAATGGGCAGTGCTGACAATTATTTCCTGCTTGCCAGAGTACCACAATCATAGTTTATGATATTTTGAAAGCATAATGCCACGTTTGGAAGCTTTGAGGCAGAAACTTTAGCCTCCATCAACAAGGAGCATGTTATAATTTAATTCATTTTTCACAAAGGTTGTTCTGGAAAATAGCACCAGAGCCAGCTGTGACACTGTTTATGGGCCTGTCTCACAGAGCCAAGGCTTGTCCAAGGTTTCCATTTATCTTTGGAAGAACTGTAATATTGTGGTTGAATATGACCAAAATCTATAAGAAAATATAATCATGGACTTCATTATTTTATATATTTAAATTACTCTAATAAAATGCTTTTAAGAATCAAACCCAAAGCAGGTATATACTGCCTTTATAAGTACAAAAACTGTAAAATCAAATCCACTATTGTCTCTATCTAAAGCAATGCATAGCAAGTACATTTTGATAGTGGGAAGATCTTGAAGTGTACCCATGAACGTGTATGTCTGCAAATCTGCCATTTTTTTAATTGTATTTTGATGAACTTAATTAGACATGGATTATATCCCAGCTCCTCACTGGCTGCTCCCTTTTGAGAACTCGGTGATCAGATTTCAGGGCTGTTATGATTAAATTAGGTTGTGTTCACAACATGCCTGCATGCAGTAGGCACACAGTTTGCAGTAAATATCAGGTGTAATTTCTGAAATTTATCATAGTTTTATCAAACTGTAAAAATACCAGTTATACATTTAAAGAAGGATGAGCAACCATCATCCAGTGAGCAGTTGAGAATACAAAAGAGGGAGGGCCCAGTCCTATAGTTTTTGTAAAGTTTTACAAGAAATAAAAGACAAATCACCTCCATTGTTAACATCTTGCTGGCCTTCATTGCAGTAACTAAGCAGTTGAAATACTTCCATACTGAAGAGGAAAGCAAAACCCACCCTATGGAACTTTTCTGGAAGTCTGTCCTGGATTTAGGGGCTCTTGCTTGTTAAGTTTAGACATAAATTTGGAAAAATCTCATAAGCTCCTTGAACTGCCTTCACTTTGTCTTCTAAAAGAAGTGTTGCAATCTCTTCTAGCTTTGTCCTAAATATCTAGCAAAATAGAATTGCTTTGAATAGTATACTAGTTCCTTGCATATCACTTTGACCACTTTACCAGAAAGATGTATGTGTAGCGCCTTCTTAGGACAGCTCCTATTTATCTTCTGTTTTGCAACCTATTATGATTTCTTAAATTTCTATGTTACCATCAGAACAAAAACTGGAAATTCATCATTGTTGAGAAGTTTGGAGGTTTGATCAGTGCTCTAAGTGGAAGGAATGAGGGGAGGCAGCCATTAGCTGTCACAAATGGTCTGTGAAGTTTAGATATGAACAGAGAAAAGGCTAAAAGCTATGATCCAAACCTTAATCTCCTCACAACTCTAAGAGAATGGGACACAGGACTCAAGGAAGTTTTGTGATTCTTTGTTCCATTTAGGCTTAGGTGTTTGTTTGTTTGGTTGGTTGGTTGGTTTTTATTTTTGTTTTTAATTGGATATTTTCTTTATTTACATTTCAAACGTTTATCCCTTTTCTTTCCTCTTTTTAACCCCCCTATCCCAAACCCCCTCCCCCTGCCTCTATGGGGTGCTCCCTCACCCACCCACCCACCCACTCTAGTCTTCCCGCCTTGACATTCCCCTACATTGGGGCATTGAACACCCTCAGGCCCAAGAGCCTCTCTTCCCACTGATGTCCAACAAGCCCATTCTTTGCCACATATACAGTCAGCGCCATGGGTCCCTCCATGTGTATTCTTTGGTTGGTGGTCGACTCCCCAGGAGCTCTGGGGAATCTGACCTATTAACACTGTTGCTTCCTCCATGAGGCTGCAAATCCCTCAGCTTCTTTAGTCGCTTCTCCGACTCCTCCTTTGCAGATCCCCATGTTCAATTCAATGGTTGGCTGTGAGCATCCGCCTCCCTATTTGTCAGGCTCTGGCAGAGCCTCTCAGGAGACAGCCATATCAGGCTTCCATCAGTAAGCACTTCCTGGCGTCTACAACAGCGTCCTGGTTTGATGGATGTATATAAGATAGAGCCCCAGGTGGGGCTGTCTCTGGATGGCCTTTCCTTCAGACTCTGCTCTACACTTTGTCTCCATATTGCCTCCTGTGAGTATTTTGTTCACCCTTCTAAGAAGCACTGAAGCATCCACATTTTGGTCTTCCTTCTTCTTAGGCTTCATATGCTCTGTGAATTGAATCTTGAGTATTTTGAACTATTCGACTAATATCTACATACTAGTGAGTACATATAAAGTGTGTTCTTTTGTGACTAAGTTACCTCACTCAGGATGGTATATTCAAGTTCCATCCATTTTTCTGTGAATTTCATGAAGTCACTGTTTTTAATACATCAGTAGTATTCCATTATCTAAATGTACCAAGATGTCGGTATCCATTTCTCTATTGAGGGACATCTGGGCTATTTTCAGCTTCTGGCTATTATAAATATGGCTACTATGAACATAGAGGAGCATGTGTCCTTATTACATGTTGGAGAATCTACTGGGTTTGTGTGTCCAGGAGTGGTATAGCAGGGTCCTCAGTTAGTATTAAGTTCAATTATCTGAGGAACCACCGACTGATTTCGAGAGTGGTTGAACCATGTTGGAAGCCTACCTGCGGCTCACAAGATACAGAGTACACCTGGGAGGAAAGCCAGTGTTGAAAAGAGGGAAACTAGGAGGTCGAGAGAAAAATGAAGCTAAGTCAGGATTCCTGATCAAAGCTCAAATGTTTAATAACAAATGTGCTTATAAAGGGGGGGAGGGAGGCCCATTCCCTGCTAATCCATTCTTCGAGCCTGGAACCAGCTGCTGGTGATGACATGCAGGATAGGGTATAGTCTCTGGAATAGCTCAGCGGCCTCCCAACGGGCAGCAGTGTCTTGAAGGAGAACAGCTGCACTGGCTGAACAATAGAGTGATCTAGGGAGGAAGGCTCCACCCTAGGTAATCTCCTTAGTGGCAGCAAGGTCTAGGTCTGGCTCAGACTGCTTCAGGCTGGGAGGTGGGAGGGAGGTTTACAGTACCAGATGGCAATTTCACCAATAATGAAAGAGTGTTCCTCTTTCTCCACATCCTCACCAGCATCTGCTGTCATGCGAGTTTTTGATCTCAGCCCCTGTGACTGGTATGGGGTAGAATCTCAGGGTTGTTTTGATTTGCATTTCCCTGAATATTGAACATTTCTTTAGGTGCTTCTCAAGCATTGAGTTTCCTCAGATGAGAATTGTTTTTTTAGCTCCCCATTTTTTCTTTTTTAAATACAGTTAATTGGTTCTCTGGAGTCTACCTTTTTTAGTTCTTTTTATATATTGGATATTAGCACTCTATTGGATGTGAGATTGGTAAAGATCTTTTCCCAATCTATTGGTTGCCATTTTGTCCTATTGACACTGTACTTTGCCTTACAGAAGCTTTGCAATTTTATGGGGTCCCATTTGTCGATTCTTGACCTTAGAATATAAGCTATTGGATCTCTGTTCAGAAACATTTTCCTGGTGTCCATGTTATCAAGACTTTTCCCCACTTTTGGTTCTATTAGTTTCAGTATATCTGGTTTTATTTGGAGGTCCTTCATCCATTTGGACTTGAACTTCGTACAGGGAGAAAAGAATGGATCAATTTGCATTCTTCTACATGATAACCTCCGGTTGAGCCAGCACCATTTGTTGAAAATGCTGTCTTCTTTTCCACTGGATGGTTTTAGCTCCTTTGTCAAAGATCAAGTGACCATAGGTGTGGTTTTATTTCTGGATCTTCAATTCTATTCCATTGCTCTACCTGCCTGTCTCTGTACCAATACCATGCAGTTTCTATCACTATTGCTCTGTAGTACAGCTTGAGGTCAGGCATGGTTTTTCCCCCAGAAGTTCTTTTATCGTTGAGAACATTTTTCGCTATCCTAGTTTTGTTGTTGTTGGTTTTTTTTGTTGTTTTTTTTTTGTATTTTGGTTTTTGTTTTTTTGTTATTCCAAATGACTTTGAGAATTGCTCTTTCTAAATCTATGAGGAATTGAGTAGGAATTTTGATGGAGACTGCATTGAATCTGTAGATTGCTTTAGGCAATATGGACATTTTTACTATATTAATCCTTCCAATCCATGAGCATGGGAGATCTTTTCATCCACTGAGATCTTCTTTGATTTCTTTCTTTGTAGACTTGAAGTTCTTGTCATACAGATCTTCCATTTGTTTGGTTAGAGTCCAACCAAGGTATTTTATATTGTTTGTAACTATTGTGAAGGGTGTCATTTCCCTAATTTCTTTATCAGCCTGTTTATCCTTTGAGTATAGTAAGGCTACTGAATTGGTTTGCTGTATATTGCTTTTACTATGTTTAGGTATGGGTCTTGAATTCCAGATCTCTCCAAGACTTTTAACATGAAGGGATGGTGAATTTTGTCAAGTGCTTTTCAGCATCTTTTGAAATGATAATGTAGTTTTTTCTTTGAGTTTGTTTATGTAGTGGATTACATTGGTGGATTTTCATATATTGAACCATCCCTGCATCCCTGGGATGAAGCCTACTTGATCATGGTGAATGATCATTTTGATGTGTTCTGGGATTCAGTTTGCAAGAATATTATTGAGTATTTTTGCATAGATATTCGTAAGGGAAATTGGTCTGAAGTTCTCTTTCTTTGTTGGATCTTTGTGAGGTTTAGGCATAAGCCTAACTGTGGCTTCATACAATGAATTGGGTTGTGTTCCTTCTGTTTCTATTTTGTTGAATAGTTTGAGGAATACTGATATGAGGTCTTCTTGGAAGGTCTGATAGAATTCTGCACTTAACTTTCTAGTCCTGGGCTTTTTTTTGTTTGGGAAATTGTAATGACTGTTTCTTTAGGGGTCATGAGACTATTTAGATGGTATATCTGATCCTGATTTAACTTTGGTACCTGATATCTGTCTAGAAAATTTCATCTAGATGTTCTAGTTTTGTTGAATATTGGCTTTTGTAGTAGCTTCTGAAGATTTTTCTGAATTTCCTCAGTTTCTGTTGTCATATCTCTCCTTTTATTTCTGATTTTGTTACTGTGCCTTCTGATTAGTTTGGTTAAGGGTTTATCTATCTTGTTGATCTTTTCAAAGAACTAGTCCCTGGTTTTGTTGATTCTTTGTATAGTTCTTTTTGTTTAGACTTGGTTGATTTCAACCCTAGTGTGATTTTTTTTTCCTGCTGTCTATTCATTTGAGGTGAATTTACTTCTTTTTGTTCTAGAGTTTTCAGGTGTGCTGTTAAGCCCCTAAGGTATGTTCTCTCGTGTTTCTTTTTGGAGGCACTCAGAGCTATGAGTTTTCCTCTTAGCACTGTTTTCATTGTGTCCCAAAAATTTGTGTATGTTGTGCCTTCATTTTTCACTAAATTCTAAGTCTTTAATTTCTTTCTTTATTTCTTCCTTGACCAAGTTATCATTGTTCAGCTTCCATGTGAATGTAGACTTTCTGTTGCTTTTTTTGCTATTGAAGACCCTTAATCTAAAGTGATCTGAAAGGATGCATGGGATTATTCAACCTTTTTATCTGTTGAGGTCTATTTTGTGACCAATTATATGGTCATTTTTGGAGAACTTATCATGAGATGCTGAGAAGAAGGTATATTCTTTTGTTTTAGGATGAAATGTTCAATAGATATTGTTTAAATCCATTTGGTCCAAAACTTTTGTTAGTTTCACTGTGCCTCTGTTTAGTTTGTATTTCCCTAATCTGTCCATTGATGAGAGTGGGGTGTTGAATTCCCCCACAATTATTGTATGAGGTGCAATGTGTGCTTTTAGCTTTAGTAAAGTTTCTTTTATAAGTGTGGGTGCCCTTTCATTTGGAGCATATATGTTAGGAATTGAGAGTTCTTCTTGGTAGATTTTTCATTTGATGAGGATGAAATGTCCTTTCTTGTTTTTTTGATGACTTTTGGTTGAAAGCCGATTTTATCCAAGATTGGAATGGCTACTTCTGCTTCTTTCTTGGCACCATTTGCTTAGAAAATTGCTTTCCTGCTTGGAAAATTGCTTTCCAGCCCTTTACTCTGAGGTAGTGTTTGTCTTTGACACTGAGTTGCATTTTCTGTATGCAACAAAATGCTGGGTACGGTTTACATATCCACACTGTTAGAATATGTCTTTTTATTGAGTCCATTGATGTTAAGAGATATTAAGAAATAGTGATTGCTGCTTCATGTTATTTTTTTATGTTTTTTTTTGTTTGTTTGTGTTTGTGTTTGTTTGTTTGTTTGTGGCTATCTTCTTTTTATTTGTTTCTGTTGAAAGATTAATCTCTTGATTTTTCTACTGTGCAGTTTCCTTCATTGTGCTGGCGTTTTCCATTTATTAACCTTTGCAGGGCTGGATCTGTGGGATGATATTATGTAGATTTGGTTTTGTCATGGAGTATCTTGGTTTCTCCAACTATGATAATTCAGAGTTTTGTTAGGTATAGTAGTCTGGGGTGACATTTTTGTTCTCTTAGGGTTTATAAGATATCTCCCAAGGATCTTCTTGCTTTCATATTCTCTGGCAAGAAGTCTTGTGTAATTCTGCTAGGCCTGCCTTTATATGTTTTATTTTTTATTTTTTGACCCTTTTCCCTTATTGCTCATAATAGTCTTTCATTGTTTTGTGCATTTGCTGTTTTGATTATTATGTGACAGGAGGAATTTCTTTTCTGGTCCAGTCTATTTTGTGTTCTGTAGGTTTCTTCTACATTTATCAGCTTCTCTTGCTTTAGGTTAGGGGAGTTTTCTTGAAGATATTTACTGGCACTCTATGTTGCATATCTTCACTCTCTTCTATTTCTATTATTGTTAGGTTTGCTCTTCTTATTGTGTCTTGCATTTCTTGGATGTTTTGGGTTAGGAGTTTTTTGCATTTTGCATTTTCTTTGACTTTTGTGTCAATGTTTTCTATGGTATATCCTGCACCTGAGATTCTCTTTTCTATCTCTTCTATTCTGTTGATGATGCTTGCATCTATGATTCCTGATCTCTTTCCTAGATTTTCTATCTCCAGGGTGTCTCATTTTGTGATTTGTTCATTGTTTCTATTTCCATTTTTAGAACCTGGAGAGTTTTGTTGAATTCCCTTTTTCCTGTAATTCTTTAAGAGATTTTTTTTTTCCTCTTTAAGGGTTTCTAGCTGTTTACCCGTGTTCTCCTGTATTTAAGGGAGCTATTTATGTCCTTCTTCAAGTCCTCTATTGTCTTCATGAGAAGTGATTTCAAATCAGAGTCTTGCTTTTCACATGTGTTCCAGGGCTGGCTGTGGTAGGAGAACAGGGTTCTGATGATGCTGAGTAGCCTTCATTTTTGTTGCTTATGTTCTTACCCTTGCCTCTCACCTCTCAGTATCTCTGGTGTTAAATGGTCTGGTTGTCTCTGACTGAGGATTGCCCATCGTTCAAGCCTGTGTGTCAGTACTACTCTGAGATCAGTTCTCTCTGGAAGGAATTTGGGCATGAAGAGCTGTGGCACAGATTCAGCTCAGGGCAAAGAGGGAAACTGGAAGACTTGTGTCCTGCACTGCTCCATGCCTCCTGTGTCCTAAGGGTTCTGGGCAGTTCCCTCTGAGAAGAAGTGGTGGTCTTAACTGTGCTTACAGGCTTGTATGCTCTCCTGGGAGGCTTGGTCTCTCCCGGTGGTATTTGAGTATGGAGCACTGTGGCACAGGATCAGTTCTGGGAGCTGTGACACAGGATCAGTCTTAGCCTTAGGTTTTAGACTAGATTGTACATACTGGATTGTACTTACTAAAGCCCTAGTGTTTCATGAAGGCATCACAGCGCACCTGCATCAGAGCTTCAGAGAAGTTTGGTCATTCTTGGACCATGCTTCCTCACTGTCCTGTCACATCTCCTGTATAGAATCAACTCTCAGGTTTGTTCAGGTTTATTTTTTCTCTCTCTTAAACACTTTGATTTCCCTTTTCCTCCCACTGTTGCCATATACTTTAGATGTTTCCTCATAAATTGCTACCATGGATTCTAAGCTCATCTCCTTTATTGTTTTCTCTGATTCAACAAGGGGCTCTGCTATCACCACAGACATCTGTCTAAAGCTCAGCCCTAGGCATGTCTATTATGACAGAAAATGGATTGGAGTTAGACGATAAAGGGAGATCTAAAGTTGTCAGACAACCAGAAGTAGACTTCTGGGTTTAATCTTTGTAAATATGCTAACGATCTTTAGAGTTCAGAACTTTAGGTAACTATACATGCCTTAAAAGAAAGAATGATAAAAGTTTTAGATAATAGAACATACTGAGAGGAGTTTATGTGTCTTTCCAATGCCATCCATTCTTTATCTTAAAGTAAAAAATGGGGACATGCACTTCTCACTAAGCCAATTTAATTTAATTAATAGGCTGCTCAAAGAGAAAGAGAATAATGATGAAGAGTTCAGATTCTGTTACAAAATTCCCTTCGGATCTTGGCTGTAACCTCATAAGTGCAGAAGCCTTGTAAAATTATCCAATATCTTTTAATCTTAATCACCACCACTGGACACCAAGGATAACTATGCATTTAGTTATTAGTGCATTACTGATTAGGAAAGATTAGGTATTTTGTTTATTTCTTGCATGACTATTATCGTAGAAATTATATAAAAGACACATAGCAGAGTACTTTGTACAAACTAAATGGTACATGAATCATAATAATAGCAGCAGCAGTAGTAGTAGTAAAAATAATAATAACCAACAATTATTTAGTGATTTCTATACTAATAAGCATTGTTCAAAATGGCATTATATCCTGATAATATATATATATACGCATATATGAATGATTAAAGTTATGTACAGTTCAAAACTTGTATCAAATTATACAGCTAGCCTGTGATAAAATTAGAGCTCAAAGCGTAGTCACATTTAGAATATGATTTTATGTTCTATGTTATGTTCCTGCTAATGGCAGCCATATTGTATTGTTCCTAACTTCAGCACAGAATTGATTATGTCTCCCGAATTGCTGTAAAAATGAACCTGAAAGTCAGAAACTTCTACATACTACCATATATTTTACCAGAGTCAGTTCTCTGGAGTTAACCATTGTTGGGATGCTAAAGCATCATTGAAAATTATGCACCTTTCTTAATTGTTTTTATAACTAGATGTCACTTCTGATCTGGAGTATTAGACTTAACACCTCATTCTGAAATTCTTGGAAAGAATCCTACCCCACAGTTTAAAAGAGATTGACCAACTGACTAATGGGACAATAATTTAGGGGGAATTAGAGGATTTTCCTTTCAGAATGTTGGTTAGAATATACTTTGAATTCATCCCGAGGGAACTATACTTGAAGATTTAATTAGGGAAATACTCTGGCAGTGATTGGGGACTACCATTTAGGAAAAGATTCAAATGCTTCTGGTGAAAAGAGATTTCCTCCTGGGATCTTATTTAGCTTTGGACTACTGATTAGATGCTTTAGTGTGGCTGCAGTTATTGAACCACAGATGGGGGACTGGACAATTTCAAAAATACATGGATGAAAATCATCTTGATGACTATGCAAATTGGTTGGCTCAGTTTCTCATAAGGATTTAGGCTCTGATGTTCACTTACTGAAGCTGTCTAATCAATAGCAACCTCAGCTCTGCAACAGCCACAGTCATAATTCTTTAATATGTATTTGCTTTTGAATTTTACTCTTGAGAGGAGAACATACTTGTAACAATTTTGTTTTAAAATGTGTGGATGTGGGTATGGAAGGTGCTAGAACATGGAAAGGAGTGAGGGTCAGTAATGTAATTATATTTATTTTAGTTTAGTTTATTCTTCTTTCATATGCTACATCCTGACCATAGTTTCACCTGCTTTCACTCCTTCCTGCCCCATTCATCTCTTCTCTTCCCCAAAACCACTCCTCCTTACCTTCTCTGTTTCCCTTTCAAAAAGAGCAGGCCTCCCAAGAATACCAAATGAACATTACATATCAAGTTACAATAAGACTAGGTATAAACCCTCATATCAAGCCTGAATGAAGCAATCCAATAAGAGGAAAAGGGTCACATGAACAGGCAAAAGATTCATATACCTGGTCCCACAAACCCACACACACCATTAGGAGTCCTACAAGAACATCAAGCTATTCAATCATAGTATACATGCGGACGACCTAGCTTGGATTCATGCAGGCTCTATGATTGTCCTTCAGACTCTTCATGAGTCCTAGAAGCATTGCTTAGTTGAATATGTTGGCCTTGTTCTGTTGGTGTTCTTGACCCCTTTGTTTCTACAATCCTCCCACCCTATCTTCTGTGGGGTGTCATATAGAACTTCAAGTAATATATTGAATAAATATGGAGAAAGTTGACAGCCTTGTCTTGTCTCTGATGTGAGTGAAATTGCTTTGAGTTTTTAGCTAAAGCAATGAAACAACCAAAGGAGACCAGGGGATACAAATTGGAAAGGAAGTAGCCAAAGTATCCTTAAGAGTCCCAGGGAACTACTATAGCTGATAATCACCATCACTACCTAAGACTCAATTGGTTATTGTAGAAATATCAAAAGAAAGTGAGGAATCTGCTGTTCTATTTCAGAATGGAATAAAGATCATTGCAAATGATGCAACAGACTTCCAAAAGTTACCACAGAATGGGAGGGGACATAAACAACCACTCCTATTCATTTTCCCACTATTCTTGATAAATATCCGAATTTTTGTTTCATTTTTGTTTTTTTGTTTTTGTTTTGTTTTGTTTTTTGCAGGGATACCAATATTAGGGAGAAAAAACATTTTAGCTAGTTCTTTCTAAAATGTAATCAACCTATAATGTTCTGAAGTATAAATCAATTTTAAATTGTTTTTTAAATAGCCTACCTCCAGAAAAAGGCTGTAATTTCAAAAAGCTTTTTCTCTTCTTTATCTTTGGGTGAGTTTGAGGTCAAATATGTATGGATGGGTTTTGCTTTCTGAACCATTTTGCTATTATACCAATAGACTGAAGTGTCTATATATATCAGCATTTCTTCAGATGCTAAATAAATATATAATCTATTAAAATCTACCTTTGAAATACAGAATCAGACTGGGAAGGCTCTGGGAAATGAGCAGTTCAAACAAATGTTTAAAAAGGATCTGTTATAGAACTTGAAAACCACTTAGAAAAATGCATGTATTTTACCCAGAATCTCAGATATTACTATTATATCTACATCCATATCAGAAACAGAATATTATTTGAAAAGCAGTGGAATTACTTTGTGTTGAAAATTTTATTTAATATTTTTGAAAAAGTTACTAATAGGATAGTTAACTCTGAAAACTGCAGTGGAGAAAATATAGGTGAAATTGTCAATACTAAATTTAAGAAAACATTTACTATTGTGTGTCAGAACTTAGAAAGTAAAAAGTTTAAATATATAAAGAAATATTTTTATTTGTGTTTCAAAGAATATAAGGCCATAAAAACAGTTTTAAAAAAATCTATAATTATTGTTTGAGTCAACTTCCATTACCATCAATGTTTTGAATTAACAAAAAAACCCTACTATCTAGGAACAAGCAACATTTTATGTAGTATAGTAGGGCTCAAAGGTGAATAATACATATTAATCTCATGGGTTTTTTTTTATTTGATAACTGTAATATAAGCAAGTGTGAAAGAAAATTGAGACCAAGATTAACCTCATGGAGGGTGAGTTCAGAGAAGAAAGTATTAAAGCCTGAAGGTTCAGTCTGAATTTGCAGTCTTTTGTTTTGGAACACTATATAGGATTAATTTTTTTTTGGCAAAATGACAATATGTATGTATCTGTGGGCATTGAAAGCAGAGCAATGCATTTACTGAAATAAAGTTAGTGTGATATAAACCACATTTGGTTTCTGGTCCTAGACATATTATGACTGTCATTCTGAGAAAATTCAAGACAGACTTAGATATGAGCTCAGTTTACCCATCTATTACTAGTTCCTGTGTCTTAGGGTTTTATTTCAGTGAATAAACACCATGTCCATGACAACTATTGTAAAGATAAATATTTAATTAGGGCTGGCTTACAGTTTCAGAGGTTTAGTCCATTATCATCATGGTGGGAAGCATGACAGTTTACAGGAAGACATAGTGCTGGATGAGCCAAGAGTTCTACATCTTGATCTGAAGACTGCCAGAATACTGTTCCCCACAGACAGCCAGGAGAAGGCTTTCTTCTGCACTGGGAACAGTTTGAGCATAGGAATTCTCAAAGTCCACCTACACAGTGACATATTTCCTCCAACAAGGCCACATCTCCTTTAACAAGGGCATACCTAATAGTGCTACTCCATATGGCCAAGCATTCAAATATATGAATCTATGGGGGTCAAACCTATTCAATTACCATACACTGCCTTCTGGAAATTATTGATAACTTCTTTTCTTTGTGTATACTCTTCACTTTTGGGAACCCTGTGAGTCCCTTGAATCAAGCAGTGGCCAGGCCCTATCCCTGAGGACCTCCACCCACAAAACACTCTTAAGGGCCATAAAGGCCAGCCCCATGCTCTCAAGATTCATGTGGCCAAACTTAGTCCTATCTACAGAGTAAAAGAAAATGCAAAATCAGGACACAAAAAATCCACCAAGATAGGCCACCCAAAGCTGCTTTTATAAGAAACCCTATATAAAGCCTGACTCCTGCTCCATTCTTTGCTGCTTCTCATCCAAGCAGAAGCAAAAACCCTCTTGTGTTTTTTCTAATAAATTTCTTGTGTGTGTTTTTTGTGATGTGACCTTGGTATTCCTTAGCTCCCAACTGCCAGGATGTCTTTCTCTTCAAAGCTGTTAACACTTGCTTTGGGAGTACCTTACCCTTCAAGAGCTGCAATGCTTAAAAACCTCTCTTGCTCTACTCCTTTCAAACCACTCTTCTGAGTACATGCCATGCATGTTTTCATCAGCCCCAGATCTGCATCTTAGCCTCCATCACCATTTGTTTGACATCTTAAGGACAAAATAATCAAGAATATCTCTAGCCTCTATGTAAACCTGTGCATTTACATGTCTCCATTCAACCATCGGGTTTTGCTATAAAGTGTGCTTCCAATTACCCAGCCTCTGTTGCCACTGTTAAGAGTGGAACCTCCATTCTGATTAGTGTCTTTTTTCCCTGATAATATTAGTGCCATGTAGACTGCAGCATTCACTGAAGTCCTGTTACTTTATACACACAGCTCTTCCTATGATCTCTAAAGTGATCTAACTCATTTCTTTCATTTTACTTTGTTTGGTCTTTATACCTCCTCCCTGAGTCTATGGTATGCTAATATCTGTATTCCCCTAACATGTCAAGCTAGGTCTTACATGAGCCCTGTTTCTTAGATGGCTTTTTCAACCTCTAGAGAGGGATAGCTTTTTTAAAGTTATTTCTTCCTTCAAGTTTCATCACAAATATCATCTTTCTTGAAAGAACTTATTTGACCATTTTATAGATTAACATCTTTAACAACTTGTTAGCTACTATACTACAGATTATCCTGTTGTTTCCCAGTATTACATTTGTTTCTGTGTCTATTTTTTTTTTTTTGGTTACTTGAGTTTTATCTTCACTATAATATCAACTTCCTGTTAATTATTTCTTCATTCTTCTCACTTTAAGGTTTATATTGGCATGGACTACATTGAGAGAGTCTTCTATAAATATGAGCTCAACAAATGAAAAGTGCAAGTCATCCTTTCAGATAAAAGTTAGATTATCTGAATACCTTGAACTGGCCAGAATACAGAACTGTCAGCCATCAGCCATATGTGGCTATTTAAACTTGAGTTAAAATTGATAACATTTAGACATATCATTAAACTCACATTTTTAAATTAACTACATTTTAAGTGGTACCTGGCCACAAGTACAGAGGCAAAACATATAAGTTATCATCAAATTTCTGTTGAACAATGCTCTATTCTTGAGAATGTGTGTTTGTACCATAGGAAAAGTTAAAGGTTAAAGAGAAAACAAACAAACAAACAATCAAACAAAAAACAAAATACAAGCAACCAAAAACAAAACCCAAATCCTAGAAACCTTCTAACCAAGATAGATTATGTATAATAGTTTGAAAACTATTGGATTTTCTTTTTATAACTCATTTAAATAAGATGGAATTTCAGCTCTGAAGAAGGTTTAACAGATATATAGCCTGGAGGTGGGTCTTTGGACTTTGACATCCCCATGTCCCTTTAGGGGCTGCACATAATTCTTCTTGAGATTATAATTAAATGTGTTTTGTGTGCCCCAGTTGCTAAAGGTTTCACAGGACTCACAGAAGATGCAGCCTTTGATCTCAAAAATAATTTTTATGACTGTTTTCAAACTGTATTTAAGAACAATCACATGTTACAAAATCTTTACTAAAAGAGCTCATGATGATAGATGACTCTGAGGAAATCTGTGTGACAGAACCTAGTAGTGTAAAGTATTTACTTGTCTTTTTAAATGTATAAATAGAAAAAAAATGACCTGTCCTATTTAATTTGCAAAACTTCAGATGTGCTACAGATTAAATTTCTAACAATTGTAGTCAAGTTTTATTAGATCTTTCGCTAAGGGCTTGTCTGAATTCTTGCAGGCTGGTGTATCTTCTAGCTCATTCGCAAGTTGCAATAAGACAGAGCTGTTTGCATGGTCCCTGAGACAATAATTTAAAGGAATGTTTTTGCTGTCTGAATAGAAATGTAGCCACGGAGCTTGTTTTGTTTCAACTGAAGTCAAGTGACAGGATGGGACACTGTTTATGTGAGGAAAATGTAATCAGAATTCAGAGTATTGTTTTTTACCCCAGGCAACATGCATGCTGAGGGGGCATCATGAGGAAAACAAAGAGATCTGTTGTGCTTGGAGCTTTGGCTGAACTTTACAGAATGAGAATCTGCAGGTGGGTCCCAGCTAAGAAAGGAGACAGATTTGATATTTGGAAATATAAAATCATATGGGAAATGGTTCCTCCAGCTGTTTTCATGTTTCCTGGCTTCCAATGTCAAGAATTTTAAGCAAACAGAACTTGCATCAGTCCATTCGACAGAAATTCATAAATTTTAATACCTTGTCTTCATATTCATGTTAGTGTTGATGTAGCTTCATGTTCTTTTATTTTTCAGTTTTAAATAAGAAGATTTGTGTTCATAATATGGGTCCATGTTACTATGTAAACAATTGAGAACAATTAATGGACCTGTTTAGAAGTAGTTCCTTGGGATGATTTCAATCTCCATTTGTCAGAATACCAGCAGTCCAGTTCAGTAGTGTCAAGATAGCCAACATGAATCAGCAGTAACACAATCCAGAGAAACCACCAGGCCTCTATCAAAATGGCATCAAACAATGGGACTGACCAGGACCAGTACCAGCCATGATGCCATGAAATGTTGTATGCTGTGCCTCTTTCAGTGATGTGAAGATCAGTATAGATAAAGACGTGAGACCAACGAAGTGTTGCAAATCTACCTATGCAAATATGTGGTTATTGCCATTGAGTCCTATTTATATGTTCTTCAACTATCACATGTTTTCCCACAAGTCTTGCCTCAGCAAAACACTACTTGATTCTGTTTAGCAAAATATCATTGAGTCTATATCACCTGACATATCCAGAAATTTCCATCACAGTTTCCACCTTAAAAATTGTTTAAGAAAACTTAATGTTGAAAATCCTAATGTTGTGATGTTTTGTTTATAAGTCCTCAGATTATTTTTTATGAGATAGGATAATCAGATTTAATATTTGACCTAATAATATAGAATACATAAACTAAAATGAGGTCAACTTCTGAAATATTGAATTGATATATACATATTACTTTAGTATCTTTCAATGATGACTTTAAAAATTTGCAGTAGTTGTTCGAAGATGATACCCTGACAAAGGTTACCTCCAGCTCAATGTCAATACAAACTGTATGTCTAAGCTTATAGATTTAATTTGTTCTCTACCTTTATTATTCTGATTATTATGTGGTGAGGAGATTTTCTTTTCTAGTGCAATCTCTTTGGTATTTTGTATGCTTCTTGTACCTTTATAGATATCTTTTTTAGGTTAGAAATTTTTCTTCTGTGATTTTCTGGGCCACTGATCTCTATTTCTCTTCTTTCCTCTACATATACTGTTGTTAGATTTGTTTTTTTTTTTTCCTGGATGTTTTATGTCAAGAGTTTGTTAGACTTAAGAGTTTCTTTGATCAATGCATCTATTTCTTCTACAATATCTTCAACACTTGAAATTCTCTTTTCCACTTCTTGTATTCTCTTGGTGAAGCTTGCCTCTGTTGTTTCTGTTTGAATTCCAAAACTTTTAATTTTCAGAATATCCTCAATTTGGCATATATTTGTTGATTCTCTCACCAATTTCAAGTCTTATATAGTTTTACTGATTTCTTTCTGCTGCTGTTTGTATTTTCCTGGATTTCTTGAAAGTGTTTATTCAATTCATACAGCTGTTTGTCTGCATTTTCAAGAAATTCCTTAAAGGATTTATTCATTTCCTTTTTAGGGACGTTTACAATCTTCACACAGGCTGTTTAAAGTTATTTTTCTTGTGCTTTAACAATGTTAAAAATTTTCAGGGCTTACTCTAATAGAGTAGTTGAGCTCTAATGGAGACATTTCTCAGGCTGTTATTGATTGTGTTTTTACACTAACATCTAGGCATCTGGGCCTGGGATGATTATAGGTCTAGGTGCTGGTTTCCTAATTTGTTTTCACTGGGTGGGTGTTTTGTACCTTTGTTTCTGTTTCTGCTTCTTCTCGCGATTTTTGGAGAGTGTGATGGATATGTGTTTCCTGGTAGGAAATTTTCTTTAGACCTGATAGTGTAACCCCAGGGAGTTTAGGGTGAAATGTGTTTTGGGTATTGGGAGCTAATATTTAGGAATGGGGATAGACTAGGCATACGAAGGAGTTTGCAGGAAGGAAAACAGAGTATTCAACCAGGATCTGCTCATTTAATCTTTTTGAAGTAGGAAGAAACAGTGAGAGGTCAGCTTAGAGGGTCTTCTAAGTGCTGGGAATGAGATTAGGTTATTTGGTCTATGTTGTGGATAGTCCTAGGGCTGCTTGTATTTTGATGCTAATTCTGCTTTTCTGAGAGAGGTTGTGAACAAAGTTGTCAGATGACTTCCTGTGAACCTTCTCCCCACCCTAATTTGTAAAATAAAGGCTAGAGCCAGTGATTGGGTACGAGAAGAGGAGGTGGAGCTAAGAGTCTGGGAGAGAAAGAGAAGGGGAAGAAGAGAGGATGGTGTGTGGAGAGCCATGCTGCGAGCAATCACCATTATAAGATGGCCGCTGGCCTCCGCTGTGCCTAACTAGTAAACAAGCCTTGTACGCAGGTGCCAGAGTGAACTCACGCCTAGTCACTGCCCATCTCAGGGCATAGTAATGGGGTGATGGGCGAGCAATGAATCTGGAGCTGACACACCACATCAGGTGCTGAAACGCCATGGCTGAGGGCTATATAAGCAACGCCATTTTCCGGGGTCTGGGTCTTCCCTCCTGAAGAAGCAATAAAGCTTTTGCTGCAGAAGATTCCGGTTGTCTGAGTGTGTTCTTGCCTGCTAGAACGATAGCTCGGGACAGTGATGGAGGAGGAGTTGGAAGGAAAGTGGAGCAGAAGCATGCAGCCTGGAGAAACAGCAAGTTATAAGGGGTCTCAGAGATGGGGAAGATGGTAGTGTAGTGGTAGATATTCCTAATCTAGACGTGCATATTGTATTCATATTATTTGTATTTTGTGGGAGTTTTTGTTGTTTTTTGGGGGTTTTTTGTTCTTTTTTTGTTGTTGTTTTGTTTTGTTTTGTTTGTTGTTGTTTTGTTTTGCTTGGACTTATTTGAGTTGGAGATTTACCACAACAAAATAGAGCCCAACATATTGATTTGAACTCAACTAACCTGAGATAAAAGTTCAGTGTCCCTAACCCCCGAATTGGGCTCAGGCAGTGATCTAGGGTGTAGCAGTGTAGATTGAAAGCTGACTGGGTCTGAGTGGTCTACAGAGAATAGCAGAGAGCTCCCTCCCACAACATCCAGACAGGTATGGTCAAGGCCAGCACCTGAGTATGGCACTGGGCTTGAAGACTGCCATGTAAGATTTGTAGGGAGGGACAGGTGATCCTGGAACACAACTGCTTATGACGCAGTTTTCAGGCAGACACAATGAACTGACTTTTTGCCCGGGAGAGTCTTTTTGTGTTTGCTTCCCCATAATACCCTCCCATCCCCATGTCTGGTACAGCCAACTTGGATCTCTGTACTGCTTTATGCTGAGGGTTGCCTGAGATTAGCACACAAGCATACACTGCCAGCTGCAACTCAAACAGGGAAACACCCAGCCACTTCCTGTAAATAAAGGAATCAGGAGACAAAGGTACAAAGGGCTCCAGACCAGGTAATAGATTGATACTTAAAGATGAGAAAAACAATAAATATCTTTTGAGCTTTATGTGATGATATTTTGAATGGTTTGGCAGGGATGGACTTATAGGAAATAGACACCTTATCATTTACTGGTATTACACTATTTATTCTTTTGATTTAGTATGTCTTCTGAAAAGACAGGGCTCTAGGAAAAAATATTCTTGTTTTAGAAAAGAAATTATAAGTAACACTAGAACTAAAGTTTCAGGATATTATTGGTCGAAAGAAGCAAAGTCTAGTGGATAATTTATTAAAGCTAGTGAAAAAGTATAACATAAAAACAAAAATTCTAGGCCTTTAGGCCCAGGCTTGAGAATGAGACCTTTGTAACTCAATGCTCCAAGGCATGCTAATCATAAAACAGATAGCGACATTCCTCCACTGACCCACTTCCTGGGTTCAAGGAGTGTTCATTCAAAGAAAGTCACCCTGACCCACCCTGACCATTGCTGGAACCTGCTATGCAAATATGCTATTGTTAGGGGCTCTTAGAAACTGTCTTGAGAAATAACCCGCACAATTACCAGGTATTCCTTGTGACTTTTGTGACTTTGCACTTCCTTGTGACTCTTAACTGGTATTTTTGGTATTTTCCAACAATGCCCTTCCCACCCCTTCGAGTTGTGGTTTCTTCCTTTAAATACCCCCTTACCCAGCTACTCTGGGCACCACGGTCCTCTATCCCGTCACGGTGTATGACTGTGGGCCCGAGGGCACTTTTGAATTAAAAGTCCTCTTGCAGTTTGTAGCAAAACTGTTTCTCTTGAGTGATTTGGGGTTTCGCCTCTCCTGAGTCAGAATGTGGGGGAGTCCTCACGTTATGGGTCTTTCATTAGCAAATCAAATTAAGGAAGATGCCATGATATTAGAATTACAAAATAAAGAGAAACTAAGATTATGGAATCAAGAAGATATAAGAAGCTATAGAGCAGCATGAACAACAGAAAGAGAAATTTAAGACTTGGCAACATGGTCTAGTGGAAACACTAGAATTGAAGACACAGGAAATTATAGGTCAGAATAAGAGACAGAAAGATGCAAATGAAAGTGGGAGACAGGAGCTGAAAAAGATGCTAGAATAAAAGATGCAGCAGCTAACAGATCAGATGGAGCAGCAGAGAGAAAATAATGATGGTTGGAAGCAAGACTTGGAGAACAACCTTTTAAAATTAATCAATCAAAATAAAATAGCAGACTATCAGAATTGCAATATAAAAAATAAAATCAAAATGTGGAGGCAGAACTGTGAACAGAGAATACTCAAGGAACAGGAAGAACAGCAAAAGGAGAGATATGAAGTGTGTACACTCACCTAAAAGGAGGAATTTAAATTTTCAATTAAGGAAAATACTCAGGTAGAGAAAGGAGATAAAATTAGAGAAAGCCAACCAAAGGTTATTTGAAAACAAACTTTAGTTTATCTGGTTAATATAAAACAAACACCTCCAGAAGATGATTATCCACAGGGTTATCGGGAATTTGAATGGCATCCCATGGATGTGTTAGAACTGAAAAATTTAAGGAAAGTGGCACAATTTTGTAATGCATTTGCCATTTGTGAAACAAATTCTGACTTCTTGAGGTATTCAAAATAAAATAATCTCTTAACACTGGAAAGACATGGCAACAGCAATACTAGAATGGTTCACAAGGAGCGATGAGGCAATGGAGATAGCACCACAAAATAGAGCCATGGGCAGACAGATTTCCGCAGAACAACTGTTTGGTAAAGGTTACTTTGCTGAGAACTTTGTAGAGGTGCAGACTGTATATGATGAACAAACTCTGTCATTGTGATGATTGTCACCCTTAAAGGCCTAGGACATTGTCACAGAATCAGGGAAAAGACTTCAGCCATTTACTCAAATCATACAATGTCCAAAAGAAACCTTCCCTGACTTTTTACAAAGGTTAACCTCAGTGGTAGAAAGGAGCATATCAGATTCAGCAGCAAGAAAGGCAATGATTGAGTCTTTAGCCTTTGAAAATGCAAATGCTAAATGCAAGCAAGTAATCAGACCACTGAGGGCAAGGTCAATATCAATAGATGAGTGGATTATATATACAGCTTAAGTTGAATCTTGCTTGCCTGATATGAATCTAATGGGAGAAGCTGCAACTAGACACCTAGAGATGACCCAAGATTTCAAATGTTTAAATTGTTGAGAGCAGGGACATCTCAGAGATGACTTCAGGAAAAACCAAAATAATACCAAAAGGGGACCTATGCCTTCTAGAATATGTTAAAGTTGTGGCAAAGGCCAATATTTGACTAGGGAATATAAAGCAACAACAGACAAATGGGGCAATCCCCTGCCAAAAACTCCTATGGGGGCCTCTCACAGGCCCCAGTGCCAGGCAAGGAGAAGTTTCTTCTTCAGCACAATTAAATGTCTCTGCTTCAAAAACATGTTCTGAGACCAGAGAGAGCTGAGTCAAGTTCTATAGATAGTTCAAAAGGCCTCAAAGGGACCAAAATGAATATTTTGACAAATTTCTATGGAGGACCAAAGACCAAAGCTAAGAATATTGGTAAACAATATTGAGATTGAAGGAATGGTTGACACTGAAGCAGATGTCACCATTTTCTCTCCAAAATCTTGGCCAGCAAGTTGGCCACTTCAAGAAGTAGACATCCAATTTCAAGGAGTTGGGTCCTTATCCCAAATAAAGCAAAGACCAAATGGCTTAAATGTATAGGAACAGAAGGTCAGGTAGGAAAAGTGAGGCCATTTGTGGCTGATCTAGCCATTAACCTATGGGGAAGAGATTATTACAGCAGTGAAACACCCAAATAGTATCCCACCAGTTACAGTGTCTAGCCATGAATCTCATCGGGCTCCTAATAACAATTCTACATTAGTTAGGGAACATTATCAAAGGCAGTTACAGACTGTCAAAGCTGTCCATAAACAAGATACAGCAGAGGCTGACAATTTAGCTCTACCCCAAAGAGCCACTGCTGCCAAGACAACAGCCTTACTTCTAAGGTGGTTGACTGACCAACACATTTGGATTGATCAATTGTCTATGACAAAAGAAAACCTATAGGCTTTAGTCCAGGAGCAGCTGAAGGCTCAGCATATAGAGGAATTTACCAGACTCTGAAATTCTCCAGTATTTGCCATTAAAAAGAAATCTGGCAAATGGAGGATGTTGACAGATCTCAGGGTGATTAATAAGATTATTCAGCCAATGTATTTCTTGCAGCTTGGGATCCTATTGCCTTCCTTATTGCCTATCATAGTGAATGATCTGAACCATTGTTTTTTGCTTTTTTTTGTGTGTTTTGTTTTGTTTTGTTTTTCACCATTTCTCTACATGAATGTGATAAGGAAAGGTTTGCTTTCTCAATACCTACCTTTAATAGAGATTGCCCAATAAAGAGATATCATTGGAAAGTCCTACCACAAATAGCCCTACCTTGTGTCAATATTTTGTACAATAGCCATTGGAGATGATTGGCAAACCATTTCCCTAATCTATTATTTATCATTATATGGATGACATCTTATTGGTTGATTCAGATATAAATATCCTGGAAAAAATGTTTGATGAAGTTAAAAAAACAAAAACAAAAACAAAAAACCTTGCCTTGCTGGAGATTGCAAATCGCCCCTGAAAAAATACAAAGAGGAGATTCTATTAATTATCTACAGTATAAAATAAGTCTTCAAAGGGTTAGGCCACAAAAAGTACAAATCAGAAGAAACCAATTAAGGACCCTTAATGATTTTCAGAAGCTACTGAGAGATAACTGGCTGTGACTTGCAATTGGCTTGACCACTCAAGAGTTAAACAATTTATTTCAAACCTTAAAAGGTGATAAAGATTTAAGTAGTCCAATGAAACTATCAGCTGAGGCTGAGAAGGAGTTATCTTTAGTAGAAAGGAAATTGCAGGGTACACATCTAGATTGTCTTAATTCAAAAAGGGCCTGCATCTTAGTTATCTTACCTTCTACTCATTCCTCTACAGGAATTCTTATACACAGGGAAGATTATATCTTAGAATGGATATTTTTAACATATAAACAGAAAAAGATTAAAAACCTACATTGATATTAAAAGGAAAAATGAGACTCTGACAATTAGTTGAAATGGATCTGGCTGAAATTGTAGTACCTTTTGCTAACACAAAAATTGCCTTGTTATGGGGACAAGATGAATATTGGTAAAAAGCATGCAGTAACTTCTTGGGAGAGATTGACAACAGATACCCTAAAAGCAAGCGGCTACAGTTCATTAAAAAAAAAAAAAACTAATTGCGTTCTCCCTCATATAATAAAGGGACCTCTGATATCTGGAGCCCCTACATTTTACACTGATGCCAGTAAATCAGGAAAGGCGGGATATAAATCTGAAGATGTAAGGTGGCTGAAAGTCCTTATAAGTCATTTCAAAAATCTGAATTACATGCAATAATTATGGTGTCAGATTTTCAAGTGTCTCTTAATATAGTAACTGACTATCAATAATGTAAATTTTGTAATTTATATACAATAATGTAAATTTTACATATCAATATGTAAAACTGACAGGTTGTTTTACATATAGAGACTGCTGGATTTATTCAGAATGATTCTGAAGTGACATCACTATTTACTCATGTATAACAAATGATCAGAAATAGGAGTCATCCACTGTATATAACACACATAAGGTCCTATACAGGTCTGCCAGGTCCTCTGGTGCAAGGTAATAATGAAATTGACCAGCTATTGATAGGAAGTATACTAGAGACTTCAGAATTCCATAAAAAGCACCACATTAACAGCAAAGGTTTAAAGAAAGAATTCTCTATCACATGGCAACAAGCCAAAGAAAATGTGAGGCCATGTCCTACTTGTCCATTATATAACCAAACTCTGTTGCCTACAGGAACTAACCCTAAGGGTACCCAAAGAAACAGCATTTGGCAAATGGATGCTTTCCATTTTACAAAGTTTTGTAAACTGAAATATGTGCACCATCTACAGACTCATATTCAGGATTTCAATGGACAAATGCATTAGCGTCAGAAAAGGCTGATTCTGTAACTACACACTTGTTAGAAGTTATGGCCATTATTGGAATGCCCACGCAAATTAAAACAGACAATGGTCCAGCATATATTTGTAATAAGATGAAGCAGTCTCTTGAATATTATAATATAAAACATGTTACAGGCATATCACACAGGACAAGCAAGTGTGGAGAGGTCTAATCGAACTCTAAAGGAGATGCTTAGTAGGCAAAAAGGATCAACAAGAACCTCCAAAGATAGATCACATTGTGTTTTATTAACCTTAAATTTTTAAAATGTCAATGACCAAAACACCACAGCTGCTGAAAGACATTGTATTGTGGAACAAACTGTTATTGAACTAAAGCATCTTTTTTTTAACTTTTTTTTTTTTACTTTTTTTTAAATAAAGCATCCTTTTTATATTAAGGATATTCTGATATCAGAATGGGAAATGTGTTATGCTGGGGGAGGGGTTCTGCCTGTGTTTCCACAGCTGTGGGTTCCTTCCAAATTGACAAAAATCAGACATGACAAAGGGAGACTTCTTGAAGACCTTGGTGACAGAGAAGAAAAGGGAGGCTAACACAATTAACAAAATAGGTGTTGTATATGTGGTGATGTTTATGTCTCTGTATATGGAGAACTGGCTGAGACTACAATGTCTATACACACAATGTCTATACAAATAACATTTATTTGGTACAATTTTCTCATAACTTGTTATTACATACAGTCCTTTATGAGGGCAAGTATACAAAGTTATATTGCAGTTTGATTATATGATAAAACAAACCTGAGCAAAGGCAGTCATCTTTTTTTATTGATCTTCATTGACCAATCTGTGCACAGAACTATATGTTGCTTTTAAGTTTTGTGTACTGCAGGATGAAAGAAGAGAAAGTCAGCCCTGAATAGATTCACACACTGGGATGATGAGATTCTGGGAGCTTCCATCCCAGCTCCGTGTTTGATTCTACCTCAACTACATCAAAGCTGCTTCTTTTAAAGACTTACGTCCAGAACTTTTCCAGAAGAACTA
Organism: Mus caroli; assembly: GCF_978045245.1. NCBI lineage: Eukaryota > Metazoa > Chordata > Mammalia > Rodentia > Muridae > Mus > Mus caroli. The sequence continues at coordinate 33,241,667 of NW_028227264.1, forward strand.
GCTCACCTATCCAGCCTTTCAGACTTTCATAGTCAAGATGTCAGCTAAGCAATGAGCTTTTTCAGCACACAGTGACTGGAAGGCAAATGATGCCAGCTAGCTCTCCTTTGATAAAGTCAATTTTCCTATTTTCCTTTAGGCCCCCATAAGAGAATTCTTCACCCCAATTCAGCTGGAAGCAGACAAAAGATGATCATTGTCTCAGTTCCTTATGTTGGGGTGGATGGTTCTGGTTGTTTTATGAATTACAGATACGTTGCCATTTAGGGAATACTTTACAAATGTAGCTATGGACAGGGAGTGCACTAGAGAGCTTAAACTCAGGTGTTTTTATTTTTCCTATTCTCTTCTCTATCCTTTCTTCTTAGGTAAAAGGGAAGAGCATGGGACAGAAAGTGTGGAAATAGTAATATCATAGAAATTATATAAATAGACAAATATGGATAATATAGCAAATTTACTCTTAAGCAAAATATTACATAACTGTATCTTACATTGGTACAGAATTTATTTCATACGAACTTAAAGTTTTCATTGATATGAATTTTTATTGATATAAAATTGGGGTTAATATTGTTTGTTACTCTCACATAGGCATTGTACATATATAACACATTTAATAACACAAGGCTTAGACCTAGTCCTTCTATAACTGCTATTATAAACTGTTTTTAGATGATTAAAAAATATGAGTTAAGGGTCATATAGCAAACTCATGGTCGTGAGTTAAGTGAAAGGGTGATTCTGAGATATTTCAATTAGAAATGGCTGAGAATAGTCAAAGCTTTACAGTTCAGAAATGCTTTGGGTAGATAGATAGTCTTAAAAGGGATCAGAATTCCACAGAATATGGCATGTACATTTTTTTATTAAAGATCATTTGACTAGAGACCTGTCTGCTCCTGACAGCACCCCTTTCTTAGAATCAAAGAAGAAATTGAACATCAATGGAGTTATTCCAGTTGTGGCGAGACAGCTGCTAGGCAAGAATTGCCTCATTTCATCTACAGACAAAATACTGTCCGGAAAAAGGACACACTATATGAAATAGTTGACTAATAATCCGTGCCATGACAGGGTAATCAACCCTTCAAAATTCTGCATTACAAAGGTCTGTCAGATGATCCTGGGCCAGAAGGCTGAATACCAATACTCCAACCTTTTGAAATATAAGGGACTGTCAGGGTGATATTTTTTGCTTTTCATGTTTTCAGGTAATGTTAGTTGTTCTTGGATTTCTGATGGGGTTGAAGGGGATGGTGAGGGGAGGGGAGCTCAGTCTGCTCCCATTGGGATTGTTCTTGGCTTGCCAACAGGGCCAGGCTTGGTAGCAGTTGTGGCTTAGAATGCAGAGAGGCCTTCTATGGGAGATTAGACTTTGGCTTTATAGGCAAAGGCATTCTCCATGGCTCCCCATGATGAATCTTGATGAAAAGATATGGTCCATAGTTCTGAGCCACTTATTGTCCTGGTGGAAAGTAGATGTGTAAAAGTGTACCCCATTGCTCATGGTGGGCCTGAGATTAAATACTTTTTCCAGGGAGGAATGTATGGGAAGGAACGCTTTTTGGCTATGTACTCTGTGCCTCTAGGTAGCTCATTAGCATGGAGACCTCTGCCTTAAGCCCATGTGGCCTGTGGTTATCTCTTTTAAATAAGTAGCATAGCACATGTTCCAAGTAAGGAGTCTGACAGGGACCTAGGAGTCACCTAAGCTTTAGGTGTGTGCCCACCAAAGTCTCCGGATCTCAACTTGATCTACCTTACCAAACTTCCTGGAATCACTTTACATCTCACACATATACATACATATATGCATATAATAACAAGGTGTGCAAAAGATCTCATGTATTTGAAGGAGAGTGGGAGGGTTTTTTGGGAGGGTTTTGAGGGAGAAATTAATGGGAAATGTTGAAATTAAATAATAATTTCAAAAATAAAAGAGATATCTTTTAATTAGGTTTATTTCAATGGGACACACATGCAAATGCACATAAGCACATGCACACACACACACACACCACACAAACACGCACAGAGAGAGAGAGAGAGAGAGAGAGAGAGAGAGAGAGAGAGAGAGAGAGAGAGCAAAAGAGTGAACTGGGAATAGCACAAAACTTAAATCTCAAAGCCAGTCCCAGTGACAGATCTCTAGCAAGGCCATACCTCTAATAATTTCTTTCAAAGCAGTCCATCAACTGGGACTAAGACATATGAGCATATAAGGGCCATTCTCATCTACTCCCTTCATTTTTACACCTTTCCATTACCCTATCTTTCCCTCCCCACCTCCTGTAGTTTCCTTCTTTTTATATACCTGTGTATGTGCACATACATACACTTAAATTTAATTATGTACACATATGAGAAAAAACATTTGAGATTTGTCTTTCTGCCTGGTTTATTTCACTTACCATGGCCTTTAGGTCCATCCTGTTCCCTACAAAATTCACTCTGCATGTGGGGTGTTTTTGTTTTTGATTTTGTTTTTATTATTGAATACAATTCCTTAGTCCATATGTACCACCTTTCCTTTATCTGTTTGTTCTATTTTGCCTTCTTCTTGTTGTGGTACACACCACAACCAAAAAATCTAAGAGAGAAGAATGTTTATTTGCCTTACAGCTAGTAGCTTATCATTAAGGGGAGTCAATGTAAGAACTCAGGTGTTATGTTGCTATCTCATATCATTAAGCAAACAGGTTTTGGACAGCCCTCTCTGTACACTAGGTCTCAGGTTTTTTAATTCATTCTCAGGTTCCCTATATATGTTCCATTGTGTAAGAGACAACTAACACTAAAGGCCTTTTGAGAAAGCCCTATGGAAATCTATAACTAGGAAAACTTTTTAAAATGTATAAATAAGCATATATTAAAAGAGGTGTAATGGAGTTAGTTACCCAACATGTGGAGGCAATATCACAAGTAGACAACTCATGATAACAAATAAAAACCTTAGTACCTGTAACTAATTACAAATTTCTAAAATGTTAGATAATGGAGTTACCTAGACACTCAAGTAATACAAATTTGACAGTAAGACCCTCTTTCTGATGACACTATATACTTGAGTCACAGTATATCAAATATGGGAATCAACTGGAAGCTGCATCTCTATTGGTTAGCTTTCATGATTCTAGACATGCTATGTGTGCACTAAAGAAGAAAAATAATCAACAGACTTACTTAGCTATGAACCCTTCAAACTGCAGTGATTGGTCCCTGGTGCAATAGTGGAAGCAATACTATAAGAGCAATGAACCACTTTGTGATTGGCTTGGTCTATGGGATAGAATCCATACCTGGCACAGTTATAGTAACCAGAACTTGTGCCTAGATAGATCACAGACCCTAATCAAGAAGTGAATACTATAATTTTGCTAGAGGATTATGGTATTTATTATAATGATTCCCAATAATATTGGTATACTCATTGATCAAAGCACCTCTCAATCTTCATCAAAGAAGCTTTTCCTTTTAGTGTATATGATAGTTAATATTAATAACCGTTAAATCATCATTGTGGAGAAAATAAGAGACTCTGGAGTGCTTAGCCTTAAATGGGACCTACATTCCACTTCCCCAAGACTAAAGGATTTTCATGGAAGAGGTGGCAGAAAGATTGCATGATCCAGAGGTAGTAGAAATCATTAAATATGAACTAGCCAGTACCCCCAGAGCTCATGTCTCTAGCTGCATATGTAGCAGAAGATGGCCTAGTCGGCCATCATTGGGAAGAGAGGCTCCTTGGTCTTTCAAACTTTCTATGCCACAGTACAGGGGAATGCCGGGGCCAAGAAGTGGGAGTGGGTGGGTAGGGGAGCAGGGCGTGGGGCAGGGGTGGTATGGAGAGGGTATATGGGACTTTCAGGATAGCATTTAAAATGTAAATGAAGAAAATATCTAATAAAATTTTGAAAAAAGAGAAAACATTAAATAATGCATTTACAAGCTACAATATGGCAGTTGTACATATAACTCAAAATGATTGGAACACAAGACCCGCACAAGCTTAGGGCAGACAGAAATTCTAACATAGTTGTGCACAAAATTCTACCACTATTTGAGGAGCTGTTCCCACTTGATAGCTGATGAGAGAGAACCGGTAAGTTTTGTTTTAATGATGTTACTGGTATGTCAACTATGTATCAGGGCAGAGTCTATCCCCAATATTAGCTGTTTTACACAAACTGGACTCAATTTGGGAAAGAATTTTTGCTTAAACTTCAGTAGGAAGGGGAGTGTAGAGTAGATTATTATGGGAAGAATTGGGGTAAAGGGGAGTTAGATCTTTTCAGAATTCATTATATGAAAGGACCCAAGGAGTTGAAGAGGTTTGCAGCTCCTTAGAAGGATCAACAATACGAACTTACCAGTACCCCCAGAGCTCCCAGGGACTAAACCACCAACCAAAGAATACACATGGTGGGACTCATGGCTCCAGTTGCATATGTAGTAGAGCATGTCCTAGTCGGTTATCAATGGGAGGAGTGGCCCTTGGTTCTGTGAAGGCTTGATGCCCCAGTATAGGGAAATACCAGGGCCAGGAAGCAGGAGTGAGTATGGGAATGCCAAGGCCACGAAGCAAGAGTGGGTTGGTTGGTGAGCAGGGGGATGGGGGAGGGGATAGGAAGAGGAGGTTTACTGAGGGGAAACCAGGAAAGGGGATACCATTTGAAATGTAAATAAAAAAGAAATAAAAAAGAAATTTCTAAATCATTACAGAAAATATTATCCAAAAATAAATAACAAACAACAAATAAATACAAGTGTCATAAGGTTTCTTAGAAAAATTCTAGAACTGTTGTTGGTGTTTATGCACAAAGACAAAATTCAAAGTTGTTGGATGAAAAGGCAACAGAACATAAACTGTGATAAATGAATTAAGTTCTTTTGTAGCCTTAGTCCAGTAAATAATGCAGGCTTATTTTCTGTAGGTTGTGGATAGACCATAAGTACTATTAAAATCTGCCAAGCTGTGCTTGCTAAATCTGTGGTTAGCAGATGCTGTGTGGATGAGGGTGATGGCTTTCTTGTCCTATCATGCCTGGTATTTTTATTCATAACAACCACTCTTGGTAAAAGGTATATCAGGAGTTGTCTGTAAATAGGGCCCCACATCAAATGCCATGACTAATGGGAGCTTCAGAAGTTCCAGTTGGCTTTGACTCTCTTCACAGGCATTTTCTGAACAGGACAGAGCTTTAATGTCATACAATCCTCCAGAGACAAGAAACAATGGGTTTTACCAATATGCATGAGAAGGTTGAAGGTGAGAGCTGAATGTAATTCTTTTGTAGTCCAGGCAGGTAGGGCAGGTGCTTTGGTAGTAAGTTCCAAACAAATTTAAAAAATCCTCACCCTAAAATAAAACTGTAGCTGAAACTTGGCCAATGGCTATATTTTCTAAAGTAAAGGGAAAAAAAACACTGCCATATATTTCTCGCCGTCAAACAGAGCAGTTAAATTGATGATCTCCTTTGTTTCTTCCTGTTTTCATTCTCTTTCCTCCCACCCTTCCTTTCATTTTATGTCTCAGATGATAAATTGTCAGTGTTTGTGGATTTTTTCATATGATCCAAATTTCATTACTTGACCTGAAGCCTAAATCAACTTCATTGAGTATTGTCCTTGATCATTCTCTTTAAATCCATGCTTGCTAGCACAGTCCTGAGAATGGTTTATAGAAATTACCAGCACACATCTCTTCACTCCTACACAAATTCCCTCCAGTCCTATTGGTACATTCAGGAATGCAGTCACATTACTTCTGAAGTTTACTCTTATTTCTCAGCTTCATTTCATTCTTATATCTCCACTCCTTTAACAATGTCAATTGCTGCTCCTCTATAAACCAAGTGGTCTCACAGCCCTGGGACAGCAGATCACATTGAAGTTGTGTTATGTGGTCAGATTCATCCTTGCCCAAGGGTGCAAAATTGTACAATTTGCTTTATTTTTGTAACATTTTTTTTCCAAAAAGAAAAAAAAACAACGAAGAAACAATGTTTTATCAAGAAACACACACACACACACACACACACACACAAACACACTCAAACCCCTAGCATTAAATTTAAGATAATAGCAAGCTATTTGAACTTTATAGGCTAATAATCATATTTTAGTTTAAAATAATAAAAGATTTAAGAGCTAAAACAAAGAAAACCAAACCACATTGTTGATCAGAATGTCAGTGGGCACTGATTAAATTCAATTTCCCCACCCCTCCTATTTCATATCTTTTGACCTGGGGCTGAAATGATGGCTGAGGTTATTAGGATTTCTGGCTGCTTTTCTAGAAGATCCAACTTCAATCCCCAGAAACCACATTGTAGTCCACAATCATTTGTAACTCTAACCCCAGAAGAAATGAGGACATCTTTCTGGTCTCCAGGGGTACTGCATACAAATTGCATGATACATTTATGCAGGCAAACCACCACACATAAAATAGCAGAATCAATTAAAAAATAAAATACTGTGACTTTTCACTGACAAAATCTGTTTATCAAACTAATTTTAGCAATAAAGGTAAAGCTGAAGCAAAAACAAAATGATAGATTAAATTACTACAGTACTTCTGTTGGACTCTATGCTACACACCAAAGGTTTGTCAACTATCTTCTTAAAAACTTTTAAAACCTTTATTTGTTTTAATTTTAGAGGTTGTGTTATGCAGTCCAGGTGCTGTGGACCTCAGATGTCTTACCTCACCTTCTTCAGTGTGATTGGAAGGTAACACTATGCTTGGTCCACTATTGGTGTAGTGGCTATTCCTGGTTGTCAACTTGAAAATATTTGGAATGAACTACAATCCAGAATTGGAAGGGTCACCAGTGACCCTAATCTGGAGGCTGCGAGATAGAAGTTTCTGACCTGGATCTTGGTATGGAATCTTGAGGCATAGTAGCTATGGATTCCAGAGGATTAAGACAGGGAGATCTCTGAGTTCAAGGTCATCTGGGATTAAAGGTGTGGTGGCATAAACCTTTAATCTGGGCTACATCTTCTGCTGGGGACAATCTAAGGAGATTGGAAGAATGAAGTTGCTCTCACTTTTTTGCCTGCTTGCCATGTGGGACTGAGCAACTGCTAGATCCTTGGACTTCCATTCACAGCTACTACAGAACCATTGTTATGAACTGGACTGCAGACTGTAAGTCATCAATAAATACCTTTACTATATAGAGACTGTCCATAAGATCTGTGACTCTAGAGAACCCTGACTAATAGAGAAATTGGTACCAGCTTAGTGGGGTATTCCTGTGACAACCTGATCATGTTTTGGAGAGGACTGTGGAAGGACTTTGGAACTTTGGGCTAGAAGATCCATTCGGTTTAAGAGTTCTGTCAGATGTTGTGTAGGAGTTTGGAAGATAATGTCGTCAACAGTACAGAAGTTAGAGACCTGGCTTGTGAAATTTCAGAGGGAAGATTAAAGACTCTTATCAGGACCATTGCTATTTTGATTGTGAAGATTCTGTGGTTCTGGTTAGCTGGGGCTGAAGAATCAGCTGTGATTAACAAGATACCAGAACTACTAAAGGGATAACTTTGCATTACTGGGACTATTAATGCTGGTTAGCTGGAGCTAAGAAGTTAGCTGTGATTAAGAAGAGACTAGCATCGTTGAAGTGACATCTGGGAAGTGTTTTCTGAAAGCACAAAGAGGCTGTGTTCCAGAGATAGCCAAGGTTGTACCTTGTGCTGTGGCTGGACTTGGCAATGTGTAAGAGTCATCCAGGTGGTACTGGTTTTGAAAGCATGAAGGGGTCATGCAGAGGAGTTGAGGCTTGGCACTGTGAGAGGCCATGGAAGGCCATTGGTGAAGGTGCAGCGTCAGTTGCAATGGCCCAGGACTAAAGGGGTCATGCAAAGGAATTGAGGCTTGGCACCATGAAGAGAACCTATGAGAGGCTATTGTTGAAGCCAAATTACAGTGGAAGACAGCTGTGTTTTGGAGATGCCAGTACCATGAGACGACCACCAAGAACAGCAACAGCAGTGGTGTACAGGCAGCCGGAACCTAGAAGACAAACTGTGTGCTACAAAGGACAGGGCTGGAGAAGTGACTCAAGCCCTTGGAGGACCCAGAAGGTCGTGAGTTGGATCCCAGACATTGGACAGTTGGAGTTTAATTTTTGCTTTTGATTGTGACTGTGTCCTGATATTTTTCCCTCTTGAAGGAAGAAACTATTTTAGTGGATCCCACAGTTAAGAGACTTTTAATTGTAAAAAGACTTTGGATTTTAAAAGATACTGGATATTTTTAAAAGATTGAACTTTTAATATGTAAAGACTGTGGGAATTTTAAAGTTGTTTAGATCTTGGGGATGAATAAGAAACTAAGGGTTGAGGCTTAATAGTGATGTGTTGTGTATCAAGTTGACAAGGGGTCAATTGTACTGGCTTGTTTTGTGTCAACTTGACACAGGCTGGAGTTATCATAGAGAAAGGAACTTCAGTTGGGGAAATGCCTCCATGAGAGCCATCTGCAAGGCATTTTCTCAATTAGTGATCAAGGGGGGAGGTCCCCTTGTGGGTGGTGCCATCTCTGGGCTGGTAGTCTTGTTTCTATAAGAGAGCAGGTTGAGCTAGCCAGGGGAAGCAAACCAGTAAGAAACACCCCTCCGTGGCCTCTGCATCAGCTCCTGCTTCCTGATCTGCTTGAGTTCCAGTCCTGACTTCCTTTGGTGATGAACAGCAATGTGGAAGTGTAAGCCAAATAAACCTTTTCTTCCCCAACTTGCTTCTTGGTCATGATGTTTGTACAGGAATAGAAACCCTGACTAAGACAATTGGTAAACATCTTATTAGAGATGCATTTTTTTTGCTCTTGGGGACTGTATTAGTCAGGGTTCTCTAGAGTCACAGAACTTATGGATAGTCTCTATATAGTAAAAGAATTTATTGATGACTTACAGTCGGCAGCCCAATTCCCAACAATGGTTCAGTCGCAGCTGTGAATGGAAGTTCAAGGATCTAGCAGTTACTCAGTCTCACACGGCCAGCAGGCGAAGGAGCAAGAGCTAGACTCCCTTCTTCCAATGTCCTTATATTGTCTCCAGCAGAAGGTGTAGCCCAGATTAAAGGTGTGTTCCACCACACCTTTAATCCCAGATGAAAGGTGTAGCCCAGATTAAATCTCCTTAAACTCGGAGATTTAATCTTCTGGAATCCATAGCCACTATGTCTCAAGATCTCCATACCAAGATCCAGATAAGGATCTCCAAGCCTCCAGATAAGGGTCACTGGTGAGCCTTCCAATTCTGGATTGTAGTTCATTCCAAATATAGTCAAGTTGACAACCAAGAATAGCCACTACAGGGACAAAGGATATTAGGTCAACCATGAGCATACTCAGAAATGAATCACATACTGTCTAATGCTTAATTAAATGAAGATGATTTGGAAAAACTATCAAATCATAAGTATTAAAGTCAGTTATAATATTGGTGAAAAACTCTAGCAGAAACTTGGAAATAAAAAAAATCTGATCTTTCCAAATTCCCTCTTTTTCTTCAGATCTAGATAATCAGTCAGTGAAACACTAATTTTTATGCAGTCTCTCTGATATAGAAATATTGCTTTTCTATATTAATATTTTTACTGTTTTTTACTTGACTTGGTAAAGTTTACAGATCTTTACCATTGTACTAGAAGAAATTTTATTTCATTTTCAAAATCTATAGAAAATACTGTACTCCACTCTTTTCCTCTCAAATGAGGGTTTAAAACTAAGTATAAAGTGTGCTATGTCTGAGATGACATGGGAAAATGGTCCTGTGCTATGTTTTAGACTTTTACAAATTAAACTTGACTTTTATATATATATGTATATATATATATACATATATATATATATATATATATATATATGTGTGTGTGTGTGTGTATGAGGAATATGTATGTGTAGATGGTATAGATGAATATGATGTGTATTTATATGAAGTGTGAATGTATATGATGTATATGTATATAACATAGTAAGGAGAAAATAAGCAGATTATTCTGAGGAAGTTGTTTACTTGGGTAATGTGTGCATATGTACTACGCAATGTCAATAAAGGAATGCACCAATTATATGGATCTCTTGGGAGATTTGAGAACTCATACTAAAAACAATTTATTTAAACTGCCATTGTGATTTAGGTGACAAGAAGATCTGGATGAGAAGTATTTTGGGTCTTAAATAAGCAGTTATAGCTGTGATATTCAGAAGTTGAATGGATAGAAAATTTAAAATAATTCTGTATCTTTTTAATATTTTTTAACACTAATTGCAATAAAAATTGGAAAAATAATTTGGAATGAAAAGTCAGAAAGAATGCATTTTTTCTTTATACTACCAAAATTTTGGGATAGTGGACAGAAGGTGAGGTGTGAAGATTTCTATTTGTAGAATTAGATGGCATGTGTAATTTGCAGCGACCCTTCCATTGCTGAAATGAATGGCTTATTCACAATTCCCTGTTGTCCAATCACTGATCTCTGAGTTAAGGATACTGAACCTCTTTGTAAAACAGGTCACATCATGGGAGAAATATAATGAATATCACCAAATAGTTTTCAAAATCATAATATTTCAATATAAGCTGTAAGATGTTTAAATTTTATGGAGTGGATAAAATCCCATGTGAGGATGTTTATTGCATAACCTTGACCCTTGGAGGGAGGCTCCCAGAGACTGAATGCATACAAGGTCTGGACCTAGGCTCCCCAGATAATATGTAGCAAATGTGCAACTTGGTCTTCTTGTGGGTGTCCCAAGAACTGGAGTGGGGGTTGTCCTTGACTCTGTTGCCTGCCTATGGATCCTGTTCCCTTAACTGGGCTGCCTTGTCTGGACTCAGTGGAAGAGGGTGTCCCTTGTCATACATTGGCTATAGGTACTAGGGTGGGTTGTCACCCACAGGGTCCTCTCCCTTCTCAGAGGTCAATGAGAGGAGTGGAGGAGGAGGAGCCATTTGAGGGGCATACTAGGAAGATGTGTCTGTGATTAGGCTGTGATCTGAATGTAAAGTGAATAAATAAATCAATTAATGGGAAAAATTAAGTATCTGGTTAAATCCATCAATTATTTAATATTTAATACACACTTTCATATTTTTCTAATTTTTGAAAATCACATCTGTAGGCTGGGTGTTGTAGCAAATATCTTTAATACTAGTACTTAGGAGGCAGAGTTAGGTGGATCTTGGTGAGTCTGAGGCTGGCTGGGTCTACAAAGTAAGTTTTAGGCTAGTCAAAGCAACAAACTATGTAGTTAAACTCTGTCTAAAAACATTTAAAACTGAGACCAGACACTAGATCATCATGTTTTGTTTTTAAATTTTTTATTTGTTTAAAATTATTTCTTTGAAAAATATCTAGTTACTTTCTGCCTACAGGCTACGGAAACATTCAGGTTGAATTGGAATATTGGATCATCAAATGAAGACATTATGAGAGAAATGGAGTTAGGCAGTAAAAATACAATTAAACTTCCCTAATTTTAAATTTCAGGGCTATAAAGATGTTCTTGTAATTAAAAGCCTTAGCCAAGATTTCCACATAAGATCACCCATTAAACGGTGCTGTAAACAGAAATTGACTTGAGATATGTGAATACTGGCGTGCCAGAGACCCAGATTTTAAGCACCAGCTGTTGTAATCAATAAATGAGTGAAACAACAGTCATTAAAGAGAGTGCTAAATGATAATACTGCAAAGCAGTCTCAATGTCACTTTTATGCAGCGGCATCCATCCTTGGGAGTCTTATATGACTGTTCTCTGTTACTGAAGCAGATAGCCTCACACAAATAGAAAGTAGCAGCTATTATGTGTGTTCATGCATGTGAAGGAAGGAAGGCAGAGGTCAAAGGGCAACCTCAGATGTTAATTCTCACCTTCTATTGTCGAAAAACGTTCTCTTGTTTGTTGCTGTATTTGCCAGGCTAGCTGGATTGAGAGCTCACAAAGATTTCTCCTGTTTCTGTCTCCTATCTCCCCTTAGGAGATTACTTGGACTACCTTGGATTACATTGCATCATGTTCTTTATGAGATCTAGGGATATAAACTCAGGTCTTCCTATTTCTGTGCCAGGTGATTTAGCAAGTGAGTCATATTCTCAACTGTGAAATGTCCTATTCTTAATATACTAGAGAAAATATGAAGAAATTGGAGCATAAAACTCATTTCAATATATGTGTATAATTATCCTCGATAGAACAATACTGTAAAAGCTAAAATAGGGAGAACTCTTTATCCTGTAAGTCATAGATGCCTCATTCCAATTAGCCCATGTGAATGAAGGAAGCTATTGAGGAGAGACCGGAGTGGGAAAATCAGGAAAGGATAAAAAAAAAAAAAGATATGATGACAAATGACTATAATCCTACCACCTGGGAAGTACATCCAAGTTTAAGATTATTTTAGACTATATAGGAAGTTTGATGCCAACCTGCACTATATGAGAACCTGTCAAAAGGAAGGAAGGAGAAGTAACACAAAAAGAAGGAGAGGTAGATGAAGAAACAAGAAGCAGAAGCAAAAGTAGTAGTAGTAGGAGGAGGAGAAGGAGGAGGAGCAGCAGCAGCAGAAAGAGAACAGCAACAACAATAACAACAGCAACAACAATAACAGCAGCAGCAACAAAAGGAGAGGGAAAACAGGTGAAGAGGAGGGTAATGCCAAATTGATGTGATATGTCTGAGTTAACCTGGTCTTGTATAATCATAAGGCACATCTACTTATCTTTTGGCTTCCTATATTCTGGTTTTGGTTTGGGTTTTCTTGTTGTTAATTTTCTTGCTGAACACTGGGTATTTTTTCAGTAGAAAATACAAACAATGAATTTAGGAATTAAAAAAAAAACTTAACTGTCCATGATAAGTGTCACGTTTAAATATGTTTCAGAAGAAGATATAATGGCTCAGCTTAAGTCCAGTACATTTTACTAGAATCTAGATTAAGGAACTATAGACATGTAAGAGGGAATGTTGTACTCCCCAACTCTGTTTTTTTTTTTTTTAATTTATTTTTTATTAGGTATTTTCCTCATTTACATTTTCAATGCTATCCCAAAAGTCCCCCCATACCCACCCCCCCAATCCCCTACCCACCCACTCCCCATTTTTGGCCCTGGGGTTCCCCTGTACTGGGGCATATAAAGTTTGCAAGTCCAATGGGCCTCTCTTTGCAGTGATGGCCGACTAGGCCATCTTTTGATACATATGCAGCTAGAGACAAGAGCTCCGGGGTACTGGTTAGTTCATATTGTTGTTCCACCTATAGGGTTGCAGTTCCCTTTAGCTCCTTGGGTAATTTCTCTAGCTCCTCCATTGGGGGCCGTGTGATCCATCCAATAGCTGACTGTGATCATCCACTTCTGTGTTTGCTAGGCCCTGGCATAGTCTCACAAGAGACAGCTATATCTGGGTCCTTTCAGCAAAATCTTGCTAGTGTATACAATGGTGTCAGCGTTTGGAAGCTGATTATGGGATGGATTCCTGCATATGGCAATCACTAGATGGTCCATCCTTTCGTCACAGCTCCAAATTTTGTCTCTGTAACTCCTTCCATGGGTGTTTTGTTCCCATTTCTAAGAAGGGGCAAAGTGTCCACACTTTAGTCTTCGTTCTTCTTGAATTTCATGCGTTTAGCAAATTGTATCTTATATCTTGGGTATCCTAAGTTTCTGGACTAATATCCACTTATCAGTGGTACTCCCCAACTCTTATGATGGATTGGACACCGGGAATGGAACTCCATCTCTGCAGATAGATCCATAGCAGACCATGTATTACTTTTCTTTCCCCAAGACAGTAAGGTTTTAATAGAAAGCATTCATAGTACTTGTAAAGTTTAAGTAGTAGCTCATGAAACTGTATAAGGGGACTATTTGGCTTAGATGCTATGAATATGTAAAAGATTTGCATCAGTGACATAGGGAAGGCTTAATATTTAATGTTTATTTGTGATCTTAGAAAAAATAACAGGAGAAACTTTCTATTTGAAATATAAATGCTTTTTTAAAATGAACCCTGTGAAGTATATAAAAAAAATTGTGTGTATGATTCTAGACATACTCATCAAGAAGAGAGGACAGAGTTATCTTTTAGTTAAGACAGTGGTTCTTATCCTTCATAATGCTATGATTCTTTAACTGTGGTTCTTCATGTTAGAGTGACTCCAGGTCATAAAATTATTACTATTTCTACTTCATAAACGTAGTGTTGATACTGTTACAATTCCTAATGTAACTATATATGCTTTTGGATGGTCTGAGGCAAACTCTATGAAAACATCAGTTGACCCACTCCCTATACAGGATGCACCTCACAGGTTGAGAACCACCTAGTTAAGGGAACACAAATTTAGATTCAGTTGGGTCTCCAGTAATAAGACTCTGACCACTAAATCATGGAAAGAAATGTGTATGGACAAATTTAACCAAGCATTTTGACTCACACTACTCAGTGGTCCTAAAAGATGACCATTCTGCCTGCAGAAAGTGACTCATTGTCTATACAGCATCTATTGTCTGCTGTATCTCAGTGATGCATACCATTTCCTGCATTTTCCTCACTTTTATGGCTATTTCTCTGCTTTAAAATATTACTAAAAAGAACTTATCAACTTAAATTATAATCTCTCTTCCAATTCTAAAAATTCTTAGGAAATGGCCTGATGCTATTTCAAAACTTGTATGTTTAAATTTTCTTCTATGTATTTCTGAGATACACATGTAGTTAAAACCCCATAGTACTGCTTCTGATAACTTGTTGCTGTCTGCTTCCTCTTTGCTTGTATATTCTCCTTTCCTGTGTCCATATAGTCACACTTGTATCTCTTGTTTCTTATTTTAAAAAGCATAAAATTTGTACTTTCAGCAAAAAAAAACTTGCACTCGAGAATTCTTCCAGCTTCCAACATGGCAAATCTGTTTGAAAGTTCTGCCAGTGTACACATTAAATATGTTCAAAGTTGAAACGCCCATCTCCACTAAACTCTTCAACTGGTTATGTCTGTATTTCCTGTCCTGGAGTTGCTCATTATAGAAATGATATGTGTCTTAGTTCTTTACTCTTTCTCATTCTCATCCAGATGAGGACGTGCACTTCTCTGCTCAGATGCTCATCATTTAGGTAATGCATATGCTGGCTGACTAGCCCCACTCACAGTCTAACACCAGAAAGATATTGATTGAAAACAAACTATTGCAAATCTCTTGCTTAAACCTTCAGTGATTTCCTACATATTTGTTATAAAATTAAGGTTCATTTGTGTTGTTATTTAAAACCAATATTTATTTTTGGTGTTTGTGTCTCTGGCTAGTATATAGCTTTCATTAGTAACTTAGTTTCTCTGTTCAATGGAGTGTATCTTTAGTCAAATATAGGCTCAGAATGTTGAGGTGGCAACTACATATTATTGAATGGATGGGTGTATGCATGAAAGAATGAGTGAATATAGTTTTGATTCCCTGCCTTGCCCTCACACTGAATATATTTCCATGGAGCTATTGTAAATGCATGAAGATAATTTCACACCCTGTCATCACCTATACCTAAACTATCTCAGATTTAGAGAATTATTCTCCTCTTTACATTATATTACTTTTTCTTTTTCATTTTATTCCCCCTGTGTGTGTCTTTCTCTATGTCTCTCTCTTCCTCTATAACACACACATATTTGTTCACATACACATGTACATTTGTATATAGGTTGACATTTATGACATGCCTTCAGTCATGTCCAGCACTCTTGATCTCTTTGCTTTAACATACCACTTTTTAAGATTATAATATATATCCCTCCCCATTCTGCTCCTTCCCACATACCCTCTCCCTCATACCTTCTCAATTTCTTTTAACTTTCAAACATTTCTTGTGATCATTTTTCTCACATGCGCTTCCATTCTCAAAGCTCAAAGAGAGAACTAAGAATACATTTTCTCTTCCCATGGAACATAGTTCTGCTTCTATCAAGATGGTTACCGGACATAGTATAGTCAGCTTTTTGTTAGTATCTAAGCAACATGAGTAGTCAAAATTTAGACCTGTATCCTCATTTTGCCAATCTGTGTTGATTATCATATGCTATGTGGTCAAGAAAGATGAAAAATGAGTGGGTGAATGAAATGACAAATAAAAGAATCCAGATATAAGGCAACTACCACAAGATTACTTAGCAATATAATCATGATATCAAAAGATGAGTGCTGTTAAGGAATTTCTTGAAGAAGCAGAAATTTACACTAATTAAGAATAACGTATATGCTCTTTGTTGAGTAGGTTAGTGATAGAGCTTAACATTTTGATCTATCTGCAGCAACGTAAATAATAGTGCTATAAATTGTCTACTTATTTGGGTTTCTTAAATATTAGTGTCTTGTGGGAAAACTTGTATTTAATTAATTTGATATTCTCAAAATGATTAAATAGAGGAAGCTCAAAAATAATGCTAAGTAAAGGCAATAATGTCATTCTATTAAAGATGTCTCAAAAGTTACAAGGAATGGAAAGGAAATAAATAATTAAAGATAGTTTGTAATTCCTACTATTACACACAAGTCATTTGAGGGGAAAAAAAAAACCTGTCGATTCACTTTGCTGACCTAATTTACTTTCCAGTGGGTCATAATGGAGACTTCATTTCACCAATGGTTCACTCTTTTGCTAAAGACTCTATAGAGAAAATAAATACAAAGCATATTAAGAAGTAGATGATAAAAAGGCAAAGAGACCTTCTACACAATGATAGTGGAAACATTCCACATTCTCTAAGGAAGAGTTTGCAATATCTATGAAATACTGTTAGTACACATTTTTGCAGAGTCTGGAGTCAAGGGAAAATTGGTTTCCATGAAGTTTCATTTTACTAATTAAATCTCACATTATTTATTAGAGCAGGGGTTAGTCAATTTTTTTATTAGTTCACTTAAGTTTAATCCTATATTTTCTCCCTTTTGGATAGTAAACCTATAGAAACTGAACAGACCTCATGAAGGCCTTCAAGCAGTAGTGGCATTGGGAGCAACAAGGATGACAAGACCAAAGAGAGCAGACATGGGTGCCCAGCTTTGAAGGGATTCCTCACAATGAATATAGAAGCAGAACAGTTCTCTTCTTAAAAGCAATGTTTTATAACTGTTTAGGTTTCAAATTTTTCTATTAAAAATGATGATAGCTTAATCACCCAACAATGTAGTAAATTTGTTATCTAATTCTGTAACCAATTTTCACCTATTTTATTGGATTGTTTGAGATAATGGTATAAATTTGAGTTTAAAAGTAGGAGAAGCATTTCCAGGAAGATGATTGAGATTTGGAAATTGTCTAGGTGCCATATATCTCACAAAGCTAAAAGAAGATCTACCATATGATCATCTATACCCCTCCTTTGTGTATTGTAAAGACTTGCTCTCTTATTAGAGATACTTTTTCACCCATGTTCACTGCAGATCTATATATAGTAGTTAGGAAATGGCAACAACCTGGATAACCTTCAACTAATGAATTGATGATGAAAATCGAGTATATTTGCACACTGGAATTCTATTAAGCTGTAAATAAAAATGAAATCATGTAGTTTGTAGATTAACAAATGGAACTGGAAAATATATTCATGAGCTACTTCAGACGAGAAAAAAATGATGAGATCAACCTTTCAATGCTTAAATCTTTGCTTGCATATTAGGCTATTTTTCTGCAGTAAATAAAAAATTATTGGGACATATATTGAAAACTGATTTATCTTTGCACTAGAAAAAGAGGTCCTTGACATCATAAAAATAAAATGTGATAAAATAACATATGAAGAATATACATTAAACATTAATTTGGAACGCTGGTAATATACAGTTGCACTGTAAAAGAGTACATGACTGTACTTCACAAACCTATGTGGCCTAACTTGGTATATACCTTTTCTTCATGGTATAGTCTATTGCTGAAAACCTGCATAGCCTATCACTGTACTGGGTACTACAAGAAATTGTCAAATAATGGATTCAAATATCTAAACAGAAAGGCTACAATACAAAACACTTTATAAGAGATAAGTGTAGTATATTTTTAAGGGAATCCATTGGAATGGAGTTTGCATGACTGTTTCAGATGAGTGCATATTCAAGCCTAGAATATTATTGGTGTATTTATAAATATTTTATGCTGAGAATACACTAATTTTATGTTTAAAATATCTATTTACAATAATGGTAAAATTTAACTCAAAATGCCAACACCTTGTACAACTGTATATAAGCATTCTATTTCTTTATTCTTATTCTTATTTTCTTTTTCAAATAACTTTTTAGTGAGGCTATAAAACAAAGGGTTTCATCCTAAGATTTCATACATATTCATCATTATACTATGCTCCAATTCTCTCTGTGCATTGTCTTTCTTACCTTCTGCACCATTTGGCCTCTTCACCCCTCCAAAGATCCTTGTTCTGCTTTCCTGTAATTTATATATGAATCAGGATTCCATTTCAGGGAGGAAAATATCATATTTGTATCTTTCTTCAGCATCATTGATCTATATTCAAGTTTCAGCACTTCTACACATAATATCCTTAATTTTATCCCATATATCCATTTTCAAAAAACATCAAGTTTCCACATAAGGTATGCTTATTCTGTAAGCACTTGCCTAATTTTATTTTTTAGCTTTATTTTTTACTTTCCTATTAGACCCTCAGGGAATTAGGGGAATCAATATCCCTATAGTCTACCACTATGTCTTTCTCCAGTGAAGGTTCATAGGGTCAAGAAGGTATGCAGAGTTGCTGCCTTCTATGTTAACAATACTCTTTTAGAAATAGTTCCAGAAGACTGGCTGTGTTACTGTTACTACTGTAAAACAAAGTCAAAGGGAGATTTTGATAAAAGAAAAATAAGCACATAGATCAGAAATTAGAGTTTCTTCCCAAGCAGTGTGCATTGTGCATAGTTGTTTTGTTTGCCTGGTTATGAAGCAATTGTTTTGACACCAGCAACATCACAAGCAACCGTGACTGTGTGCTACAATAGCATTAGGTGGTATGGAACTCTGAGATTCAACATTATCATCTGGCCCAGAGCTGCATATGTCATCATTTATTCACTGAAATCTAATTACAGAGTTGGATTTCAGAATTAAACACCAGAAATTATTAAAATTAGAAAAATGTGCTATTGATGGGCTTGACAATACTGGGAAATATAATTTAGATTATATATTCAATAATGTGATCCACATAATGAATATGAAATTTGAAAATGAGTGACAAAAGTTTGGAAAGAAGAAAACAAAAATAGCAATTTGAATGCAAAAGACCAAGAGTTAGGAGAACTATACATATTGGTGAGTGCAAGGCAATTAGAAAGCTGAAAGGTTAAATAATATTTTCAATGAAGAGGAAACGGCCAGGCCAAAGGAAATAAATGTCTAAAATTCTTGATTTCTTTGGTATATTAATTAGGAATAGGCAAAGAGTTTCTTGGTGTTTATAACGAAAAAGTATCTTTAAAAACAAATGTTATATAATTAAATATGTTGGAATTGATATAAAGTATGTGAAAAACACTCTGCAAAAAGAAATTTTATTTATTGAGTATAGAAACCCAATAAATGATTAGGTCATAATTCCTACAATTACATCACAAGTCATTTGAGAAACAGTTTGTTGGTTCACATTGCTGAAGTAATTTACTTTCCAGTGGGTCATAATGGAGACACCATTTCACCAATATTCCACTTAGTGTTATGAAAACATTTATTTTTAGCTATGCATTACTGAATACAATTTTCAGTAAAGGACAATTTTTATTTTTATTTTTAGATTTAATAAAAAATGCAGAAACTTTATCATATGTTAATAATGTTGTACAAAAAGAATTTGAAAGGGCTAAATAGCTAAATCTAATAAGATTGAGTTTTATTGTCGATGATAAATTTATAATATTGTTCCATCTACTTACTGTAGACACGAGAGGTTTAGGATCTGTGTTTATGACTAATGGGTTCATTTGGAAGTAATTAGGATTCAATGCCATTAACAGCAGGATATCTGGAATAATTATATTTTAGAATAAAACATATAAAAATGGGCTTTGTTTGTTTTTAAGACAATCATGCAGGTGATTAATGGTATAAATGATGAAATCTCATATACATACAGAGCAGCAAAAATTAACAGTATCTATCATGAGTGACAGTATGAAAATGAGATGAAATCAGTACTGTTAACTATCTTTTCTTTGAGGGAAGGCAGAGTGAGACCAGTGTAAAGGACATATGTAGTGCTGGTATCATTGTCACTTGGTTTAAAGTCTTAGTGAAGTCAATCAGGTAATTCCATTTGTAGACACTGTAAACCTTCAAATCTAATCAATGCTTATGTCCTTAAGCAATGTCTAAGGACTAAACTATGAACACTGTCATATGTGAAACTTCTATATGTGAAAATTGTATTCTTTGATACATTCAATATAATGATAGTCCATGAGAGAATGGGAACTTTCTAAGGCCAGCATAGTCTCTCAGCCTTCAGCTCCAGGCATAAAGTTAGTTTATTGTCCACAATTTGAAAATATTCCTTGTATTTTCTTCCCATGCTAGAAAATTCACTGGACTTTAAGGTTACAATTTCTAGTAAATACTACTGGCAATTATAAAATTAAACCCTGTGTCAGATGTCTGACTATATATTTTTCAATCTTTTAGCAACCCAGGAAGAGAATTCACATAGTCAATTTCAATGTGTGATCAGAACATGCTAGACCCTTAACTTTTTAAGTGCAAGAGAAAAGTAAAAGTGGAGTGGTTTAGAACCAGAGATCTATGAATCCTCACCAACATCTTCATTTTCCCAGTACTCCACCTACCATGGAGTACTGGATAAGGTTGGCTGTGGTGGCATGCCAAGTCCTGTGTTCTCTGTGAAAGACATCATCCTTTTATAGGCATCTCTGCTTTCTGTAGCTCTTTCATTCTTTGGTGAGAAATTTGCTTCTCACTCATGTCCTCCTTGTCCACTTATGTCACACACGTTTTCTGTAAGTAATATGGTTTTCTATTCTGACACTTGGCCTCAAGTTTTGGTAGATTCTTTGGCTCCAACAATAACCAGCTCAAATACCCTGATAGGAAATTCTTGAAGACACTATGAAACTTCCCTTTACTCTTCGTAACACTTTTTCTAGCTTCCCTGTTGAATTTCTAGTTGATAAAATGATGATATTGTCCTTTAGATTTTGATCATTGCATTTGAGCTGTAGGGCATACACAGGAGATGCTAAGGGTTGCACACAAAAGACCTGAATATCATGCTCTTCATTGAAAGAAAACTAATGAGATTCACACATAAGAGATGTCTTTCCTAAAATAAACCTGCAAATAGTGGAATTACAAAAAGTCTGTTGTTGGGTTTTTTTTGTTGTTGTTGTTTGTTTGTGTTGGTGTTTGTGTGTGTGTGTGCAGTTATTATCTTAAGAAAAATCTTGCAAATAGAGATGGTGCCCCAGATGAGTAAGGTACCAACTACCAAGCCTGACAACCTGAGTTCATTCACCTAGGGCCAACATTGTAGGAGATGAACAACATCTATCTCTGGCTGATTGTCTTATGACAATCACATGTGTGTACATAAACACACAATATGCCCACATATTAAATCAAATATAAAAGATATATGTTTTTAAACCAATTTTGTAAGTTGACAGACTTTTGGTGCCTTTATCATATTTAAAGACTGAAGACTTTAAGTTTAGAAAAATATATTTAAGAAAAACTTTGTATTTTTTGTCTGGCAGAAGACTTATATAGAACAGTTCACATGGAATAAGGTGAGAAACAGGTAATAAAGGAGAGAAGAGTACTTACAGGATACAAGGTTCATACTTTTTGGAGAGAACAAGCTAGGAAGAAAATCACATTGCTGTTATAACCAACAATAATTCTGGCAAACAGTGGTATATGACAGAGATTGCTATTTGTATATCTCTACACAACTGTGAGTCTCCCCACTCTTGAGGATTGCCCCCTGATATAATCCAACAGGGTAATAGGAGCTGAGATGTCAAACAGGGGGTTTGGAAATCCTGTGAGTATATACAGTGGTCCCACCCCGACGACCTGGAAGTAAACAGATCAACTGCTTGAAGGCTTACAAAGTTTTGGGGGATTTGAGGGAAGGGACATCCGGATAGGCTAAGGTCATTGGCTGGGGGCTTAGGGAAGGCCTCACTAGAATGGGGAAGCATTTCAGTAATCTCAGGTGATAGCTAAGTAGGTCTTGTCAGGAGAAAGAAATTGGTCCTCTAATGTAATTGAGGCTACATGACATTCCCCAGGTAGAGGAATGTGTGGGGGTGCAGATGAGGCTTAGACAAGGTTTGAGAAGACACCTTGCTAAGGAAGGGAGTCTCCCATACTGCACTGAGCGTATGATGGACCTTGACATTAATTAGCAGAGTTTTTACCACACATAATACTTCACTGTGCAACCTCCCCTGAACTCCTAACATTTTAGTAAAATCTACTTGAAATTTCAATGATGTTCTCTGTAAGAATGAATGTATGTATGAATGTGAGAATTTATGGAATATATGCTATAGTACATTTGTCAGAAAGCCCACTACTGAGGAAACACAAAAGTATCAATCTGGGTGGGACCAGGTGAGAACCCCATCTTGTATCCCGGTTCCTCAGAGACCAGTCTGCACAGGAGAGTACACGGGTGGAAGAAGCAACATAGCTTCTGGGACAGGGTCCCTTTTGGGCCTTAATCTTCAGGCAGGTGGCAGAACTGAGCTCCAGACCTCTGAGCACTTTCCCCACCAGAGGAGTGTTGGCTTCCATGGAGGGCTCTGACCATGGGAGTAGGTGAGAACCCCATCTTGTATCCCAGGTCCCTCAGAGATCAGTCTGCACAGGAGAGTACAGGGGTGGCTGAAGCAACATAGCTTCTGGGACAGGGTGCTTTCCAGGCATTCATCTTCAAATAGGAGGGAGAGATGAGCTCCAGAGCTCTGTGTACCTTCCCTGCAAGAGCAGAGCTTGTCTGCAGAGAGTACTCTGACCACTGAGACTCAGGAGAAAGTTGGACTTTCAGGAGTGGTGACAGAGGATAACAGACTCACAGGAGGATCAAGCTCCACCCAGAGAGAGCTATAACAATTAACTATCACCAGAGATATCCAGATGGTGAAAGGCAAACATTAGAATCTTACTAACAGAAACCAAGACCACTCAGCATCACCAGAACACAGTAAACCCACCACAGTGAGTCTTGGATACACCAACACACCCGAAAAGCAAGATTCAAATTTAAAATCATATCTCATGATGCTGGTAGACGATTTTAAGTAGAGAATTAGTAATTCACTTAAAGAAATACAGGAGAACACAGCTAAACAGGTAGAATACTTTAGAGGAAGCACAAAAATGACACAAAGAATTACAGGAAAACAATGCTAAAAAAGTAGAATACCTTAAAGAAGAAACACAAAAATCCCTTAAAGAATTACAGAAAACAGAACCAAACTGGTGATTGAACAAAACCATCCAAGATAAAAAATGGAAGTAGAAACTATAAATACCCAAAGGGAGAACTGGAGATAGAAAGCATAGGAAAGAAATCAAGAAACATAGATATGAGCATCAGCAACAGAATATAAGAGATGGAAAAATGAATCTCATGTGCAGAAGATTCCATAGACAACATGGACAAATCAATCAAAGAAAATGCAAAATGCAAAAGACCCTAACTCAAAATATCCAGAAAATCCAGGACACAATGAGAAGACCAAACCTACGGATAATAGGAGTAGATGAGAATGAAGATTTTCAGCTTAAAGGGCCAGCAAATATCCTCAACAAAATTATAGAAGAAAACTTATCTAACCTAAAGAAAGCAATGCACATGAACATACAAGAAGCCTACAGAACTCCAAATAGACTGGACCAGAAAAGAAATTCCTCCTGACACATAATAATCACAACAACAAATGCACAAAATAAAGATAGAATATTAGAAACAGTAGGGAAATGGTAATGCAACATATAAAGACAGACCTATTAGAATTATACCAGAATTCTCACCAGAGACTATGAAAGCCAGAAGATCCTGGACAGATATTATACAAACCCGAAGAAAACACAAATGCCAAGCTACTATATCCAGCAAAACTCTCAATTACCATAGATGGAGAAACTAAAGTATTACATGACAAAACCAAATTCTCACAATATCTTTCCACAAATCCAGCCCTTCAAAGGATAATAAGGGGAAAACACTAACATAAGGAAGGAAATTATGCCCTAAAAAAGCAAGAAAGTAATCCTTCAACAAATCTAAAAGAAGACAGCCGCAAGAACAGAATCCCAACTCTAACAACAAAAATAACAGGAAACAACAATTACTTTTCCTTAATATCTTTTAATATCAATGGACTCAATTCCCAAATAATAAGACATGGCTTAACTGACTGGCTACACAAACAGAACACAAAAAGTTGCTGCTTACAAGAAACCCACATCAGGGAAAAAGACAGACACTACCTCAGAGTGTAAGGCTGAAAACAAATTTCCAAGCAAATGGTCCAAAGAAACAGGTTGGAGTAGCCATTCAAATATCGAACAAAATCAACTTCCAACCAAAGTTATCAAAAAAGACAAGGAGGGGCACTTCATACTCATTAAAAGTAAACTCTACCAAGATGAACTCACAATTCTGAATATCTATGCTACAAATGCAAGGGCAGCCAAATCCATTAAAGAAATTTTAGTAAAATTCAAAGCACATATTGCACCTCACACAATAATAGTGGGAGACTTCAACACCCCACTCAAATCAATGGGCAGACCCTGGAAACAGAAATTAAACAGATACAGTGAAACTATCCGAAAATATGAAACAAATGGATTTAAGGGATATCTACATAACATTTTATCCTAAAACAACAGGATATATCTTCTTCTCACCACCTCATGGTAAGAAATGAGAAGAAATGAGAAATTCTCCAAATTTGACCATATAATATGTCACAAAACAGGCCTCAACAGATACAAAGATATTGAAATTATCCTATGCATCCTATCAGATCACCATGGACTAAGGCTGATCTTCAATAACAACATAAATAATACAAAGCCAACATTCACATGGAAGCTGAACAACACTCTACTCAATGATACCGTGGTCAAGGAAAAAAATAAATAAAGAAATTAAAAGTTCTTAGAGTTTAATGAAAATGATGTCACAACATACACAAACTTATGGGACATGATGAAAGCCGTTCTAAGAAGAAAACTCATAGTTCTGAGTGCCTCCCAAAAGAAACTAGAAAGAGCATAATCTAGCAGCTTGACAGAACACTTAAGCTCTAGAACAAAAGGAGCAAATACACCCAAGAGGAGTAGACTGCAGGAAATACTCAAAGTCAGGGAAATTTTCCTGAATAGAACGGCAATGGCTTGTGCTGTAAGATTGAGAATCAACAAATGGCACCTCATAAAATTGCAGATTTTGTAAGGCAAAAGATACCACCAGTAAGACAAAAAGGCCACCAACAGATTGGGAAAGGATCTTTATCAATCCTAAATCAGAGAGGGGACTAATATCCAATATACATACATATATATATATATATATATGTGTGTGTGTGTGTGTGTGTGTGTATGTATCTATACACACACACATACACACACACATAACTCAAGAAAATGGCCTCCAGAAAAGCAAATAATTCTATTAAAAAATGGGGTATAGAGCTAAACAAAGAATTCTCAACTGAGAAATACCGAATGGCTGAGACGCACCAGAAAAAAATGTTCTACATCCTTAATCATCAGGGAAATGCAAATCAAAACAACCCTGAGATTCCACCTCACACCAGTTAGAATGGCTAAGATCAAATATTCAGGTGACAGCAGATGCAGGTGAGGATGTGGAGAAAGAGGAACACTCCTCCATTTTTGGTGGGATTGCAATCTAGTTCAACCACTCTGGAAATCAGCCTGGCAGTTCCTCAGAAAATTGGACATAGTTTTACTGGGAGACCCGGCAATACCTTTCCTGGGCATATACCCAAAATATGTTCCAACTTGTAATAAGGACACATGCTCTCCTATGTTCATAGCAGCCTTATTTATAATAGCCAGAAGCTGGAAAGAACCCAGATGTCTCTCAACAGAGGAATGGATACAGAAAATGTGGTACATTTACAAAATGGAGTACTACTTAGCAAATAAAAAACAATGTATTTATGAAATTCTTAGGCAAATGGATGGATTTGGGGGATATCATCTTGAGTGAGGTAATCCAATCACAAAGCAACACACATGATATGCAACAGTAACCAGGCACTGTTGCTGAGAACTCACAGCTGATTCACAAGCATGAGTCAAAGCTAGAGAATAATCAGGAATGGTTCTGGTTTTTGAAACCTCAAAGTCCACTCCTAGTAACAAACCTCCTCTAACACAGTGACACTTTGTAATCCTTACCAAACAGTTCTACCAACAACTGTGGACCAAGCATTCGAACATATGAGCTTATAGGTTGGGGTAGAAGTAGGCATTCTCAATCATCACTGAAAATATTATAGATACTAATATCAGTAGGGTATTCTTTTTGCAATATTCATAATGTATTTTCATTTGTATCACATAATTTTCCTAGATTAGAAGTTCCTTAAGTGTAGATATTAAATTATGTAAAAGTTACTCATTCAATCCATAGCACATTGCTTTTTTTCATATTAACTGGCAAATACATATGCTGATCAGATGCAGTTTCTGTTACACTATTTTAGCATTATAACCTTATGGAATGTGTTGCTATTTTGTAAAGCTATGTCATGATGTAAGTAACTTAGTAATAACATTATTAGAAAGATTTGGTAATGTGGTACAGACTTCTTTGATCCCATCTTAATAAGGATTAGAGGGAAGAATGGCACATGGGGGGGCGTTGGCATCTTTTCAACACCCATGCTGTATCTTATGGAAAGTTTTATATTTTTGTATGGTCGATTTGTGCAGGATGTAAGACTTACATTAGTATTGTTACTGTCTTGTTCTGTCATCCATTACTTTGAGATTTATAATCTCTCAAATATTCAAATATTATCCGTTAATATTGTTACTTATCCAATACAAGAGGTCTTATAGAAGACATAAATTAATGCAGCATCCTCTTGGTATTCATTAACCATTAAAATTATTCT
This sequence comes from Mus caroli, assembly GCF_978045245.1. NCBI lineage: Eukaryota > Metazoa > Chordata > Mammalia > Rodentia > Muridae > Mus > Mus caroli. Next base: position 33,268,871 of record NW_028227264.1, read on the forward strand.
AATGCCTTATAATTCATACTGTATCATCCCTACAGGTTAATGTCTACTATAGCAAAACTATTTTTTCAATAATACAATTTTTTCTTTTCCTGAACTCTAAATTAATTCCAGATTCTCTTTTCTATAGTTAAATAAAGATACAAGTTTACTTAAAAAACTACTGAATGAATCATTAGTGGCCAAAAAATGTCTTCTTTCTGAATCAAGCTGTAACTTAACAGATGTCTTCTTTGGTCAACAGTGCTGATAATTAGTGAAAACTAAACCTTCCTGCACACATTAACATGGTTAATCAAAACCATCTCCTATTTATAGTACTTGTTTGCAGTTAGCTTAGACCTCCTTGGTTTCATTAGCACACATTACCCTCCAGGAAGTTTGTACTGACTATTTATAAGCCTTTTTAGATGAGCCATGATCAAAACATTTAATTCATTCAATGCACTCTTGCTTAGACACATAGGTAAGCCACATTGCTTTCTGAAGACACTCTTTCCTTATCATGCTGTGATGTTATGTGTCTTCTAGAATTTTCAAAATCCATGTTGCACTGTGAAGTGACACTGAACATCAAACCTACTTATCATAGAGCATGAAAGAAGATGATAACCTATGCTATGGATAAGAATTATAATAAACAGTTAAATATTTAATTTCAAGATTGTTCATAAACAAATATCTTAGGGTCTCCAGTGCCATACAACTAGAGATATGTCAGAAATAACTGAGTGTATATAAACTAGACAAAGACAAGAAGGAAGTGAGTAACAGTATTTTCCTTCCCCAATGACTACTCATTTACCCAGCCTAATTTCCATTCTAGTGCTGCTCCTACAGGCCTCTAGCAATCCCAAAACAATACCTTATTTTTTTTCTAGGTTCTCACGTATTTATATAAAAATTACTTTCTAATGCCTTTTTTTCTTCTGAAAATACTTTTTTTTATTATATATTGTTTTTGTTTACATTTCAAATCTTATCCCCTTTTCTAGTTTCCCTCTGAAAACCCTCTATCCCTTTCACCTTACCCTGCTCAACAACTCACCCACTCCCTCTTCCTGGCCCTGGCAGGGTTAGAGGCATATAAACTTTACAGGACCAAGGGTCTCTCCTCCTTTGATGACTGACTAGGCTACCCTCTGCTACATATGCAGCTAGAGCCATGAATCCCACCATGTGTTTTCTTTGATTGGTTATTTAGTCCCAGGGAGCTCTGGATATACTGGTTAGTTCATATTGTTGTTCATCCTATGGGGCTGCAAACCTTTATAGCTCCTTGGGTGTTGTGTCCGGCCAGCAGATCACAGCCTGGGTTCTAGCCTGGAAAGGCATTTTGGAAACCTGGAAGAGAAGAGGGGCTAGGCGGCGAGAGAAAAGAATGAAGCTAAGACAAGATTCTGATCAAAGCTCAATTTTACTATTTCCAGACACTCAGTTATAAAGGAAGGGGGAGGGAACCCGATTTCCCGCCAAGTAACTCAGGGTCCAGTAGCAGGATGAACACGTGTGTGCCTCCAGGCAACAAAGCGACAGGGTCCAGCAGTAGGCGTGGCAGGATGAATGAGCAGGTAGCTCCACCCTTGAGCAAGCAGGTTCAAGCAGGTGGGGGAAAGGGAGACCACACTTGGGTATTTTCTCTAGCTCCTTCCATGCCTTTTTAAATTTAAATTCTGAATATGATCACTTTCAGATTTGTGAGTATGCACCAGTAGTACTCACTGACAGATGTGTTTGTTACCTCAGGCCACATGCAAGCAGAATTGCAAAGAACTTTGGAAGTACAGATATTTTTTAACTCTGTAGATTTTAGAATTTTCTATTTGCCTTAAAGTATCAAGGTCACTGAAAAATTCAAGTTTTTTTTTTTTCAGAGAATGTTTTACGAAGCTAAGAAGCTAAGAAGCAATATCTTTTTTTTTTTTTTTTTAGATTTATTTATTGATTATAAGCTGTCTTCAGACACTCCAGAAGAGGGCGCCAGATCTCGTTACAGATGGTTGTGAGCCACCATGTGGTTGCTGGGATTTGAACTCTGGACCTTCGGAAGAGCAGTTGGGTGCTCTTACCCACTGAGCCATCTCTCCAGCCCCAAGAAGCAATATCTTAAATAAATGCTCCCAAATAAAATAGAAGGAAAGTCTCCTCTTAGTATTTACACACATAAAAATTAACATAAGGATGATATCATAATTGTCCAAGAGTGAGTCATTGGATATTGCTGAATTCTTTAAAGAAACTCTAAAATACAAGACAAGAGACTTCCTGTGTTGGGGCTGGCCTGCGGCTCTCATGTCTGGGTTCAAGCCTGGGAGGCATCTTGGAACTGAAAGAAAAGAAGGAATCTAGGCAGGTAGAGAGAGAAATGGACTCAAGACAGTATTCTGATCAAGACTCAAATGTTTAATGATAATCTGTACTTTATAAAGAGGGAAGCCCACCCCCAGTCACACCAAGCTCCTTGTGAAGTTGTCAGAACTGGCTTTAAGCAGGAACTCGAAAATCACAGTTCAGTGTTAACTCCGGAAAATCTTGGAGAACTGGTTCAGCCTCAGGCAGGTAGCAGCAGGGTAACATCAAAGGAGAGTGATGAGAAGCAGCACAGCAGGTGGTTCCGCCTCAGTGGCAGATGGTCTGAACCAGCCTGGCTAGGCTGGAAGGAGGTTACATCCCCCTCCTTTAAAAAATATTAAAAAAAAAAACTGAACTGAGGCATAAAATTTATTTATGCTCAATAGTCCTGCCTGGGAGTTATGGTGTCTGGCAGCCCTGCCTGTCTTAGGATCTCAGATCTTCTCGAACCATCTAATTCTGTCATGGAGGCTACGTGCAGCTAGTTTGTGTTATATTTAACACAAACATGGCTCTGTGGTGTATTATCAACAGCCATGGCCTTTTGGCATGTACCTCTCTCTTAGATTGTTATGATTCTGTGATCTGGTTGCCAATCATTGACTGTCAGGCCCTCATAGCACACCATACTCCCAATACAGACCAAAGCCACAATATGTACTTAGAATGCTTCTTGATGGAGAATAATAATAACTGCCACCTGCGCTATTGGGGGTGGGCGGGCGAGGTTTTACTCCTGCTGCAGTCAGGCTGAATGGTGTTTATTGACCTGCTTGAGAAACAAAGGTGGGAAGGTAAAAAGCAACAGTATAAAAGCTGCTTTGAAGAAGTCTAAGTACTCCATTCAGTTGCAAATTAGCAGTGACCAAGCTCAGACTCTGGCCTCCCTGTGTGGGGTCGCTGGCTTTGAGAATTAGCAGAAAGGCCAGAGATTCTCTGGAAGTGGGGCTGAGCTCCAAATTAACTTTGCTAGGTAATTAAGAATTTTAGCTATCTTCAATAGGAATCTCTGATATTGGAATTATTACTAGACCAGTCTAAGATTGAGTTAGAATAACTGGTTACATTGAAGAAAATAGAAAAATTATCATGACTCTAATTATATGACTAATCTTTCTAAGTCAGATTACACAGTCTCTGATGATTTTTTTACCATCAAGTTAAAAAGCTTGAAGCATGGCAGCTTCACTTGTCCAAACTGGAAAAATGGCAAGCAAGGATGAATGGAAAACATGTACCCAATTTAGCTTCCTTGTCACTTTAGTCAGGGCACTGAGCCAACTCACCTGCCAGCTTGTCACACGAATTAGCCATCATGCTTCTGCAGTGTTCTGTGGAGAGAACCTATGTTTTTCCCTTCCCTAATAAGGTAGCTGTTCAGGATCAAACCATATGCCAATAAGTACATCCTTTTAAGATACTATAAAGCATTTATTAAGTTCTTTGACATGTACATTTCAAAATTCTAAGATAAAAGTATGATTTAAATAATGTGAACGGGAATGCACTAAATAATATGCACGGGGATATAATTTCCCCCTTCTTTGTCTTTTAAGAAGTTAAAGTTTTAAAGTTTCACAATACCTTGTCCTTGAGAATTAATAATTTGTTGACAAAACATCTCAAATACTTGACTGTTATAGTGAGTTTTAATGTAACATGGGCAGTGACTAATAGCACTTTCAATTGTTTCTCTTGAAGAACAGTTGTAACTAGAAAGCTTGAAAAGTTATTAATAGTCACATGTGCATAATTTATTTATTAATCAGATATAGGAGCATTTATTTGCAGCAATTTATTAAGTATAAGTCCTCAAGAATTAACACTGTTATGTGGAAACAAGTAGTAACTGAGGACGCTAATAGCAAAGAAATTGACATGCACAATTTCTAAGAATACCAAAATATTATCTTAAACCAAAACTCTTTTGAATATATAAAGAAAGAGATTATATATCCAATCTATCTTATATGTAGGACCTATAGACTGCCTGAGATATAAATCTAGCATGGCATTGCTTTAAGATGTCCAGGCAATCCAGAACAATTTATTAAATGTCCAACAGCCTTCTTAAAAGGACAGCATTTTTTTCTTATGAGTTGTATACGCATAAGCAATCACAAATTTGAGAATTAATAGCATCCAAGGGATGAACAATCTTAAGCAATTGTGAGCTCTGAGATATAATATTGACTATTAATATACAAATTAAGGTTTGATTGTTCAGCATTTTAAAACACCATCCACAGCACACAACTTAACTATCTGTACTGAAGCAGGGGGAAGCTCAAAAGAATAAGCGTGTGATCTAATTCACATCTACTTATTTCCCATAGAGGGGTTGTTTTTAAACACAATAATTGGGATGTATGCTTTCATGAATTTATAGAAGATATAAAAGCATGCATAAAACAATTTTAACTTTTCTTTGGGATAGTAATTGTCAATTTTATTTAAAATGATGGTATGCAATAGATCAATTATTAATATTCTGTAATAACCAAATTAATTGCTGTTTGGAACATGGAACATTTACTTTGTCATGTTCCTAAGACACAACTTTTGTTATAGGTTTTTTAAAATACCCGAATATATCTTACAATTCTTTATTAGCACCACAGTAGTTTTGATAGGATGCTCAAACTGTGCTTTGAGGTGAGTGCCACCTCGGCCCTGCCCACCTGCCTTGTCGTGGCTCTTCAGTCCCAGGCCCCACACCCACAGGGCACCTGGGGAGGGGGGAGCCCATTTTCCCTCCTCCTTCTTGGCCCTGCCCAAGCAGAACCTCCCCTGCTTGCCACCATGGCGTGGAGCCACTCTGAAAAGGACTCTGGATTTCAACCTGCTGCTGAGCCCTGCATCTCTGAACCAGAGGTTGAGTGCTCCTTTTTTGGCGCCGCTGAGGGGGCACAGAGAGGCAAGGGGCAGGGACGGGTGGTGACTGGCCTCACGGTGGACAGCCCACCCACTCCCAAGATCCAACTACATGCTTTTTTAACAGCAGCAAGTTTAACATACTATATTGGAGCTGGAATTATTGAGGCTGCTGGCATCAGACTTGCCCTCCAATGGATTCTCATTAAAGGATTTAAAGTGGACTCATTCCAATTACAGGGCCTGGGGGTTGGGGGGAATGCGTGCTTAAAGGCACCTCCCCACAGCAGTCAGCAGCCACTGGCCAGCCTGAAGGATAAGAATAATGTTTTTTCTTGCCAAAAGAATACAGAAAATAAAGGGGGTAGGAAGTCACAGCAGGCAAAATACTTAGAAGTTACCTGATGCAAAACAAAGGAATGACTTCAAAAGGATTAACAGGAACCAGATAAATGTTTACAGTAAGGAAAAAGCAGCTCTGCTTAGGGTCAGCTTAATGACAGCTAAGGTTTTAAGTAAACTTCTCTTGAGAGGCATTAGCTAATAAAATACTTTCCACTTAAAAAACAATATACACTGAAAGATTCAAACTCTTGGCTTCTTGTATAGAAGCAGAAGTGATAAAAATTTCTTATGTAATGTAGACCTATATTTTGCCATACCTAGAGGCAAAATATTCCAGTGAGCACCAGTTCACTAGAAGCAAAACTCTTTACAATTATCAGAATGCAAAGGGAAAAAAACAAACAAACCTTTAAATCTATAATAACTTTATATGAAGTAGGCAAGCCAGATTGTAATGCCTTTATATATTCTACAGTCTGATTGACCCTTTATAATCTTTGAATTTGAAATTTATTAAAACAGCATCTGGCTAGATCTGCAAAGGTGCTCTTTAGCTAAAAGAAAATTCCCCTGGAGGCAAAGGGAGGCAAGTTTCAAGAGCTCCTTTAGGCACACCATTTGCAAAACAAAAGAAAATCACACAAACCTTGCAGAGGCTGCTCTGAGCTTAGTTTCTCCTGCCATGAGGGCAGATTTTAGAAGTACTACATTTCTTTTGCAATATTAGAACATAACTACAACTTTGGGAAAGCAAAACCCAATTTCAAAACAATTTATCATCTTTAGAATCAATATTAGAAGCATTACTATCATATTACAAAGTTTGGCTGCCAATTTATACCTATGAATACATGATGGTGCAAGCTTTAATGCTTTATTAAAGAGACATTGCTTTAAATCTTATCTTTAAATTTACTTTCTAGGATAAGAATCACATTAAATATTATCTCAGCTAGAAATATCTTAGGAGGCCCAGTTTTTGGCCTGCTTATGCCATGTGTTTGAAAAGACTCCTGAGTTGCCAATTTAAGGCTAACCCTCTCTTACCAATGTAACAAATTTTTAATCCTAACCAATAACTTATGAGCTGATTGTGAAGACGTGCAGAGCACATTACCAGTAAAAAAACAAATGAAGCAGCTACACTTAGACCAATCAGAGAATATTAATTTTTCTAGCTATAATTATAAAATAAAAAGTACTTTGTCATTAGCTACATTCAATAATCATGAATGCAGAGAATTTTCTTAGGGAAGAAAAACATCTATCAGCTATTTCGCCCCAAAACCATGAGGCTGCAGACTCGCTTTAAAAACAAACAAACAAACAAACAAACAAGCAAACAAACAAACATCAGTTTTTCCAGCAGGGTCCCTCGTGCTGTGCCTGATCCTGGCTAAAGCGTGTGGCCCCTCTCAGCTTTGCTTTTACCAGCCATCTTTTGTTTTCTAACATGAACACAGAACATTCAGTCAGTCATTCAGATGACTAGACACAAACATACATGACTTGAACACGTGGACAGACCGGTGCACCAGACATTAGACAAGACCTTAGACAAAAACACAAAGAGAGCAGAGAACATCAGCTGTAGGGCCCAGAGAGAACAAAGCAGGGCACTCCTAAAATTTCTCTCTGCTTCTGGAACATTTTCCTACTGCCTGATGCAGGCAACTGCCTGTTACATTCCTAGATCCTGATATCTCACTGCTGAACCTAAGTGAACCCAAGCACTGTTGCAGCTTAACCTGTACCACACCTTCTCTGGTACGAATCTTCTTTAATTCTATTCTTCTTCCATGGAGCTCCAAACCAGCAGTATTCCTTCCAGTGTCCTCTGCCTTTCCCAGGCTCTGCATGGGACGCCAATTTGTTGGGGCCAGCCTGCAGCTCTCATGTCTGGGTTCAAGCCTGGGAGGCATCTTGGAACTGGAAGAAAAGAAGGAATCTAGGCAGGTAGAGAGGGAAATGGAGTCAAGACAGTATTCTGATCAAGACTCAAATGTTTAATGATAATCTGTACTTTATAAAGAGGGAAGCCCATCCCAGTCACCCCAAGTTCCTTGTGAAGTTGTCAGAATTGGCTTTTAGTAGGAACACACACACACACACACACACACACACACATTTGTGTTTTTAGGGGGTTCTCTATTTCTTTTGTCTTTTTTGGGCTCTTTTCCTGCTTTTTTTTTGGTCCAATTCTAATGTGTTAGTTTTTGTTTTACATTTTATCATTATATTACAATATACTATAATCTCTTATAAGCGCATTTGAACTTTTATCTTTTAAAATGACTAGACAGGTAAGTCATTTCTAGAAGACACAGTTTATAGTGGACTTTGGTCTTCTGGATTTCACAATTTTTATGTCCTTTCTTTCAAGATGTATCTTGAGTGCTGGATGCAGGAAATTTGCAGATTTATTTCCATAAGGAACATGTAGAGATTCTTAGTTACTAAAATTACTCATCAAAGTTATCTCATTTTGGTTCCAAATTTTAGAGAATTTATCCCAAAAGGCTGTCATAGGTAGAAACCTTAAAGCATTCTGTATCTTGATGGATAAACTACTGGACTATCAGAAACTAAATTTGCCTTGAATAAGAATACTCAGGAAAAATACATCAATGACTAGATATGTTAGCATAGTGTCTTTCATAATAAAATAACACATATGCTATCGTTTGCTACCTGGACTCTCTTCTAGTCTTCATTGATTCTAGTAAGGTCAAAAGAGAATATGGGAATGTGAGCACAAGCCTCAGGAAGAGAATGGGTAGACACAAGTAGTTTACTTCTTTCTGATCCATTCCAGTACAGTAGGAGTAGATTTTGACAGTATTTGTGCCATCTAGTCTAAAACTATAAATGCATATTTTTCCTCTCTTAAAATATTTGTAATAAAGTTTTTAGAATTCTCTATTTATTTGAACAGCTGTTTTTACTTCTTATAGAAGCATATATACTTCACACTACTTAATTTTGAGATTTTTGAATTTTGAGATTACTGCGAGAAGAATGTTCAAATCACCAATCTTTCTCTTTTCCTTTTGATGTTAACATACTAATTTCCACAGGTGAGAATAAGTGTCTATTACCTTAGATAAGGCATCAAGATCAAAGAATCGATCCTACATATGTGTACTTGGTGAACCAATGAGCTATCTGGGGTCAGTTACAGAACTCTGAATGAGCGGTTATGCAGGAATATAAAGGACTCAAAAAAGATGGATGCATCAACAAAGAATTCCTCCCAACATAGCTGTGACTCCTCCCTGTCTATCTTGTAGGCAGCTAACTAGTCAGAAAGCCCCCTTTTTCCAGGAGTTGTTATTGCTTACACAATACTGCAGAGTAGTGTTGTGAATGTTTTGAGTGTCATGCACTTTCTGAGACTTATGCATTTTGTTTATTCCATGATTGTCAAATTTCATTGACTTATGTGGTCTTAACAAATCTTTTTCCAAGATTAGATGTTTCACTTCAGAGAAAAAAATTACACAGCACTACAACTTTCTACATAGTGGCTGCTACAATCCTAAGCCTTAGATATTATATAACTCTTCTTAGACTTTTATTGGCTTCGGGTCAGTACATTCTCTGACTATGTGGCTAGATTATACCATGCACTCAGTCAGATTGGTTTAATACCAAACTCAAAGCCTTCTTGTGAAGATTGTAAGCTATATTGAGTTTGTTTTCTCTTCCTAACAAAATCCTCTGGCTGGATAGTGTGTTCTCTTCTCATTTGGGAGACAAATTTAATATATATTTATGAAAAGAAAATCCCCATTTTTTTTAACCAGAAAATCAAAAAATTCTCTTTTGGTATAGGCCTCCCAAGTAAATGGATGATATGCAGGGCACAGGAAGTAGACTCTTTATAAACTCTTCTCTGTGTGATAAAATAGTTGAAATATCAGTAATTTACAAAGGAGTCACAAAATGTTTGCATGATTTTTCTAAACAAGGACTGGTCAGCTCAAATTATACTAATCCTTAGAAACCTCAATTCTGCCAATCGATAGAAATAAACATCAATGCTTTTATGTTTTTTTATGATCTCATCCTGTTCATATTTTCTTGTTTCTGCTATGAATGGCTCTTTTCTATTCATACTTTGGTAAAAACTATATACTCCTCTTTATATTTTCTCCATTTCATGCACATTTATTCTATATGTGATAGTGTGTGCTATTGTGTACTTAACATGTCCCTTGATAGATTTTGGATATGCAGTATTAAATAATATAGTTATCATTCTTTTCAGAATTACTCTATAACTATATAATTTCTTCTTTTCTTCAGATCTGATGACCAAACCTAGAACCTTGCACTTGATAGGCAAGTGTTCTACCACTGAGCTAAATCCCCAACCCTCTATAACTATATAATGATTTTGTATTTCCTCACAAGTCACACTGCTTTAAGCACTTTTACCTTCTTTTAATGCATTATGCAAAAATTGAGATTGTAAAGTCAAAATGATTTGGTGCATTCTATGAATGTCACTATAAAGTTAGAAATATATTTTGTATTATTCTCCACACAAATGTGTTTGTGTGTGTGTGTGTGTATGTATGTATGTGTTTCTAAGAGTAAATAAAATTACTTTTATCCCAGTCTCTTTCTGAATTGATGTTTCCTTTGGAGAGCATCATAGGATAAATCAATACTTCATTGAGTGATTTCTAGAGATCTTTTGCTGTTTTCAGCTGTCTACTTACTGATGTCAGGAGAGACAGCCATGAACATAATGTGTGTGACAGGCATCATCATTGGCAAACATGAATAGGATTTAAGTGATCATGAAAGCTCCTTTCATAGAACTCAACACAGTGAGATGAAAACTCATTTGCAAGCATTATTTCACTTTGTGTTCAGTGTGGTCCACAAAATCTACTTATGAAGCAGGAAAATTCAGGTTCTCAGAGATACCACAACATCCTCAAATAAGTAACAGGCAGAGCATTGCTGCTTGTGAAACATGAAAAGGACACTCAAGAAACAGTTTATATTTCATAGATACTTAGATTTTTATTTTGAGGAATAATCAGGGCCAGTCTATTGAAATGTGCATGACCAGAAAACATGTATTTAAAATACATCTCATCACAGCATTGAGAGGCAAAATAGGAATGATGGTGTAATTCTTCAAATGCTAAAAAAAAAAAAAATTGTGATTTAGAGTTTTCCCTTCACACTATCTGGTTGCAAAGCCTTTAATTGTGTGGAGCTGGAATTTCCATCTACGACCCATGCAAAGATAAAAGAAGAACTCTGTGTAAAGATGGCAAGAGACAACCAGGTATCCTAAGTCATCCCCTGACCTCCATTCTGCATAAATGCACATCTTGGTGTAAACTCCACCAAAACGCATGCACACACTACAAATATATACACAGCAATTGAAACTTGCAAACAAATTTAAGGAATTTCTGCCATTACATTTATATCCATTTTTCCTAGTATATTTTTCTAAGAAAGATTAAAGAAAAACCTCTAATCATGAACAGAAGCAAGGCTTCAGAAGACACCAGGTAGGCATTTCAATGAAATCACTGAATTTGTTGGTACACAGGATTCTTTATCAAATGACTAGTGTGGTAATATTATATTAAATAATTGGTAGAAAACATTCATTATTTACAAATGCAAGATAAGCAAGATTTTATACACTTGAAACTCAATATTTACAAAATAGTTCTAAGTGTACCTTAAGTTAAATTCTCTTGCTACCACTAGCCCTCTTTATACAATACCATAATTGTCATCAATGAAACAAATACTCTATCAACCACTGAACGTGTGCATAATATATGTATAGCTATGTTGGGAACTAAAAGGGGGGCTGTGGAAGAGGGGGAAGGGAAACTCATACCCCTTCAGAGTTTTACCTATTCTCTGGACTTTCAGGTGTAGGAGAGCTGCCATACACTTTCCACTCATCCCTGGGTGGTCATTCAAGCGTCTGACCCACTCTTCATGGAGTGGCCAAGGGGCAGCCCTACCTGGGAACCCTAGAGCTACTTTGCTGTAGGGTTATAGGAGAGAGGAATGAGGGACGAGGTTCCCAACACTGACGAGAGTGAGTGTAGCAGATCTTGACTGGAGCACAGGAAGGCCTTCTAATGGGAGATTAGAAATGGCTCATTAGGAGAAAGCCTGTCCCATCCTCCAAGTGCAGTGGGCCTTGGTGAGCAGAGACATTCTATGGTTTTAGAGCTTTATTATAGAAGGACAGGGAGAAAGAGGAGAGAGAGAGAGAGAGAGAGAGAGAGAGAGAGAGAGAGAGAGAGAGGAGAGAAGAGGAGAGAGGAGAGGAGAAGACAAAGAGAAAGGAAATAGGAGAGAGGAGTGAGAGAAGTGAGAGGTAAGAGAACAAAGGAGTGAGAGGTAAGAGACCGAGGTGAGACTGAACAGCCCCTTTTATGATCTTTACTGTTGCTAGGTAATTGGGGAGTTGTTTAGCCAGAAGGGCAGAAGCTTGGGCCATTGCCTACATGCTTCTCTTGTGGGGGCTGTGAGGGGCAGTAACTTATGCAGGAGGAAGAGTTCCAGGAATATGAGGGAATGCCTACTGTGTCGTTCAGGTAAATTATCATCACCAGTGTTCAGACCTCCCTCAGCTCGACTGGAAACCAGCCTGCAATTCCCCACATAGCTAGTTAGTAAAAGTCACAATAAAAACAATTTTGTAATGACTTATGTGACATCAATAGTCTGGTATTCTTTGTGCTCTATGCTCTGTTAAAAATTTTAGCTATTTTCATATTCATGGAAATACAAACTTTATCACCAGTCTTCATTGGTTGGTGTCAGCAGCTAGTGGGTGAGATGAATAGTGCTCCAATACAAAAGACTTGTCAGCAGCTATAAGGCCCATATTGATCCTGGGACTCTGCCCATGCCCGAGAGTTTACAAAAGTTAATGGAAATTCAGCATTAGGTGAGTAAGTAATAACACTTCATAAATACAGGACAACATGGTGGAATGAGAAAGCCTATGAAAAACAATGGAATGATGGGCAAGTTTTTATGTAGAATAGTGCTTTTTAGTATTCACTTTTAAAAATAAGGTTCATGGCCAACTTAATGAAACAAACTTGGTTACTTGATTACTTGGTTATGCTTTCTTGTATAAAGTATTTCATGTGTATGGAATTGTAAATGATAATTTAAATGTTATAAATATATTCTGAGAGTTTTATATGTGACCTTGTGAATTTTACATATTCCATCTCTTCCAGCAAAATTGAAAGTTCACACATAGAACCAATTTGTTGGAATAAATTTTGTTGTATAGCAACTAGTGTCATTTTCATGCTATATTGCATGTTTGTTAGGATTATTCATTTGTTTATTCTCATTTCCCACTTATTCTTTTTTCCTAAAATTAACAGCCAGAAGTGAACATATCCATGTACAGATACATAGTCTATTTTTTTTTCAGTTCAAAGAGATAGATCTACTTAGACACTATCCTGCATGACTGCAGCATTGATACTCTATTAAGTCTTAGAACAAGGTCAGTGGATCCGCTTGACACCCTCTATGGTCAGGTATGTCTTTGCTATTCATTTGGTTCCATGACTATTTGGTTCCATGACAAACTTCTTCACTTACTCAATAAGATATTCCAACCCTGCAAATGCAATTCATCATGGCCTCAATTCCTAAAGTCTGAATTGTCTCTTAGTGATGCCGCTTAGACTTTCAGAGTCTGGACTGAAGAATATGAAATACTTCACAAAGTCAAGACTACTAGTCCAATACTCTGGTTATTTAAAATAGGATTGTATGAGCATCAAGAATACAGTTTATGGGCCAATCATCTATTCTCTGGGAGATAGGAGAAGACCACCTGCTACTCTGGTCATCTTAACACCTTAACTTTGCCGCAATGAGGGTTGGATTTAGATTTACTGCCAGGGAATTCACCAGAAAAATGAAAAGTTGGCACCTGTGGTATGATTAAGGCCTTTTATTATCCTCATTGTGAAGCAAAAAGATCCTTTATGTTATAGGGGGGGAAAGCTTTTGAATTGTTTTTGTTCTGGGGCCTGACTCATTTAATTTATGAGAGGTCAGGTTACAGACAGTTTTTAAAATGTGAGGAGAAAAAAAGATAGACTTTCTGTCATTTAGGAGTTTACAACTTACTGAGAGAAGATTTATAATGTGAAATGTTCTCTGTAGAGATTTTTAAAAAAATTACATTCTATTAGAGGATGAAGGACATGAAATAGAAAAAAGTGAATTATTGAGATATTCTGGTTGATTACCTCCTGCTCTTCCTTCTCCCCTGGCACAGAGAAAAAGAAGAAATGTCTTTGATTATCTTCCTGCTTACTCTTATAGTTGTGGTGGCCTTGGATTGACGCTGCCTCTGACAGTTTCAGGCTTGGTTGCTTTTATGCAGTGCATAAATAGCATCAAAAAGAGGATTTAGAAAAGGAGAGAGTGCACATTCAGTGATCAGAGTTTGAAAAAACACAGTTGTGCTTACTTTTAAAAATATCATGTTTAAAAATATTACTGGTACATCAATATTACTATGCATGTCACATCAATAAGTGTGTTGCTCATTGGAAACTTAGGAAGCGACCTTTGTCTAAGATACGATATTATAAATGTATTGCTATAAAATCTCGAACATTTTCTTTTGTTGTCATTTTAATTATACTTTTATCTACTAGATGTTACAGAAATGAGTTACTATTTTATGATTTTTTAAAATTCTTTATCATATCTTGTTTACTGTCTACTTGGTTATTCATTGGTTGGCTAATTATAAGTGCATTGCAATACATTACCTCCTTTCCAGTGGTGCAAAAATGAGAGCTATATTATGAACTTCTTGCATTTTCTAGCTCATCTTTTGGAAAATACTTTCTTGGAATGGCTTACCTCTGCTGTGTGTTAATTAGTACTCTGGCCGAGAAATAACAGAGCTTCCTAGAATAGCCCAAAGGTGAAATTATTGAAGAAGCCTGCACTCAGAACTTCTCTTCCAAGTTTAAGTTAGGCTGGCATGAAGTGAAGACTCGGGTTCTACTTGCTGAATGGAGTCTCTACTTGGTATCTCTGTATGACTTTTGTTTTTCACAGAATAGCAAAAGAGAAGGAGGAAGTATGCGGAAACCTTGAGCTCCAGTAGCCAAGGTGAGAATGCAAATTTTTTTTTTTTTTGAATCAATATCCTGACACTGTGTGATGCTACTCCTACTGAATTCTACCGGCTCCAGTTGAACTACTTAGAAAGCCTGAAGAAGAAAATGAGAGATTACTACTTGAGGGGGATAAAATACAATTGCCCTGCAGAATAGGAAAGTAGTGTATTGCTGTGTTTTGTGGAATGGTCCATGATAACAAGCAAGGAATAGTCACTTGAAGAGCTTAATAAAACTGAATCTTGAAGCAAAGGAGAACATGCATTTCATGCTCCTGTGGTATTTTGATAGAATTCACTCTGAATTTATTTTTTTGTTCTGCTTTTCTGTTTAGTTGACAGTAGTTATGGTTAACTTTACTCATCAAATTGATGTGGGGGCACAATGCTTAGAAATAGATCTAAATATTACTTTGGATGTTTTACTTGAGTGAGTTTCACATTTAAACTTTTTAGATCATGTCTTTTAAACTATAGGAGGGACTTATCTAAACAGGAGAGCACTTAAAGAACATAGAACACCATCTCTAGCAGAAAGCCATTCGGTACAGATGCTGCTTTAGATGTGGATTGTAACATCTGCTCATCCTGGCTAGTTAGAGAAATTTGTATTTGGCAGCCTCCATAACTTTTTGAACCATTTTTATAAATATAAGTGAGTCCTTGTATATATGCATATAACACTCACAAATATATGCATATGCAAATAAATTCTATACTATTTTTCATATTGCAGTGAAAAACTCTGTGAAATATAGCTTCAGCCTGAAATAGACTGAGTACGGTTTTAACTGATTTTTTAGTCTCAGGGAGTGTAAATTTCCCTTAAATTATTCTGTTGTGTAGGTTCCCGTCTTTCCATTGCTTCCAAACTTCAATTGATATTTTATCCAAGTTAAAAACAAAACATACTAATTTTTGTATCTAAAGAATCCAGGTGTAGGTCCCTTCCGGTCCATGCCAGCACCGGGGCACCTTGAACGCAGAGTCTGTGGACACCCCTAATGTCCCCACAGGACCCCCACGGGATCTTAAGACCTCTGGTGAGGAGAACACAACTTCTGCTCCAACCCAATCACATGACACCTGAGACTGCATTAATTAGGGACGCAGAAAACCCGGCCTGATCAGGGTCACAAGTCCCTTCCAGTCCACACCAGCACGGGGCACCTTGGGGTGGGAGTCTATGGACATCCCCAAGGTCCCCACAGGACTCTCCACGGGATCTTAGTACCTCTAGTGAGTGGATCAAAACTTCTGCCAGGAGGCAGGTTCGAACACCAGATATTTGGGCACCTTCCCTGCAAGAGGAGAGCTTGCCTGCAGAGAGTACACGGAACACTGAAACTCAGGAGAGAGCTAGTCTCCCAGGTCAGCTGATAGAGGCTAACATAATCACCTGAGGAACAAGCTCTAACCAGAGACAACTATAACAACTAACTCCAGAGATTACCAGATGGCGAAAAGCAAACTTAATAATCTTACTAACAGAATCCAAGACCACTCACCATCATCAGAACGCAGAAATCCCACCCAACCCAGTCCTGGGTACCCCAACACAACCAAAAAGATAGTCCCAGATTTAAAAGCATATCTCATGATGATGGTACAGGACATCAAGAAGGACTTTAATAACTAACTTAAAGAAATACAGGAAAACACTGCTAAACAGGTAGAAGACCTTAAAGAGGAAACACAAAAATCCCTTAAAGAATTGCAGGAAAACAAGACCAAACAGGTGATGGAATTGAATAAAACCATCCAACACATAAAAAGGGAAGTAGACACAATAAAGAAAACCCAAAGTGAGACAATGCTGGAGATAGAAAACCTAGGAAAGAAATCTGGAACCATAGATGCGAGCATCAGCAACAGAATACAGGAGATGGAAGAGAGGATCTCAGGTGCAGAAGATTCCATAGAGAAAATCGGCACAACAATCAAAGAAAATACAACATGCAAAAAGATCCTAAGCAAAACATCCAGGAAAACCAGGACACAATGAGAAGACCAAACCTACGGATAAAAGGAGTAGTTGAGAATGAAGATTTTCAACTAAAAGGGCCAGCAAATATCTTCAACAAAATTATAGAAGAAAACTTCCCAAACCTAAAGAAAGAGATGCCCATGATCATACAAGAAGCCTACAGAACTCCAAATAGACTGGACCAGTAAAGAAATTACTCCTGACTCATAATAATCAAAACAAAAAATGCGCTAAATAAAGATAGAATATTAAAAGCAGTAAGGAAGAAAGGTCAAGTAACATATAAAGGCAGGCCTATCAGGATTCCACCAGACTTTTCACCAGAGACTATGAAAGTCAGAAGAACCTGGACAGATATTATACAGACACTAAGAGAACACAAATGCCAGCCCAGGCTACTATACCCAGCCAAACTCTCAATTACCATAGATGGAGAAACCAAAGTATTCCACGACAAAACCAAATTCACACATTATCTTTCTACAATTCCAGCCCTTCAAAGAATAATAACAGAAAAGAAAACCAATACAAGGATAGAAACCATGCCGTAGAAAAAGCAAGACAGTAATCCCTCAACAAAACAAAAAGAAGACAGCTGCAAGAACAGAATGACAACTCTAACAACAAAAATAATAGGAAGCAACAATTACTTTTCCTTAATATCTCTTAACATCAATGGACTCAGTTCCCCAATAAAGAGACATAGACTAACAGACTGACTACACAAACAGGACCCAGCATTCTGCTGCTTATAGAAAACCCATCTCAGGGAAAAAGACAGACACTACCTCAGAGTGAAAGGCTGGAAAACAATTTTCCAAGCAAATGGTCTGAAGAAACAAGTTGACATAGCCATTCTAATATCGAATAAAATCGACTTCCAACCCAAAGTTATCAAAAAAGACAAGGAGGGACACTTCATACTCATCAAAGGTAAAATCCTCCAAGAGGAACTCTCAATTCTGAATATCTTGCTACAAGTGCAAGGCAGCCACCTTCATTATAGACACTTTAGTAAACCTCAAAGCACACATTGCACCTCACACAATAATAGTGGGAGACTTCAACACACCACTTTCATCAGTGGACAGATCGTGGAAACAGAAACTAAACAGGGACACAGTGAAACTAACAGAAGTTATGAAACAAATGAACTTAACAGATATCTACAGAACATTTTATCCTAAAACAAAAAGATATACCTTCTTCTCAGCACCTCAGGGGACCTCCTCCAAAATTGACCATATAATTGGTCACAAAACAGGAGTCAACAGATATAAAAATATTGAAATTGTCCCATGCATCTTATCAGATCACCATGGACTAAGGCTGATCTTCAATAACAACATAAATACTGGAAAACCAACATTCACGTGGAAAATGAACAACACTCTTCTCAATGATACCTTGGTCAAGGAAGGAATAAAGAAAGAGATTAAAGACTTTTTAGAGTTTAATGAAAATGAAGCCACAACATACCCAAACTTATGGGACACAATGAAAGCATTTCTAAGAGGGAAACTCATAGCTCTGAGTACCTCCAAAAAGAAAGTAGCGAGAGAGCACATACTAGCATCTTGACAACACAATTAAAAGCTCTAGAACAAAATGAAGAAAATTCACCCAAGAGGAGTAGAGGGCAGGAAATAATCAAACTCAGGGGCAAAATCAACCAAGTTGAAACAAGAAAAACTATTCAAAGAATGAAACAAACAAGGAGCTGGTTCTTTGAGAAAATCAACAAGATAGATAAACCCTTAGCCAGACTCACTAGAAGGCACAGGGACAGCATCCTAATTAACAAAATCAGAAATGAAAGGGGAGAAATAACAACATATCCTGAAGAAATCCAAAATACCATCAGATCCTTCTACTAAAGGCTATACTCAACAAAACTGGAAAACCTGGAAGAATTGGACAAATTTCTAGTCAGATACCCATACCAAAGCTAAATCAAGATCAAGTTAATGATCTAAACAGTCCCATATCCCCTAAAGAAATAGAAGCAGTCATTAATAGTCTCCCAACCAAAAAGAGCCCAGGACCAGATGGGTTTAGTGCAGAGTTCTATCAGACCTTCAAAGAAGATCTAATTCCATTTCTCAACAAACTATTCCACAATATTGAAGTACAAGGTACTCTACCCAACTTATTCTATGAAGCCAAAATTACTCTGATACCTAAACACAGGAAGATCCAACAAAGATAGAGAACTTCAGACCAATTTCCCTTATGAATATTGATGCAAAAATAACCAATAAAATTCTCACTAACCCAATCCAAGAACAGATCAAAACAATCATCCATCCTGACAAAGTAGGTTTTATTCCAGGGATGCAGGGATGGTTTAATATACAGAAATCCATCAACGTAATCAATTATATAAACAAACTCAAAGACAAATACCACATGATCATCTCCTTAGACACAGAGAAAGCATTTGACAAAATCCAACACCCATTCATAATAAAAGTCTTGGAAAGATCAGGAATTCAAGGCAAATACCTAAACATGATAAAAGCAATCTACAGCAAACCAGTAGCCAACATCAAAGTAAATGGTGAGAAGCTGGAAGCTTTCTCACTAAAATCAGGGACTATACATGGCTGCCCACTTTCTCCCTACCTATTCAACATTGTAACTGAAGTCCTATCCAGAGCAATTCCACAACAAAAGGAGATCAAGTGGATACAAATTGGAAAAGAAGAAGTCAAAATATCACTTTTTGCAGATTTATGATAGTATATATAAGTGACCCTAAAAATTCCACCAGAGAACTCCTAAACCTGATAAACAGCTTCGGTGAAGTAACTGGATATAAAATTAACTCAAACAAGTCAATGGCCTATCTCTACACAAAGAATAAACAGGCTGAGAAAGAAATTATGAAAACAACACCCTTCTCAATAGTCACAAATAATATAAAATACCCTGGTGTGACTCTAACTAAGGAAGTGTAAGATCTGTATGATAAGAACTTCAAGTCTCTGAAGAAAGAAATTAAAGAAGATCTCAGAAGATGGAAAGATCTCCCATGCTCATCGATTGGCAGGATCAATATAGTAAAAATGGATATCTTGCCAAAAGAAATCTACAGATTCAATGCAATCCCCATCAAATTTCCAACTCAATTCTTCAACGAATTAGAAAGAGCAATCTGCAAATTTATCTGGAATAACAAAAAACCTAGAATAGCAAAAACTCTTCTCAAGGATAAAAGAACCTCTGGTGGAATCACCATGCCTGACCTAAAGTTGTACTACAGAACAATTGTGATAAAAACTGCATGGTACTGGTATAGCACTGGAATAGAATTGAAGACCCAGAAATGAACCAATACACCTATGGTCACTTGATCTTTGACAAGGGAGCTAAAACCATCCAGTGGAAAAAAAGACAGCACTTTCAACAAATGGTGCTGGCACAACTGGTGGTTATCATATAGGAGAATGCGAATTGATCCATTCCTATCTCCTTGTACTACGGTCAAATCTAAGTGGATCAAGGAACTCCCCATAGAACCAGAGACACTGAAACTTACAGAGGAGAAAGTGGGGAAAATTCTGGAAGAAAAGGTCACGGGGGAAAAATTCCTGAATAGAACAGCAATGGCTTGTAATGTAAGAGAATTGACAAATGGGACCTCATATACTGCAAAGCTTCTGTAAGGCAAAAGACACTGTCAATAAGCCAAAAAGGCCACCAACAGATTGGCAAAGGATCTTTACCTATCCTAAATCAGATATGGGACTAATATCCAATATATATATATAAAGAAGTCAAGAAGGTGGACTACAGAAATTCAAATAACCCCATTAAAAAATGAGGCTCAGAGCTAAACAAAGAATTCTCACCTGAGGAATACCGAATGGCTGAGAAGCACCTGAAAAAATGTTCAGCATCCTTAATCATCAGGGAAATGTAAATCAAAACAACCCTGAGATTCCATCTCACACCAGTCAGAATGGCTAAGATCAAAAATTCAGGTGACAGCAGATGCTGGCGAGGATGTTTAGAAAGAGGAACACTCCTCCATTGTTGGTTGGATTACAAGCTTGTACAACCACTCTGGAAATCAGTCTGTTGGTTTCCTCAGAAAATTGGACATAGTACTACTGGAAGATCCCGCAATATCTCTCCTGGCCATACATCCAGAAGATGTTACAACTAGTAAGAAAGAGACATTCTCCTCTATGCTCATAGCAGCCTTATTTATAATAGCCAGAAGCTGGAAACAACCCAGATGCCCCTCAACAGAGGAGTGGATACAAAAAATGTGGTACATTTACACAATGGAGTACTACTCAGCTATTAAAAAGAATGAATTTATGAAATTCCTAGGCATATGGTTGGACCTGTAGGTCATCATCCTGAGTGAGGTAACCCAATCACAAAAGAACTCAAATGATATGTACTCACTGATAAGTGGATATTAGCCCAGAAACTTAGAATACCCAAGATATAAGATACAATTTGTGAAACACATGAAACTCACGAAGAATGAAGACCAGAGGGTGGACACTTTCCCCCTTCTTAGAATTGGGCACAAAACACCCATGGAAGGAGTTACAGAGACAAAGTTTGGAGCTGAAACAAAAGGATGCACCATCTAGAGACTGCCATATCCAGGGATCCATCCCATAATCAGCCTCAAAACGCTGACACCATTGCATACACTAGCAAGATTTTGCTGAAAGGACCCAGATATAGCTGTCTCTTGTGAGACTATGCTGGGCCCTAGCAAACACAGAAGTTGATGCTCAGAGTCAGCTATTGGATGGATCACAGGGCCCCCAATGGAGGAGCTAGAGAAAGTACCCAAGGAGCTAAAGGGATCTGCAATCCTATAGGTGCAACAACTTTATGAACTAACTAGAACCCCGGAGTTCCTGACTCTTGCTGCATATGTATCAAAAGATGGCCTAGTCGAACATCACTGGAAAGAGAGGCCCATTGGACATGCAAACTTTATATGCTCCAGTAGAGGGGAATGCCAGGGTCAAAAAGTGGGAGTGGGTGGGTAGAGGAGTGGGGGGAGAGGGTATGGGGGACTTTTGGGATAGCATTTGAAATGTAAATGAGGAAGAAACCTAATAAAAAATATTAAAAAAAAGAAAAAAAATAATCCAAGTGTATGATATTGTTCCTCTAGTTATTACTGACAGTTTTTTCTCTCTGGTTGATCTTATAGTAGATCATAAGCAAAAAGTAACTGAGTATTGTTCTCTGAAGATCAATGAATTATTTCTTGGAAGTTCCATGATTTTCAATCAATTATAAATATTTGAAGACTGAATTTTCTATGTTCTGATCAATTATAGTGCAGGCATTTATAGCAGGACACAGATTTTTCACTTCTCAAGCTTGAGGACTATATAAGTCTGAAGTTACTTTTGAGATTTATAAGATAACAATCTTTCTTATGATTCTTGGCTATTTGTCATGCATCTCTGTCGTCTCCTGTTCCTGGTAGTGTTTCTACAGTTTTTAACAAGAAGTACACATGAGATCATTTTAAAATTTATATCCTTGCAAATGTATGAATTGTTTGTAAATCTTTTCTAATTTTCTCAGTCTATGAACCCTTCTCTAGCAGGTTCTCACTCTTGGACACCACAGAAACCACTGGATTTCATGGAAGAACTGAGAACAGAGTGTGGACTGACCTCGCTGGTTTGATCCCAGGGCCCAAAGGGAAAAGAGTGGTTAACAGCCACAATGCAGGGACAAGAGTGTTCTTGGTTTACTCGAGGGAGGTGGATGGGGCTTTGCTTGGTGGAAACCATGTCTTAGAAACCAGGGAGGTCTCCTGCAGGAGATTAGATGAAGCTCTTTAGAGGAAGACCTGCTCCATTACTCCAGCACTGCAGATCGCGATGAGAAGAGACAGTCCATGGTTTTAAGGAGTTCATTGTCATGGCAGAGAGCCACATTTAATCTCCTGTGGAAGGCCTTTCAGTGCTTCCAGACAAAGTTTCCACCAAGTCAAGCTGCCTGCCCAAGCAGGCCAAGGACTCTAGTTTCCAAGAGAACCATCTGGAGCTATCTTCCTTTCTTTTCCCTCCCCACCCCTGGAGTGGGATCCTGCAGCTTCTCACAGCCCAATGTCCACTAGGCGGCAGCATGGGGTGAATATACACAGTTAGTTTTCCCATGGCCCACCCCCCACGAATGGCCCTAGCCCTCTGGCGGACAGGACATGGGACACCATTTTAACCCACAATTGATGATAAGTTTGAAGCTATTGGAAACGTGTTTTCTTCCTTCAAGAAACCAAGATTGCATAACAGATGCAGGTTAGTTTCTTGTAGCTGTGAGCCTAGCTATTTGTAAATCTTGTAGTGTTTCACTTTGATGGTTATCATTTTGACTATTTAGTAACTACTACCACTTTCTACATATTTTATTATTGTATTTCTCACAGTAATTCCAATCTCATTGTCTTCATATAGAGGATGAAATGAAAATATTTGGAAACAAAAGAGGTTCTCTGTGGGGTAGTGGGCTGTGCACAGACAGCCTGGTCTCCAGTCAAGCAAAGGTCTGGAACCCTGGGGACCCAGTGGGTGGTGATTTCTACCTACATGGGGCAGAAGGTGTTCGATCATGTCTCCTGGACCCCTGGCTTCTGTCAAAGTTACCGTGCCCACAGCCCCCACAGAAGAGGTGTGTGGCTATCAGTAATGCAAGAGCAGCACCAAGCCTTTCCACAATGCAAATAAGGTTTTCCCCAAGCTCTCAGTCCAAACCAATGAGAGGTACCTGCTGTCAAACTCTGAATCACCCCCAAAACTGTCTATAAATCCTATCCAGGGAATTAAAGGTGTGCGAGTGCTACTCTGTCATCTGAGTCTTTTGTTCCAAGAGCTGTTCTCCCAAAGCACTCCTCACTGGATAGTCAGCTTCTTGTTCGCCCAGCCTGACCGAACTCAGTGCAGAGCCGCTCGGATTTACTGAGTGACCTGGAAGGCACAGCAGAGACTTTGTGCTTCCCTGGCCTCCCTGCCTGCACTCACTTCCCTTTGCCAGAACCCTCGCACCAGGCTTGGCCAGAGATCTCCATGGAAAACCTCTGGTTCTCAGGCCTGCTCTTCTCTAGGTAGTGGACCCACAGTGGGCAGAAATTGACCTTAAACACCAATTCTGCACATTGGGTCCTAGTGTTTTAATGTAAACTATGTTTGAAAGATTGGTAGTATTGTAGATCAGGAAAGGGGCTGATGGTAAGCTACTGAATTCAATATTTTATGAGGCATGCTAATTCTATTAGGTATTAGATACGCTAGAAATATATTCAAAGGCGGCCAACTGGCATAGATTTGCTCTTTCATTGGCGAAGTAATGATATATCTTGAAGCTATTGGGAAATAATAGCCTGCCAACAGGAAACCTAGAAAGCACAAGGATAATGAAGGTCAGCTATAGTGTGTTTCTTTAGAGATTGCCAGGCCTTGCTACACAAGGGCACCTGAATAGATCTGAGCTTGAGGAAGAATTTAGGCTATATACTTTGTAAGATTGTAACCAGGGCTATTAACGCTAGAGAAAATGTAGACTAAAAATTGTAATAAGCTTTTGGGATAGTCCCTGCTCCAGTTGTTCAGGACCTACATGAACACCAAGCTGTACATCTGCTAAATTTGTGCGGGGATGTCTAGGTCCATCCTGTGTACGTTCCTTGGTTGGTGATTCAGACTCTGCCAGCATGAGGAGATAGATACATAATAGAACCCCTACCTACTCAGTGGAGAAGGGGAGGGGGATTGGGGAGGAATTGTGGAAGGGGGTGACTGGGAAGAGTGCAGTGAGTAGAATGTAAGAATAAGTATAGAATAAAATAAACTTTAAAAATTAAAAATTGTAATAAGCAAACTTTTTATACTTTGTTAATCTTAATGTGCTGAGACATGTTGTTTTTATTGAGAATGACTATCCCAAATCTTAGTATCCCTGAATTCAGTAACAAGAATCAATGTCTCTGTACTCTATTGATAATAAGTGATTATTGTCCCCTCACAGAAATATCAACAAGGCCAAGTAGGCAAAAAGTTAAATATGGAGTGACCAAGAAAAACTGCAATTGTATCTTTGTAAGTGTGCTTCTTGTGGTCAGAATGTGACCTTTACAGTTAATATGTTTGAAACTGCAGGGAAGTTCTTCCTGGTATCCCAGGAATTTTGATGCTGGAACACTTTCTTAATTGTTCTTAACTGACTTAATTGTCAGTTCTTTCTAAATATGTCTGGCTTTCATGCTTTCTTTTTCTTGTGGCTCACTCTAAGAGTTGTGGGGCTAGAATAGAGCAGAAATGACCAGATTTGTTCTTCGAATTATATAGTAGAAGGTCAGTTCTGTCTTTTCTTTCGATGAGATATAACCTTGTCACTTGCTTTGTTGGTGGAAGTTAGGAATCTCTATTTTATTTAATTTAGTCATTTTCAGGGAATTACTTAAGGGCCATGGCCCATACAATGAAGATTCTGTGTCCCATAAGAACACATTCTCTTTACAATATCATTTGAATTGTGCTTTTGGCCCTTTCCCTTCCTTTGGAATGTTTTTTTTTTTCTTTTCTTTTCTCTCTCTTTTTTTTAAATTTAGTTTTTTTACAGTCCAAACTTTATCACCCTTCCAGTCCACCCTCTGACTGTTCCGCATCCCATACCTCTTCCCCGTCTTGTTTCTCCACAAGAATGTCCCCACCTTCCCACCATCACTCACCATACTTTCCCACTCCATGGTGCATTTTCTCTGACTGAGTCCAGATCCAGCAGTACATGTGTTGGGGGCCTCATATCAGCTAGTATATGATGCCTGGTTGGTGACTCAGTGTCTGAGAGATCTCAGGGGTCCAGGTTAGTTAAGACTGCTGGTCTTCTTACAGGGTTGCCCTCCTCTTCAGTTTCTTCCAGCTTTCCCTAATTCAGCCACAGGAGTCAGCAGCTTCTGTTCATTGGTTGGATGGAAGTATCTGCATCTGACTCTTTCAGCTGCTTGTTGGGTGTTTTGGAGGGCAGTCATGATAGGCTTCTTCTGGTGAGTACATCATAGCCTCAGCAATAGTGTCAGACCTTGGGGGCTCTCCTTGAGCTGGATCACATTTTGGGTCTATCAGTGGACCTCCCTTTCTTCAAGCTCTTCTCCATTTTTTCCCTGCAGTTCTTTCAGACAGGAACAATTCTGGGTCAGAGATTTTGACTGTTGAATGGAAACCCCATCCCTCCACTTGATACCCTGTCTTCTAACTGGATGTGGGCTCTACAAGTTCTATTTCTCCAATGTACAGCATTTTATCTAAGGTCTCTTACTTTCCAGGTCTCTGGAACATTCTAGAGGCACACTCACCACCTACCTCCCGAGGTTGCCTCTTTTCATTCTTCCTGATGGCCCTTAGGGCTTCAGTTCTGTTCCCCCACCCAATACCTGATCATGTTCCCCTTCCCCTTTCCCTCCCAGCTGCCTCTCTTCCTCCCCTCTCCTGTGATTGTTTCTTTCTCCTTCCTAAGTGGAATTGAGGGAGCATTTTCAAAAGACATGGGAGAACAGACCCAAAGGTGATCTAGTACACTCTAATTTGGAAGAAAAAGGGGCCATGTGACTCTCATGTATGTGCTATCCTCCTTATAAATCTAAACATTTCTTAAATTCTACAATGCAGAACCAATTGGGTTGCTAGTCTTTGCTTGCACTAGCCTGCTTCAGGCCCACTATCCTTTGTTTTGCTAAATGAACATATACTCAAGCAATCTGAGTCCCCAAGTTGAATTCTTTCTTCAGAAAATACAAGAACCAAGGATACTGATAAAGCTCTCAGTTACTCAGGATTTAAAACCATGTTAAAACAGCTAAACTCTGTTCAACAAGTTTTGTCCCTAGGGCTATCTCTCAGATTGAGGGAATATATCTCTTTTATTAAAACCTTCAAGGTTTCTCAAGCATCAGCAAAGTAATGCTTTCTTAATGGCTATTTCTGGGTCTTCAACAGCATCATCATCATCAATAATATGTGTTTTCTCAGACAAAAGCAGGCATCTATTGATATAAACGGTGAACAGCACCTTTGAAGAACTTTAGAAAATATTTGATAGCATTCATTAAGAATACAGGTGGATATGTGAACATTGAGACATGTGTGAGAATGCTCTTGTTAGCCACAATGGCCAGTTTTAAGAACTGAAAGATACTCTGAACTTACTCTAATCATAATCTGGTTAAATAAAATAATATACTTTCTTCCTGTGCAAAAATGGAGTGTTCATTTCAGAGAACATGAACAAATACATCTGAGGCAATGAATTCGCTAAGACATAGGGTAAAAATCTCAAAATCAGAATGTGTGCATGGAAATATAAAGGGGAAAACGCATGTGGGTGAAGTACAAGACAAAGAACAGAAGTGAACATACATTTGTAACACAGAACAGTCTTTCATTTAAGTATTTAAAAGAAACCGAGGAGCTTAAGTTTTCTTTACCATGATAAACAATTTCTGTTTTCATACCAGAGGGCAAAGGGTTTTGAGGTAATTTAAAAAGAAACATTCATACTTATGAAATTATATATGTTACTGTGTAATAGTCTTTAATTATAAAGTACAAATATATTCGATTATTTTCAATTGGAAATGTATTTTCTATCACAGTATATAATCAGCCATTTTTTTTTTACTATAATTTTCTCACTGTTGGATATATCTTAGAGTGATAGTGAGGTTTTAGGATCAACAGTGCAAATAATGTGATAATTACTACATCCATTTTACCTGAAGATAATTTTAAAGTCTTATTCCAAAAAATGTAAGAGGTTGGTCCTAAGTGAAAACAGGGATAGTATATAATTTTCAACCTAGATAAGATTTTATTAGGTTTAAAAAGTAATAAAACATGTATATGTTAAACAAAATGTATATAATAGTCATCTATTAGCTTGTATAGAAATAGACCATCAATAATCTATAGACTTCTTCTAACTCCAGTTTAAATATGTTAGAATCAAAACATAATATTAGTTCTACAGTGCTTGAATGAATGATGATTTTACACATGACTAAGCAATTTCAATAGTAAAGTTCTCTCAATGTTACATCTTTGAAAGCAGATGGGACAGTATTTGTTCTTGGGTATGGGTTATTTTATCTATGAATAAAAACAGATGATTTTTATGTGAACGCTTTTACACTGTATGACTGCAAAATGGTTGTATTCACTTGACCATTGTCTACACTTGATAGTGGCACAGTCCGACTTCTCACAATTAATGTGAAGTTACTGAAGAGCAGTTACCTGAGACTAGGTTATATTCTTCATCCTGTTGTCATGGGTTTTGTTTCATCTTGTCAGCCTTGTTAGCTTTGAAAATACAATGTGGCTACAGCTCTGTGTATATTTGTCTTTCTGGATAACTCAGGCATACAAAGTATGCAGCTGGGAAAACAAAGTTCACACTTTCATTTTCTACTTCAATTAACAACTATATTATAAACTGGCAGATAACTAATGAAAAATAAAGTGTCATGAAAACATAATAGCTCAATTGAAAGGATGGCAATTAAAAGCTTATCAATGGCCATTTTTTAAAAATCATTCTCTAGTGCTTTGAAACCTCTAGAACATAATTAATATTTCATACAATTCACAGCATCTAAATGAATTTGTACATTACCTCAATGGAAAAAATTAATTAACAGTCATCAACAGACTGCATAAAAATTTCTTGTTTACATACAGATTATTGTCCAACTCAACTTTAGAAAAATAATTACCTGCTATACACTGGGGAGAATTTTACATTGCTCTGAAGGCAGTCGCACGGATGACTTTCTGAGTGAATTATATTGTTAAACAAACTCATGGGGAGTTGAAAACCTTGTTCTACATGCAATATCAATTAGGATGTTAATGAATATTCTGTTTAGAATATTGGAGAGTAATACACTATGTATAGTGCATGTGCTGCAATAAAAATATGCAGAAGCCTTCTTGTAATAACCTAGAATGTTACTGTCACAATTTTAACCTAAATACTGTTTCTTTTAAAATTATAATAGAAGAATAATTATTATTTATTGCCAAATTTACCTCATTCATTCTACTTTTCTAATAAAACATTGTCTCTGTAAGCTGAAAATATTATTAATATAGGTAAGTATATGCCATGTAAATTTATATATTGATAAATTTTTATAATGTGTCCATAAATATATCTAAGGAGACAAAGATATGATAGAATGTAAGCAGCCAGATAAAAACATATTCAAACAGATGATAGATAATTATATGGTTGCCAAGGAAATGATGGACAAGCATCACTTTTTTTAATGAATGTATCCTTATCTGAGAAGCAGAATTGAAGGTACAATAAAAAGAAAACCATAGGTTTTTGTCACACAATTACATTACTTTCTCTGCTTTATTCACAGAAATAAAATTTATTGACATATGCATGGAAAAATAAACATTATATTCTACAAAATTATTAATGTTTTTTATCTTAGTCTTATTCAAATTTTCCTTGCATATATGAGCTTAATCTGTAGTCAAGAATATCTTCAATAGATAATTTTAAAATGTAAGGCAGTTTCTATATTTTTATGAATATTAATCTTTGTAGTAGTGTGTATAAATCAAATCTTATGAGTTTGGCCTTCCAATGGTGTAAAGGATTTCAAAAGCACATATGGCCTTTTAAAAATCATAACTATAGGATCCTCTAAAATTTTCCTTTTTTTCTTTTTTTTATTAGATATTCTCTTCATTTACATTTCAAATGCTATCCCCAAAGCCCTCTATATCCTCCCTCTGCCCTGCTCCCCAACCCACCCACTCCTGCTTCCTGGCCCTGGCATTCCCCTGTACTGGGGCATATGATCTTCGCAATACCAAGGGCCTAATAAGATTTCTTATTCTGTGTATGTCTCACAGACAGTTATCAGAGATAGTAAAGTCTATATACCCTAAGCCTTAGCAGATATGGAAGTTGTTTTATTGGGTTTATAGTATTATCTTAACTTAGTCTAAACTTTCTGTGGCACAGGAATTAAAAATTAATTAAGAGCTAGGCCTAACCAATCAGCTACTACTACTTTACTTGGCAGTGTAATTAGAGGCATTGGGGAGATAGCTGTTTCAATTATGTCAGGATACAGATGTACTAAGACTGACTAGTTTGAGCAAAATTGGAAAAAAAAAACCCACCAAAAATGTTAAATAAGGCCAGTGATGTTCACATATGTTACCAACCCTTAACCATCTATTTGTACTTAATGTCACATACAATACCTCATATTGAATATTCATAAAGAATTTATAATACCTGGTACTATAATTTTGCAAAATTATTTTAAATAATTCTGATTGAAGGATTAAAAAATATTTAATACCATTTTCTTCTCTCAGATGTCTATAATATATGATTTATGTATTACTAGTGTGTTCTTGTTTTTAATGGTATTGTGGTCATTAACTTCTGCCTGTCTGTCTGTCTGTCTGTCTTTCTCTTGACTCTCCCTTTTTTCCTAGGACTGTCCATTTTGCTTCCATTTCCTTTCTATTCTATCACCTCTTACTTTATCATGATAGAATATGTGGCAATGAGGAAATGTGAATATGAATATGTATGTCTAATTATCTTCCTAGAGTTATCTGTAGCATATAATAAATGTAAATTTAATCTTCTTAATCATATACAAAATATTTTATTTGCCTAAAGATCTAAGTATTTGTGTTTTCCAATCACTTAAAACCCAGTAGGTAGGTAGTTGAGTATTTACTGGGCTCCCCATAATTATAAAAAAAAATCACAAGTAGATAAGAACAAATAGTAAATAATATTTTCTTGAGGGATGAACATCATAAATAAGAATGATACTCAGCCTGTTCCTGGTAGCATTTGATGTGGCCATATTTGAAAATAGTACACAATTTTTAGTTTTTGATACATTCCTGTGAGTGTTTATTGATTTCCCTTTTCAAAATAATTGTCTTTTCTCACTCTAGTTTGATACATTATAGTACCTTACATAGAAACAATCAGACTCTTTAGAGGTATCATAGGCTGGGATTGGTGAGAGAATAACATTCATAAGTATTTTGATAATTATAAGAACAGTATTGTCAATTTTCCATACAGATGTGTGTTATTAACAGGAGTTTTGAGTTTATTATGTTTTTTTAATTTTGGTTTTGGTTTTGGTTTGTTTTTGTTTCTTTGTTTTTGAACTTGACCTTTAAGGGACTCATATCCTTGAATTATTATTCCCAATATGGAAATATACAGAAAACCACTATTAATTTTTTCATAAACTGCCTAAAGATACAATAGTGGATAGGGATTGAGGAATGTGAATTTGAAGAGACATCATCTATAATTGTTACATAAGTTCTTCTAAAATGAAGATTTGACATTCAGGGATTTATTAACTTTGATACTGACATTTAAGTGTTATGTTTCTCACAGAATATTTACCTCTGATTAACCATGTTTGCAATTTCAGTGCTGTTGCCACATCAAGTCCCATTACCTATTCACAGTGTGAACATGTATGTTTTCTCAGAATAGCAGCCCAAATGACAGACTGAATGAATGTAGACACCATAACGAAGAACGTGGTATAGTAGAGATAAACCCACAGGGACAGAGGTGGATAGAACTAGGTACATATTGAATTAAAGCCTGGTTAGACTGTTGTGTGATTTCAAAAGTTCTCTAGTCATATGTCATCTCAAACTAATTTTTCTGTGTCATTTTGAGGACAAACTCGAATATCAAAGGGACATTTTCTAACTTTTCTTCATAGAATGTATTAGTTTATTGTTTATATCTACCCATCTATTTCCCCAAATGTGGTAGGTTTACTAATTTTCAATTATGTCTCCAATACTTTGGAATGCATGCATCCATAATACGGCCTTTGAAAAGAACTATTGGTTCAAATTGCCTACATCCATCCTGTTGGTATTACTTTAAGCACATGAACATATGACTTTCTTTTTTTTTCTCTCTCATTTTTATTAGATATTTTCTTCATTTACATTTCATATTTTATGCCCTTTCCTCATTTCACCCTTGAAAGCACCCCTATCAAACCCCCCTGACTCTGTTCACTAACCCACCCACTTCTACTTCCCTCTCCTTGCAATCCCCTACACTGGGGTAACGAGCCTTCACAAGACCAAGGGCATCTCCTCTCTTTGATGTCCCATAAGACCATTCATCCTCTGCTACATATGAGGCTGAAGCCTTGATTCCCTCCTTGTGTACTCTCTGGTTGGTGGTTTAGTCCCTGGGAGTTCTGGGGGTACTGTTTGGTTCATATTTTTGTTCCTCCTATGGGCTGCAAACCCTTTCCACTCCTTGGGTCCTTTCTCTAGATCCTCCATTGGGGACACTGCTCATTCCAGTGGATTGCTGTGAGTGTCCCCTTCTCTATTTGTCAGGCACTGGCAGAGTTTCTCAGGAGACAGCTATATCAGGCTCCTGTCAGCAAGCATTTGTTTGCATCCAAAACAGTGTCTGGGTTTGGTAACTGTATTTGGGAAGGATTACCAGGTAGGACAGTCACTTTTCCTTCAGTTTCTGCTCCAAACTTTGTCTCTTTATCTCCTCCTATGGGTATTTTGATCCCCCTTCTAAGAAGGACCAAAGTATCCACACCATGGTCTTCCTTCTTTTTGAGCTTTTTGTGGTCTGTGAATTGTATCTTGGGTATTCTGAACTTCTGGGCTAATATCCACTTATCAATGAGTGCATTTCATGTGTGTTCTTTTGTGGTTTGGTTACCTCACTTAGGATGATTTTTTTTCTAGTTTCATCCATTTGCCTAAGAATTTAATAAACTGATGGTTTTTAATAACCGTGTAGTACTCCATTGTGTAAATTTACCACATCTTCTGTATCCATTCCTGTGTTGAGGGACATCTGGGTTCTTTCCAGCTCCTGCCTATTAAAAAGAAGGCTTCTATAAACATAGTAGAACATGTGTTCTTATTACATGTTGGAGTGTCTTCTGGGTATATGCAGAGGAGTGGTACAGCTGTGTCCACAGGTTATACAATGTCCCATTTTCTGAGGAACTGCCAGACTGATTTGGTCACTCTATCTTTGACAAAGCGCTAAAACCATCCAGTGTAAAAAAGACAAGCATTTTCAACAAATGGTGCTGCTTCAAATGGTGGTTATCATGTAGAAGAATACAGATTGATGCATTCTTATATCCTTGTACAAAGCTCAAGTCCAAGTGCATCAAGGAACTGCATAAAGCCAGATACACTGAAACTAACAGAAAAGCAAGTAGGGAAGAGCCTTGAGTACATGGGCACAGAGGAAATTTTCCTGAACAGAACACCAATAGCTTATGCTCTAAGATCAAGAAGTGACAAAGGGAAACCTCACAGAATTCCAAAGCTTCTGTAAGTCAAAGGACACTGTCAATAGTGTCAACCAACCGATTGGGATATAATCTTTGACAACTCTACATCAGTTAGAGGGCTAATGTCCATTATATCCAAAGAACTCAAGAAGGTAGACTCCAGAGAACAGAATAACTCTATTAAAAAATGGGGTACAGAACTAAACAAAGAATTTTCAACTGAGGAATACTGAATGTCTGAGAAGCACCTAAAGAAATATTTAACATTCTTAGTCATCAGGGAAATACAAATCAAAACAGCCCTGAGTTTCCACCTCACACCAGTCAGAATGGCTAAGATCAAAAGTTCAGGTGACAACAGATGCTGGTGAGAATGTGGAGAAAGAGGAACACTCCTCTATTGCTGGTGGGATTGCAAGCATGTGACTTTCTAATACAGCATACTTTATATGTAGAACCTTTCAGGACACTAGTCAATCTTCCTTCTCCTTGCAAACCAATCTCCTAGTATCTCACATGCTTTGTTACTGGAAATTTGGAGTGTCCAGATGAATTTCCAGATAATACCAGGGAAATTGGAGTCTGCTCCCTGGAGTCTGAATTTGACTGGTAAAAGAATAAAGCATGGATTTAAATAAAAACATAGGAATAATTCTACTAGAATTTAAAAGGAAAAGCCTAGCATGGATAATTTGTCTCATAAGCCATTCAGACACAGAAAATTTAAACCAGAATGTAAGCCAAAATGGATGTCATATGCATGATAGCACACAGCTCCCAGATTGGTAGGTATGCCTTAGTGAAGAGTAAGGAAATCTAATGCATCATGTAATGATTTTTTAGATTCTCACCAACATTCCAAATACAAATAGAATAGAGGAATAACAAATAGTTATGCCTTTCTGAGTCCAGAAATACATGAGTACCTTATGATGGCTTGACTTGTAGGGACTATGCTGGATGTAGAATTGTGGGAAGATAAATGACACTCAACATCTCATTGAAGGATTATTTATTAATTTCCTCATTTAGCACAGCTTAAGGTGAAACTACCTTTCTCCATTGAGGGGGTTTTACTTCTCTGAGATGTTCTCTTAGCTAGGTCATTGACTTTGCTCAGCTGGAGAGTTAGGTATCTATAAACCAGAGAGTATAAGTCATTTGACCAGAAAGCGTTTTCCCAATGGTGCTTTATTGCTACTCTAAAACCTAGCCCTCTTTCTGTAATATACATAGCATTAATTACATGTTATATTTCTATATTTAATGCTGGTTATTAGCTTTTCTTATCCATTACATAGAAACTCAAGCATTCTAGTTTGCTTCCATCATTCTTTATAAATCATGCATGACCTTTGATCATTTTTGTGTCTCTCCTTGAGAAAAAAATTATTTTCTAAAACTTTTATATTACAGAATCATATCCAAGTAATTATTTATAGAAGACTGTATATTAGTGTTTTGTTTGATTACTCCTGTAACAATTTTAAAATAAACAAATTATGAATCATAAGCAAATAAATAACTTTACATTACATAAATATGTACATTATTAGAGGAAATTAAAGTTGTACCTAAATGTTTTTCTCTGCGTTTCTCTATAGACACTAAAGACACAAACATCGTCCAGATTAGTTCTGATCATGAACATATTACATTCATGAGCTATTAACATCTGGGTTCTGCAGTCCCAACTTACCATTTCTTGGAACCAAATGAAGCTTCCAGTACTAGCTTTGCTTTACATCTAATTGAGTGGTTGACTAAAGGGATCCCATTGGACTCCCAAAACAACTCCAGGATGTTTTCCAGACTATATATGCATATATTGATTTCCACAAACTGACAGCAAGACCCTACAGCTGATAACAACATGTTCACAGCTAATAGTTTTGTGGTACATTTAATAGAAAGCCTAAGAACCTATCCTCAAGTAAATATTAAATTTGTGTCCTAAGGATAAAGTTATTTTACTAGACTATAAGATCTCCAGACTACCTTGGAGTAAGGTGATATTAGTTTCTTATTTTGAACAGTATCAAACATGAAGCACTTGAAATTAGGTGGAATGGAGGCTGAGTGTCCGGCATGTTACTTGTTGACATGATACCTAATGATTACCAAACAATGCAAGAGGATAACTTAAGAGTTGACCCACTTTGATTAAAATTTTAAAATGAGGATGCTCTGGAATATTCTACCTCTATATTTTCAACATGACTTGCAATATGGCTATCAAATTAACAACTGTTTAATCACAGATTTTAGGTCTCTTTTTTAGTCTTTTTTTTTTCAAATTTTCTAAAAATGTCTCAATTATATACCAATTGGCTTTCTGCCAATGACAATTCAAAAATGTTCTCTAAATGTATTTATAACTGGTGTCAGATTGTTAGTTTTCATTATATATTAATTGGACCACAAACAGAAATACATAAGCAGTCATGGAAGGGAAATATATGTGTATCATCTCCATCTTCTAAAATCTAAGAGAGTAGAGAAATTCAGAAATGCATCTCTACTTTCTTCTTGAATGATAGTAATTGATTTCCAATCACAAGTTTATCATATAATTTTGAAAGTTTATTTTTATTTATTATCATGTTATTCTGATGTCGTCAGGGGATAATTATATTGTAGTTTCCAGAATTTCATTATCTGCCACAATTGTTAATAGTTTGACATTCTTTTTCTAATTATTCCATTGGGGAAGAATAATTTCTGTATTTCTTACTTGTCTTGCTGTTGTGACACAATACCTGATAATGACAACTTAAGGCAGAATGGCTTTTTTCTGGTATCAGGCCATTTAGGTAGGGAAAGCATGTAAGCAGGAACAAGAGGCAGCTTGTCACATTGTGTTCCTAGTCAGGATGCAGAAATATGAATATTATGTAATTTGATTTCTTCCTTGTGTTCATCTCTGTTATACCAACCCACAGAATGCTACTGTCTGTATTTAGGGTAAACCTTCCCACCTTACTTAACCTAATCTACAATTTACTTCCCAAACCTGCACAGTGGTTTCTACATTCTACTTCCCAGATATGCACAGAGATTTCTCTGCCAAGGTTTCTAGATCCTGCAAAGTTATTCCCAATAACGCTAGCCATATATAAATATTTCAAACCACCTTATTTTTACAAGAATTATAGCTTCCCTTCTCCTAAACTTAGTAAGTATCCAAGGTTTATTATTATTTATTTTATTAATTCATGTTTTGGAAAGCAAAAGTAGGTAAAAAGGCAAAAGTTATGCAAAATATTTTTTAATATTCAAACAATTTTCTGGGCACTAATAAGGGGAATGGAAAAAATCATAAATTATTATTCTACTACGTTGCATAAAAGTTCTCATATGGAACAATATTTTAAAACTTAAATATGGAAGAAGTATAGATTTTGTCAGGAAGGAAAAGAGGAAACAACATTGAAGAAAGATGAGAAGGTTTTATACAAACCTCTCAAAATATCCCTCATACCCTTAAATATTTTCTCTGTTTAAAGGTATAAAGTAGTATCTTTCAAAGACAAAATATGTTATATCTTATGTTCCTACTTCAAGCATACACACACATATATGCATGGCATACATTTGTACATCCTATTTAATATTTGAGATGATGATAAATAATTACACATTAAAACATCTCAAAATAACTATATTCCATTGAAAGCTGACTACTTTTGACAAAAATTGGATACAACACATCTCAGCCTAATTTTCATACATATATTTAATTTAAAATATTGATATAATGACTATTCAATTAATATGTGACTCTAGTTTGACTATTTAAATTCTGTAGAGACATTCAGAAATGCCTTCAAGGTAAGAACCTTACAGAAATTGTGTTTTGTTTCATGCATTCTGCCTCAGTTTGCCATAGTTATGTTGGCTAATTGTCTCCTATTTGATAAAGCACTTCAACTTCTTAGGAGTTTTATTAATACAATTACTGTGATTGGGAGACTTACGAAGGTTGGTAACTCTTGAGCACAGAATTCAGATAATAAGAAATGAGTTTGATCAGTTGAAGGGTTTCATAACTCAGAAACTCCATTCCTTTGTAATGACTAATGAGGCAGTATGGTTTTACACATAACACATCAGATATGAAGAAAGTCAAGAGTTCTATTTCTGACTGTTTTTTTAAACATCATAAGTTTTTATTTGTCAGTCAAGAAATTTACTAGAATAATAATGATTGTGTTAACATCCTTAGGGACTGAGATTTTTGACAAATATTTATATAAATAATAGTTGTTTGTAAGGGTTCCACAGTGTAGACATGACAGTTACAAGTGAATATTAAAAGTC
The DNA here is from genome assembly GCF_978045245.1 of Mus caroli. NCBI lineage: Eukaryota > Metazoa > Chordata > Mammalia > Rodentia > Muridae > Mus > Mus caroli. Next base: position 33,306,284 of record NW_028227264.1, read on the forward strand.
TCCTTTAAATAACCCCCTGTTCCTTTAAACACTCCACTGAACACACACACACACACACACACATATATATAGCATTGATTTTCAGAGGACATCCCTAGTGCTACCAGATGTTATTAGACATCTCACTTTACCATTACTTTTGTTTTCTGAAAGATAATAGAAAGTAGATATGTAGGTTTACATAAAGTTGGTCAATAACTGGCATCTATGGATGGGCACACACAACCACTGTACATTTTGTTATACTTTTAGAGGTATATTATCAGGATCAACATTAACACTTCAGTCATGTCTGTCCCTGAGAGACAGTGTAAAGCTGCTGCTGCTTGTTGTTGTTGTTGTTGTTGTTGTTGTTGTTGTTGTTCTTCTTCTTCTTCTTCTTCTTCTTCTTCTTCTTCTTCTTCTTCTTCTTCTTCTTCTTCTTCTTTTGTGGTAAAATAAATTAATCCTTAAAATATTTCTGAAAAAAGAAAAGTAAGATGTTCTTGAATACAACTTCACTGAAGAACAGAAGGAGATCAAGTTCTTGATCAGGAGTATGAATATACAGATCATATGACTCAGATATTATTGCATACACTCAGAGATATTATGGGGAAAGCACTTGGATCGTGTGCACCAGCCATGTTTAACCACACGACAAATATTGTAACCATAAGACCCTTTCAAATAGTAAAATAAAATATCAAGGATATTGTTACTGTCCATACTGTATGTATGTGTATATGTATGCATGTATGTTTTACGTATTAAGTTATTGAACTCTGATTTCCATTTCATCTGCTCAGTGTGTGTGTGTGTGTGTGTGTGTGTGTGTGTGTTTGTGTGTGGTGTCTATTTGTGAATTACTACACAAAGGAAGCAAAAAACAAAATGTGAAATGCATGCCAATGGCCAGGCAGTAGGAACAATGAGTGGCTTTAGAACTCATGGAATGCTGTCCATGGGTTACCACAGTAAAGCTTTTTATTCAAAGAGTAAATGAATTTTTCAAATGCCAAAGTGTTGAGGTTAACATCATTAAATTTGACACCTCCATGGTTTAACTTAGGTAAGTCTCAATTTTCTGAAGTATTAGAAAATAGAGTTAAATCACAGTGTCCAGTTCCCAGTGTTTTGTTTCACATTATTCCTGAGGCAAATGCATTCACTAACTCCCTTAGCTGTGCTTTTCTTGCAGAAACAAATCTACCCCCATTTTGGAATTCTATTTCCCAAGATTATCATTTTATAAGTTGATAAATTAATGATACACTTTCAATTGTATGAAAATTGTAATTTTGGGTATGATAACTTATTTTAAGGAAGCTTTTCAAAAATTTTATAAATCCTCAATAATATAAACAAATAATAATATATAAATAATCTAGGTTTGGAAAGTAATTCTTATGTTTTCTAGAGTAATTGTTTACTTTTATTTCAGTATTCACTGGTTTTATATTTATTTAAAATTTTTATATATTGTTATGAATCATAATCTTTATGCTTACCCAACTTAGTATTCTCTTGACCACATAAGACACCAAAGTTCATGATCTTTCTCTCTCTTAAAAAATTGAAATAAACAGACAAAAAACAAATAAAACAAAAAATACCAAAACAAAATAAAAGCATACACAAAAGTAGATAGATGATATACAGATAGATAGATAAGTTATAGAAAATAAATAAAGCAAAAGTAAAGATATAAAACTATGGAGCCTGTTTTAAGTACTTTGACAACTACAGGGCATGTGACCTAACTTTGAATTTTGGAATATAAAGGACACTTAATTTAAGAAGATATACTTTTCTCTTTCTGATATATATCAAATTCAAATAATTACTTGTTTAATGGTGGGACTTCATGTATACTTACTCTTTTTTTTTTTGAGTTGAGCATAATTATTTTATTGGTTTGGGTTCTGAAATATAGTAACTTCAAATTAAGTAGCAAAGCAGGAAAGAGGATTTGTTTTAAGATAAATTGTTTTGGAGCATGATTCTTCACAACATTAAAATAAAAGTTACATAATCAGGCAGGTATTAAAACATTGGATTAATACTAAGTTGATTTAGGAGTCTAACAAAAGTAATTTATATATAAAATACTATCAGCAACTATTTGTTATGTGTACATGCTCAAATTAAAGTATACTTATTAGTACTTATCATTAAAGATGAAGTGTTATCAATTTCTTTTTAATTTTTAATATTTTTTTATTACGTATTTTCCTCAATTATATTTCCAATGCTATCCCAAAAGTCCCCCATACCGCCCCCCCCCCCAATTCTCTACCCACCCATTCCCATTCTTTTGGCCCTGGCATTCCCCTGTATTGGGGCATATAAAGTTTGCAAGTCCAATGGGCCTCTCTTTCCAGTGATGGCCAACTAGGCCATCTTTCGATACATATGCAGCTAGAGACAAGAGCTCCGGGGTACTGGTTAGTTCATCATGTTGTTCCAACTATAGGGTTGCAGATCCCTTTAGCTCCTTGGGTACTTTCTCTAGCTTCTCCATTGGGAGCCCTGTGATCCATCCAATAGCTGACTGTGAGGATCCACTCCTGTGTTTGCTAGGCCCCGGCATCGTCTCACAAGAGACAGCTATATTTGGGTCCTTTCAGTAAAATCTTGCTAGTGTATGCAATGGTGTCAGCGTTTGGAAGCTGATTATGGGATGGATCCCTGGATATGGCAGTCTCTAGATGGTCCATCCTTTCATCACAGCTCCAAACATTGTCTCTGTAACTCCTTAGATTGGTGTTTTGTTCCCAATTCTAAGAAGGGGCATAGTGTCCATACTTTGGTCTACATTCTTCCTGAGTTTCATGCGTTTAGCAAATTGTATCTTATATCTTGGGTATCCTAAATTTTGGGCTAATATCCACTTATCAGTGAATACATAAGGTGTGAGTTCCTTTGTGATTGTGTTATCTCACTCAAGATGATGCCCTCCAGGTCCATCCATTTGGCTAGGAATTCCATAAATTCATTCTTTTTAATAGCTGAGTAGTACTCCATTGTGTAAATGTACCATAATTTCTGTATCCATTCCTCTGTTGAGGGACATCTGGGTTCTTTCCAGCTTCTGGCTATTATAAATAAGGCTGCTATGAACAAAGTGGAGCATGTGTCCTTCTTACAGGTTGGGACATCTTCTGGATATATGCCCAGGAGAGGTATTGCTGGATCCTCCGGTAGTACTATGTCCAATTTTCTGAGGAACCCCCAGACTGATTTCCAGAGTGGTTGTACAAGCTTGCAATCCCACCAACAATGGAGGAGCGTTCCTCTTTCTCCACATCCTCGCCAGCATCTGCTGTCACCTGAATTTTTGATCTTAGCCATTCTGACTGGTGTGAGGTGGAATCTCAGGGTTGTTTTGATTTGCATTTCCCTGATGATTAAGAATGTTGAACATTTTTTCAGGTGCTTCTCTGCCTTTTGGTATTCCTCAGGTGAGAATTATTTGTTCAGTTCTGAGCCCCATTTTTTAATGGGGTTATTTGATTTTCTGGAGTCAAACTTCTTGAGTTCTTTATATATGTTGGATATTAGTCCCTTATCTGATTTAGCATAGGTAAAGATCCTTTCCCAATCTGTTGGTGGTTTTTTTGTCTTATTGATGGTGTCTTTTGCCTTGCAGAAGCTTTGCAGTTTCATGAGCTTGTCAATTCTCAATCTTACAGCACAAGCCATTGCTGTTCTCTTCAAGAATTTTTCCCCTGTGCCCATATCTTCAAGGCTTTTCCCCACTTTCTCCTCTATAAGTTTCAGTGTCTCTGGTTTTATGTGTAGTTCCTTGATCCACTTAGACTTGACCTTAGTACAAGGAGATAGGAATGGATCGATTCGCATTCTTCTACATGATAACAACCATTTGTGCCAGCATCATTTGTTGAAAATGCTGTCTTTCTTCCACTGGATGGTTTTAGCTCCCTTGTCAAAGATCAAGTGACCATAGGTGTGTGGCTTCATTTCTGGGTCTTCAATTCTATCCCATTGGTCTACTTGTCTGTCACTATACCAGTACCACGCAGTTTTTATCACAATTGCTCTGTAGTAAAGCTTTAGGTCCGGCATAGTGATTCCACTAGAGGTTCTTTTATCCTTGAGAAGAGTTTTTGCTATCCTAGGTTTTTTGTTATTCCAGATGAATTTGCAGATTGCACTTTCTAATTCGTTGAAGAATTGATTTGGAATTTTGATGGGGATTGCATTGAATCCCTGTAGATTGCTTTTGGCAAGATAGCCATTTTTACAATGTTGATCCTGCCAATCCATGAGCATGGGAGATCTTTCCATCTTCTGAGATCTTCTATAATTTCTTTCTTCAGAGACTTGAAGTTTTTATTTTACAGATCTTTCACTTCCTTAGTTAGAGTCACGCCAAGATATTTTATATTATTTGTGACTATTGAGAAGGGTGTTGTTTCCCTAATTTCTTTCTCAGCCTGTTTATTCTTTGTGTAGAGAAAGGCCATTGATTTGTTTGAGTTAATTTTATATCCAGCTACTTCACCGAATCTGTTTATCAGGTTTAGGAGTTCTCTGGTGGAATTTTTATGGTCACTTATATATACTATCATATCATCTGCAAAAAGTGATATTTTGACTTCATCTTTTCCAATTTGAATCCCTTTGATCTCCTTTTTTTGTCGAATTGCTCTGGCTAGGACTTCAAGTATAATGTTGAATAGGTATGGAGAAAGTGGACAGCCTTGTCTAGTCCCTGATTTTAGTGGGATTGCTTCAAGCTTCTCACCATTTACTTTGATGTTGGCTACTGGTTTGCTGTAGATTGCTTTTATCATGTTTAGGTATGGGTCTTGAATTCCTGATCTTTCCAAGACTTTTATCATGAATGGGTGTTGGATCTTGTCAAATGCTTTTTCCGCATCTAACGAGATGACCATGTGGTTTTTGTCTTTGAGTTTGTTTATATACTGGATTACGTTGATGGATTTCCATATATTGAACCATCCCTGCATCCCTGGGATGAAACCTACTTGGTCAGGATGGATGATTGTTTTGATGTGTTCTTGGATTCGGTTAGCAAGAACTTTATTGAGGATTTTTGCATCAATATCCATAAGGGATATTGGTCTGAAGTTTTCTATCTTTGTTGGGTCTTTTCGTGATTTAGGTATCAGAATAATTGTGGCTTCATAGAATGAGTTGGGTAGAGTACCTTCTGTTTCTATTTTGTGGAATAGTTTGTGAAGAACTGCGATTAGATGTTCTTTGAAGGTCTGATAGAACTCTGCACTAAACCCATCTGGTCCTGGGATTTTTTTGGTTGGGAAACTATTAATGACTGCTTCTATTTCTTTGCAGGATATAGAGCTGTTTAGATCATTAACCGGATCTTGATTCAACTTTGGTACCTGGTATCTGTCTAGGAACTTCTCCATTTCATCCAGGTTCTCCAGTTTTGTTGAGTATAGCCTTTTGTAGAAGGATCTGATGGTGTTTTGGATGTCTTCAGGATCTGTTGTTATGTCTCCTTTTTCATTTCTGAATTTTTTAATTAGAATGCTTTCCCTGTGCCCTCTTTAAGTCTGGCTAAGGGTGTATCTATCTTGTTGATTTTCTCAAAGAACCAGCTTCTTGATTGGTTGATTTTTTTTAACTAGTTCTTCTTGTTTCCACTTGGTTGATTTCGCCCCTGAGTTTGATTATTTCCTGCAGTCTACTCCTCTTGGGTGAATTTGCTTCCTTTTGTTCTAGTGCTTTTAGGTATGTTGTCAAGCTGCTAATGTGTGCTGTCTTTAGTTTCTTTTTGGAGGCACTCAGAGCTATGAGTTTTCCTCTTAGAAATGCTTTCATTGCGTCCCATAAGTTTGGGTATGTTGTGGCTTCATTTTCATTGTACTCTAAAAAGTCCTTAATTTCTTTCTTTATTCCTTCCTTGACCAAGGTATCATTGAGAAGAGTGTTGTTCAGTTTCCACGTGAATGTTGGCTTTCTATTATTTATTTTGTTATTGAAGATCAGCCTTAGTCCATGGTGATCTGATAGGATGCATGGGACAATTTCAATATTTTTGTATCTGTTGAGGCCTGTTTTGTGACCAATTACGTGATCAATTTTCGAGAAGGTACGATGAGGTGCTGAGAAGAAGGTATATCCTTTTGTTTTAGGATAGAATGTTCTGTAGATTTCTGCCAGATCCATTTGATTCATAACTCCTGTTAGTTTCACTGTGTCCCTGTTTAGTTTCTGTTTCCATGATCTGTCCATTGGTGAAAGTGGTGTGCTGAAGTATTTGGAGCATAGATATTCAGAATTGATAGTTCCTCTTGGAAGATTTACCTTTGATGAGTATGAAGTGCCCCTCCCTGACTTTTTTGATTTCTTTGGGTTGGAAGTCAATCTTATCAGATATTAGAATGGCTACTCCAGCTTGTTTCTTCATACTATTTGCTTGTAAATTTTTTTCCAGCCTTTCATTCTAGGTAGTGTCTATCTTTTTCCCTGAGATGGTTTTCCTATAAGCAGCAACATGTTGGGTCCTGTTTGTGTAGCCAGTCTATTAGTCTATGTCTTTTTATTGGGGAGTTGAGTCCATTGATATTAAGAGATATTAAGGAAAAGTAATCGTTGCTTCCTATTATTTTTGTTGTTAAAGTTGGCATTCTGTTCTTGAGGCTCTCTTATTTTAGGTTTGTTGAGGGATTACCTTCTTGCTTTTTTAGGACATGGTTTCCATCCTTGTATTGGTTTTTTCTGTTATTATCCTTTGAAGGGCTGGATTCGTGGAAAGATATTGTGTGAATTTGGTTCTGTCATGGAATACTTTTGCTTCTCCATCTAAGGTTATTGAAAGTTTGGCTGGGTATAGTATCCTGGGTTGGCATTTGTGTTTTCTAAGTGTCTGTATAACATCTGATCAAGCTCTTCTGGCTTTCATAGTCTCTGGTGAAAAATCTGCTGTAATTCTGACAGGCTTACCTTTATATGTTTCTTGACTCTTTTCCCTTACTGCTTTTAATATTCTATCTTTTTTTTAGTGCATTTGTTGTTCTGAATATTATGTGTCGGGAAGAATTTCTTTTCTTGTCCAGTCTATTTGGAGTTCTGTAGGCTTCTTGTATGTTTATGGACATGTCTCTCTTTAGGTTCGGGAAGTTTTCTTCTATAATTTTGTTGAAGATATTTGCTGGTCCTTTGAGTTGAAAATCAAATGGTGGACAAGCCTCTTCCGGTCAGAAAAGCACCTGGGAAGCTAGGGCGCAGGGTCGGCTGACACCCGCCAGCTACCCACGACCCCCGCCACAGGATTTTGAGACTGCTGGTGAGTGGAACACAGCTTCTGCTCCAGTCCAATCACGCGGGACCTGAGACTGCTCTGGTTGGGGAGAGAGAAATCCGGCCTACATAGGGCCACAAGCCTCTTCCGGTCAGAAAAGCACCTGGGTAGCTAGGGCGCAGGGTCGGCAGACACTCACCAGCTACCCACATCACCCGCCACAGGATCTTAAGACTTCTGGAGAGTGGAACACAGCTTCTGCTCCAATCCAATTGCGTGCGGGACCTGAGACTGCATTAGTTAGGGAAGCAGAAAATCGGCCTGAGTAGGACCACAGGCCTCTTCCGGCTGGACCAGCACCGGGGTACCGCCAGCTACCCATGACCCCAGCCACAGGATTTTGAGACTGCTGGTGAGTGGAACACAGCTTCTGCTCCAATCTTTAAACAGTGACAACGACAACAACTAACCCCAGAGATTACCAGATGGCGAAAGGTAAACGTAATAATCTTACTAACAGAAACCAAGACCACTCACCATCATCAGAACCCAGCACTCCCACTTCGCCCAGTCCAGGGCACCCCAACACACCGGAAAAGCTAGACACGGATCTAAAAGCATATCTCCTGATGATGATAGAGGACTTCAAGAAGGACTTTAATAACACACTTAAAGAAATACAAAGGAACGCTGGTAAACAGGTAGAAGACAATAAAGAGGAAGCACAAAAATCCCTTAAAGAATTGCAGGAGAACACTGCTAAAGAGTTACAAATCCTTAAAGAAAAACAGGATAACATAATCAAACAGGTAGAAGTCCTTAATGAAAAACAGGAAAACACATCCAAACAGATGATGGAAATGAACAAAACCATACTAGACCTAAAAAGGGAAGTAGACACAATAAAGAAAACCCAAAATGAGGCAACACTGGAGATAGAAACCCTAGGAAAGAAATCTGGAACCATAGATACGAGCATCAGCAACAGAATACAAGAGATGGAAGAAAGAATCTCAGGTGCAGAAGATTCCATAGAGAACATCGGCACAACAATCAAGGAAAATGTAAAATGCAAAAAGATCCTAACTCAAAACATCCAAGAAATACAGGACATAATGAGAAGACCAAACCTACGGATAATAGGAGTGGATGAGAATGAAGATTTTCAACCCAAAGGACCAGCAAACATCTTCAACAAAATTATAGAAGAAAACTTCCCAAATCTAAAGAAAGAGATGCCCATGAACATACAAGAAGCCTACAGAACTCCAAATAGACTGGACCAGAAAAGAAATACCTCCCGACAAATAATAATCAGAACAACAAATGCTCTAAATAAAGATAGAATACTAAAAGCAGTAAGAGAAAAAGGCCAAGTAACATATAAAGGCAAGCCTATCAGAATTACACCAAATTTTTCACCAGAGACTATGAGAGCCAGAAGATCCTGGATGGATGTTATACAGACACTAAAAGAACACAAATTCCAGCCCAGGCTACTATACCCAGCCAAACTCTCAATTAACATAGATGGAGAAACCAAAGTATTCCACGACAAAACCAAATTCACACATTATCTCTCCACGAATCCAGCCCTTCAAAGGATAATAACAGAAAAAAACCAATACAAGGACAGGAACCACGCCCTAGAAACTACAAGAAGGTAATCCCTCAACAAACCTAAAAGAAGACAGCCACAAGAACAGAATGCCAACTTTAACAACAAAAATAACAGGAAACAACAATTACTTTTCCTTAATATCTCTTAATATCAATGGACTCAACTCCCCGATAAAAAGACATAGACTAAAAAACTGGCTACACAAACAAGACCCAACATTTTGCTGCTTACAGGAAACTCATCTCAGAGAAAAAGATAGACACTACCTCAGAATGAAAGGCTGGAAAACAATTTTCCAAGCAAATGGTATGAAGAAACAAGCTGGAGTAGCCATTCTAATATCTGATAAGATTGACTTCCAACCCAAAGTCATCAAAAAAGACAGGGAGGGACACTTCATACTCATCAAAGGTAAAATCCTCCAATAGGAACTATCAATCCTGAATATCTATGCTCCAAATACAAAGGCAGCCACATTCATTAAAGAAACTTTAGTAAATCTCAAAGCACACATTGCACCTCATACAATAATAGTGGGAGACTTCAACACACCACTTTCACCAATGGACAGATCATGGAAACAGAAACTAAACAGGGACACAGTGAAACTAACAGAAGTTATGGATCAAATGGATCTGGCAGATATCTACAGAACATTCTATCCTAAAACAAAAGGATATACCTTCTTCTCAGCACCTCATGGTATCTTCTCCAAAATTGACCACATAATTGGTCACAAAACAGGCCTCAACAGGATCTTTGTCATTTTGCATTTTCTTTGATTGTTGTGCCAATGTTCTCTATGGAATCTTCTGCACCTGAGACTCTCTCTTCCATCTCTTGTATTCTGTTGCTGATGCTTGCTTCTATGGTTCCTGGTTTCTTTCTTATGGTTTCTATCTCCAGTGTTGCCTCACTTTGGGTTTTCTTTATTGTGTCTACTTCCGTTTTTAGGTCTTGGATGGTTTTATTCAATTCCATCACCTGTTTGCTCGTGTTTTCCTGTAATTCTTCAAGGGATTTTTGTGCTTCCTCTTTAAGATCTTCTACCTGTTTAGCAGTGTTCTTCTGTATTTCTTTGAGTGAGTTATGAAGGTGTTTCTTGATATCTCCATCCATCATCATGAGATATGCTTTTAAATCCAGGTCTAGCTTTTTGGGTGTGTTGGGGTGCCCTGGACTGTGCGAGGTGGGAGTGATGGGTTCTCGTGATGGTGAGTGGTCTTGGTTTCTGTTAGCAAGATTCTTTCGTTTACCTTTGGCCATCTGGTAATCTCTGGAGTTAGTTGATTTAGTTGTCTCTGGTTAGAGCTTGTTCCTGAGGTGATTCTGTTAGCCTCTATCAGCAGACCTGGGAGACTAGCTCTCTCCTGAGTTTTAGTGTTCAGAGTACTTTCTGCAAGCAAGCTCTCCTCTTACAGGGGAGGTGCACAGATATCTGGCATTAGGACCTCCCTCCTGGCTGAAGATGAAAACCCAAACAGGACCTGTCCCGAAGCTGAGTTGCTTTGGCCTATCCCAGAAGCTGTTAGCCTCTGTATTCTACACTCTCACCTGTGCAGAATACTCTTGGAGGAGTCCTGGAACCAAGATGTCTACACTAGATGCTCAGGCCAAGAGCTCACAGGCCGGGCAGACCCCTATCCTCTGGCTGGGAAAGAGGCCGGATGTCTGGGGCCCGAAAAGGGGGCTGCCTTAGAAGCTCTGTGGCTCCCACTTGCCCCAGAAGCCGTTAGCTTCTGTATTCCGCACTCTCACCTATGCAGAATACTCTCATCGGAGTCCTGGAACCAAGATGTCTGCTGCCGATGCTCAGGCAAAGCGCTCCCAGGTCTCATTTAATTTCTCAACTATATGAATAATGCTATCTGGATTTACTGGTGTTGAAGGCTTTATTGCAGAATGATACATTTGTGTATGTTTTCTTTCTTCTACATATATCCATACAATATTAGCAGCACCATTTGTTGAAAATGCTGTAGATTCACTAATGTGTATTGGTTTCTTTGTAGAAAATCAGGTGTTTGGGAATATGTAAAAATGCCTCTCCCTCCCTCCCCCCTCCCTCCCCCTCCCTCCCTCCCTCTCTCCCCCCTCTCTCTTTCTGTGTTGCTCTCTCAAGTCATCCCTCTTTTCTGTCTGTTCTTGTGATTTAAGTGTATCTTATCTCTAATTCATTCTGTCAGAACTCTCTCTGATTTGTCACTTTGTCAGCCTTTCAATTTTGATGTCATTTTCAAACTCGGCTGATTACTTCTACAAACTAATCTTACTTTTATTGTTAAGGATTAAGGCTGTATACAAAGGGATTGTCTGCATTCCAGGCAGATCACATAGACCTACAGGATCATTTGTTGTGATTTCTTGCCAAGAGTACTGGATTAAAATTCCTCTATGAGCATCTTTAATGTTTGGCTCAGAAAATTCTGTATAGCTGAATAGAAGCTCATTGTATATATGTATTATATTTTATTATCTATTCATATATTGAAGGACATTTACATTGTTTCCACTTCCTGGTTTTGTTAGGAGATCAACAGTTTACATGAGCGAGCAATAATCTGTGCAGTTGGATGTGTTATTTGTTGAGATTATTTCAATAGGTAGTATAGCTAGGTCATATGATAAATCTAATTTTAAGTTTAAAAAAAAACAAAAACAAAAACAAAAACCTTCCACAGTGACTGCATAGGTTTGCAATCACACAAACAGTAAATGAAGGTTCCATTCTTCTACATAATCAGTGGTAGTTGTTTTCTTGATATTTGGCAATCCCAGCAATATGGTTAACCTTGAGCATATGAGCAACCCAAATGGTCTCAGCAAGATATGTGTTTATGTATGTGTGTTTGTGTTTTCTTTTGTGTGTGTGTGTGTGTGTGTGTGTGTGTGTGTGTAATAGTAATTTAAAAACGAACAGGTTCTGGATTTAAATGGGAGAACATGGGCACATGACAGAAATTGAAAGGGCAAAAGGGATGAATAGAAATAAGAAAAAATGTAGCATGCATGTAAAGAATTCTCAAAATAATTTTAAGATTATTTTGAGACTTTTTAGTGGCATCAGAGATGGCTCTATAGGGAAGTGCACTTGCTCTTTCAGAAGAACCGTGATAGAACCTTAGCCCCCACATTGCAGATCCCAATCATCTATAATTCCAGTTTCAGGGACTTGATGCCCTGTTTTATCCTCCATTGGCCCCAGGTACTTAAACAGTACATAGGCATAGATGTAGACTAAACATTTAACAATATAATGCTTTTTTTTTGATGGTTTGTTTTGTTTTTTTAAAAAGTTAAATTATGAAGTATCACACCTGGACAAAGTGCTATTGCAATGTTAGGTGTTTGGAGAGGGAAAAGTCAGTTTTCTTTGAGACTGTTTGTACGTTGATCACACATGTTTCGTAATATATGGAAAACCCAAATTGGACTTGATGGAGGAAAAATAGAACACAGGTTTAGGTGGGTAGGGAAAGGGAAAGGATTTGGGATGAGTTTGGGTGAAGGGCAAATACCATCAAAACTCACTGTATAGAAATCTGTGATAAGTGTTATTTTAAAATGACTTATATAAAAACAAAGTTCTTTATCACCAGCACCACTGTCCAAAGCCCTTGAATACAGTATTGCAAACAAGGTTTGGCCTGACCACACAGAAGTATTAATTTCAGAAATTGTTTCTCATCAAAGCAGGCTAAAGTTATGTGATCCTGTTGTCGGTCCACAATTTACAAGATAAGCTTTCTCTCAATGAGATGTGTGGGACTGTGAAAGGCATCATGAGACCCTTAATCTCAGGGTTGTGATTTCACCCCATGTTGGGCACCAGCTGTGGTTTAAAATGGTGTCCCAGGTCCATCTGACCTGCCACAGGACTAGGGCCATTCATGGAATTGGACACAAAAAGTTTGACTATGTACACCACCCGGTGGGATTTGGGCTGTGAAAAGCCACAGTACCAACTCCAGGGGTGGGGAGATGCAGTCTGAGGTTCCCAGGGAACGTGCAGGAGTTGGCTCGGACTCTCGGGCACCACAGACACCAGTGGGTGCCACAGAAGAGCTCAGAACAGAGTGAGGCCTGTGGGGATGGCTCTTCCTGGGCTAAAGGGGAAAAGGGCAGGAGGAGAGTTCCTGCTGGGTCCCTCCTGGACAAGAGTGTCCTAGGGCTGCTTTGGCAGGTTGGCTTGGTAGAAACTATTTCTGGAAGCATTGAGAGGTCTTCTCTGGGAGATTAAACTCAACTCTTTAGAGGCAGACCTGCTCCATTGTTTTCCCACAGTGGATTCTGATGAGAAGAGGTTGTCCATGGTTTTATTGTTATGGTGGAGAGTTGTGATGTGTGATACTGTACTCCACTTTCTCGGGGCAAGCTCGAGGTTAAATAGCTTTTGCAGGAAGGAGTGTCTGGGAAAGGGAGATAAGAGGGTAGTAGAGGCAGAGAAAGGCAGAGAGAGGGAGAGAGTAGAGAAGTAGAGGCCAGATATGGTCATGTGGAGAGAGTGGCGAAGGGAATGCAAAGAGAGCAGGAACAAGAGAGAGAGGCAAGAATAAGAGACTAAAAGGGTGAAGGGGATGAGCAGCCCCTTTTACAGTGGAGCAGGTCTACCTGGCTGTTGACAGGTAACCATGGGGAGGAGCATATCTGGCTGTTACCAGGTAACTGTGGGGGTGGAGTCCAGGCAGAAAATTAAGGGCTTAGGGAATTACCCTATGTGATTGATGGCCACAGAAGTATGGAGTTTAGACCTAGTGTCAGGAGACTGGTGTTAGGGGCATGACAAATATCTTCAGTCCTTTGCAGGAACACCTTCTGGGTCTCCAGGGTTTAAACCTAGCTCAACCAGAAAACAGACTGCCTTTTACGGTCCCAAAGAGAGATGAGAGATTCACCAGAACCACATGACTATACTTAGTTGTCACATCTGCAAGTCCCTCTAAGATGGATATTTTCTCTAGGATTTAACCAGTAGCAGCTTATCTTGCCATTTGATTTTTTTTTCCTCTCTGAAATTCAACTTTGCTTACATGCTTTAATGTGTACCGTTTGATTTGGTTTATTTCCCTCCTTTTCCAATAATCAACAAGCCCAAGAAACCTATAGAATAGAAGGAAATATTCAGAATTTATATTTGTGAAAAGAATTTAACCTAGAAATTCTCTTCAATTTTCGTTTACATGCCTTAATGTGTGCCTGTCTATTTAGTTTAGTTCCATTTTAGGGACTAAACACATAATGAATCCCATGACTTGCTTTCAATGGGTCCTTGTCATCAGCAATTAAGGACATAACTGGCAGATTGCTCTGAGATACAGTTATCAGGATCATACAATGGAGAAGGGATAATTAAAACCAATGAAGAATGTGTTGGAAATGGAACTAACTACACCATGTATTTTTTTGTGAGTGTGATTTTGATAGATCTTAAATGACTTTCAACACATAAGTTCTCAGTAATAATAGTAAATAAATTCAGAAGTTGGGTATTTGCTTTGTAACATTAAGAAACAGAGACAGAACCTTTGAGTAGTGAGAGAGGCCAATCAATAATCCTGATATACAAATAGTTTGAAAATATTACCTTCAATACTTCAGTCTATGATATAAGGGTCATTGCAGATGAACTCAAGCTACAAAAAGACTGAAATAGAGTAAAAATCATTAGTCGGTGTGATCACTTTAAAGCAGATGCCATTGTTTTTTTTTGTTTGTTTGTTTTTGTTTGTTTGTTTGTTTGTTTTTGTTTGTTTGTTTGGTTGGTTGGTTGGTTTTTCGAGACAGGGTTTCTTTGTATAGCCCTGGCTGTCCTGGAACTCACTCTGTAGACCAGGCTGGCCTCGAACTCAGAAATCTGCTTGCCTCTGCCTCCCAAGTTCTGGGATTAAAGGCGTGAGCCACCACTGCCTGGAGGCCATTGTCTTTTGATTGGTACATTTTTGTAGAATATTTTGAGTTTTGCTAGTCTGACACCTCCAGCTTTGCTGTGCTTTCTGTTTTGGAGGGGAGAGAAACAGCTGTGAGTTCTTGCTAAGATTGTGGTAATACTTTCTTGCTTTCTTGAGCCAATTTGATTTACAAAATTTCTCAGTTAAGGTTCTACTCTCAGGTTGTTTTTTGTTTTGTTTTGTTTTGTTTTGTTTTGTTTTGTTTTGTTTTGTTGTTCATTCGTTTGTTTGTTTGTTTGTTTTGGGTTTTTCGAGACAGGGTTTCTCTGTATAGCCCTGGCTGTCCTGGAACTCATTTTGTAGACCAGGTTGGCCTTGAACTAAGAAATCTGCCTGCTTCTGCCTCCAGAGCGCTGGGATTAAAGGCAGGCGCCACCACGCCCGGCTTTCAGGTGATTTTTTTTTTTTAATCCCAGTGATTCAGAAATAATCACATATTTACACCCAACTGCTTTTTTTTCACAGAAAACTCAATATCATGCAACCAGAAATGAATGTGATTTTGTTTATATGGTACTTGGAAAACTGAATGTTCAGATGCAGAATTAGTTGTCTAGATCCCTGTTTGTTGTCAGTAATATGTTTCAGTTAAAAAGAGATTGAAAAACAGGCCATTGACACAGAGTGTATAAACAACAGAAACAATAGCTGGAAAAAAAATCAAAATCAAGGGGAAAAAGAGCTCAAATGTCAAAGTTAATAATTAACAAGTTCAAGAAACCTGAAGAGCATAAAAGATATTTATAATGCATACCTCTGAAAGGGGTCTAACCTAGGCATTTTCCTTCTTGATGTAGATTAACAGATGTGGGGCAACAGACTGCACATAGACAGCCTGGTTTGCAACTGAGGCTAGATCTTGAACCCTGGGAAAACCCAATGGGTGGTATTTCCCACATACATGGGATTGCAGGCATTCGACCATGTCTCCTGGACCCCTGGCTCCTGTAGACTTTACTTCCTCCACAGCCCCCACAGGAGAGGCTTGGCTATCAGCCACTTAGGAATAGCACCAAGCCTTCCCACATGCAAATAAAGTTTCCCCCAAAACTCTCAGTCCAAGCCAATGAGAGGTACCTGCTGTCAAAACCTGAATCACCCCCAGAACTGTATATAAATCCATCCAGAGAATTAAAGGTACGCTAGAACTATTTCTTCGTCTGAGTCTTTTGTTCCAAGAGCTGTATGTAACACTTGGAAAGAGATCTTCTCTCCCAAAGAGCCACCTGAGGACCTGCCACACTCCTCACTGGATTGCCAGTTTTTCATCATCTGCCCTGCCCCACCTCAGTTCAGAGCGGCTTAGGGGCATGGCAGAGACTTCGTCTTTCTGCCTGCATTTGATTCCCTTCTCTGGAAACTTCCCACCAGGCCTGGACAGAGATCTCTGTGGAAAACCTCTGCTACCCTGGCCCACAAACAGAAATAGGCGGTTTGTTGTACTTTGTTTTATCCCATTTCTGTAATAAAAAACAAAAACAAACAAACAAACAAACAAAAACAGAACAAAAGCAACTTAGGGGAATATGTTTATGTAAGCTTACAGGTTAAGTTAACTGATTGACTCTGGGGAGGAACTTAAATATGGACTTTACACATAAATCAGGGAGGAATGTTACTTGCTGCCTTCTTACATAACCAAGGAGCACCTGTCATGGGATGTTAACCACCTATAGTAATCTGGGCTGTGTATCTCAGTCAGCAATTAAGACCTCACAGAAACGTAATATGCTAATTCGATTACGGAGCTTCTCCACTCTCAGGTGATTTTTAGCTATGGCCAAGTTGGTAGAGCAGCCCAGGGTAATTATAGAATAGTAAGACTTGAATAACGATGTCCTTCACAGAATTTTTTTGATACTCAAGTCTGGAAATAAAATAAATTTCTCTCAGGAAAAAAAAAAACCAATGTTAATTGAATTGTTTAATGAATGGAATGATATAATGATGTGGTAATTTAAATGTAAGTTTGCATACAATAAATTGAACAAAGCAGCGACATTTAGAGTTACATAGACCATGATCCCATTATACAAACTTCAATAACAGGCAAGATGAATTTTAGTTTAGTGTATCATAGTAATAATTTTTGAAGTATAAGAATTACTAAAGAGGTAATTTTAAAACATTTGATATTGTGAAGGTGTTTATTATATTTATTTTATTAATCAGAATAATGAAGTACATAAACTTCATTCCATATCAATGTATGTATGCCATGATAAGTATATATGAATATGGATATGGATCTCTCTAAATAGAAAGATGTGTGTATACGCATCACACACATCTTTCTATATAGAGAGATCCATATACATATATATCTGTATATAGATACATATACCTATATACCCATAATATATTATCTATTCAGAGCACACCTGTATGAAAAAAGTCAGATAGATGTCATCTATTCTTTCTCTTTTTATTGTTTTCACATAGCTATCTTTATCTTTTCACTAACTAGAACCGACCTTTTTTTTCTCTTCAAAATATTCTTGGTCTGTGGCTTATCCTGCTGATCAGCTCTTTGAGTGTTTTTGCCAACAGCCTAACCACTGATTAACTCTGGAGCCCCTCCTTTAAAGCCCACTGGTTCCTCTGGACTTTCCTTACTTTGTTCTTCCTTTCTGGAAAGGTTCCCCCTTTCCTCTTCATTTAATCATATCCTATTACTTCCCAGTATCCCCTGAAATGTCATGATTAGTCCTCTTTCAGTGAGACATACACCTTGATTACATTTGCCATAAAATGAATGATTTATTTGGTATTTCAGGTATTTTTTGGGCTCAAATTTTCATCATATTCTGAGGTTTCCTCAAATGTCAACTATTCTGTTGTCTATTTATCCTAGCACCTTAATTAAAATTTACAATGCCTCACATTCCCTTCAGCTTTTAAATTACTTGTTTTCTCTTAGACATCACACACATGAACATTCACACACACACACACACACACACACACACACACTAGACAATGAAAATTAAGTTTAAGAAATGAATTAATTTTATGAAGAACTATTTTTGTACATTATGCTCTAATTGAATAGTATGTACACGTTTATTTGTTATTAGTTTTTATGTTTTTATTGTCACTACAGAACCTTAAATGTATTAGCTTTTTTATTGTTGTTTCTTTGGATATTTCAGAATTTCAAAATAGTACTTTTATAATTTCTGATAATCTTTTCCATTAATGTACATCTAATGTACATTTCAATCTATTGATCTCACTATATTTTTAAAATTTAAAAATCTACTGGGACACTCAATATACCTTGAAGTTCAAATTTACTTCAAAAGATAGACTAGCTGGCTTTGTCTGCAGGAGGTTTCCAGAGCTGTCACTGATCATACAAGTACCGTCAAGTGTGTCTCCATCTAGGCCCCAGACCAAGAAAACAAGAGCACTGCAAAAATCTGGGTAGATGCTGAGCTCTAGATAGATGGAAGTTTATATATAGTTGAGTTTCTACACTTTCTTTGTCTACACTAGAATCACAGCATTGTGATGACATCCAGTACAGTATCGAAATTAAACATATGTTCAAAATCATTTAGGTAAGATACTCAGAAAGTTTATATTGATATTCCTTATGATTGCATGATTGCATAGTCACTAATGGGATGGCACAACACAGAAGTATGGTATATAAATTATAAATACACATACACATATACATATATATATATATATTAAACATTTGTAGTGTTCAGGATAATAGAACTCAGAAGATAATTGTATTTTTACTAATTCATATTGTGTATAGCCCACTCCTTGCTCCCAGTTTTGTTATAAAACTACTTTTGATTATCTATTTACTTCTGCAGATTTTTAAAGTAATGCTGTTTATTGAATAACTAAATTTTCTATTCCCCATTAGGTGTGGTGCTATTGACTTAAAATCCCACCACCTAAAAGGCTGAGAAACTTATGAGGCATAAGTTTCAATTCACTCAGAGCAATGTAGAAAGTTTCAGGCCAGCCTGAGTGTATTCATAGAGCATTAAGGGCCATCCAATACTATGTAGCAAGACAATAACACAAATAGAAAATTAACACAGTTGATGTTTTTTCCCCAGAAGGAAAAATTACATTTTAACAATTGTAGATAATACTATGAATAGCTTAGATTATTCTAGTCATAGGAGGTAGGGTAGATTAATTGAGAACCAAGTACTGCTGAGATGTTTAAAGATATCAAATCTTCTATAAATAAACAGTTTGATACAGAAAAACATAGTAAAAATTCTCTGTGTGAACTTCAATATTTTCATCAGCTTTCTGAATAGAATATGACTGATAATGTAGCAGATATTTGTTTTATTTATTGAAGTTGAACTGATATTTTAATTAAAATATAATCTGTTGTTATAAGTCCCTGGAGATGTATAAGAAGCTTACAGCTTAATAACCACCATAAAGAAAACCTGAATACTACTACATGAAAAATAAAGGCTAGTTTCTGGTTAATTAAAATGAAAGTCATGAAGACATCTCTGGGAGTGATACCCAATATGAATTATAAACTAAGTCTAGCCTTTCCCCCCATGCTTTATGTTTTCAAATTCAAAAATTTATTATTCTAAATTTGATTTAATATTAAATGTGAGTGAAAAACACTGCTAAAACATACCAATGTAAATACAAGACTCTAAGTTTTTTATTGTTGTTCATGTTTTCTTTTGTTTTTCTTTTTGTTTTTTCATGAAGGTGCTTTAGAAATCAAAGCAAACAAACCATCTGGATTTGTGCAATCAGCAAGGTAAATGAAAAGATGAATGGATTGGCCCAAGAAGCGAATACTTTAAAGTGAAGTACTTGGGGCTATTCAAATTGCAAATGTGTTCCTATTCATGTCTCATGATATTTTGGGGGCAGTTTTGAATAAATGATGAGAACAGCATACTGTTCACACCACTGCTGTCAACACTGTGTGCTGTGAGTAATTTCTCCTGCTGTATGAGATCTAATTTCTCTTCTCTCTTTAAAATGTTGGATTTTTTTTTTTTAATTGAGGATCTCTATTTCTTGGTGGTGATAAAGCTGATAATTTCCAAAAGAAGGTAACACCAATCTGGGTAAACATTAAAATGGTACAGAATTCATAAAATGACACTTATCATGTCTAGATATTATGGTGAAATTTGGGTTTCTATTGAGCAGTTGAGCCTTGGAAAAGGTCATTCACCAACCATCATTTTTACATTGACTTTTAAATCAGTGATTTTTAAATATTTGAAGGATATTGTCTCCCAGTTCTATCATTGCCCTTTCCTCTGTGATACAAGATGTCAAATCAATTTTTCCAAAGCACATTATGCCCTATCTTTGATCTTCATAGTTGTTAAATGCATATTGTCACTGTCACTAACTGGCATAAATGTGGAGACAAGTTTACTCAAACTTATTCCTTGATTTCTTTAGATAATGTGTGTAGAAGTTTGGTTTACAAAGTTAATAATAGCAGTTATTGTCTATGTTGCTTTATTGACATTTTATTGAGATTTTCTAAGAAAATAACCATCGGAATAATCTGTTAATTTTATTTATTCATATCCCAACAGAAGTCCATGAAGACTTTGACCCAAAAGCTTTCATTCCCCTTGTTTCAGGCAGGTTTCTTTTAAGAGAAAAGTTTCTCATCATCTACACACTACCATCTAACTCTCTCTATGATTCATTTACATCTATCCATATAGAGCACCATGATCCAGTTCAGTTCTAAGATAGCCCTAAGCAATTACATTGCTATGTAGGTCAAACCTACATCTACAAGGATAAAGGGAGGAATCAACACCTGAGATTGTCTGCCAACAGTCATCATGCATACTCACATATGTGCAAAGACGTTCTTGTTCACTATTACAAATTAAGCTTAAAAGCAAAATTAAAAAAAAAATTACCGACCCTAAATCAGCAACCCATATAGGACCAAGATGTTCTTTTGACAGGTGAGTGGATCTTTCTGCCTAGCTGTGGATCTACTCTCTATTCTCCAATTCAAGTGGTATGCATGGTTTTTGAGATGTAGAAAGAGAAGAGGAAACAGTAAAAGTCTTTCTAGAGTAATTGGGCAGCAGCATTGTTTTAGGAACTCTTTATCTACACAGTCTCGAAGACTAGTTCCATAGATTAGTTTAATGCCCTCAGAAAAGAATGGCATTTCCATTTCTCTGTGTCACAGGTTACCAAAACTATTTTTTCTAGAGTGTATTTAAGTATTCTTTTGATTTATGCTCTTTGTAGACAATATTTTCAATAAAATAGAGATTAAACCCAAAAATATAGTTTAAAATAATATCATTGTTTGAAAAGGGAATGCCTACCATGTGCTCATACATAGTATATTTGGAGTCCATATGAAGACACTGAGGAGTTTATGGAAACTTTGGAAAGTATACCACTGTGAGAAGACACATGACACTGTGAGTAGATGTGAAATTTTATACCCTGGTCCTCATTTCCCGTTCTTTCTCTGCCTCCAGAATGCCAACGCAGTATGACAATCTGGCCTCATACTTCTGGTGCTATGCCTTTCCTGTCAAGATGGAGTATATCTTCATCTCTCCGTCGAGTTGCCTAGTTCGGACTATTTCATCATATCAACACTTATTAAAACATTTTAACTGAAGAAATGACTAGCTTCTTTAAATAAGATTAAGGGTTAATCAAACTCAATGCCTTATGAAAACAAGCAGTAGTCATCTCATTTGGAGGAAGCTCACCAGACTTGACTCAGTCTTTAAAATAATATCTAAGGATAAGCACATTTAATAACTGTAAATTGAGCCATTTCTCGACTTTTGTGTCTACTGTTTTACAAACATGATTTTCCCGAATTGTTTTCCTATCTAGAAAATACATTTCGAACCTATAAATGGACAGAATTTTAAATATCTTGTGATAATATTAATGACAGCTAAATAAATGTCCTCCTTAAAACAACCAAGATACATCCATGAAGTTAGTAACTTATCATCACATTTTTATAGATGTAAAAGTTAAGTAGCAGGAAGTAACTGAGATTTCTTTGCCTTAGAACCTAATACTTCATCCTCAAACAGTAAAATTTTATTTGAAACTTGCAGGAGCCTCTTTAATAAGTGATGAGTTGAATTTCAACCTAGGTTTTGCATTTTTACCTCTATGAAGACGAAGATAGAGTGCTTTTGTTTAAACCAGATGACATATGACACAGAACTCCTAGAAATGGAAATTGTCTATTCCAGCTTTTTTTTCTTTAATTTTCCCTAAGTCACAGAGACATTGGTCAGAGAGCAGCATGCTTCTACAGAGCTTTTCAATATCATTTAAGTTGAATTCCCAGGGTATATTTTTATTGTGTTAGCCTCCTGAAACAGGCCATTAGTAGATGAATTTATGGAAGAAAGTTTCTGTAAAAAGACCTCCATACTGAAGCTTTAACAAGATTTGCTGAGTACTCATGAGTAATAGATTTAAGGTCAAGGAAAAAGACATTTTGTATTATGTACTGTGTAGAAATTTATTTCATCAGTTCTTTGGTCTCCATGTGAAATCCTTTAAAACTTTTATGAGCAATTTCTTAAAACCACTTATTGTACTTATATATAATAGAATCTTACAAAGCTTTGTGTCCTTTTTGTTCTTTATGGTAAAATTCAAAATCTCTGATTAGCATGGTCTGATAAAACATAATTCAATAAAGATCAAGAGAAAAGTCTCTGATATTTCAGTGTGGTCTTTTCTTTATTTTCTGGTAATTTATCTAAAAGTAATTCCTTTTATTTATGAGCTCTTACTGTATATTTTAATAAATATTTGATCTTGAAATAATGCCTGCAGAAACAAAAATCAGTTGTTTTTACATGAATGTTTGTCATAGGTTGAAATCTTCTATTTACCTTATTACCTAATTGGATATTAAATCAATCACCTATTTAATCAATTTTCTATGATCTAAATAGATGTTTTTTAATAAAGAAAACATGTGTCTTGCCTTATTTCAGTGAGAAAGCTAATATAAATGGACACATAACACTGGTGCCTAAATCTAATGTGGCAAGTAAGGTGAAGGTTGGTACATGCTGAACCAACGTGTCTTTATAGGAATTATATATTATTTCTTGATGGGTAGGATGTGAGAAGAGTCATAATGAACTATTATTAATGGAAATGCCTCTAGAGTGTTTGTCAAAGGTTTAATGCAGAATATTTTAGAAAACACTGTAAGGATTCAACTGCTTATTATTAAATAATAGGCCACTAAGAAAAGCTTTAACTTGAGCTGAAACTAACAGTAGAAATTCATTTTGCAAAGACCATTACTGTTTCACAGAAATTTGAGATGAGAGTAGACTAAATGTAAATATAGAAATATTTAATCAAGAAATGGCTGCAATAGTGTAAATGAAGCTTCTGGACTGCTCGCTAGAAGAACCTCCATAAAGAAAAGAGAAAGGTAACCAAAATCTGTTTGATTCTTAGAAAATAAAATATGTATAATTTTGAAACATGTGACATAATTTAAGGCTTATGATGATTTCTAGTGTCAAAGAATGGTAAGATGGCAGGGTACAGGCTCATATTAGAAGTATGGTAAGGTACTTAATCATCAGGGCACATCTGAAACTTTAAACAGAGAACATAAAAACAGCATATAAGAATCCATCAGCTGGGGAAACATGATCAGTTACGGAAGGGGGGACAGAACTGAAGCCCCGAGGGGCAGCAGAAAGAATGGAAACAAGCAACCTTGGGAGGTAGGAGGTGGGGGGACCCTCTAGAATACACCAGAGACCTGGGAAGTTCTCACTCTCAGAACTCAAAGGGAGGGACCTTACATTTGCCCAACTGTGGGGAGAGGGAACTTGGAGGCTCCACCTCCAGCGAAGGGACAGGACATCGAGTAGAGGGATGGGGCTGC